>NC_138193.1:86505567-87844733 GCF_964194105.1 Spermophilus citellus
TGCCTACTTAACATTTATTTCCTCTGCTGGAACCACACAGTTTCACTGAAGATGGATATGATACCTAGCAATTGTCTCTCTAGAAATCAAATCATTTGTCTATGTGTATTGCTTAAATAACTATAGATTTCCAGAGGTTCTAGAAAATGTTTCTATGATCAGCAGGTAAAGATTTGTAGGACCTTAGGATGTTACTTACTCCTCAGGCTCTGGAAATCTGGACTCCCACAGTGTGAAGTCCTTTCCTGTGATTATTGCTCTGCCTTGGGCTTCCCTTTTCTATAGAATGTCCATTGTAGTTTCTTGAGATTTCCTAATACATTTTAGGCTGCATTAGCCAAGTTCTCCCCATCCCACTTCCTTTTGAAAGGAAATGGCAGGAGAGCAAGCCCATTGTTTCTCCAGGGTGTCATTCTTCAAGTATGACTTGAATATAACCAGGGGATCAGAATCATGCAGGGGACTGTTTTGTCAGATTTTCCTTGAGTCTTGACTAAGACACTGTTTGCACATTGCAGTCATGGATAAAAGTCATTTCCCATTTAAACAGCACGTCCACAAATATTTGCCCTAATCCCAAAGATCTGCACCATCATGTAGAATTACTCTGGCTAGCATTGATACACAGTTAAATTATTACCCTGCATGACAGAAGAAGACTTAAAATGTCTTACAAGAGAGTAAAAATGAACAAGAGCTTTTGCCATAACACAAGAGGTGGGAGTACTTTGTTAAATTACCTTTTTTCCCTGTAGAAGTTACAGAAAAACTTCACCTTACGTTTTCAGCAGGTCGGGGAGGGTTGGTGAGGAAGAGAATCACAGCATCTGTTTCATGCCTTCTGACCTGCTTGTTCATTCCACAAACATTTATTTAGAACCTACTATGAAGATCTAGTTCTCTCTCCCAGATGACAACTGAGTGGACAGGTGAACAGTCAGAACCGAGTGGTAATTTGTAGGTGTAAGGTATGCACTTGGCACTGGGAGTTCAGGAGGCCTTGTGAGTTGGCAGGAGGTATTGCTGCTGGGTGGGCAGTGCCCCAGATTTTCAGGGTAGGTCTGTTTGACAGGACTTGACTGGGAAAATGAGGCAGGGGAAGGAGTTGGAATGACAACTGGGTTTTGCAGTTGGATGATTTCCGCCATTGTTCAAGAGAAGAAAGTGTTGGAGGCAGGCAGAAAGAATAAAAACGGAGTGTCTAAGGGAAGCAAAGTGGAGGAGTCCAAAACACCAAAGGGGGAAAGTCCAGGGCTTCTCAAACTGTCTGAGAAGGGCCACTACTTTTCATTTTGTTGTTTGTTTCAATTTCCAATCTATTGTATAATGATACTGTGCACAGTTGAGTGTACAGCGTGGGCCACGGGTACTTCCCACACAAGCCCAACAATACCTAGCTCCCAGGTTTGCCAGTAGCCTCTTCAGTGAGTGGAGGGGGCAGTTTACTGATGACGTTTGTTAGGCAATGTCAAAAGTTTATATAGGTATTTTTACTTATGTTGTCATGGGCTGGCCCTAGTCCATGGACGCACTTTGAGTAGCACTGGTCTAGACTGAAGCAGACATGTGTGGGCTGAAGTTCGAATTTGGAAGTCACCATTAGAAGTGGTAGTTGAATACACATGCTGGCTATGATTGCAGGAAGATGGATATCCCTCCAACTCATTTTTATGAAAAAATGCCAACATCTAAAGCAGGGCTCAAACTTTTTTTTTTTTTTTTTTGGTAAGGAATCAATATTTAGGTTTGGAGAGCCACATGCAATCCATATCCCAGATACTCAACTTTGACCTTGTAGGGCAAAAACAACTATGCTGGAACTTCTCAGTCTCAGCACCACTGAGATTTGACCCCAGATTACTGTTCTAGGGACCATCCTAGGCACTGTAGGAATGTTTAGCACCATTACTACAAAATGTACCCACAAAATGCCAGAAGCGCCTCCTGTCATGGAATCAAAAATGTCTCCAGACATTGCCAGATGTCACCGGGGAAGGGATGTGGGAATCATGCTCAGTTGAGAACCACCAAGCGACAGACAATACATAAATGAATGACCATGAATGTGTTCTAATAAAGCTACTTACAAAAACAGGCAAGGGGCCAGACTTGACTTGCCCACTGTTGTTTATGGATCCTTAACTTAAGAGAGGGCAGAAGGAAACCTAAAAAGGCTTATTCAGTTAAATTTGAGAGTCTTCTGTATTCCAAACCCAAGAAGTGCTAGGGGAGGTTTGTATCAACAGAAGCTGTCATGTACAGCACCGTTGCTTACCTTATTCTTTCAGTCCCTCCCATCTACCTAGACATACTAGACATAAAATCACAAAACAGGAAAATAACAAATCACGTAAGTGTTACACAGCCCAAGAAAACCTCCAAGCAAGGCATCAGCAAGCCTGGTGTCCCTAGGGGAATTAGAGACTTCCTCCAGGAAGGAAGTGAGCGAAGCAGGTCCTGGAAGATGTTGTGCATAGTGGTGGATGGTAAGGAGGCAGGAGGACATTCCCTATAAGGAATACAGGGTTCTTAGTTTTAGAAAGTTAGAAGGGAAGTGTCCAAAGTGAGGGAAGGGAGTCATTGTCCCTGGTCAAAGCTGTGTGATTGCACTCTGTCATATGCATGTGCTTCCTCTGGGAAAAAAATTAATAGCACTTGACAATATTTTCTAAGAACAGGATGTTTGGTTTTTTTTTCCTTGAGGCTCAGAGGGCTTTTTTTTGGTTTAAAATTTTAATCTTTTGACCTTTAACACAAAGTCAAATTCCTTCTGAGATTGTTTTTGACAATAGCAAAAATACTGAGAAGTCCTAGTGAGTGGAGGCTGGAGCAGCAAGTGTCTAGGACCCTTTTTTACTTGCTTCTGGTTTCTGGGGAGGTCAGGTTAGCATCTCTGTCTCTCCTTGATGTTGAGATAGGAATGCATCGTTCCTCTTCACATGGCCAGATTTCAGAATAGGTTTTCTTCGTTGGCAGTTTTCAGGTTATCAGGCCTGCAGTGGTTAAAGTGCAGCTGTGGCTGAAATCCTAGCTCCCCCACATTTTGTCTGATGAACCTGAGATGTGGGCTTAATCTGAAACTATTTCCTAAGAAGTCTCTTTTCTGTATAGCAAGAGATAAAACCTGCCTGACCTGGAGCAAGCACTCAAATCTTAGCCATTACTCTTCACACATGGAGATTCTTTACAGAACCAAGCATTCCGAATTTGCTTTTTAGGGAGCCTCTGTAGATCTGTATTGGGAGCAAATCAACCTGCATCTTGTGATGGAAGAGCTAACATGATGGGTTTAACAATTCCAAATTTGAAGTTCACTGCATGCCGTGTGTTGTGGGAGGCAAAAGGAGGAAAAAGACCCAGTCTATGTTTACAGAAGAGCTTTCAGCCTAGCTAGAAATATGTGTGTATGGACGTGTATACAGCTAACACAGGGAGGTCTGCCGTGGAAGTGGTTTAGAATACAATGATCACCACCAAATTACAAAGACACCTGGCGCTGGTGTAATGCAGAGAAAGAAGCCATGTTTCAGCCCATCTAAGAAGCATGGATGATCGCAGAAGACCCTAGCAGGAAGGGGGAAGAGCATGGAAATCCCATATCTGACCCTCATCCCAGTAGGGAAATAAGAGTGTTCAGAGGGCCAAAATCTGAGAATGTGCATAAAGGCAAAGGACTAGGAACATGGCTATCTCAGGTGGCACGGACCAAGAGACCATACTCCGAATTTCTGTCAACTTGTCATTTTGGATCATTTGACGTTACTATTGTTAGAAGTGGAATTTTGCACAGAATGATTGCTGACTTAAATGTCTGTTTTTATATGAGCAACTAAGCAGCTTCCAAAGTTTTTTGCTTTTGAGCAGTTTAGAATGAATAAGGTTATTCCTGTATTGATATTGACTTTTTAGTGGCACTGGACCAAATAGGATTCATCAGTTAGGAAAGCACAGAAGCATTTCACAGCAGTGACCTTAGTAGATTCCTACCCACCAAACAAAAGCCTGGAGCACTTGGCTCGGCACTTCTGACCAGCCCTGAGGCAGAGTTCCATGTAAAGCCAGTCACGCACAAAGAACACAGCATGAAAGGACCTGCCCTATGCCTGCCTCATTATAACTGTCAGGGATCAATGTCCCTTTTGAGTCCTCCCCAATAACTCATTTTTTATAGGCAAAAAGGCTCTAATGGCCTCTCTTCAAAAGTGTTGGTACTTTGAGAGGTGGACGTTCTGTCATCCAATTTTGCTTCTACAAGTTCTTTCAAATAGTACAATTAGATCCTATAAACGTGAGGAGTGCACTCATCAGCAGTGAGTCTCCCATATGGTATTCGTGGGTCTCTATATAGTCAGGGTTGTAAAAGGAAAGTAAATACTAGCTGTAGCTGAATCATCAACATCTGTCCATTTATAAATAGTGGAAGGTGAGATGTATCAGGCTTTCTGAGGGTCCGCAAAATACATCCTGCTCACCCTGAGATCTGCATGGCGGGGCTCAGCGCTGGGAACTCAGTTAATGGAGCTTCACAGTTTTGAACACATAGGTTTGTCCTCAGTTTAGATGCTTTGGGGGAGAGGATAAGAATCTAAAAATAGAAAAGCCATCTTATCTTTTAAACCGGGCGGAGTGGAACAGACTAGAAGTATGAAAAGCATGTCCTGTAGGATGCTGTTGACTGGGTGTTCTCTGGTTACACTGATTTCTGTCTTGGATTTTCAGTTCAGTTTAATGTCAAATTTCTAACACTATGATCCCCCCCCCCCAGTTTTAAAATTCTTTTTCTGATTTAGAGAAACCCTCCTACAGAGGTTTGCAGAAGGATTGGCACGAATGCCCACATTGTAGGAATACTTTCGTGTTTCTGATACCAAAGGTTGGAGGTCATCGCTGTATTAGTCAAGCATAGCCATGTTCAAACAGAAAGCTTTTTCCAGGGAAAGTCTGAGTGTTCATGTGGGAATGTGACAGGGGATCATATGTAAATTAGCAGTGATAGTGCTTTTGTAAAGAGGGTGAATACCATCCTTCCTGCAGTATGGGGGGTTCCAGGGAACTGCTCCTCTCCTACAAAGATCCTCAGCCCATGCTCCTAGAAGTCCACTCCATCTTTCAAGAAACAGTCGGTTTCCTTGTAGTTTCTGCTTAGTAACCCTAGGGCCTCCCAGAACAAGTTAATCCCTTTTCCATTACGATTAAATGAATCCTTTAGATCCCTAAGGATTAATTTTCCCTCTCTATTAGTTTTCATTAAGCTGTTATAGTATTCGTTCCACTTCTTCTCATGTGTTCCCAGCTGCCCTCCTTAGAACTTGTAGGAACATGTTCCAGGTGGCCTTTGTCCCTTCTAAAGTGTGAAGCTCAGGGCCCAATTCGGTTGTCCAGTGTCTGAGTGCTGTGAAATATTTATCTTCTTTCCCTGGTGGGCAGCAGAGAAATGCCCCAAAGATGGAGGTGGGGAGGCAGTGGAGGGTGCTTGCCTGAGTCATAGTTCTTCCCTAGGACTGTTGATTCAGACAGGAAAGAGGAATAACTTTCGTATTTTTGTCTGAATGCTGATGACGGTGGCCAGGTGCTGGTAGGAGAAGTACACAGACGCTGTGCTGAGGCAAAGGGAAACATGATCAGAAGTTGGGATGACCTTGAAGGATGTGACAGCTAAGCCAGAGGGGCGTGGAATGCGGCTCACTTCCTGCAAGAAGCAGAAAGGAAAAGGGCCTCCGGTCCCTTGGGGCAGTGGCACCCTGCTCACCCCACCTGCCCCTGTTTTCACACATGTGCGTTTTAAATTAACAGAGCAACCTGTTTTGCAGGATGCATGAAATTTTTTGTACCCTTTCTCTCTTAAGAATTCATCTAAAAACAATTAGTAGAAAAAATCAAACATTCTTTTCTTAAAATAAATGGGATTTTTTTTTTTGATCCCAAACTCTTTGTTCTTTTCAGAGCCCTGTGAGCTGCCAATACAGTCAACTCTGAGTAATTCAGGAACTGATTTTTCAGTCTGTGTTTTTTTTTTCATAACCCCTTGCTTTCCCCCTTCTTAGTCGTTGCTCTGTTTTGGTATCTAAAGTAATTATTTTATTTGCCAAAAGGATGATAGAGAAATGAAGCAAAGTTCTGCTTCAGGATTATTTTTCCTTCATATAATTGTTGTTACTGTGATTATTTCTACTATTGCTGCCATTTATACTAAAGGCAGTCACAAGTACCTAAAATTGTCCAGCCTAATGAATAGTGACCATTCAGCTGTCTGCCTTCTTTATCAAAAGTGTGGCTTTGGGCCGGCAGTGTAGTTTAATGGAAGAGCCCTTGCTGAGCAGGCGTGAGGCCCTGGGTTTGTTCCCTGGCACCACAAAGAAAAATAAGAGGGTGGCTCTGTCTTCCTCTGGGGTTCTTTGTATCTTGATACCTTGGATTTCTCACAGATACCTGTAAGTGGGAGTATGTCCATTCCCAGCTGGACTCTGCATCCCACATCCATCTGCTGGGCATTCTCACCTCCAGAGGATGCCAAGTGGCTCCCTGGGGAGCTGGGCCTTGTTGTTGGCTAGGCTTTCCTCTCCAGTGCCCAGGAACTGCAGTGTTTGTTTTCAAAGGAATCTAAATTTCCAAAGAGTATTATCTGAGTGTCCATCTAAGTGGGGAAAAAGAAGCAAAGCATGATCTAAGAACTAGGAGACCCGGATTAGCAATCATGGAGAGTTCAGATTTCAGGGACAAGGGTAGGGCTTTTGAGAAAGGGCTGTGCATAGGAACCTTTCTTTCTGTCTGACTTTTAAGATTCAGGGAAGAGAACAAGAGTAGAGGAATGATGACTAAAGAAAGCTGGAGATGCACAAAAGTGAATTGCAGGGTGAAAAAGGGAGCCCTCACTGCAGGAAAGCAATGGAGTTGGGAAGGGGAAGGCCTGAGTGTGAGTGACCATCTGTGTCCCTAGCCATCTCCCAAGCTGAGACCTGTGCCCTGAGCCTCGGCAACTCCACCTGCCTGTCCTCCCTCGGTGAGGATGCCCTGCCATTCCTCCAGCATCCTGTGCTCTCCTGCCTCTTGGCTTTTCTCATTTCTCTTCTGACTGAAAACACTTCTGCAATCTTTGCCCACTCCGCACAATATCATTCAATGCCCTCTTCAGCAAAGGCCAGATCACAATGGGAAGAAGTGGCCTGACCCTTTGCCAAGCCTGAATGACAGGAGGCTCAGCCCTCATGGGAGGGCTTCATGTCTATACACTGTCATGCCTGCTTTGCCTTTGAACACATTTTCTTGTAGAAATGTTGGTGTTCTGATCCATAAATCTTAAGTTCCACAGCCTTTGTAGGACCTAAGTACCATGTGTAAAACAGGCTTTCCAAAAGAGTATAATCTGAGGCCCCTGCATTTTTTATTATTAAGTAGTCAATTCATTGAAATAATTTCAAAATCCAAAATCGTAAAAAGATATAGCATGAAAACTTTGTTTTTCACCCTCATTCCTTTCCATCCACTTCCCCTGAGAGCAGCCACCACCAGTATTAACATCTTATGTATGCTTCCAGAAATATTCTATAAACTTACCACCCAGAGCAAATATATTTACACAGTTTTGCACCTTTTTATTCCTTTGAAGATGCACATCTTTGGTTTCTTGTCATTGGTACATGTTAAAAACTTCATCGTTTAATGAGATGTAATTAGTATTCATTTGCATGGATATACTTAATTTATTTAACCAGCCCTCTGAAGGTGGACAGTTAGGTTGTTTCCATCTCTCGGCTGTTATAAACTGTGCTGGTTTGAACACTCTGTACTTTTTTCCCCATATATGTAAGTGGAATAAGTCCCTATTAGGGAATCTGGGATCAGAAAGCACATGATTGGCAGTTTTTATAGATATTGCCAAACTGTCTTCCATTGAAGTTGGACCTGTTCATGCTTCTGTTGTCAGTGTGTGGCAGGGGAGGAGGGTTCCTGGTCCTTATCAGCCCAGGGCATTGCCACACAGTTGTGTCTTAAACAGGCTTTGAAAT
This sequence comes from Spermophilus citellus, assembly GCF_964194105.1. Classification (NCBI taxonomy): domain Eukaryota; kingdom Metazoa; phylum Chordata; class Mammalia; order Rodentia; family Sciuridae; genus Spermophilus; species Spermophilus citellus. Next base: position 86,513,574 of record NC_138193.1, read on the forward strand.
GTGACCCCTTCAAGATTTGGGCTCATTGAATTCTCAGAGAGTGTGCTCATTCAATGACAGGTCAAGATCTTAAACCCCAGAGCCCAGCCTCCTGGCTTAGTGCTTGATAGCATGTGACCTTGGCAGGATGACTTGACTTCTGTGCCTCAGTAGTGTCTCATTTGTAAAATCAGGAAATTAATATACTAGAAACTGCATCCTCCTGGGTTCCACATCAAAGGTTGGAACAGTGCCTGACTTCCAGGCTGCTCTGTCATACAAAGGTGCTGCTGGCTCCTGCGAGACTGACATGCCCTCTCCACGATCTGTCCCTTTTACTAGTGGATAAGCCACCTCATTAGGTTGCTGCATAAGCCATGGCAGAGGTGGTGTTAAAAGAGCAGTCATCTTGGAAAGGAAAAGAGGAAAACTGATCGAGCTTTGTAGGGGTCCACTGGCTGATAAGCTGGGAGCCCAGAGTGTTCAGGAAGGAGAGGGGGAAGTGGTCAGTAAGAGACATCAGCACTGGATCACCTCTCCTAAGAGGAAGACTGGGTGCCTCCAGCTGAGAGGAGGATAGATAGCAGATAAGATAGAGTGGGACTAGGTCAGAGCTCCCAGATGCTTCCACAACATCACAGACATCAACTCATTTAAAGTTGCAAGCCTGACATATTTGCCCAGAATTCCTTTTTTTTTTTTTTAAACTTCACATGTATTGGGGAGCTCTTAGGAATGGCACAGAGTAGACATTAAATATAAATTATTATTTTTAAAGTCCTAGAAGCCCAGAAGTCAGGCAGTAAAAACTATGGAAAGTAGTCCAAAAAAAAAAGGCAAAGAAAAGAAAGAAAAAACTCTGCAGAATCACCACCTACAGCTTCTAAGCTCTCTTACCTTTTCCTTTGCTTTCAGCCATTTCCCTCCAACCTTTGTCTTCCTGCCACTAACATAAAATGCAACTCTTGCTAAGCTGCAGGAGCCTCTGCCTGGAGGGCTGCAGAGCTCATCCCCTGTGCCTCCGAAAGCAGCATCCCCTCGTGGTCCTCACCATCCCAGATCCTTTTCCAGTTAAAGGGCTGGTGTGAGCGACCCAAGCAGAGGGGCAAAGAACTGCTCTCTGGCTACATAGTCATGGGATTTTTAAAAACTTATTTGGAAGCTCCTCTCCCAGGTCCCAGCCTTGAGTAACCCAACTTCACCAGCTGGCCACAAGCAGCCCTTGTGTGGCCCTGAATCACAATGTCTCCACAGCAGCTGCGTCCAGCCTTGTGTGCTGAGGACCACTGCTCCCATGCGCAGCTGTTCTTCAGAGCTGCTCACCACCTCCTGCAGTCTTGGCTCCTGCAGGCAGTCATCTATCCTGTGCCCAGAGAGCAGGACAGTGGTACCAGGAATCCTAGGCTGGGACCCAGTATTGAGCATTTAAACAGGCAGGAAGTTCTGATGTTTTAGCAGGAAGACCCAAGGTCTCAACTTGTTACTGGGACAAGACCCAAATCAGAGCTAATATTAACACCAGGACTATGATCCTGTCTTGTTTGGCAGCTCTGTGGTCAGCCCATTCAGAGTGGGAGCATACGTTCCTGCTGCTGCCCAGGCCTCTGCACACCCAGAGCCACGGTGGGACTGGGTGTCTAGCTCATCAAGCTCGGCTTTCTCAGGCCTAGTTGCTGGACAGCTTGCTGCACCCTGGGCAAGCCACTTTCCTAACAGAGCTAGTTGTTACCTTTGCCAGTGGGTGGTGGAGCACCGTTCTTGTCACCTGCCACTGGCAAGTCAATTTAAAACTCTTGCTGAAAGGAAAGAAATATGGAGCAGATGCAGACAGCCTCCAGCTGCTACAAAACAAATGTGGCTCTCTTCAAGCCACCATCTAACCAACCCTCAGAATATTTATTGGCAGGCTCTGCTGCCAAGACTGGAAAGCCATATGGGAGAAGTTGCAACAAAGATGGAGAAGAATTTAGCCTCTCCATGTCAACTGAGGCAGCTGAAGAGTCGAAAGATTATTTTCAAGAGATAAGAGTTTCTCTTCAGTAAATGAAGGCCTGATATCCCCCAAAGCCTTCATGTAGCTCTTCTCTTCTAATCTTATCATGTTGTATGGTCAGGGAGATTGTGTTTTCTATGCTGGTAACAAATTACTACAGACCTAGTGGCTTACAACAGCCCCTATTTGTTATCTCATGTTATCTTACAGTTTCTGTGGGCCAGGGCTATGTCTCATCTGACACTTGACTGGGGAATGACATGTTCTCTAATATCATTGTCAGAATTCATCTAATGGGCCTGTCATAGCACGACAGCTTACTTCTTCAAAATCAGCAATGGCGGTCTCTCTCCCATCAGCTCAGATGGGTTCTTCTTGTAGTGTAACCTAACTGGGGCATGGCATATCTCCTTTACCATACTATTTTGTACAGAAAGAAGTCATAGGTTCTACCCACAGAGGCATTAATATCAGCAGGCAGATCATAGGGTTTTCTTAGAATTATTCCTACCCCAGGGAGAGAGCCAAGCCTTACCAATAATGTTTCCAAGTGAAGGCCCAGTCTATTTTATATAATCACAATGGTTTTTATTTTCTTTGAAATGGCGCAGTTTTGTTCTTTCCACCTCAAAATATCTTCAAATCCTCAAATCCTTGTCAGCTCAGTACTCTGCCACAGCTTGATTCCAACTCTAGCTCTTTTGATTATATTATTGAAAAAGGGTCATTTTTTTCTTCTAATTTCCATTTTCTCATCTATAGGGATGCATCTTAAGAAGATTTTATTGGACACCTACATAATAGTCACTGTCACTAACACTTCAGTTTGTGTTAGCTTTTTGTTAACATGACCAAAATACCTGACAGGAACAGCGTAGAGGCGGAAAAGTTGATTTGGGCTCACAGTTTCAGAGGTTCAGTCTGTGGTCAGTTGACTCTCTTGCTCTGGGCCCGAGGTGAGGCAGAACGCCATGTTGGAAGAGCATGGCAGAGAGACATTACTCAGCTCCTGGCAGCTAGAAACAGAGAGAGAGAAAGAGGTGCCAGGGACAAAATATAAACCCCAAAGTCATGCCCCTGGTGACCTTCTTACTCTAGCCAGGCCCCACTTGCCATGCAGTACAGCCTTCAAATGATTAATCCAGCAAATGAATTGCTCCACCGATTAGGTTTCAGCTCTTAAAATCTGATCATTTTACCTCTGAATATTGCTCTATTGCCTGATATGAGCTTTTGGTGGAGGGGTGTACCTCATATCCAAACCGTAATACAGCCTCTTTCCTGTTAGACTGTTTATTTGATTACATTAGTTTTATTTATGTACAGAACTCAACAAAAAAAAGTACTGTCAGCGTTGCTACTGTGCGTACACCAAAGCACAAAAAAGAAAATATACTTAATAAGTTTCATCGTCATAGACTTTCTTCTTAGAATAGAAGGAAAGGACTAAAATCTTAGACTTGTTCAGAAAATTGTGTCCATAGCCATATGTAAATATGTCCAAAAATAGAAGAGAGATCAGTGGAATAGAGGAAGGGGATTGAGGGGACAAAGACGAGGGATAGAAAAATGGAAGAACAGTGGTATGAATCTGACCTAACCTTCCTATGTATATATGTGAATATTCCACAGTAAATCTCACCTTTATGTATATCTGGAAGACACTAGTGAAAAAAAGAAAAAAGAAGAACTATAAATAGCAGAAAGATCAGTAGGGTGGAGGGAAGGGAACAGGGGGAGGAAAAGGAAAGGGAAATGGGAAGTATTGGGGACTGAATTAGGGCAAATTATATTCCCTCCTTTCATAATTATGTCAAATGAAGCCTAATATTATGTATAACTAAAAAATTAGTTTACCAAGGCATTGATGTCATAGTTTTACAGTTTTTAAGTCCCTCATTCTCTTTTTTTCCCCTGTTTTCAGGAAACTAAGTCAACTGAGATTAATAAATCCCTTACTAAGATTAAAAGTTGTTATCCTGCTTAGAGGAAGGAAACAAGATAAAGTTGGGCTGTAGGTGGAAAGTGGTCCTGCCGTTGTGTACAGGCCAGAGTGAACCCTGAAGCATCCAAAGATTAAAACCACTTTGGTTTCTTCTCCAGGTCTCTCCTCGCCCTGGAAGGGATTGGATGATGTAACCCACTCTCCAGGAAGCCCCACGTGGCCGTGAGCTCAACCAGGTGTCTCGGACCCCATTTCATTTCAGAGCCACTTCTGAGCCACTCAAGGAAAATGATGTGACAGTTCCTAGCCAGAAGGACTTTGGGGGAACGTTGAACATCTGTGCAGAGAGTGGCCCCTTTCCCCTTTGGTGAAATAGACAATTCTCAAATTCCAAAATGCCAGCCAAGACCCCGATCTACCTTAAAGCTGCCAACAACAAGAAAGGGAAGAAGTTCAAGCTGAGGGACATCTTGTCTCCTGATATGATTAGTCCCCCCCTGGGAGACTTTCGCCACACCATTCACATCGGCAAAGAGGGCCAGCACGACGTCTTCGGGGACATTTCCTTCCTTCAGGGGAACTACGAGCTTCTGCCTGGCAACCAGGAGAAGGCCCGCTCGGGCCAGCTCCCGGCGCACTACGAGTTCCTCCGGGCCAACAGCACCTCGGACTCCGTGTTCACAGAAACGCCCTCCCCCGTGCTCAAAAACGCCATCTCCCTCCCCACCATCGGAGGGTCCCAAGCTCTTATGTTGCCCTTATTGTCACCGGTGACATTTAATTCCAAACAGGAGTCCTTTGGGCCACCGAAGCTGCCCAGGCTCAGCTGTGAGCCCGTCATGGAGGAGAAAGCTCAGGAGAAAAGCCGTGTGCTGGAGAATGGGACCATCCACCAGGGAGATGCCTCGTGGGGCTCCAGTGGCTCAGCATCGCAGTCCAGCCAGGGCAGGGACAGCCACTCCTCCAGCCTGTCCGAACAGTATGCCGACTGGCCGGCCGAGGACATGTTTGACCATCCCTCCCCATGCGAGCAGGTGAAGGGAAAGACCAAATCCCAGGAGTCCCTCTCGGACCTCACAGGTTCCCTCCTCTCCCTCCAGCTGGATCTTGGGCCCTCGCTTTTGGATGAGGTGCTGAATGTCATGGATAAAAATAAGTAACAGGATGCCAGCTCTTTTCCTTTGGGGTAAAAGGTACCAAAATAAACAAACAAACAAACAAAAAAAAACCAGAAACTCAGCTAACCACAGTTGAAGAGAAGAGCTTCCCTGGCTGTTTTTTTGCAGTTACGTGATGCGTTTTCTAAAATAATTGTTCCTACAAAATATTTTTTTACCTGTTATGCCCTGTTTGCAAAAACAGTTTAGAAAAAGCAACAACAAAAACCCTGTCCTGGCAAAAAGAGGAAATGAGTCAGAACCCATTTTTGGCGGGCACTGCTGATTGATGTTCAGCTAACATTTTTTTTGGTTTGCAGACGCATAAGAAATCTGCCTTGGCCAGGATTGGCACTAGCTATGGAGAGCTGAGCAAGTCACACTAAGAAACTTCACAGTACTCCAACAGTTTATGAGTTAAGAGAAAGTCCAAATTTTAACACTTAAGCCTTTTTTTCTAGACTCTTTTGTATATGATATTGTTTGGGCTCATGATAGCAAATTCTCCAGTGTTAAAACTTTTCTCTGTTTTCACATTTGAGCAATTTTATGGGTTTGGGGGATTTTCTTGTAGTTCTTATATATCCCTTATATATTATATCTATATTGCAAAATTTTGACTGTCAGCTACATGTTGGTAAGACACAAGCAAGGTATTACTGTAACTAAGTTATTTTTAAAGTTAAAATATATTTTTATGTGCCTTTGGCTTTTTATTGCAGAGTCTACATTTTATAGATAACACATCAAATGTCATTTGACTTGTTTCCATTAGGGTTCCATTGTAAGCTGTGTATGTGTGAGTTTAGACAAGCATATTCATTCTTGGCTTTTTTTTTTTTTCCTTCGTCTGTTACCATACTTCTAACAGCAGCCAACAACGGATTTTAAAGTGTAAAGGCACAGGTTACTCATGATGCTTCTGCAGAGACTGTGGGCTACACCACGTAATGCTATTTGGAAATATGAGTATTTTAGTACAGTACATACTTGCATTACTTAGGTACTTCATACAACACAATAAAGAGTAAATGTTAAAATGAATTTGCTTGTTTATAATAAACAAGAACATAAGAGAATAAGAATATTTTCTTTAAGTCCAGCTAGGAAAATTCCTTCTCTGAAAGGTTCCTGAACCTTTAAAACAAGGTAAGAAATTATTTCCATCCATTCTGTAATTTTGATTAATTCCAAATTAATCATTTGAAGATTTTGAAGCACCTGTCCTCAATTTTAGGAGAAATGAACATGTGAGATCAGAATTTTTTTTTAATTATTATTATCAACTTCTCAGTGCTCATTTCAGTGCATCTCCTCCCTTGAACACCCTCCACAGCAGATTCTTACAAACCCATCTCATCCTGTAGGATAAAGATTTGTCCTCAAGGAAGGCAGTAGAGAGACTTCCCTTTACCTAAGCCTCTGAGATGCCCTGAGGGTGTTGATTAAGGAAACAAGAACTGGAAACAGAGATTCTTGTCTTGTCAACTACTCCTTCCCTGCCAAAGAAAATACTTGCACACAATAATTGCCAGTTCTCTCTCAGAAACTTCTATTTCTCCGTGAGATGTATCCCTGAAAGGACTTCCCCTCCCAACCATCTCAGTGATTCTTTCCCCAGGCTTGGAGTTCTTGAACTTTTATTATCTGATCACCTGAAATAACTTTTGAACTGTGGGTGAGATGCACTGAGGACAACTAACCAAGGAGAGGAGGAAACATTCCCGGGAGCATTGAGTGCTTTCCAACTGTATGTCTTTACCCCACGGCTTACCCAGTGTTCCTTTGCTATTGGACCACACCCCACTACGTCCAGTTCCCAGTTCCCAATAGACTTCCCAACCTCTTCTAAATTTTGTCAGTGAGGCTAAGTCTGATGAGCTCAGAATTTGTAGTTAGTGTTAACAAGGCTCCTTCCACCCCTTCCCTATCTTAATTATTATTGATCATATTCAGACTCTTGTTATACTCTTTATCTGTTGCAGGAAAAGGTCAACTGTTACGTGAGAGGAGAACAAGGTCTCTGCATTTTCTCTGCTGCCTCTCGCAACCACAAACCACGCAGAACATCTCTGCTGGTACTAAGTTTGTTTGCCACTGTCTAAGTGATCCTACATCATGCATGTGGTTAGCCACTTTACTTTCTCCAAGCCCATTCACACACACTGTCTCCTGTTAGGTGCACAGACATGCCACCTATTAGGAAGAAGAAACAAAGCCACTTCCAACATGTATTGAGTTAGTTCTCCTAAGGCAGCCTTTGATCCCTGGTCCCTTTTCTAGGGAGCAGGTGCACAACTGGTGGTAACTTTCTGTTCTACAAAGAAGCCTTTTAGACTCACACCTGCCAAGAGCTGAACTGATGTTCTCAACCCCTGAACATTCTTCCACTTATAACCTAATTTATCTTCACTTGTTTAAAGATAAGGAAATCTAAGATGCATTTTATTTGCAAACTGAAATAGAATGGCAAGCTTCCTGTGACCCAACAACCAGTAAAGATGCATGCAATTCACACAGAGAGGGAGGGACCTTTCTTGTTAAGGTAGGCAAAATTCTTAGGGCTGAACTTTTTACTGAACACAAGGCCTAACAAATGACAAGCTATGTTATTTCTGCCTAAAATCATCTGCTTGAAAAGGTCCACATATCAGAGTACTAAGCTACTAAGCCCTTCTTAAATATAAAGTCATTAATTATCACATTTCTGTGAGCCAGTAGCACTATCTGCAAGCACACAGGACTAAATTGGTTGAACAGAAAAAAGAAGCTGACTCTCCAGAATTACAGTCTAGTCATTTTTTATATTACTGCAAGCTGCCTTTTTTCTGAAGGCTCCCTGCAAACACTTGAATCATGGACTGGAGGAAAGGTAGGAGTCCCTGAATGAAGTTGATAAATATTTTAGAAGAGTATACATTAAAGTATACATTAAATAATGATTCTAACCCTCTAACCCTCCTACTGTACAGCCAGGCGAGGTTGGATCATTTTACTGTGAAATATATAAACAATAGAACATGATAATTTGATGATATTTCTCTAGTAAGAATATCTCCTTTGGTAATTAAGTTAGCAACCTAGTCTCAGATAAAATTCTCAGAGTTTAGAATTATTCCCCCAGATTGTCCGTAAGCCATGTAAATAGGATGTTTTTCTGTGTTCCCACCCACACTTTTGGACCAGATCCAGCAAAATGAGAAAGGTTTCTGAATTCAGTCAAATGATAAGCCACCATTGGGCTGCATAAGTAGCCTTCAGGTTGTTTGGCTATTTGAGTTTCAGGATAGCCATAATAACAAAACTGTTCTCACACATTAATGTATTGGTACTGTCTGAGCAATGCATTTATTTTCTAAAGAAGAAAAGTCCCCCTGGTAGATTTCACACATTTGTTTCATCTGACTATACCTAGAGCAGCATGTGGTTTATTCTAAGGGTACACTATTTCATCCAGCGAACTTTCTGAGAATGTTTAATTTTCACCTTATTCTTAGCACAAGTAGGTCTAAATATTTCCTGCTTGAGTTGTCAGGGAGTCATCATTCTGTGGTAAAATGCTCCAAAGAATGTCATGTGGAGGACCAGGAATTATGCTTGCTTTATGAAGTGATATGTAACGATGAAATCTGTTTTACAACTACTGTGCTGCATTTAATTATCTTCCATTTTTACTTTTAAAAAATTCGATAATGATGTCACTTCCATTGGCTTTCAATGGAAGTCAATAATCATCCTTTGAAGGTCAGCCAAATTCCCTTCATGGAAAGCAGATTGACACGGGTGAAAGATAAAAACATCTGCCCAAATCAAAGCCATCGTGCAGAGTAGAGTTAATATTCCAGAGATTCATCATGCAGAGATGTCTGCCATACATCAAAATTAGCAACGCTGAATAAGTGAATTGTGTATTATGCTCACCATAAAATCATTACTGGAATATGTCACAAAACATGTGCGTGATTCATTGCCAAAAGGAACACTGGAGAAAAAGCTTTGCGTTCTGGAGAGGGAGATACCAGGGGCAGCTTCATGCCAAAGAAGGACCTGAAGAGGACCTTGGGAGACTCATGAAATTTTTTAATGAGAGGGACATTCTTAGGAGGAAGGAGATCGTGAGCAAATAAAAAGATACACTCCCATCCTAATAGGGTCTCTACCCCACCTAGAATTGGTATTTAAAAATGCTCACTTCTGGGCATGAAATACTGTTCCCACTCCAGAGAAGACCCTTTAGTAGAAGAAGACAAGACTCTGAAATCAAATAGATGATTCCCAGGGTTAAATGATTATGTAAAATTAGCCACCATCCTGGGAAAGCTCATGCCCTGTCCCTAGTGCATATTCTGTGAACTGAAGGCCAGAGTAGGGACACCACTAGTGAGGCTGACTCATATGAATGAGAGGCACTCCACCAGATGGAACAAGTTCTTATTACTGTCCCAAGACTTGAACACTCTTAGGATGCTGTTCCTCCAGGAACTTCCTCACACCCCTCTCAACCCATCTTTTTCAGGGCTGTCTTATCACCTCTGACCCAATATCCTTAAGACCAAGAGAGAATGCTCCTCAGAAAATAATAAGGAGGTTCCAAATATCACTAAAGAGTCTCAGCTGAGTATTCTTTTTCTAAACTGGGCCTCCAGAACGTGAGAGAGTCAGGGATTCTAACTAATGGAACAGGAAAATCAACTCAACAGGGTAGAAGCAAATGTCCCCTGAAGTTCTCTCAAATTCCTTAAATTCACACTCACCAAACTGAGGCCCAGAGAAAGGCAGAAGTCCTGGACTTAGGTCCAGCTTCTTCCCAGGAGTGATTTCTGGATGGTTCTCCCTCATCCCACCCCCACCCCACCCCTGCCCAAGGAAGACCACATTCACTTCCAGGATGACCCCTTACCCTACAGGGCATATCAGGAAAATGCTCATCTCACCATAGCAAAAGGTCTCCAACATTTATACTATAAATACCTCATAAAATGGTGGACAGATCCTTCCATTACATTTTGGGTCTTGGAAATTCCAGCAAACAAAGCATTTGAGATATTCCTTCCATGAAAAAATTCCTTCTTTAATATATTCACAGGAAGTATGCATTAAAGCCCCCAAAGGATGTTCTCTTCATACCCCTGGCTGGGCCTTGTTTGCCAAAGAAATAGGTAAACCCTAAGTGAAAATGAAAAGGCTTCAGAGCTAGAAAACTGGAGGTGAGTTCCTCTGGATGAGACATTACATTTGGCACAGAGTCCCCTTAGAATAATCCCAGGACTAAGAACATCTGAAAACCACCAACAATGGGACATGAGTTTGCTTATCAGAGACCTACTGTAGCAGAACAAATCTCTAGCAACTGGCTTGGGCCAAGGGAGCAAGAGAGACCAGGAAAAGGAGAAACAGTCATGTCACTCAATGTATAATTTTTCCAGGCACACACACACACACACACACACACACAAAATGAAATCGGTTTTTCTAGGAGATTTGCTTGTCACTGAATGTGGCCCTCACCAGAGGAGACAATAAAGGATATTTGTCAGCTGGTCTGTCTGATGTTGGAAGAGCACATGCAACCGTTGCAATTAAACCTAATTTTGAACCAACCAAATTAACACATTAGATTAACACATGGAGATGAATATAAAGCTCTCAATGACTGACAAGTTTCCAGTCACCCTACAGGCCAGAAGGCTTCAAGGCATTATGGCTTTGACATCAAATTTTGATGTTTCTACATCACTGTCTGGTATTTCCTCCAGCTTTCCTTCCTCTTAATAGCAGTATTTTAGTGACATAATTTCCTTGAGATTTTGATTTTATGCTGGAATTCTGTATTCTAAGGCAACCCATTGGCAATGCCTCAGAAAGACATGAAACTTGAAAAAAACCCAAAGTGGCATTAAAAATCACATATTGAATTTTCAGTCAGCAGCAATGTTCAGACATACCTGTGTAAAGAAAGCAGGGGTGTTGCTAAAAGTGGGAGAAGAGAATCGATAATTATCTTGTAACCTCTACTCCTATTTCATGAAAATGTAATTGGGAGGGGACTAAAAACAAGAAGAAAAACATTTATGATGCTCTGGCAGCAAAATTTTCACCATAAATGGCAAGAAAGAAGAGCAGATGAACCCAATCTTAGATATTAGATTAGCATCCAATAAAGTTCTCCCATTACAGTATGAGACCATGGCTCCTGTGCCCAAATAAAGCACTGTTTGTGCTTTACTCTGCAGTAAACCCCCTCTGTTTTTTAAAAACAAAGTGCTGGGTTCACTGTTGATTAAAATCATGCATTTTCAACACAGCTGGCCCTCTAGATAAAGACCTTAAATATTCATCAGCTACCTTAGGTAATTGAGAGAAAAAATTAAGTGTAGCATCAGAACACAAACCTGGAGTCAAAACACAAGGGAAGCAGGATCTTCCCATCAGAGCTCATACTCCTGGAGGTTGCTCTAAGCAGATGTAAACAGAGTATGGAAAGCAAAATGGCTTCCAAGAGGGTGCCCACCTTTCTAACCAGCCATGGAGCAGTAATGCCTAGGAGGAAATCTCCCATCTTCTTCCTACCTGTGAATGCCAGCATCTTCTCCTCCCAGTGCCCATCCTTCCCCTCCAGCCCAGATGGAGATGACAGAGCCTGGAGTATGGATTAGAGGATGGACACACCCAGGAAATGTATCTTTTGAGTCTCCTGCCCTCCCAGCAAGGGCTCTCCTTAGAGGTTGACTCCACTATTAAAATACCAAATGACTTATGAATACTGTGCCTGAGGTAGGATGAATAACGGCTCCCAAAGATAGGAGGCCCTCATCCCTCATATCTTGTAAATACTACTTAACGTGACTTGTAAATGTTACTTTATTTGGAAAAAAGGGACTTTACACGTATGATTAAGTTAAGGAACCTGAGCATTCCTAAAGTCACCACAGCTCCCAGGCCACCTCCCTCCCTCCTCTGCAGCATCTGACTCTAGGAGCTGCTGCTTCTCCTCTTACTCCCTTCTCTGCAGTTGTCCCCTCTCCCCTCTCTAACTGTACCACTCTGAATCCTTCCAGGTTCCCTTCCTCTACCTGCCTCGACACTGTTGTGCACCCCCGAGGTTCTTCATTCTAAGTGCATGTCCCAGAACAGGCACCTATGTAAGGTATTAGGGATAAAGCCCCAGTTGGTCACAGCAAGTCCCTTTCTTACATGATCCTCAAAAACTCATTGTGGTAGCAGGAACAAAATAGGATTTGGGACTTTAGGAACTTGCCCATCTTCTCTTTGTAGAAGTAACTAACAAGTTAGGTCTTCAAACTGCCACCAAATAGGCATTAACCTTTGGACCACCCAACATTAAACTAACCCCTCTCCCCCCCAAAAAAAAATGTCACACAACTCTAATAACCTGGAGCTCTCTGTGGGCTGAGAGCTCACTGTCAGAATACCAACCAACAGACCATGAGATAGCAACAAACAGTAATTAAAGAATTTCTAATATCCAAAACCTTACTCAGAGAACTCTAAAGGAAGTCCAACTCATAACCGATAGCTCTGCCAGAATTTTCCTGCAGAGTGTGTTGGAAAGAAGAGGAAGAATCATGACTGCTTACATATTAACCATTTTTGTCTGTTTTATTACATAATAGGTTTGTCCGTAATGTCATGGAAGATCTGGGCTTTAAGTCCTCATTCTTACTATTTGGTAGGAGCCTCTGATTCCATTACTGCCCACTTTAAGCCACTGCCCCCACTACAATCCTCACCAGGTCCCCGCAGCTGGGCAAAGTCTGAACTTTCAAAAATGGCACACAGTGACCTCAGTCTACATCCAGCCTCATTCACCTCCATCAGAAATGTCACCGCCTTGGTGAAGTCTGTGTTCAAATCCCGAGAGAACCAGTTGGTCTCTCCTTTTCAGCCCCATAGCTCTTTGCACAATCCCCATCAGTGGGTCTCCCACAACATTCTAAGGAAGTCCACCCACTATCTAGCTGGCACAGACTCCCAGCCAGACCCAGGAGCTGCTTTTCAGTGAGGAAAGGATGAAAGAATAAATAAATGGGTAAAAAGCAGATACTAAGATCAATGTTCACAAAAGAATGTTTTTATTACTCCACAAGAAATGGCTTCTCTAAGAGTCTTAGCTGAATCCAAGAAATGCCATAAATTCTGAAAAACAATTTTTGAGGAAAGAGCAAAGTACTATATGCATCTCTCCCATATGTTAAAAAGAAAGAGACTAATAGGATTAAAATCTTTTAAAATATGCATATAGTTATTTAGACACATACATACACATACTTACAGATGTTTCCATAGATCTGGATTGCCTTTCCATATTTAAAAATAAAACCGTATTCCAGGTTTTTGTAATTTACCTTATAAAAGAAAATGGTCCTATAGAAAACAATTATCATTTGCTACAGTAAGAAAGAGCCATTACAACAGGCCTTTGAAATGTTGTTGGCTTAACGGACAAGAATGTGATTTGGATCCTGTAAGCACTTACTGAGTTCTGAACAAGCCTAAACAAATATTTTTAATCAGTGTTAGTGCTTTAAGAAAATTTTAATCTGCCACTTAAGAGACACTAATGTACAAGTTGGCAAATAGGAAAACAAAAACCTGTCACCTTTACCATACATTATCTAAATGGGCTAAAGCAAATGTGTTTCAGATTCCCTGCCCTGCTGTGCATGAACGCATAATAGGATAGGAAGTCAGCAAAAACTGATTTCATATCCTAATGGTGTTATTGGCTACTTCTAGGACAGCCAGAGGGTGTCAGGAATAAAGAAATATAAATGATCTGTTACAACAAAGAGGAACTACATATAAAAATTGACTGTCGTGCCTCCTGGTGTGAAGCAAAAATTAGATCTTGGGCATATAAATACTTTAAATGATATAAAATGCAATTCTAGTGCCATAGCTTTCTAGTCAAAATGTAGACACATAGCCAGAAAGTACACATAGCTCTCAGGTCATCTCATCCCACACTACAGCTGTCACCAGCCACAAGACATTTGATCCATAGGCAAGTAAAGATGTAAAGAGCCACAATGTAATCACACTCCAGGGCACACACAGGGCACCTAGAAGAACTTCCCCTTGCACTGTCCTTGGCGTCTTGGCATTGTTAGCATACTTCAAACTAAGGGCCTGGACATGAGATCCAAGAACGAAAGCAAGAAATCTTGGCTTCTCTTTCCTGTATCAGGTAATGTGGCCCTCTATTATTTTGAGAATTTCATAGTTTCTAAAGCAAGGAACAAATTCTATGTAAGCATGCTGCCCATATGTTAAAAACAAGCTGTGCAGCAGTTTGTATATGTGGATGATGTCGTGTGTAGGTGTAGAATGTGTGGGTGTGTGTGTATGTGAGAGTGACGAGGTCAGACAGGTAGAAGACCGAAGAGACAGAGACAAAGGGTAGCAAAATGACCTTCTTGAAAAGAAGCAGAGCAGTACGTAATATGATAAAGCATAGGTTGATTGTTGAAAGTGAGACAACCAAGAGAGACCTAAGTGAGAAGAAAACATACGGGACTGTACAAATCTGAAGAGATAGGAGGAACTACCACTGAAAGCAAGAGTGACAGCCGAAAGGGAAATAAAGTGACACCAAGCAAGGCCATCCCTAGTATGTGTGTCCCTGGTAAATATTTTTTTGCAGGGTCCCTTTCTATATAAACAATTTGATTTTTTTTAAATGTTACAAAATTCATGGGCCTATGTGATTTTTCAAAAGAGGTTTTGGAATAATGTGGGTTTTAACATTTGTTTATTTTCCAGTTGGTATAAGTGATGATTATTTGCAGTGTCTAGGAACTCTCACTTCCTGTGTAGGTACTAGAACTAGCTCTCTGTATTCTTTTTTGCTTGGTGTGCTGATTCTAGATTTCTTGCTGGGAGAAAAGGATAGCAATACAGTTAAGGCTCCCAACCCTGTGGCTCTTCAGAATTTGTTCCTATTGAAACACATGTATTTCCTGCCTCTGCATTTCCCTAACCCCTTGTATTTAATGCTAGTTATGTCATCACTCGTGATTCTGCCCCATCTATCACGCCACCCTGAATACCAGCTTCTCATGACTCTTTCAAGGTTATTGCTATGCTTAGTAGAAGATGACACAAAGGCAAGTCTCGCCCAGAATATGCTAATTTAATGTTAACTTGTTTTCTGCTCATGTTAAATTGACTGTTTGGAGTTTTCTGACCACAGAGCACATTTTCTGACCATATCTTCTCCTGAAATCCTCAAGGTAATCACTGCATTCCTGAAATGTGTTTTCTTTGCACATTTGACAGCAACCCCGACTTCCACACACCACCTTCAGAGGGGAGTGGTGGGGAGACCTCATAAATAGAAGAAAAAAAAGAGTGGGCCCATTTGTACAAGGAATGTCCATCTTTCAGCAGACAGCATAAGCATGGAGACTTCAATGTCAACACATTGACTGGAGGCAAGAGACAGCATCAATCAAAGTCTGCGAGGCATTGCAGAACACCATTCTCACAAACTCTCTGAGAGCAACAACACGGCCACCTCCAGAGGTCTGCTAGGGAAGGGATCTGGCCGTCCTGGTGTAGTGATGGGAGGTACACAGGGAAAAGATGTGTTGTGCCACCTTCACTGCCCTGGAGTTCTAGCCTGGAGGCTGCTAGGTATCAGGACACGGAGGGATGAGAGCCAACGCATGGGCCCCCACATGTGAATCAAGCCCAGGGGTCAGCAGTCAACCATGGGCACCCCAGATACCTGCACTTGTCCTGTGTGAATGAGAGGCATGAGAATCATTGCATCTGCACTTATATAATCTCACCAGAGAAAGACTGGATTATCTTGAGGAACAATCCCTCGTCAGGCCACTTTCCTGGAATCACAGCCAACTCAGGGGCCCAGAATGATCCCATAGATATGAGCTCCTTTGGGCACCTGGTCAACCTCACAGGAACAATGGGGGACCAAAGAGCACCCCAAGGAGGAGAAACAGGGACCAAGAGCACTCTATCCACTGTTCCTAGGGAAACGTACAAAATGTTGAGGAAAACAATACAGAACATAGGGTCCCCGAGGTGAGTCGCACAGACTGAAACCAACAATCTCAGATGGTCTGAAGCAGACTTCCTGTACTGACGTCAAGGATGGCCTGCCACCTCTATTACCAATCACAAGAGTTACTAAGAGGAATCAAAGACATCAGGCAGTTAAGAAAAATGTCTAATACACCACTACCATGTGATAGTGTCTTATTTGAACCCAAATTATCTGACTCTTATGACATGAGTTCTCTGCTGTGAAGTTATCTAAAAAACATTATAAACTTCATATTCATACAGACCTGGGTTTGAAACACTATCCTGACAACTATCAGTTTATGATCTTGGGGTACAGTAGAGATAATCATACCCACTTCAATTCCTTAGAAAACTTAGAATGGAACCACCATTTGATCCAGTTATCCCATTCTTCATTTAATATCCAAAGGACTTCAAAATGAGTATACTACAGTGATACAGCCACTTCAATGTTTATAACAGCACAATTTACAATAGCCAAGCTCTGGAAGCAACCTAGATGCCCTACAACAGATGAATGGATAAAGGAAATGCAGTATATATACACGATGGAATATTACTATAAAGAAGAATGAAATTATGGCACATGCTGGTAAATGGATGGAACTGAAGAATATCATGCTAAATGAGATAAACAGTCCCAAAAAACCAAAGACAGAATATTCTCTCTGATATGAGGATGCTAACCCACAACAAGGAAGGAGAAGATTAGAAGTTCATTGGATTAGACAAAGGGGAACAAAAGGAAGCAGGGGTTGGGGGAGGATGGGAATAGGAAAAACAGTAGATTGAATCAGACATATCTTTCTTATTCTTATATTTGAATACATGACCAATGTAACTCCACATCGTGTACAACCTCAAAAATGGGATCCTAACTGGAACAAGTTATATTTATTCTATGAATGTATGTCAAAATATTATACATTTGTTCTCTAGAAAGAACAAATAAATAATAAAAAGTAATACCCACTTCATAAGATTGTTTTGCAGGAACCAGCCAATGATAAATTCTTTAGGCTTTGTAATCCGTACAGTCTCCTGCACAACCACTCAATTCTGTAGCATGAGAGTAGAGTAGACATTGCATAAATAAATGAGTGTTAGTGTGTTCCAATAAAACTCTGAATAAAACTGATGGTGGGCTGAGTTTGACCCAGAGGCCTTAGCTTGCCAACGACTTGTTTTGAAAGTGAATAACAACAATAAAGTTTTTATAATAGTTACCTGCACTTGGCAAGCATTCAATAAATATTAGTTATTATTATTACACAAATAAAATGACTACATTTAAAATTTGTTGATTTAAGGTCCTCCTTGCCTACCATTTTTAAAAGCCTCATTGTTTTACAGTTACATTGTACACACTGGAGGGGGAAAATAATGGATGAATAAATGTTTCATTGTTGAAATTTTTCCCTTTTACTGTTATTTTCTAAAGCTTCTTTTTTAGAGTAGTTTTCCAATGAAAATTGTCATTATCTTTTAAAGGTTAGTCAAAAAGGAGCTAATAATAATAAAATAAAAATTGTGATTAAGGGGGCCCATATTTCCAAAAAAATGGGGGGAGCTGTTGTCTTGTTGTGTATTTTTATTATGCATTCAAAATACACTGCTTCCATTCTTTCATATTTCTATTTCAGGAATTTAAATAGTAAGAATGTTAAGTGCCACAAGTCAATTTTTAAGAGCTACATTACCTTTTTGTATAATCAGTTTTATCATCATTTCATCTGTGATTTCCATAGCCTTTTATAGTATCATTCATTTAGAACCTGCACAGCACCTTTCTTTTGTGAGCGTCATTTCTTGGCTTTACGAGATGATTCCTCCCCCATTCTATTCTTGTGGTTTTAAACAGCTACCACCAATATCAACTGGTCTTGGGGTGAGCACTGTGAGCTATTAACTGTGAGGATGGGTTGCATCCAGCTGTCAGGAAGACGTTTATCAAACAGAATGTATCAAATAAGTACAGAAGAGCATAAGCCAGGGATGGAGGGATACAGGTTTATTTGGATGCTGTCCTCAACCCAATCATTCTAAGGTCCAGCCACATCCCCATCCTCCCATACTGTGCTTCTGAGAAACAAGGAATTCCCCTTTTGCCCAACCAAGTTTCAGTTGATCTTGGACTATGACATCACCCTTGAATGATGTGAATCTCTGCTACCGGTTTATCCCAAGGGACACTTCCTGGTCTGCCACTCACCTGTTGTGTGGTTTTGGTATCGTACAAAATAGAGAAGAAAGCCTCATTTAAGGGTGGCACTCAGTTCAATGTATTATACTTCTTTTATCCAAAAGATCAGATAGACAACTGTGTCAAAAAGAGAGTGACTTTAAATGACCAGGCATGGTTTTTGTATTTATCTTTTGTAACTAATACAATTGGGAACATTGTACCCAGGTAAGAAAACAAGAAAAAAAAACTCCAAGCTGACATCACTGGAATAAGAGATATATATCATGGATCATCTTGTCACAAGTGGCCTGTACACAGGAAAGTAGTAAAACAGCTTTAGGAAAACCCACTTTAAAAAAGGAAAAAAATAGCAGAACTTCCTTATTTGAAAACATTTTTTTTAGCTCTTTCATGGACTCTAGGAACTCATTACTTGGCTGTTTGGTAAGTAGACAGCAGATATCATTACACATTGGCACAATGGTACCAGTTCTCCCCATATCTCCAAGCAGACTGCTGACTTTAATAAATTAACCTATTAAGAGTGAGAGGAATCAACTCTCCAAATATATTTCCATTTGCTATTCAGGCAACAGGTGGAAGAGAATGAGCAATGCTTCTTGGAGCCAAAGATCTGGGTTCAAGTCCTACCTTTGTGTTTTATTTAAGTAGGCTCCTTAAGTCTTCTGAGCCTCCATTTCCTTTTCAGTAAACTAAGGTAGTGAGATTATCTGCTTCACAGGGATGGGCAGGATAATATCTGCAAAAGGAAAGATATAAGACAGTCATCTATAGTGAATGACTAATTGTCTAACCCCCAAGGGCACCAATCATTCACCTACTGGTGTGAGTTCGTCAATCTCTGCTTCTCCTGGGATTAGTCATGAGAAACAGAAATTTTGAAGAAGTAGGGGTAAACAGGACCGGATGGGTATACAGCGGAGTTCTACAAAACCTTTAAAGAAGAATTAATACCAGTACTTTTCAAGTTATTTCAGGAAATAGAAAAGGAGGGAGCTCTTCCAAATTCATTCTATGAGGCCAACATCACCCTGATTCCGAAACCAGACAAAGACGCCTCAAAGAAAGAAAACTACAGACCAATATCTCTAATGAACCTAGATGCAAAAATCCTCAATAAAATTCTGGCGAATCGGATACAAAGGCATATCAAAAAAATTGTGCACCATGATCAAGTAGGATTCATCCCTGGGATGCAAGGATGGTTCAATATACGGAAATCAATAAATGTTATTCACCACATCAATAGGCTTAAAGAGAAGAACCATATGATCATCTCAATAGACGCAGAAAAAGCATTTGACAAAGTACAGCATCCCTTTATGTTCAAAACGTTAGAAAAAATAGGGATAACAGGAACTTACCTCGACATCGTAAAAGCTATCTATGCCAAGCCTCAGGCTAGCATCATTCTGAATGGAGAAAAATTGAAGGCATTCCCTCTAAAATCTGGAACACGACAGGGATGCCCCCTATCACCACTTCTATTCAATATAGTTCTCGAAACACTGGCCAGAGCAATTAGACAAACGAAAGAAATTAAAGGCATAAAAATAGGAAAAGAAGAACTTAAATTATCACTATTTGCGGATGACATGATTCTATACCTAGAAGACCCAAAAGGGTCTACAAAAAAACTACTAGAACTAATAAATGAATTCAGTAATGTGGCAGGATATAAAATCAACACACATAAATCAAAGGCATTTCTGTATATCAGCGACAAAACTTCTGAAATGGAAATGAGGAAAAACACTCCATTCACAATATCCTCAAAAAAAATAAAGTACTTGGGAATCAACCTAACAAAAGAGGTGAAGGATCTATACAATGAAAACTACAGAACCCTAAAGAAAGAAATAGAAGAGGATCTTAGAAGATGGAAAAATATACCCTGTTCATGGATAGGCAGAATTAACATCATCAAAATGGCGATATTACCAAAAGTTCTCTATAGGTTTAATGCAATGCCAATCAAAATCCCAATGGCATTTCTTGTAGAAATAGATAAAGCAATCATGAAATTCATATGGAAAAACAAAAGACCCAGAATAGCAAAAACAATTCTAAGCAGGAAGTGTGAATCAGGTGGTATAGCGATACCAGACTTCAAACTATACTACAGAGCAATAGTAATAAAAACAGCATGGTACTGGTACCAGAACAGGCGGGTGGACCAATGGTACAGGATAGAGGACACAGAGACTAATCCACAAAGCTACAACTATCTTATATTTGATAAAGGAGCTAAAAACATGCAATGGAGAAAGGATAGTATCTTCAACAAATGGTGTTGGGAAAATTGGAAATCCATATGCAACAAAATGAAACTAAATCCCCTCCTCTCGCCACGCACAAAAGTCAACTCAAAGTGGATAAAGGAGCTAGATATCAAATCAGAGACTCTACGTCTGATAGAAGAAAAAGTTGGTTCCGATCTACAGATTGTGGGGACAGGCTCCAAATTCCTTAATAGGACACCCATAGCACAAGAGTTAATAACAAGAATCAACAAATGGGACTTTCTTAAACTGAAAAGTTTTTTCTCAGCAAGAGAAACAATAAGAGAGGTAAATAGGGAGCCTACATCCTGGGAACAAATTTTTACTCCTCACACTTCAGATAGAGCCCTAATATCCAGAGTATACAAAGAACTCAAAAAATTAGACAATAAGAAAACAAACAACCCAATCAACAAATGGGCCAAGGACCTGAACAGACACTTCTCAGAGGAGGACATACAATCAATCAATAAGTACATGAAAAAATGCTCACCATCTCTAGCAGTCAAGGAAATGCAAATCAAAACCACCCTAAGATACCACCTCACCCCAGTAAGATTGGCAGCCATGATGAAGTCAAACAACAACAAGTGCTGGCGAGGATGTGGGGAAAAGGGTACTCTTGTACACTGCTGGTGGGACTGCAAACGGGTGCGGCCAATTTGGAAAGCAGTATGGAGATTCCTGGGAAAGCTGGGAATGGAACCACCATTTGACCCAGCTATTGCCCTACTCGGACTATTTCCTGAAGACCTTAAAAGAGCACACTACAGGGATACTGCCACATCGATGTTCATAGCAGCACAATTCACAATTGCTAGACTGTGGAATCAACCCAGATGCCCTTCAATACATGAATGGATAAAAAAAATGTGGCATTTATATACCATGGAATATTACGCAGCACTAAAAAATGACAAAATCACGGAATTTGCAGGGAAATGGATGGCACTAGAGCAGATTATGCTTAGTGAAGCTAGCCAATCCCTAAAAAACAAATACCAAATGTCTTCTTTGATATAATGAGAGCAACTAAGAGCAGAACAGTGAGGCTGAGCAGGAAGAAAAGACTAGCATTAAACAGAGACATGAGGCGGGAGGGAAAGGGAGAGAAAAAAAAAGGGAAATCACATGGAAATGGAGGGAGACCCTCATTGTAATACAAAATTATATATAAGAGTTTACGAGGGGAATGGGATAACAAACATGGAGGGAAATGAATTTCAATAGATGGGGTAGAGAGAGAAGATGGGAGGGAAGGGGAGGGGGGATTTTAGAGGATAGTAAAGGTAGCAGAATACAACAGTCACTAATATGGCAGTATGTAAAAATGTGATGTGTAGCCGATGTGATTCTGCAATCTGTATTTGGGGTAAAAATGGGAGTTCATAACCCAATTGATTCTAATCTATGAAATATGATTTGTCATGAGTTTTGTAATGTTGTGAACATCCAATAAAAAAAAAAAAGAAGTAGGGGTAAGGATTATTTAGGAAGTTGGGGATAGAAAAGAGGAAGGAATATTTTGATGTCCTTTCAAAGGAAGATAAAAGTGGACATTTGGAGAGTAAGGAGGAAGAGATTTGTCAACAGCGAGGAGGAGGGGAATGTGAGGGAGAGAGCCCAAAAGGAATACAGGAGAAAAACAAATTGGAGGTCATCAAAGAATGGTTTCATGGTTTTCTAAGAATCAACTCTGAGGACATGACACCTGTCCCTCCACAAAACCCACTGTGGTCCCTTCTTTTCCCTCGGGACTAAAGGAAAGTAAGAATCCATATCATAACTTCTAACAATCAGGGCCTCTATAGCAGGAGGAGGTGAGGAGAGATTAGAGGGTTCTATCTGGCTGAGGTTGATCACACCACAGCCACCCTGGACCCAGAAATTAGCAAGGCCATGCTCAGGGCCAGCTGTGGTCTGACAAGTCTCAGAGCAGATGCTGCCAACTGGGGTTTTCTGGGAGGTACTATTCAAACTCTCCACCAGGAAGTACCTTAGGAAAGCAAAGAAACAGACCAGACAACCAACTTCATAAAAACTAACAAGTGTCTAATCCTCACAGCAGCTTGCTTGTACAGCTGTAGCAAGTGCATGTGACATCTATATTTACACACTTGCCAAGTGTAACACTCCAGAGAACTGTTCCACAAAGGGGCAAAGGGAACCAAACACCACCAGGGATTCTTTCCAGAAATGGCTTGAGAATGCCCTTCCTCTCAAGATAACTTGGTCCAACTGCATCTATCTTACTAATATTTCTCTGTCAGAGACTGTGAGTTTCGTATAACAAAACTGTATTATCCAGAATCTTCCACGTTGTAACTGACTATTAATTACTTCTGCTTTGTCAGCTGGCCTCACACACAGGACCTAAATGTTTAGTCTGCAGTTTGTATAATCATTCTCCTGCTTCATAATTACTCTACGGAATGACTTAGTGCTAAAGGCACCACCACTGACTGGGAGCTTTTCATTTGCTTATGATAGCACATTATCTGGTCTGCATTCATAATGCTTGCTCAGGGGTTAAAATGAATGGTCCTTTGAACAAAGTCCCCAGTTTTATACCTACTTCTCAGGTTGTTGGGTCAGGACCAGAGTGGGTTCTGGGAGTGGTAGAGGGTAAGAGAAGCCCTCTCTGTTTCTACTGTGCACATGGAAGAAGGAGCTTTCACGTGTTGAGGCAAGAAGATATCACCATTCTGTTTTCCAAACTGACTATGACCAAGTTGGAATAGTAATATACTTTGAGGAATCCCCGTAATGGCCTTACACACTTACCTGTCAGGCCTAGTATTCAAGTTGGAATTGGCCCAATGGATCCAGGAAAGATGGGTCTACTGAACTCCTGACTTCAAGGAAAAAGCAGAAGGGAAAGAAGTCCAAGATGGTGCCATGGAAATGGAGGATTCAGAGATGACTTCCATGGCAGAGCACATCTTCTATAGTACTGGAAAAGCTCCTGTGCCCACAGTCGAGGCCCTCAGCTATTTCTAGCCCTATCTCTAATTCTTCATCACCCAAAACTTCTTTTCAGCCAGATTGGCTGGCTAGCCTTGCCCTACTGCACACAGATCTTTCACCACCTCTCTAATTCCGCTCATGCTTTCTGCCTCCCTGGAATGCCCCTCTTCCACACTCACATCTACCTCCTCCAGAGAGATTTTCTTTTCCTGCTGGCCCCAAAAAATCTCTTTCATCTCTGAAACAACTCCAAACATTCCATTTATAAATTAACCATTAAATTAAGGCTCCTTTCTCTGCCTTCCTTCTATTGTTATCCTAAAGTATCATTCAGATTTTTATGATCCTTAGCATTGTCATGTATTTTCTTTACAAATACAAGTTCCTTGAAGGCAAGTCCTTGTCTGTCTTCAGATCTCACAGCATCAACAACAATATTCAAAAAAGGCCTCCCTTTCATTTAGTTTATTTGCTGTATCACACCCAGAATTTACAGATTCTTGTTCCTCCTAGCAAAAGTAAAAAAAAAAAAAAAGTAGAGGGCCTATGACTGGGCTCCTTCATCAATGATGCTGAGTTCATTTATTAATTGGTACTATGATTTTAGGATTTGCATTTGTTTTCTTATCTCTGTATTCTAACTGTATGCCTACTACAAAGTGTGTACATGAATTTTTTTTTTTTTTTTTTTTTTTTTTTTTGCTAGACTGAGAGCCAACTTGCTCTGTGCTCTTTGAAAAGGAGAATTAGTCATGGTTACTGAAAAAAAAAAGGAGAATATGTTCAAAGTAAATATCGGTGCACGAGATTGCTTTTCACTCAAAATATGAACACCCCCTGAATTTGTAAATATTTACTGTAACTTATGGTAAAAAATATTGGCTTCCTAAGTTATATTGCTGCCAAAATATTTCTTTCCCACTCGCCCCGCCTAGAGTTCTGGCCTGTGGCTGGTAATATACCCTCTGCCTGAAGTTAACCTCACAGCAAAGATAAAGCTTTAGTATATTAATAAGAGAGAGAGAGAGACAGAGAAAAATATACACACACAGAGAGAGATGGAGAGAATAAGAAACTTGAAAATATTAAAAAGGCAGCATAACTATCAGCAAAAGTCCTATTTGCAATGGTGCCTGATGTCTACTATGCGAATTAAAGGAAAGAGCAACCTAACAAGGGCACCCATTTCATAAAGAGCCCGGGCAAAGATGACTAATCCACAAGGCTGACAGTTTCACAGCTCACACAGGCTCCATTCTGCTCAAGTATGGGGAACACTCACCACACCCACCACAGCTGGGGCCACATGACAGTCTTGTACATACCAGCTCAGGACTCACCCATGACAGAACTGGAATTCTCTTTGAGGTCACCACCCAGAGGCAGCCCCAGCCCCAGTCCCTAACCTGGATTCAGGATTGATTCACACTTTTGAGCTCCACAAAGAAGTCCATTAACTCCAAACGATGAAGAACAGTGCCGGGCTGGGGATATAGCTCAGTTGGGGAGACCTTTGGAGCCTTAGTCTTTCTCCAGCCTAATCCTGATTCTTCTGTCCTGCCCAAATCCTCACAGGTACAATTGGATAGGAGAAAGGTCTGGCCATAAAGTTTGTAGGAATCAGTGTAAAAGTAAAATGTGGGGTGGGGCCTCTTGTTCAAAAACTATCAACCACTTCAAGACAGCACATTAAATGGAGCATTGGGCCCTCCCTGAGGATCTACACTGTTCACATGCCCTGAAGCTGGCCCTCATATGAGAAGCCACAGTAGTTACAATCATTTACATGAAATGTGTGCTGTTCGTTGCCAATTACTGTGGAGCACAATAACAATTGTGCATTTCATATTTATTAAGTGAAAATATGTAATCATTACACAATGCTGCTTTGTAATACAAAGCAAGGTATTGTTTTTATTAGCTGTAGGGTTTACTTTGTTGAATAGCCTATGGGTTACAGAACCAACCCCTGTTAATATGCACACAGGCTTAAGAGGCAAGGCCTTTGCCCACAAATTCTAATTCAAAGGGGATGTGTATCATGTGACTCAAAAAGGCATTGCCTTAACACCAACCATGACCAGTCAACCTCCTGTCCTTCATTTAGTTCAGGACAAAATAACTAATTGAAATTAATTAATTGTAATATTAAAAGAAGTGGTTCCTAGATTTTTGGACTTTATAGCTAAAAATTCCAAGAAATTTAGAAGATGAACATGAAACTGACACATTATTACTGTGCTCTGTAAAGATGTGTAAAACCATCAGTGTATTAGAAAGGGAATTTATGAGCAAAAAACACAAAAACATGATTTCAAAATAAAGAGAATTCTTTAAGCAAATCTGATATTATGAATAATTTCCTCACTTCTCCAGCGACAGGAGAAAACTTTTCCTCTGTCAGTGTGGACAGCAGACTGAGACATGGATTCTGGGTCCAGGAATGTCTATCAAGTGGACTGCAATATTATTTTGTTTTAACTGGTGAGTTCTTAAGAGCATGGCCAATTTTTGCTTAGGAGGACAGTTGATTTGGATATCAACTGTTCAGCTTCCCTTCCTTCTGTTCCCCATTTCCATTCCTTCAAGATTGATTACACCTGGCCCAAATTCCTCATCTATGTCCTTGGACCCTCCTCATATGTCCATGTCATGTGTTTTGAGTACTTACTCCTTGGTTCTTTCTTTAAGTAGCTCTGGTTCAAGTCCATCCATTATTTCTTTAACAAAACAAGCAAACAAATCCATTCAGTTCAAGCACTTCAGGATTTAGTCAACTTCATTGACATTTGTTGGGTGGGTATGCAGTCTGCAGCCATTTTCTTCAATCCACCTCCATCTCTTTCCTCAAACTTCTCCCCTAGCACATCATATAAATCCTTGTCCTCTTACAGAATACTTTTTCCCCCAAAGTAGATGCCATGAGTATTTTACATCTACCACATGAGGGATTCCAAACTAATAAGATCCCCTCCCTAAAGGAATTTTGGTAGATTAAATAGTGTCTCCATCCATTAGGTATCATTAACTAATTCCAAATACCCTTCAAAACTTTCCCTGGTTACTTGAACTTCCATTCATCTCCCACTTTTCTGAATTTATGCCTTGCTAAGGATCTGAGCCACATCGTAGAATACTGTGGGCTTTGCTAATGTTTCACGTATGTTTGTCTTGTCCTCAACTTGGTTGTAGTGAATTTGGGAGTCAGGAGTGATTCCTATACCTCTGATCATTCATTCATCAAACAGCCGGGCACCTTAATAAAGATGGCAGCCTCTGACCTTGATTTGCTCTTTACTTAGGAAGTGGCAGAAGCAGATAAATGAACAGAAAAATCATGACACACCGAGGAAAGTGCTCTAGTAGAGATGTGAACAAAGTATAAGGGAGTCCACAAGAGGAAAAGGCTCTGAAGGAGCATAAAGAGGCCAAAGGGGAAGAATAAACTATGCCCAGGCATGAAACTGAAAAGAGCAAGTTAAAAGTTCAGTGTGATTAGGACATGGCCCTTTTCAAATGGAGAGAAAGAAGTAAAGGTGTTGTCAGGCAGGCTATATAAAAGCCTTCTGAATTTCTCAGAGTTCCAAGCCTATTGCTGTTAATTTGTGCTTAATAAATAATAATAACATACCTGGGAAGAGAACTTTACCATCCTTAAAGAACTTTTACATTCATGATCTTTGGCCTTATGACTCTATAGATAAATGATATCCCCTCCCAATTTACAAATATAAGATTGAAGCTTAGAGAATTTTAGTGATGTACTTCAAGTCACCCAGTTAAGTAATTTCTGGTGTGACTCTAATACGATTTCCTAACTCTGAATCCAAAATACTTTCCGCCACCCAAATCATGGCTGAACAGGCCCATAGCTACAAAACTTTGTAGATGTGGTACATCTTAAAATGGAAAGAGAAGAAGTTTTAGAACCATCATAGGCAAAATCAAGTCACTTAACAATACATGTGGCCTTAAGAAAGTGACCAAATTTCAGAATCTCTGTTTTGTCACTTACTGTCAACAATACATGATGAGCCTCCTTCAAAGAGCCATCGATGAGATCAAAGCATGCAACCCTGCCACAAATTGTCACAAAATAAATATGACAAACTATTTTTAAATAAATTTTCAACAAGGATAGCTTTAATTGCACATAACCTTTCAAAAAATAAATATAGACATATTTTTAAGTTATACTAAATATTTTTATTTGGCCCAAGCAGTCTGATGTGCCCTTAAAGCTGTTCATTTTTCCTTATTTTTCCTGGACTGGACTTTACATACTCAGCTTTATTTCTAAAATGAATTATAAACTCACTTACATATGAATCACTTGCTGTCCTCATTTCACACCACAAGGTCTATTTTGGGGGGGATGGAGAGGGAGAAGGGACAGCGAATACAAGCTTCTGTAAGAATTTGTTACTTGCTCAGACAAAATGGCTCCTGTTGGGTGCAGAGCAGGCTGAACTGTGGTGTCTGCAGGGCAGGCTGAACAGATGTTGGCTGCAAGATAGCCCACGCACTCAAACCCCCCTCTATCTGGTCCTTTATCACCTGTTTGTGTCAAGTCCCGCTCAAGGCTGAGCACTCAACCCCACTTAGGCCAACAAGGCAGCATGCAGACCCAGAGGCCCCATTAGATTTGGGCTATAAAAACTCCCTCCTGCCAGGCCCCTCTCTCTCTTGCTCTCTCTCTCTTGCTCTTTATCTTTCTTGCACGCGCTCTCTGTCTCTCTCTTGCTCTTGCTCTCTCCCTGTTCATCTCATCTCTTCTCTCTCTCTCTCTCTCTCTCTCTCTCTCTCTCTCTCTCTCTCTTTCCTTCCTTCTTTTCTCTTTGTTGCACTGCTGCAATAAAGATCTTTTGGTCACTCCGAGTGTTGTGGTCACTTTCCTTTCAGCTCCTTTCTCCATGGGCTTCACTTTGAAAGAAATTGGTTAAAAGACACTATTTTCCAGGATCTTTGTGTCATTAAAATGCTGCCACCAGGGTGGGGAAAGAGTCCACAGGGAAATGCCATGCAAATGTCAGTCAGATCTGTCAACACCCCCCCCACCCCACCCTAGTGCTTTTGCAGGCTCATTAGTCAGCTTCCCCTCCAAGCGCCTACACGGAGAAAGACTAAACACTAGACTAAAAATTAAAAATTACCTCAAAGACCAAAACAATGATGAATAAGATAGATGCAACAATGAAAATATAATAGGGAACCCTCCGATGCACCGAAAATCACAGTCTAATTTTTATACACCCCTGCGACTCCCTCCCCAAACAACTAAGCTCTTCAATCAATTAGTGCCATCTAGCATGGAAAAAGCCACACACAAAAAAAATCACAGTTCTTACAGCCAATATTTTCCACTGAGCCAGCCACCCTACTCTTTTTTTCTTCCCTGAGGTTAATAGTGAAAGCTCTGTTTGTTTCACAATGCATTAATTCTTGCTGCTTGCAAGAAATTATTTTTGGAGGTATCATATTTTAATATAAGTTTCCATGAATCTTTCCACATGATTCCCTTGCTTTTAAGCACTACCCTCCCAGCCAGGCTCACCCAACAATGCCCATGCTTCATACACACTCAGCCCTGGGACAGGCCAAACTCTGTGTTCACCGCCTGGACCACAGCCCCCCGTGCTGGTGGGGAAGGAAGAACATTTGCAATTGAGCTCAAGTGTCATGGTGGTTTTTAGCTGGCAAACGCATCTGAACATGGTCACTGCGCTTTTCATGCTCATGAGGGGATTTTCCAAAAATCTAAGCTATGTTTTGAAAACTGCATTATTATAGGGTATAGCTCCTTCGCTCCATTCTTTCCCCAGCTCTCTGCTTCCCAAATGGTTTCAGGGGAGAACTTTTTGAGAACACAGCCAAGGATTAAAACAAGAGGCTGATTAAAAGAGAAGTCACATTGTATTCTTTCATATTTTGATGAACTTAACTGTGCCCAATTTTGTTTACTATGTTCTCCATTCAAAAAGTCAGAACAGCAGCAAATGTAAGAAGGTCAGTCTGGAGGCAGGAAGGTCCCAAACCCTATGGCATCAAGCACCAAAGCCACTGACTTGTCTCTTTCTTTTTTATTTCCCAATGCCAAGGACTGTCACTATATTAAAAATACATTCTCCCCCAACTTACACCTTGGATTTTTTTTCATTTTCTATATGCCACATTTCTATTTCTTATAATAGGACCTGTGAAACAAAATGACCGGTATTTTAATTCCCTTTTGTCATTTTATCAGGTGAGTTTGAGCCTTAGTTTTGTCTCTTATTGCAGGGGGATAATGATGACAAGCTGATAGGTTGAGTTAACTATGACGATTAAAGAGAAATGTCATGTAAGTTCCCAATAAATAAAAGTTATCACTACTATTAATATTATTACTGGTGCCATCGATGGTTATGCAGTGGTCTCCCCAACAAACACCACCTGCAGGTTTTTGCCCCCTGGGAAAGTCCCCTCTTACCTTGAAGCTGAGCTTAATCATGTGACTTGATTCAGCCAGTGAGACCTTAGCAAGTGTGATGCAAGCAGAGGCTTAAAAAGATTTTGAAAAATGAGGTTCATAGTCTTGGAAAGCTCCCTCTTGGATCCCAGCTGCCATATTGTGAGGAAGTCCAATTCACTCTGCTAGAGAAAGGCCATGTGGAGATGCCCTGTGGGGTGAGACACCACAGGCAGAGAGAGGCTATCTGCAGGGAGAACTGAAGTGCCCCAACTGATAGATAACTGAGACAATGGGAAGGAAAAACCCTACACATTTAGAATTGATGTAGACAACTAGGCAATAATAATTGAATGAACACTGGAGTTAGAATACATGTGGATGGAGTCAAGTACAAATGATCTTACTATGGGCAAACTAATTTTCCTCTCTAAGCCTCGGTTTTATATCTGTGCATGAAAATAAAGGTAGCTACTTCATGGGGTTATTGTGAGGATTAAGCTGGAAAATCCACGTAAAACATCAGTGCAGGCACATGGCTAGTCTTTTAAAAGTGTAAGGATGTTCTGATTGTTTTCACTGAGGTGGGAGCAGAAGCATGGCGATGTTGTTCAGAACAGTGGGAGATCTTGGAATAACAAGTTGGCAGAAGAAGCTGCCCAAATCTGTGACCCTCAGGACTTGCTGAGCAACTAAAGCAGCTAATCACTGATACTCAGGTCATGTCTGCCATGGCAGCTAAGTTAAATGGACACCATGTGTACACCCTCTTTTCCTTTAAAGAAAATATTGACTTTGAGTTTTCACAGGTGCTTTAGATTTACTCATTGGGGTCTTTATGCAACCACCTGTCCTTGTTTTTCTTTTGCATGGGGAATAAGAGGTAATGCTAACCCTAGCAAACATGATTTACCACTAGGAATCTGACCCAGGAGAGAAGGAACATGCATCAATTTTCCTCCAGTAATGTGACAAATGCATCCGAGCAAACAGACCAGACAAGGGGAGCTCTAACGTGCCAGGGGGTGGTCAGCCCTGTTTCAGCCTTAACCCAAGTATCCCTGCAACCACCCAGCCCACAAGAAAGGGAGACCAGGGTCTATATCTGAGAGTCTAGCAAATGCAACTGACCATACTAGAAGGTGCCTCAAAGGTATTATTTTAAAAGAAGTCAGGCTTGAGCAGCTTGATTCCTCAAGCATCTGCTCCATGGCCCCTAAGCCTGCACATTTTTTGAGGAAAGCATAGTGTTAATTTTACTGGCAACATGACCCTGATGCTAAGGAAGGACTAAATGTTTCTCAGGCAAATACACAATTTTCTGAGTGGTCTGGAAACTTTCTGTAGGGGTTGGTTAACTGGTTTTCCCAGAGACCTAGGTCTGGGAGGACTGTTGAGTTGATATCGAGAGCCCTACTATAGTACTTAGAATCCTTCTGTGCCATGGAACCTAGGAGTGGCCAATTCCTCCCTCTGGGTAGTTCTCTCATCTTATGATTGGGTAATTTGTTGGGCCTGTGAACTCCTGGAGACAGACCTGCCCTCCTCCTTCCCAGCTCCCCACTCCGTGCCTGCTGCCCTGCCCTGGCTCCTGCTTCCCAGCAGACCCCTTCTGAGGTCTACTTACCAGCTCCTGTGAACTTCCTGAAGACCCAATTTCCTTGAATGCCTAGATTGCCAAGGGAACTTCTGTTTAATTCACAGAGCTTCCCAAACAATCTAGCAAGCAAAAGGGCTGGGTCAGGACAAGAGTGACAGAAAGGCCAGTGTCACCAAGAAGCTGAGACCGTATGAAAAAGGAAAAGATGATGTAACCATACAAAGAAGGGAGCAAAGGCCTAAGAGAAGCAAGGGAAGAGAGTGGCCAGCCAATGGCAAGGGACAGGAGCAGGAGAGAGAGGGGCCTACGTTTCTGCTCAGCTTCTCTCCCAAGCCCCTGGCAGCATTTCACCCAGTGAAGTCTCTGCCAGCTCCACCCTCTGGCATTCATAGGGTGGCCAACAACCCTCTGTTACTCATCAGAGGATGTTATCTGATGCCGGCCCTCTCATTTAAATACCAGCCATCAATATGTGACTCCCAGATGTAGAACTCATAGTAGGAATGGCAGCTTAAGTCCTTTAAAAAGTGGCCCCATTCAGGACAGCTTTCTGGAAAGGGTAAAAAGACCACACCAGAAAAGGACAGAAGTGTACTCAGAGGTACCCAGCCAAAGCATCTCTTGAGAAACCAAGGTCAGAGGACACCAGTGCCATATCGCTTGGGGACCACCAACCAAGAACTTTACTGGTTCCTTCTCTTCCTCTCCCTCTGCCCCAGTCCTGGGGCACCTAAGGCAGCCCAGTGAGCTAAAGGAGAATCATAAAAATGCTCTATAAGAAACACAGACGGTGACAGACATGCCCTCCCTCCCCACTTCACACAAGTCTCCACACTACAGACAGCCTGAGCAGATAGCAGGAACTTTGCTCTACTTGGGACTATTATTATTATAAATAAGATGTATGCACTGGCCAAATGTAACCAGAGTACTTTTTCATTATTGTATAAGAATACCCCAAAAAGGGTGATATCTACATGAAATTTCATCCAAAGGTGGTCCAGAGAGAGAAGCCAAGCTAGGTTTTGCTAGATAAGTCATAAAAAAATGACATCATGATCTCACCAGATCAAATGTGACTTGTTCAATATACTGGTTAGGGATTCTGGTTAGTATCACTCAGAATCAGACTGGAAGAGACTGGAATGTGAAGTCAGCTTAAGCCAAATATGCTTACAAAGTTTGGTGGCTTCTGAGATTGGTGGGGAGGGGTGACCCCTTATTTGCCAGCTTGTCCTCCAACCCCTCATTTCTCCAAGATCTCCTGCCTACTGACAGCAGCCAGTCCAGTTGATCCTCTGCATTCCAAACCACCCTCAGAGCCTGAGATCAGAAGGTTTCAAGCTTTATAAACTAGAAGAATTTAAAGAACCAATACAAAGCATCCCTGTGCTACTATCTCATTTTCAGAACCAATAGAAAGAAATAAACATGGGTATCAGGCAGACAGATAAAAATATTGCTTTTATTACTGATAAAGCCCCTGGAGACTGTGCCTTAGATGTGATGATCAAATGAGTATGCCAGCATCACACCCCAAAAAGTGTATCCATGGCGGCGCTAGACAATCCCTAAGTCTTCCATCAAGGAGTCTGCCCTGGGAAAACATAGCACAGAACAACCAAGGAGAAAGCACATGTCCTCTGAGGCAGGCTGACCCTAAGCCAGAGGGGAGCCGTGGGGCTGAGGCTGTGATTCTCAGGCACTCCTCCCAAGATCCCTCATCAGATATAGCACTCCTCCTCCTCTAGAGAGGAGAGAGTGGGAAGGCAGAAGCCTTAAAACCGCCAAGCTCCTCCTACAAGGAAACAAAAGGAGTAAGTGACTTAGTGTGCACTTTACCCTTAAACAGCTCAGGGCCTTGCTTCTCTGGCTGAAGAGGATGGGGAAGTGAGGATTCAAGCACTCCACACCCCTCAGCAGCAGCACAAAATCCTGAGCCAGCTCAGGGGATCCGAACCAAACATCTCTGGAAAATACTGTCTTGGGTCTCCTGGGAAGCGCTCCTTGCATGGACTCAAAACGTGCTACTGCTATGACTCATCAACACTTTGGTAGATTTCATTTCTGTGGTTTGACACCCAGCTCTCTGGTTTATAGGTGCCATTGCTGCCTCCGGGTCTGGGCACAGCACAGCACAGCACAGCACAGCATAACCAGCAGGCATCTCTGTGCCTGCCGCCTGTGTGCTGCCAGTCACCAGCCCTCTCTGGGAGAGACAGCCTGCTCCCTCTTCAGAGGCAGGGTTCACCTACTGAGCTCTGACCTCCCTCTAGCCAAAGTCTAATTGAGGGTGTCCTTTGGGATCCAAAGCCAGCCAACTGTGCCTTGCTTTGAACTGGCTCCATTAATAGTCATTCATCTGCTTGCTTGGCCAGAAGAACAATTGCTGGCAAGGCCAAAAATGAATGATGATGTTTACTGACTGGGAGGGAGAACTGAGGACAGAGTTGTGTGAATTCATATTATTGGATACTACTTCCAGGTCCTACTCACTCAGTGATTTTTAAACTTTTGGTTGCATGGGAAGGCAAGAAGACAATCATAAAATTTTTAGATAAACTAATGAAAGCTAGAGGCACTCTCTCTCTAAAAATATGTGCTCATGTATGCACAATGTATAAATACATGTGTGTATGTGTATATATGTATATATAATATTTTATATATAAAGCATATAAGTACTTATGTATTTATACATTAAATGTGTAATGCATAGAAATATATATAGTATGTTATCTATATACATTATATATACACTGTTATATAGTACACTATATAGTATAAAAACTTTCTTGAAGTGTGTATATATGTACATATACATACACATGCATATACTTACATGAATTGTATTTATATATACAATTCATGTAAGTATATATATACATATACACACATACATATGTATACTTGTGTACTACATATATATACACACACATACATATATATACTTACATGAAGCGTGTATATATGTGGGTGTCTAGATATGTATGTATGTATATAC
The DNA here is from genome assembly GCF_964194105.1 of Spermophilus citellus. Lineage (NCBI taxonomy): Eukaryota > Metazoa > Chordata > Mammalia > Rodentia > Sciuridae > Spermophilus > Spermophilus citellus. The sequence continues at coordinate 86,548,225 of NC_138193.1, forward strand.
ACATTCATGTAAGCATGTGTATACATATACATATATGTACATGTACATATACATATATACACACTTAAGTATATATGTGTGTGTGTTTATGTATATGCACAATCTCTCTCCTCTCTCTCTCTCTCTCTCTCTCTCTCTCTCTCTCTCTCACACACACACACACACACACATATATCCCAGAATAAGAACTTCTTTAAATCAGAGTTTTTGAAGTGTGTAGGATATTAAATATAATTTGGTGCAAAAGGTTTAATTGAACTAAAAATATATCTTTAATAAAGTGATATCCTACATTCTTTGAAAAGTTGAATAAAGCCAACTGAAACCACATAAAAATATAAAGAATTAAGTGAATCAGCAATGAAATTCCTTCTGTAATTTAATTTTTATATTTAAGGCAGAGCTTCTAGGCAGTCAAGATAAAAAGAAAAACATAGAAAAAGCATCCAATTATTAAGAACTATGTATTAAGAACCAAAAAGAATACAAAAGATGTATAAAACATGATTCTTCTCCTTAAGAAGGAATAATTTTTTTTTTGGTTTGGTGCCAAAGATCAAACCCAAGAATGCTTAACCACTGAGCCATAACCCCGGCCCTTTTTATTTTTTGAGACAGAATTTCACTTGCTTACAACCTTGCTAAGTTGCTGAGGCTGGCTTCAAATCTGTGATCGTCCTTTAGGAAGGATAATTTTAATAAAGAAAACTTTAGAGGCTGAGGCAAGGGCCATGGTGAGCCACGGTACAGGTGCTGTGCTGCATGCTACAGGTGTAGGTTTGGATCTGCAGGAGACATCCCATATTGAGCCACAGAAAAAGAGATAGCAGTGCTTGTGGGGAAACACATCCAAGATTCAGGGAAAATATTGCAAACAGGCTTTGGAGGGAAATCCAGTTTGTAAGGTGAGGGGGTGCCATAACAAGCCATTCTTTCAACAGATGAATGGAGTGCTTCCAGGAAGAGCCCCAATTCTCAGTGGGCTTTCTAGAAGGCAACCGAATGCTACAAAGATGTCATCAAAGCCAAATGCACTCTTTCTTTAGAAGAATCCATTCCATAATAACTGTTGGATTTTACGCTTCCCTCAGGACCTCAAGAAGTTTCATTCCAGCTGGTCTTACATTCTTCAAGGGAATCCTGGGGAATGCTCTCTCATGAAGGCTGCCTTCATCTTCACTCTGGGATTCAGCTGCTGTGAAGAGAGTGAGAAGTCTCTGAAAGCTGACCCAATTTTTCCTGTAACCCAACTTCAAACCCCCACTTTTCCACATGAGTAATAATTCAAAAATCACTTACAAATAGGTGACAAGTTCTACAGACTGGAAAATTACCTACAGTTTTTAATATTTTCCCCATGAAAGATCATCTTCCCAGGAATTTGCCTGCCAGGAGACTGGTCCACAGACTTAAGGCTTCCAGGTATCAGATAGGAAATCACAGGAGCAAGCCCACTCACATTTCTGCAGCGGTGACAAATGATGCCTACTAAATATCAGCAGAGTCACATCTCTTTAGAATAGCATATATACATGCTTATTTAGCAAGCACTCCCTAGAGTTTATCATATGCCAGTCCCTGCTTAAAAGTTATTCATGGTGCACATTTTAGCAATGCTCTTAGGAGACCCTATTCCATTTGGCAGAAGAGGAGATTGGGGCACAAAAAAGTTAACTTACTCCATAGGTAAGCAGCAAGCTTTGAACCTAGATAGTTTAGTCCCAGAGACCAGCTCTTATTCACTATAACTAGTGGTTCTTAAATGTCAGTATATATCAAAATCCCTTGGAGAGCCTGTTAAAATGCAAAACACTGGGCCCCATCCCTGGAGATTCTGGTTCCATTGGTGTGGGTTGGGGGTTCAAAAATTTGTATTGCTAAAAAGTTACCATATGATGCTGATGTGCTGAGTCTGGAACCACTCAGGCCATGAGGTGAAAACCTTCTGGGCCCTATCCCTTGCACATGTTGCTTAAATTCTTAGTGAAGCCTGACATTGGTAGTTTTTCAGATTTTCTCCAGGTGATTGTAATGTGCAACTAGGATGAGAATCTTTTCTCTGCTTGGAAACACTGGTTGGTTCTCTATCTTCACTGTATCTGAATCATCTGGGGAATTTTCTAAACTACTCATGCCTGAGGGCCCAGCCTTGGATATTCTCATTTAATTAGTACAGTCTTTGATGAAAGTCACTGAGCATCAGGTTTTTAAAGATTCTGCAATGCGCAGCAACAGTGTGAAGATCACTACTGTACATTCTTTTCCCTTACAGGACCCATGAATTTTCTGACCATGAATTGGTGATCAGTTGATGATGGGACTTTGGTCCTCAGGGGTCTCCTGTGTTCTCTCTAAAGCATGATGATAAAAATTCACCCAGGTCTGAGATTAGCTGTTGCTACAAGATCATTTGCTTTCTAGTAAATGTTTCAGCTTACTTTTTCTTTAATCAAGTCAGTCCCCCAACTAAAGGGCAAGTGCATTATTCCTGACTCACATAATAACTTGATTTTGGCAGACTGTTGAAATTTCTCTCTCATTGTATTCTCCCAAATTTGGAATGGTTTGTATTACAAGAGGATCCTCTGTTGCCCAAAGGAATTCCTGGCGAGTTTTCTTGAACGTGTACTTAAAAATGATATCTGATTTGCACTAACTCATAAATTAAGGTCTAGGCTGTGATGACAGCTTGTGCAGCCCCTGACATTGGCAGAAGCAGCTAATACATTGGTTTATTCTCACTCTAAGATTTGATCATCACTTCTCCTCTGACTTTGTTAATACCACTTTCCATAAAGCTGTAGTGAGAGATAAAACTTCCAGCCGTCACTGAGTTATTCAACCAGTCCTCCGTTACCAAAACAGACAGCGTTAGAATGAAGAGGAAAATTCAGAGAATGGTTGCTCCTCTTCCAAGTTATTCTTCATTAGTCTTCATGAAAGGTTCTCAAAACAATAAAATTAATTTCACTCATCATATTCTTCTAGTAGTGATTTTAACTTGCATAGTTTTTGAACTCACAATGATTTTTTTTTTCTTTCCTAGCATAAACCTGTAACAGATTAGTTGGGAGAAAATTTAATAGGGGACAGCAGCACTTTTTTCCCCCTCCTCAGGCAGCTTTTCTCACATTGCTGAGGTTTGTGTGAAGTTTCTACCTCTTCTTTCTTAGCCCTCGACAAGTGCGCTCCTAGTGTTTAAGTTTGGGCTGGAGGCCGAGTTCTAAACTTAGATCACAGAACTCAGAGACCAGGAGCCTCAGAACGTGGAGATGGCTGTGATAGACTTCAAACAGATTGACTTTTGTACACTTGTGTGCACTTCTCTGTAAATCTGCTTAGAATACTGTTGCTCAAAGAAAGAAAATTATGAGTTCCAAATTAAAACAGTAACCTTATTATAAGGGAAAGGAGAGATGAGAGGAATTTTTACAAGATAAAACAGGATTTGGTGATTGCTTAGATTCAGGCAATGAAAGAAAAATTGAAGATGACACCCAGATTCCTGGTTTGGATGGCTACCTTAATAATGAGGTAAAGAAGCCACAAACCAAGAGCACACAAGATAATGCATAGCTCAGTGTGTGTGTGTGTGTGTGTGTGTGTGTGTGTGTGTGTTTGAAGGTATCACACAGCTGCCAGCCAAGACTTGAAGCCAAGATTACAGGAAGAGACAAGCATTGCTCTGAGCCAAGCAGTGTTCTTCTCCCCTAAGACATTTGTCAAGTTGTAAGCATTGGTTGAGAAGCTGAAAAGATAAAAATGCACTTTCAATAGAACTTCAGAGCTCACCGAGGAGGAGGACTGCTGATATGCCAATAAATCCAGGCTTCAGATAAAACTTCTAAAGGGCTTCACCTTAGCAATAAAGGTGAACCAGAAATACACTCATCCTTACCAAGACTAAACTCTGCTTCAAATTAGAACAGTCCCCAGACTGGATTAAGGGGATGTCTCTCTCTCTCTGCTCTAAACTCTCTCCAAGGAAGAAAACACTATCTAGAGCCTCCAATTTTTGCTGTAATCTTTTCATATATCATGCCTAGCATTTAATCAAAACTTACAAGATAGATTATAAGATCAGACTAATGACTGAAAAAACAGAGGGAAAAAGACAAAAGTAATTCAGATTTTAGAGTTCACATGGATAGACTTTAAAATGACTTTTATTAATATGTTTAAATGATAAACATTTCTCTAATTTTTAAAAATCCCTGTATATTTCATCACAATGAAAATAGAAATTTAAAAAAAATGAATTGAGAAAGATGTGAAAGAAGTGAGGAATTGCAAGTTAGGGAAAATGTTTCACATTTTGATGGCGGTGGTTTCACTGATACATGCTTCTGTCAAAACACAAATAGTGTATTTGAACTAAGTACCGTTTATTATATGATTCCTCAATCAAGTTTTGAACTCAATTTTAAAAACTGAATTTGAAATAGAAAAATCAGAAATCAAATACTTGTAAATGTTGATTCAGAATTAATTCAATCTTGAAGCAGGCCTACCATGACAGAGGAAATATGTCAATTAGACAGCTGGAGGATATCAAAGGGATAAGATGCTCTCTTTCTTTCTCTCTTGCCCCCTCAGTCAGAATGATCGGTTCTCATCATTGCAGGTTTCCATCTCAGTTTACTCTTCCCACAGTCAAGATAAAATAAAGATGACAGAAAACAAGCGACTTCTAGCTCCACTCCTTGTTAGAACTCTGCTTCCTGCCCACCTTGGTCCTGATCCCTATGGCTCTCCTAGTTGGTGGCTTTTAGCTGGACACTTGCCTTTTTGTTTAATGCAATTCCTATGGCACCCTTAGTAAATATTTGCAAGGACCTTGGGTCCCTATCCTGACTCTTGGCTTGTACCCAGCATTGTTCCCACTTCTCTGCCTAATTCTGATCCCATTACCATCCTAAACATTTCCTCTTGCCCAGTGTTCAGTTGGTTTCTGCTTTCTTAGTACCCTCCAATGCTACAGTCTATGACGTAGGATGACAGAAACTTTCAGGATTATTGGCCCTTTAGCCAACATGTCTCAGACTACAAAATAAATATTAAAATCTAAGTCATTGCTTCAGACATCTGTTAAGATTTCAAGTTTGCATAGGAAAATAAGACTTTATTTCAAACATAAACTCTAGAGTTTTAGAATAAAAACAGCCAAGCTATTTCTCAGAACAGGAAGAACCATTTTTTCAAAAGTTAAAAAGTGTACCAGAATTTCAAAGCACAGTGATAATGCATTACCAATACCAAGACTCTCAGTCCAAACAGACAATGTTGCCTACCAAAGCAGTTTATCATTTGTATCATCAGAAACAATGAAATTTCCCTCTATTTTTTTAAATCCTCCTCTTTTCTATTATGCTTTTATTCTCTTGCATTTTGTAGTTTCTGGACTTGTCACCATATACCTCTTCCCAATGACCTCCCTTTTGAGTGGTTATGATATGGAATTTGCAACTCTATCATCAGTTACATATCTCTTGAATGTAACTTTTGCTCTATCTTGTCTAAGTTTTAAGACTTCAGACTAAACCAAACCACTGTAATTCCTTTTCTAGTATCTAACAAAATAATGAGGGAAATGGAAAGCCTAAAATCTAGAGGAGAAACTATTGATAGCCACAAAACAAATAAATAGGGTTATGTTAATACAAACAAAACAAAACAAAAACAAAAAAACTTCAAAATCTGACTAGAAGATTGTGAAATGAAACAGAGAAGTTGCACAGTTTTATCCCTACCCCCGCCCCCAGAGGTGGCACTGATTTGAGGAAATCAAGTCTGGAGAGAAGCCAACTTAGTCATCATCTTTTCCTTTTCAAATACCATGTTGGTGAAGGAGATGCTGGAGGGGGAAAGGTAGTGAAACAGGGACTAGCTCTGCAAAAAAGAAAGCTCCACAGCTCTACCATCCAAGGGCCCAGGCTGCCTTCCCACAGTTGAGGAGAACATCTCTCAAGCAGGTCTGAACATAGGACTGGAACAATAAGCAGCACCCATGTTATTTTACAAAGTCAAAGTAGCCCAGCTGGGCTCTCTCCTTCTGTTGTCATGCTCTTGATTTATAGAAGCAGTGGATAGAACAAAAGGAGACTCACTCATTGATCTCCAGCTTTTAGGGCACAGACGATTACAGATAATGTGAACAAAAAGTAACCCTCAGTTCATCAGAGCAAAGAGAAGGTCTGGACAGAACCAGATAAACACACATGAGAAAAAAAATGGTATGGCAATTATATAAATTTTATGTGATAAAGGAGGAAAAAAGTAAAGGAAAGATAAAGAACTAAATAACAAGAAAACACTAAGAGTCAAAAGAAAATTGTTTTGCTATATAGAAAAGGTTAATAAGTACATGGTCTGGATAAAACAAGATCTAAAGTCCTGATGATAACAACATTCCAAGATAGGAAAAGTAACTGAAGCCCCAAACAATATCACTAAAAATTAATATTTTAGAAACAATAAGAAACATAAATTACTGACATAGAAGAAGGTCCTTAACTAATCATGATCAGTAAAGTTTTTTAAAAAGAGACATCAAAGCATTTAGAGATGAACTTCCAATAGATATGGAAGAAAGACCAACACGACCTAACAAAAGAATAATTGTTGTCCTCAAAGTAACAAACCCAACAAGAAAACATGACTCCAAACATATAAATACAAGAGACCTTCCCTGAAACTGTTGGAAAAACTACTCTGAATATGAAGCTCTTTTTTTCCTGTTTTCCAGAAAAGTTTAATACCAAACACTACACTGAGCATAGTTCAAATGCACTAAAATTCAAAGATAAATAAGCCTTCAAGTAAGCAATCAGAAAATAAATCATGTACAGTGGGGAGAAATGTTTGACTTGTTCATAACAGTAGTAAATTCCAAAGACAATGGAGCAACACTCACAATGTCTGAAGAAAAGAAGGTGTGGTCCAAGAATGAAGCACCCAGCCAAGATGCCATTTGACTAGACAAACAGCAAATAGGCTTCTTTAAACCTGATAGAATCCAAGAAGTATAATATCCATGATCACTGCTTGGCTGTGAAACATTAAAATACAAATCAAAACAAAGAACATGGACATTTAAAAAAAAATCCAAGCTCTAAAATCTGATAAAAATTAAATCCACTTAAACATTGAGCTAAATAATTAAATAATTGAACAAAGAGGATTATGGTTGTAGAAAAATGTAAATGGCATATTTCTAAAAATGTACTAACCAAATATGGGGAAGAAGGAATGAGAGAAAGTTTGAGAATGCTATGTAAGATGGATATTTATAGCTTAAAATTTTTCTGATTATTGCTTTTGAAACATTTTTTATTCTGACAGGAAACTTAGTAAACAATATATCTTGTTCAAAAGGACATTTATTTGAAGTTCAGCAAGTCTTGGATTCTTTTTCTATTATTAATTTTAAGTACAAGCATACTTTTTTCATTAAAGTGTCTTCTATAATAAGGTTCATCTTAATAAAAGTATTTTTAATTGATCTGTATATATATACATAAAATGATGGACTCTAAAATGCTATTCGTGATATCATGATATGATATTAACAATGGTTTCTTTTCTGGGTGATTAAGATTTGGGGTAGCTGAGGATATAGCTCGGTTGGTAGAATACTTGCCTCGCATGCACAAGGCCCTGGGTTCAATCCCCAGCACCACAAAAAAAAAGATTTGGGGTGAATTTTTTCATCTTCTTTATACTTTCCTCTATTTTTAGGTTTATTATAGTGTGTACAATAAGTAACACTATTTTTTCTACAAAAAGTAACACTGGTTTTTAAAGCATAAAAATATACCCATATGATAAATATTTACTATCAGAAAGTAAAAACAAATAATTTTTATTTTATACATTCCTGTATTATTTAAATTAAAAAATACATTGTTAAACTACTTTCTAGTTTTCTTTTTCATTGTTTTGGTTTGGTGGGAAATTTCTTATTCGATATTTCTCTATGGTTTTGTGGGATTTGATAGGAAAAAAAATGTTGTCCAGCCGTAGTTGACATAGGGATTCATATAGTAGGAAAAAGAAGCAACCTCTGTAAATTACTAACAATCAGTTGAAGATATGCTACCTTGCTTACATTAGCGGGAAGAAAAAAAATGGGTTTATATAACTGATGTCTGAAAGAACATCATTGTATTATAAACTAAATTGTAATTGGGCACATAAAGGGAATAAATTCTTTCACTGAACAGGTACACTACATAATAAGCACTTCCAAACACTTTGCCCCCTCATGAACCCAGTCCCTTCCCCTAAAAAGAAAACATTTATAGGCATCAAAAATTTACCACAGTCTGTGCAAAAAGAAGTGCCAATCACAGATGAAATTTAAGTATGTGCTTGTAGTTAACATAATGTGAATTTCTCTTAAAAAACATTGACCAAAAAAAAAGTGTGGGAAGAATAATAGATGTATCCAAGATGAGTTAAGTGAGCTCTCAAAATTAAATAAAAGCTCTCAGATTTAAGAGTTAAAGGGAAAACCCATTTTAACTGTTCTAAGGCACAGTAAGATAATTATGAATGAATACAATTAATTGAATATTTCAATACGCTCATAGAGAGGGATTTGAATGTTTCCAACAAAAAGAAATAATAAACATGTAAGGTAATAAATCTGCCAGGTACCCTGATCTGATCATATATTGTATACATATATTGAAATGCCATAATACTGTACCCCATGAATATGTACAATTGCTGAGTCAATTAAAAATGTTTTAAAAATATGTGGTGTCAGATGTTGGCTCCTGTAAATGTGTGTCATTTCCGCATACCAACTTAGAGTAGCATATCTTCAGTAGCATATCTTCAGGTTCGAGTTGTGAATTTACACACATGTGTGTTAGGAACTGAAAGCTCTCATCTGTACTTTATTTACACCATACTTTATCTCCCCTCACCTTGGTATTTGGTTTTCCATCATTTTGGAAATTTGATTAGTTAAGGTTTTTTATGTTGTTGGAACAGTTTTAGAAGGCAGAGAAGAAAACAGCTGGTCCGTTTGGTGGCTAGACCAGTCAATAAAATTGTCAAAATAATTGTTTTCTTGCGAAGTATAGTGCAGTGCCAAGAGAGCAACTAAGACGTCAAAAGTGCTTCACATCAGGAATCTCTGGATCCTGAGAGTTTGTTTACCACATCCTTAGAAGAGCTCAGGAATGCAGCTTAGAGTCAAGCAGCCCTGCTTCTTCTCTGGGAGGTGGTACACTGCGTTCCTCTGCATAGATGGGGCGTTTCATGTTTTCTCCTTCACGTACAATCACAGCTCTACCACCCAGATAGGGACACCCAAGAGGCAAGTCTCAGATGCCCAACAGTTACAGAGATTCTGCAGGAAGCAATTTAACTACCACAAAAATGTCCTTGGGCCTCTTCCTGGAGGAGCCTGCCAACCCCTGAGATATGGTTTTTCATCCCCCTGGGCTCCCAGCTTCCTAAATCGGATTCCTCACCCGCCTGTCTTCTCATTAGATGACAGTACTTTTCCTAGTTCTCTCTTTCTTTCCTTCTCTCTTTTTCTGATCCTCCAACCGTGCAACTGAACTCTTCTCATTCCAATGCCCCAGCATCTCATTTTTAAAGTGGGAACTGCTTTGCTTTTAATTTCTTCCCATTCATTCCTTTCCAAAAAAAAAACATGAAATCAAAAAGAAGCCTTATGCAGAGAAAAATTCATACACATCTGAACAAGTTTCAAACTCAGGTATTAACCTGAGAAATCAGAAGGGCCTTTTCTTTAACAAACAACCCAATATTGAGATAAATAACTTGCAGGGAAACCTAGTAGTTATGTTCCTAAATTTTGTCATGTGACACATGTCCAAATAGGAAATATCTTTAGAAACACATCCTCCGATGTTCTGTATATAAACCCATGCAGTTGTTTTAGGATAAATAAGATATAACTTTCTAGATGTAAGAGAAAATATCAAATGTTACCAAGACCTAGAGATCAAAGTGGAACCCAGCCCCAAAACATCACTTGGGGAGTGAAAAGAGAGAAGTTGTTTTGGGTTTTGAGTAGGGGTCGACAAACATTTTTTATTAAAGGTCAGAGGGCACATATTTTAGGTTTGGAGGTTCATAAGGTCCTTAGCACAGCCACTCAGCCTGCCATCGTCATACACAAACAGCCCTAGCCAAGTGAATGAGCACAGCTCCGTCTCATGAGAACTATGGACACTGAAAATTGACCCTGATTCAGTTTTCACGTGTCGTGGCATGCCCTTCTTCTAATGTCATCTAACCACTTAAAAATCCAAAAGCCATTCTTGACTCATGGGTGGAACAGGAAACAGGAGGTGGACTGGATTTGGCCAACTCTGTTTTAGAGGAAATTGCATACCAGAAAGAAGGTCAGTTTCCCCACCCCTCTTCGTTTTGTTGTATTTAAATAAAATAATGCATTCGAGGTAACAGCTCAGTGCTTGGTACATGCATGTGTCCTGTAGATGATCTTTATAATATTATTAATTTTAACCAACATTTCTCATTATCCATAACATTATTTTAATTTTTTTTTTAGTTGTAGATGGACACATACCTTTATCTTATTTATTTGTTTTTATGTTACTGAGGATCAAACCCGGTGTCTCACACATACTAGGCAAGCATTCTGTCACTGAGCCCCAGCCCCAGCCCTCCATAAGCATTTTTAAAGCACTAAATTACTACTGTTATTCTTGATGTTATTTACTAAAGTTCACATAGACTATTAATTGGACGAGCACTAGACTCTGGGCTGTAGACCTAAACACCCTCTTAAAAACCTCTCTCCATTTTAACAGTGACTGTCAAACTATTTCTGATAAAGATTTGCAGGGAAGCTGGGCAGACAGACGTGCTAGTTTAGTCTGTTTTCTGTTGCTAACCAAACACTTGAGACTGGATAGTTTACAAAGAACAGAGGTTAATTTAGCTCACAGTTCTGGAAGCTGGGAAGTTCAAGACCATAATGGAGGCATTTGCTTAACTCTGGTGAGTGCCGTCCTGCGGCAACACGACCTGGGAGGACATCACATGGAGAGGCAAGCATGCCAGAGCACGCTCACTTTTATAACAAAGCCACTGCCATGATAACCCCTTAACTCATTAATCCATGAATCCATAAATGAATTAATCCAGTAGGGACGGCTCTACCCTCATGACCCAATCACTTCTCAAAGGTCCCACCTCCAAACACCATAAACATAGGAATTTGGAGGTTAAGTTTTCAACATATACAAATCAGAGCACCTTCTATCCTCACTTTCTCATAGGTTATATTTCTTTTGAAGCAGGAGCTGCACCGCTTTAAAAAAACAAACAACAACAAAAACAAAAACATGATTCCCACCATGCTGTCATTAGGAATGAAATCAATAGCAAGCCAAGATCAGGGCCACATACCTAAATCTTTAAGAAATGAAAAAAAAAAAGAAAGAAAGAAAAAAAGAAAAGCTATGAGAAGTGAAGCAGTGGGTTTGGGATAAACCAGATAAACCAGGCAAATGGATAAGATTTCCTCCAGGAAACTCAGTTTAGAGAGATAGTAGGAAGGTCTTAACATACAGAATTGGTCCACAGCAAAATCAGTTTCCAAATCTTCTCTAACCTCATTTCCCCTTTCCCTACATTACATAAGCACAGCCACCTGCTTCACTTACATGAGATAGGCCGGGTTGCATCAATTTTATCCCATGCATTCTTGGAGTACCTACATTCTTGGAGTACCTACTCCTTACCGTTCCAGAGATAACCATGGAATATGTCATCCCACTCTAGAATTTGCATCTGGAAAAGATGAAACTTTGAGAGAGGTCATTATTAATCCAAAGAATTTTGGAGAATTTCCTGTCCCTTTGTCTCTGATTTTTCAGATTCCAGTTTATTGCTCACGTGAAAATAATTTCATTCTCTGGACCCAGAAATGTGAGGTATCAGGAGGGGAGTATGAACATTTGGATCAAAGTAAACAGACAGGCTCATTTTTTGACAAGCTAAATGGAATATTAGTGACCGAATTATTTTGAAAAGCTCTTCACAAAACTGAATTTATCTACAGGGTGGTATTCGGAAACTACCTTTTGGCTTATAGTTTAACTAGGCTCCCATCTCCCCCCCCTTCTGTATCATTTTGGATCCACTGCTTCTGTGTAACCAATTCTCACACTTAAAGTATAAAACTAAAAAAATCTAACCTTCTTCCATTTATAAAAATTAGTCCTTCACCTGAGGAAGGATTTATGGTTTTTGAGTCACAGAAAAGCCGACACCCTCCAGTACTTAGAAGCAGCACCACAAAAAGAAAAAAGAATGAAAACATCAGCGAATAAATTTCCCTTTCTGCACAGATCTGAAGGTGAGATAGTTCTCATGTCTGCCAAGGGACTTCCGGCTCTGACAAGTTGAATCAGCATGCTGAAAATTGTTCTCGATAGTTTTTGAATCGCATGTGGTACCTAGAAGAAAATGAACTGGGTCAGGCTGACTTTCGCAAGGTGCCTTGGGATTTCAAGAGATAAAGGAGAACTCATAGCACTCACTGTAAGTCTTTATAGCCTTCGTGTTCATCTATGATGTGAAGGAAAACTACCACAGATATCCAAGATAGAATTCACCATTTCTTGCCTTTCTTAACTTCTATTACAGCCATGGGAAGGCACTGTTCAGATCTCCCCATGAAAAAAATATTTGCTTAACTTGTGGTGATCATTCCATTTTGTATATGTATGTTTTAGATTTTTCAGTGCTGTGACTAAAGGATCTGACCAGAACAACTGTAAAGAAGGAAAGTTTTATTTAGGGGCTCACAGTTTCAGAGGTCTTAGTCCATTGAAGACCAGCTCCATTCCGCCAGGCTCAAGGTGAGGCAGAAAGAACATCATGGTGGAAGAGGGTGGAGGAGAAAAGCAGGAAGCAGAGACAAAGTCCACTCTCCAGATACAAAATATATACCCCATAGCCACACCCGCCCCCAATGCTACCTCCTCCAGCCATACCCCACCTGCTTCCAGTTACCACTCAGTTAATCCCATCGGGGATTAATCCATTGATTAGGTTAAGGCTATGGCCCAATCATTTCTCCTCCAAACCTTCTTGCATTGTCTCACATGAGAGCTTTTGGGGGACACCAAATTTAAACCATAACAATGTATATAAAACATCATATTGTATACCTTAAGTACATGCAATATATAAATAATAAGAAAGAGAATCTATAGTGGGATGTACAGTTATCTGCCAGTCTACAGCTGCCACAGTTTGGGGTCTGTTGCTGCATTTCTACCAAGGCTATGCTTCTCTGAGCTACTTCTAGCTAATGACTGAGCACAGGTTAGTAAGCAGAGATAGAGAGCCTACTAAAGCTAGATGGTTTGCCCAATGGAGGAATTCCTCAAATGGAAAAATCAGTTTCCAAATCTTCTCGAACCTCATTTCCCCATCCACCTAGCCAAGACTTTTCAGAGATGCCTTGAGATCCACCTGTTCAACTCTTTTTCCTTCCTACTCTCCCTTCATGAATGCCAGATCTGCAACAAGGTCTGAGGCTCTTCTCACCTATATCTGACCCTCTCCCCTGTATCCCTCACAAGTGCCAGTCCCCAGTAGACAGCTTGCACTTCTAATTCCGTCTCAGAGTCTGCTTGCTAGAGGACCTAAACAGAGGCAATAAGGAAGGACAACCCTTTGTTTTATTTTCCTTTATCCCATGGCTAAGGTCTTCTCTGTACACTGCCTCGTCTTTCCAAACTGCCCAGGCTCTCCCCTTAAGCAGCAGCTGTGGCCCTGGCAGTGTTTACCCGTGGCAGTCATGTGTCTTTTGCCATTTACTTTCCCAACAGAAACACCAAGCCTAAGCAGACTGGAAACACAAATGTATCTTTAATGAATCGAAAGTAAATATGAAAAGCCAAGGAGGTGCTGAGATATTAGGGCAAAGTCCACCCCAACTGGAGATTTGAGAGGTGTGTGTGTGTGTGTGTGTGTGTGTGTGTGTGTGTGTGTGTGTTTATTCTCACTGGGAGGAGGAAACAGCAAACATCTCAAAATTAAAAATATCATACTCCTTCTAATTTTAATAAAAATTAATAGAAATGCATCATTTCAATTCCCTTCCCTATCCCTACATTGCCAGAGCACTTAACAAGTAGCAGAACTGATTCACTTGTTCTGTTTCCCTCTCTAGCTTCACAAATCAGTTAAATAGTCAAAGTCGGTGGCAGAGGGTAGACGGTTCTGGGGAAATAAATATGAATGAGTTGAATAAGTCACCAACCCTTCAATCAATGTTTGATCAAGTGGTTGCTACAATTTAAAATAATTGTCCTGTTTTAAGTTTTCCAAGTTAGTTATAGTTTTGCACTTCATTTTAATTGCTTAAATGAGAAGAACCTAGGAAATCACATAAGACAGCAAGTAAAAAGTAAATAGCTGGTTGTGACCAAGTTGCCCACCTGGAGGCAAGCAGAAAGATGGAAAGTTTCTGAGAATTTCTTGCACCAATGGATTCTAAGGTCAGAAATTATTATTTTTTAATTGAAACACAGACCTAATCCCATCCTTTTACATGCACTAGGTATATGAATTCTGTTCACTTTGGCTTGAAGCTTTTAAGATGAGTTACCCCACCAAATCCTATTTGTCTACCCCATAGAGATTTCATTCTCAGAGAAGCAGAAACACTGAGTCCATTCAATTCCTTCCCCTGAGTGTCTGTCTGTCTCTCTCTCTTTCTCTCTTTCATTCCCTCCCACTTTCTCTCCTCCCTCTACTTTCTCTTGCACTATTTTTCCAAAGCCCACAAAAACACACTTAGGGGCAGTGATTGGGTGGGTTGGGAGTTACACTATCAGCACTAGCAATTCTTTAAGGTTTTTCATCACCTTCGACCTACCGATCCCTACCTTTCACCAATAAAAAGGTGGAGAATCTGTATTAAATTATCTGGACCAAGTATTGTAACAAATGTGCACACCCCGCCTTCCCTGCTTCCTTCCATCTGCATATGGCCTAAACAGCTGACTGAGACAGTCTTTCATCTTTAATCTAATCAACTCACTTTCCCATGGGAAACAACCAATGAAGTTCAAACCTATGTACCAAACTCTTTCTAGACCCAGGCAGCTCATCACATCTGACATTAAAAAAAAAATCCATCAAAGTGGCTGCTGTGAGTCACTAAGGACAAACAGCATTCCTAAAAGAAATGAACACAGCTAGCAGAAACATGTTCATGCTTACTTTGAAAATCCTGTAGGTCCCTGTAGACCTGAATGGTATTTAGGCCTGAATTTTCTACATCTCTAGGATACCTTCTATTTTCTGTTCAATTTCCTGTAAACAAAACTACCTCTTCTCCATTTTTATTATAGTAAACTAGCATCAGAATACTTCTATTATTTGGCATGTTCCTTAACAATTTTGCAATTAAGAGCCCAGGAGTACTTAACTATAATTTTCTCCAAACCACTGGCCTCCAATCTGGGGGTCATGACAAGTATATAATTTCACAACTTAGTACACACACACACACACACACACACACACACATGCCAAAACAAATAGTCAATCAAAGAGCAGACTAAGGAAAGAAGACATGACAACTAAATGTAAAGCAGTATCCAGGATGCGATATTCTGGAACATAAAGAAAACACACCTAAGGAACTCAGAAGAGCATGAACACAATAGTAATGTATCAATATTGGTTCATTAGAATGAAAAATGTTCCGTAGACATGTATGATATTACTAACAGAGGAAATGAGGTGTGGTTATATAGATAAGAACTCTCTATCCTATCTGTGCATATTTTGCATATCTAAAAGATATTTTTTAAGTTTATTAAGACAACACCACCAAAAAGGTGGCAGCAAAAACTGGAGGGACTGTGGTGACAGTGGCTATTTCTACCTAACCCCCATTTCCTCCAATGTGAGATGCTGGTGACAAATCAGTCTCTTTGGCAATCACACAAAAGGAGTAAAAAGCTGCAAGATGGTGAAGACAAAGCACTTTGGACTTGCTAACTGACTAACGTAAAGTGGTGATTTTAAGCCGAGTCTCACAGTTCACTGTTCTCCATCCAGGTCCACGGGGAGGCAATGAGCTTTGTGAAATTTACACAGCAATCTGAACCGAATCCAAATCATCAATTGCCAATGAACCTACCCAAAATCAGACAGGAAATTCAAACCAGAACCTTTTCCCGTTTTAAGAGAGGTACAGTTTTGCCTTTTCTTTCTTTCTTTCTGTCCTGAAGTGGGTAATGAAACATATGAATCAGATGGAAGGAATAAAACTTGGGATAGAATGGCACAAAACCAAACAAATCCTTGGAGCCGAAGAAAATCCTGGCTGTGATCGGAATTCAGGCATTTCCAACTCGCAGCTGAATGAAGCAAACAAACCTCAAAGCCAAAGGTATGGGCATGAAACTTCATAAAGGAATGTGTGGGGATGCAAGTGTTCTTGAGCATGTACTGATTAATTTTCCAAAACTCCACAGAGCTCAGTTTTTCAGGTCAGCTGAAATTTGAATTGGTGCAGACTAAGGGCTCAACCCATATGGATATTATGAAAGCCTTCCCTTTTATTAAGTAGGTTCACCCCCACCCCCACCCTAGGTCACTGGCTGCCTGTTCTTTGGATCTTGTGAGAAAGTTCTTCTAGCCCCTGGATTTAGTGGAAGATAGTTCTGACCCTTGAGTGTACTTTTGCCTAAGGGAGCCCAGGGTTCCTTAAGCATCCTGCCTAAATTTAGTGCTTTTCAGATGCTTTTTCTGGAAGGGAAATTCTTGTATGAAAAATAATCTTTGGAATCTCAATACGGAATCAATTAAAATCAGAGCTGCTCCGAATAGTGATGAAGAAAAGATCAGAATCACTCACCTTATTGACCATGTTAGGGTTTATACTTAAGTGTACAAAACTATCGTCATTTATGAGAACACATTTTAAAACCTGTGCTTAGTATTTAGTTGATCAGTTCAGAGAATAGATTTTTTGTTGTTATACATTATATTAATATCATAACTCTACTCCATATGTGTAGATGATGGACATAGTTCCTCATCCCAGGGAACCCCAGGAACTAGAGTGTTTCTAAACAGACTTAAGGTTGAGAAGAGGAAATGTCTTAAGATGAAAACTGAATGCCCATCCTCCTTCTCTTCCTGAAAACACAGAACTGCCACATACTGCAGCTGCCCCTGCAGGTCAATTGGGAGCAGGGGACTGGCCAAAGAAAGATCAATGGAAATAATATGTATCTCTTCCAGACCTGGTCTCTAAAGTGTCTCATGCAATATCCATTTTTTTTTCTCTTTCTTATCCACATACTGGAAGATATGAACTCACAAGATAAGGTAGACTAGATGCCTGAGCTTCTATTTCAGTAAAAGTGATCCAAGAAAGCCATCACACTGTGCCATGAATAAAAAATAAAACTTTCCTGGGTTAAATCACTGAGATTTAAGGGATTATTCATTACCACAACAAGACAGATTATTTTGATGGATGCAGAAGACATGGACTTTTTAAAGTTATTTAATTTTTATTTTAATAAATTTTACATCATGTTTAAAGGGCTAATTTTAGCCTGAGTCTTCTCAATACCATAGATTCCTTTTTAAAAGCATTCCTAGAAAAATGTTTTCATTCACAAAGAATTGGCATTCTTTATCCAAACACATAAGGTTTATGCTACCTATATTATCCTTTTTGCCCTAGATACCAGAAATCTTAGGAAAAAACTAAAAGTTTAATCAGAATAATTGTTTTTTTCCCTCTAAGCTAACATATTTTTTTGCTGATTGTTTACATGGGTTTGATTTGTCTTTCTTAATACTTTGATTTTTTAAATTAATTGAACAACTTGATCCATTTTGAAAAAATGTGGTGTAAAGAAACAAATCTTTCAAGAAAAGCGACACTGACAAAGTAAAAAAAAAAAATCAGGAACTTTCTTTAAAATAACATTTAGTTTGTGTGATGTTAAGTTACCGATCAATATGTCTCTCTCTTTTTTTAAAAAATATTTTTTTTTTTAGTTGTAGATGGATACAGTACCTTTATTTTATTTTTTTATTTTTGTGTGGTGCCAGGGATTGAACCCAACGCCTCATGTATACTAAGCAAGTGCTCCTCCCCTGAGCCACAGCTCTGGCCCTTCAATGTGTCTCTTTAAGTTGATGTCACATCACAATTCTATGGAGATGTTTGGTGCAGCACTAAGGTTTACAAGAACAGCTGCTTATCTCAGAGAAATTAAAAAATGATCTGTGTGCTTCAGTTGATGACAGAGTGCGTGACCAATATTAAGGAATACCAACCTATTTATAAGGAACTGTTTCCTTCTATGGTCCAAACACATGAAGGATATGGGTGACAAAAGAATTTCCATTTTGTAAAAAACAGAATCAGATTTTTAAAAAGAGAATTCAGTTCAAGCACTCTAATTTTTTTTCTACCAAAGGCTAAAGAATCCTCCCTGATTGTAAACTTGATGTCAAGCTCACCAAGAATTTTCTTTGCAGCAATCATATTATACATATTATATTATATAACAGTCTTCCTTTCTGGTGACCAGATGAATAAAAGCTGTTTTATAGCAGGTGCCCCTTCCACCTGCTGGAGAATGGTTCCAATGAACCATCCACCTCACAAACACAGAATGGCAACAGAATGCAGCCTTGGTCCCCTGACCTGGCAGGCACTGGTTTCACAATCTGGAAGGAGTCATAAATGTGTACACCCAGCAGGAACACACTGCACTCCCTTCTTTCTGTATGCCAAGGCCGTGTTTTATTTTTAAATGTCAACCAGGCAGACGAAGAGCTCAAGTAAACAAAGGCATTTAACACCTCTAAACCATAGGTTTTTTTCCTCTGTAAAATGGAGATAATCAAATACAAAATTAGTATACACATGGGATTAGTTAAGATCACAGACTTTTTTTTTTCTGTAGATTTGCAATGGCTTTAGAGGCTAGCTTCCACACAGTCTTGCAAACTGAGCTACAGAAGTTCTCCGAAGTCTTCACTGGGGCTGCTGGGGAGCAGGATTGGGATCCCCAATGATAAGAGCTCCATACTCATCTGTTCAATCTATGCTTCAAATTTCCCCTTAAAGGACGATTCTGATACCCAAAACATTTAAAACCCCTTAAAATGTACAGTGGTCACATGGCTAGGTTTCAAACTACCTATGCCACTTAAACGACTCACAAGTCAGTTACCCCAGTCTACCCTCACTTTTCTAGTTATAAAGTAGGGGTAATTATAAAAACTTGTTCCTATACATCAGAGGGCCAATGTGATGAAAAATGGTCAAATAAGCCAGTAGATGTGTAAACACTATCTGAACATAAGGTGCTATGGAATAAAGGGTCATATTAGCATTATTTGTTATCTAATATCGGCAGTTTAATTATGACACTAGTGCTGGAAATAGGGGAACATAGCAAATTCCAGACAGATGTGAATCATGATCTATTCTTTCTGAATGGTATCTCACAGTCGGGCAGTGTAAGGACCTTGGAAGGTTCATGCACAATGCTGTACCTCCTCTGACCAGCCTCCTGGCACTGGGCTGAACTGACATAAGTGAGCAATGGGTTGCTATGGTCTAAGTGTTCATGAACCTCCAAAATTCATGTTGAAGTCAAATCCTCAGACTATTGGAAATTGACTGGGTCATGAGGGTGAAGCCCTCATAAATGGGATTAGTGGTCTTTTGAGAAAGCACTAAGGGAGCTATTTTGTCCCTTCTGTCATTTGGAGATGCAGCAACAAGACATTGTGTATGAAAAATAGACCCTCACCAGATACTGAACCTGCTGGTACCTTGATCTTTTACTTCTCAGCCTCTGGAATTGTGAGAAATGAAGCTTTGTTGTTTATAAACATCCTAGCATTAGTAGCTTGTTATAGCAGCTCAAGAAGAAAGAAAGGGGTGAATTCAAGTAGCTTCCCCATTGTGAGCATGTGGGGAAATTCTGACATAGGACAACTGTTTTGAGCAGTGGTTACGAGGTCCTCCAGCCTCAAGGAGTGCCTCTGAGTTCTTATCCTGACAAAGGATCAAAAACAATTGAGTAACTCCAGATTTGGCAGGTGGGATCAATATGCTCTGGCAGCAGCTGGTGGGAGGCAGCTTTGGTACTGAATGAGGCATAGGATAGAGATTCTAGAACAAGATGAGAACTGTTTTTATTCTGGAGTCAGATATCCTCATCACTGGCTGGTAGAGTATGATGGGTGATCACTTGCTTTCATACTTCCCTTAAGAAGTGAGGGGAGAGGTGCTGCCAGTGCATAGCAGAGCAGCATGTAGGTATGGAACCCACATGCAAGTGCTAGGTGTGAGCTGTGAGCTTCCAGCAGAGGCCTTCAGAGGTCTGAGCACCAACAATGCAGTGTGGGAGCCTCAGTCCCCCCCCCCCCCCCCCGTCCCGGTGAAACACACATAATAACTGCACCTCTGTGTAAAGAACAGAAACCTCCAGAGTATCAGACTGAATTCCTGAGGCCCTTCCCAGTCTATCTGGGCCAGGTTTCCTCTCTGATCTTGTGTGAAGAATGATGAATAAGAAAGGCCGTCTTTGGATCTCTCAGCCACCTGGTGGGTGGAAGGCTGAGTCAGATATGATTTGGACAAATGAAGGATGAAACATTTCTTACATGTCCAAGATTATGGAGTAAATGCAAACCAATTACATGCATAGGTACTTTATTTACTTACTTTTGGTGGGGGGAAGGGGGGAATTGCATAGAATTTTCATCAGATTCATAAAGGTATCTATGGCCTGAAAAGAGTTCAAAGCTCCTGCTTTAGGAGATAGTTTGGGTTCCCTGAGAGAATGATTTGTGCACAAGTGATTTATTAAGAAAATGTTCCTCAAGGAGATTAGCAAGAGTGGGCAACACTGCCAGGAAGAGGAGGAAGCTGAGCAAGGGTAAGGTCACAGGTCAAGTCCTACAGAGGGGTAGCCTTGCCTGATCCTGCAAGGCACCTGGCTGGCAAGTCACATCCACCCTGTGCCCAAGGCATCATAGGCAAAAGGGATGGGCTTCCACACTTTCTTACTTTTAAGCCATCAATCAAGGACCAGGAAAGGGGTGTAGAGATGAACTCCCAAGCACTATGAGAAGAGAAGCTCTCTGCGTGGCCTCTGGGATCCTAAAATCAGTTACCCCTAAGAGCTTCGAATGTTGTGAATCAGAATTAGATGCACAACAAAGCAGTGAGGGAGTGTGTACTTGTGGGATCTGAGTGGGAGCCTCAATATTGTCTTCTACTCCCCCTGAGAGGGGGTGTCCTTAAAAATGTATAGTAACCAGAGGGTCAAGAATGCCAAGGAAAGAGGAGATCTACCAGAGAGCGGGGGTCTAGAAGAGGTAGACTATGGGTACCGCCCCAGAACAATGTGTCTGTAAGTCTAGCAGATGTTCTCAGGAATCTCTCTTCTAAAAATCTGTTGGTCTTTCCCTCACAAGAGCTTCCCATTTCTTCCTCCAAGTCCTGGGCTCTGGCCATTTTGCTGGCCCTTGCTTTCCCCTTCTGGTTCTCCCTCCTGCTCACAGCCCCTTTCCCAGCACTTCTCTCTTCCTGGGTCACCTTACCAGTACTTTTTCCTTCTACAATATAGAGATATAAGGTTCTTTATGTTTTATTCCTGGTCCAGCTAAGCTATGACCAGTGGGTCTCATTTTCATAACCAAACATACCCATATAAGGTGTGTTCTGAAGCAAAAAAAGTTCTCTCCCTGAGTCTGTAGTCTGCACTTCATGTGATTTTTTTCCTCCTCTCTATTACCTATGTAATAGATATGAGATTTGTGTGTGTATGCACACACACACACACACACACACACACACACACAGAGAAAATGAGGTCCAGAGAGATGGCAATTTGCCCAGGGTCTCTTAATTAATTGGTGATAGACTCAGAACAAGAACTCAAATTCTTATTTTTTTCTTCAGTATTCATTACCTCCTAACATACTGCCCCTAGAGTGTTCAAGCATTTTATATCAACAGTAATAAATATAAAGTAGATTTTTAGGGGAAGAAATTCAAGCTAAGTGCCAAATGCATTCCATAGGTACATGGATATTTTTTTCTGAATCTTGGGGGCTAAAGCACATGGTATAAATGTGTGAAAACAAATTGGTATACATTCCAAAATAAAGCAAAAGAACCCTTCTATATGGTGACAGATGATTCTACAGGGCTGCAGGGGACTGTTCAAAGGGACTATTAATTTTAAAACCTTATAACTTCAATAACTTTCTTCACTCAGTATTTTTTATTTTACTAGTTTCATCAGAAACATAAAATCATGGATCATAAAGTCGAAGAGCGTTTTAAGCAGGTAAACTGATTCACATTTCTTCCTTCAAACAGAGACGGGTATTCTTATCTCCATTGCCAAAGAAATCAGGTGAGGAACAGAAGTTCCTATATGGGCTGAAGGGCAACTTAAAGCCTACATTTCCTACTTCCTCATGCTCCAGAAGCCATATCTAATATGGTTCCTTACAGATTACATACTACTTTTCACATGCTGCTTTATGTATCCTCACACATAATAGGTCAATAATTACCTCATTTTACAGATAGGTCAACTGAAGCTTGGAGGCATGAAATAACTTGCCTAATCCCCCATTTCCCAGTTCATAACATGGTTATGACTAAACTTCAAATTCTCTACCTCCAGATTCTATACTCTTTATCACTCTGTCCAGGTGTTGTCAGTACTGGGACTGAGTTTTGTTGGCCCACTGGTTTGGAATATTATAGACAAAAAGAAAACTTCGCTAAACTGTGAGTTGCTGCAGGTAGGATCCTACCTTTATGTAACAGGAGGTCTTGGATGGTCAGGCAATGAGTCTCAAGAGCTTCTGGTGATTGGGTAATAATTCTATGCTACACTTTGTTCCAGTATCCTATTTCCCAGTGGAAAAGTCCCTGTCCCTGCCCTCCAGAATTTACAATCTTGTAAGATGGGAAGCAAAAAATGAAATGTGAAATATGGCAAGTGGTGCTATGGGAAAATTAAAGCAGAATAAGGGGACTTTGGAGAGAATGAGAGAGAAAGAGAGAGAGTGTGTATAAGAGGAATGTGAGTTCTGATAAATCTAAGGTGCTCAGGAAAGGTCATCATATAAGGCCACATTTGATAAGGTACCTAAAAAAAGTAAAGGAGCAAGTTTTATGGACATCAGGGAGAAGGTACTCTACATAGAGGAAACTTCAAATGCAAAGGCCCTAAGGTATGAGCTTGGTGGATCTGAAGAACAGGAAGGAGGCCAGTAGGTCTGGGAATGTTGAACAGCCATATACTTGCTTTTGCAGAGAATGGAAAAGAATCAGAAGAGAAAACATAGGTACAAATATTTGAAAGAAAGAATAATACAAGATGCTATAATTTGTATATTCTTGTTTTTCTAGAGGTTCATGTGTTGGAAGCCTGGTCTCCAGGGTGGAGCCCTGAGTCTCCCTTGGGCTTCCCCTATGGAGATGTGATTCCTTTCTCCTGTACGTGCTTCATTACCCACTATAGAGCTCCTGCTCTTCCAGGTTGTGTGGACTTTTAGTTTCCCAAAATATGAGCTATATGAATTTCTTTATAAAATATGCCAGCGTCAGGTATGTTGGTTTAATAATGCAGAATGGACTAACACACAAGGTCAAATTGTATATTCTAGAGATGCATAAATCAAGTACTATGGGATTGCAGAGGAAGTAAAGGAGGCTTAGAATCAGAGAGAGTCAGCACTTGATTCTCTCTTCCAAGATTTCCACTTTTATAACTGGAAAACAAACTGTTTTCAATTTTATCTTATGTGGGTTTCTGATGGAATCAGAATACTTTGGTTGGAGTGAGGGTGGGGAGGTTTAACCTTCCCAACTTGGTCTCACTTTTTCTCATCTCCAGCCACCGAGGTACCTGCATGGAACCCTAAGACACAACCTTCTGATGGCTGATCCCTGTCAGAGTCAGTCATTTTACAGAGAATCTGAGGTCCATAGAGGGAATCTTCTTCTAGGATCTAGAGGAGTGAAGTCCCTCTGGTCTTCTGTGCTAGTCCCTACAGCTGATGACCATGGATCCTGTGTCAGCCTTCAGTCTAGAGGTCCCCTCCTTCTGTGGACCTGAAGCCTGGCTGACCTTTCTCTGTACCCAAGGCCACCCCAGAACAGCTGCTTTTCTCTGCTCCTACTCTAGGCTGGATGTGACAGTGTGAGAGTTTCTGGGTAAGGTTTGTCCATCTCACCAGCAATAATTCCACTTGTGGGGTCAATGCATTCATCATTTGAAGGGTCTGTCTGAGACAGTTGGGACAAAGAGGTTATTGCTAAGATGTGTGTTTCAAATTAGATTTTGAGCTCAAAGTAAGACGTGAGTCTCGAAAATAGGATTTATTGGGAAAAATATACCTCTTGAACACACAGAGATTATGACTCTTGAGGTACCCTGTACCTTGTACGCTTATACCCTGAAAAGGCCCAATACTCTGACTTCATGTGTTTATACCTGATACACTTCTTTGCTTAAATCATCCTTTCCTCTTCCTCATACTTTTTCAATCAATCAACTGACCCTCTGTGTTCTGGTAGCACCTTCTCCATACATTTATTATAGCTCTCATTGCATTAGAAAAATGTGATTGCACAGCTTTTTCTCCCACTGACTCTGAGCTTCTCTGTGTATAAGAAATATGTCTTATTTGTATTAGATGCCTCAGCTGCCACTAACAACAATACTCATGGAACCAGCTACATGTGCTGATTGACAGGGTAATTCAGTATTGGCTGGAGTTATGAGAAATGAGGGTCTTTCTCAACCACAGACTTTTTGAGAAGTTGCCAACTAGTAATAAGTTACCATTCATTATCTGCTTGGTCAAATTGATAATTTGTTGAGAAATAAAATGACCGTGTGAATATCCTGTTATTGGTCATTCAAGTTTCTGGTGGACGGGGCCAGAACTCACCTTTGGTCTCTTTCAGTAACAAGGCTTCTTAAACATTCTTCTGTTTGTTCATCCACGCTGGATCTGTTCTGAGACAGACATGTTGCTATGGCCAACATAGCCAGTAATGACACATTCTCCCTAGTGCTGGCCACAGCCCCTGGTAACTGTCAGCCTTTCAGATATGACTGACAAGAGTGAAAAACAAAATCTGTGGGAAGAAAATATGAAATTAGGTCCCAGCTCTCATTCCCTCATTATGTAAAGATGATCTCATGCTTTCTGAGTGTTGTGTGGTGAATCTCATGTGATCTTGAGACAGAGAGGGCTTTCGAAAGGGAGAATGGATTTTTCTGAAAGACACATGGGCCTGGATAAGGAGGCCTTTGGTCAGTGAGCACTGAAAGACAAACTAAGATCCATTTCCCAAATTCACAGTGTACATCAAGGCTGAAGAAAAGAGTCAGTCCCTTTCAACAACTGCAACAGAACTGAAGCCACTTCATTTGCAGGAGTCTATAAAAACTAGATTATTCCAGCTCCATTTCCTTAAGCCAAGAGCAAAGCAACCTCAGTAATAGGAAATATCAGCTCTCACGTGTCCCTTAATCTCTGCCTTGTCACCTGAGACTTTTCAAATTTTGTGTTGATATAATACCACCCCCAACCCCATAACAGGTTGCCTGTCCAGTCACTTTTGGTCCCAACTTTATAGTCAAACATTCAAAATACAATCTTCTTGTGTTCAAGTAAGCGCATTTATTTAATCACATGGGATTTACCATGTTTATTGTCAAACAATTGGTACTTTCTTCCCAAATGCCTCCAGGATTTCCAGCTAGCTGAGGCAGCATTCACATTTCTCATAGAAATAGCAAGCAAGAGCACAAGAGAGAAATGTTTGTATCTTGCTGAAATGTGGAGTATCCAGGGTTATCACTGAAAGGCATTTGAGATGAGACCACAGAGAAAGGAGAATTCAAGGAACTATTTGGGAAGACAAATCACATTAAGGGTGTTTGTTTGGATTTCTAAAATTTCCCTTTCTCTGGCTTTATTTACATTTCATTAATATGAAGTTACTCAACCTGAGAAACATTTTTTTTCCTACATAGTTTACTCACTTGACTTTTATAAGCAGCCAGACAGCAAGATTGATCCTAAACAAGCTCTCGTTGATGTGAATAAGGCTCCCTATTTATTGAATTCAGAGAACTTAAAGTGAAAATGGTCCTTTAAATGTAATATTCCAAAATCACCAGAGTCCATGCCCCCTAAAGAAGCCAATAGCTTATGCACCTTCCCTTAGGAAGCTGATCAAGTTTGTTACCTATAAAACCAAGAAGGTGTATGATTGCTCTCAAGGGCAGGAGTTGAACTATGAGGTTTTAATTCCTAAACTGGATCCAATTCAATAAGCTTTAGCCCTGATCTTTTCCAATTTGTGTTAACTAAGTTCTAATTAAGCAAGGTTTGTTTTAATGAAGTCAGAAGCCAGGTCTTGCCTTTCCTACCTAGACATTCAATATTGCAGAGCTCTTTCTTAATTAAAGTGAAGAATTCCCTTTGGCTTCCACAGCCAGAATTTTCCATTTGTTCCACTCAGGATGCCAGTTGGCTTCCACATCCTGCAAACATGTGCCTCTGGCACAGCTGGACAATTTATGAACTTCTATGGGATTAAAAAGGTGCCATATCCTTGGGAAACATTCCTAATAACCTGAATTCCTATTTATTCTCTCCAGTGATCTATATTTTCCAAGTATCAATAAACAAGTGAGCAGTGGAGGCAGGGAACAGTAAGATGTCAGCACCCTGTTTCCAGAGAAATTGCCCTCTCTCTCTTTTTCTTTCTCTTCCCCCTCCCTCCCCACCCCATCTCTCTCTTTCCCTGCCTCTCTCTATTCCTCTTTCCCTCCATCCCTCTCCCCCGGTCTCCAGAGCCTGAACTCAATGAAAATTGATTTGGACAGGCTTCATTCAGAGCTCTGGCTCCTATTCTGGTACAGGGGGGCCACTTGAAAATACAGGAGAGAGGCACCCTGGGCTGTCCTTACAGCTGCCTAGGATGTGTGGAAGCACAAAGGTACACTTCCATTAGAGTTATGCAGGTCACCACAACTGGGACCAAAAAGACCCAGTGGTAGCTCCTGCCTTCCTTCTGACAATTGGGAGACTCTGAAAGACACTTTCACTATTCTGAGTCTTTGTTTTCTCATCTGCAAAGAGGGAATATATGCACGACTAGACCAGTGCTTCTCCAACTGTGATGAAGATAACCTCTCCCCCACACACACCCATTGTTGACTGATCTTTGGGGAAGTACAATAAATAATTTTCTAAATGCTTACCCTCGCTTTCTACATTTATTTCACCATGAACTGGTTAAAATGTATGGACCAGTGGTGGCCCATGGCCAACACCTTGAGGAGTAGTGAACTAAACAATACCTTAGGTTCTTCCCAATCCTCACAGTTTCCACTTCCCACAGCCAGCCTGCACCTCCACTAGGTTCGCCCAAGCACCCAAATGCTCAGCGTGGTGGCAAGGTCAAGATTACACTTCTGGAACGCCTTAATCTGTTGGGACTTCTATGGCAAAATATCATACACTAGGTGGCTAATAAACAACAGAAATTTATTTTTCATAGATCTGGATGATGGGAAATCCAAGATCAAAAGA
This sequence comes from Spermophilus citellus, assembly GCF_964194105.1. Classification (NCBI taxonomy): domain Eukaryota; kingdom Metazoa; phylum Chordata; class Mammalia; order Rodentia; family Sciuridae; genus Spermophilus; species Spermophilus citellus. The sequence continues at coordinate 86,575,900 of NC_138193.1, forward strand.
CCCATGATTTTGCTGTCTGGTGAGGGCTTATTTCCTGGTTCATAGTTAGCTATCTTGTCACTGTGGAGACCTCAGGGATGAGGGATGGCTATAGTGCTTCTTGTATAAAGACATTAACCCCATTCATTAGGACTGTATCCCGTTGCCCCAATCATGTCTTTAAGGCCCCCAATCCAAATACCATCATATTGAAGGTTAAAATATCAATTTATTAAATTGGGGGGAGGACAAATAGTCTTCAGTATGGAAAAAGCAAGAAATATTGAAATATTCGCTTGAACAACTAAAAGTATTTCTGTATCTGTATCTCCTTCTACCTGTCAATCTACAGTCTGGAATTCTTGCCCTACCACTTTTGGTATCAAGGGATCAAAACCAAATTTATTTAATTTTTCTGGCCTCAGTTTACTCACCTCTAAAATGAAAGTAATCATGATAAGGTCTTAGCAGTACTTTTGGTAAATGTTTATACTGCTATAACTTCAGATTTAGAGAAAAGTTGCTAGATAAGTATAAAGAATTCTTACTTTTTTTCAGATTCCTTCTTTTCCCACTTGCTTCATCATTCTATTCTTAACCCCCTCTACCTTTTTCTTTTCTGACTTATTTGAGATTAACATACATCCATCATGCCCCAGAAGATTATCATGATAATTAAAGGAATTGATACATGTGAAATACTCAAAATACTGCCTGGCATACACAGTAAAGCCTCAAAAAACATTAACTATTGTGCTTGATTTTCAAAGGTCTTTCCAGATATTAAAAAGTGACGTCAAACACTAGTCATTAGGAACTACCCAACACAGACTCTCCAACATGCTAGAGGGTCTACTCCTTTGGCTCTGTCCTGCTCAAAGATTTATGCCAAATTCATTTATTTTCAAATGTGTTGGATTTGACCAATGTAAAAATGTTTTCTATGTGTAGCTAGCTTCTAACACTGGTACTGAGCGTATCTGCTCTAAATTACTCTGTTATTAAATCAAAAGAACTTTGTTTTTTTGTTTTTTTACAAAATTGCTGTACTACTGTTAACATAGTATTAAACTGATGAGTAGTGATGAGGAGACCAAACCCTCACCCACTCTTTCAGTTCTTTGGGGAAAACAGAGGAACACTGATTTCCAGGAAATTCAAATACGACTCTTTGAACAAACTCCCCTAAGCATCTCAAATGCCTCCTATTTCTGTTACCCAATATGTCTGTGCTTCTGACTCAGAAAGAAATGCTGATTTGCATAATGCCTCCTCTAACCCTGGTGCTGGTTTAGGTTTAAGCTGAACCAGAACTTTCCTTTCTCATATTTACCCTGAGTTCCTTTGCTTCCTGATTTCCTGCTTCATCCAGATCCTGCTGAGCTGAATTGAATTAAGGGTGGAAAAAAACACTGATTCAGCTTCATCTTCCTGTATCCAGATTCAGCTGCAGGAAAGAACAGAAAGACTGTTAATTCCACATTCATTTTATAAATCATGCCACGTGAGTCAGTTACCAGAAAGGAATCAAATCACAGAGGCATGTGGTATCCAGAAAGGCTCGTTTTTTTCTACAGCCAGAATCTAGAAGATTGGGTAACCTTCCCAGGTAACTCACTGCCCTGTGCAGAACATTAGAACAAGGTCCCCATGCCTTCGAGGCCCTTGTGCTCATTACTACCATGTGACCAAACAAATCCTATCATTCCCCCAGCAGGATCCATCTGTCTTATGACTTTGTGGCAGACAATGTCTGGGGGAGGAAATGGAGGCAAAGTAGATACTTCTTTCATCCTAAGATGAATTCCGTATGTACATCTAGAGCCAACGTAGCCTCATATCACTCCCTCCTAGGTAGACTGAATGCTCTGTTCCCTAGAAAACCTATCATTTACACCATGAAATTTGGTACTTGGTTAAAACATTTTTGCACAATGTGTGCATCTTGTTCCTTGGGCTAAGCTGTCAAGGCCTAGAGAGCCAGGGCCATGTCTGAGACCTTTTGTTCCCTTCAGAGCAGTCTCAGAATATGTTGGGTAGTAAGTAGGTGTGAAGTTTGTCCCTATAGGTGCCCAAATTAGAAAAAATGTTTAAAAAACAGGGAAATCATGTATCCACTCTGTCAAACAATTGGCTCCCTTCCCTCTGGCTAGTGGCAGAAATGCTGGCTCCACCACTATAGCATGGATACCTGGATAGGCTGCCCTCCTGAAAAGGAACCAATATTTCTCTGCTGTCATGTCTCAGACACCTGAAAGGGGCAGTTCCCACTCAACTATCCCACAACCCACCTGGCTCACACATTTCTGTTCTGGAACCACCCTCTTCTCAAAGAATTTGGAGACTTACTAACACCTAGCTCATTTAAAAATCTAAAATATATTCTTAAAAAGTTAAACATAGGGCTGGCAGTTTCCTTCAGTGGTAAAATGCTTGCCTAGTGTGTGTGGGGCCCTGGGTTCAGTTTCCAACACAGTAAAAAAAAAAAAAAGTTAAACAGAAAGTAACTATTTACCTATTTACATTATAATTCTTCCTCCAGGTATATACCAAAGAGAATGGAAAATATATGTCCACACAAAAACTTATATATGGGTATTCATAGCAGCATTACTTACAATAGCCAAAAAGTGAAAATAATAACCCAAAAGTCCATCAACTGATAAATGGAATAAAATATGGTCTATCCATACAATCTTATTTGGCCATTAAAAAGTAACAAAATGCTAATACATCCTAAAACATGGATAAGCTCAAAAAGCAAAACACTTCAAAAATTCACAAAGTGAATTAAGTCAAATACGTGAAATTATACCATTTATATGAAAGATTCAGAACAGGCATGTCCACAGAGGTAGAAGCAATTAGTGGCTGACAGAGGCTGGGAGAGGGAAAGGAATAGGGAGTGACTATAAATGAATACAGATTTCCTTTTGGGGTGATGAAGATATTCTTGAAATAGTGGTGATGGTTGTATACATCTATGAATATGCCAATATTGCACATTTTAATGGGTGTGGTTTATGACATGTGAATTATATATGAATTTTTTAGTTGATTAGGGAATAAAATAGAACATGAAACAAACTACAATGACAATAAGAGACTGTGGTGTCAAGTTAAGGGTCAACTGTAGCTTGTTGATTTTATTACTGCCACAGCCGGACTTGCCTCCCTCCTTTCTGGGTTTCACTCAGATTCTGCACAGCAGACTGAAGCTTTTCATCACTGGGTGCCCTGCACCTCCCACCCAATGTTTGGATCAGGACTGTCACCTGTCACGGAGCTGTTGGGCTTATCTCAAGTGGGTTTTGATCTGGTCCTACCTCTTTGGACTGTGTTAGCCTCAGGGCTCTGGCTTCTCCATTTCCACAATGCCAGTGATTGTCCTGTCAAAAACAATCATCTGTCTTTCATTGTAGTGCAGATGATACCCAAATGTTATCCTTCTCCATCAAACTGTCAGGCTAATTGTTTATAAAACATCCGGAACTGGTTGTCACAAAACATCAGCTAACTCAGCCCAAATAAAACAGAACAGCCCCTGTGTGAGGGAGAACCCTGATGACATTTATGGGGACAAAGGATCACAAACACCTTCCTTAATCCAATGACCATCAGAAACCAAGGGGTGAAGCTGCTATCCTCAGACATGGATCTCAAGCAATTTCATTTTCTTGTTATTAAGATGGTTTTTGATTATTTGAAAACTATTTATGGTTTACAAGACTGAAGACTTTAAGATTTGAGCTTTAAATTTCTGCCATGGGCCAAAATAAAGAAGGTGGAGGCAGTTTCCCATTGTTGCAACCCCTGATCATAAAATTACTTACACAGGAGTAGACTGGAATTTGATGGGCATGTTCACATGGTTTTCCTCCTAGCCTCAACCTCCCTATGATGGAAGAAGAACTGATGGAGTTATTTTTAGTTTTCACCTAAAGAGAAGTTCAGAGAGGTACTTGATATCATTAGAGTCATCCCCAGTAGAGCATAAAAACCCTGTGGTCTTTCCAGAGCAAAGAGAGGATGTTGGGTTTAGCTTGAATCAGAAGACAAATCTTTCTGACCACTCTTGGTCCAGCACTTCTCTGTTCCTCTGCTCAGCTTCCCAAAATGTTCCTTACCTACAATTTGTCTCCTTCTAAAAGTTATGCTGTTTCTTATTTGTAGCCTTTTCTTTCACATAGTCACTTGAGCCAATGAGCGGCATTGATTTTTAAGAGATTGGTTAAGCTTCTAGTAGTTACCAAATACTGCAGTAGGCTGATACAGAAATAATAATAAAGTCAGATCTTTCATCCTTAAAAATGATCATAGATAACTGTTATGGTTTGAATACAAGGTGTCCCCCATATGCCCCTGTGAAAATTCAGGAATTGGGGGGCGGTGAGATAATAGGATTTTGAGAGTTGTAACTTCATCAGTCCATCCTAGTTTGAATGGGCTTACTGGGTGGCAACTGTACATGAATAGGAAGCCAGGCAAAGTGTTAACAGGGTCTGAAAGGGCAATGCATGAGGTTGGGAGGCAAAGCCAAAACTGGAATGGAGACCCTAGGAATTTAAGATATACCAGATTTGTGGATTGTCTGCTGAGAAAAGCTGATGTCTGAGAAGATGAGACCCTTTGCATATCCAGATATTAACAGAACCTTTAGGTCTATTTTCTGCCTTATTTATATCTCACAAGTTCATCTCCCAAGTCCAAGTCTTCTTTGGACTCTAAAGCTATCGGTCTCTTGAAGTAGACCAAGGCTAAGAAAGAGGCCATGAGTGCTACAACCCACAAGGCCAAAGGGGTAGGGTTTCCAAAGCCCTTTGGAGAATACATCTATTCATCATGGAGTCCAGATGCTGGATATGGAACTACAGGACTTGTTTGACCAGCTGGATTTCAGTCTCGTTTTCCTCCCATCCCTTCTTTCTATGGCCTTATTCCTTCTTTTTGGAATGTGAATGTTTACTCTATGCTATTGTATACTGTATACATTTATTTGGTTCTGATTTTTACAGTGGCTTGCAGCCAAGAGTTTGCCTTGAGTCTCAGATGAGACTTTCGACTTGGACTTTTGGGCATGTGTGGAACTCTGGAACTGTTAAAATTGTGGGGACGCTTGGAGATGGACTAACGCATTTTTCATTGTGAGATAGATTTGAGCTTTTAGAGGCAAGGAGCAGAAAGTCGTGATTGGATTATGAGAGACGTGATCTAATCAGTCCATCCTAGGTTGAATGGGCTGATTGATCGGGTGGTCACTGTAAGCAAGTGGGGCATGACTGGAGAAGTTGGGCCACTGGGGGCATGCCCTGGAAGGGTTCATCTTCTCTGCAGCCACTTTTTCTTTTCTCTCTCTTTTCCCTGTCCACCATGATTAGAGCAGCACTCCTCTATCTCATCTTCTGCCATGTTGTTCTGTCTAACCTTGGATTTAAAGAATTGGAGTCAGCCAACAATGGATTAAATCTCTGAAACCATGAGTCAAAATAAACTCTCCTCCCCTAAGTTGTTCTTGTCAGATATTTTGTTCGCAACAACCCCAAACTGACTAACCCAATAGCCTAATTGTCTCTAGGACCTACTTACCTCTGACTCTGAACTTCAGGCCCTTTGCATATCCAAATATTGCAGAACTTTTATGTCTGTTTTCTGCCTTATTTATATCCCACAAGTTCATCTCCCAAGTTCATCTTCTTTAGACTCTAAAGTCATTGGTCTCTTGAGGTAGAGCAAGGAAACTTTATTGATTAGTTATAGACTTCTAACATAGATATACAAACATAATACACCTTACATGTACCTTACATGTCCCACTCTGGTAAAGGAGGTATAGATACATGGCAGGATGTTCAAAGCCTTGGTATCCTTATTTTACCTGGGTGCAGTCAGCTACTCAGCTGCTATCACATATGGCCACAGCAGCTGGGGCTGAGCAGGATGCTGACCATAATTGCTACTCTGAATATAAAATCAATATCCACTGGCATTGCCTTTCCCAAAGACAGCTTTTACAATTAAGCTGCAAACTTTCAAGAGTTTCTACTTTCTTAACAGTAGTCATGGTCCTGTCAAAAGAATAAGATTTAAGTAAGAGCTGTCTGTGTTCACACTACCTTTCTATTGCCAGACCACTATTGATGCTTCCCCATACTTGTAACAAAAATAAGACCTGTTAAAATATAACTTTCAGTAAGGTAGAATCTTGATGCTTAGCCAAATATAAAATGAACACCTATCAAATATTATGTAACTCAGTAATTAATGAAATAAACACAAAGACATTAGCATGGTTGAAAAGAACATGGGGGTGTAAAACACTGATTGATGTCTTACAGGACAATAAACCTTTTGGGGATAACTCTTCCATTAGACAGGAATTTTGTGTCTCTCTTTTGGAAAAGATCCACAAGTTAATCTTTGTTCCAACAGAGTTTTAAAATAGACAATCCACAGAAAGTTGAACCTAGGACTTTACTGAAAAAATACTCAAGATGTCTCACTGGGCTATTTTGAAGTTTCTCGTAACTTTCTGACAGGTCCTGCTGCTGGAACTTAGAACTGACTCATGGAGTCTTGTGGGAGTGAAGTCTTTATTATCTGGTGTTTAAAATTAGACACCATTACCCTAAGTACACGTATGAAGACACAAATGGTGAGAAAATACTTGGTGTACAATAAGTGACTTGAAAAATTGTGCTCTATATGTGTGATATGAAATAAATTGCATTCTGCCATAATGTATAACAAATTAGAAGAAATAAAAAAAAATGAACAGAACTGTTTATCAATTAACAAGTATCCACCACCATTCTCTAAAAGTGGATAAATGGCCATTATCCTTCCTCCACACAGCCCTTAGATGTTCCAAGATCAAATTTTCTTCACTTTAAATGCACCCCAGTGTGACTTAATGAGAAGAGGATGCAAACAAACTTGATGTGCAAGTGGACCAGGAAAATTTGTGTCAGGAACTCCTGCCCAACAAGCATACAGCATGGAAACACTCTATGTAGCCTCCAACTACTTGCCACTATCACGTTTTGAAACAGACAAATGCAATTTTAAGAATGCTGGAATTATTTTAGAACCAAGCAGGAATATCTATCATAAAATAAGGAAGGAATTCAATGTTTAAAGAGATATGGACCATTCAAGTCATTTCTATCACCCCCGCCTTTAATCCCAGCTCTCCACCAGAGCACTTCAAAGCCTAAAAGAACAAGTAAACACCAAACAACAGAAAAACCAAATTCCTAAAATTCTATCACTCATGATAGGCAAAACTAAGAACACAGAATAGTTGGGATCTCTTACAGAAATCAGTGTACAACTGTATAAGAATGAACATTTTAAATTATAATAAAATTTTATAGTTCTTAGATTTGGGTTTTAAAAATGTATCTATTCTCATATAAAATTGTTCACATCCATAGAGTCAACTAGTTATATCTATTACTGTTAGCTTTGTTTTCTGTATAGTCCTTCATTAGAAATGCAACTCCCAATTATAATATTCTTCAACCAATGTTTTGATGGGACTGTTTGTGATTTAGGGTAGAATTTTGAGAAATCTATTATTTTCTGTGCAGGCTCAGTTATATGGGGGACAAATAACCCCAGAATTTCCCTCGTTTAAAACAAGAAAGTTGTGTTGGCTTCGTGCAACATGATCACCTTGGGTTGGTAGGGGTCTTGCTCCCTTAGTCCTCATTTAGTACAGGCCAATGGAGTAGCCACTAATAAAGGCCTTGCTAGGTGTCACAGAAGAAAGAAAGAAAGTGTGGCACATCACACATGCATACATAAAGTGCTCACCCAGGAGTGCCTTCTGCCACTTTCTCTTAATTTCATTTTGGTCAAAGCAAGCCACATGACCATGCCTAATCTCAAAGAGGCAGGAAGTGCAATCTGAAGGGGAGAGTGGATATTTGTGACTAACGCTAGTGGCTACCAAAATTTGTTTGGAAAGCGGAGACTCCTGGCTTTTGTTATTAATGATTTTGTTTAGTAGTAGGAATTGAAGCCACTTAATCACTGAGCCACATTTTTATTTCTTATTTTGAGACAGGGTCCCTCTAAGTTGCTTAGGACCCTAAATTTGCTGAGGCTGACTTTGAACTTGCAATCCTCCTGCCTTGGTCTCCCCAGCAGCTGGGACTATAGGCATGGGTCACCACATTTGGCAAGGCTCCTGTTTTTACACAAGTTTTATTCTTTTAGCTATATTGATCTAGTTATTTATTAGCAGCATGTCTATGGCATTAGAATAGGGATATATTTTGATCTATCAATTTAAATTTCAAGGCATCTGAAACATTAACCAAATACAGATTTGTGTGTGTGCCCTTACTTTAGGCAAGATGGCATAGAAATTAATAAGACTAAGTCCCACAAGCAGATCCTAAGTTGGGTAATTTGATTTTGAGCCAGAAAACACAGTTTTCTTCTGGAAAGAGCTGAGATTTGGTGTTGGCCATAGTTCCTTTTTCCATAAGTCCTGAATCTGTCAACCTCCACAGCACAGAGGGTTCATTTGTCACACCTGGCATTCATCTGAGGCTTGAACTAACACTGGTGTTGTGAGGAAACTTTATTTTAGCAAATTTTGGTTAGCAGGTGATTTTGTGGTTTCAACTTTATTTCTGTGTTATTAATTTTTAACACCCAGCTTAGAGTTGCTGAATCCAGGCTTCAAAACATAAAATTCCCTAACCTGGCGGGGTTCGGTGCAGGTGGAACAAAAAGAGCCATTGCCAAAAATTCTCAGGAGGTCAGAGGCCAGGTTCAAGGCCTTAGTGTCAACTCAACAAGAGTTCACCAAGACGAGAATGGTTCACAGTCCACTTTGGCTCCTCCAACGAAAAGGTATCAAAGAAACTCATAAGAGCACTTGCTGTTAAGTGATACTAAAAGCAAAATTAAGCAGGTCATATAATTCTAAGATGTGGGTAGCACAGAATGCAAAACCTTCACCTGTTAACCAGATTCAATGATTTCATTGGGGTTTCTGAATCTTTCAGGTAGGAACCAGTGTTAGGATCCTGCAAGAAACAAACAGTACATTCAGCTTGGATTTTAAAGGAGATTTTTAGTGGTAGGATTGTTCACAGAGGGATGATCAGGATTAAGGAAACCTCAACAGACGTTGGGGAACCCAATGATTAGCAACAGCAGGAAGCCACTACCACCACTAGACCTGAAGAGGCAGGACCCGGAAATTCTATCACCAGAGCTTGGTGAGAGCAGCAGGCTTAGAAGGCGGGAAGCCCAACAGGAACCATGCCCCTGGAGGAACATAGCCAAGGCCGAGGGGGGGTGGCAGCAAGTAGCCACAGGACCTTTGTCTCACTGGTCAAACTCAACATCAAACCAGAGGGCAAATGACTCTGGACAAAAGAGACCATCAAGGCTGGTTTCTTGAGGTATAGACCAGAGAAGGGCAGAGAATGTATTTGGCTGGCTTATCTCCTTGCCTAATTAAAAGATGCTGTGTGTAACTGTGTGCAAATGTTTTATGCTTTTTCCCCTTAATTTGGCAGACTAGTTAAGCTCAATTCTCCTTACTTTCACTGTTGATTATGAGACAGCTCCTAGAAGCCAATTTATAAATTAAAATGTAAATAAGCAAATGCTTCTCTGTTTGTTATCTGAGGATATCACAAGCTTGTTGTAGACTCAGAATCTCATCACATATACAAGAAGGAAGAGGTCTTAACTTATTTTCATTTCTAAACAGATTATTTTTCAGAGAAACTTTAGGTTCATAGCAAAATTGAGCAGGAGGCACAGAGACTTCTCACATCCCATTGGTTCTCACACAGGTATAGCCCCCACTATCCAAACCCTGTACCTGAGTGATAACATTTTTTAGAACTAATGAAACTACATTGACACATCATTATCACCTAGAGTCCATGATTTCCGTTAGGGTTCACTCTTGGTACTGTATGTTCTGTGGGTTTTGATGAGTGTACAGTGATATGTCTCCTCCACTGTATTATACAAAGCAGTTTCACTGCCCTAAACTCAGTTCTGTGTTCTGCCTATTCATCCAGATTTTAAGTTTTAGACATTGTGGTAAAAAGTCTCAAGAGATTGTATTCAGAATTTCAAAATATATGGTTATGTTCCTGATACACAAACAAAACAAAAATAATATACAGTAAATTTGGGGGAAAAGTAATGATATAGTTAAGTGTATTGTTATAGACAACATAACTAATTTACCAAATTTTAAATATTTAAAATATATCTATAACTATTTGTAACCAGCATGTCAAACAAACACAATTAGTGACATATCAAAACTCAATTTCATTTTAAATATGTGCTTAGTTAAGGGTACTCACCCCTAGTCCCCAAGAAAAATGCTGACTTTCCTGGCCACTTTAAGACCTAAAACACAGTCTCAATTAATAAACAGAAATAGCCCCAGCCAAAATGTTAATTATTATCTAAGATCAAGTTAGAAAACACTCTTCCGTTCCTCATCCAGAACATGCTTCAAGTTAGACTACTGTGGGGGTGGGCTGTGGTTACCATATACTCTCTTCCTCTGTGTTTTTTCTCCTTTTGTAACTGGAGTCTCAGCCCCTGTGACTGGTACAGAATGAAACAAGAACAATAAGGAGAGCCAAGAGAAGTTTCTTCCTCACTCAAAGTTTTGCTCTCTGAGCCCAGTATATGTCATATCCATCATTTCTCCCATGGACACTCCTAAAGGCTCACTGGAGGCTCCTCTGCAGGACCTCCTTGACATAAGTGATGCTTTCTGTCTCTCTGGCTGCTGTTCCCTGCTCTGCCCTGGTTATCTCACTGTTGGAGCACAAACTCTTACTGTTGGAGCTTCTTCAATCCCCCAAGCTATACTTTTGTGTAGGAATTTACGCTAGCTACCTATTGCTGTGTAACAAGGCACCCTAAGTCTTCATGGCTTAAAATAGCACACATTCATTATCTTAGAATTCCTGCGGTCAAGAATCCAGGCTTGGCTTAGTTGAGTCTTCTGCTTCAGGGTCTCTCACAAGGTTGGTGCTACAGTCATCTCAATGACTAGCTGAGCAGGAGCTGCTTCCTAATTCACTCACACAGCTGTTGTCAAGAGTCAGCTCCTCATGGACTGTTGCACAGAGAGCCTTAGCAGCACTCTGACTTTTGCCTGAAGGTCAGCCTCAGCTTCCTGTAAAGTGAGCCCCTCCAATGTAGGAGCTTGTTTCATACAGCATACAAGCTAAGAAGGCAATAGAGACTCTAGCGACATAGAAGTCACAGTATTATGTAACCTAATCATGAAAGAGACATCCTATCACTTTTTTCTTATTCCACTCATTAAAAATAAGTCACTATAGGTCTAGCCCCTCTCATGGAGAGGAAATTATATAAGGGCATGGATATCAGGAGGCAGGAACCACTGAAGGCCATTTTTTTCAAAATTGTCTAACACAGTCATCAAGTTTGAGCTCATCGCTCCCTGCCCAACCCATCTATGGTCCACAGGAAACACGCTGGCACCCTCTCCCTAATAGATAATGGAATAGAGTGTCCACCTCTTCCCAGCTGCCTCTAGACTCCTTAGCTTTCCTGGGCATAGGTCAGGTACCAGTCCCTGACCCTTCCAACTGCAGTTCCCCTCAAGCCTATGCACCAAATGGCCTTCTGAAGCTTCCCCTCTAGAAAGACCTGATATTAGAAGACAGGTCCTCCACAAGCCCTCTTCCCTGTGAGGAGGAAGGGTGGGAACTCACAAAGAGCAATAAGTCTCTCCCAAGAAGATCCAATGACAACACTCCCTCCTGTCTTTTTCTCCTCCTCCTCCTCCTCCTCCTCCTCCTCCTCCTCCTCTTCTTCTTCTTCTTCTCTCTCTCTCTCTCTCTTTCTCTCTCTCTCTCTCTCTCTCTCTCTCTCTCTCTCTCTCTACCATTTTATAGTCTCAAAGTGATTTAGGGTACTCAAAAGTTTCAAAATTGTGGCACTGCTTCTTGAACATGGCTTTTATAGAGTCTGCATGTGACAATTTGCATCGCACCCATTTTAGTGTCAATATCTATCATTCTGTGTCTCTACACATTTACAATCACCCTCCTTTGATGATTAAAAGTGCCCTCACTTTTTTTCTCACTAATTTTATACTATTTACACTTTGATCATCCAATTCCATGTTCTCTGGGGGAAAAAATGCATAGGCACCCACTTCACTAATACCAAACCATTTTTCTCAATAATATCATAGCTGTATGTTCTCTCTGATAAGTGGATGTTGATCCATAATGGGGAGCTGGGAAATGGGAAAATGGAGGAACTTCAATGGACAAAGGGGAGTGAGGGGAGGGAGGGGGCATGGGGGCAGAAAAGACAGTGGAATGAGATGGACATCCTTACCCTAGGTACATGTATGACTGCACATGTGATGTGATGCTACATCGTGTACAACCATAGAAATGTAAAGGTGTGCTGCAATTGGGTACGATGAATCAAAATGCATTGTGCTGTCATATATACCTAATTAAAATAAATTAATTAATTTTTAAAAATCATAGTTGTAAACTGATCACAGATAATCCATTTAAGATGCACAGATGTGTCCTTTCTATTTACTAGATTAGTCACATTTTAAGCTTGATTCTGAGATGAGCACATCATCTTCTTTTCTTTTTCGGATTGTTTCCACTAAACAGATTTTATAACAATCTCCTTCAGAAAAACAAAGGGATAGTGTGGAGTGGCATACAACCCATATGTTGTATTTGTCTGAGCTCATTTATCAGAAGGATAAATGCCTGTAGTATATCCCTTTAAACACTTAATAAAACTATTTGGATTTCTAACTACACTGGTTTGTTTCTAGAATGCTATTTCCACTAACTTAAAATGCCACATTAGCAGCAGACTTGGATGTTTAAATTTGAAGTTCTAAGAGTCGGATTCTTGTTGTCTGCAATTGTAGAAAGATAGTCCTGTGAGACTGTTATCTTGGTTTATAAAGTAGCAATATTTCATTTATCATTCCCAAGTACTTTATCATCAGTTTCACTGGGTTTGGCCAGAGGCAAGAAAGTTAGAATTCCTTTTATTTTATTTTTTTCTGTGAATAAGAAATAGACATAGAGATGAACTGTTCAGTGCCCAGTTACATGTCAATGAGTGTATGAGTGAAATCGCCAAGGAAGTAAATAGACAGAGGAGACCATCAAGCCCAGAACTTACAACCTATTAATAAAGAACTGGGATGAAATACCAAACAGAGATTCTGAAGGAGAGTCTAAGAAAGCACCATGAAAAGCCCAAGAGACAATTATCCCCACAGACTCAGTGAGAGAAAGCACAGCAGAAAGGAGAGATTATTCCTTGGGTAGGGGCCTACTCAAAATAAGGGTTATCTGAAACTATCAAGGATTGGGAGAAGTTTGTTCTTCTCTGTAGGGTCCCTGCTGACCCAGGAAGATATTCGAGTTTTCTCCAGGTGCTCAGCAAAATTGACACCTGATTGACATCTCCCACTCCTAACAGGGACCAAAAGGCCTGAGCATGAGTCCTCCAATTCCTACTTCAAATAGCTTGAGGCCAGGGCTACTGTCCTTCCACTATGTGTGTCTACTACCTGGAGCAGAGTGAACTTTCAAAAACTACTTGTTGAATAAATAATTTAATAAATACACAATGAGGTAGAGAATTAGCCAAATAGAAAAGATCAAAGAGAAAAACAAGTGAGAGGAGAGAGGTTTCAGGCAGTGCCCTCAGGAAGCAGAAGTCCATGGGTCCTTGGTTTCTACCCAGGACAGGTGCCAGCCTGACATCTTTTGCTCAAACTTTTCTGCTTTAGCAACCTCAAAACTTCACTTTCTCCCCTGCTCCCACAATCTACACTTCTGAACATTGGTCTTCCTTTGGCATATGTTGGTTTCCTTAGCTTTTAATCTGACCTACTTTCCCTTCTGTTCCCCTGACCTCTTTTTTCTCTGATCAACCCTCAAATATCCTCCCCCCACAACTTAATGTTTGAATCCCCCCACCCAGTTCCACATTTAGACAACTGCAGCAGACTCTAGCTTGAACGTGGATGATAAACTGTCTTAGATGCATCAGATAGTGTCTGCAAAAATGCAAGTATATGATGTGAAGAATGCAGTTGAATTTTTAAACATTTATTATTATTAGTAGTAGTAGTAGTATTAGTATTATTAGAATGTAAAAGGTCTGAGGGATGAGGAGGAGTGGGGAGAGGGAGAGGAAAAGGAAAAGGATGAAAAAAGAAAGATGGGGAAGAGAAAGAAAAGGAAAAGGAGAAGAAGATTCATCTTGTAATAAATACAATTCTTCTCCCTGGCAATAACTTGCAGAAAAGTGACAAATTATTTCATTTTCTTTTTTTAACATTCTTAAGTTTTATGTGGACATAATATCTTTATTTTACATTTATGTGGTGCTGAGGATCGAACCCAGTGCCTCATGCATGCTAGGCGAGCACTCTACCACTGAGCCACAACCCCAGCCCCACAAATTATTTCATTTTCTATGTCTCAGTGATCTGAAGTTCTTAAACTCTTTCCTCTACCAACAGGACACTTCTACAGCCCTGATTTATCTGCTGATTCTCTCTTCGTAGATTCCTATCCCTATCCACAGCCATTATGCTAGTTGGTCCCCCACCTTCTCTTCTATGTGCTTTTCTTGTGTTTTCATCAATCCTTGGTTTCAGCCATCCATAGGACCATGTTGACGATGTCCATGTCTTCAGCCTAGGGCTCTGTTCTGTGATTCATGTCACCTTTTAAGCATCTTAACTTGCATGTGTTCCAAGCACTTGGAACTGAATACACCTATTACTGAATTCATCATCTACACCAACCCAATCCAGATTGTACAATGCATAATTGAAATTGGTTCCACCAGTCACCTTGCTGGTCATATCAGAGTCTGAGCTCACACCTCCCCTTCCCATATGCACACACTTAATCAATTCCTGTTAATTTCACTGCCTAAATTTATCTTGAATCCTTACAATTATTGCCTCTTCTCCTCCCCCCAAGCTCCTGCCACACTGCCTACTTAATATGAATATACCTCCTCTTGACCCCTCCAATCCGTTCTCCTAATGGCAGCTGTGATCTTTCTAAAAACACAGCCTTGATTATGCTCATTTCTTACTTAAAGCCATTCCAGTTGTCTCCCCCTTGTACATAGCGTAATGTCAGATTTCTTTAATGCAATCTAAAAGGACCTTGTCACCCGGCCCTTTCTTAGTAGTAGCCCTTTATGTTCTCTATGCTCTAACAGTTGCTTGCAGTTGCCCAGATGCACCATATTTCTTTCATATTTCAGACCTTGCAAAGTTTCCCCTGGGCCTAAAACAAAGAGGTGTTGAAAAAACTATCTTAGATGAACAAATGATTGAGTATGAAAGACATCTATAGTTGCTAGTGTTCCTGGTTTAAAACAAATACACAAACCAAAAACTAAATAAATAAAACTCTACAATTTATCTTTTGCTTTTGCCCAGGGGAAAAATACGTATATCATAAACAAAGGTAAACAGTGTCTTTATAAGTAACAGCTTTGTGATTTCTGCAGCAAGAGACTTTATCTTAATTCTTTTAGTGTAATTTAATTTTGCCTCTTTTATTATTAAACTGCATTTATTATACAGAGGGCTTTACGGTCCTCTAAATGTATGCTTGCTATTCTCTCTGCAAATTGTATTTTCCAAATATCTGTTCTTCCTAGAACTATTTTTCTATTAGAAGCCAGTTATCGTTTTTCCAGGAATGGCAGTGTAAAGCTCAATTGTTTGTAGTAAAGCAACCCTACAGATTTTGGGTTTATGCTTCCCTAGATTCCTGTTCCATTATAATACAGAATTCTGATTTTCACCAAACCTCAGGACTTTCACCCCTTATCCAATAAATGGATTTGCCCACATTGTTTAAATCAGCAAAATTCTGATGGTGTCCAATGCCAGTTTCCAGACTGCTTGGTAAACTGCTAAGAGCCTGCAGAAGCTCAGCATGATTTTATCACAAGATCTGGTTTTCCCTGTTCAAAAATTAACTACCTGTCTTTGACATATACACAAATGGTCAAGACAGAAGCAATCTTTTCTTTTGTTTAGCTTTAATTGTGTAACTCATAGGAAAGATGGTTACGGTTATATCAAACCACTTCATATGAAACTAGCCCCAGCTGATTTAAGCAGAACAAGAGTTTTTTTTTTAAAGGATATTGGCCCATTTGTTCATTGGGTTATTTGTTATCTTATTGTCTAATTTTTTTGAGTTCTTTGTATACTCTGGATATTAGGGCTCTATCTGAAGTATGAGGAGTAAAAATTTGTTCCCATGGTGTAGGCTCCCTATTTACCTCTCTTATTGTTTCTCTTGCTGAGAAAAAACTTAAATTTAGTTTAAGTAAGTCCCATTTGTTGATTCTTGTTATTAACCCCACAATATGTAGATTGGAGCCAACTTTTTCTTCTATCAGACGCAGAGTCTCTGATTTGATATCAAGCTCCTTGATCCATTTTGAGTTAACTTTTGTGCATGGCGAGAGGAGGGGATTCAGTTTCATTTTGTTGCATATGGATTTCCAGTTTTCCCAGCACCATTTGTTGAAGATGTTATCCTTCCTCCATTGCATGCTTTTAGCCTCTTTATCAAATATAAGATAGTTGTAACTTTGTGGATTAGTCTCTGTGTCCTCTATTCTGTACCATTGGTCCACCCGCCTGTTTTGGTACCAGTACCATGCTGTTTTTATTACTATTGCTCTGTAATATAGTTTGAAATCTGGTATTGCTATACCACCTGATGAGGACATACAATCAATCAACAAGTACATGAAAAAATGCTCACCATCTCTAGCAGTCAGAGAAATGCAAATCAAAACCACCCTAAGATACCATCTCACTCCAGTAAGATTGGCAGCCACTATGAAGTCAAACAACAACAAGTGCTGGCGAGGATGTGGGGAAAAGGGTACTCTTGTACATTGCTGGTGGGACTGCAAATTGGTGCGGCCAATTTGGAAAGCAGTATGGAGATTCCTGGGAAAGCTGGGAATGGAACCACCATTTGACCCAGCTATTGCCCTTCTCGGACTATTCCCTGAAGACCTTAAAAGAGTGTACTACAGGGATACTGCCACATCGATGTTCATAGCAGCACAATTCACAATAGCTAGACTGTGGAACCAACCCAAATGCCCTTCAGTAGATGAATGGATAAAAAAAATGTGGCATGTATACACCATGAAATATTACACAGCACTAAAAAATGACAAAATCATGGAATTTGCAGGGAAATGGATGGCACTAGAGCAGATTATGCTAAGTGAAGCTAGCCAATCCCTAAAAAACAAATGCCAAATGTCTTCTTTGATATATTGAGAGCAACTAAGAACAGAGCAGGGAGGAAGAGCAGGAGGAAAAGATTAACATTAAACAGAGACATGAGGTGGGAGGGAAAGGGAGAGAAAAGGGAAATTGCATGGAAATGGAAGGAGATCCTCATTGTTATACAAAATTACATATAAGAGGTTGTGAGGGGAATGGGAAAATAAACAAGGAGAGAAATGAATTACAGTAGATGGGGTAGAGAGAGAAGATGGGAGGGGAGGGGAGGGGGGATAGTAGAGGATAGGAAAGGTAGCAGAATACAACAGTTACTAATATGGCATTATGTAAAAATGTGGATGTGTAACTGATGTGATTCTGCAATCTGTATTTGGGGTAAAAATGGGAGTTCATAACCCACTTGAATCTAATGTATGAAATATGATATGTCAAGAGCTTTGTAATGTTGTGAACAACCAATAAAATAAAATAAAAGGATATTGGGTAGCCTGAGAATCATTAGGAAGGCTGTAGAACCAAGTAAATTCATGCATTTCCCCAGGAGTGCAATATCTCTTTTGATTTACAATTTTCCTACAGGTTTTTCATTGGCCCTTCCCACCGTGGTAGCTCTTACCCATAGGTCAGGGAATTCTGCCAGATGCTGACTATATTTATTCCAATTAGACCTAAAGAACTGGACCCTGCCCTACTCACCTCCCCTGGGTCTACTAAGAGGAGAGCTTGGTTTAAAATTTTATTTATTCCATGACCAAATAAATCCTTGGCCCTTGACTAGGGGACTACAGTGTCATTTCAGTACCCCAAGAAATTGATGCTGCAGTGATGCCTAGCGCCGGGAGATTCTTGGAAACTTGGAGATTCTTATATCCTCATCAAAACCCAGAAGCCCCAAAATGCAGTCTTTTACCTGTATCACCAGCCTCCAGGGAGCAACTATCAAGGAGACTAAGAAGAAATAGAGAACCAGGAGAAAACTTAGAACACTGGTGACTTTTCACTGCTATTGGCCTCAACCAGGCCACCATAGCTATCCTTGATCCTCCCATTACAGTGCATTGCAAAGGTATGAGCCTGTCCTGGACACTTGGTAAAGGGGGTGTCTTGCAGGACCATAGCTGGAGAGTGGTAAAACAGGCTGCCAGGATAGCTCCTCTGCCACATTCCTATCTCCCTACGTCTTTGAGTTCCCCTTCGTCAACACTAAATGTAAAAATGCCTATCATCTAAAATATAATTAGTTTGGGTCATCAACATACCTGGGTAGGTAGAAAACCAAATTTATTCCTGAAGTCCTGGTGCCTGCACACATTCCCAGTCCCCATGTCTGTTCAAGTCATCATTCACTGTCCTGCAGACGAAAGAAGATGGGGAAATTATTAAAAGGCTACTGGGGGGATCACAGAGTTTCCAGGGTAGCTGGAGAGGCAGGCAGGATGCACCCCTACAGAGGATCCTGGTTCTCAAATCAGGCCACACAATGATGCTTCCTCACTACCTCACCCCAGGTGCTTGCCCCATCCTCTCTTCTTAGCCATGGCCACCCTAAGAAGTCCATCCCATGACAGCTAGTGCCACCCTAGAGGATTCCCTGAAGATGGTGCCTCCTGAGGCACCCATTCCTAATTGACAGAGCAGGACAGTGTGTCACATACCTGCATTCTCCAGTTTCAAAGGAGGCTAGGGAACCAAGTGTCAGCCATGGTTAGGACATTAATCTGAGGTTGAGCAGGCTCAGTAATGACAAATGCCTACTACAGAGCATTTCAAGATTAATTCTTAGTCAAAATATTTTGAAATGGGCACACCCACAGTGACTGTGATTTGGTCACAATGTTTTTCCATGGCTCACTGATGAGACACAGATCGATGCTTCAGTGACGCCATAATCCATGCAATCTAGCATGTAAGACATGTGTCATAGCATTATGTTATGTACCACTAAAGAAATGCTGCCAAACTGGGTATAATAGGGCTGACTCAGGAGGCTGAAGCAGGAGAATCACAAATTCCAGGCCAAACTGGGAAACCTAGTGAGACCTTATCTCAAAATAAAAAATAGAAAGGGCTGGAGGTGCTCAATGTTAAAGCACCCTGAGTTCAATCTCCAGTCACTCACACACACACACACACACACACACACACACACACACACGCTGCCAAGTAACCTATGACTCGTTAAAGGATAGTTTTCAAAAGTGTAAAGAACAAAATTGTCACGTAAGTTTTAAATAAGCACATGTTAAAGATTTTATTCAACTTGTTAATTATTGTGGGAACAAGTACGAGGTTAAAACCAGCCAAAAGAACATTTGAGAAGTTATGTGCATAGGGGCAATTAAATGGATTGCTGGGTTAGATTTAAATAAACAAAACAAAATACTGGCTGATGTTAGGCAAGGCTAGAGACATAATCATTGGATTTATTCATTCTACTGAACAGAAATTATTTGCATTTCTACTGGATATAGATGTTCAAACTAAACTCTGTCCCTGTAGAGTTGTAAAATAGCTGAATAAATAGAAAATCAAACCCTGCACTGCACTGAAAGAACATCTAATCATCTCTTCTGCCTGCTTCCAGAGTTTGGGATAATGTATTTGACAGTCTTGATGCTTTCATAGCATTCTTGGACTTATTTAGAATAGAACATTTTCATGTATCAGTCTTGTACATACAAAAAGAAACATAGTAAATTAATTATAGAAGTCTATGGGTTCACAAAGTAAATTCTTATCACTTATTTTCCAACTCACCGTCATCAAAGTTAATATTTTTCTATGCATTATTGTTCCTCATTTCATCAAGAGTGTTGGCATGCAGCATTTCTTCAGAGCATTCCTCTTTTTTCTCTGGAATTTTCTTCTAAGAAGCTAACATCTACCCATATTTTTTTAAATGTTTTTGTAGTTGTAGATGGGCAAATGCCTTTATTTTGTTTATTTCTATGTGGTGCCAAGGATCAAACCCAGTGCCTCATGCATACTAAGCAAGCGCTCTATCACTGAGCCCCAGCCCCAGCCCCTATTCCATAATTTTTGATGCTAAAATATTCTTGATTTTTTCAGGTGTCATAAACAATTACAAGGCAAAAATGAATAATCATATTCCTTCCTTAAATGGTCTTTAAATATTTTTCCCTCTGTAGAGAGCTTGTTTGGATGTGCAGGCAATGACAACCTTACCATCTCTGCTTCTTACTGGCAGAAAGTGTAGGAAACAATCAATCATTTAGACACATTTCAATGTTGGACCTGCTAGAGGTGTAAAACATGTGGCTTAGACTTGATGGAATAATAGATAGTTCTAGATAGATAGACCTAGCTATATTTATATGTTGTATTTTGACTTTCTATCATGGGCCTGGATTTTTCTTTTATAAACCTGTTCAGATATCAAAACTGAGGACTGGGGTTGGGATTGTGGCTCAGTGGTAGAGCACTAGCCTATCATGTGCAGGGCCCTGGGTTTGATCCTCAGAAACACATAAAAATAAATAAATAAGATAAAGGTATTATGTCCAACTACTACTAAAAAATAGATTTTTTTAAA
This sequence comes from Spermophilus citellus, assembly GCF_964194105.1. Classification (NCBI taxonomy): domain Eukaryota; kingdom Metazoa; phylum Chordata; class Mammalia; order Rodentia; family Sciuridae; genus Spermophilus; species Spermophilus citellus. The sequence continues at coordinate 86,596,776 of NC_138193.1, forward strand.
AAAAATTAGGACTGGATTTAGACAGAGATTGCTAAATTATCCTTTATTTCATTTTAATAACAGAACATCCCCCCTTGAAAATTTTAGCAGGACAGTGGCTACCCAGTTAAACGTACATTTCCCAGTATCCCTTACCTAAAGAGGTGGCCATGTGACAAATTTTCATCAGAATATAAGCAGGAGTGATATGGGCAAGTGTCATACCTCATTTTTCAAGAAAGCTTTTGCCCTTCATTCTTTTCTTGTCCTTTTCTATGAGCCAGAATAAGAACATGATGCCAAGAAATCAGGTTTGATCGTGTGTGTGTGTGTGTGTGTGTGTGTGTGTGTGTGTAGCTGTTACAGTTATTATATGAAAATGCATTACTACAAATCAATAAGAAATAAAATAGGCAAAGGGAGTTCATGGAGAAAGAATACAAATGGCCAAAAGAGATATGAAAAAACTCCCAATCTCACTGGTAATGAAAATGGTAATGCCACATCATTTCACTATCAAATGGACAAACTTTGAAAGATGAATAGTATGATGTTGTCTAGGCCACAGCATTTGGCCCTGTGTGTGCTGGGAATGGGCTGTGGGGACCGAGAGACTTCTTTCACTCACAGGGTGATGCCAAGGAGCCTGCAGGCCAGAGAACACCCAACCAGTTGCTTCTTGGTGCAGAAGCTTCTATCATTACACCAGGGTTTAGTACAAACACGATCCTTTATATGAACCTTACACTCTGATTCAGTCTGGGTGGGGCTGGTCTAGGGTTTAAGAAAATAAGACATGTTTGGTCTGGTCCTCCTGAGGGACAATTTAGAAGAATCTCACATTAAAAAGTACCATGACCTATGTATCAAGAGTTTCACTCTGAAGAAATGTGCAGATTTGAGAAAAAAATATTTTATATGTACATGTACACACACAAAAATGTATGTTCACTATATTATAGTTTTAATTGTGAAACATTAGATAGAACATAAATGTCAATAGTAAAGCAATAATTAATTAGTCCCTAGCACCACAAAGTAACTGTATTTTATAAATATCAAGGAATACTGTGTAAGAAATGAAAGAGGGAAAGGAAGAAAAGCGAGGAAGAAAGATGTGAATGAATGTATGCTTATGATGTACTATTACAAAAATGTAAATAAGAACATGTGGAACGTGATTCCATTTACCTCAAGACACACATACATATCTACCCACATGTGGTATGTGCATGATTTGTGTCTGTGTGTGTAAATGTATAGGCTTAGATCTAGAAAGAGACTCTAAAATTCTGAACATGGTTCTGTTAAACTTCTAACCAAATAGCTCTGTAAGCTACATACATTGTTCACCACCTCAAAAAAAAAAAAAAAAAACACGTAACACTAATAGATAAACATTTTAATTCACTAAAAAGATATAGCTATGCTCAAAAACAGGATAAACTTTTCTGTGATCTAAAAAAAAAAAAAAAAGATTAAAGTACAGGCAAGTGAGAAACTCAGGCTTACTGGGCTTTCCAACAGGAAATCACAGAAGCAGCCAGGAATTCAAGTCAGGCAGGGTAATGGGCCATGGAAGGAAGGGAGCCAGGGTCACTGTGTGAAATGGGGTGAGAAGGGGTCCTCTGGTGATGAAAAGAGATCAAGGAAGAGCTGCGACCCCCGCTATGAAATCATTTAGCCCCAGCTGCTGTCCAGGGTGACAGGAGGAAGCGTGGACAGACCACCATGAACTGAGCTGAGATGTCCACTGGTTCACAAATGTAATCTCCAGGAACACTCAAGTCCCCAATGGGAAACATGCTTGACCACTCCAGACCAAAATGAGTCATGTAGAGACTACTATACCTCTCCAAGAAACAAGACACACACACACACACACACACACACACACACACACACACACAAAACTTCCACTCAAGATGAATTTGCATACTGAAATAGAGAAAGCAGTGTAGCCATATACGTGACTTTGAAAACCAATAGTTTTGTTTTTAGTTATATACCCTAGAGAAAATCTTACATACATGCACAGGAGATATAGGCAAATATCTTCATTGTGCTTTTGCTTACAATAATAATAATAATAATTGCAAGTAAATATCCATCATTAAGGTATACTTAAGCAAAATATGGAATATTAATAAAATAGATTACTAAATAGAAGTTAAAACAAATGAAGAGTTTTATTAACAAAGATCTCAAAAGCATAGTGTTGAGTAAAAAGTAATTTACAGAACAATATACATGGTAAATAATTTATAGAAATAAATGATATAAATTGCTTGTTGGTTCATGCTACATAGTCGAAAAAATATGAAGAATACAGACCAATTTCATGATAGCAACTGCCTTTGGGAAAAGGCATATCATGGGCTGGGGTTAAAGCTCAGTGGTAGAGCAATTGCCTAGCATGTGTGAAACACTGGTTTCGATTCTCAGCACCACATATAACTAAATAAAACAAACGTTCACTGACAACTAAGAAAAAAAAAAACTTTTAAAAAGGCATATGATGATGTTTTCCAGGATCTTTCAGCTTGTTCAAAGGTAAGTACAGAAGCCCAGGCCATCAACTAGCCTTTGGAAGTCACAAAGGCTACAGAATCCTTTAAAGTTTAGGTTGATACATCCCTAGTTTGACCACTGGAAGTCCTTTGAATTCACCTTTACCTTTCCTGGGCGAAAGTGGAGTCTGCCTACCCCCAACATATTTGATTAGCTCTCCAGGGCCCAGAGTGCCTCCGCGAAGACTTAATTCCACCAAAGTCTTGCTTGTCTATAATATCTAAAATGTGCAAGTTGTGGCACTACCAGACAGCCTTCTGTGAACTTGCCAAAGTCAATTCCATCACAACTGTGGTTCTTTTTGGTAAATTACAGAAGCAATCAAAGAAATCTGCAGTGGACAGTATTAGCTACTATCAATTTCACTATTAAGTTATAATGGAATCAAGGCTCAGACACAGACAGAGACATATTGGACAAACACCTATCAGCATAGAAGTCATGAGGGATACAAACAACCTACTATGTAAATTAAACAAATCACAACCAACCTTTAGGTTCTCCATCTCTGTGTGACATGTTCCCGGCAGGCAAGTGCTCACATAACTAAGCAGAGTTCTGTTCCCTCTATTCAGAATCAGGCTGTCAGAAATCCTCCTAAACAACTGGTTCTCAACTGGGGTGATTTTTCCCCCTAGGGGGCACTTAGAAACATTTGAAGACATTTGTCATTGTCACCAGGAGGGCAGTATATTACTGGTGTCTAGAGGGTGGAGGCCTGGGATAGTGTTAAACAATGCATAGGACAGCCCTCTGCAATAAAGAATTATCCAGCCCAAAACGTCAATAATGCTGAGGCTGAGAAACACTGTCCCTAACCAACTGGCTAGACACAGAAGCAGCTAGGGACAAGTCTCTTGGCACCATCTCAAGGGAAACAGGATACAAATTCTGGCAGATTCTGAAAGGGTGGAGACAAGGTCATTAACATATCTTAACAAATTAACATAAATTGAATACCTTTAATTTCACCAATGAGCTCCCTTTTCCAGCACTTATCATACTAATGAACAAGTCACAAGTTTCACCAACGAAAAAAGTGGGTTTTTGATGTCAGGGTGCTCATTAGCAAAGCTTCCGTTGTTGATTAAGCTATAGATAGCAGGGAGCATGAGTAGATTTAGGAAGTAGCAGATATTTCAATTAAGCCAGAATGTCAGGACCCTGCAGGAGATCTCAGAAAAAATATAAGGCTAGTAAGGTAGGCTAGTGCAAGAAAAGAACTTAAATGGACTCCTGGGTCACTTTTATACAAATTTCACAGAGGCAATGAATGTACAATAAGCACTAAATACAAAACGCTTTTGGTTCTTCCTTTTGGCTATGTAATAGAAGCAGAAACAGGCACACTTCACCCCACATTGTCTTCCTGGCTGGAAGTTGGAGATATCTTGCCTGCTTTCACAGAGGGGATGATTCATTTCCTAAGTACTTATGTGATATTCTGTTCTTTATTTAGCCCAAATCCTGCCTGGAGGGCTTCAGGGAACTATACAATTTCTAAATCACTTAAAATGCTACACATTCTTCTATGGAGCTTCTCTATTACTATTAAAAAAAAAAACACTTTAGAAACTTCAATAAACATTAAGTATAAATATCCTCTAAGAGAAAAAGAGATAAAATACATATTTATGCATTGAAACGTATGGATATTACACCATAGATATGTAAATGTGAAATATATACATCTCAGCTTCTTTCCCTAAGCTGATAAGAAGCTGTTTATAAAAGAAAGTTATTTCATCCATTGAAAAATTAGCAAATACCATGGGAATTTAGAATATGGGAAAGTTTTTCAAAGTCAGATAAAAAGTATATTCCATGTATACTAAAAAAAATTGATTTGTAGCAAATAATCAAAAACGTCAGAACTTTCTAGCTTATAGACATGCTAGTCATTTTGTAGATAAGGGTTATATAAATCATATATAACTTGGTGAATGAGACTGGAATCATTTTATCATCATTCAAACATATATCAGTGAGGAAGAAAAAAAGGTTTACTAAATTATTATTGTTCTAAAGATGAGAAATGGTACCAGTTATTCATTTTTTTAAAACTAGCAAAGGAAACATATTTGAATGCCAGAACACATAGAGTTCAAAAGAACATTTTCAAAAGTTTTAATTCATAAATAGTATTTCAAAGGTTTAGTGAGCTAAGATCAAAAGGATAAAGCAATTTAAAGTTACTAATGAGGAATGAACCAAATGATCAAATACACTTTATATGCTTCATAAATAGCTGAGGCTACTCTACAGTAATCATTAATGAAGACATAAATTCTAACCACTCAATTATGACAATCCCAATGACTGAAAAAAACGGGGATAAAATAAAAAAAAAATGGGAGGGAATTCTCTAGAAAATACAGATTGGTTTTTAAGAATATTTATTTAAAAAACAGATATTACTCTAAACCCTCAGAAATTTTGACTCACTTAATCTTGACAATAACTTGAGGATGATAAAATACTATTATTATTACCCTTTTACATATGAGAAAACCAAGTTTAAGCAATATAAATAAGGTCACAGCAAAAGGCAGCCACAGATCTCCCAGTAGCATTAATTAAGTAGCTGAGACAAAAAATGCTTAACTCAACAAAGTATGTTTAAAGAAAAGAAAAGAATAGGGGGAAAAAAAAGAACAGGATAGGTCTTGAATCTATTGAAGATAATGTTCTAAAGTAAACAAATTAAGTAAAAAACAATGACTTCATTCAATCTGGCTTTTATCTTTTCCATTAAGAATGATCAAACACCTAAAAAAAGGATAACACAAACGTCATTCATAGGGAATTGAACACCTACATACAAGGCAAGTTTGAAAGAGAGCACCTAATCACACTAGATGAATTCAGGTCTTTATACCCAAATTAATTCAGGCTAAAATAACATGCAGGTGTGATTATAAAAAACTTCTGAGAAATCCTGAAGAGCAAGGCATGAAGAACAAAATTGGAGATGAGCAGATGCCCTGATTTTCAAAAATGAAGAAAAATAACTCTTGCTCATATCCCTGGCAAATGTGAGTAAACAGAAGGATTCGTAAACAAGTTCATGAGCACTTGGAAAGGGCCTAATGGTTGCCAAAAGTCAGCATGAGTTTCCTAGGAAAAAGAGATGCCAAACTAACCTCATTCCCAGGTAGCATCAAGCAAAAGGAAACAGGTAGCAAGTCTTATACACCATGATTTCTATCTATGGCGCTGAGGAGAGAAAATGGCTCAAAAAAAGGCAAGTGTGAATCCCATGGTGCATAGGAGCATGGAGACCTAGCCATCTGCATTGCTGATTGGAAAGCCAGGATTTCTAAACTGGGTCAGACTGCTGGAGAATTTCCTCCCACACATGTAGCCTTGCAAATAGCCAAACACTGCAGCCAAAAAAAAAAAAAAAAGAAAAGTCAAAGTCAGGTGGGTGAGTAGAGGAACACAAAAGATAACAGGGGATATAGTCAGCATAATGCAAAAACATAAAGCTCCAGAATTTGTGCACCAGTTTGGAGAGTGATGTTCTACAAAACTAAAACTAGTAAAATCAACATAAATGTCATCTGCAGAAAATTTCAGCTAAATAATGTTTGCAAATGTGTTTCTCAAAAATCTAAATCTGATCTAAATCCAAATCTGATTAAGAAGCATGCATAATCAAGGTTACCTGCTGGTATCACTAATTGAAAAGAAAGAGGTAATCAAATTAAATTTATTATCGTCTGACTGAGGAAATTAAGAGTTAACAGAAGGGTGGCCAGCCACATGGTGTTGAAGGAAAAAAGAGCCAAAGAATAAGAATTTGGCTGGGTTAATCTTACGTGGTCCAGTGTAGGGGGATATTGTCTCTGAAACTCATGACAATTTTTTGTTAATATTTTGCTAATGTTCTTCCAGTCTCGTTTGTAAAAAATTATATCTTTTAATTTTCGCATGGTGTTGTAACATAAGCATTTCCCCATGTTATTAAAAACTGCTCATAAATGTAATCTTATTGTCATCACAATATTCCTTCATATGGAAATACAATAAATTGCTTAACTATTGCCTTCTCAGTTGTTATTAATTTTTCAAAATTACCAATATTCTGCAAAAAAATGAAAAACTTTTGCTCTGCTTTGGATTATTTTATCAGGATAGATTCTGGAAACAGAATTACAGGGCCAATGAACGTTGACATTTTAAAGCTCTTGACACATATTACTAAATTGCTTTACTCTGCTCTTTCATCAGTATGATCATTCTTCAAAACAATCAAATCTTTGATAATTTAGAAGATAAAATTATACCTCATTTTAATTTGCATTTTTAATGAAGCTGAATGTTTTTCCATATGTGTTTTGCCATTTGATTTTTCTCTTCTGTGAATTGTGTTCATGCCTTCTGTTTACTTAGTTTTTGTAATATTTCTTATGAACTTAATGATCTCTAATAGGAAAATAAACCAAATAATTGACATATGTATTGCCAGATATTTTTACCAATTTTTCCTCTTAACTGTGTAAGTTGTTCCTAAATATTTTATATTTATGCATAATCAAAACATTTTTCTTTGTTATATCTCTCATCCCTTTAAAAATTTTTTTTAGATGTAGATGGACACAATTCCTTTATTTCATTTATTTATTTTTATGTAGTACTGAGGATTGAACCCAGTGTTTCACACGTGCTAGGCAAGCATTTTACCACTGAGCTGCAACCCCAGCCCTCTTTATTCCCCTAAGTTAAAAGTCATCCTAGAAGAGAATATGGAAGATTAGTGGAAGGATGCACCTCCCAGGAATTCCATAGCTCAAGATTAAAAAGCGAGAAGACTGTCCCTCCATGAGGTGGGTAACTAAGAGAATTCACCGAAATTCCACATTGGATAGTAAAGGAAACCATAGAGATAGAGAAAGTCAGAAACTTTGAATATAATATGAGAAATAATATTAGAGATAAAATGATACATGAATTTGAGCTATTTTAATTTTACATTGTTTGTAACTTGCTTTTTGTTCCTCTTATTACCCACTTTTCTCTCTTCCCCCAATAATAGCCAAACTTTCCGGTTCCCACTTTTTCTTTCATTATTTTATTTCTTTTAATTATTTTTTACTCCTCCTTATTTATAGCCTTATTTATTAATAGATATCTGCTACATATCTCCTGCCTCTCCTCTGTTCACTTTTTAAATATTTCAAACTTTCTTTTACCTTCCTATGCTATTTTCTCTTCATTTAGTAAACTGTAATTCCACTATCTCATAGAATTTTATTTATTATTATTTTTTTTATGTGGTGCCAAGGATCGAACCCAGTGCCTCATGCATGCTTGGCAAACACTCTACCTCTGAGCCACAACCCCAGCTCTAATAGAATTTTAAAGTTTTTGTAATTTCTACCCCATCCATGTTCTTGTGAATATTAACACAGTGGATGAAATTGTTTAATATCTGATCTAGATCTTTGTTGTTTATTGTTGGTACTGATATTAAATGCTGACTCCACCATTCCTATACAGATAGAAATTAGGGTTATAGATGTCAAAGTAGACACCAGACATTTATTTTAAGACTATATATCTGTTACTACCATTATTGCTATTCCTGGTTTCTACCTTTCTCTAAGAGGGGCTAGAAAATGACCAAAAAACATCAAGTTCACAGAGTAGAGATCCTGCTGCTAAGCAATACTCACAACTGAGCAAGATAACAGTAAACCTCACTCTACATACAAACTAACCTCACTTGAGCCTCAACAATACTTCAACACATAAAATAGGTGAGACAAAAATTCCAAAACAATAACCAGGCCCCAAGTAGAAACAACTACAGGGGACCTCAAGTTCTATTCCTGGATATCTACTCATACATCAAAAACAGAGAAGTCCCTAGAACAAAAAGGATAAATACACACAAAAGGGAATCATGTAAAAGAGGAAGAGGAATCCATCTCAATTGATGCATATATCCAAGACCTCTGAAAACATGAGGAAACAGGCAAACATAGCTCCCATCAAAATTTACAATCCCCCAACAAATGAACTACAGATATGGAAATGGATTAAACTGTAGAGAAAGACTATAATAAGCTGATTATTAAAATGTTCAATGAACTAAAAGAAGATCTAAAGAGTGAATTAAGAAAGCAAATACAGGAGATGAAAGACCATTTTAATAAAGAAAGAGAGGTTAGAAAAGAAACCAATCAGAATTCCTGAAAATAAAAGATACAATGAATCAGATTAAAAATTCACTTGAAAGCATCACAAAGAAGTTAGATTATATAGAAAATAGAACATCAGATCTTGAAGACAGAGCATGTGAATTATGAATACTCACTATGCAATAAAGGAAAAATAATAAGACCAGGAACAAAATACACAAGAAGTCTGGGGCAACATCAAGAGACTAAACCTAAAAATAACTGGGATAGAAGAGTACATGGAGATACAGACTAAAGACATTAAGAACTTCTTCAGTGAGATAATAGTAAAAAAAAAAAAACTTTCCTCACCTTAGAAATGAGATAGAAATCCTCATACAGGGAACATATAGAATTTTAAATAGACAAGATCAAAAAAAGAACTTCTCCAAGACACATCAAAATGACTAACATAGAAAATAAGAAAAGAATATTAAAAACTGCAAGAGAAAAACATCAGTTTACACTTCCAGGCAAACAATAAGGCCACCTTCTGACTTCTCAACTCAGATCTTAAAATCAAGAAGGGCCTGGAATGAGATATTCCAAGCTCTAAAAGAAACCAGTTGCCAGCCAATATTGCTATATCCAGCAAAGCTATCTTTCAGAATTTATGGAGAAATTAAAAACTTTCCATGATAAGGATAAACTAAAAGAATTCATGACCATTAAGCCAGCTCTACAAAGAATACTTAAAGATATATTGCACATTGATGAACAAAAACTAACCCCAAAGCTCCCAAACAGATGAAGCTCACTAGAAGAGTAACTAATTAAATGAAAATCAAGATCAAATTAAATATAGCAAACCAAAATGACAGGAAATAACAATCATCTATACATAATAACACTGAATGTAAAATGATCTCAACTCCCCAATTAAAAGACATAAATCAGTAGACTGGATGAAAAGGTAAAATCTGACTCTGTCCTCTTTGCAAGAAACTCTTCTGCTAGGAAAAGATATCCATAGGCTGAAAGTAAAAGGATGGAAAAAATATCCCATGCAAATAGAGTCCAAAACCAAGCAGGATTAACTATTCTCATTTCTGACAAAGCAGATTTCAAGGAAAAATTCTTCAGAAGAGACAAAGAAAGCCACTACATACTGATAAAGGGAAGAGTCCAATAAAAAGATATAGTAATAGTAAATATATAAGCCCCAAATGTCAATACACCTAATTAAATTTTTAAAAAATGCTTCTTGACATTAAATCCCTGATGGACTCTAATACAATAATATTGGGTGGTTTCAACACACTCTTATCACCAATAGACAGGTCATTAAAACATAAAATCAATACAGATACTTCCAATCTAAATAATACTATAAATCAGATGGACCTAATGGACATCTGCAGAATATTTCACCCCAAAACAACTGAATTTACTTTCTTCTCAGCAACTCATGGAAACATTTCCAAAATAGACCACAGTCTAAAGTCACAATGTAAGTCTTAGAAAATACAAAACAGTTGATATAATTCCATACATTTGTCAGATCATAATGAAATGAAATTAGAAATCAACATCGAGAAAAATAATAGCTACCACATAAACACACGGAGATTGAGCAATATTCTTTAAAATAAGGAATGGATCATAGAAGAAATAAGAGAAGAAATCAAAAAGTTCTTAGAAGCAAATGATAACAGAGATACAGCATATCAGAATTTCTGGGAAAGTATGAAGTCTGTTCTAAGAGTAAATAGACTTTTATATAAATTTTATAGCATTGAGTGCCTACACTTAAAAAAAAATAGAAAAATTCCAAAGAAATAGTCTAATGCTCCACATCAAGGCCATAGAAAAGGAAGAACAAACTAACCCCAAAATCAGCAGAAGACAGGAAATAATTAATATTAGAGCTGAAATTAATGAAGTTGAGAGTAAAAAACACAAAACATGAATACAAAAAAATAGTGGGTTCTTTGAAAAGAAAAGATTGATAAACCCTTAGTCAAACTAACCAAAAGAAAGAAAAGACCCAAATAAACAAAATTAGAGATGAAAAGGGAAATATCACTACAAACACTTCTGAAATCTAGAGATCATTAGAAATATTCTGAAAATTTATGCTCTAATACACTGGAAAATATGAAAGACTTTGATAAAATTCTAGAAATATATGACCTGCCCAAACTGAACCAGGAAGACGCAGAAAACTTAAGTAGAGCAATAGCAAGTAATTAAAGTGAAACAGAAATTAAAATCTTCCAACAAAGACCAGGATCAGATGGATTCTTGGCTGAGTTCTACCAGACCATTCAAGAAGAACTAACTTCAGTAATTATCAAATTTTTTCATGAAATTGAAAGGGAGAGAACACTCCCAAATACATTCTATGAAGCCAGTGATAACAAAACCAGACAAAGACACATTAAGGAAAGAAAACAAAAGAACAATATCCCTGAAGAACATGGATGCAAAAATACTTAATAAAATACTAGAAAATTACATTCAAAAACACATAAAGAAGATAATACACCATTATCAGGGACGCAAGTTTGGTTCAACATAAGCAAGTCAATAACTATAACTCATCACAAAAAAATTAAGGAAAAGAATCATATGATTATCTCAATGGATGCAAAAAAAAAAGGTCTTTTATAAAATCCAGCATCTGTTTATGTTACAAATGCTTGGAGAAATAGGGAGAGAAGGAACTTACTTCTACATTTTAAAGGTTATAAGACAAACCCAAAGCCAACATCATAGTGAACAGAGAAAAGCTAAAATCATTTCCTCTAAAATCAAGTACGAGACAAGGATGTCCACTCTCACTACTCCTGCTCAATACTGTTCTTGAACTCTAGCCAGAACAAACAAGCAAGAGAGGAAATTAAATAGATACAAATAGGAAAAGGAAAAAAATCAAATTATCTGTTTGCTGATGGCACGGATCTTATATCTAGAAGACCCAAAATACATTACCAGAAGACTTCTAGAGCTGTAAATGAATTCAGCAAAATGGCAGGATATAAGATCAACATTCATAAATTAATAGTTTCCATTTACTCTGACAGTGAGTCTGCTGAAAAAGAAATCAGGAAAACTATCCCATTTATAATGACCTAAAAAAAATGAAGTACTTGGGAATTAATCTAACCAAGGAGGTAAAAGATCTCTGTAATGAAAGTTATAGAACAATTAAGAGATTGAAGAAGACCTTAGAAGATGGAAAGACCTCCCATGTTCTTGGATAGGAAGAATTAATATTGTCAGAAATGGCCATATTACCAAAATCACTATACAGATTCAATGCAATCTCCATCAAAATTCCAATGATTTTCTTCACAGAACTAGAAAAAAAAGAAACAGTTCAAAAATTTATTTAGAATACTAAGAAACCCAGAATAGCCAAAGCAATCCTGAGCAAGAAGAGCAATGCTGGAGGAATCATAACATTTGATCTCATATTATACTACAGAGCGTCAGTAGATATGAATATGGTTCAAAACATGCTCATACTACTTCATGAGTTTTATGTCAAAACAGACATGAAGACCAATGAAACAGAATAGAAGGTGCAGAGACAAACCCACACACTCAGAATCATCTGACACTTATATAATACATGTTAGAGGAAAAGTCCTTGGAACAAATGGTGCTGGGAAAAATTGGATGTACATATTTAGAAGAATGAAATTAGATCCCTATCTCACCATATACAAAAGTCAGGTCAAAGTAGATCAAATTCTTGGGAATTAGACCAGAAATTTTGCAACTGCTAGAAGAAACCCTAGGTTAAACACTCCCAACATATTGGTGCAGGCACTGACTTCCTTAACAAGAATCCTAAAGCTCAAGAAATAAAATAAAAAATCAACAAGTGTGATGGCATCAAATTAAAAACTTTGTACAGCAAAGGAAATGATTAAGAATACAAAAAAAAAAAGAGCCTACAGAATGGGAGAAAACATTTGCCAGCTACTCTTCTGAAAGAGGATTTATATTCAGAATATATAAATAACTCAAAAAGCTTAACACCAAAAAAATAAATAAATTACCCAATCATAAATGGTCAAAAGAACTAAATAGACATTTCTCAGAAGCAGAAACCCAAATGACCAACAAATATGTGAAATAAATGTTCAACATCTCTAGCAATACGGAAAATGAAAATAAAAAACACACTAATATTTTATCTCACTCTAAATCACAATTGTTAAAATCACAATTATCAAGAAAAATAATAAATTATGGTGTGGATGTGGGAGAAAACATACATTGTTGGTTGGACTGTAAATTAGCACAACCACTCTGTAATGCAGTATGGATATTTTTTAAAAAATTAGGAATGGAACCATGATACAACCTAGATGTCCCTCTCCATGATATTTATCCAAAAGAACTAAAATCAGTATACTATAGTGATACAGTCACATCAGTGTTTATAGCAGCACAATTCACAATAGCCAAACTGGGAACCAACCTAGATGCCCTTCAATAGATGAATGGATAAAGAAACTATGGTATATATTCACAATGGATTATTACTCAGCATTAAAAGAGAATAAATCATGGCATTTTCAGGTAAATGGATGGATTTGGAGAACATCATGCTAATCGAAGTAAGCCAATCCCCCAAAACCAAAGGCCAAACGTTTTCTGTGATAAGTGGATGCTGATTCATAATGGATGAACTATGGACTGGTTAAAGGGGAGGGAATAGGGTGAAAGAACATGGGGGTTGGAAAGATGGTAGAATGACACGGACATCATTATCTTAGGTACATGTATGATTGCATGAATGGTGTGACTCTACTTGTGTACTATGAATTGAAGTGCATTCTGCTGTCATGTATAACTAATTAAAACAAATAAATAAAAATATCAAAAAAGCAATAAATAAATAGATAAATGAAAGGAAGATCATTAGAGGAAGGAAAATATGATGAGAGAAGACAGGAGGGATAAGGGTAGACCACCAGAGACTGAAAATGGAGTAAATTAAATTCCATGCATATAAGATTTCATCAAAATGAACCCAACTATTATGTGTAACTATAATGCACCAATAAAAGAAAAAGCAAAAACAAACAAAAGTCTTCCCAATCTTCAGATTTAAAAAATTTTAGTGTAGATTTTATTATGGCTCTTTAAAATAATATTTAACAATAATAAACATAGTACAAACCTTTTTTTATACCTTTTTGTACTGATACTACATCTCTGCAACTAACATTTACTGAATAAGTCCTTGTCTTTCTGATTTATGATGCTTCCTTAAAAATATATTTAATTCTCTATTTTAGACAACAGAGTCTACTTGGAGGCTAGCTGCTCTTCTCATAATACTATAAATCTATTTTATACCGGTATTACATTGTTTTCATTATTGGAACATTTTAACAAAATGTAAGTAATGCTATAAACTCCATTTTCAAAGTTATTGTCTGTTTTCTCCAGTTCTAATTAACTCTTAAAATAACTTTTTCCAAGTTAAAAAAAGATCAGAAGAGCTTTTTGAAATTATTTATTGGTGTATTATAGTCATACAATATAGTGGGTTCATTATGTCATACTTATACATGCACATAACATAATTTGATTGATCTCCTCCCCCGGTACCGTTGACATTTTTGTTTTGTTTGATTTGTTTTGGTACCAGAGATTGCAACCAGGGGTGCTTAACCACTGAGCAACAGTCCCAGCCCTTTTTATTTCTTATTTTGAGAAGTATCTCACTAAGTTGCTTAGAACCTCACCAAATTGCTGAGGCTGACTTTGAACTTGTGATCCTCCTGCCTCAGCCTCCTAAGTCACTGGCATTACAGGCATACACCACTGCACCTAGCTGGAGTTTTAATTGTAATCTGCTTCTTAAGAATCAGTAATGAAATCCCAATATTTCAGGAATTGCAAAGAGCACATGCAAAGAGCAATAATTATCTGGGCCTCCCTGAAACCATCAGTTGACTTGGTTTTGCGGCTTTGTCCAATGGGTGGGGGGGGAAACACTTTGTTTATGAGTTAGTTACCTAAATGCCTTGATGTTAGTAAAGTTATACAAAAATATAGATATGTACTCTTCCTAAAAACATTTCTTACCTGTTAAAAATAAATAGGCAAAATAAATAGGCAAACATTACATGTAATCACAATACTATGAATCTTTTTAAAAGATAACAAAGAATGTATGCAAGTATTGTGTTTTATAACTAGAAAGCTAAATAGCTAGAAATCAGAACCTAGATCAGTGAGGATCCCACCAACATTATGAATCATCCTAAGTACAGACTAATATGGTCAGCTATCTGTGTCACTGTCTTAGCTAAAAGAACCAAAAGATTGAAAGGAGTATTGAAAATTAACTCACGACTTAACAATCCACCCTATTATCTAAGCTCCTTGACAACATCCCTGCCAAATGATGTTCAAGATTATGCTTAATATCAATATTAGGGAACTCATGACCTCCTGAGATCATAGATTTCATCTTTAGAAAGCTCTGATTTTTAGAAATTCTTATATGGAATGAAACGAATCGCCCTGTAACTTCCCAGATGGAGAAATCCTAACTCCTCTGCTACCTTAAAATCCATTACATATTTTAAAATAGTTTTCACACTAGTTTATCTAGCAACCCTAACTCATTTCTCTAATTTGAATGGGTCAGAGGTATTAGCAGCTGTGGAGTGAGAATTTTTCAATATCTCCTTTAAAATGAGAAATTATATCCCATCTGATTCACATGTATGATCTGCCAATGTCATTGTACTGTCATGTGTAACTAATTAAAACAAACAAAAAATTTTTTTAAATGCAGTACCATAACTGACTACAAGAACCCAGTTGAATTGGAGAGGCTCATCCATGTTACCCAAAGACAATATTCTCTGAAACAAAACACTGTGAAAGGAGGTTGGTGACTACAACTCATCATTAAAAACAAGAGACATGAAGTGTCCCACATTCTTGAGTGACCAAAACTAAATGTGCAACACCAAGTCTTCCTCATGGATTCTTCTCAGGGACTTCAGAGAGACAAAGAGGCCACAGTGGGGGTTGGAGAAACAAAACTAGATGGACCGAGGAAGAATTAAAAGGTTCAAATACGAGCAGGATCGCCCTTATCAAAAAATTGTGATTGCGAGGGGCCCACACGTGGCCCTCTAAGAAAAGCAGCTTTTTTTAACAAATTTCACCTACATGTGGTAAAAGCAACAGGGAGAAGGTAGCAATAGTCATTAGCCAAGCAAAAAGACATTTTCCCTCTTTTCTGTTCTTCTCCCTCACCTCTTAGTTGAGCTGAAGTGGAGGGCAGCACGAGAGATGAGCCTGACAAGAGCACGCACTTCTACCCGCCAATCAGGCGCTAGATCGCTAAGAGTGACAGCAGAGTGGGCGTTTCCCACCGCAGCCCACCACAGCCCTTGGCGTCCTGGGGAAAGCCTGAGCTAGGAGTGGGTGGGAGGAGATTTAAACAGAATTGAAGTTGAAGGTTTTAATTAGGAAAGATGGTCGGAAGGCTATGGAATCTAAGACAGCACTGGGTGCTGGGGGAAGAAACTCATTGGAGCATGAAGTCTCTATAACAACAAAATAAAGCAATTCTGTATTTATACCCCACTAGGGACAATTTCTCAATAAACCAGTAATAATAAAGTTACACCTTCCTGTTTTGTTTGATATTTCAAATCCAATCTAGGAAAAAAAAAAAAAATACTAAGAGTGATTAGGACCAATTCCACTTACAAGATATTCTCTTTCCCCTATTCAATCCTTGAAATTAACTAGATTTCTACTGTGTTCTAAGATACTATAAAACAAGACCCAAATCACCTACAGTTTGGAACAGCATCTTTACAGTTATATGAACCAACTTTCTTTTTGCTTTGTTGCCAAAAAATATTTCTCTTAATGAACATGAAGCAGAATAAAGAAAACTGTATGCTTCAAAGCAACTTCGGGTTCTCCTAGTACCCACTGTTTAATGTCAAAAATTCTGATTGCTCAACTAATCTAAATATATCACATTCCACTAATGCTAACTTTATATACCATTTTATACTTCCACACCTTTGCTCCAACTGTTTCCCTGAAAGCCTCTGCCCTTGCCTTCTGTATGGTACTCTCCTAGCCTTCCTGCAAGCCTACATCAAGTGAGATTTCTCTGGCACCTCCTGTCCCCATCTCTCATCTGGTTAGTTGTTTCCACCTGCCTCTCTTAGCACTTAGCCTACCATTGCATCTCTCTTTCCTTCTCCCTCCCCCAAACCTTCTTGCTCTATCTACTGATGTCTTTATTATTATTACAGTATATATATATACTGTAATAATACTCATACATGAACATAATAGTATAATTTGGTAGATTTCATTCCCTGGTACTTCCCCCCAATGACCTCCTCCTTTCTCCCTCTGGATCCCCTTCCTCTACTCTACTGATCTCCCCTCTATTTGCATGAGATTCCCACTTTGACTTAATTACTGCCATCCTCCCAGCCTCCACATAAGAGAAAACATTCAACCCTTGACTTTCTGAGTCTGTTTTTTTGTTTTAGCCTGGTGTTCTCCATTTTTACCCATTTACCAGCAAATGACATAATTTCATTTTTCTTTATAGATGAGTAAAACTCTATTGTGTATATTTAACATATTTTATGTATCTGTTTTTCTGTTGACAGACACCTAGTCTGGTTCCATAACTTGATCATTGTGAATTGTGCTGCTATAAACATTGGTATACATAAATCACTATAGTATGATGATTTTAGATCTTTTGGATAAATACCAAGTAATGGGATAGCTGGCTCATGTGGTGTTTCCATTCATTATCTTTTGCGGAATCTCCATAGTGCTTTCCAAAGTGTTAACCAGTGTTCTATTTAAAATCCCAGGGAAGGACTCCAGTTGGCCTATTTAAGTCACATGGACCAATCACTTCACCCAGGAAGTCAGGGTTAATGATTGAACCAGTTTCAAATAGGGAAGTTTTAAACTCATCATTTTGGGCCCCCAGGAATGTTTTAATTCTTCTATTTTCTTCTCAAGTATATTTTGACCAGGCTGTTGAGAAAAATTGGACATCAAATTTTAAAAACCTATAAAATATAATTCATGAGTCAAACTACTCATGGTAACATTTGCTGTTGTCTAAAACTTGACAAAATTTAATTCTAGAATACTGTTTGGGGCAATAGGGAACATTAATACACACACAAGTGCATTTGATTATATAAATATATTTTTGTACATTTATTTATTTATAAATATTATTTAAATATAAATATGTGTTTATATATTTATAAATTATATATATATATATATATATATATATATATATATATATATATATATATCAGGAAATAATGGGGAAACACACAAAAACCAGTAACATGAGAGCAAACAGGTAAGCCAGAACTGAAACATTTGAGTACTCTGGGTACATGTGTGAATCCAGGTGATCTAGGGATTCCGTCTCTAGAGGGCATTAAACAGCCTTGGAACAAGGCAGGGAAAGGAGAGGTAAGATTACCACACCAAAAAAAAAGATGGGAATCAGGAAGGGATATATATTCAGGGAAAGGAAGAACATGGGAACACTCCATGCACAAGCAGATAGTAGGGAATATTGCCTGGAACCTGGAGGTAGGGGCAATTTTTTTTTTATTCCCTGAGAATAATGACCTTGGGCCATCCTTCTTCATGTACATTTTGGAACTAGATCTGTACTGTTCACATGATTCTAAAAATTGCAAATTAAGATGTACAAATTAACATGGAGCATGCTCTAATACCTAATTAAAGTGATCTCAAAGTTCACACATATGAGTGCCTGGTAGAAGCCACCAAACTCCTCCCTAGGAGAATGCAAGCTCAAGCTCATTCTCTAAAACTTCCTACTATTAGAATTATAACCAATATATGTGCACAATAAAAAAATCACAAAATACAAATGGAAGCAAGACATGCATGAGTGAGAGCCAGACAAAAATAAAACATAGAACAAGATGTGCAAATCCATGAGATAGTGGAATTATGATACAGAATATAACATAAGTTCACTGGGTATTTTAAAAAATAGAAGGAAGTCTAATCAAGGAACAAGCTTCCATACACATAAAGAATGGCATGTTTTTTATTACTTAAAAATTTTTAAAATTACTTAAAAATTACTTTACATCACTTCCTTAAAAATATAATAAATTTAGCTATATTTTACATTGCCAAATAATAAATTAAGAAATGTGACAAAATATTGATTTACTTTTTTCTTATAACATAAAAATTAATTATAGTAATCTACATCATTTAATCTTAATGTAATTGTAATCTATAAGAGCCATAATTTTCAGTGGATTTTATAAAGCTAGAAAAAATATAATAAACATATTATATTTAATCCAATTTTTATAAGAAATGAAATTTGACCTTTTCTAACATAAAATAAATCTTATATGGGTAATTTTTTTTTTTTACAAAGGGGGCTGGCTTTGACAATTCAATTATATAGCAGACATTTTTGGTAAACTAAATGAGCTAAAAGTTCTCCTCTCAATTTTGCAAATTGAGATGTACAAATTAACATGGACCATACTCTAATCCATATATTTCTAATATATATTTAGAAATATATGTTTGTAAAGTTAAAAGCATTTGAAAAAAATGCTAATTGGCAAAACAAGGTTAACAATATTTTTATTTTCTAATCCTTTCTAAACATATTGGATTAAAAGCAGTGCCTATAAATGAAATTGTACCACATAAAATTAATAGTTGTTTCAGAAGACTGAGTGGAGACTTTTCAAAGATAAGAATTTAAAAATATTTTCCCAGACACTGAGAAATGAATAATTCTAATGACATCCTTTTGACAGTCGTGGCATGGGCTATAAAGGAATCATGTACACTTCTCACAGTTACTATTGTTTTGAATTCATTGCTTTCACCAAAATTGAAGTAGAACCTAATTGAATTAGAAGCTACCAGACCATTACATTTTTTTTTACTTTATAGATACATGAGAATAGATTCCATGTAATTTTTTGACAGATAAGCCAGATGTAGACAAAAGTTTCATTACAATAACAAAATTAGTAACATCTACCTGTATAAGAACAAGATTTCTTAACAAAGACATCCAAAAAATAGATATAAAGTAATGCTGAGCTGTCTTTTATTCTGGAAAGAAATCATTTTCACTCTTATGGAATCACAAAATAATAATAAAAATTTAAGCAAGTAAACTCTTTTAAACATCTCATTTAGAACTGTAATTCCAATAAAATTTTGCTTTTCATTTCTCAATATTTTTATATCTTATATTGATTAATTGCATGTTAGTACTTGTGATGATAATTCAGATTAAAATATTTTATCACTAAGAGCTTAAATTATAAAAAATAAACTGAATGTTTTTGTTTCAGTTTACATACATATTTTTCTAGCAGAGAACTACAATAGTCTGGTCAATGCAAAGTTTTTTTTTTTTTTTTTAAGAGAGAGTGAGAGAGGAGAGAGAGAGAGAGAGAGAGAGAGAGAGAGAGAGAATTTTTAATATTTATTTTTTAGTTCTTGGCGGACACAACATCTTTGTTGGTATGTGGTGCTGAGGATCGAACCCGGGCCGCACGCATGCCAGGCGAGCGCGCTACCGCTTAAGCCACATCCCCAGCCCCAATGCAAAGTTTTTTTTTAACAAAAATAATTTTCACTAAGATATTTTTCTGCATGAAGTGAAATGGGAAAATGAGTTAAAAGAAAAAAAGAAAAGATACACAATTTCTAAATGTTAAAAAGGCTCCTTCATATGTGTTTTTTTTTCTCTTAGCTAGAAATGGTGAAACAGCAAATCATTGTTATTTAGATTCCATTGAATACCTTTAAAAGAGAAATGTAATTGTTTCCTTTGAAATGTCAACCTTTGTGTCACATCAAAACTTATATTCTTTAAAATGTTTTAAACTAATGATAAAATTTTTTGGCATTAACTATAAACATGTAAGGAAGTATACCTAGACTTTCAAAACTCTCTTGGGATTATATGTGAGTAAAACTCTTTGAAGATTTTAAGGAGGCAGGAAGCTTCTAAACCGATTTTTTAAAAGAGACCACTTTTTCAAGTTTTCAAATTTTTTAAAATAGTAAGTGGTTTAAGTGTACATGATTCTATGCCACAAGTCTCACTATGCGTGTCCTACAACACACAAGCTTGTCTATTCCTTGTTCAACAAGACACACACATAGAGGTAGTATTAAAATAAAACTATGAATTTTTGACACTAATCTCTTCAAAGAACAGAGTCCAACTCCCCTCCCATTGTGTTGCCTGACTGACTGATTTGCTTCTAGCAAATAGAATGTGATGGAAGTTATTGGTGTGACTTCTGAGATTAGTCAGAAAAAGCTTTGCTGTTCCTTACCCTCTTCCTTCAATTGCTCACCCTGGAAAGGCCAACCATCATACCATGATTCTCAGATATCTGCATGGCAGGTCTACGTGGAAAAGAATAAGGTCTTCTACTGCCACAGTTTGGATGTGTAAAAGGGTTAGTCTCCAGGGCGATGCTATTGGGAGGTAATGGAAAGTTTAGGAGGTGGGGACTTGCAGAAGGTTCTTAAGTCATTGGGGACACGTCCCCAATGGAGATTTTGGAACTTCAATGTGTCCAGTCTTTCCCTTTTGCTTCCTGACTAATGAAGTAAGCAGCTTTGTTCTACCACACATTCCCGCCATAATGTGCTAATGTGCTGCCTCCCCACAAACCCAAAATAATGGGGTCAATCAATCATGGGCTAAAACCTCTGAATCAGAGAACCAAAGTAATCCTTTTCTCTTTGTAAGAAAATTAACTCAGGTATTTTGTTACAGTGATGAAAAGCGGGCTAACACAACTGTTCATAATATATAAGTGAGCCATCTTGCAAGTGGCTCCTCCTGCCTGAGTCAACCCTTTGATGACATTGCATTTCCTTATTGTGCTAATTGAATATTCTACTGAAAGTGGGATCCACCTACCACAGAATTGTCTATTGACTTTGTCAAAAGTGTACATTCTTTACTCTCCCTGGACACCTGAATAAAAATGTCTGTGTACAAGGCCTAGAAAGCCATACGTTAAACAAACACCACCTGTCTTAGTTCATTTGGGCTGCTTCTGTTTGAGCATATCTAATCTGAAAATTCCCCAAATTTTTAAGTGTTAACATAATGCTCAGAAAGTTTCAGATTTTGGAGCATAGACTTTACTGATTGAACATCCTTAATTTAAAAAAACTACTAAAGTCTATGCAAATATTCAAAATCTGAAAAGTTCCACAATCGAAAACATTTTCAATCTCCAGCATTTTGGATAAGGTACAGTTAAACTGTATAACAAAAATACTTTAAAACTGAGTAGTTTACAAACAATAGAAATAAATTGATTGCTTACAGTTCTGGACACTGGCAAGTCCAAGATCGCAGAGATGGCAGATTCAATGTCTAGTGAGAATCCATTTCTCATAAATACTGCTTTCTAGGTTGGAAGAGGCACCCAAGCTCCTTCAAGCCTCTTGTATAAAGAGACTAACCTCATCCAGAAATGCAGAGCCCTTGTGATCTAATTGTAGATCACAAAAGTAGCTTTTACACTACCTTCATACCACCACCATGGGGATTAGACCTCAACGTGAATTTTGGAGACACAAGATATTCATATCACAGCACAACCCAAGGAATTATAACACACTCAAACCTATAACATTTGATAATACAGCCTGTAAATATGTCCACAGGTGTTTTCAGCAGCACCACAGTGAGGCAAAGGCAAAGATGAGCACACCAAAGGAATTACAAACCCACCACAGCCATTCTCTGAAAATTTCTGCAATAGCTTGTGTCACTAAATAGTAAATGAGTGTCAGAAAAGTAAGCTTGTTGTTATAATGGCATTTTTTTTTAAATACATTGGGGATTGAACCAAAGGGTGCTTTACCACTGAACTACATCCCCAGCCCTCCCCCCACTTTTTTTTTTTTTGAGACAGGATCTTTTTTTAAATTTTTTTTTTATTGGTTGTTCACAACATTACAAAGCTCTTGACATATCATATTTCATACATTAGATTGAAGTGGGTTATGAACTCCCAATTTTACCCCAAATGCAGATTGCAGAATCACGTCGGTTACACATCCACAATTTTACATAATGCCCTATTAGTAACTGTTGTATTCTGCTACCTTTCCTGTCCCCTACTATCCCCCCTCCCCTTCCCTCACATCTTCTCTCTCTACCCCATCTACTGTAATTCATTTCTCTCCTAGTTTATTTTCCCATTCCCCTAACAACCTCTTATATGTAATTTTGTATAGCAATGAGGGTCTCCCTTCATTTTCATGCAATTTCCCTTTTCTCTCTCTTTCCCTCCCATCTCATGTCTCTGTTTAAAGTTAATCTTTTCTTCCTGCTCTTCCTCCCTACTTTGTTCATAGTTGCTCTCATTATATCAAAGAAGACATTTGGTATTTGTTTTTTAGGGATTGGCTAGCTTCACTAAGCATAATCTGCTCTAGTGCCATCCATTTCCCTGCAAATTCCATGATTTTGTCATTTTTTAGTGCTGCGTAATATTTCATGCCACATTTTTTTTATCCATTCATCTACTGAAGGGCATTTGGGTTGGTTCCACAGTCTAGCTATTGTGAATTGTGCTGCTATGAACATCGATGTGGCAGTATCCCTGTAGTACGCTCTTTTAAGGTCTTCAGGGAATAGTCCGAGAAGGGCAATAGCAGGGTCAAATGGTGGTTCCATTCCCAGCTTTCCCAGGAATCTCCAAACTGCTTTCCAAATTGGCCGCACCAATTTGCAGTCCCACCAGCAATGTACAAGTGTACCCTTTTCCCCACATCCTCGCCAGCACTTGTTGTTGTTTGACTTCATAGTGGCTGCCAATCTTACTGGAGTGAGATGGCATCTTAGGGTGGTTTTGATTTGCATTTCTCTGACTGCTAGAGATGGTGAGCATTTTTTCATGTACTTGTTGATTGATTGTATGTCCTCCTCTGAGAAGTGTCTGTTCAGGTCCTTGGCCCATTTGTTGATTGGGTTATTTGTTATCTTATTGTCTAATTTTTTGAGTTCTTTGTATACTCTGGATATTAGGGCTCTATCTGAAGTGTTAGGAGTAAAAATTTGTTCCCAGGATGTAGGCTCCCTATTTACCTCTCTTATTGTTTCTCTTGCTGAGAAAAAACTTTTTAGTTTAAGTAAGTCCCATTTGTTGATTCTTGTTATTAACTCTTGTGCTATGGGTGTCCTATTAAGGAATTTGGAGCCCGACCCCACAATATGTAGATCTGAGCCAACTTTTTCTTCTGTCAGACGCAGAGTCTCTGATTTGATATCAAGCTCCTTGATCCATTTTGAGTTAACTTTTGTGCATGGCGAGAGAAAGGGATTCAGTTTCATTTTGTTGTATATGGATTTCCAGTTTTCCCAACACCATTTGTTGAAGATGCTATCCTTCCTCCATTGCATGCTTTTAGCCCCTTTATCAAATATAAGATAGTTGTAACTTTGTGGATTAGTCTCTGTGTCCTGTATTCTATACCATTGGTCCACCCGCCTGTTTTGGTACCAGTAACATGCTGTTTTTGTCACTATTGCTCTGTAATATAGTTTGAAATCTGGTGTCGCTATACCGCCTGATTCACACTTCCTGCTTAGAATTGCTTTTGCTATTCTGGGTCTTTTTTTTTTCCATATGAATTTCATGATTGCTTTATCTATTTCTACAAGAAATGCCGTTGGGATTTTGATTGGCATTGCATTAAACCTATAGAGAACTTTTGGTAATATCGCCATTTTGATAATGTTAGTTCTGCCTATCCATGAACAGGGTATATTTTTCCATCTTCTAAGATCTTCTTCTACTTCTCTCTTTAGGGTTCTGTAGTTTTCATTGTATAAATCATTCACCTCTTTTGTTAGGTTGATTCCCAAGTATTTTATTTTTTTTGAGGATATTGTGAATGGAGTGTTTTTCCTCATTTCCGTTTCAGAAGTTTTGTCACTGATATACAGAAATGCCTTTGATTTATGCATGTTGATTTTATATCCTGCCACTTTGCTGAATTCATTTATTAGTTCTAGTAGTTTCTTTTTAGACCCTTTTGGGTCTTCTAGGTATAGAATCATGTTGTCCGCAAATAGTGATAATTTAAGTTCTTCTTTTCCTATTTTTATGCCTTTAATTTCTTTTGTTTGTCTAATTGCTCTGGCTAGTATTTCAAGGACTAAATTAAATAGAAGTGGTGAGAGAGGGCATCCCTGTCTTGTTCCAGATTTTAGAGGAAATGCCTTCAACTTTTCTCCATTCAGAATGATGCTAGCCTGAGGCTTAGCATAGATAGCTTTTACAATGTCAAGGTAAGTTCCTGTTATCCCTAGTTTTTCTAATGTTTTGAACATAAAGGGATGCTGTACTTTGTCGAATGCTTTCTCTGCGTCTATCGAGATGATCATATGGTTCTTATCTTTAAGTCTATTGATGTGGTGAATAACATTTATTGATTTCCGTATATTGAACCATCCTTGCATCCCAGGGATGAATCCTACTTGATCATGGTGCACAAGTTTTTTGATGTGTTTTTGTATTCGATTCGCCAGAATTTTATTGAGGATTTTTGCATCTAGGTTCATTAGAGATATTGGTCTGTAGTTTTCTTTCTTTCAGGTGTCTTTGTCTGGTTTCGGAATCAGGGTGATGTTGGCCTCATAGAAAGAATTTGGAAGAGCTCCCTCTTTTTCTATTTCCTGAAATAACTTGAAACGTATTGGTATTAATTCTTCTTTGAAGGTTTTGTAAAACTCCGCTGTATACCCATCCGGTCCTGGGCTTTTCTTGGTTGGTACTCTTTTGATGGCTTCTTCAATATCATCCATTGATATTGGTCTGTTCAAATTCTGTGTATCCTCCTGACTCAGTCTGGGCAAATCATATGACTTAAGAAATTTATCGATGTCTTCACTATCTTCTATTTTATTGGAATATAGGTTTTCAAAATACTTTCTAATTATCTTCTGTATTTCTGTAGCATCTGTTGTGATATTGCCTTTTTCATCCCGTATGTTAGTAATTTGAGTTCTCTCTCTTCTTCTCTTCGTTAGCATGGCTAAAGGTCTGTCGATCTTATTTATTTTTTCGAAGAACCAACTTTTAGTTTTGTTAATTTTTTCAATAGTTTCTTTTGTTTCAATTTCATTGATTTCCGGTCTGATTTTAATTATTTCTTGCCTTCTGCTACAATTGCTTTTGTTTTGCTCTTCCTTTTCTAGGGCTTTGAGATGAAGTATGAGCTCATTTATTTCTTGGTTTTTTCTTTTCTTGAGGAATGACCACCAGGCGATGAATTTCCCTCTTAAAACTGCTTTCATTGTGTCCCATAGATTCCGATATGTTGTGTCTGTATTTTCATTTATCTCTAGAATTTTTTGATTTCCTCCTTTATGTCTTCTGTAACCCATTGATCATTCAGTAACATATTGTTCATTTTCCATGTGATGTAGGATTTTTCCTTCCTTCTTTTATCATTGATTTCCAGTTTCATTCCATTATGATCAGATAAAATGCATGGTATTATCTCCACCCCTTTATATTTACTAAGGGTTGCCCTATGGCATAATATATGGTCTATTTTTGAGAAGGATCCATGTGCTGCTGAGAAAAAAGTATATCCATTTGATGATGGTTGATATATTCTATATATGTCAGTTAAGTCTAGGTTATTGATTGTGGTATTGAGTTCTATAGTTTCTTTATTCATCTTTTGTTTGGAGGATCTGTCCAATGGTGAGAGAGGTGTGTTGAAGTAATTATTGTGTTGTGGTCTATTTGATTCTTGAACTTGAGGAGAATTTGTTTTATGAATGTCGTAGCACCATTATTTGGTGTATAAATATTGATAATTGTTATGTCTTGTTGGTGAATGGTTACTTTTAACAGTATATAATGTCCTTCCTTATCCCTTTTGATTAACTTAGTCTTGAAGTCGATTTTATTCGATATGAGGATGGCCACCCCTGCTTGCTTACAAGGACCGTGTGCGTGGTACATTTTTTCCCATCCTTTCACCTTCAGCCTGTGTATGTCTTTTCCAATCAGATGTGTCTCCTGGAGGCACCATATTGTTGGGTTTGTTTTTTTAATCCATGATACCAGCCTATGTCGCTTTATTGGAGAGTTTAAGCCATTAACATTCAGAGTTACTATTGATATATGGTTTGTACTTCCATCCATGTTTGATTATTTATCCTTTTTAAAAAAAATTTAGTTTGTTTCTCCATGATTATCTTTCCCCTCGCCCTCTGTCTTTACGGAGGCACTTCCCACTGATGGTTTTGGTTATTGTTTTTCATTTCTTCCTCGTGTAGTGTTTTGCTCAAAATGCTTTGCAATGCTGGTTTTCTGGCTGCAAATTCTTTTAACTTTTGTTTATCATGAAAGATTTTTATTTCGTTGTCATACCTGAAGCTTAATTTTGCTGGATACAGAATTCTTGGTTGGCATCCATTGTCTTTCAGTGTTTGAAATACATTGTTCCATGACCTTCTTGCTTTCGGCATCTGTTATGAAAAATCCGTTGTTAACCTTATTGGTTTACCCCTGAATGTAATCTGTCTCCTTTCTCTTGTAGCTTTTAATATTTTCTCTTTGTTCTGTATATTGGATATCTTCATAACAATGTGTCTTGGCTTTGGTCTACTGTGATTTTGTGTGCTTGGTGTCCTGTATGCATCTTAAATTTGTATATCTGTTTCCTTTTTTATTTCTGGAAAGTTTTCTGTAATTATCTCATTCAGCAGGTTACTCATTCCCTTGGTTTGAATCTCTGTACCTTCTTCTATCCCGATGACTCGTAAGTTTGGTTTTTTTATGTTATCCCATAACTCTTGGATGTTTTTCTCGTGCTTTTTTTACCAGCCTTTCTGAGTTGGCTAGACTCTTTTCAAGATGATATATTTTGTCTTCATTATCTGACGTTCTGGCTTCTACTTGCTCCACTCTGTTAGTGATACTCTCAGTTGAGTTTTTAATTTGGTTTATCGTTTCCTTCATTTCTAGAATTATTGTTTCATTATTTTTTATAATCTCTATCTCCTGATAAAGATGCTTAACTTCTTCTTTTATCCGTTTTATGTAATTCATTCTCAATGTGTTCTTTCGCTGCTTGAATTTGCTGTCTCGTATCCTCTTTAAGGTTCCATTCCATCTGTTTAAGGTGTTCCTTGAGTTCTTTATATGACCATTTTTCTGATGACTCTAGGTCCTCCTGAATATTTAGGCTGTCCTGCATTGTTTGTACTCCTTTTCTTCCTTGCTTTTTGAAGCTGCTCATGTTACTTCTTGTTCTGTTTGACTGCTGAGTTACTGTTTACTCCTATAAATTTATTTGATGCTTGGGAGGAAAGGTATTAGAAGGGAAGGGAAGAAGTCACTGTAGCCGCAGGTTTCAATGAAGTTATCTCCTCCGCCGCAGTCTGGTGACGTCAGTTCTCTGCCATGGTGGTATCTCTTGCAAATGGTGACAGTTCGTTTCCCTTTGCCGGGTGACCAATGCAACGGGTGGGCCCTTACTGTCTCTCCCAAGCCCCGTTTCAAACCTGTGGCCACTACCTATGAAGGCTCGGTTGGCATTTACCTCCGTAGGAACAGAAGGGCCAACCAGTTGTTTCAGCCGGATGGATTAGTGCTGAGTCACAGCTGTTTGTCTGCGGGAAGCAGGCGAACGGGAGCTTGAATCCAGCCGATCCGGGCTCAGTGTGTGTTCTGAGAGGCCCAGACCATTCGTCCCAGATCCACGTCAGTTCAGCATTGCCTAGTGATCCTGAGCAAACAGAATTTAGATTGTTTACGACTCCTTATTCCCGCACAGCTGAAGAGGTCAGAGACTTGATCTCTCCGCGCCATGTTGCTGAGACAGGATCTTGCTGAAGCTGGCCTCATGTTTGCAATCGTTCTGTCTCAGCCTCCAAGTGACAGGGATTACAGCCACTGCACCTGCCTCTGTGATGTCATTTTCATACAACGTGGCAGCTATAATATTGCCCATGAAATTAAAATACGTTGATGATCTATTCCTGGTGATTCTGTGCTGAAGTCAGGGGAACATAAGGGCTCTGCTAAAGTGAAACACTAAGGCACTTCATCTTAGTCACCTTGTATATTTACATGGACATAACTTTAAGAAAAAATAGTGGTCACATATGCCTCTGGTCAGGCTGTCCTTGTCAGATTCTTGTATTCATTGCTCTAGCACCATGGGCTTTTAGAAAGCGCTATCACATTGCTGTGCAACATCTGTAAGAAATTGAATACAAATTGCAGCTGAATTTATATTTCAAGGTAGCGGTTACCAGCTGCACATCATTTGTTTTGTCTTGTTTAAAATAGCTCTACATCATATGCCAGCTACTGTAGGCTCCAGATTCTATTAATTAGGGATGGAAAACTGAACCAGCAGTTTGTCCCCTAAAGTCTGTGCCAGGTTGCATTCAAAACCCTGCCTCAGGTCTCTGGAGCCCTGTTAGAAGCTTCCAGATCATGGTGTGGTTCTTCTAGGATAGTGGTGTTTTTCAAGTAGGGGTGCATGAGTAACTAGACCCAGAAATCACCTAGGAAACATACTGAAAATGAAGTTTCTCTGTACCCCACCCCAGACTCACTAAATCTAAATCTCTGGGGATAGACCAAGAAATATCCGTGTTAGGCCTACTTTTCTGCAAGGCAAAGTTTAAGAACCACGATAATCTGGTGCCTACTCTAAAATGACCATTTCCCCCTGAAAGCAAGTGATATTTTTCTCCCCCAGAAACCTTGGACTGCTTGTTCTAATTTTCTCCCTCAAATATTTTTTCATTCAAGATTGAATAAACTCTCATCTGCTTAATTGCTCCCCATATCAATTATAGTAAAACTCAGTGTGAATGATTTCACTGTTTCACTAGTTGGTAAAGGTCAAATACAAAACACCTCAGTGCTTTAGGAATATAGCCCTTCTAGGAGTTAGACTGTGTCTCTTCTTAAACTGCACAAAGCTCCTAGAACAGGCGTGATGGGTAAATAAGCGTTACCATGGCATCATGCTCCTCTGTAGCTTCCCTTGTTACAGAATCAATTGTAAACATCATTCTTGGGCTAAGCTCCATGTTTGTACGACTCTTTGAGGTCTATCAAGCGTGAATATATGTGAGCATTCTCTGTGCACTAGGAAAAAAGGATACACCTTCCCACTTCCCATACCAGTTCATCACCTGGTGGATAGTAGCCCCTGAATGTCTGGAATGAATAGCCAGATGAGTTCTACTGCTCTGTCACCAAACACATATATCACAAACCTGTTAAGGTTCCACTCATAAAATCCCATGGGATCCACCATAACCCATAATAGGTCCCTGTGGTTTTGATGTCTATGATTTTGCAATTTGTTTACTTCTCTCCTCTCCCCCTCCCCTCCCTCTCCCTCTCCCCCAACCCCCTCTCTCTCCCTCCCTCTCCCCCCCACAATGTGTGTTCATTCTTACCCATTTGTATGATTGTCTGATTAGAATTTCTCCCAAGAGTTGGCAGTTGATCCTCTCAGCTATGGATGTTCTAAAATGTATTTTTTGCCTCCAGATTGTTGCTAAAAGCAAATTTTCTTAAGCAAGTCTGCTGTTCCAAATCCCTTTTCTTTTGTAGTGCTGCTGACTAGTCAACTTTTCCTTCATGTTCATAAATGATTTAACACGGAATTAACCTACAGGTTAAATACTCTGGGAGCTAATACATTGAACGACTTATTCACATCTCAGTAAAACATCCATCACAAGAGAAAACGTAGGGCCATCTCTGTGAGTCCTGGAGAGATTGTCACTTGTTAAATGCTTAAGAATCCATTTTTCAAGTGCAGTGCCTAACTCTCAAAGAAAATGTGCAAATTTTCAATGTCCTTTGATACTTCACTAGGCTGTGGCTCAGGTTTGCTTGAAACAGTCCCTGATTGCACCTGTGGTCTCAGGATCATTACTAATAGCACTGCCAATGTGTGTAGTTTGGCTATTGGAGTATCTGGTCATCCTATCGTGACCCTCGAGTTTTAGACAGAATACTACTTTTGCTCCCCTTCCCCTGTCCCACCTTTCTTAACATATCATCCTATACCACCAAACTATCCCTTTGGAAACAACAGAAGGACGAAATAATTGCCACTTCCAAATTAGCCATAGGCCTTGGCCTTTTACCAGTGAAACTTGGATGTGACACAAGGCAGAACCATGAGATGTATTAGGAAAGATGATGGTGGTGACTCAAATCAGAGCCATTTTCTTACAGATATCCAGTTATTCTTTTCCTCTGTTGCCATAAAACAATCCATTAAAATGTACTCAGTTAACTCACTAATTATAACTTACCTACTTATTAAGTCATTCATTAATTCTCAATTATTTATTAAAAACCTACTACGCTAGGTATTCTCCTAGCCACTGGAGTGCAGAAGTTAATGCAAGACTTCTGCTTTCATGGAAATTGTATTCCAGTTAAAAGGGAGATAAACATTGAACAGTAAACAGATAGATGACAAAGATAGAGATAGTGTTAACTGTTAGGAAGACAATGAAATGCAGATATGGGATACAGTGTGTATTATTTAGGGTACCATTGAATTTCAGTAACAGATTGGAAATACAAGTGTTCATGAAAGACACTTTATTTTTTTGTTCCCAGCGTTCATCTGTCAAGGGATGGAAGGTAGAGTCATCTACCAGAGTCTTCAAGAACCAAGGTTCTTTTGGTATCCCTGTCCACCCACTGGGTGGTACCCACAACCATATGGTCTGAGCAGTTCACCAGCACAATGGTTGCTTTCTAATCAGTTGGAACAAAAAAAGAATTTATCCAGAGCAAATGGCTCATCACTAAGCAGATGATTTAACAAGTGACATGTCTTCATTCCTCTCACTTCCTATCGGCCCAAACTTAGTCACCTGGCTATAACTAGCTACAAAAACATCTGGAAAAAATAGTATCTATTGGGGCCATCATAGCCCAGCTAAAAGTTGGATGTTTCTGTTATTTTAATAGTAATGGGGAAAACCACAGTAGTTGTAATCTCTGCCATAATTGTCCTATTGTATCCTGGGCTAGAGAGATAAGAGCTTTTTCACATGGGAGTTTTCATTAGGTAAACACATCAGGGAAGACCTTTGAGGAGGTGACATTTGATATGAGAGCTCAATGGCATGAAGGGGCAGTCATGTAATGGAATTAAAACTCAGCAATCACAGTTCAGATGAATGGACACGTGTATATGTTTCAAATTAAACTATGAATTCATTTTTAGTTCAGTTTTTAATCATAATATGTGATTAAGATAAGCTAAATAAAAAAGCACATCTTGTGTGTATGTGTGTGTGTATATATATATATATATATATATATATATATATACACAATTTCTAATTGGTAAGATTCTCAATTCTGTTTATACAATATACCTGGATGCTTTTGATATATCTGATACATAGCCACAGTAAAGGACTTATATAGATGATCGTTTGGTAGAAACTAAATTCTGAAAGCTTGTCTTTCCATTTGTTGGTGTAATCATATAAAATTTCCAAACAGCAATTACCATATTCTCCTCACCCTTTGTAACCCGTTCTATAAATTAAGCTTATAATTTATAGAGAGAGAAGAGATAATGGATGGAGAAATCTGTTCAAAAGTAAAATGGGAGAACTAATCAATTTTAGACTCACTCATTAGTCAGGTGGATTGTATACAAAGCAAGAAATGTTTTGACATTGATTATGAGGGAAGAAAAGGTTTGCCAGTAAGTCATCTCATCTTGCCCTGTTCTAAGAGCTTGCCATGCATTTGATAAATTCAGGTCTAATAAATCCATAAGAACTCAACAATAAAGAAGAATGAAATTATGGCATTTGCCAGTAAATGGATGGAACTGGAGACTATCATGCTAAGTGAAATGAGCCAATTCCAAAAACCCAAAGGCTGAATGTTCTCTCTGATATGCAGGTGCTAACGCACAATAAAGGGGGTGGGTGGGAAGAATAGAAATTCAATGGTTTAGACAAAGGGGAATGAAGGGAAGGGAGAGGATGGGAATGGGAAAGACAGTAGAATGAATTGGACATAATTTTCCTATATTCATATATGAATACATGAGCAGTGTAACTCTACATCAGGTACAACCACAAGAATGGGAAGTTATACTCCATGTATATATAATGTCAAAATACATAGTACAGTCATGTATACCTGAAAAGAATAAGTTTTTTTTAAAGAAAAAAAAATAAGAAATACCACTTGAGGCAGATCTGTAGTCCATTGTTCAGGTTCAAACAGAAGCACCCAAAGATTCTGGGCAAAGGGGTTCAATGCCCACCCCTAATCCCTTGTGTCCCTAATTTCTCTCCACTGAAATAAGGAACAGTGAGACGATTAGTGCTGCCACCTTGTCCCCAGTCTCCTGCTACCCCTCAGGGAAGCTGTCATCTGCTCTAAGTCCAGGAGTGCCCATTAATTAAACCATGATTGCAGGGAATGGGGACTTCACAATAATAAGGCTCCGACACTGAGGATAATAATAATCCTCAACGCTTTTTCTTCCTAGGAGATTTATGTACTTGGCAAACACTCGGCTTGTGAAGACATGACTTTTCTTCTCCTTTAGTGGAATTGTATCTATTACTGCTTTTGAATCACGTTTGTTTCTGAATAGTACAGTTTGATATTGGCGTGCCACTGGGTTGTATCCCATTCCTTCTATGAGCTCTGCACGTAGAGTTTCATTAAATAGTATTGAGGCTGTAAAACTCCTCTCACAACAACTCCCATCCCTTGGTCTACCTGAAAATCTTGTAGGCACATTCTGAGAACAAGTTTTTCAAGCAAACATTTATTTAAATGTGTATGTGTGTGTGTGAATGCAGCATTCAAAGATGGTATATGAAACCTGAAAAATCTCCCAGTACTTTCCAAATGTCCAAATGTCTGTCTTTTCTTCACCTCCCGCATATGGGCTAGAGGGGTAGAGTGTCCTATCTATAGCCTTCAAGCCATCTTTTGACCTTTTATTTATTTATTTATTTATTTTTTATTGATTGTTCAAAACATTACAGAGCTCATGATATATCATCTTTCATACATTAGACTCAATTGGGTTTTGAACTCCCATTTTTACCCCCAGATACAGATTGCAGAATCACAACTGTTACATACTCACAATATTACATAATGGCATATTAGTGACTGTTGTATTCTGCTTCCTTTCCTATCCCCTACTATCCCCCCTCCCCTCCCCTCCCCTCCCATCTTCCCTCTCTACCTCCTCTGCTGTTGTTCAATTCTCTCCCCTTTTTTTCCCCCTCCCCCTTGCCCCTCATAACCTCTTATACTTTTGTGTATCATTGAAGGTCTCCTACCATTTCCATATGCTTTCCCTTCTCTCTCCCTTTCTCTCCCCCCATTCGTCTTTGTTTACTATTAGTCTTTTCCTCATGCTCTTCCTTCCTGTTCTGTTCTTAGTTGCTCTCTTTATATCAGAGAAGACATTTGGCATTTGTTTTTTAGGGCTTGGCTAGCTTCACTTAGCATAATCTGCTCTAATGCCATCCATTTCCCTGAAAATTCTATGATTTTGTCATTTCTTAGTGCTGCATAATACTCCATTGTGTATAGATACCACATTTTTTTTATCCATTCATCTATTGAAGGGCATCTAGGTTGGTTCCACAGTCTAGCTATTGTGAATTGTGCCACTATAATCATTGATGTGGCCATATCCCTAAAGTGCACTCTTTTAAGGTCCTCAGGGAATAGTCTGAGAAGGGCGATAGCTGGGTCGAATGGTGGATCCATTCCCAGCTTACCCAGGAATCTCCAAACTGCTTTCCAAATTGGCCTCACCATTTTGCAGTCCCACCAGCAGTGTACAAGTGTACCCTTTTCCCCACATCCCCACCAACACTTATTGTTGTTTGACTTCATAATGGCTGCCAATCTTACTGGAGTGAGATAGTATCTTAGGGTGGTTTTGATTTGCATTTCTCTGATTGCTAGAAATGGTGAGCATTTTTTCATGTACTTGTTGATTGATTGTATGTCCTCCTCTGAGAAGTGTCTGTTCAGGTCCTTGGCCAATTTGTTGATTGGGTTGTTTGTTATCTTATTGTTTAATTTTTTGAGTTCTTTGTACATTCTGGATATTAGGGCTCTATCTGAGGTGTGAGGAGTAAAAATTTGTTCCCATGATGTAGGCTCTCTATTTACCTCTTTTATTGTTTCTCTTGCTGAGAAAAAACTTTTTAGTTTAAGTAAGTCCCATTTGTTTATTCTTGTTATTAACTCTTGGGCTATGGGCGTCCTATTAAGGAATTTGGAGCCTGACCCCACTATATGTAGATCGGAGCCAACTTTTTCTTTTATCTGACGCACCGTCTCTGATTTGATATCTAGCTCCTTGATCCATTTTGAGTTAACTTTTGTGGATGGCGAGAGAAAGGGATTCAATTTCATTTTGTTGCATATGGATTTCCAATTTTCCCAGCACCATTTGTTGAAGATGCTATCCTTCCTCCATTGCATGTTTTTAGCTCCTTTATCAAATATAAGATAGTTGTAACTTTGTGGATTAGTCTCTGTGTCCTCTATTCTGCACCATTGGTCCACCTGCCTGTTTTGGTACCAGTACCATGCTGTTTTTGTTACTATTGCTTTGTAGTACAGTTTGAACTCTGGTATCGCTATACCTCCAAATTCACTCTTCCTGCTTAGAATTGCTTTTGCTATTCTGGGTCTTTTTTTTTCCCATATGAATTTCATGATTGCTTTGTCTATTTCTACAAGAAATGCCGTTGGGATTTTGATTGGCATCGCATTAAACCTGTAGAGAACTTTGGGTAATATCGCCATTTTGATGATGTTAGTTCTGCCTATCCATGAACAGGGTACATTTTTCCATCTTCTGAGATCTTCTTCTATCTCTCTCTTTAGGGTTCTATAGTATTCATTGTATAGATCTTTCACCTCTTTTGTTAGGTTGATTCCCAAGTATCTTATTTTCTTTGAGGATATTGTGAATGGAGTGGTTTTCTTTATTTCCATTTCAGAGGTTTTGTCACTGATATACAGGAATGCCTTTGATTTATGCGTGTTGATTTTATAACCTGCTACTTTGCTGAATTCATTTATTAACTCTAGCAGCTTCTTTGTAGACCCTTTTGGGTCTGTTAGGTATATTATCATGTCATCCGCAAATAGCGATAATTTAATTTCTTCTTTTCCTATTTTTATGCCTTTAATTTCTTTTGTCTGTCTAATTGCTCTGGCTAGTACTTCGAGAACTAAATTGAATAGAAGTGGTGATAGAGGGCATCCCTGTCTTGTTCCAGATTTTAGAGGGAATGCCTTCAGTTTTTCTCCGTTTAGGATGATGCTAGCCTGAAGTTTAGCATATATAGCTTTTACAATGTTGAGGTAAGTTCCTGTTATCCCTAGTTTTTCTAGTGTTTTGAACATAAAGGGATGCTGTACTTTGTCAAATGCTTTTTCTGCATCTATCGAGATGATCATATGGTTCTTGTCTTTAAGTCTGTTGATGTGGTGAATAGCATTTATTGATTTCCGTATATTGAACCAGCCTTGCATCCCAGGGATGAATCCTACTTGATCATGGTGCACAAGTTTTTTGATATGTTTTTGTATTCGATTCGCCAGAATTTTATTGAGAATTTTTGCATCCAAGTTCATTAGAGATATTGGTCTGTAGTTTTCTTTCTTTGAAGTGTCTTTGTCTGGTTTTGGGATCAGAGTGATGTTGGCCTCATAGAATGAATTTGGAAGAGCTCCTTCTTTTTCTATTTCTTGAAATAGCTTGAAAAGTATTGGTATTAATTCTTCTTTAAAGGTTTTGTAGAACTCCGCTGTATACCCATCCAGTTCAGGGCTTTTCTTGGTTGGTAGTCTTTTGATGGCTTCTTCTATTTCTTCCTTTGTTATTGGTCTGTTTAAATTGTGTGTGTCTTCCTGTCTCAATCTGGGCAGATCATATGCCTTAAAAAATTTATCAATATCTTCACTATCTTCTATTTTATTGGAATATAGGGTTTCAAAATACTTTCTAATTATCTTCTGTATTTCTGTAGTGTCTGTTGTGATATTGCCTGTTTCATCCCGTATGTTGGTAATTTGAGTTCTCTCTCTTCTTCTCTTCATTAGCATGGCCAAGGGCCTGTCTATCTTATTTATTTTTTCAAAGAACCAACTTTTAGTTTTATCAATTTTTTCAATGGTTTTTTTTGTTTCAATTTCATTGATTTCTGCTCTAATTTTAATTATTTCTTGTCTTCTACTACATTTGCTGTTGTTTTGCTCTTCCTTTTCTAGGTTTTTCAGGTGTAGTGTGAGATCATTTATTTGTTGGTTATTTCTTTTTTTGAGGAAAGAACTCCAAGAAATGAATTTTCCTCTTAAAACTGCTTTCATTGTGTCCCATAGATTCCAGTATGTTGTGTCTGTATTATCATTTGTCTCTAAGAATTTTTTCATCTCCTCCTTTATGTCTTCTGTAACCCATTGATCATTCAGTAACATATTGTTCATTTTCCATGTGATGTAGGATTTTTCCTTCCTTCTTTTGTCATTGATTTCCAATTTCATTCCATTGTGATCAGATATGGTGCATGGTATTATCTCCATGCCTTTATATTTACTAAGCGTTGCCTTATGGCATAATATATGGTCTATCTTTGAGTAGGATCCATGTGCTGCTGAGAAGAACGTGTATCCACTTGATGATGATTGATATATTCTATATATGTCGGTTAAGTCTAGGTTATTGATTGTGCTGTTGAGTTCTATAGTTTCTTTATTCAGTTTTTGCCTAGAGGATCTGTCTAATGGCGAGAGCGGTGTGTTGATGTCACCCATAATTATTATGTTGTGGTCTATTTGACTCTTGAACTTGAGGAGAGTTTGTTTTATGAACGTTGCAGCTCCATTGTTTGGTGCATACAAATTGATAATTGTTATGTCTTGTTGGTGGATGGTTCCTTTTAACAGGATATAGTGTCCTTCTTTATCCTTCTTGATTAACTTAGGTTTAAAGTTGATTTTATTTGATATGAGTATGGCCACTCCTGCTTGCTTCCGAGGGCCATGTGAGTGGTATGATTTTTCCCAACCTTTTACCTTCAGCCTGTGTATGTCTTTTCCTATCATATGAGTGTCTTGAAGGCAGCATATTGTTGGATTTGTTTTTTTCATCCAGGTTACTAGCCTATGTCTCTTGATTGGTGAGTTTAGGCCATTAACATTTAAGGTTACAATTGAGATATGATTTGTACTTCCAGTCATGCTTCTTTATTTATTTATTTTAGTTTGGCTGGTTTTACTTTTTGGTTATTTTCCTCCCCCTTTATTGAGACACCTCTTGCTGTTAGTTTTGGGCACTATTTTTCAATTCCTCTTCTTGTAGTATTTTGCTCAAAATGCTTTGCAGTGCTGGTTTTCTTGCTGCAAATTCTTTTAGCTTTTGTTTATCGTGAAAGATTTTAATTTCATTGTCAAATCTGAAGCTTAATTTTGCTGGATACAGTATTCTTGGTTGGAATCCAGTATTTTTCAGCATTTGAAATACATTGTTCCAGGATCTTCTCGCTTTCAAAGTCTGTGATGAGAAATCAGTCATTAACCTAATTGGTTTACCCCTGAATGTAATCTGCCTCTTTTCTCTCGTAGCTTTTAATATTCTCTCCTTGTTCTGTACGTTGGCTATCTTCATAATTATATGTCTTGGAGTTGGTCTATTATGGTTTTGAATGTTTGGGGTCCTGTAGGCTTCCAGGATTTGGCAATCCATTTCATCTTTCATCTCTGGGAAGTTTTCTAGAATTATTTCACTTAATATCCTGTCCATTCCTTTGGTTTGAGTCTCTGTGCCTTCTTCTATCCTGATGACCCTCAAATTTGGTTTTTTTATGACATCCCATATCTCTTGAATAGATTGCTCATGGGATTTAAGCATCTTTTCTGTGTTGACTATATTCTTTTCAAGTTGATAAACCTTGTCTTCATTATCTGATGTTCTGACTTCTACTTGATCAAGTCTGTTTGTAATATTCTCGTTTGAGTTTTTAATTTGGTTTATATTTTCCTGCAATTCTAGGATTATTGTTTGATTTTTTTTAAGATCTCTATCTCCTGGTAGAGCTCGTTCTTTGCCATTGGAATTTGTTTCTTTAATTCGTTTTTAAAATATACTTTTATTGCTTGGACTTGCTGTCTCATGTCTTCCCTAATATTCCTTTCCATTTGAGTTAGGTAGGTCTTGAGTTCATTCCCTATCCCTGCTTCTGATGTTTCTATGTCCTCCTGTAGAATTAAGTTGTCCTGTATTGTTTGTACTCCTTTTTTCCCTTGTTTTCTCATGTTGTCCACGTTACTTACCAGCTCTATTTGATTGCCGTGTTTCTGCTCTCTTCTATAGATTTGTTTTGGTTCTGCATTACTGTGTTGTTTCTTCTTTGTGTTGTTAAACTGTGCCTGCTAACGTGGATTCTGCTAGGAAGGAATTCCGACGGCCGAGCTCCAGTGATGTCACTACTCTGCTATGACGGGCCCCAGGCTCCTTGCTGGGGTGTCCTAATGGGGCTGTGTGACTGGACTGTCTCTGTTTGGTTTCAGCTCCCCGTGGAGGCAGGCGGGCAGTCTCCAGCCGCCCAGTATCTCAGGCAGCGGGCGGGTGAACGGTCGCCGGCGGGGGAGTGGACTTCAGCCGCCCAGTCGCGCGGGCAGTGGGCCAGCTGTCGCCGGTGGGCGGGTGATCTCTAGGCACCCCGTCCTGCGGTCGGTAGCCGGCGGGCGGGCGTTCTCCTACCGCCCAGTTACGGGGGCAGTGGGTGAACTGTCGCCGGCAGGCCTGCGGTTTCCAGCCGCCCAGTCGCGAGGGCCTGGCCTCTAGTCCCCTAGTTTCTTGTGCTAGTCTTGGTTTCTCCTGCTAGACCAGATTTCCCCTGAGTGATGGCTCTCGGCAGTTCAAACTGTACTCTGGACCTGCCGTTTGTTGGGTGTGGAGGGTGTCTATTGGGGACCCCGGCACTCTATTGTTTTGTTCCCGTTGTGGGGGATAGAACTGTACCGCTTCCTTCCCCCTCTGAAATCCCGTACTCAGCCCGGGGGTCAGTGCAGTCTCATCCAGCAGGATTCCACAGAATTGCAGCCACTTTTCTCCCTGCTTGCTAATTAATTACTTCTCTGCGGCGCCCTGCCTTCTGTAGCCGTGGGGAAGGCCGGGCGAATCAGTCAGCCCGGATCCCCGGGGTCGCACAATTGGCTATTGGGATCCCTGGCACTCTATCGTTTTGATTTTTTCTGCTTGCCCCTCCCCCAGTGCTGGCTAGACAGGTTTCGTTTTGGCTGCTGATGGGAGGGGGAGTTGAAGGTCAGGTGTCTCTAGTTTTCCCCTAGTCTTTATGTGGGCTCACTCTGATACTCCCTCCCCCGGAAAGCCTTGGAGAGCCTAGGAGACACAGACCTGTTTTATTGTTACAGTCTGTCGGAGAGTGGTGGTGGATACTTCAGCTCTCCAAGATGGTGGCCGCTGATTGCCTTGGAGGGGTTTCCGTTGTGGGGGACGGGACTGTATCGCTTCCTTCCCTGTCTGAAATCTCGTACTCAGCCCGGGGGTCAGTGCGGGTTTGGCTGGTGGGGTTCCACCGAATCATCTTTTGACCTTTCTTAAAAGCCCTCAGAGCTTCTTACCAAATCCTGACATATTCTTAACTATGAGCTCAGCTTCTGTTTTTTCTGAAATCAGTAGCTCATATTTCCCTCATCTATAAAATCATTGAACTATAAGCCCTGAAATATATAGTGCATGAAGGAGGAGGAAGCAAATGGAAACTCTGGTGCTTGGAAACTTCAAATGGTGCTCTTCACCCAATAACCAGAAGTTGTTCATAATGGAAGTGTCCACAGCCCACCACCCTGCCTGGCACAAAGACTTGGACATGTCCCTTCATCTAATGAGATCAAGGAGGCTCTTGCAGTGGACATGTGCTACCACTTTGCCAGCTGGACAATGCCTTGGAAATATAACAGAATTGCGTTTTAGTTCGAATCCTCATTTATTTGAAAAAAGAGGACACTGGAGCTCAGAAGGAATCGGGGACTCGCCCCAGGTCACAAAGTCAGGGAAGGGCAAAGCAGCAATTGAAACAAGTCCAGTGCCCTTTCCACTCCACCACAGTGTTGTTTGTTAGAAACACTTTATTTCTGTTTGGGAGGTAACCTTAAATCTGCAGAGCCACGCGTAAAGTTCTGGCAGAATGCAGCCCAGTGTTGTAATCTTCCTCTAACACTTCCCCAGGCCTAAAGCCTTATAAGGAATTTGCATCTCTATCACAGTTCCCAATTAGCTTTGACAAACTTGACTTCTTGCCAACCCGTATACTCCATCACCCCCCCTGATTCCAACAGGCAGATCATCCTGTTAAACATAAACGTTGAGACTTAATATCTCAACTAACAATGGCCATCTGTTCACACTTAATTACCATCTTCCCCAAACATATTTATTTGACAATCTCAAAGAAAAACTCCATGTGTGGAGAGGACTGAGGATTTGAAGATTTAGGCTTTCTGCTTAAGAGCTGTCCATTAAACTTAAAATTATCTCAAACCTGGTTCAAGTCTTCCTGGAAAAAGAAACACACAGTCTCTAAATCCCACATTCTTGCATTTATTTTCTAAAATGAAAAGTTTAAGAACAAATCATGAATAAAACAATAGCATGGGCTGCCTTTCTTTTCTCACCCTCACCCAGACTTTCTTCTTATCTTTCTTAAATACAGATTTTCTAAAAAAAAAAAAAAAAGAAAAAAAAAAGAAAGAAAGAAAGAAAAAATTGAGGGAAAGCTCTCAGATGTGATGTGTCATTGATCAACAGTAGGTTTGACATCCCGGATAAGAAGGCATTCACCTACACTGATCTCTCATCATAATCCCATGTACCTTGGAAAGGACCCTTCTGGATTTCTGTCACTTCAGTCACTGTACATAAACAATCCTGTATTCCTGTGTCCCTAACTTGTGTGTGGTCATTCAAAGACTCTTATGAATGTTTTCAATAGTCAGAATCTCAATAGCTCTTGGCTTTGCAGAAGAAAAAGTGT
Source organism: Spermophilus citellus (assembly GCF_964194105.1). Taxonomy (NCBI): domain Eukaryota; kingdom Metazoa; phylum Chordata; class Mammalia; order Rodentia; family Sciuridae; genus Spermophilus; species Spermophilus citellus. The sequence continues at coordinate 86,638,677 of NC_138193.1, forward strand.
TAGCTTTGGTTGAATTAGACATCAGGTATTTTTTTACAAAACTAAACGGTCACTAATCTGAACAAATTTACAGCAGAAAAGGAGGAAATCCCTGGTCAAAGTAAATAAGCTTATAAAAACTCATGGCCACAACATTCATAACCAAGACTTTTTTTTTTTTTTTTTTTTTTTTTTTTTGGTTTAACTATTAGCCACCCACAAGCAAAAATCCCTATCAGAAAAAAAAAATTCTATTTAGGGAGATATTTTTTGGAATGAAGAAGAATGAATTGCACTGCCTCTGGACATCTGTGTGTTTTTTCGATTTTGTAGCCTCTGCTGATTGGAATGCATCTGGTGTCTTGGCCTCTCTTGAGGAAAAACAGGCAATTAAGAAGCTTTCCAGGGCTGGGGATGTGGCTCAAGCGGTAGCGCGCTCGCCTGGCATGCGTGCGGCCCGGGTTCGATCCTCAGCACCACATACCAACAAAGATGTTGTGTCCGCCGAGAACTAAAAAATAAATATTAAAAATTCTCTCTCTCTCTCTCTCCTCTCTCACTCTCTCTTAAAAAAAAAAAAAAAAAAAAAAAAAAAAAAAAAAAAGAAGCTTTCCAGAGACCCACAGTCACAGAGGAATGACTTTCAAACGGCATCTATTCACTTATTTAGGAAATAAATATTATCACTTACTCTATACCAATTTCTATGCTAATATCTGGGACTATGACCCTGATCCAGATAGACAAGTTTGCTGTCTTATGGAGCTTAGCCTGGAGAGAAAGAAATGAAAATACACTGCTTCGATGATTATATAAAGAGAAGAAAAATTATGTGTGAGAATCTGGCTTTTAAAAAAAGTACTTTTCAAAAAATTATGAATATACTATCTCAATATTTTAAGTACTGTCCTATGAAAAAATAGTCTTAACCTTCAGTAAAATCTGCCCAGGCAGTCTCCCTTGCCTTCAGGAGCAACACAATGCCGTAGTTCATGATTCCACAAACACACTAGCACTCAGCGAGGTTCCACTTGCTTAGCAAGTTCTCTTTGCCAAATTAAGTTTCTGTGCTAATCTGGAATTGAGGCCTCATAAGAGGAAAGTCTAGAACTGGGAAGTTCAACAACTTATGTATTTCACATGGATTAATAATAAAACAATGAATTAATAACAATAAAAGGTCCAACTCCCTAAAGCATGTTACAATCTGACTGCACAAGTCTTTTGCTCTAAACACTCATAAAGGAGAGTAAATGATTCCACTGGCATCCTACTATATGTATATCAACATTTTTATATTGCATTTATAAGGAGTTTATTTCTTAACAATATTTGACAGGATTAGCTGGAAACTTTTACTAATCAGCAACCCACATTTACCGATAGAAGAATCTGAAAATATTTTTTAAATTACATATTTTGCTTCCACAATGCAGCATCAAAGTCCCACTCCAGAGCATCCCTCCCACTGAATAAAATAAAACCTATCAAAAGCTAAAGATATATATACAAATATGGGAAATAATAGAGAATGTAGAAATAAACCCATACATATATGATCAAATGATGTTTAACAAAGGTATTGAGGCAATTCAATAGGGAAAGGGAAGTCTTTCTTACACATAATGTGGAATATACTGCTCAGGAAAAAAAAGTTAACAAGAATCCTTACCTCATACCATACATAGAAACCAACTTGAAATGATCACAAACCTAAATTTGAAACATAGACCTCTAAAGTTTTTTACAAGAAGTGATTATGACCTTGTGGCAATGTTTCTTGTATAGAGAATAAAAACCGTAAAGGAAAGAAATTTAAAAATTAGTCTCTGATGAAATTTAAGTGTTTACTACTTGAAAGACACAAAATAAAAGCAGCAGGCCACAGGACTGGAGAAAATATTTGCTAAATATATATCAGAAAAGACTTGTGTAGAGAATGTATTTTTTAAAAACACAACAGTCAATAGTAAGAAGACAAATGATCTAATTTTCAAAACAAATTTAAAAATTTAAATAGACACTTTACCTGGAAGGAACTACAATTGGCCCACAAGCATATGAAGAGATGCTCAAAACATTAATAATCAGGGAAATTCAAATTAAAAATGAGATATCACTGTTAGTTCATTAGATTGGATAATGTATATTTTTCAACTGACAATACCAAGTTTTAGTATAGATATGTTAGTGAGTATGTTGAAAACAGTTCAGCAGTTTTTCAAAAACTTCAGCATGAACATACTGTAACCCACAGCTGGTCCACTTCTAAGTTTTTAGACAAAAGAAGTGAAAACATATATCCATAGTAAGACTTGTACACAAATGTTCATAGAAACTTTGTTTAACAGTAATAATCTGAAAAACAGCTTAAATGTCCATCAACAGGTAAATGAATGAACAATTTGTGGTATATCCATATAATGCAAAATGATTCCAGCAATAAAAAGGAACCCAGCTATCCCACTCCTAGGTATTTATTCAAAAGATCTAAAATAAGCCTCCTCCAGTGATACTGCATACCAATGTTTATAACAGCACAACTCACAGTAGCCAAGTTACAAAACTGGCCTGTGTGTTTCAACAGATGAATGTAAAGAAAATGTCACACACACACACACACACACACACACACACACACACACACAATAGTTTTACTCAGCCATAAAGAAGAATGAAATTATGTCATTTGCTGGTAAATGGATAGAACCTGAGAACATCATGAAATAAGCCAGACTAAGAAAGTCAAAGGTTGAATATTTTCTCTTATATGAAGAAGTTATAAAGGGGGGGGGAAGGAATAGAATAAAAGAGGGAAATATATATATATATATATATATATATATATATATATATATATATATTTCATGAGCTAAATAGAGGGAGCTCATGAAAACAGAAGGGAGATCATTCAACAGACTAGAGGCAGGGAACTGAGAGGGAGGAAGGGAAGACATGGGGAAGTACTGGGGAACAAAATCTGCCAAAATATGCTATGTGCATGTAAGAATATGCCACAATAAATCTCACTTTTAAATATAATTATAATGCACAAATCAAAATACTACTAATAGTGAAAGATCAGTAAAGGATAGCAAGCAGATCAAGGGGAGCAAAGGAGAGGTGAAGGAAAGGGTAAAAGAAATGAGATTGATAATTTATGTTATGTGCATGCACAATCCTGGCTTAATGAATCCAACTATTTTGTATAATTATAATGCACCAATTTAAAAACCTCTAGCTCTAGTGTCAAAGCATAGAGATTGGATTATAAATAAAAACACTAAAGAGCTACTAGTTGAGGGGCCATGGGGCAGATATATTGTCCCTTAGTAACTGACAAAGCTCAATTGAGAGAACTAACCTTTAAAGAAGACTTGTATTTTAAGCAGTCCATTTTAAAGCTCCACCTGCTATGAAGACATTCCTTTAATAATTACACCAGCACAGAGACAATCTCTGTATCTGTGAACCTGTTCCACCTCCTTAGAAGAATAGGGTTTTATCATGATGGTTTATGTCAGAGTATTATGAAAAATGTCTCTAAAATATCATTTTAAAAGGAACAAATTATTGCTATGCTCAACAAATTGAGACTTCAGATGAATCTCAAAATCATTATGCTGAATGAAAGAAATGTGGCAAAAAGGAGTATACACTCTATGATTCTATTTATGTGAAACTCTAAAAAGTGTAAACTAATCTAAAGTGACAGAAAGCAGATTAGCAGTTGCATGTGGATCTTGGCAGAGAGAGGGATGGATGCTGGGACGGGGGGAGAATTTAGGGAGACAGAAATGACTGTTAACTTGATTATGGTGATGGTTTTATGGTTATAAACATTTGTCAAAACTGATACAATTGTACATTTTAAGTATCTTCGGTTTGTTATACTTCCATTACACCTCAGTAAAGTTGTAAAATAAATTAATATATTTTGTCTCTTTGCCCCAGCTCCAAGTCTTTGCTGCCTTCACTCCACATGTAAATGTATCTCACATAATCCATTCTTCCAAACTAAATTCTCGAGTTTGACCACAGGGTAATAAATTGTTGTTTTGGAAATGTGGAAAGACTGGAAGCACTAATTAACACAGAGAAGCCGTATGTCACAGTTACCAATAGGGATCTGAGAGTTATAGGTACTGAAGTTCGAATCTCTGTTCTCTCTTACTTTTGAAGTGAACCTGAGTGAAACTAAATTTTTTGCGTCTCAGTTTCTTCACCTGCAAAATATTAATATTAACATTACTTATACCATAAAGTTGTTTTGGATATTTAATAAGATCATATGCAGAACACAAGGACCCAAATAGCTTTCTTAATAAGTTAAAACACTACCATGACATTCAAATGGTATCCCAACATTTTTAATTCTTTAAAAAGTCAATGAAATCACCCAGGCAAGTCTGAATAATCGGTTGAAAAACACGATAGGAGCCAATCATTGATCACGGTTTATTCAAATTTGCATAATTCTTGAATGTGCTTTCATGGGGATTTTACTGCAGTAAGATTATAAGCAAGTTTTTTCTATTTCTACCCACATCCTCTTCTTGCTTTGTAGTCATATCAAAATCTTTTTATGAGGCTCTTAGATCTAAAATAAGGGATATAGAGGTTCACCCAAGAAATCTGTTAACTATTTCTGTTTTTTAAAACGGATTAAACTTTTCTATGCCTTTTCTTCTGATTTTGTTAGTGGTCGGTTCCAATTTGGAACTACCTCCATCTGGTGTGGTTAGAACTCAATAAATGTTAATACCTTTGTTTCCCTAGTTCAAGATTTAGGTCTATTAACATAGCTGCAGCACACATGATAACCAAGAAATCACATGGGACTATTGGATTCAAAGATAGATTCCATATGAGGCTCATGAGGTTTGAACCAAAATACAAGCATAGCAGATACGTCGTTTTAGTACTACAGCTGCTTCTGATCCTGAGTTGAGAGCAGCACTCTATTTCTATTATTTCAAAGCAAGCTAGACATCACTTCATTGACCATAAAGACACAGGAGCTAAATAAACGAGTACCTATTATGTGCTAGCCTCTATACTAGAAGCTTCAATACTCTTTCCAAAAGTCTTCATAATAAACCACTTCTGCTTTGCATATGAGGTTATGAGGTGTGATGTGCTTATGGTTGTATGTGTAGTATGCAATAATAAAATTAGGATTCAAACATACATGGGATATGCATTAAACAACCTATGTTTTGTACAGCATACCATGTCACCTCTCAGTGTTTATAAGCTTAGAAAAGGTGAACTTATCTTCCAACCTAGGCCTTTCTAAGAATAAAGTTAGTAGAAGAACTTTGAACAATTATGCAGGACAATAGTTGTAACCTAGGACCCTGATGAGCAAACCAAAGTGAACCATCATTCTAGTCTGAGTCATCAACTGTTCAAGCAATATTTCAAAGCAAAAAGACACAGAAAAAAGTGAGAATACAGTCACAGGATGGATACTGGCCAAAAGAAAGACATGACCCTGATTTTAAAGAAAACATTTCGGGTCCTAATCAAGATCCTCAGTCCTCACAGTGTCGTCTACAGACCACCAGCAGCATCAGGGAGCTTATTAAAAATATGAAATATAGAACTTATCTCAGAACTGCTGGATCCAAATCTGCATATTAATAAGATACCTTGGTACTTCATATACATGTTAAAATTTAAGAAGCATTTGTCTATCAGTCTATAAATTACTTATCATGTGAGTAAATTGAGTAGTTTTGTTTAAAAAAAAATAGAGACTCCAAGACCCTGTGCTCCAAAGATACTGATTCTATAAATTTGGGTGGACCCAGAAGTTTACTTCTTAATCCATTTCTTCATGAAATACTTGGGACAGGCCCGGTTGGGAGTCCAGTTGTCCAGAATATCCAATATAAGATATACTCAAGTTTTCATAAGAAATCATACAAGGGGTTGAAATGAAGGCAGTTTGAAATACTCTGAAATTCACTATATTTACATTTTTATCAAGAAATTTCTTTTGTAAGCCTCAAAAATCCTTTGAGAGCTAGATTCCATAATAGGAAAATATGTTAGCTGAGGAATTTCCAATGAAATGAAGGAAAGCATAATTTTTCCAAAGAAGGACTTCCAGTTCTTGGAGCAAACAAACATAGTACACCCAGACACAGACACTGCAATGAGAGGAGACCAAGAAGGTGGCCAAACGCTGCTTTCCAGTATATTCACGGCAGTGTGACAGTGCTTACTTGGTCTTCATTAGTACCTCTACCCACTCCCAACCTCATCTCCAGAGACTTGAACAGTCTGTTTCTATGTCATTTCTCAGGGTACTGCACACAACAAAAGCTAATGGCTGAATGATGACAGACACCTTGCTCTATTATAGCCACTCTTTTACATACTTTTCTTTTTGGCCACAAATTTGTTGTTAAACATCTAATGGATCTCCAATGCAGTGAAGTTCAGGTGCTAGCTCTCAATAATTAGAACGACATGAAAAGCCTTCCTTTGTGATGGGAAAGATGTAGCATCAAGGTAGTGAACAATGTAATTCAGAATCAGGACAAAAATTCAAGATCGTGAACTCGGAAGTTCACAAACTCTGAAACAGAAACTGTCTGCAGAAGTGAAAGAAGACAGAGGCCAATAGAGAATGCTGACGATCTGGCCTTCTGCTGCAGTATGAAATGTGTCCCCAACACATTTGGAAGAGATTCAGTCATGAGGGCACTGGTTAATGTTATCATGAGAGTGAGTTAGGGATGCAGACTTGTCATGAGAGCAGACGTGTCATGAAAATGATTTTGGCCCCCTTTTGCTTTCTCATTCTCTCATGCTCTCTTGCCCTTCAACCTTGCACCTTGGGATGATGGAAGAAGCAAGAAGGCCTCAGCTGATGCAGGATACTTGACCTTGGACTTCCCAGCCTCCAGAACTGTAAGAAACAAATTTTTTCTGTTTGTTATGTATTTCTCAGTCCCAGTGTCCTCCTGTAGCAACACAAAATGGACTAAGACACCTTCTGAGCCAGGTCTAGCAACAGTCTGTATAGCTAGGAAACCAGAGTTGAGCCCTTTCAAGGAACACTAGGAATTATAAAACTCTCAGATGTAGAGTTTCCATTCTTTATATTCTCTAATCTTTGAATATCTTATGATTTCTACAGCTTACTTTTTAAATATTTTATAATGAAAGATATGGACAATGAAAATCCCAGTAGTCAGGGTCTAGATTCAGTATTTGTTAACATTTTGCCTTATTTGTTCTATTTAGATAATTTTTTTTGTTGAACCATTCCCAAGTGAATTGAAAACATCTTGACACCTCACTACTAAATGTTTTAGCTCATTTCTCCTAAGAATAAGATTCTATACATAACCACAAAACTATAAAAACATCAAAAAAAATTCTAAATATCTGCTAATGTCCAATTTTTATTAAATTTCTCCCAATGGTCTTCAAAACATCTTTCCTACAACATTTTATTTTGACAATTTGCAAAAAGTAAAGTTGATTTTTTATAGTTTACATTCATATAGCCACCACCCAGACAGTACCATTAGTTTTTTTTTTTACTACATGCCTTTACATCTATCCACATATGTTTTTTTAGTCCATTAAATCATTTTACTTTTTGACATATTTCAAAGTAAAGTGCATTGGCACAGTTTCACTTCAATTTTCTTCAGGCAGATCAGTAAGTAGAGTTCAATATTTGTTTATAATTTTATCTTTTGATGGGACATTTATGCACAATGAAATGCACATATCTTGTTACATTTGCTGAGCTTTAACAAATATATACATTTGTTTAACCCAAGTACATATCAAGAAAGAGAACATTCCCAGGAAGTTCTTTTGTAATCTTTTCCACTCAATCCTCCCTCCCAAATCTCATTCTCAAAGGCAAACACTATTCTGATTTTTTTCACCATGGATTAATTTTACCTGTTCTGGAACTTCAAAAAAATAGAATTATTTCATAAATACTCTTTGGAGGTTAGTGTCTACCACTGAGGGAATGCTTTTGAGAATCATCCATATTGTCATATTTAATTTTACAAGAAAGTTTTATTTTCCAAAGTGAATCTAACATTTGCAGTCCCACCAACAATAAATGAGATTTCCTATTGCTATTTTCTTTCTTTTTTGTTTCTGCTCATATCTTTTTAAATTCCTTTCTTCTTCTTACTTTGGGTTTACTTCTCTTCTTTTTTTAGTTTCTTAAAGTGTATCCTCAACTCTTGACTTTTGGCCTTTTTAAAAATTGTAAACATTTTAAAGTTATAAATTTCTAAGTATTATGTTAGCGGTTCCCTACAAATTTTGATATATAGTTCCCTTTTTATTTTAGTTTAAAATATCATCTGATTCTTTTATGATTTATTTCATTAATAAATTATTTAGAAGTATTTAATTTCCAATATGTTGGGGGTTTCCTGGATACCTTATTGTTATTGATTCATAATTAAATGCCACAAGTGAATATAGAAAATGCTCTGTATAATTTCAATCTTTTTAAAAAATTATTGAGGCTTGTATTTGGCTCAGAACATGGTCTATTTTGGTGACCATACCATATTCACTTGAAAAAAGATGTTTTTTTAATCTCCAACCATGGGTTTAGAATCAACTATTTCTCCCTTAAAGTGTTTTATAATGTTTTGTTTTCCAAAAGCGATATGATCAAATATTCTTGCACAAGTGTTTAACCTGAATTTTATCAAGCCTTTAGAACTACCTAATTTTCTACCCTGAAGAGGAACAAGTTAAACAACATTATGAGGAAACAATCAGGCATATTCAGAATAAAGTTTATTCTACAAGATAACTGGATTGTTATCTTCAAAATGTCAGTGTCATAGAAAGGGGAGCATTCTTTCACCTTTTAAGACTGAAGAAATATTTCAACCAAATGCAATGCTCTCATCTTTTAAGCAGCTAATTATTTTTGTATAGACAGCCAAGCCCTGAGAGACACAGTGATATTAATGCTACACTTTGATTATTATAGTTCACCACGAGACATGAAACCTCACTAGATGATACGGTACTGAATGTACAAAGAAGAAAAGACTCCTTAAAGGCAAACAGATCAACCAGATTCTAGAAAGAACCATTTGGCACTTTCCCTGCTAGAACCCCTCAAGCCATATCTTCAGCATCAGGGTATCCTGGAACTTGGCGTAACAGTGCTGGATGTTCAGAATAAAGATTCCCATTATACCCATTCACGCCATAATTCTGTCTTCATCGGAAGACACCAATCACCACAAAGTAGTTCACATATGCTGTTCCCAGCTTGGCTTTGGTTGTGGATGCCCTGCTCTGCTATTTAGATCCTCAATCTAGGAGTTAAGGATTGGCTCTTCACTGGGAAGATTGTTAGATGACAGCTGTCTACCAAGAGCCTTTTCTGGAAGTTGCCTCAGCTGAAATCAATGATCTCAACCCAAGTCACAGCCCCATCCTTGGGCAGCTTGTATTCAATGACTGATCCACCTGAATAAGGATCCTGCCCCTCACTTTAGAGTTTGGCACAACTCTAAAGGACCATGCAGCCTCAGAGCCTCCTGTGGCATGGCATAGCCCTTGTCAAGTGAAAACACAGCCAATCTCTCCCTCTACCAGGTCCTCCTTTTTCTATTTCTTCCCTATTTATTGATCTCAAGGATACTCCCTAGTACGCTTTCTGTGAACTGATCTACATCTCAGGGTCAACTTCCTAAAGAATATGTCCTGCAACAACACTACATAGCCCATCACCTCTAGAGAGCTTACAGTGCTTTGCATGGGTATTTCTTTGGAAACCAAATAATTCATATTTGCAAAATGGGAAATTGAGGCCCAAAATTTTCTGTGACTTGCTTGGAATCATCCAAGGTATCAATGCTGGGCATAGGCAGTGTGCCAAGGCATGCTTAAGAACCATATGAATATGCTGCCAAGTTTTCATTTATGTCTAAAATTTATTTTTGCTACAACAGAGAAAAACACACCCTTCCAACAACATGCTCCAGATGGAATGCTAAGATTCATGGGTTTGTGGGGTTGAGTACAACACAGGGAATAACAAATTTAGAACAAGTGTAAAGAAGCAGAGAATTCAAAGAAAGCATGTTTACTGGAAATGAGATTTGCTCTTCTCATGAGCATACAAGAAGATGGACAGGACAGTAAATCTACTGAGCAGCAACATTATGCTGAAGGGTGGCAGTCACCATTGCAATAATTGTACACGTTTTAAGAGATGCTTGCAGACATGGTTTTACAGTAGGAATAGTTACGTTAATATTTTTGCTGTTCAGTTTGTTTGGAGGGTTGCTATCCAATTTTCTAGTATTTGAAAATCTGCATCGAATACAAAAAAAATTAAGAGATTAGAATTCAGGGAATCTGGTCCTCCCATGAATTCTATATGCACCCAATTTCACTAAAATAGAGAATAGCTATAATCTCTCGTTATTGACCTTTATAGTCTGATATGTTCTCAAATTGAGAAGCCTTGCTGTTCTGTAATAAAATTAAACGTGTTAGCTTTGGTACTACATTAAATGTAGAAATTGCTAATAGAAGACTATATAACAAGGAGGGGGTGTATATTCACTTCAGAAACAAAGCCAGTATTTTGATGTCCGTGACCCACTCAGCATACAGATGTAGCCCATAGAAACAATGAAAACACAGCACTTCATTTTGACCGTGTCCACACAGCCATTTTATTTTTCTTTTCTCTTGAAATCTATGGTACATTCTCTGCCAAACTCCCTCATCCAGCAGCACCTTTCAGCTCAGCAGCACTAAGCCTTCTTTGTGCACCTGGAATGAGGTATTGATAAGCTCAGAGGAGTCACTGGATGAGAAAGATTTCTGGTTAGTTGAGGTTTCAGTGAGGTCCGGTTTTCAAAACCTCCATGACTGGCGCTCTAGAATCAAATATGAACTGCTGAACTTTATAAGTTAGGGACAAATCTGAAACTGCTTTACACACACTAAAGGAGAAAATCTGTCCTCCAACATCACAACTGGATGCAGTGACAATGCTGAACTCATCACATAACCCACAGCCCTTTATTTCATACAAGCTAGTGAAAAGTCAAAGAGCTCACTTACAGGTCTTTCTTTAAAAAAAAATTAAAACAAAAAGAACCTTTCTAACCACAGAGCCAAAAGTGGAGGGGAGTTTTAATCCTCGGGGACTTCTAATCCTCGGGGACTTCTTATCGGCAGCACCTCCTGGTTCTTCATACCCTAACAGGCTCGTAATTTTCATTAAATTGGCTGGCAGCTCTGACTTTGCCTAGAGGGGAATATAACCCAGAGCAGCCAAAAGGAACTTTACGTTCTCTGGGTTTTGTCACTTGCTATTAGAATCAATCTTTTTTAAATTTAGGATAATGAATCATAAGTATTAAATAGTGACCTGATTGCAAAACTTCATCAAGTTTGTCCGGGAGGTGCAATCAACAACACATCAGACTATAAAGGTCAATAACGATAACATTTCAGAGACTCCTCCTTGTTCAACACTGCAAAAGAAAATGACATTATGAACTAGGCTTTATTTGCTGAACAGAATACAGATGTGTTTGCATATACTTCTTAGCTTCCTTTTCTAATGCTCACAGTTTAGTTTATAGATTCATCACATATGCATATGTCAACTTGTGGCTCTAACAGATTCATTTCACTTCATCCAATATGTTGCTAAACCTCTTGGGGAATTCTGTGGTTTAGTGCAATGGGCTGACATAGCACTAATTTAATCCAAATTCTGTGTTTCATACCGTTAAGATGTTCACTATTGTAGCATTGTTTGGGGGGATTCATATAAGGTTATTTAGTGAAAGAAAACATAAGACAAATATGACATTCTCCCAAAAATCACAGACAGCTAGAGATCCTGCTTGAACCAAATGGTTGGCATCTCCACCCTGGCTCAACTGCCGATTCTTCATTCACATCTCTTTAGCTCTTCTTGGTGCTCTATGATCATCTCCTTCCTGCTTGCCCCTATGCCAGAGTCTCTGTTTGGAAGCAGGTTTCTCTCTAATCTGATCATGACCTTCCTACCTAACTAACCTTTTTGGGTAGGCACCTATAAGATAAAACAGAAAAAAAAATGTTGCTTTACTAAAGTACAAAGAAGCTCTGGCTTTATACAGCTACCTGAATTTATGAATCACCACAGTCTACAGCTTTGTCCTCAGATTCATAAGCTCAGAAATGTGGTCAAGTATCTTGGCAGTAGACCCATGTTCACTAAGCCTACAAGAGTCATGTAAGAACAAAAATTGCTAGTGTATTAATTTTCATTGAAGCATATTTGCTAGACAATTCCTAATCCTCATTTTGGCCTGAGTTGTATATTCCTCCCCCAGAAGCAGTTACATGAGCAGTCATTTTATAATAAGATTATTTATGGCTCAAGGAGAGCTAGTTGTTCAGCATTTGGACCCTTAAGGGAATGACGGTTCTGGCTCTGGTCATCAGGCCCATCTATCTCACTGTAGGCACATGCAGCAGATACAGGAAGCTCTCTTTTATAACATGATATCACTTCATTGGGCTTCAATCCAGGCTGACCAGACCTCCTCCCTCCTTTTCTTTTCTCTTTTTTCTTTTTGGTGAGTGGACTTAGGACCTCACACATGCTCAGCATACACTCTACAACAGAGCTATACCTCAATACTCTAAGCCCTTCAACTAGCCCTTTTCTGTTGGCACGAAACAGTAAATTAGGTTCCCATATTCTGTACAAAATTAGTGCCTACTCTCTGAGAGGACATGTCCCTTGGAATTCTGGGTGTCCCTCAACTCTGCAGTAACCAACTTACTGATGAAGTAAACCAACTGGTTCTTGCTTCACTCTCATTAATAGAACACTTTCCATCTATGCCCTCTCAGAGGACATCTTTATTTTCCAGTTCTTAGAGGTCTCTTTTCCTGTTGCTCTTTAAAACCTAGCCTCGACTTGCCTTATCTCCACTGCTTCCCACACATACCATTCTCCCTGGCCACACCAAACTCTCCACTTTTTTTTTTTTCCTCTTTGCTGGATCCATAGACTATTAGTCTTTAAGCCATAGAACCGGCTCTGGCTAAGTTCAGCAGAGAAAGGATTTATAAGGAGTATACAGAGTAGCTTCCAGCATCGAGGGCAAAACTGTAAAAGCAGGTTTCAGAAAAGACAGAAACTGAAGCTAGGCTGAGGACCCAGGTAGCAGAAACAGCTGGGCATATCTTCAGAAAGTCACCACCGGGATGAATCAGCTCCTATAATGTTCTATCCTGCCAAGCTTCAAATTCCTACAACCCACACTTTGGGCTAAGGAAGGCAGGGTACCATTACTGGCAGAACCACAATCCAGTACAGAATGAGAGGGACCATTCCTTAAAGGAAAATCAGTGTGCTAGAACTATCATAGTGGTGGTTGAAGGGAGCCAACTGATAGAAAGTGGTGTGGAACCAAAGCACAAAGTTGGACCTGAAGACTCACACAGCACAAGCATTTAAATGCACAAGTAATTTGAAGGTTTATCAAGTGCATGAGTAATTTTAAGGTCAAAAGAGAACACATCTAGGCTGGATACATTGGCATATGCCTGTAATCCCAGCAGACCTGGAGGCTGAGACAGGAGGATCAAGTTCAAAGCCAGTCTCAGCAATTTAATTAGGCCCAAAGCAACTCAATGAGACCTTGTCTCTAATAAAATACAAAATAGGGCTGGGGATGCGGCTGAGTGGTTGCATGCCCCTGAGTTCAATCCCTGGTACCTGCCACCCCCCAAAACAAGAGGAACCATCTAGGAGGCACCATGCTGTATAGAAAGGACAGTGAGAAATGAGAAGAAAGGGGTGAAAGTTTTAATACAGTCACATGCAGCATAATGACATTTCTGTCCACAACAGACTAGATATATGAGCACGGTTCTTTAAGATTATGATGGAGTTGAAAAATTCCTATCACATAGCGACCTTGTAGCCTTCCTAACACCATAGAGCAACACATTCCCACGTGCTTGTGGTGATGCCGAGTGTAAACTAACCTCCAGGAAGATAAAAGTATAGCACACACAGTTATGTTCAGTACATAATACTTGATGATAATACAAAATTGTTACTAGTTTATGTATACAACATACTATTTAATCATTATAATGTACATATTCTACTTATAAAATGGATTTACTATAAAATAATGCATCTTGTGTTTGTGTGAGTGTATCCTTATGTTGCACAATGACAAAATTACTCAGCCGCACATTTCTCAGAACATGTCCCCATCCTTAAGGCATGACTCTATAGGTAAGTGATTTATGGAGATTTTACATGGTGTAAAATCATAATGCATAATAGGCAAACACTTGATAATAAAAATGATTTTTAATTGGATTTCAAGGTCCTAAACAAATTCATAGAATTAATATTTTCAGCAACATTTAAAGTCCTAGCTCGCCAAAATGGTTTCACAACACAAAATCTGACCTGGCTACTCTTCCAGCCACTAGTTTTCTACGCTTCAACAATGCCCCACATTTTTTCCCTCAAACACCAGATTCCTCCAACCCTAAGACCTTTGTACTTTTGTTCCTGCATGGTTCCTTCTCTTAAAGTCTTCCTCACCTCCTATATTAGAGTTCTTCAGAAAAACAGAACATATATATAGTTCACAACATTTACAGGGTAGGCTGGAGGGCTAATAACCAGTGAGAGGTGATTTTTGCAGTCTTGAGTCCAAAGACTGGAAGCTTGGACATAATTTCTATGTTGCATTCTTGAGGAGAATTCAAATCCCTTCCTCTTGCAGGATATGAGAGGGAACCTCAATCTTTGTTCTTTAGACTGTCACTTGATTAGGTGAAGCATACCCACATTATAGAAGGTAATCTGAATTATTCAAAGTCTACTGATTTAGTGTTCAAATAATTTTTTTTTTAGAGAGAGAGTGAGAGAGGAGAGAGAGAGAGAGAGAATTTTTAATATTTATTTATTTTTTTTAGTTCTCGGCGGACACAACATCTTTGTTGGTATGTGGTGCTGAGGATCGAACCCGGGCCGCACGCATGCCAGGTGAGCGCGCTACTGCTTGAGCCACATCCCCAGCCCTCAAATAATTTTTTTTTAAAATATTTTTTGGCCAGGCATGATGGTGCACACCTACAATCCCAGCTACATGGGAGACGGAGGAAGAAGGATAGCAGCTTCAAGGCCAGCCTGGGCAATTTAGTGAGACTCTGTTACAAAATAAATAATAAGATGGGTTGGGATGTAGCTCAGTGATAATGCACCCTTGTGTTCAGTATCAAAAATAAAAATTAATAAATGAATGTGTGGAAAATCTGGATTGGTGTTTGAATAACTAGGCATCACAGCTAGCCAAGTTGACACATAAAATGAACTTCTCCTGTGTCCCCACCTACCCACCTCCATGGAACTTGATGCTTCCTTCATGTTTCACCTCAAACCACAGGCCCCCGGCGATGACTTCTCTGACTTCATCTTACCCTTTGAGCACTCTGAACTTGGCGTCTCAGCCCTTCTCATAGTCAGTTCTCAGACTGTGAGTAGGAGCATAAAACTGTTTCACTACAATGTCTTCGCCCACTGAAAGTAAGTCCCATGAGGTTAAACTGGTCTTCTCATCACTTATCCTGCACAGATAGGCACTTAAAATATTTTTTAAATAATATTAAGGTTTACGATCATAGCCTATTTACAGACTTTCAAAAGTTAAAATAGCCACAGAAAATAAGTGGTAGCTCTTACTGGCCTTCTAAGTTTAACTCAACTTCTTACAAGGAGCATCATATAAAAGATTTTTCTAGAAGTTTCAAACAAAGAGTCCCATGAACTGTTCTCAGCCTGCAATTAAAATATGTTTTAGTTTTCTTTTTCCTTTTTTTTTCATAATTCCAAAGATAATAAAGTTAAGGAGGGTCACTTTGGTTACAAGAAACCTCCTTCCAATAGTAAACAGACTTCACTGGGGTCAGAGACCAGAGACTTAATGACAGATTGAAGCTCTCAAGAAAAGATCTTAATGTGGAATGAAGAATGCTATTACCCCTGTAAATACATACAGTTTCATGGATAATGGATTTGCTAAGCATGCTTGGAATATTCTCCATCTTAAACAGCTATGAATAATTATGGTATTCATAAATTACTATACTATAACAGAATGAGCAGGCATACTGCAGTCAAATTTAAGTCATTAACCCTTTCAAAACTCTGATCCCAGGAAAACTGGAAGAATATATCCATAAGAGTAAATCAAAAAACTGCTTAAGGTTCCTTCCTAAACAAAATACCACTGGCTGTCTCTTTCTTGTGACAATTTAGTTTGGTGAGGACAAGATACTATGAAAAATAAATGAACAAGCAAATATGATTGTATCATGTCATTGGAAAAATCTTTTATCCTTCTGGTATCTTCTACCTACTCCACCCAGCTCATCCTTGACTTTCTCAAGACAGGCTTTCTGGATTTACCCAGGTTTCCCTCTCTGGGTTCAAATAATAGAAAGCAAGATATATCAATAGATAGATGGATAGATGATAAATAGATAGATTTTTTTTCCCAGTGTTGGGTATATTAAAAAGAACACATATGATGACTTTATTTTGGCCTTGGCCTTTAATAATGAAATGCTTAGTATGCACTCTAACAGTCATTAGAAAACAAAGACAAACCAGACATAAACAAGGCAATGAACAAAGCACATGTACAGACATGGATGGTGGAGTACTTTTTCAACATGCACTGCCAAAGAAATAAAAAGCTATCTTTGTCTTTATAACTCAACTGGGTTGGGGAGGGAGGACAATTAGTAGTCACACTGAGATTGCCAGAAACCTAAGGCTATAGGAGACCATTCTTCATTGTGTACAAGATTGATTTCTAAATGCAAGAAGGTCTAAGTCAGTGGGACTAGATTTGATGGCTTGGGGTAGGAGTGGGGGAGGCCGGGGAGAATGACTAGTCAAACCTAAGGGAGTTTTAGACCAGGTCAGAAGAGACATCAGGGCTGGACCCTACACACCTGGCTGCAGAAAAATAGCATCACCAGGAGGATCAGGGAGGTAAGTATAAAACACTCGGAGATGGAGGGTCTTGATTGCCAAGTGTTTAAATGAGCTCTAATGAACAACAGCACATCAGCCCAGGGAGTAATGGAAATTGCTGTCAAGGAAGTCGACAGTGGAATCAATAAAAGATCCTTGATTTTGTCTCTCATTACTTTTTGACTCAGGAAAAAAAAAAAAAAAAAAGCTTTAGAAGTAACCACTGACTTTGGACCACACTGAGCAACAACAAATAAACAAACAAAAAAAAAAGTAGGGTTGTTTCCAGCATCTGTGCAGTACAGATTGCAGCCTGGGGAAGTGGGATGTGGTCTAGTAAAACAAATATTTACCAGTAAATTATTTGTGCTCGTTTTCAAGGGCAATTACATATTTTATGCATGCTTTCAAGGGATTCAGATTATCCTCCTTTGATACATGATGGTGACAAACTGTATCTAAAGATTTACCCAGGGGTTTTCTAAACTAAAAAAATGTCAAGCAAACAGCTGTTTTAAAGAATTAGCTCATCCTGGAGAGGCTGCATGGCACCTTGGGACTGAGCACTTTAAGAGCCTTCAGAACAATAAGCCATGATGGTCTAATGCAAACCAGAAATTCACCAGCACAGCTTTCTGATTTACACACACTCCAGGCCCAGCTGGAAAGCTAGCATTTCAAAAGCCAGGGTAGATAGTTCCAAGTGGAAAAGCCTTAGCTCTGAATAGCAAAAGTGGAGTTGGAGGAAGACAGTAAATGACATTGCAAAGACAATTAAAGGAATAGACAAGACAGTGTGGAAAAAAATAATATTTAAGTTTCCCTCGCCCAGACATGAAAATCAGATCTTTTTTTCATTAAATTTTGGAATAAAAAGATGAGTAATCAACAAAGCACAGTAAGACCTACAATTTGAATTTTTTTCTCTAGGGTTCACTCCTAATGAAGTTGAAATAGCTGAGAAAAAATTCCAAAGAATCACAGACGTAGATTGCTTGCTTTGTTTTTTTTTTTTTAAAAAAGAAAGACTAATTGAATTTTCCATAAAGATAGTTGACACCATCTCAATGATTAATATGTTGGTAATAATTATAGTTTAGGGACTTTGGGTGTGTTTCCATGCAGAACATATGCATATTCACTTACAATGGTTAACAGCAATGTTCACCACACAGAAGGTGCATGTTCTCTTCACGGTTCAGACTCCCAGGCACCTCATCACAAAATGAGACACCAAAGCAACTTTGTCAAGGAACCATTCAATAGAACAGAGATGAGGTTTGAACATAATCTAGTTCTTTTCATAATTACTGCATTAGATGCCTTTGAAAGAGTGTTTCAAAATAGTTTCTACATAATGCTAGTTCACAAGAAGAGATTACCTATATCAACTGGCAAGAAGAACATCAAAAAGTACCTGACTAGTTGTGCACTATGAATTCAATGTAGCTATTGTAAAGAGTTGAAATAAACAGGAATGTCAAGCACTTCTCAGTATGACCAATTATTAAATTGTCCATCGTCTGAATGATCATTGTCCACATATCTCAAAAGTTTATTTTTAAATTGTCTGATGATACTTTAGGGTTGGCCTCATAAAGACTAAACAGGAAATGGGAGCACAGCTTAGTCACAGCAATGATTGACTTACCTTCTCCCCAACTTTACCCTCTTCTCCTCCAAAGTCCGTGGTTCAATCAAAGATGTTTTAACAGAAGGTAAACCCCATGACCACACCTTTTTTTTAGTGACTCAATGTCAAAAGCTCAGAAGAACAATTAGATACTTATTAGTTAGAATCCTGTTTATTATTTCTTTCATCAATTATTTAAACAAACTCTATATTTTAAATGCACTAGCATGCATGAATTCTACTTGTTAGGAGGTTCCTAAATTCAGGTAACATCTTCAAATATACAGTCATAATTTCAAGTTACTAATTTTTCCCAAATTGACAAATTCTTTCACAACAAAACAATAAGATGTGCTGAAG
Organism: Spermophilus citellus; assembly: GCF_964194105.1. NCBI lineage: Eukaryota > Metazoa > Chordata > Mammalia > Rodentia > Sciuridae > Spermophilus > Spermophilus citellus. The sequence goes on from NC_138193.1 coordinate 86,657,705, forward strand.
CGAAATTATCTGAGTTGAGTAAAACTCTCCTTCTGCTTTTTAAAAATTAGTTTCTGCATCAATGCAAAATGAAAATCTATGAATAATAAACATTTTAAAAGGAGAGGGGATTTTTGTTGACTTGAATGTATCAGTTAGTATCCCAGGACTCTTATAGATAAGCACTCTGTTTTCTACAAAAACTTCATCCTGTCAAAGAGAATCAAGCTTAGGTGGGAGGAAAAATTGTTCTTTAGCAAAAAATACTCTTATTCTTCTCCACATAGAGAAAGCAGACCATTTCTATGTTAAGAACTCAGTGAAAATGTAGATGAGCGCAAAGTCTGTCAGTCTATCACAATAACAAAACCTATCATTTTAGACATATAAACCTGCACATATCGCTTTGAGATTCTTGACTTCATATTGCCCAACAGCATCTGATTGAACAGCATCTAATTCACATAGATGCAAATCTAGATTATACAATAAATGAGCAGTAAATGGAATTATATTATCTCCCTGAAGCCAGGACCTACTCTTTTCTTCCAAGGCTCTAGGAAAACCTTAGAATAGAATTCCAATTCATACTTAGATTTTCCCTCTTTAAGTGAATTTTATTTAAAATAATGTTTAGCGTGTTATTAAGAAAACTTAATGTTTAAAAATAAGAATATGCACAAGAATAACTCACTTGAGGAGTAATAGTTTGTAGTACAAGCTAAGAAATAACTTGATCTTAAAATTTTTTACATAGGTTACAGAAAATTTGCCTGATCTGACAATACAACCCCTTCTACTTTTAGAAAATTAGACATTCTAAAATATATGCAAAACTGTTACAAGATCTCTGGTTTCCAAAGGAAATTACAAAAATGAATGGCTACTCAAAGCTAGATTGGTAAGCATGCAAACTGAGGCTCAGCAACCCAGGGGGTATCCTGACCAGAGCTGGAATGTCAATATCCATCCAGAAACATAAGACATTTTAATCCCATGAGAGGGTAGAAGCTAGAACTAAGTCTCCTACAAAACAAGAACTTCAGAAGGGCAGCTTCTCAATAGCCCAGAGCAGCAGTAAACCAGCTTGTTTGCTATAGAGGTTCTGGGAAGGGGAGACAGACAGTTCATGAAAAAATAAAGAAAAAATCCCAAACCTGTGACAAAAGTAGAGGTGGGGAAGTCAAATTTACACCACCTGTGTGGTAGAGAAATGGCAAGCCGAGAACTTAAACAGATGCTAGGCTGGAGACTCTGCTGCTGAGTGCAGATTCCATTGCTGGGCACCTGTGACGCCTTCTCAACATGCACTCCCGATTCCTTTTGGTTCCAAGTTCAAAATGGCAAGTCTCCAGGATCAGCTGATTGTGAATCTTCTCAAGGAAGAACAGGTCCCTCAGAATAAGATTACAGTTGTTGGGGTTGGTGCTGTTGGTATGGCCTGTGCTATCAGTATCTTAATGAAAGACTTGACAGATACACTTGCTCTTGTTGATGTCATGGAGGATAAACTGAAGGGAAAGATAATGGATCTCTAGCATGGTAGCCTTTTCCTTAGAACACCAAAAGTTGTCTCTGGCAAAGACTATTCTGTGACTTAAAACTCCAAGCTCGTTATTATCACAGCTAGAGCACGCCAGCAAAAGGGAGAAAGTCGTCTTACTTTGGTCCAGTGTAATGTGAACATCTTAAAATACAGCCCACACTGCAAGTTGTTTGTTGTTTCCAATCCAGTAGATATCTTGACCTATGTGGCTTGGAAGATAAGTGGTTTTTCCAAAAACCGTGTTATAAGAAGTGGTAGCAATCTGGATTCTGCCCAGTTCCATTACCTGGTGGAGGAAAGGCTGAGAGTTCACACATTAAACTGTCATGGGAGGGTCCTCGGGGAGCATGGAGACTCTAGTGTACCTGTACGGAGTGGAGTGAATGTTGCTGGTGTCTTCTTGAAGAATATGCACCCAGATTTAGGTACTGATGCAGATAAAGAACTTTGGAAAAAGGTTCACAAGCAGGTGGTTGACACTGCTTATAAGGTGATCAGACTAAAAGGATATATATCCTGGGTCATTGGACTGTCTGTGACCGATTTTGCAAAAAGTATAATGAAGAATCTTAGGCAGGTGCACCCAATTTTCACCAGGATTAAGGGTCTCTATGGAACGAAGTATGGTGTTTTTCTAAGTGTGCCTTGTGTCTTGGGACAAAATGGAATCTCAGATGTTGTGAAAGTGAATCTGAGGAAGAGGCAGGTTTAAAGAATCATGCAGATACACTTTGGAGCTGAAAATTTAAAGATTTCTAATGTCATATCACTTTAATGTCCAAGATACAAGAGGATTTTAGTTAGAGGTTGTGCATGTTGTCCTTTTTATCTGATCTGTGATTAAAGCAGATGGCCTGGGGAAAACATCAATTTCCTAAAATTAGAAATAGGAATGGCTTATGAAACCCTACAGATATCCTGATGCTGGATGGTACTTAACTTATGTAGTCCTAAAATTGTTAGTGTAAAATAGTTCTACCATCTCTGGGATACCACTCCCCATATTGCACAGCTCCAGTTGCCCTTCAAACCAGATGTGTGATATATAACCTCATCAAACATGCCCTAGTCCAACTGTTTTGTTGTTTTTGTTTTGCTTTTTTTCATTCATTCACATCCTGGGAACCAATGTTAAATCCAGTATTGCATGTCTTGTGTAAACTATTCTAAAGGATTTTATTCTGTGTGTTATATGTATCTGTAGTGCACATTTCTATATTATGTAAAAAGAAAGATCTTTTTGTCACACCAACCGAAATATCAAATAAACCTTGAACATCTAAAAAAAAAAAAAAAAAAAAAAAGCCGGGCTGGGGATGTGGCTCAAGCGGTAGCGCGCTGGCCTGGCATGTGCGGGGAACTGGGTTCGATCCTCAGCACCACATACAAATACAATAAAGATGTTGTGTTCACCAAAAACTAAAAAATAAATATTAAAAAATTCTCTCTCTCTCTCTCTTAAAAAAAAACAAAAAACTTAAAAAAAAGTCCTAGACTATGAAAACCTGGGACTCCCAATAGAAACAAAATATGAAATATCCTGTGTGGAAATGTCCACAACTAAGGGTCAGGAAGCTCATGCAAAAATGCTCACAATGTTAAAAAAAAAAAAAAAAGGAAAAAAGAAACCTTTGGGAATCTCTTTCAATGAGGTAAAACCAAGGTGACAAACAGGGTCAGTTAGGATCTAGAGCCAGACAATAGAAGAAAGAACAATTAACTGCATTAGAATGATTGTAATATTAGAAATTGACAGCTAAAATACAGGTCAAAACATGCAGTTGGAAACAGACAAATGGTCATTGTCAATGAAGAAATCAAAATGGAAATGTTTAATACTTGGAACTGATTAACAACCAGAGCTAAGAACTGTAAGGCAAGTAACATATATATGTATATGTATATTAGGCACTGATGCAGATATTTTAGGAGGAAATCCATATATCTTCAAATGCATATGTTTTGAAAGAAAAAAAAAGTAAGGAGCCCAGCAACTCAAGAAGTTAAAAGAACAGAGTAAACCTGAAGGAAATATTAGATACAAAAGCAGACCAAATAGAAGACAAAACAAATAAATACTAGAATTGATTAGGAAATCAAAAAAATGATTCTTTGGGGGGGAAAACACACAAATAAATTACAAATCTCTGGAAGATCAATTAAGGATAAAAGAAGGAAACAAATGATATCAAGAAAAAGAGAATGGATATAATTGTAAACAGGATGGAATTTTATACAAGAGAATATTATGTAAAACTTTATGCCAATCTATTCAAATGAAAATTCTAGAAAAATATAAATTGCCAACATTGACTAATAGAAAGTTGGAAAATATGTAAAACCCCACATAAAGCTAAAAACTGGGCAATATTTAAAGATCTAGCCACAAATTTTAAAACAACTTTTGCCAAATCTTGAAATAGCAGAAAATCTGAATCTTATAAATCTAGTTCAGAATTTTTAAAAAATAAATAAATAAATAAAGAAGCCCATTGCTAATTTAAAAGGTTAGTATAAACTTAATATTAAAACTAGGTAAATACTATATGGAAAAACAAATCACTAACTGTTATCACTAATGATATATATAAAAATTCTACATAAAATGTGAATAAATTTTATATCAAAGATTTCCTGAAATTTAACAGAAAAATAGAAAACTTCTGAAGAACCAGGTAGAGTTTTGGTGGAAAAGACTATAGTTTTAATCTCAGACTCTGGGAGGTGTCTCGTCTCTGTAATGAACGAGTTGTGCATGTGTGTTGAAGCTATGAACAAGTATTGTTTAACCCAAATATGCAAGATTAATTCAGTTATTTGTAGTCTATTAATGTAATTCATCCATGTTAATAGATTAAGGAAAAAATCACAAGATCATGTCAATACAGGCCCCAAAAAGTCATCCACTAAATTTTGACATTAGTTCATGATTAAAAAAAAACATACTCTTAGCAAACTAGAAATAGAAGAAAATACCTTAATCTAACTAATAGTGCTAAGTCATAATAAACTTCATATCATACTTAATAGTGAAATATCACAAGCAATTTATTTAAGGTTGAAGACAAATATGACTGTTATTACCCATTTTCTCCACTAGAGTATTGCCCAAGTGTATTTGTACCAGCCATACAGGAGAATTCCAGTTTCTCCATATCCTAATCAACAGTTAGTATTTTAGATATCTTTTTTCTGAAGTAGTATCTCACATTAATCGGCATTTCCTTAAAGTTAGTGTGACTGAGAAGTTTTAGGTATTCAGTTTTCCCTTGTATGAATTGCCTTCCATATCTTTTTGCACATTTTATTATTATAGTCCTGTGTATTTTTCTTACTGATTTTATGAAGTTATAGATGAAAAATATGTTCCTCATAGTCAACTCTTTTGCAACCACCACAAAGCCAGTAATGGGTGAAACTAGGATTCCATCCTAACACGCTTGAATCAAGATGCATCTCAAAAAAAAAAAAAACAATAACAATAATAATCCTTACTTTGCAAAATGATTATCCACATAATCCTACAAGAATTAATTCCACTATTACATTGAATATTTATTTTGATTTATCTTAATTTGACTGCCAATACACTTTTCAGGATAACATTTTTTTTTCCATAAACCAGTGTCCACTTGCTGATCAGCTGACAAAATGTATCTATAATAACATCACTGTCTAACTCCAGTTGGCACTCACATTGGAAGATCTGAACCTCAAGCAACTACTGTGACTCTAAAAGCATCCTCCAGTATTCTTCTAGAGTCAAAGGCTCAGAGGGAGAAGAAAGCCACCAACATACTCAAATCTATATGGCATTAAGCCATCTTGAGATTGTTGAAGAAAATCTGTGACTTGGCAGCCATACTGACTGACAAGCTCAGTTTAAAAATATATGTTACAACAGTTAAGCAGCTGTTATTTCTCCTTCCTTTGCCAACTGATTATGTACAGCAAGTTTTGTCATTTTCCCATTATTCACGACTCTTGGGTTATCGGTCTTCTGAAGAAACGATAACGTGCTTTATTGGAAGACAAACTGAAGATGGAGTTGGAAAATAAGTTATTTAGGGCAACTGAGAAGGGATTTTGTGCATCAGATGGTTTTAATTAAAGGAATGATATCAAATCTGCTTCTACTTACAGAGACGAGACACCTCCCAGGGTCTAAGATTAAAACTGTAGTCTTTTCCACCAAAACTCTACCTGGTTCTTCAGAAGTTTTCTACTTTTCTGTTAAATGTCAGGAAATCTTTGATATAAAATACAGAAAAACAGAGGGGAAAGGCTAAGTAATGGCTTTCCCAGGGAAGAGAAAGCTTAATCTTTTTGTTTCTGATTTGTTATATTTATGCAAAAATACTAGTATCTAGAATTACCTTAGCATAGGTGTACAAAACTCCAATTTCTCCTACTGCTTCTCCAGAAACAGAGTGCATGTCTCCATTTGTCTCCTTCTACTTGGCAATATATACAGAACTCTGCAATTATGGCCAAGAAGGGCATTTAGGACGCTGTGCCATTTTTATAGACATTATGGCCTTTTATGTTCACAATTTTTGTCTGCCTGAAAAACTGTCTACCTTATAGGGTCCCATGTGAATACTGGGCACACGTTCTATTGCTCCTGCCAAGTTGTAGGCTTTTCTTAGTTTTCTTTAAGATATCATTGAAAAAAAAAAACATATTTAGATCTCTCATCAAACTCTGTCACTCAACACAGCACTGGACTCATAGCTGCCAGTGTCAGTAAGAGCTTCCTTTTAAAATTCAAATTCAAATACACACTGGCCTGCCCCTTTCAAAAAAATAGCATTCAGCTCCATCTCTGTAATCCTAGAAGCAGAGAAATTAGGTCATAAAGATTCATGTAAGTTAAAAGGTAATCCTAAGGGCTGGGGTTGTGGCTCAGTGGTAGAGCACTCAGCTCGCATGTGCAAGACACTGGGTTCGATCCTCAGCAACACATAAAAATAAATAAGTGAAATAAAGATATTGTGTCCAACTACAATTAAAAATAAATAAATATTTTTTTTAAAAAAAGGTAATCCTAAAACTATACTTTCTTAAATCTAGTCACCAATATTAAATGATATTCTAAAGTAAAACTGGATTAATTAAACGTTTATCTCTTTCCTATTTCTGATCCCCTCTGGCTCCATTAGTTATGTAGAAAATTTTAATGAGACTTGCTTTCTACAAAGAGTTTCCAGAAGCACCCAGCATAATTCCTTAGATTGTCAAAGGGAAAAAAGAAAAAGGCCCAGAGTCCCCTCAGTAGTGCTGCCTGGGTAAACCAGACTGACCTCCAGGGCAGGTTCTGAGTAAGCAGGGTCGTATCACCACGAGAACCTGAAATGCATGAGAGTGTCTTATTTTTTCTTGTTTACTCAGTCATGACCACACTGCTCAACACATAAAAAGTTCTCAATAAATAAATCTGGAATAGACAAATCTCCCCCTGTAATCCACCAATCAATTCAGATGAACTGTCTTCTGAGACTCATCCATTTATTCATCCATTCAACATATATTTATTCAGCGACAACATGGGCACTGGGAATTGCTATGGTTTGAATGTGTTCTCTAAAACTCCTGGGGAAATTTAATTTCCATTGTATCAATACTAAGTGGGCCATTGAAGAAGGGATTAGGTCATAGGGCATCGCCCTCATGAATGGATTAAAGCTATCATCTTGGGAGCAAGTTAGTTATCATAGGAGTGGTTTAGTTATGGGAGCGGCAGTTCAGTCTCCTTCCTTCTCTCTCAAGTGTGTGCTCTCGCCATATGATGCTTTCAACCATATCATAACACAGTGAGCAGGTTCTCACCAGATACATCCCCTTGATCTTGGACTTCCCACCTCCAGAACCGTATGTCAACTAAACTTCAATTGTTTATAATTTACCCCATCTGTGACATTTGGTTAAAGCAGAAAAGAAAAAAAAACTAAGACAGGGATGCAGCAGTAACAACAATCCTTCCCTTGGGAAGCTTACATTTTAATGAGGGGGAGTGAATCCATAAAAAATAAGTAAAATGCACAATATGATAAGTATTGATAAGTCCTATTGGGGGGGATTAATCAATCAAGGGAGATAGATAGTTTTGTGGAGTGAGTTTCTGTGACTTTCCTGACTCTATTTATATAATAGAGTCAGGAAAGGCCTCACTCATAGCAAAGAGGATCTCGGGCAGAGGACCAACAATGCATGAGAGTGTCTTATTTTTTTGGTCCCTAGAAAGACAAAGGAGTCATATGGATAGAGCAGGTTGAAGGAAGGGGAGAACAATCAAACACAGGATAAGGGAAGTAATTAGGGTTCAGGGCCTCTTGGGTCATCACCAGCTCTTACTCTCAGGGAAGTGGAAGCCATTGAGGCTCTTAGAGTTTAGACATATTAACAGCATCACTCCAAGTGCTATATGAATAGCAGGCTATTGAAGAAGAATGGCAAAACAGGAATGCAAAGGAGGAGTGTGTTGGAAGTAATCTACAGGCAAGTGACAGCACCTTGGACCCAATTGGTAGTAAGAGCTGTGTTGAGATGTGATCAGATTCTGGATATATCTTAAAGATAGAGACAAAAAAAAAAAAGTGGACAGGTTGAAGGTGGTGTGTGTAAAAGAGTCTTCAAGAATGACTGCAAGTTTGGCTTGAGCAACTGTAAGGTAGATTGCCACCAGCTGAGATGGAAAGGGCTACAGATGAGCAAGCCTTCTAGAGAAAATGAGGGTCACGTCCAGTTTGAAATGTCCGCTAGACATCCAGCAAGGAGGCAGAGTAAGCAGTTGGATGTCCTGGCTTCCGTGGAGTAATCTGGGCTGAACATCATTAAACACAAAGATGCCATTAAAGTTAGGAGATCAAATAAGAGCCCAAAGAGAGTGAGTGTAGTGGGGGAAGAGAAGAGAGACACTTGGGTCAGAGTCTCAGAGCCCCCAACATTAAGGGGTCAGAACAGGAAGAAGAGGCAAAGAAGACAGGAAGCAGCAGCCAGTGGGGAGGAGGAAAGCCTGGGGATGTTCATGCTCTGGAAACCAAATTTTAAAAGTGCCCTAACAAAGAGAGAGGGATTAACGGAGTCACGTCTCTCCTGAGAAGTAAGACAAGAGCTGTCTTCCCAGTGGGGTGCAAGCTCCTTAAGGAGAGGAGCTTTGTCTCTCCATAGCCATTTCCAAGTGCCTAGAAGAAGGCCTGACGTTAGTCAGCACCAAGTATTAAGTGAAGCTTTACAGTGTGAACAGGTTGTGAAATCTTCAGAAGCTCAAACCTGCAAGAAATGGAAGAACTCTTCTTTCTATAGGTGATTTCACTTGTCTTGAGCCTCACCCCAAAGAGATGACAGGAAGCTCAACCTCAGTCATTTTCAGGCCCCTTCCTGTACTCCAGAGTTGTGTCAAGGACGTCAAGGTGTTTGTGCATCCTGAGTACCTCTGATTCCCCCACAACTGTCCACACAGGCTACTTAAGGTTGTAGTTCTGCCTCTTTGATGCATGCCTGGGTCATAGGAGGATTCTGAGAGGCCACTTAGAACAGGTGTAAAAGCTACAAACCTGGCAAGGCCAGGCAGTGTGAGGGCGTGTGACCGTGCATGCTCATGCCCCATCAACATGCCCCACCAGGTATACGGAGCAGCAGCCATCCCACCCCTGTGGAGGGTTTCCAGGCAGGAATGTGGCCCTGCAATACCAGATCTTCCAGGTATTTTCAAGAGAAGATAAGATTTTAGATTTTCATGTGAAATCTTTGAATTTCGAATGACAGACATGTTTTAGTGGGGGGAAAGCAATACAGGAAACAAAGTGTGTATATGCCATTGCTGCCATGGCTGCTAGAATGAGGAAGAGGCCTATCCTCTCTGCCAGCACTGCTTTCTGCTCTCACAGTCTTTGGGGGAGGGGGGGGCAGGAAACAGGGTGCAATTCTCACATGGCCCCCTGCCCTCCTGCCCCACTCCCAGGGAATCATTTCCTAAAACTAGAAAAAAGTCCCACCCTCTCCCTGGCTGTTTTTATGCCTGGGAATTCACATGTATAATGGCATAATTTGGCGTGAACATACTTTATATACAGAGTTATGAAAGCTTGTGCTATAAATGGGTAATAATGAGTGTAATATATTCCACTATTGTCATGTATGTAAAAAGTAAATAAATAAATAAAACCCAGAAAGATACATTCTGCATGTGCATTACTGTCTCCTCCCCAGATACCTCCTCAAAGTAATGTGAATTATACTGCCCACCAGATGGGGGATCAGAAAATGGAGGTGCAGGGACCCACAATGTTGGGATAGGACAGGGAAAATACTAGAAGGCAAAAAAAAAAGCCAGTCAATTTCTCAATTATCTAGATATATATACCAGAAAAGTGATTTCCCAAATCACTTTTGGAAAAATAAAGGAGTTTAGGAATGGTCCTAAAAAAAACTTCTAAAATGCAGAGGACAACACACACACACAAGAATGTCCATGAAAAACATGGAACACAAAGCATCATGTTCAGAATCAATTCCAGATGGAGTAACTAAGAAAACGAGTCATTAAAAGTTGAATTGAAGTTTGTCTTACAGAATAAATAAATACATTTTTTATTTTTAGGTAGACAGTGTCAATTTGGGCAAGATTGTAGACTACATTTCCAAAAGGCAATTTGCAACATTTACTTGAATGCCATGGTGATTCTGTGTCTAGTAATATATCTTACTGATAGGTTCAATGATAGTTGAACAAAGATGTTTATAGCAGCACTGTTGGTACTAGCAAAAAAAAAAAAAAAGGAGGGGGGTAATAAAATCTAGATATACATAAGGAAAAAATTACAATATATCTATAAAGAGGAATATCATGTATTCAAATTAAAACAAATTAAAACTGTAAACAGTCAAAACAATATATATAAGAATATATATATTGACCTATTGACTTTTAAGGAAGTAATTTATAGCACGTGTCATCCCATTTTTAAAAGTATGGGTTGTGTGTGTGTACACTTATTCTTGCATGTTGAAAAGTTTGTAAGGATATATACATAAAAATACTGATGGTGGTTATGGCAGGTTCATCATCCCCTCCTGCTGTGGGTGGGATACATACACTACCTTAACACAACAATGCTGCCCATAGATAGGACTTGCTCTGACCAATGTGGTATGAACAGACAAAGAAAGTATTCTAGACCACACCAGTGCTTTAAAGTTGACCATGTGATTTTGTTCAGCCTCTCTCCTTGCCCTCTCTGAGAGCAGGGGCATGTCCCAGAGCAGAGCTCCTCCTTTGCTGAGATCCAGAGGGAAAAGATGCGTGGAGCCGATCCCAGAGCCTGGACCTTATCTGCAGTCAGTCTCTCTAGTACTTGAGGGAAAGATACGTATTTCCTACTGTAAGCCATGATAATTGTGTGTCATTTGTTATAAAAACTAGAAAAATACAGTAACTATCACTGGGCAATTTTTTAAATGGAATTTATAGGTAATTTTTACTTTTTTTTTAAAGAATTGTGCACTTCTATAGTTCAAAAAAGTTAACAATGGGCAAAGATTACTTTTGTCATGAGGAAAAGCAATAAGAATATAAAAAGAGGGAAAAAAAAGTTTTCCTGAAAATAAAAGACATCATCAGGACCTTGCCCTTGTAAAAGTTCTGTTTCTATTCTTCACACTTGAATAAATCCTACTAATTAAAAAAGAATCACATAAAAATATTAATAACACTGAAAGTATAAAAATATTTTTTGTTTTTAAAAAACTTTCCCAAAAGTAAGCCATAATGCCACCAATTATGAATAATATCTCAGTTTTGGAATAGGAATTTCTAAAGGTGTTTTTACTGTTTTGTTTTTTGGTGGGGGGGATGATTGAACTCAAACTGAATATAGAATTTGGTTTTTTTTCCTCATTTCTTGGAACATACATAATTTTCTATGTGAACAAATATTGTATGATGATTTTTAATGTCTATGTTTCATAGATTTTATAGATGTACCATACATAAGTCTCCTTTGCTAAACATGTAGGGTTTTGTAACTTATAATTATGTAAATAAACATATACAAACAGAGATATGAAAAATTGTGCTCTATATGTGTAATAAGAATTGTAATGCATTCTACTATTGTGTATTTAAAAAATAAAATCAACAAAACAAATACAAAAAAATTATGTAAATAACTACAATGAACATCTTTGGACATTAAACTTTCTGTTATATCAAGCATTATTTCCTTAAGAATCGGAAACATTTTAAGACCCAGAACAAATTGTTCAATTATTGATTGGTAAAAGTTTGACCAAAAAATAAATAAATAAAAAGAGCACAGAGAGCATGAATACAAGCACAGGCCATATTCATTGGACTGAAGCAGAGTAAGCATGCCCATATCACTATGTCGAAAAAGTCAACATTGAGGAGCCACTGCAGACCCTTGCAAAGGATTTACAGGATGAATAAGATGTTTAGAAAGATATCTGAGCCACCCAAACCCACTGTAAACTGGAAGATACAAGAGGCTAGAGGCAGAGAACCAGCAAGAAAATTGTTATAGAAGCTTTGATATAAAGTGATGAGGTTTTGGATTAACTTGAAAGAGGCAGGAATGGTTTAAGGATGGTAGGATATTGTACCTGAAAATTCAACAGCACTTTACAAATTTATAACCAGTAGATTCATTAAGTATTATTTCACTTTCTGCTATTTCAGTTACCCACAGTCAACCACCATCCCAAAATACTAAGTGAAAAATACCACAAATAAACTATTCATAAGTTTTAAATTGCCCTGTCCTATCTGGGATGTGAATCATTCCTATGTCAGCATTCCCATCCTGTATACCCTACCTGCCCATTAGTCACTTAAGCAGTTGTCTCAGTTATGATATCAACTATTGCAGAGAGTGGAAGAATTTTACTATATTTTTTCATTAAAACCTATATTATATGAAATTCTAATTTCATTCATATGCCGCCATTACCATGAAACATGAAAGAAAGAAAAGACACTTGAAGAATTAATGACAGCTAGGTGGATATCTCTGGACCTCATTGTTTAATGCATAACTTGAGGAGGAAGACAAGACCAACAGCATTTCTCTTGAAATGTACACTGAATTCATAGACGTTACATAATCACATTTAAATTGGTGGAATAATCTTTACAAAATGCTTGTCTGCACAAGTTTTTAGAACTGCAATTTGTTAGCCAAACATAATCCAATGAAATGAAACTATTTCAGGATGAGTTCTTCTTGAGTTGTCACATGACTGGGATATAGCAGACGCTTTCATTTAAAGCTCCAGAGGATATGGAATTGGCATGAATAAAGTTTTTAAGTTTATCTTCAAAAAATCAGGACATTGATGGCCAGAATACCCTCCACTTAACTATGTGAAAATAATAAAAATTAAAATGACAAATTAAAAGCAAGGAATTCAAATCAAAGACAGTCAGAATAGAGCTTGGCTTTGAAAAGCTTCAGCCCCTTTCCTGGAAGTCCTAGACTTCATACTAAGAATCTCAGAGATAGTTCTGTTAAAGCATATTTACTAAAACAAAAAGCATCCATCTTACTTTAAAATTTTATTCTAAAGTTTAAAACCAACCTCATGTTTCTTTTAAATCATTTCTAAACCTTTCTCAGTGGAAAACTTAGCCCATAATTTTTAAGCTTAAAAATATCTCCGATCACATCAATTACTTACATAGTTTGTATATTGCCTCAAACTTCATCCCCAAGAGCAAAAGCATGAATTCAATAAAATGAATAACAGTGTCTAAGCTGAAATCACAGTAGTCAGTAAATATTTCTATAGCTAGTTCAAAATGTAAATATTTGGTTCCCAAAGAATCTCTATTATTGCCTAAGGACTAATTTTGTCAAATGAACTTCTTCAAATAAAGCAAAACCATGTTAGGAGAGAATTTTACTTGATACCCATCCCCTTACAAGAAAAAAAAAAGCAGGCAGTCTCTCTCCCCATCTATCTAGCTATCAAGACACAGGGACATATGGTTCAAAAGTTTACCAGGGTATTTTTATTCCCAGCCACACCAAAAAATAACATCCTTTAGTGCTGTTTCAGAAATGTAGGAGCACCATTTAAATACATCAAGTTATTTGTTACAGAACACATACTAAACCCTGGAATTGAACCTCAAAGTCCATCCCAAAAAACAGATCAGATATTGGGGCCTTTCCAAGCAAAATTGATTTATGATTAAAATCTCACTTAGACCAGTTCTTATATTTTGACAAGGAAAGAAGCATTTTAGCTATTTGTACATGGTCAAGAGAGTCCAGAAATAGCAGCTCTGGATGAATGTCATGGGGTAGGTTGGCAGCAGCCTGATAGCAACCCTCCAGGGAACAGCATGCAAAGCTGAAAAGGTTTCCTCAAAGGAGGTGAAGGGCCAACAATGTCATTTCTAGTGAATACCTTGCTTCTTGACCACACAGGCAGCTAAGAAATCAGGAGTTCAAGTTCGAATCCATTCATCCTAGATTCAAGTTGTACCAAGACAAACTCTAGAAAATTTCTTTCTCCCAAAATTGAAGGTGTGCTTTGACATGACAAACAGCCAAAAAAAAAAAAAAAAAGCAATCCACCCTTCCCAAAAGACAATTCACAGTGAGGCCACAAGGGCTGAAGACCTCAAGACAATAAGTCCTTCCCCAGCAGCAGCCCTGGCCTGAAGTTCAACCTCTATGCAGGGCCTCCTGCCTCCTCCTCACAAGGCTGTTTCCTCCTTAGCTCTCTATGAGACTGTTTCTTTCATTATTACTTCCCTTTTGTGACAAAACTCAGTGAAACTCAGTATATTCTAGAATGAGTTTGAGAGACACCTACAAGGGTGATTCAGATGTCCACAGGTGTTTCTTTCCAAACAGTTCCATGGTCCAATACTTTCAGGAAACTCTGGATTACAGAAGGTTTTAAATGTTTCCTTTTTTGAGTTTAGCAGGAGTCTAAACAGGTGGCTATGGACTAGGACCCAACCCAGGAACAATACACATGTTAAACATGACCACACTTATTCCCCTCCCCCACTTCATCTTCTCATGGTTCTAAACTGGGGAGATGCCTGTGGTCCCTCCCTCCCAACAACTGTTTCTCCCACGATGGGTGTTTCGACTCAAAATAAGAAGCAGAGAAATATTTAGAGGTTTTAAATTGGTCTTGAGGTCCTTTTCACAGTCCTTTTGACTGTAAGACTTAGGGTTCCTCTGGGCAAGTGGGATCTTGGGCCTATCAAAAGTTTCCCACATCTCCTAAAACAAATGAATAAGATATAAATAGCTGGAGTTGGTGTATTAAAGGAGATAGGGGTATAATAGCATTCCCTGTCATAAAATGTAAGGAATTATTATTTTCACATCATTAAGTAAGCCCCTTTTATATACCACCACGCACAACTAAGCACTTAATAAATACTTTTTAGAATTATAATGATTGAGTAAATTGAATCCATGCAATTATGTTTCTGAAACTCCGAGATGTGGAATGACATATGGCCAAAGTGGGGAGAGGTGGGAGCCGAAAAGAGGGTGTTGGAGTGAGTAATTAAGTAAATGAGCCTTCAACCCAGCAGGACTAGTTTGGCAGGTTGAGATTTTCCCCCCACAGGGCCCAGGGATGACATCATGGGAATCCAAGTCAAGACCAGCCATGAGGTTAATGTGGCTGAGAACCCCCAAACCCACCTAAAAAGTCAGAGTATGGGTGTACAATGAGCCAGTGCTGCCCTGTGTACAAACAGAATATTCTGGATAAGCCAGAAAAGTATGAGCAGTGAAGGGAGAAAGAGGGCAAATATGAAGGGAAAGATTTCCCCAGCTCAGTCAGGACCAGAAATTTCTGCTCCCTGGAAAGACAAGCACAGTACAGGTGTGGGAGTCTCCATGGATCCCTGCTTCAAGTAAAGGATATCCCAGGTTCTGGAGGCTCAAGTCGGGGCAACAAAGCATCCTCAAAACCAAAGAGCCAGAGGATATGACTGACTCTTAGTCTCACCAGAGACTCTACTAAGAGGAAATGAGAATGATGGATCCAGATGACAGGAAGAAGCTCACAGACCATCCCAGAGAAGAAGAAAGACTACAAAAGCAGGTATTTAACCCACGTTTCCCACCATGACCACCACCAATTTTAATTCAAGGTAGGAATTAGAGCTATTTCCAAGGCAAGATAAACTTTTGAAAGATCAATTCTTCTCAGGAAGATACTACAAAAGAACAGAGGCCTAGCAGACCAGGCCTGGCCTTTCTACTAACTGAAGGAATTTCTTCTCAGTCCTTCAATGACCACATCAGAAGAGCAAAGGAGATAATGCAGGTAAAGGAGGTTTGAAAGTACAATGCACCATGGCACAAGAAGGGCCTACTATAACTAACCATGCACAGCCTTTCAGATGGGTGGGTCTTTTGCAGTCATCATCTTGCAACCCAAAGGAGCCCCATTTCCTCTTTAGTCCCCCACAAATGCCAAAATCAACCTAGGCTTAATCAGGTAGACCCAAGTGTACCCAACATGCTTATCTCACAGAAGATGTCCATGGGACCCCAAGGCCTTCTCCTTTTCTCTGTGTATCCACTTGTATTTTCTGTTATGTTTTTACTTTCTATATATGTCCAATTCTATTTTCAATAATTGACCTGGGTTTTAGGTTTTAATAGCCTAAATATCAAATTTTGTTGGTTCAGCTGCATAGTTAAAATGCTTTCACTCTTTTACCCTTAAATTAATGAATACCATTCAACAATGAAGGATTCTGTTTAATCTTTTTTTTCTTTAATGAGATTTAAATTATTCTGTTTGCACATGGCCCAAGAGAGGCTTTTCTTGGGGGTTGGGGGGCAGTTGTTGAAGAAGTGGTACAAGCTGATTTTCCTTAGTAGAAAAAGATTCTTGTGACTGTAAAAATCGAGAGCCTCCCCACCTGGTAGTTATTTAGGAAACTGATTTTTTAACCTAATCACAGGATTCTTACACTTATATTAAATTCCACTTTTGTTAGTTTTGACCTAGCAATTCATCCTGTACATCCGTTTTGAAATTAAGCTTTTATTGTTTTGTTTTTAAAGACTTTTTTTAAAGTAAGGACTTAAAAAGTCAAAGAGGGACTAATCATCTCCTTTCCACAGAACCTACCACCTCCTCCCCACAGCTATTCATCCCAAACTCAATTTGGACAAATGCATGTAGAGGAATATCCTTCAAAATCTGTCATGTAGGCATTGCATATATCCAGATGTAATAATGTCCTGAAAGTAACCCAAAAGCCCAGATAGTGTTTTGACTTTAGTGTCTACATGTTTCTAGGAGGATGGGGCCATCAAAAGGAACCCGACCCTCAAATACAACTTGATCTATACACTATAGAAAGTTATTAGGTGAACCCACCTTAGGGTAGTGCTACATTCTTTGGCTGGCAATGATTTTGGTTTCCATCAGGAACAAGCTGCCTTAAAACAAGGCCCTTGAAAAGAGTTATTCCAGACCTTGAGAAAGAGGAGCTTGTCAACTGCCAAGTAATTTCAGGAGAGAATTCAGTTGCTCTGGAAACAGGTTTTCGACAATGGTTGTGTGTGCCAAAGGGCTGAGCACAAAGAGGGCACTGGGTTCCCGCTCTTTGAGTGATCCTTGGGGCTTAGTTCTCCAAACAGATGACTTCATTCCAACAACAATGCTTTTTTTTTTTTCTGAGAATCTGCCAGATAATACACATAATAAAATAATTTCTCTCATTGACACCAGAGTGGCAGGAACTAAAAACATTTTTTCTAAATATGTGAATTAGAAAAGGTAAGTTGGAAAAGAAACAAGATTTCTCAAAAAAAAGAAAAAAAGGAATTGTAGTAACTATGGAAACTAAACATCCAATCAGCAGCTATTTTATCAGTTCCAGTATTGATTAAAGAGGGATGTGGGGCTTTGCACAACTGCCTTATTATCTTAGGGGAAGTTTATCTCAGCCTGAATAAGGTGTTTTGCAGCACGTTTTCTAGTAATGTCTAGATCTTTGTCTTCCCTGCTCTCCAGAAGACCACCTGCTCTCAAGGAACAAAGACCCAAAGGCACACTTTTCTTTCTTTTTTTTTTTTTTAAATCCCATGTCCCCCATCTCCCACCCAGGTACTAGAGGGGTAAAAGGATGTAGACAAGGAGGAGTCTTTGGATATAGTTTTTCCTCTATTTGAAGCAAACAGTGAGGGATGAGAGGAGGCACCTCCTCCCCAGTGGTGCTCAGTCTGAGCCCAGGAGCCTAAGTCATAGCTGTAAACACACTTGCAAGATGTGGAGAAGATGAGAGTTTGCACTTGATAATCCTATTCCATTATCCTTACCCTACTAAACCTTTGGATATCTTTCTATATGTCAGAGTACCTCGAACTTTCTGCACAAGTTCAGACAGTATATATTTGGACTGCAGGCCACATATGCTCCCTCCCCCTTTCTTTTCCCCTATTCTCCTTCTCACCCACACTCACCTCCTCTTCCTCCCTCTCCTCCTCCAGTTGTAAAAACAATTCTTAGCTCCTAGATTTGATCCATGTACTATTCCTTGTTTACCCCTGCTCTATGTTATGCCACTGAAATTCTGATATCTCAGCCTCATAGAATGTAGGCCACTGTGTAGTCCAAAGTTAAGTCAACCAACCAAGCACACTGTCAGAGCCACTTCCAGCTAATTAGGCTAACACGTTAAATCCAGAATCTCTCCTAAGTGCATTCATATCAATAAATTCAGGTTGACCCCATATTGTATTCTATTGTCCTTGATCTAATACACATAGAATTTATTCTCACCATACTTCATACACTCTGGGTTTCCGCTAATGTAAATTAACTAAATCATGCAATTCTCGTGAAGTCTATGCTATCTCTTTTTAAAGTTAGATTTGAACTTATACTCCTTTACCTAAGAAGATATGACTTTAGCTATAGGTCTAGAGACAATAAAGAGTGCGTTTTTTGTTTTTTTGTTTTTTGTTTTTTTGTTTTGTTTTGTTTGTTTCTTTTTGGTACAGGGGATTGAATCCAGGGGCAATTGACTGTCACAGCCTTATTTATTTATTTATTTATTTATTTATTTATTATTTTGAGACAATTATTACTAAGTTGCTTAGGGCCTCACTAAGTTTCTGAGGCTGGCTTTGAACTTACAAACCTCTTGCCTCAGCCTCCCATGTTGCTGAAATTATAAGTATACACCATCACACCCAGTAAGAGTGAGTCTTAATGGGAAGGTGAGAAAATAAATTACTCTCATATGACAATATCATCAGGTATGATAAAAATTTCACCAAGAGAGAAACAATATGAGACTTGAAAGAAGGAGTTTGTTCTTCTAGCAAGAAAGGTTAAGGGAGAAGTGAACTCAAATTTTTCAACATTTTGTGAAATTTCCCATTCCAAAGCTCAGAGTCTCACTCCTTCACAATCAATTCTTGAATTTACACTTAAGAATTTGGTAAGTCTATTTTTCAAATTTCGATTGTAGTTCTGTAGCCCATACAATTAAATTTGGGGCTTGGTTTTCAGTCATGTTTGTTCTATATCTCTGAGAGATATAATGATCTTCTATAAGGGGATCATAGAAGTCCTCTGTCTCTCTTTTTTAAAATAATTTTAACTATTTTAAGAATCCTATATATTTTTAAACTGCTTTTAGTTGTTGATGAACCTTTATTTTATTTATTTATATGCATTATTTATATGTGAGGATCGAGCCCAGTACCTCACACATGCTAGGCAAGCACTCTACCACTGAGCTACAACCCCAGCCCTGGTTCTCTGACTCTTGAACTGAGAATTGTAAACCCTGAACTTGACATTTTCTTTTTATTATTCCTCCAGTGCAGACAGAAAAAAAAATCTCATGACATAGTCCTTGTAATGGTTATTACCACTTAACAGTCAACTGCAGAAATCACTTGGTCCTCCAATAAACTTACTTGATCAGGAATTTCACAGGAGCATTATCCCAAGTGACCTTAGTTTATAATTTATTTACTATGCTACTTCATACCATGGACTAAGAGTATCCCATTTTCCTTTGGAAAGAAGCTCAAGGCTGTATTCAAGGCCAAGATCATAACAAAATCAATGAATACCATCATTTATAGTCTAACAGGACTATTCTTATTTGAAAAGAAGTAAGAAAGAAAGGAAGGAGGGAAAGCAGGAAGAAAGTAGAAATTACACCAATCATTTAAACAGAGAGGAATTAAAATAGGATATTGATTTCAAGGGTATTAGCAAAATTAAAGAACAAAAACACCAAAATACCTTAGAGATGCTAACTATGGGAAGAATCTAAAACATTTATGACTAGTGAAGAAAAGGGAGAAGGCTGGGATTATCAAGACCTATAAAATTCAGAAAAGGAACATGCATTACATAGGGTTTAGTCTGAGGAAATGTACTTCCCAGCTGCTTGTAGAATCTCAAAATCTCAGAAAAGGAGCCCCTCTGAGCTGGGGCTCAGGTCTTTGGGAAAGGGGTAACCCTGGCTACAGGTGATACCTCTCAAAGGTAGAATGAAGCTGGTTCTGGTAATACAAAGAAAAGAAAAAGACAAGAGTAAACTTCCAATGTCAAAGTGACACTGACAAGACCAACAAGAAATAGGAAGAAGGTCTTCATTCTCCAGCTCTACCTTCCAGTCTCCCTCTGGTGATGGAAATTAGCAGAACCCAATCAAAAGTCAGCAGGCAAGAGAGGCTGAAGTGTGTGATTGCCAGAGCTGTAAACCCCGAACCACAGAGCAGAGTGTAGACTTGTGGGTTTCAGGCTGAGAGTCAAGGTGTAAATGAGCATGATCACGGTATGCTTCTCAGAGTCCTTCTTTTTAGAATAGGCCTATTAGATTCTGAGATGCCTTTCAACATTTTATATTCCCACTGTTAACATTTTACAGTCACATTCTTGCTTGTCACACCCAGACCCAAGACTCAGACAGGAAAATCACTCTTACAAGTAAGAAATCTCCTTCTCCACACATCTATGAATGCCTACGCTCTACTCAAGTTTTCTTACCTTGGTTATTTTCTTGGTTTGGGCAGATAGACCTGAACACTATTGTAGAACATTTACTTTGACCATCAAAATGCATTCCCAAAGTACATGCTAAGTAGAGTATAAAGATAAATATGACCAAAAAGCTAAACAAAGTCTAAGAGGGGACAACTCATAGCATACTCAATAGAATGCCTTGGAATAACCAATAAGCACTACCATGCAATCTACAAAGTAGTAGTAGTAGCAGCAGTACTAGTAGTAGTGCTGGCGGTGGTGGTGGTAGTGGTCATTGTCATCGTTGTAATAGCAGTAGTAACAGCAGTAAAAAATAAATAAAAATAAAAAATGTATCAAGCTAAAACATCAGGTACCAGGCACCAAGCCATTTACATATATTAATTCATTGTATCCTCCTACCCTGTGAAGTAGGAATTTAAATTATCCCTAGATTACAGATGATGAAGTGTAAAGCTAGCCTGCACAAGTTTCATTAAAGCATTATCTAAACTATAATATATACCTCTATAGCAGATAGATAGGGAGAGAGATTGATAGATAGTTTGATTGATTGATTCACTTCCTAAGCCCACCCTGATAAAGAACCTAATACCTCAACAGTGTTGCATTTTATGGTGGGAGTTAGTCACAGTAAGAGCCTTTAGCAATCTCTTTGGTCCATTTCCAATGAAAGCAATGAACTTGCTCCAGATTCAGATTCCAGAACTTTCAGAGACTGGAGATAGTGGTGATCTGTCTGTGAGGCTTCCATGTGTATCATTTCTCAGAAGCCAGCTAGCAGAACAGGCCACCTGCCAGGATATGGTTAGCACATTTATGTCAACTGGTTTGTCAGCCAGGTACCAGGGCTTTTTCTAAGTCATAGCTTCCAAACCATGGGAACATAAAACCACAACCCTAGCCAAGATAGCAATAAGAGACTTTTCTTTGTATGCCACACTAGTGGCTCTACAAAACAGTATGTGACATACTTCTGTGCACTGTAACTGGCAGTTCAGAGCAGCACAATCCTTTCTGACCTGATGTGTTTCTCTTCCAGCTGTTTTAAATTCATATTTTTTAGACAAGAATAAAGTGAGTGAGAAAATGAAGGATACTTTGATATTAAGAAAGACTAGAGCCAAGTTTCCTCCCAAATCATGTTGGAGCCCTGTCTACAATAAGCAAAAGACACATGAAATTATCTCTAAGAGTCTGGTTCTATTTTTGGAAATTCTTAATTTCTCAATATTGACCTAACAGAGTTTTTTTGCTTTTTGTTTTTGTTTTGTTTTGTGTTTAGTTAATCAGACATCAGATAAAACTCCATATGCCTACAAAGAGTAATGGGAAAAGCTTATTCCACTTTGTCTATAATCTAATTTTTTAAAAGGATAAAAATATATGCATCTATTATTTTGAAACATGGGCTTCAAAATTGTACAGGATTTGTTCCTGAAAGAAAGGAAATAAAACAAGCTTCTACAAATGTCCCTAGCTTCTACCTGAGGACTAGAACAAATGAATATGGAACACAAGTAGATAACAGGATCTTAGAAAGTTTGGAAAGGTAGGGTGGATTTAATTTGCAAAGCCAAGCGTCAGAAAAGGTAGAGTTGCACAAGGAAAAAAATCCTCAGAAATCAGCATAGGTGGCCCCTTGAATCTTTGGCAGAATAGGTAGTTCTGCATACGTGTGGTAAGATACCATGAAACCAGGCAAAGAATAAGTATGAGTAAAAAAAAAAAAAAAACAAAAAAAAAAAACCTACTATTAAGCTGAACAATTCCCAGAATCCATACAGGCCTGGGAGTCTTCCAGGAATCTCACTGAACAAGAAAGGCATTCAGAAGAGACCCCAGAAGTATTAGGGCTAAGCTATATTAGACGGAGGTTACTAAAGACCTGCACTAAAAACAAACCTCAAAAGGATCAAGTTGGTCTGCAAGAAATTTAACTGTCTGACAAAATAAAGTCCACCTATCTTTCAAAGAAAATTCCAAAAGCCACTCAACAAAGTGGTATTCACAATGCCAAGTAGCCTATAAATTTTTTTTTCTTTTAAAACTAATCCTGACCAAAAATAGTAAAATGGGACCTAAAGTAAGGGGGAAAAATCAGTTAGTAGAGACATACATAGAAATGACAGAGATGACACATACCTTAAGATTAATATTATATATACATATTTAGAAATTTAAAGGAAAACATAAACGAAAGAAATTGAAGATGAAAAGATAACCAAATAAAATTTCAAAAGCTAAAAAATACATTACCTGATGAAAATTTGGCTGAATGAGATTAATACCAAATCATATACTGGGGGGGGGGGACAGTGAACTTGAAGATAGAGAAATATAAAATGCATGGAAAAATGGCTCATTTTTTTCAAAACTTAATAAAAAGCATAAGCCTATAGACCCAGGAATACAATACAGCTCCAACAGTATAAGCATAAAGAAAAACACGTTAGAAAGTATCATCTTAAAATTGTTGGAAACCAGAAGTGGAAAGAAAAAGCCAAAGTCACTTAATACAAAAGAATTAAGGTAAGAAAACCACTGATATCATATCAAAAACACAAATGAGCCAGAGAAAATCAAATGGCATTTTTAAACTACTGAAAGGTGACAAAAGCAAACCCAGACTACTATATACAGCAAAAAATATTTGAGAAAAATGAAGATATTTTTAGACAAAAACTGAGACAATTTATGATCCTCAGATTTGTACAATAAAGGTAAAAGGAAGTTATTTAGCCTGAAGGAAAATGCTAACTATCAGAACCTCACCCATGAAAGGAACGAAAGACCTCCAAAAATGGTAAGTATGTGAGAAAATATCAAAAGCTTTTTTAATTTTAAAATTTCTTTAAACATAGTTTAAAACAAAAATGATAACAATGTATTAAAGAGATTGGTTTGATAATCAATAGCATAAAGAATGAAAGTGGAGAAATTGGAGTATGTAATTTTGATGTTCTTACTTTACATGTGAAGTGGTAGCACATTGCTTGTAGGTAATAAGTGCTGTAATGACCACCAATAAAAAGAATTAAAAATAGCCAATATTAGAGATAAAATAAAATGCTTAATTACTGGATACAAAGACAGTAAGGAAAAGAAAAAATTTGGGGTGGGGGTAAGTATGGGACAAATAGAAAACAAGTAGCAAGCTGATAAACTTAAATCTAAGTATATGGCATTACTTTAAATATAAATGGTTTAAATATTACAAAGTAAAAAACAGAGGTTGTCAGATGAGATTTTTAAAACACAAGCCCTAATTGTATGCTTTCAGTGAAAAACACTTCAAACATATGGAAACAAAGAAGTCAATAAAAAACGGGATGTAAGATATATGCCATGCAAATACAAATTATAAAAAACTAGAAAGAATATATTAATTTCAGACAGAGCAGACATCAGGACAAGAAAAAGTAAAAGAAATAGATGCATAATCTCATTGATAAAAAGGTCAGTCTTCATGAAGACATAACAATCCTAAGTATGTGTGCATCTAATAACAGAGCTTCAAAATCCTTGAAGAAACACTACTACAACAGAAGGGGGAGGGAACAAGCTTGCACACAGGTAACTTTCAACACTCCTCTTTCTTCTTTTATTGGTGCATATTAATTACATAGAATGGTGGATTTCAATGTGGCATATCTGTGCATCCAGAAAAGTACAATTTGAACAGTTTCACTCCCTAATATTTCCCCTGTGTTCCCCTCCTCCCTCCTTCTGTTCCTCTTCCAATTTCATGGAGTCCCTTTTTTATTTGTTTTTTCCTTCTAGCTTCCACATGTGAGAGAAAATATGAGACTTTTCTGAGTCTGAGTTATTTCACTCAAAATTATGTTCTTCAGTTACATCCATTTTCCTACAAATGATATAATTTCATTCTTGTTTACAGCTGAATAAAACTCCATTGTGTGTCACATTTTCTTTATCCATTCATCTTTTGATGAACACCTAGATTAATTCTATAAGTTGTTCATTGTAAATTGTGCTGCCATATATGGGCATATCTCTAAAATATGCTGACTTTAATTCTTTTGGATAAATAGCTAGGAGTGGTATAGCTGAAACATATGGTAGATCTATTTTTGTGGGAGGGTGTACTGGGGATTGAACTCAGGGGCACTCGACCACTGAGCCACATCCCCATCCCTATTTTGTATTTTTATTTAGAGACAGGATCTCACTAAGTTGCTTAGCACCTTCCTGTTGCTAAGGCTATCTTTGAACCTGTGATCCTCCTGCCTCAGCCTTCTGAGCCACTGGGATTACAGGTGTGGGCCACCACACCAAGCTTAGATCTATTTTTTTTAACACTCTTCTTTTGGAAACTGATAGGTACTTTTTTAAAACATTATTAAGAATTTAGAAGACTTGAAAAATTCAATCAAGCAACATGATTTAATTGATATTTAAAAACACTACACATAACATGGCTGAATATATACTCTGTCAGTTGTAAATGGAACAATCATCATGGTAGACCCATGTTATGTCATAAAAGAAATCCCAATACATTTTTAAAATTTTAAATCATACAGTATATATTCTCTGGTAATAGTAAAAATAAATTAGAAATTAATAACAAAAGTAAAACTGCAGCAATCCCCACTATTTTAGAAATTAAGTAAAGTGCTTAACTATGGGTCAAAGAAGATATCACAAGAGAAATATGAAGATATTTCAAATTATAACAAATAATATATAAAAATGTATAGGATGTAATTATAGGAGTGCTTAAGGAGAAATTAACAGTAGCTTTGAATGCATGAGAAAGAATGTTTCAAAATAAATGATCTAAGCTCAAAAGCTAAAACAAGTTAAACTTTAAATGAATAGAAGGAAGGAAATAATAAAGAGTAGAAATCAATGAAATAGAAAACAGAAAAGCAACAGAGAAGTCTCTCTCAGTCTCTCCCGCTCCCTGTATCTCTCCCTCTTTTTCTTTTACTCATTCCTGAAGAATTCAGTTACCACATTGAAAGAATGGACCCATTTGGTGAGGAGCTGAGGCCTTCTGTCCACATTCATATGACTGAGTGTGGAAGCTGATCTTCCCGTACCAGGCAAGACTGGGGATGACTGCAGCCTTACCCTGCTCTTTACTGCCACATCACGATAGACTGAATCAAAACTGTCAGCTAAACTACTTCCAGATTCCTGACCAGAGAAATTTTGTGTGATAATAAATGTTTGTTGTTTTAAGCTCCTTTTAAAAATAGGGAAAAGCTGGGCATGGTGGCACACGCCTGTCATCCCATAGGTTTGGGAGGTTGAGGCAGAAGGATTGCAAGTTTGAGGCCAGCTTCAGCAACTTAGCAAGACCATAAGCAACTTAGTGAGACCATGTCTCAAAATAAAAAAAATAAAAAGAGTTGGGGCTGTAGCTCAGTAGTTAAGCAGTCCTAGGTTCAATCCCCAGTACAAAAAATAAAGTAGAAAAAGAAAAAAAAATTAGTGAAACAGTAGCATATTTTTAAAAATATTTATAAACTTCTACCTACAGTGATCAAAAAGAGAAAAGATACAAATTATCAACATAAGACATGATAAGATATCATTACAGATCTCACAGACATTATTATAAAGGAATATTGTATTTCAGTATACGTTACTGTATGGTATTTGACAACTTAAAATTGGCAAATCTTTTGAAAAGATAAAGGATAAAAACTAGTATACGAACAAATTTAAATCTGAATACAATGCAGTTCCAATAAAAATACCAGAATGATCTTTTAAAAGAAATTGAAAGGCTGCTTAAAATTTTATAGTGATATAATACAAAGAACCAAGAATAACCAAGCAGTTTTGGAAAGGAATAACAAATTTGGAAAACATACACTTCTAAAAGTTATTGAAATGGAGACAGTGTGGCATTTATATAAGGATAGATATATAAATAAACAGAAAACAATAGAGTGTCCATAAATATAATCACATGAGGGTGGACTGATTTCTACCATAATCCAATAAATAAAGAAGAATGTTTTTAACATAGTTCTAGAAAAACCAATACTATATTTTTAAAAATAAGCCTTGGCCTTTGCCTCACACCAAAGACAAAAACTGACTCAAAATTATTATAGAAATAAAACCTAAGGCCAGGCATGGTGGTGCACGCCTGTAATCCCAGCAACTCAGGAGGCTGAGGCAGGAGAATTATAAGTTCAAAGCCAGCCTCAGCAAAAGCGAATCGCTAAGCAACTCAGTGAGACCTGTCTCTAAGTAAAATATAAAATTGGGCTGAGGATGTGGCTCAGTGGTCAAGTACTCCTGAGTTCAATCCCTGCTACCCCACCCCACCCTACCCCACCCCCTCAAAAAAGAAATAGAACCTAAAACTATAAAACTTCTGGGGAAAATGCACAGGATAAAAATCTTTGTGATCATGGGTAAGCAAAGAATTTTTAGATAGAACAGATAAAAATCACAATATACAAAAGAACAAAATTATAAATTAAACATTATCAAAATTGAATACTTAATTAGTCCAAAGATACCATTGCAGAATAAAAAGGCAATCCACTGACTGGGAGATAATATTCACAGTGCAATGCCTAATGAAGTTCTTATATCAAGAATATTTAAAGAGCTCCTGCAATTCTATAGAAAGGCAGGGGGAAAAATGTTTAACGGGCAGAAAATTTGAACAGGCACTTCACAAAAGATACACAAATGTCCAGTAAGTGCATGAAACATCTTGGTCATCAGGAAAATGTATATTTCAACCATACTCATATGGAATTTTTTTTTATTTATTTCTTAGCTGTGGTTGTACACAATACATTTATTTTATTTATTTATTTTTATGTGGTGCTGAGGATTGGACCCTGGTCCTCGCATATGCTAGGCGAGCACTCTACCGCTGAGCCACAACCCCAGCCCAAACATACTCACACGGAATTATTTACAATGAAAGACTGACACTGTGAAGGAAGGGCAGGATATAGAGCTTCTGGAAATTTCATATTTTTTTAGTGAGAATATAAAAAGTAACAACCACTTTTGAAAACAGAATGATAATATAAAGTTTAACATAAATTTCCTGTATGATTCAGTAATCCCACTCCTCAAAATTTATCTAAGATTGGGCTGGGGATGTGGCTCAAGTGGTAGCACACTTGCCTGGCATGTGTGGGGCGCTGGGTTCGATCCTCAGCACCACATAAAAATAAAATAAAAAGATGTTGTGTCCACTGAAAACTAAAAAATAAATATTAAAAAAATTCTCTCTCTCTGAAAAAATAATTTATCTAAGAAAAATGAAAATGGATGCCCACACAAACATTTTTACATGAATGTGCATGTAAAATGGAATGGAATGGTTCTGGGTTTATTTAAAAGGATGGTGGCCTTATTAGTAATGTTCTACAATTGTAAACTAAAGAATGAGTATCATGTAGAGAATGAATAAACAAAGTCCATATGATGGAAAATTAGTTACAATAATACTGATATAACAAAATGCCTAATTAGAATAAATAAATAAATAATATTGATACAACAAAATGGATGAATCTCAAAAATATTATGCCTATGAAGGAATATATGCTGTAAGATTCCATGAAAATCTAGAAGAGGCAAAACTAAGCAATAGTGAGAGCAAGCAATATATGGGTGCTGGGGGCCACAGATGACAGGTATTTTTCTTCATAGGAACACATATTATTGGAATGTTAAATATATTTTGTCTTGACTGTAATGGTTGTCATACAATTATATACATTTATCAAAATTTATTGAACTCTATATTTAAATGTGTACATTTTACTAAGTGCAAATTGTCCTGCAAATCTTATTTAAATTTTTTTAAAAAAAACTTATTTCACAGAATAACCAATGTGTACTTTTATCATTCAAACCAGAATGTAAGATTTTGAGATAATAAGGCCTCTGTAAGGCCTATTCCCAGCAAGACTGTCCTTATGGAGATTTTTTCCATTTTGAACAATGCTGTGTTTAGATAAATTGCCTTCTCCAAAGATGGTAGCATACTACATGCTATACTGCAAGATGAACTTGATACTCTTCCCATCAAAAAGTGAAGTCTGTACCTTCTCTAAAACCAACAGAAATGCAGTGGAAATGACATTGCATGACTTCCAAGGCTAAGTTAGAAAAAGTAATGACTGCTTAGCTCATGAGAGCCCTGAGCTACTATGTACACATTCCAAATCCCTGAAGCCATTATACTCTGAGGAAACCCAAATATCCCAACTGGAGAGACCAAATGGAGAACACTGTGACTATGTGGAGAGAAAGATTCCCCAGTCAGACCCTAGCTTCTTCCAGCACCCACTGTTCCAATCTCAAGCTACTCCAGACTACAGCCCATGAGAAACCTACTTCCAGAACCACACATCATACCCCTTCCCACATTTCTAAGCTACAGAAAGTACGAGGAGATTTGACCTGCAATGAGGATAACGGAATCACACCTGCAACACTACCACACTTGGATCAGTGTTCCAAGTCAATGGAAAGAGAAGGTGCAACACCACCATCCTTTTAAATAAACCCAGAACTATTCCACTCTTTGATTCACTGCTCCCAGGTAGAAATCAGCACGCCTTCTTTTACTTTTAAGACTAACTAAACATGTGCATTAAGTGACTTCCTAATATCCTGGAAAGGGGCATTGTATTAATCCCCACTGAGACAGCCTGGCTCTTTGGCAGGAGTGGTGACAAATAAATGGTTAAACCTACAGGCACAATAGACTTCTCTTTTTCTGGACCCTGGACTCTCTCTGGGAGAAAAAGAATTTTTCTAAAATTCTACTAGAAAAATAATTTTACTGGGCTGGGGTTGTGGCTCAATGGTAGAGCACTTGCCAAGCACACATGAGGCAGTGGGTTTGATACCCAGTACCACATTAAAAAAAGAAAAAATAATCAATAAATAAACAAAACAAAGGCATTGTGTCCATCTAATAGATAGATAGATAGATAGATAGATAGATAGATAGATAGGCAAACAGCATTGGCCAAACCCAAAGGAACTTCAGAAACTTGGGCTTATTTATTTCTCAGTGAAGGTTCATGATATACATTATGTAAGACATGGCACTAGACCAGGACCAGCCCAAACAAGACTTTGAAAAAATAATTCTAGTTCAAAACACATCAATCTGCTACATCAGCATGTTGAAGAGACAAGCTGAGCTCCAGGGAGGCCTACCCACTGGTAGGCATAAGTCTTGCGATGGTAGCTAATGGGCTAACTGCCTTTCCCCTGGTCAAAATCCCATCCAACCATCTCTGCTAAGCAGCAAGCATGAAATAAATTGAAGCAAACCAAAAAGGAGCATACACACAGGCGTACACACACACACACACACACACACACACACACACACACACACACACGCACATTGACCTTTCTCACCCACCAGTCAGGGGAAGAGAGCAAATAAAAACGAAGTATGTGCCTGTGTTTAGTTTAAAGTGGATGTTTATTTTTCAGTTTCCATAGGAAATAATTGAGCTAACACTATCTTCCAAAAGTAAATACCTTTATGCAAAACTCCCTAAAACTGATCCCAGGCCAAGATTCCTGCTTCGGCCGCCTTTTGCCCTCATGCCTCCGAATTCTCACATTGTGGTCCAAAGCAGAGGATTATTAACAGAGAGGAAAGGCCTTGCTTCTTCCCCCACCTCTTCTGAAAATTGAATTGCAGTTTTTTTCATATCCCTCTTGCCAGATCCTACTGCTTGAGATGAGAGATAAAATCTAATGGGAAACCAGAAATGTGAGGACTCCTGGAGGTTTGACCTTGTCAGTTCTTCTTGGCCATGAACCCTTTATTCAAACCTAACTGAGTCTTTTCTGGAATTCTGTAAGCCAGAAAGGCTGGTGTTGAGTTTGGGTTGTGTTTCTGGGGAGCCCTGTGAGTTCTGTGCTGCTGTACTTTTGAGTAGTATTTTTCCATACATTATTTTTGGGTTTTGCCAACTTTCCTCCAAGATTCTGTTCTCTAACCACTCTCCCTTCATCAACACCACCATGACCTTTTAACATCATCTGTCTGGTTTTAAAAGAACCAGATATTCCGAATGTCAATGTAATGATCCCTACATATTTTTTTTATCATCAAAAACTACATTTTCTAAGCACTATCCTTTTTGGAAATGCAGTAAGCTCCTAACGTTTTTGAGGGGACAGTTCTAGAGACCTTTTCCAACCCCAAAATCTCAGACACAGGAATGTTTACACAGGCCTCTGGCTCTGAGTCAAGAGGTCTGAATTTCCTTTGTATGTCATCGCTCTGACCACATTTTGACCTGGATAAATGCATATAAATGGAGAAAACATGACCAACTACAGATTCGGGCTCATAAAAAAAGATTAAATTATTGAAGATAGTGTGAAAGGAGACCTGAAAGGAATTCGAGCCTTCTGCTCTTAACAGAAATCAGGCCCATACAAAATCAGTTGTTGAAACTGTTAGGCCAATTGCAGAAAAGTTATTAAAGAGTTTTTATCATTATATAAAGTGCACATTCTGTTTTGCTCAGTGTATTCACTGAAGATGAATTCTAGCCTTACTGCAAAGGCTGAAGTCCTTATGTGTTATTAGAACATAAATGTTAAGACCCTACACATATCACCCAAAAGATAACCAGCAAAGACTGTTAAGCAAACCAAAACAAATATTCAGGAATGTATTCAGAAGGGGATAAGGAAAAAGTGTACTCAACCCAAAAAGTCCAAGAAAGGCAAAACAATTAACAAAATAAATGTCCATCCATTCAATGAAGTAGAAGGCAAACATTAAAATTATCAGCATGTACTTGCATTGTGGCTGTCACCGATCCAAAGGACCCCGAGTTCTTTAGGGCACATTATCCCATGAAATTGGCTCAAGTCTCTGTTCAGGAAATAATCTTCCTGGACAGCTAAGCATGGGCCTCCTGGCAGGAACAGATTCTATTTATTCATTAATTTGAGTCTTCTACACATGGTATTGGAATGCTATCTCCTGATTGAGTTTAGTCAAGAAAAAATATCCTTAATACAACACCCACCATCTCCAATGATTTACTTACAACTCTTGACCTGGAATCCCAACTTTGCTCCTAGTGTGTAACTTTGGAAAAGAGAGTTAACCTGCCTATTCTTTAGTCTCCTTACTTACAGAAAGACATGATGACACACTTTAAGAATTATTGGTCTTTTTGAGAGTTATTGTAAGGAAAAATAAAACACATAAAAGTGCCTGGCACATAGGTCAGGATTTATTGATGGGTATTCTTGCTTTTCTTCTTACTTCCATATAAAAGTCATTGTCTGCCTAGTATTCAACTATTCACAAACAAAATAGAATGCAGTTTACACACTATTTCTCTTCCTTAGATATTTATAATTCATGATCGAAACTATGAGATCTCCTTTTCCAAGTTTTAATTTCAACTAAGACCTTTGGAGTGCTGTACACATCCTTAGTTTGTGGCTGGATCCGTCATGTCATTGCAAAGGAGGAAGGGCTATTCATCAAAAACTAATTACAGATGAAGCACTGCTTAAGGCATATATATACTCTTTCACATTGCTAAGCTAATTTTAAAGGTGAAGCAATAGAGATCCAGAATGGTTAAGAAACTAGCCCTACATTCCAGCTAAGTAAATGACAGAACCAGAATTCTTATTTGGACCTGTTCAACTCTAAAGACCGTGAGCTTTCCATTACACTCAGCTGTCAAGTTCAGTTTCTTACCACAATGTCGTGAACTATTGTTACAAGAAAATGAGACCACTGTTTACTATCTGTCATGGCTAGATTTTAAATCAAGCCCAAGGCCATAAAACTTATGACCTCTAAGTCTTAAATAAAAACCCGCTTGAATTAAAACCAAACAATGGAAAAATGCCTTAGTAATAATATTTGAAAAATCTCCAGAATGTGAGATTTCAACTGGCTTTATTTAGTGGAATGTCCCTACGCAGAGATGGACGGATGTCCGTGGGTGTCAGAGCAGTCCATCTCTCCAGAGTGGAATTTGTGAATCTAAAGCTATGTGTTCTTTCTTCCTTGGTCACTAAGCCACAGTTTTATCTGCCATAATTACCCCTTTCTACGGTTTGTAAGCCTTTACCCCAACAAGATTACAAATTCTGACTTGGATTAATTTTAAATGAAAAAACAAATGAGCTTCATTCTTTCAGTACATGAGTCAAGTAGGCAAAGAAAATTGTGGTTGGCTGTACCTTTCCTAGTCCCATGATTCTCTGGTACACACTTCTGCAAACAGCACTAAACAAGCTGAGCACCAGCAGGATGGCCTTCCTCTTGTGCCACCCTCACCTGCCTCATGCCAAGGGCCAGATTTTAGCCCACAAGCCTGGTACACCACCTGGCACTATTCAGTATACATTTGTTCAGTTAATAAATTAATGAAAACTTGTTTTCCTGAAACATCAAGGGAACAAATTCATCCCTTCCTGGCTCCCCCATACCAAGCCTGGCCTTTCTTTTACCTGGTCCTCCTACCTACAGGTTGAAGTCTCCTAACTCACAGGTCAAGTGCTTTCTCGGGTTTCCATCTGTAAGTCATGATGCCTGTCTACCCTAAGGTCTTAAGAGGATCAAATTGGATGAGGTGGTCAAGAGCCTATGAGTCACAGTGGATGCACCAGGCCCTTGAAGATGAGCCAAAGAGAATGCATCAGATTTTCATCCCTGGCCACAAGTTGAAATCACTTGGACAGTTTCCAAAACACAGAGACCTGAAGTCAAGTTAAATCAAAATCTCTGGGGCATTTAAATGGGCCAGATTATTTATAATTTGAAATGTAGCTAAGATTAAAGATCATGAGGTTGGAGGAGAACAGAAAGGAGGTACACTGGCCCCACAGAGTGGGAAGAAGCACCTTGCTCTCCTACAAGGGAAGAGTGAGAAGCAGAAAGCCCACTCTGGAGGAGCAGCTACTGCCTCTGGGCACAGTACCCTCCCAGCACTGCCTCCTCGCTGCTGCCTGGGCTCCACTGCCTCCTCCTCTCCTCTAAATAGTCCTAAAACAGGCTGTGGTCTCCTCCTGGGTAGGGCAATGGGAACCCAGGCATCCCACTCCTTAAAAATAGAACCAGCCTTCATCCCATGCTCCCTGCTCACTAGCCTCATTTCTCAAAGGACTGTGCTGTCTCCATTGTCTCTTCTCCTCCTTAAAACTGGAGATTCCAAGTGACAAACCCCAATTCGATACTGATGCCCATTTAAAGCATTATGCAAAGGTGTGCATTTCAGTGAGTCCTAAAGGCAAGCTGCAGGAGGGAGAATAACCAGAGACCCAAATGTCAGAGCCACTTATGTCGTTTCTGGTATGACAGAGTCACTGGGGGGAAAAATGCCTCTCAGATCTAATGTGGCATAGGAAAAACACACACGCACGCACGCACACGCGCGCACACACACACACACACACACACACACACACAGAGGCACATCTGTGTTTGATTTGCCCCCAGGTTCACAGCCCAACTTTTAAGGTCTGAATATTTGTGTCCACCCAAAATTCATATGTTGAAGCCCTAACCTTCCCATGTGGCTCTATTTGGACCTGGGTTCTCTTAGGAAGTGATCAAGGTTAAATAAGGTCATAAGGGTGCGGCCCTAGTTGGATAGGATCTGTGTCCTAGTAGGAGACATCAGAGAGTTCATTACCCACTCTCCCTCCCTACCAAACTCTGGCCATTGAGGACATAGCAAGAAGGCAGCCATCTTCAAGCCAAGAAGAACGTTCTCATCAGGAACCAATTCTGCCAGGCCTTGACCTGGGACTTTTAGCCTCCAGAACTGAGAAAATAAATGTAAACCATCTACTCTAAGGTATTTTGTTACAATCCAAGAAGACCAAAACAACAACCTTAGACAAATCACAAGACCCCCTAGCCTCAGTTTCCTCATCAGTAAGAGATAAATCCTGTTCATAAACATGGAATGAAGTAATGTGTGCTTTAAGGGTTTTGTAAATAATAGAGTATCGAAGGCATTAAATCATTCATTAATCTCCACCTCTGTGCTCTCACACTTTTCAATCTTTGTGCTAGCCAACTATTTACCACACTATATTAGATTGAATTGTTTATATCCTTATGGCCAGGAGCCAAGTCTCATTCATCTTTGCATACCCAATGCCAAGGCATACAGTCACTGCTCAAGAAAGGATTATGAAACAATCCCCAGGTGGCATTAGATACCCTTTTTCTGTGTCCCTTAACACCTTTGTACATGCATCCATCTCTTATCATCAGGTACTGAAATTATTAGTTTTTGTGTTTTTCTTTCCTACTGGAATGTAGGCTCCCAAATGAGAGACTACATACTATCCTTACTGTATCCCTAGTGACTACTTCAGTGACTGGGACCTACCAGAAACTCAGTGAGAACTGATGAAAAGGAAGGAAATGACCCATTTATTGAGAAATGTGCATCACTGAATTTCAGTGTTCACAGCTGCCCTATATTCAATCCACCATCTCTAGTGGAACAAACTAAATGCTCCTTATCCCATTGAATCTTTTTTCAAAGGGCTCCAAAAAGGTCTCAACTCATGAATCTCTTTTATACTATTAGAACCAGCAAAGTATCTGAACGCACCATTTTATTGTACCAATCAATATCATCCCCAGAGAACCAAGACTAGTCATTTATACCAATAGCAGTTGCTATGCAACCTCTTTCCAAGGCTTGGTTGAAAGATCCATGGCTAAAGCAGTGATTTTTTTTTTCCACTTGGAAAGGATAATAATTCCTAAGGGGGAAAAACACATTATTATGCAGTCACTCAATCTACTTACAAAAGGAAATTTAACCACATCAGAAAAGGATGTTTCCTAGGCTATCCGGAAATGGGCTTTCTATAAATAGAAGCATGTATTTAACTACTGGACTCCAAACACACCTACAGAAATATTTATAAATTATATAATATATAATATATATTATATATATATGAATTTCAGTGTTCACAGCTGTTCATAATATATATATTTTTATGTATGAATTTCAGTGTTCATATATTTATAATATGTATAAATATAATATATATATTATATTGATGAGTATGTATATGTGTTTACCAAGAAGGGAGTAAATATCATTTCTTTTCATTCCAAAGAAGTTCCAAAATGATAAAATTATTCCATTTTAATTTTTTTCAATTTTTTTGTGTGTGTCTATGTGCACATGTATGTGTGTTACTGGGGATAGAACCCAGGGCCTTGAGCATACGAGGCAAGCACTTTAAGTCCATTTCTTTTTACAGAAGCTAAACTTTTTAAATAAAAAATTTCAATTTTCTCAGAGGAAAAAAATCAGAAAATCTATGGAAGATAAACCCATATCAAATGCCTAGACAAAATAAAATCACTGCTAGCATTTGGTATGTAACCCTCCAAATGTTTATACATAAGAACATTTATATACATAAAACACCAAAATGGGAACATATTTTATATAGTTTGGATACTTCCTTGCTTCAAAAATTCACAATATGCTACGGATATCTTTCCAAGTCAATATGTAGTTAGATCATCATTTTTAAGGCTGCATAATATGCCAGTTTAAATACAATACAATGCAATTATCTTCTTGTTGTGTTCATTTTTCATTAATATAAATAATTTTAAAAACATTTTCATGGACATTTCTTTGAAAATGCATCTGATTGTTTTAGTAAGTTTTAATTCATGGACTAGGTCAGAGATCATACATTTAATTTGAATTCCCAGTACCAAATAAGTTTAAAAGTTTACCAAGAAGGTAAATAATTAACATTACTGCACTAAAGCTATTCTCAAACAGCAGAAACTAATAATATCAAAAGAAATGAAATTGGGCCAGAGAGAGAACATTAATACTACAAAATTAGTAACACCCAAGAATGTCTGGCCAAAAATGTAGGGTCATAGCATGAAGGTCATAGCACCCAGGTGGTGCAAAAGCCCTCACTTGCATATGCTTCCCAGATCTGCTCCCTGTTCCTTCACTTTCCTCAGTCTTGAGAAACTGAATGTACAGTTGCCAGAATAGTATTTTACAGTATGTAAAAATAGAGCTGAGACCTACAACCTGTAGCAACCAGCCCAGGAAGTCAACCTACTATTTACAATAATCAGCCCAGTGTTAAAAGGGAAAATTCCTTAGGCCAATTATGTCTAATAGCAAAGAAGAACAACCAAAACAGGATTCCCAATCAGGAAGCTCCCAGAACCAGATCCGGTTCTAAGAACTCCAACTAGCAAAGTTATCTGACAGCCTTTATAGAAAAAAACTGAAAGCAAGACATAGAAAACAACCTAGGTGGCTACAGCTTAGTCCATCAACAATCAATTGTTACAGCTTAGCTAGTTAGTCCACCACAGAGTCTCCTTCAACCAACCAAAGCTTCCTTAGTATGATTCAACTCTGTATTGGTCATTGGGCCTGGTGCAGATGACCAGTCCAAATCCATGGCCTCCTACAAAAAAAAAAAAAAATTAACACCAAGAAGCCAATCTGCCTTTCATAGTAAAACCAGTCCAGGAAGAAGTCAAAAAAATCTCTAAAATAATCAGCCCAAAATGGCCAGGACTTGATTAATAACATAGCTTCCCTAACTTTCGTACGCATTTCCAACTTAGGATCAACTGGAGAAAGCCAAATAAGCACCCTCACTGATCACACAGGGACCCCAATCTTGCTATCACCCTTACAGCTTCCCATGCCAAGAGCCTGCATTCAGGGCACATCTAAAGCCTTCCTCCTTTCTACCATAGAGCTCTCCCACTCCTCTGCCTGCCTCCGAGTTTCTGGCGAAGCAACTGGGGCTGGCTGACTTGTGATAGCAGCTCTGAATCAGCAGCTTTTGCTTGTCTCCTCTGGATAATCATCATTTGTATTCACAGTCTCAACTCCAGTCCTGATGTTGAGAGGTGACTCAGAAAAATTTTCTAATAAACACACTTCATGATCTTGATTCAACCTACAGTGGGTAGACCATTTGAGAGTTCAAAGCCCAGAAGGCCCATGCAACAATCCAGAAGGTTCTAAATTAGAAAAGCCTGGAGCCCTGACTGGGAAATTAGAGTCCCTGCATGGCTCTGACTTTAACCTGCTTGATCATTTTAGGCATAATACCTTAATGGTTCTGTTTCAGTTCCTCGTCTATAAATTGGGGATAAATCATTTGCTTATTCACAGTCTTGGTATAAGAATAAGACAAAATATAATATAAAAATGTGCCTTGGAATGGTTCCTAATTGTGAAAATACACTAGGTTATCTTGGACACACGCAGCCCTTCCTTCAGCACCCCCTGGTGCCTCAGACATGGGAGAGATCAAATAGGGATAAAGAAGGAAGGAAAAAGAAAATTGGCTCAAGGTACCTTAGCTGGACGAAGTGAGGAAGCATAGCTGCCCAGCCACTGGAGCTGGTTCCCGGTCATGTTATTCTATGCTCTTAAACTCCCACACAAACACTGTTGCTGGCCAAAATACATAAACCTCTTTGAATTACACTCCCTCTCTTACAGGAGCAATTGACTACAGTTGGATGTGATTTTCCTTTGTTTGTTTTAATTTATAGATGACCAGGAATGCTACCCTGCCTCCCTTTGTTTAAACACCCACTATTCTTCCTTCAGAGTGCCTCTTCTGGGGTCTTAGTTTTCTGGTAAATTTTTTTTTTCTAAGAATAGCTGTGGTTAGAAGCAGCTTCAAGCACAGCCCCAGGCC
The DNA here is from genome assembly GCF_964194105.1 of Spermophilus citellus. Lineage (NCBI taxonomy): Eukaryota > Metazoa > Chordata > Mammalia > Rodentia > Sciuridae > Spermophilus > Spermophilus citellus. The sequence goes on from NC_138193.1 coordinate 86,695,986, forward strand.
CTAAGGCTCATTAAGGACATTCCCCAACTCTCAGACTACAGCAGTAAATCACTGGCTCCAGAGGGTGGGCGGGGTGTGGAGGGCAACTAGAGAGCCTTGAGCTAGCTTTAAGAGGAAGGCTCTTTGGGTCTCACTCCAGGGACTGCTCCTATAAAGAAGAAAGGTTTGAGGAATTTAAGAGGGAGGACACCAAGACCAATAAATACAGACTTCATCTCGCTGTCAGCACCTGTTATGTTGCAAACTTTGCGAGCAGGGAGAGAACCAACTGTACTCAAAGACGACTCAGAAATGTGCCACCTTAGTTTCTCACTTAAAATCACCAAAAATGACTTCTGTCACACCCACTTCCCAATATGAAGGGAAACTTTGACTAACATACCCACTAGAAAGACAAGTTACATGATTACAAATCAGTCCTAAGTAGAACAATGGAACCCTCTTTGTTTTTTCCTGACTTTACTATTTAGTAAGAGGTATATTTCTAGCAATGGCATTTTCCAAAGCTAGTATAGGAACATAAAGTCAAAATGGAGGGTGGGTCGGTTTCAGAAAAGCTGACTGCTTCCTTCTCTTGGAGTGTCACAGTGCATAGTGGAATGCTAAAGTTTTTGAGAGTCCTGTGTTGGAAAAGGTGTTCATATAAAATACTGCATTTCCCAAATCTGCTTAAACACAGAACCCATTTTTGTTCCTGCGTAACATCTATTAATATTTTGTAGACAGTACCGTCTGGTTTGAAGAGAAAGGCAAATTTGCCTCCAAAGAAAATCTTCCCAGTGCATGATTCCTCACTAGAGTAATGCTGGCATTCACAGGCGCTCCAGTCCCTGAACCAGGAACAAGTGGCAGTTACTCTCAACTCTTCTGTCCCCAACTCCCACCTTCCACTACCTCTCAGCTGTCCTCTGCCGCATCTCCTCAGTGAAGACAAGCTGATAGCTTCAAGGAGCTACGTGGCAGAGAGCGAAACAATTAAAATGGATACCAGCCAAAGAAATCTGTGAAGCAGATGATAATATCAAATATACATTCAGCGCATTTTTATGTGGTTCTTAAATGGAAAGAAAGATTTCTCTTCTTTCAGTCCTTCTGTTCATAATTTCTAACAAATGGACTTCTTGGAATAAGCACATTTAGAGATGGAAGGAAAATATCTGTACGTGAAACTTAAGTTTTCATTAAAGAAAATATCCCAAAGAAAAAGTGCCAGGCAATTTGCAGGACCCAACTGAGGGCTGATTTTTAAGACTACCCATGGAAAATGATTCACAATGTCCTGTTGGGTGAAACATCAAATGTAGCAAAACAGTGTAAACACTTTTAAAAGGCCTCCATGTTTGTTGAAAGAATAAACAGACACAAAAGGAAACTAAGAGAATTTATACCAACTGACAGTCATTAGCTCTGAACGGGTTTTCTTTCTTCTTTCTTTTTACTTATCTAACTTTTCTCAAATAAAAAAAAAATGGTATTTTCAAAATATTCTCACCCATCTCTCATGTTATTTGTGAAGAAATAATCCAAAAACAAAGGAAACTGTTGTGTGGAATCCCTTTCCCCTCCCCCTCCTCTCTGAAGGGCGCCAAGCCAAAGAGGGCCAAATTCAAAGGTTTTCTCGACCAATCCCCGTAGGACACAGTGTCAGCTCACTGTTCCTGAGTCACCCTGCCAATCAGCACCCACCATGTCGCCTGTGCAACCCTTCTTAAGCTGAAGCTTGCAAGCTGATGCTCTCTGCCCTCTTCCTCTTCTTTCTCTCCTCTCTCTGCTCTCCCTCTCTCTCTGCCCTCCTCCTCTCCTCTCTCTGCTCTCTGCCTCTCCTTAGGGCAGCCCCCCAATAAAATCTCTTGGTTGAATCTCCCTCTGGGGTGAGTCATTCGCCTTTCATCTTTCCTTGGGGGGAAGAGGAATCACGACTAGACGGGGGTGGACAATGGGCAGCCAAGGACAAGATCATACCTTCCACAGCACTTAGTATAGGTGAAAGGAAAGCAAGGAACTGGGAGATGGGTGAGCGAGAAATGAAAGATGGAGACCAGGCAGAGATACACATGAGAGTTTATTTGTCAGAGCTGCAAATAGAGACACACCTCTCCATAGACAGAGAGAGGCAAAACAGGCTTGAGGTTGGGGACTTTTATGGGGCAGGCTAAGAGATTGGAGAGGGGGGGTCCTAATGCAGGCAGTGAAAGGTTGGGTTGGTATGAGGGAGTGGTGAGCCTTTCTCAAAAGCGTCCTTGGGTGGGAAAGCAAAATTTTTCTTAAAATGGCAGCTGTCACTTAAGATGGCCGTCCAGATGCTATGCAAGGACCTTACAATAGGTTTTTGAACACAGCAGGCAATAAGCCCTTGCCAAAGACAAGATAAACTATAGGGTTTATCAACAGCAAGTCATATATTGTCTAAATATCAAGGACAACCAGTACATCCCAAACAAGACCAGCCAGTGTGTCCAGGGGTCACAAATAAGATCTCAGCACTTAATTCAAAACCAACAACAACAACAACCCTTCTGCACACATACCAAATGAACAGAAGTCCAGGCCTCTCTGAATTTCCTGTTCCCATTCAGTCCAAAGAATGTCCAGGATTGTAACTCCAATGTCCACCAGTTGGATTGATTCCCCTAGGAGTCCTAAAGAAAGGACTGGGGTGTCACATGTGTGATCATGATCACCACCTGCCCTCTGCTGTCCTACTCTGTTGACCACTTTGACTACATCTCCTACAGGCTACTGGCCCCTCAAGGCCAAGTGGTCTCCTGGAAACCACCCAGCTCAGCTGCTCTTCCCTGTTGCCAACCGGTGGGAAATCTCACTGCTTCTTATAAGGACTTCTACAGAAGATCCCCTCAACAGTGCCTGTAATTCCCTTGGGTCCCCTCCTCTCTTCCAGAGCCCCTCTCTCCTTTGAGTGGACAGGATGGACAGGCAGCTCAGGCTTGAAAGGGGGTCTGGTGGTAGTGAGAGGAGATTTAGAGAGCAAAGTCATGTCTGGGTTGAGAAGAACAGTCTCACCCCGTATCTGAGCTCTAATATTTAGGCCTTGCTGTCCCGAGCAGCCCAGCCTGCCAAAATCCTTCCTTATACAAAGTTTTAATTCAAGGTTTTGTTTCTCTCTCTTTGTTCTGGTTTCCTTTAGATCCCTCACAAAGTACCTCAGGAAGATCAGTAGTCCACAAATGAACAGAGTTCACATGTTTTCCCCACAAGACTCGGGCTCCAAACAAAGCAAAAAAATATGGTTAAAACCTGTACCCCAAACAATCCAAGATAGTAGACATGTAAAGTGCCCCACCCAAACACACTCTTTCTAAGACAGAAGACTAATCAGCCTTGGACACAGATTCTTTAAAGGAAGACATGGCTAATTCTGGCCAGTCTCAGCTCTGATGTGGCCAATATGCCTGTCACATGGGTAACAGTGCAAAGTAAGATGTTTTTCTCAAAATTCTCACACCAGCTAGGAGAAGCCCTACTAATCTCCTTCAGCCCCCTACTTCCACCCACCACCCACATTACAGATGAGGAAACAGACTCTATCACTCAAGTCATCAGTATTATTTAGACTGAATTATAAACCTCCAGGTCTCTACCTCTGTGGAATAGAATACCAGACCCTAATATTAAAAAATAACAATAGTTGTATTATAGAATACATAATTAGAGACATTTATCCAAATCAGATCCAACTTCTATACTAGTTTGTCTTTTACTCTTGTCTAATTCCCTTTAGTCTTTAATCTTTTTACAGATAAATAAACTGAGGCTCAAAGAGGTAACTTTCCTCGAATCATTCAGTTTGAACGTAGGAGAATCAGAATTCCAACTGAAGCCAGTTTATTCCCAAAGCCCGTGTTTTTTCTTCTATAGTAGTAAACTGATCATGAAAATCAGAGAAGTTAGCATAGATGAAAGCTTTTATGTGTAAGCATGAAGTAGTGATTTATCAAATGAATTTACAAAGCAAACAAAACTGTATGAGTGTGCTGAATGGCACTAAATCCTCATATTAAAAACCTGTTCCAAATGGATGTTCTCACTTCTCAAAACTGCAGTGATCTCTTCATCAATCACATAGAATAATGACAGAAGAGAGTTCCTCTGAGGAGTAGCATTCTAATCAAGTAATTTTGAGGAGAGGTAATAGTATAATACCTATGCATTCAAGGATATTTCAAATATCGAATGGCAGTTCATAAAGAAAGAAAATATGTTTTTAATCGATGGGTAAACCATCTCCTTCAATTCTTGAAAACAACTAGAATATGAAAAAGCACCAATTAGTTAAATTTGTATATAAATATTTAGATTAATGAAAGATTACCATATTTCACGAGTACTCTGGAGCGAGCATACTTATATTTTTCAATGTGCCAGATATGGGCTTTAAGCTTTTAATACATGGATAAAAGTTTAACACTTCTCAATACTTGGTGGCTGGAAAACACATGAATAGATTTGTAGCAGTGTCTGTGTATATGCATACGTAGGAGTTGTGCCATGTATGAATGTGTAAATATTTTGTTCATGCTACATGAGGTGGTTGATTAATATGATTCATTTGAATGGGTGCCTATCAATATTGTTTGAAATGAAAACAAAAAAAAATTTTAAGAAACTACAAAATAGTGGGCATGCCTTCTATTTTATAAGAAAGAAAAACTGATGTAGGTTTTCCCTTAGACCAGCAATAGATTCACTGAAACATACGCCTCAGAGAGAGAGAGGGACAGAGTGTGGACTCAATCCGTATCCTCCTTGATCCGCATCTTTTCCTTTTTTTTTTCTCTAAAGTAAATTAGTGGTGGATTTTAAATATAAAAACTTTGTAAAATTCAGAAATAAAAATCAATATCATTCAGAGGCAACTACAGGGAAATTTGATTGGAGTTACTATTTTGAATATGCTATGTATAGTTTTAATTCTATTTTTATCACTTATACATACCCTGTATGTTTTTTCCACATTTAGATATATTTTGAAAACATGATTTTTAATGGTAACATTCTTATATGGATGCTCAATAATTTATTAAGTCACTTTGCTATTGCTAAATAGAATGTTATTCCAAATTTTACTATTATAAACATAAAGATATGTTAAATACCATATATGTTTATCTGCATCTGGGTTAATTTCTTTAGTATTTACCAAAAAAATGAAAAGTAACTACCAAAAGTAGAATTTTGAGGTCAGATTTCAATGTTTAATTTTTTCTTCTTTTTTTATTCAATTAGTACTTTATTTTTTAAAAATTCAAATAATACAGGAGATAGGAGGATGTGGAGGAAAAGGAATACTTTTTCACTGTGATGGGACCATAAATTAGTACAAGAACTATGGAAATCAACATGGAGGTTCCTCAAAAGGCTAGGAATGGAACCATCCTATGACCCAGCTATACCACTCCTTGCATCTATCCTAAAGAATTAAGGTCAGCATACTACAGGGATACATGCATATACATGTTTTTTTTTATTTTTTTTTAAGAGAGAGAGAGAGAGAGAGAGAGAGAGAGAGAGAGAGAGGCATATACATGTTTATAGTAGGACAATGCGCTATTGTCAACTATGGAACCAGCCTAGATGAATGGATAAAGAAAATGTGGCACAATGGGGTTTTACTCAGCCAGAAAGAAGAATGAGATTATGTTATTTGCAGGAAAATGGATGGAACTTGAGAACATCATGTTAAGCAAAATAAGACAAACTCAAAAAGTTGTATGATTTCTGTTGTACATGGGAGCTAAGGAGGAAAGAAGAAAGGAAAGGAGGGGCTCATTTTCACATGAAAATCAAAGGAAGATCAGTAGAGTAGAGGAAAGGAACTGGGGAAAGGAGAAGAAGAGGGAAAGGGGAAATACTGGGGTGTGACATTGGCCAAATTACGTCATTACATTGCATGCGTGGATGAATTTTAACAATGAATCCCATCATTATGTACAACTATAGTGCACCAATAAAAATATGGAAAAAAGAAGCTGCTTCAGCAACAAAGAAAATTCAAATAATATAGAAATGCGTGGAATAAAAAGAAAAATGCTCCTTTCTGCCTCCCTGATCCTATTCTCATCCCTCGGTTACAATTTCAGTTTTGAGTTCCTCCCATTAAAAATTTTACTTTGTCAATCATATTTTCAATTTTCAAAAACCCTCTCTTGTTCTCTGTTACTTTCTTACAGTTGCCTATTCTTGTTTTACAAATGTAAATATACCCTTCAGATGTTGCCATTGTTGGTTTTATCCAAAGACAGAAAATAGAATTATTTTAAGATTTTTTTTTTCTGAACAATCTGTCTTTTCTAGGGTCCACTAGTTGTTCATTCCACTTGATCTTTCTTGCTGTTGGTTTTGCACAAGCTGTCTAGTATTTCTGGATTTCCCACTCGTGTGTATGAATAAAGACTGAGAAGCTTTATTTAAGAAGCTTTGCAGTTGCAAGGGTCTTTCCCCCACCCCAAACCACTTGTCTGACTAGGAGGGCTGGCCAGATGCTCTGTGGAAGACTCCCTGATGCAAACTCTGAGCCCTGCCCAGGCAGCAGTTAACCCACTTAGGTGCATATCTTGGTGTTTTAACCAGGAGTTCATGCCCTTCCCTATTCACCCACCTCTCAACCCCAGGACCTGAGGCTCAGTGTTAAAGAGTGTATGGGTCTATCTGGCCAGCTCAGTAACAGTCACACACCTATTGTTTCATGGCCCCTCCTTTGTTCCTTTGATATTTCTCAAACTGCTCTTATCTACCTGGAAGTTCTCTGTGTTTTCTCAACCCTTATCAAGTCAGTCTCATTACTTTCCATAGTCCAGAAAATTCCTGTTTCTCATATGTTGATGTTGCCCTTTCTTGATTTTCATGAAAGTAGTAAAAAATGCAGTTTTGAATAAATATGCACCTTTTTTTCTTTCATTTGAAGGAATTTAGAGAAGAGACAGAGGTGGTCAAATGTGCCTGTAAGAATATTATTTTAATTGTGACTTTTGTTCCATCTCAAAACCATCATCTTCTTCTATATTCAAGTTATCATCCCAGAACAGGATTGGAAACAAATATCAGAAAACACTGATCCAAATTCACTGGGAAAGTGAAGCCAATCCCTTGGTTCATGTAGCTGAACATTTTAACAATGGTGTGAGTTTCAGGTGAGGTTTGACTGAACAGTTCAACACTAATACCAAGAATTCATTCTAAGGCTTCAACCTGTGGTTGGAAAGTAGCTGCCAAGGACCCTGGAATAGTGGAAGTCTCCTGAACAAGCACCAAGTAGACAGTGTCTTGGCTGTTAGACTTTTTGAAATTTCAAGAAATTTGTTTTCTAGAAGTCCCTAAAGAATGTCTCTCCACAGCCCTTTGAACCAAAATGGGTCACATGAGTCAGTCTCTGGTCAAGAGAAGGGAATGTGTTGATTTGGTTTAAACTAAAAGGGGCACAGTCTAGCATTTGCACCTGGTTGGGGTCATCAGCACCACATATTGAGGTAAGTATGGGAAGGGAGGCTGGGCAAGTGAGGAGGGGTGAATTCTGAACAAAACTCAGAGTCTAGTACTGAAAAGAAGGGGAAAATAAGCTACAATAGCAAAGGGCCACCGCAGTCATAAAATAATATGAAAACCTATGGAAAGCAAGTCATTCAGAGGATGCAGCAACACATTTGAGTCACAGAACTGAGAATCTGCTCCCCCTCACCATCACACACACACACACACACACACACACACACACACACACACACACAAACACAGGTGGTGATTACACTGCCTACTGCCATAAAATTTTCCACTTTAAAATTCTTCACCCAGTATATTATCTCACAGACCTGCCCACAATGAATTTCCACAAGTTATTTTATGATATTTGTACTTTACAAGAAATATTTTAAGTCAAAATACTCGAAATGCATTTCCTATACTGCAAAGTCTGAGAACACAGTCCTACATAAGATCCCCCTCACTGAAGACTCTGGCCTCACGTGGGGAAGGAGGGACAGGACCACCATCATTGAGGTCAGTTTGTTACAAATCCAGGCACACCCAGATTCCCTTAGGTTTGATAATTCACTAAAATGACCCACAGAACTTAGGAAGTACTATAATTATAGTTTTACTATAGTTAAAGGAGATGAATTAGAATTAGCCAAAAGAAGAGATGCACAGGAATCAGTCTGGCAGGGTCCAAATATGAAGCTTTCTGTTATCCTCAGAGATGAAGGATCTTCCGGTCTCAAAGAGCAAAAATATGCAAAGGCTACTGCCAACACTGGGCGTGATTGATTAGGTCTTTGTCCATGTGACTCAATATCTAGCCCCCACAGAACACCCAGAGTTTGCACTGATAAGGAGTTTGGGCTGATATCAAGGGGCTCAAAGCTCCAATTCTCTAATAATGTGGCTGCTGATTCTGGCATGGCTAGACCCACCCTGAGTTATCTCATTAGCATAAACCTCATTAGCATGAAGGTCTGAGGGCTCCTTCATGAATGGTGAAGATAGTCCTATCACTAGGGAAATTTTAAGGGTTTAGAGGTTACCTCCCAGTAACCAGGGACTAAGGCCAACCACCTTCTTTATTGTACATATTTCATTGAGATCAGTATAACACTAAAGTTGTATAAAATAGGTTATTTTATTATCATCTTTAAAATTTATAATAAATCAGGGAAAACATCCATCTTTTCACTATTTAACAAATAACATAAAATGCTAAATCTATTTTAAGTTAATTATATAACATACAGTAGGATTTCTCAACAAATGGATTTTAAAATGACATCACATTTGAATTGGGGCCCAAGTATTTGTGAAATTATAGACTAAATTTAACAGAATGTGATGGTACTTAAGAAAACTATTGTGGCTCCATGTTTAAGATCCTTATATTTTGTGTTTGAAAAATTAAATAATTTATGTTCACTTTTTTAAAAGAGAGGATTTTGACTACTCTTTGGAAAAATTTCTCTGCAGAAAATCCATCACTGGGTCTTAACCTTTACATATTCCAAACATAGAAAAAGTCAGTTGGTTATAATCACCAAATATTTACTTTTTTAACACTGGGATTTTTATATTAATGCTGGGATTTCTATTATAATGTTGGCAAAGATAGTGATTCATGAGTTTAATAAGCTATTTCAACACAGAACTCCACAGTGTGTGAATGTAAAGGACGATGGAAAAGCTCTGTGAACTCAACAAGCCAAAACAACTGTTTACCTGTCCAGAGATTTTATTAGCAGGACCGCAGCAGCCAGTCGCAGAAGAGAGAGAGAGAGAGAGAGAGAGAGAGAGAGAGAGAGAGAGGAGAGGGGGGGAAGAGATCGAGAGGAGGGGGGAGAGAGAGGAGGGGAAGAGAGAGGAGAGAGAGTAAGGGTAAGAGAACCCACACAAACAGGGTATTGATTTATGGGCTTAACACAGGATGAGGAGGAGCAGGGCAAGTGGGCAAGTGGCCAGAGTTCACACCACTTCAGGGATTGGAGGTGTGCCATTCAAAGTTCGTGCCATTCACAGGGATTGGAGGTGATGGTTTGTGCGCCATTCAGTGCGTCATGGACCTGAGCTCCCAGAAGAGAAGTGCTCCAGACGCCATGTTTCCTGAGCTCCCGGAAGAGAAGCACTTCAGGCGCCATCTTTACCAACAGTCAATGTGAAAATGAAACTGAATTATTATTTAAAGAAATAGCATGTAGACCCATCCATTTACTCTTCTATAAGATAAACTATCATTTACACTTTTTGTCAATATCTTTCTTTTTCTTTTTTTTTTTTTGACAAATATTTGCTATCTATTCAGAAAACATGAGAAAAACAAAGATTAAAATAATATACACACCAGCATAATTCCACTTGCTTCAGATACTACTATTCATTTTTGGTTTATGTTCTCCAAGCTTATTAGGAATACTCACATAATCTGTATTTTCTTTTTATTTGGACCAAGTGTTTTGAAGCCTGGCTTTCACCACATGACTAGGGACTCATCAAGGGGACTTCTCCTGACACATGGACCATGTTCTCCAGTGTATATCACTACACACAGTTCATCACAACATGCCCACCCTGCAGATATGCTTCTACAGATGTGCATCCTGTGATTATCCAGAACCCAACTCCTGGACCACAGGAGAATCCACCTCAAGGCCATCAAAACATCCACCTAGCTACCTTCAAGAGAGCTGTGTTTTTCAATTCTTAACTACCCACAATTCTCACTTGACTGTACAAAATAGTGGTTTTCTTTTCTTTCTTCTTTTGGTGCTGGGAATCCAACTGAAGGCCCCATCACTGAGCCACATCCCTGATAAAGCAGTGCTTCTCAAACTCGTCTCCACTCTTGAAGTCTTATGCAAAGCCTCCAAAAGTCTGCAGCTTTGACCATGTGAAGTCAGCCTGGTGGCTGAGGAACCCAGAAAGGACCCACCCGGCCAGTGCTGAACTGGGCTTGCCTGTAGAACAGTGTCCTTGGGTACGTTCCTGAACTGGTCCAAACCCAGAAGCTGGCATCGTTCTTCCCACTGACTCCCACAGACTTTCTGGCTGACAGCTCTGAGGTCTACTTTGTAAACAACACCAAGGACCCTAAATGGAATCTGGTGACCTGAGGGGTCAGGCCACTGGGTCAGCTTGGCAGCAGTTAGGAGAGCTGAGAAGCTGGGCAGGTCCTATGTCCTCCCTAAGCCACAAGAAGGAGCCTCACTTAGCTCAGAGACTGTTCTTAAATCACAAACACTGGAAATGCCCAGCACAGACTAGGCCTCTTTGAAGACAATCCCCAGTCTTAGGAAGAATATGGCCACGTTTTACTGTTTATTCCAATCTCTTTTTCCCAGCTCCAGCTATGCTAGGTAGAAAGTCGAAGCATACAGACGGTCCCTGGAGGTTTAGACACACCAGCCAAACCAAACTGAGCAACACTTGTAGGGCTTGGAGGAACACCAGGACGTGTTTCCAAGTAGGTGCGCTTTAACCAACTGTACATACAAACTAGAAGGACTGACCTCTACACAAAACAGTGCTCAGTGGGGGCAGGTCTATTCAGAACACGTTCACTCACCTTTGTAAGGGGTTACCTCGGGACTGTAGATCACAGTGAGATTTTAGGATGTAAGGCAGATATAAGGTACCGGGTCTTTCTTCATCTGAAGGTAGTCCTGCTCCAGCCTCTGGGATGCTGTCCTTGGAATTCCGCTCCTGCTGCTGCTCACGGTGTTCGGGCTCGCAGTGGGTGAGGCCTGAGCAGGTTGCAGAACAGAAGGGCCCAGGCCGCAGAGCCAGAGCTGCCTCCAGTATCTTCTTTTACTTGATTTTCAGGATTCCTTTTGTAAATCAACCTAATTAAAATATAATACATTACATCCCAAAAGATTCTTCCCCCCCTGCCTCTCACCCCATCCCTAAACCCCAGCCTCCACTAATGCACTCTTCATCACTAAGGATTTGTTTGCCTTTTCTAAAATTTTATGTAAGTGAAAACATATGTAATACACTGTGTTGCATTTCACTCAGCAGGATGATTTTTTAAATTCTTCCAGGTTACTACATCTCTATCAGTAGTTCATTCTTTTTCACTGCTGAGTAATCTTTCATCATATTGATATATGATACATGATATATTGACCTATCATACTTTATTTGCCCATTCAGCTAATACTGATGAACATTTCAGTTTTTCCTGCTTTGAACGATCATGACTAATGAAGTCATAAATATTTGTGTATAAATCTTTGGGTATATAAGTTTTTATTTCTCTTTGGTAAATATGTAGAAGAGGTATTCTGGTTTGTATGGTAAATTTAACATTTTAAGAGGGTGACATCTTTTCCAAAATAATTGATCCATTTTGTATTTTTATGTGCAAATCATTTGCCCATTTTAAAAACTGAGTTGGATGCCTTGTTTTTCAGTTATAGGAATCCCATATATTTTTTTGGAATCAAGTCCTTTGTCAGCTACATGCTTGGAAAATATTTTCTCCTTTTCTGTGGCTTAGCTTTTTAGGTTCTTCCTAGTGTCTCTGGATGAGCAGAAGTTTTTAATTTTAAAGTCCAATTTGTCCATTTTTTTCTTTTTTGGTTTATGCCTCATGTGTGATACCTAAGAAATTCATCACTGCCCAAAGTCACAAAGTTTTCTCCCATTGTTAAAGAAAGCTTTATAATATTGACTTATACATTGTTTTCGTCAGCTTTTTCCCCCCGCTGTGACTACAGGACCTGACCAGCACAACTGTAGAAGAGGAAAAGTTTATTTGAGGCCTTACGGTTCAGAATTCTTAGTCCATGGAAGACCAGCTCCATTCCTCCGGGCTCTAGGTGAGGCAGAACACCATGGCAAAGAGTATGGCAGAGGAAAGCAGCTCACATAGTGATCAGAGAGCAGAGAGAGCCTCCACTCACCAGATACAAATATATATATATATATATATATACACCAAAGCCACGCCCCCAATGCTCTGCCTCCTCCTGTCACACCCCACCTGCCTGAGTTACCACTCAATTAATCCCATCAGATGATTAACTCACTGATTGGGTTAAGGCTCTCCAAACCATAACATACATTTAAGTCTATGATTAATCTTGAATTAATTTCATATATGGGGGGCTGATGTTTCCATTTTTCATATGGAAATTCAATTATTTTAGCACCATTTATTGAAAATCAATGGACTACATATAGAATAGTTTAATAACAATTACATTGTTATTAAATTATTATTTAATGACTATTATATAATTAAATAATTATGTTTTATAATAATTTAATAAGAATATTATTATTATATAACTAGAATTTATTTCTGGACTCTCTTCTATTGACCTATGTTAATTCTATTGATCTGTATGTTTATCGTTTCACAAATACCACAGCTTTAGTGACTTTAATAGTAAATCATAAACTCAGACAATGTAAGTTCTTTTTTGTTTAATGTAAGTTCTTTAACTTTTTAAAAATTGTTTGGGCTATTTTAAGTCAGTTGCATTTCTGTGAAAATTTTAGAATCAGCTTTCAATTTTTATACTAAAATATTTAATTATCTATTTTTACATATTGTTGGATTTAATTTGCTAAATCTTTTTTGAAGATTTTTGGTTTATAAAGGATAATAGTCTGTAATTTTCCTTTTTCTTGTTTTTGCATCTAAATTATCTCTTTTTTGGTATATATTTGCTCATAATAGTTTTATTTTAACCTTTTTATGACTGCAGGATCTAAAGTGATAATGCTTCTTTTCTTCATAATATTTGTGATTTACATCTTTTTTCTTTATCATTTTAATAAGATGTTCTATCCATTTGGTTGATTTTTCAAAAAAGCCTACCTTTTTGTTGTTGTTGTTGTATTGTTGTTGTTTTGGTACTGGGGATCAAACTCAAGGCTTCATGCATACTAGGCAAGCATTCCACCACTGAACCACACTGCCAGCCCCAAATCTACTTTTGATTTTGTCATTCTCCCTATCATTTGTTTTTGTTTAACAAAGATTTACTCTCGTCTTTTTATTTTCTTCCTTACATTTACTTTGGATTTACCTGCTCTTCTTTTTCTAGTGTCTTGATAATACCTTAGGTTATTATTCTTTGTTCTCTTGTAATAGAAACATTTAAAGCTACAAATTTCCCTCCAAGTACTTCTTTAGGTGAATCCTACAAATTTTAATATATTGTATCTTCACCATTGTTGAGTTAAAAATATAATAATTTATTTGTAACTTCTCTTTTGTCCTACCAATATTGTTAAATTTGTTTTTTTTAATTGCCAAATATTTGGGATTTACTAAATATCCCATGTCATTGTTTCTAATTAATCTCATTGTGGTAAAAGAACATAATCAGTACTATTCAATTCTTATATATTTATTAAGGCTTGTTTTATAGCTCAAAATATGGTATGTATTGGTGAACATACCATGTGCACTAAAATAAATGTGTATTGTGCTGTAAAATAATTTTTATTTTTGCAGTGGTTCAGTGAAAGGCCCCATAGTTGATTAGATCAAGATAGTTTATAATATGATCAAATCCTCTATGTCTTTCCTACTTAGTTTTGGCCAATTTTCTGTCAGTTCCTGAGACAGTTAATAAAAATCTTCTAAAATTCTGTAATTGTCTTCCTATAATGATGTCAAATTTTGCTTCATATGTTTTGAGACTGTTTTGGGGCACATGCACAATAATGTTTGTCTTCTCATCAATAAATACTTTTGTCATTTTGCTTTACCTCTAGCTGTACTTTTTTTTCTTGAAATCTGTTTTATCAGATATTAACAGAGCCCACTTCAGCCCTCTTGTGCTTACTGTTTTCCTGACACACCTTGTTCCATCTATATATTTTCAAGCTATTTTTCACCCTTTTATTTCAATGGATTCTCTTCTAGTTACATGTAGTTGGGGCTTGCTTTTTTTTTAATCCATTCTGACAATTTCTACCTCTTAATTGGAGTGTTTATTTCATTAACATCGAAAATGTGAGCTCAGCTATTACCTCAAAGACCAGAGGCCTCCAGGGATGACAGCAAAATCTTAGCACTGACAACAACCACAAAGACAAGCACAGGAACATGTACACTTAGGAAAACAAATAAAAGAGATTTAAATTGCATTCAACAGAATGTTTTAAACCTCAATAAACTCAGAATAAACAGCTGTGAGCTCTCCAGAAGACAAAATTCATTTCATGTTGCAACAGTTTTACATATTTAACTCCAGTATCATGGTCACAGCCCTGTCAGCCTGATGGGTTTACTGGGTTCAGAAACCCTTTCACTATTCAAATATTTTTATTTTACAATTGATTGATAAAATGGGGGAAATAAATTCCTCATGAAAATCCTCTGAGCTAGAAATTCTAAAGGGACCAGTAAAAAGATCAAAAGCCCATTTTCATTCTTGAACTACAGCTGCATACAACAATAAATCAAGGAAAGTTCTTCTCTTTTCTTGAAACTCTGTCAGTGAAAGTCATAACTAAATTAATGGCTCACACTTTTAGAGCTTCTGTTAAAAAATGTGATCCAGGGGCTGGGGAATGTGGCTCAAGCGGTATCGCACTCGCCTGGCATGCGTGCTAAGATATGAACAACTTTTTAAATTTTATAGATTACCGATTCTCTGAAAAAAAATAATTTCTACCCATCTTGAAAGACCTACTTAAGACTCCTAACTTTACTGATCCCTCCAGCTCACTCTAGCCTACAATATACCCTTACACTGGGTGTTTATACCACTTTTTATCTAATATCCAGTTATTTTGATATCATTTGGACACTTGCCTGTAATTCTATAATTTCCCATAAGAATGGGTAGCCAATGACTGATGAATCTTCCATGGCTATCAAGAAAGAATATAGGTGACCTTAAATTTCTACAAAAGTAACGGTGACTGCATTTTTGTCCAGCATGATATTTGATAGCAGCAGGAGTCATCTACAGAAAGTAGAGCAAAGTTTTCAGCAGGTCTCTTATCTAAGAGAAAGGCAACTCTAGTTTTAGTGACCCATGCAAGTAACCCCAACAGAATACCTCCAAGCACACATATTCAGACTTGTCAAGGTGATATAGTCTGAGGGACAGTCTCTTTAAAAACTCAACATTGTTTGCCCTAATTCAAAACACCTTCAGATGTAATAATTTGTGCTCCTGAGTGAATCTTCCCACCCGCAGGGCTGACTGAGAAGAAGAGGTAAAGCTTGCCTACCTTGCATGACTTGAGCCTTTTAATTCAGCCAGGTCCATCTTCCTTACCTCCACTTCTGATGCACCTCTGGATTCAGTCTTACTTCATAATTCTCACCCACAATCCATGTAGATGAGACAAACTGGGTTTAAAAGAGCTGATTGCAACATCCAGCTAAGAAAGCAGCGAAAAATCAGACCCAGAGAGTAGTTTTTAAACCTAGGGCAGGATGCCTCTGCGACCTTAAGGGTCAGCTTCCAATCTGGAAAGAGCACATGAGCCCACATTTCCTTTATTTTATAAGGAGACATCAGAGGGGGATAGAGTTTCAAGGGTGGAGTCTTGCTTCGTGATGTTTCATGGTGATGTCTCTGGGTCATCGAGACATCTTGGAGAGTCACACCCATCGCAGGGGCTATGTGGATCTTAGGCAGAGCTAGAGGGGGAGGTGCACCTGCATCATGCGTTCAATCCCTGACAGGCAGTTCGAAGAGCCAGGCTTAGCCCCTCAAGAGGCTACTATGCACAACACAATCCACACACATACCTGAAAAACAGACATGGCCTGGACCACATTCAAGGAGGCTGACTTGAAGTTCCTCTGGGTAGGTATTGTTCTGGCACCCATTGTGCACAAGCAGATTGGAAACCACCCTGAGCACCACATTGGTATTGAGTCATTTGCCACTGTTCTCTCTAACCCTGAATCCCCTGCCCTCAGCAGTCCGCTGGGCTTTCAATCCTTATCAGCTGCCCATAGGGAGTTGGAAGTCTTCCTTGGTGTCCTAGGTCAGGAGAGATGGTCAGAATATGCAACCACAGGTACAACAGTCTAGCAGGTGCCAGGCCTCAACTACAATGGGTGCATGCCAGCCTCTTGGCAGCTGGAACCTTAATAATTTCCACCACTAATTCATCACAGGTCAGGCACCAAACTCTGTGCCTTTCAAATACAGATCTCATTTACTGGTCCAGGCAACCCTTCCCAGGAACCTCAGGCTCAAGGTTATATGATTTTCTCAGGGTCTCAGAGCAACCAAATTACAGGGTCAGAATTTAAAACCAACTCTTTTGTTTCTAAAACTCATATTCTTAATCTCCATGGCATCTGATAGATTTAGTCTCTTTTTATGGTGCATTGTAATTATACATAATAGTGGGATTCATTATACCATATTTTTAAATGAACATAGCATCATTTGATCCATAAATCAATTTCCAAATACCTTCTTTTTCCTTCTTCTCCCTTCCCTGACTTAATCTCTTTAAAGTTGTTTCCTTTTTTTTAAATTAGGTATATATGACAGCTAAATTTTGATCCATTGTATACAATTGCACAATTTTTCATTTCTCTGGCTGTACATGATGTATCGATGTAGTGTCACACCCTATATACAGTCTTACATTTATCTAGGTAATGATGAACATCTCATTCCACCATCTTTTCTGCCCCCATGTACTCTCCCCCACACTCCCTCCCCTTTCTCCAATCAAAAGTTCCTCCATTTTTCCCATGCTTCCCCTCTCCCCGTTTTGGATCAGCATCCACTTATCAGAGAGAACATTTGGACTTTGGATTTGGGGCATTGGCTTACTTCACTTAGCATGATATTCTCCAACTCCATCCATTTACCTGCAAATGCCATGATTTTATTCTCTTTTAATGCTGAGTAATATTCCATTGTGTGTGTGTGTGTGTGTGTGTGTGTGTGTGTGTATCTCAGTATATTTATCCATTCATCTATTGAATGGCATCTAGGTTGGTTCCACAGTTTATTGTGAATTGAGCTGCTATGAACATTGTTGTGGCTGTGTTACTATAATATGCTGATTTAAAATCCTCTGGGTATAGACGGAGGAGGGGGATAGTTGGGTCAAATGATGGTTCCATTCCAAGTTTTCTAAGGAATCTCCATACTGCTTTCTAGATTGGTTGCACCAATTTGCAGTCCCACCAGCAATGTATAAGTGTGCCTTTTCCCCCACATCCTTGCCAACATTTATTGTCTGTATTCTTGATAACTGCCATACTGACTGACATGAGATTAGTAGTTTGATTTGTATTTCTCTAATTACTAGAGATGTTGAGCATTTTTTCATATATTTGTTGATTGAATGTATATCTTCTTCTGAGAAGTGTCTGTTCAGCTCCTTAGCCCATTTATTGATTGGGTTGCTCGTTTTTTTTTTTTTTTTTTTTTTTTGGTTTTTTGGGTTTTTTGTTTTTTTTTTGGTGTTAAGTTTTTGAGTTATTTATATATCCTGGAGGTTAGTGCTCTATCTGATGTGTATGCGGCAAAAATTTGCTCCCAAAATGTAGGCTCTCTGTTCACTTCATTGATTGTTTCTTTTGCTGAGAAGAAGATTTTAGTTTGAGACTATTCCATTTATTCTTGATTTTATTTCTTGTGCTTTAGGACTCTTGTTAAGGAAGTCGGGCCTAATCCAACATGATGAAGATTTGGGCCTACTTTTTCCTCTATTAGGCGCAGGGTCTCAGGACTAATTCATAGGTCCTTGATCCACTTTGAGTTGAGTTTTGTGCATGGTGAGAAAGATGGCTATATTTTCATTGTGCTGTAAATGGATTTCCATTTCTCCCAGCACCATTTGTTGAAGAGGCTATCTTTTCTCCAATGTATATTTTTGATGCCTTTGTCTAGTATGAGATAACTGTGGGCTTTTCTCTGTGTCTTCTATTTATGTGGGTTTTTCTCTGTGTCTTCTATTCTGTACCATTGGTCTACGTGTCTGTTTTGGTGCTAATACCATGCTGTTTTTGTTACTATAGCTTTGTAGTACAGTTTAAGCTCTGATATTGTGATGCCTCCTCCTTCACTCTTTTTGCTAAGGATTACTTTGGCTATTCTGGGTCTCTTATTTCTCCAAATGAATTTCATGATTGCCTTTTCTATTTCTATAAGAAATGGCATTGGGACTTTAATTGGAATCACATTGAATCTGTATAGTGCTTTGGGTAATGTGGCCCTTTTGACAATATTAATTTTGTATATTCAAGAACATGGGAGATCTTTCCATCTTCTAAGATCTTCTTCAATTTCTCTCTTGAGTGTTCTGTAGTTTTCACTGTAGAGGTCTTTTACCTCTTTTTTTAAGTTGTCCTAATTTCTCTTTTAGAGGATTCCTCACTGATGTATATAGAAATGCATTTGATTTATGGGTATTGATTTTATATCCTGCTACTTTGCTGGATTCATTAATTAATTCTAGAAGTTTTCTGGTGGATTTTTTGTATTCTTTAAGTATATAATCATGTCATCAGGAAATAATGATAGTTTGAATTCTTCTTTTCCTATTTGTATTCCTTTAATTTCTTTCATCTAATTGTTCTGGCTAGAGTCTCAAGGACTATGATGAATAGAAGTGGTGAAAGAGGGCATCCTGTCTTGTTCCAGTTTTTAGAGAAAATGCTTCCAATTTTTCTCCATTTAAAATGATACTGGCCTTGAGTTTAGCATAGAGAGCTTTTACAATGTTGAGGTATGTTACTACTATTCCTAGTTTTTCTAGTGTTTTGAACATGAAAGTGTTTTCTCTGTCAATGTTTTCTCTGTATCAATTGATATAATCATATGATTCTTATCTTTAAGTCTATTGATGTGATGAATTATATTTATTGATTTCCTTATGTTGAAACAACCTTGCACTCCTGGAATGAACCCCACTTGATCATGGTGCACTATTTTTTTCATATGTTTTTACATACGATTTGCCAGAATTTTATTAAGAATTTCTGCATCAATGTTCATCAGGGATTTTGGTCTGAAATTTTCTTTCCTTGATGTGTCTCTGCCTGGTTTTGGTATCAGGACAATTCCAACTTCAGAGAATAGATTTGGAAGGGTTCCTTCCTTTTCTGTTTCATGGAATAACTCAAGGAGTGTTGGTATTAATTCTTCCTTATAGGTCTTGTAGAACTCAACTATGAATCTGTCTGGTCCTGGGCTTTTCTTGGTTGGTAGTATTTTGATGGCATCTTCTATATCCTTGCTTGAAATTGATCTGCTTAAATTGTGTATGACCTCTTGACTCAGTTTGGGTAGATCATATGCCTCTAGAAATTTGTCAGTGTCTTTGAGGTTTTCTATTTTATTAGAGTATAAGTTTTCAAAATAGTTTCTGATTAACTTCTGTATTTCAATAGTGTCTGTCATGATATTCCCATCACAAATTTTAATAATTTGAGTTTTCTCCCTTATTCTTTTCATTAGGGTGGCTAAGGCTTTGTCAATTTTATTTATTTTTTCAAAGAACCAGCTTTTTTGTCAATTTTTTGAATTGTTTCTTTAGTTTCAATTTCATTGATTTCCACCTTGATTTTAATTATTTCCTGTCTTCTACTACTTTTGCTATTGATTTGTTATTTTTCTAGGGCTTTGAGCTATAATGTCAGGTAATTTTTTGTTGATTTTTTTCTTTTAATGAATAAATTCCATGCAATTAACTTTCCTCTTAGCACTACCTTCACTGTGTTAAGAGATTTTGATAAGTAGTATCAGAGTTCTCATTTACCTCTAGGAATTTTTTAAACTCCTCCCCTGATGTCTCCTGTTATCCATGTGTTCATTCAATGGTGTATTATTTAGTCTCTAGGTGTTGGAGTACCTTCTCTTTTTAATTTTATCACTGATTTCTAATTTCATTCCATTATGGTCAGATAGAATATTTTTTTGCATTTGCTAAGACCTTGCTTTGTGGCATAACATATGGTCTATTTTGGAGAAGGATCCATGTGCTGCTGAGAAGAAAGTGTATTCACTCATTGATGAATGGAATATTCTATATGTCTGTTAAGTCCAAATTATTGATTGCATTATTGAGTTCTATAGTTTCTTTGTTTAGTTTTATTTTGGAAGATCTATTGAGTGCTGAGAGAGGTGTATTAAAGTAATCCAGTATTATTTGGTTCTTATATTTGAGAAGGGTTTGTTTGACATACATCAATGCCCCCATTGTTTGGGGCATAGATATTTATGATTGTTATGTCATGTTGATGTATGAATCCCTTAAGCAATATGAAATGTCCTTCTTTATCCCTTTTCACTAGCTTGGTTTGAAATCCACTTTATCTTATATGAGGATGGATACCCCTGCCTGTTTACAAGGTCAATGTGAGTGGTACATTTTTGCCCACCCTTTCACCTTCAATCTGTGGATGTCTTTTCCGGTGAGATGAGTCTCTTGAAGGCAACATATTATTGGGTCTTTTTAAATCCAATCTGTTAGTCTATGTCTTTTAATTGATGAGTTTAGGCCATTCATATGCAGGGTTGTTATTAAAATATGATTTGTATTCCTGAACATTTTGGTTTATTTTTGGTTTTTAACTTAACTTGGCTTCTCCTTTGATTAGCCTTTCCTTTAGTATACTTCCTCCCTTTGCTGATTTTTATTGTTTTTTCATTTCCTCCTCCTAGAATATTTTGCTGAGGATGCTCTGTAATGCAGGCTTTCTCACTGTAAATTCTTTTAACTTTTGTTTATCACAAAATGTTTTTATTTTGTCCTCAAATCTGAAGCTTAATTTTGCTATATATAAGATTCTTTGTTGGCATCCATTTTCTTTCAGAGTTTGGTATATGTTGTTCTAGGATCTCCTGGCTTTGAGGGTCTGAGTTGAAAAATCTGCTGAGATATGAATTGCTCTCCCCCTATATGTGATCTAACTCCTCTCTCTTGCAGTCTTTAAGATTTTTCCTTATTCTGTATGCTAGGCATTTTCATTATAATGTGCCTTGGTATAGATCTATTGTAATTTTGTATACTTGGTATCCTGTAAGCCTCTTATATTTGATTTTCCAATTCATTCTTCATGCTTGGGAAATTTTCTGATATTATCTCATTGAAGAGATTGTGCATTCCTTTGGTTTGAAAATCTGTGCCTTCCTCTATCCCAATAACTCTTATATTTGGCCTTTTGATGCTGTCCCATAATTCCTGGATATTCTCTTCATGGTTTCTTACCATCTTCACTGTGTGGTAAGAATTATTTTCCGAATTGTATACCTGGTCTTCATTATCTGACATTCTGTCTTACAAGTGATCTAGTCTGTTGGCAATGCTTTCTATTGAGTTTTTTATTTGGCTTATCCTTCATAAATGAAATCCTTCATTTCAAGGATTTCTGATTTTTCTTTCAGAATCTCTATCTCTTTCTTGAAGTAATCTTTTGCTACCTATATCTACTCCCTATCTCTTTATTGGTGTGATTGATGGCTGCCTGTATTTGCTTATTTAGGTCATTCTTTAATTCACAGATCATTTTAATTATGCACATTCTGAACTCCTTCTCTGACATTTCATCAACTGCACTGTCCATGGATTTTGTTATTGTAGTATCCTGGTTTTGTTTGGGGCACTCCCCCACCCCTTTGTTTTTTCATGTTGTCTGTGTATCTGTTGAGGGCCACAACTGAGTCGGGATGATGCATGGCATTTTTGCCAGAAGTAGTGGTTGAGAGGTGACACTAGCGATCCATTAAGATGATGACTTTTGAGTTCTGGCGGAGTTCCCATTGAGTTCCACTTGAGCTCTCTCGGGGATTCCCGGAGAGTTCCCATTGGTTGGGAAAGTGCCTGAGGAGGGATATTTCTGGTTGCTGGTTCCTGGAGGAGCCGTGTGGCATTGGGGAAAGTTCCTGGGAGTGTGTGTGGAGTGTGCTGGTGGAGTTCAGAACTAAAGTTTGTTCCTGCTTCAGTGGCTCGTGATTTGTGTCCAGCCAGACTGCAGTATGTATCTTCTTTTCTTGCAGTATGGATCTGAGGTATGACAGTGTCTACCCTATAATCTTTAGTATCCATGCAGATTATCTGTACCTTGCCTTGGGGTTGGACTTCCAGACCCAACCGGTGTCCTTCGATGGATGTTACTGCAAGTATAGGTGGTGCGGCAATAGCGGAGGTAACTGGAGATATCAGTGGAAGTGTCTCAAAATGGATACAATCTCTTTTGGAGATGGGGCTGAAAGGGTGGCCTTACACTGGCTTTGGGATGTCTGTTCTGAGGTGCAAGCTGCTTCTAGGCCCTGTCCATTGTCCCAAGGTGGAGGCTACTGCATGGGGGAAAGCTATGGCAGTGGCTGTAGTGTCCCAAGAAATAAGTGGGTTAGGCTTGGGCTCCAGGTAGTGGTGGGTGGGGGGGACCTGGGCCTACCCTTGGCCTGGATTCCTGCACAATTGGGCGGGGGAAGTCCTGAGCCAGGGCCTGAGCTCTGGCATGGGTCTGCCTGTCAGCAGAGTGTACCTGTGCCTATCCTGGGCCTGGGCTCTCACTCAGGTCAGCAGGGGAGATCTTAAAGTTGTTTTTGATGTGACTTTGTAGTCAGAGGCCAAAGTTCAGAATCTGCTTCTTCCTTTCTTAGTTGTTTGTCCTTTGGTTCACTCTGAACCTCAATTTCCCTATGGTTCACAATATGTGCATAACAAGACCCCAATTCTCAAGCTTGCCATAGACTGACTGCTTTTTATAAATCTACTAACCATGCCCCTTCATCATTGCAAAGCCTCTCAGTCTACCATGGAATGTAGAGTGCCTCAAGTGCAAACACCCTGGCAGAACCAGCTTAGTAAATACATTCATCTCACACTTGAGAATTAAGATAAAAATCTAATATGTAAAGAGGAACTTGTCATAAATCTAATAAATTACTAGAGATGAACACTATACCTTTGTATTGTGGATAAGAATTTGGGAAGAGTTAGTAGTCACCTGAGTCTGATCACAACATGCATATCTAATTATACCATCAGCATCTTCTTGCTTGCACATCCGTGTGCCCTGCAACTGGGTGCCCTGCCACAGATTGCATAGTTGATCTACCCAGCAATGCTCCCTAAGAACTCTGGAGGAAAGGTTACTTGTATACTACTGAGGCCTAAGAGGGACACTACTCTTTGAGTTACCATGGTGTCTAAGGTAATGCATTTAGGCTCTTAAGAAGGCACGATTGATAAACCAAGCCCAGGTCATTTGGGAATTCCTTAACTAAGTGAATCAAGTCCTATTAGCTCCCCCAAGGACCCAGGCTGTTATCATCAACATAATAGAGTCTCTGGAGACAGTTACTTGAGGTTGAATTCATCAGTATTTGAGTGTTTTTCTTCTCTGTGTCTCTTTAATACCAGAGACAGCCAAGGATGTGGGGTGAGCCTTGTGTAATGCTGGGGATAGGTGTGGGTTTGGTTTCACACTCAGGGTTTGATTTCCTCATCTGAGCCATCCTTGAACGGTTTATAAACACTGACAGGATGTTGGCTCAGACTGAAAACTTAGCAGCTGAGATTCCGCATTACAGCATCTTCTAGAAAACGTGTTACCTCCAGCTGTGTGAGTTCTCTGGAGTCAGAGGTCGTGAGATATGGATGGAATATGTATGTTAAACAGAATTTCAAGTTGATTTATCATACAAAGCAGAGCTATTTGTTTTCACATATGTAGTGATCATGATCTCCTTTAGAACAGGGACTGTCTTGTTATATTTCCTTCCCCAGTACCTGGTCCAATGCCTGGCACATTACTTTGCTCAGAAAACTTGTTACACTACATTCAACTGAGGATGGCTATCAGAAGGATTCCTGCATGGCGTGGTGGCACATGCCTGAAATCCCAGTGGATAGGGAGGCAGAGGCAGGAGGATCATGAGTTCAAAGCCAGCCTTAGCAATCTAGTGAGGCCCTAAGCAGCTCAGCAAGACCCTATCTCTAAATTAAATACAAAAGAGGGCTGGGGATGTGCCTCAGTAGTTAAGTGCCCCTGGGTTCAATCCTCAGTACCAAAAAACAAACAACAACAACAGAAAAGATTCCTGTAACATTCCTGAAATCAGAAATAATAACCATGTGCATATTCTTTGTGCTTATTATTTCTAAATAAGTTACAATAAACAAGGATTACTTTGTATTAAGCAAACCAATGTCAAAAGACAATTCACATTCTTTTATAAAGCAAGGGGGTATGTAATGTGGTAAAACTAATTGCAAAGACAAAATATTAAATGCACAATTTCATTTTAGTTACTTATCATAATGAAGATAAATTATTTATTTTTTTATTTATTTATTAAAATATTTATTTAAATTATTACTTCTAAAACAAGAAAATATCCAGAGAGCAACTCTCAAGAAATTATACACAATGGTCAAGAGCCTGCCTATGGCATTAGGTTGACATAAGTTTCAAATCCTGACTCTGACACTTATGAGCTGAGTGTCCTGGACAAGTTTCTTAACATCCCTGAGTCTTAACTTCTTAACCCTGAAACGAAGATAAAAGTGATACCCACTGTAATGGGTTGTTATAAAGAGTAAATAAAATTATGTCTGTAAAAGACTTATTAGGCAGAAGACCTGCATAGAGTAAGTGCTTAATAAGTGATGGTTATTACGCTATTATTGGTTTTATTCTGTTATTAATCAGCCCTTCCCACATCTACCCTTCAGTCTTCTTAGTTCCAATTCCCATCTACTGGTGGAGTATTACAGTTCTTCACCTCTCTCCTGACTTTAAAGGGAGGTCCTTCTCCCTTTCTTCAATGAATTCTGAAGCTTCTTTTCTTTCTTTCCTTCAACCCAACTAGATGCTTAACTTGTTAGCTCTAGTACTAGAACTCTGCTCAGCTTTCCCCGTGCTTCTCTCACCTCTTTTAATTTTTTATTTTTTCTTTAACTAGTAGCCTTTATTTACTTGGGTGGGGGAAGGAAGTTTCAGATATAGAGAAAATTTAAGCAGGAATTTCAGAGAATTTCCATATACCCCTGAACCCCACTTCTCAGCTTCTCCTATTATCCACCTCTTGTGTTAGTGTAGTACATTTTCGAAATCGATGATCCAATATTGACCCATTATTATTAACTAAAGCCCAGAGTTTACATTAGTTTTCAGTCTTTGGGCAATCCCTGCTTTTCTCACCTCTTTTTTTGTCCATTTTTTCTATGGATCTCCCTACCTCTTGCTCTAACCCCCTTTGATTTGAAGGCCCTTCCTTACTCCACCTTTTTCCCAGGCTGTATCCAAGTCCTTAATGCTTTTGCATAATCTCACCTCTAGCTTCACTTGCCATCTATATTCATCTCCGTATTTTACAATAGTTGGCTCTCCACGTGTGCACTTAACACAGCACCTCCCTGGATGGTCCTTCTGAAAGTGATTCTTTTCCCTGCAGAGCCCTCTGAGATGCTGGGGTCACCCAACCAATGAGTGTTTTGTACAAATCTGACATAAGGAAGAATCTATAGAGAGTGAAAGACTCTCCCTTTCCCACCCTGCCCTGAGAGCTTTTCATCCCACCATTCATTCCCATCACTCTTGTCCTCCTCAGACCAAAAGAAACAGAAAATAAGAGCCTCTGCACCTGCCTGTCTTCCATTCTTCCTTCCTTCTTTCCTTCCTTCACAGAATCCTCTAAATTAGTTTAATTAATTGGTGAATGAGAGAACATCTGCAAAATACACTAGACATGGAAGTAAGGCTCATGGATGCAAGGAAATAGCGGTGGCAACTCCAGTTCTTCTCTAAGTCCCTGCTGCCCATGCAATTAACGTACCTAGGGCTGCTCTAAGGCACCCATCCTCTTGCAACACCTTGACTTGGATTGGTCACCAACTCCAACAAAACTAGAAAGCCAGAACCTGCTGAGGGCATAGTGTTAGGAAGCTGGTATCTTGGGGAATGCATATTGCTTTGTTAAAGTCTTTCATATCAAATTTGCTGACTATGCGTTTGAGGCCAATGGCACATTTAGGCTCCATCAATATGAATCAGTTTGACTGGATTTAGTAAAATTATGTGTATAAGATTCAATCATATAATTGCATTTTCTTTATTTACATGACATTAGTGATGAAGTTTTCAGTCTTCAACTAGTTGCTTTGACAAGTGCAGTCCCAAATTAAACCACCATTTTGTTTTTTTGCTTCATAGGAACTGGGTTAGGAAAAAAAAAAATCTTTGGCAAAATGTTTTAAATGGTATTTTCAAGTCACAGAGGGGATTTACCATTTCCTCACAAGCTAAAATGCCTTTAGGATGTATGTTTAACTGCATTCTCACCCCGACGTTCACTGGACAGAACTTACAAGCCCCGGTGGAGAGTTTGGGGCCAATTTTATCGTTAAATAAACTCTGGAATGCCCCAGGCAGGGTTGTTAACTTGTCTCCACTACAGTCTACACGTCCAAATAGCCACCTCCCTTCTGTGGGTTCCCACAGGGCTCTGGGTGTGCTCCAGAGCCCTCCCCCTGTCACAAGGGACAATTGGACCATTATATTTGTACCAAGAGTGAGCAGTCAGCTTAGTTCAACTCTGTACACAAAGATGAAATAAAATGGGCACCAAATATAGGCCACTAGGACAATTTATTTGTCTTAAGAGTGTTTAAGACACACAAGCAAGCCCCGTCACGATATAAATGGTCAGCTTTGTGCAATTACCACACAAGCCCAAAGACTATTTGATGTGAATACAGTCTAGAAACCCTACCATAGGTCACACCACGTAGGTGGCCTGACAAGAGTCCCAGTCCTTGCATCTGTGACTATACAGGAGGTTAAGAACCCACCCAACCTCCTTCTCCACATTTTGTTTTGTAATGATTTTTATCATTGTCTCACTTAAAACATCAATTTTAAATTCCCTTTTTTTTCCCAAAGATATTTAAATTAATAAGCATCTTAAAACTTCCAAAAATTCTTCTTATCCAACTCTCTGATTCTTTTTTAGAAGAAACTGGTGCCCAGGAGTGTTCATAAACCAGTTGAGATAGCTCTATTCTAATTACAGCTTTACCATCGACTCCTAGCCCAGTATATTTTCACTACAACTGTCGACTATACCTGAAACACATATCTATGTTCCCACAAGCTTTTCAGGAAAAGAGGCAAAAAAGAAAGAGAGAAAGAGAAAAATAAGAGAGCAAAGAAATGACAAAGAATGAGAGAGAGAGAGAGAGAGAGAGAGAGAGAGAGAGAGAGAGAGAAGAAAGCAGGAAAGAGGAAGAAAGCAAGCAAGGAAGGAAGCCAGGCAGACAGGAAAAGAGCCTTATTTTCTCATTCATTGTTTACAATATGTCTTTCAGATAAAAGTGTGGGCAGGAATGCCCCTACCCCAACCCTCTGCTGTCCATCGGGAGCATTTGCTCATCCATAATCCCTGAGGATTCTAGCTAGTTGTCTGGTCCCTCTCCCTTTTCTGGAAAGGTAAATGTGCCACCCCTCCTGGCTCATCAGCACTTTGTGTTGCAGCAGGGAAAGTCTTATCCCACAGCAGAGGAAAGCCTCCACTTCCCTCCCAGGCTTTGAAGTCCGGAGTCACTGTGTGGAGTTCCCCAGGCCAAGGCAGCTGCCAGTGGAAACAAGGATGGAGTGCAGTGTGAACAGAAAGGCTGTCTGAGTGGCAACTGGGAGCCTCTCTCTTGAAAATAATAGTGAGTACATAGAAGTCTAGGCAGAGAAGACACAAAAACAAAACCACATAAGCACACGAATGAGATTGTAAGATCAGTCGGCTTTGTGTCCAAACGTAGCCATGGACAAAACTAACCAAGAGTAGCCGAAAGGAACTCAAAGCACCTGTTCCCTTCAGGAAGGGACTGCTGAACCAGGCAGTTCCAAAGCCAGGATGAGTCAAAAAGCACTCTGTAGTGTTTTGGCTCAAGCTGCCCCATCTACCCCAACTTATTGTGCCCAGCCCCCAGAATGTGGCCATCTCTAGTCAGTCCCATGACCCAAGCCAGATTCAAAGTGGCTTCAGCCTGGTGCGGGCAGGGTTTAGCAGCTGTCCACTGTTCCCTCCATGTTAAGGTGCCCCACTTTCTCCTTTTCCTTCTTCATGGCCTTCTGCAGATGCTACACCTGCAAGATAAAGAAGGGAAATGCTCTGGACCAGGAGAAGGAACACCTTGCCTAGGCTTTTAATTAGCTGAGACCTAAGTCGAAACCTTGAAATGGTCTGACTCTTATTAGATGGATCGTCATCTGTTAACTTGGGAAAATAACCAGGAAACAATAACCAGGGACTAAATGGCAGCTCCAGGATCAGAAACTTCATATTAAATGGCAGCTCAGCCACTTACACAAGGTGGGTAACTGGATTTGCTTCCTGACCTCTCTATGCTTTGAATTCTTTATCTGCAAAATGGGGGTAGCAGTATTGTTGTGTCAATGAATGGAGAAGATGTGCATGGTAATTAAGTATGAGTGTCCCATTGTTAAATTAAGTGAGAGTTTCGGTGCCTAGTGCGAAGTGAAATGCGGTGAAGGTTGACCATTTGCATCATCATCATTGTCACTAACCTTTACCAAAGGATGAAGCAGTGTTGAAAAGATACCGCACTACACTTATTAGTATCCTTACGGCAGGGAGTCTGGCTTGGCTTGGCTTTTTCCTACTTTCTGGTTTGTCATTTCCTTCAGCCTCTTTCTCCAGGTGAAAGGGCAAAGCCATCCTTTTGTTACTTGGGAGAAACAACTAAGGTCTGAAAAACAGAAATACTGCCTTCAATTCTCAATGGATTTAGAACAAAAGAAACCTGCAAAGCTCAGATAAATGTGGAGCAATAATCACCAACTGCTGCTTTTTTCTAAATTCCTTGGATCTTGTGCATCTCCTAGTGGTGATCTTTCAAAATAATTCAAACCTCACCCTTTAAAGGAGAAACTGTGGAAGAGTCATTCAAATGTCTAGACCTAACATGCCCAGACACTTACAAATTAAAGGGACAGATAGTGAGTTTGCTTCTCCCTAAAGAGGCATCAGAAAAATCCAATCAGTGAATTCCTCTGTGTTTTGTGTGGGCCCCATGCTAGTTAGTTTTCCATATTGTAACAACATACCTGAAATAACTTATAAAGAGGAAAACCTTATTTGGGCTCACAGTTTTGCAGCCTTCATTCCATGGCAGATGGGCCCCATTGTTTTGGATCTATAGTGTCATAGTTTTTTATGGTGGGGAGCGTGCAACCAAAGAAGCCCTTTCACCTCATTGCTGGGATGAAAAAGAGGAAGAAGGAGGGACTGGGGTCCCACTGTCTCCTTCTAGGGCACACCCTCCATAACCTGAATCTCCCACTAGGTCCTACCCTTTAATGGCACCACTCTGGGGAACAGATTTATATCACATGGGCCTTGAGAGACATTATGGATCCAAACTATAGCAAACCCCAAACAAAACTATAAGAAAACGCCATTAACTGGAGACAGTCTCTAGTTTCCTTTTCTGTTTCCTGCCGTAATCCACCTCCTCCTCAGTTCCAGGAGGAGGTAGCAGTAGACAGGGCTGCATCTATCCACACACCCCAGAACCCCAGGACTCCTTGGCCTTTTAAGTGTGTTCCACAATGCACAATAGGCAATTCGGGGCAGGGATGAGGGTCATACAAAGAACTTGGACTTCAAAATCAGCCAGGCCCCTGGGTGATTCCAGGCTCTGCTGCTGACTGTGACCTTGAGTAAGTCATTTATACGGGTTGAGCATCCCTAACCCAAAAATCCAAACCCCTAAATGTTCCAAAACCCCAAAGTTTCTGAGTGCTGACACGATACCACAAGCAGAAAACTCCACCCCTGGCCTCATGTGATGACACAGACACACTAAAAATATAGGAAATTACCTTCCAGCTATGTCCATGAGGCATATATGCAACATAAATGAATTTTTTGTGTTTAGACTTAGAGCCCATTCGTGATTCAGATTCTTCAGATTTTTTCAAAATCTGAAAAAATTCCCAAATTCCTATTTTCTGGTCCCAAGCATTTCAGATAAGGAAACTCAACTATATTTCTAAGCCTCAGACTCCTACAAAATGGAAATACTAACCGCTTTGCAGGGTGGCTATAAACAGTACACAAGAGACGTCATAAAATTACCTAACCTTGTGTCAGGAAAACAATAGGATCTCAGTGGACATACTCCTTCCACAATTCCTTTCTAAAGGGCTAAGGAAAATATTAAAGATCTTCCCTGTTCACGTACCTGCCGTGGCCTTTGCACATCCTTGATGGAACATCTAAAGAATGCTGCCTTCTTGCTAGGTTTGGCTCACTCATGAGAACTCGGGGACATTTACTTATTTCAGGCTATCACCCTCTCCCTTCAGGGATCTGGCCAGTCCTTAGGGAGATAAAATGTCCTTGATGGGATCACTAGGTCAAGTAGGTTGTTAGAACTGAGATTTCCTTGTTCTAACTTGTATTTAAGAAGCCCCACCTATGGAGCAGACACTCTGCCTGAGACTTCCCATTCAAGACCCTGAACAGCTGCCCCCTGACTCCTCAGGTATATGTTAGTGTCTCCCCAATCTGGTGATGCATTTTCTTCTCTCTCACACTTATCACTTTTGTTTTTGCTCTTGCTTCCATGTTATTATAAAAATAAATGTTATCTTGTATAAAATGAGTGTCTTTGTCTTTGGCAGATCCGACCTGCCAAATTCAGCATCTGCATATATAGGTAACATTTTAACATTACACCTTCCCACCCATAATCAGAAATATTAATGGTAAAGAAGCCAGACAGGTGGAGTACACTTGTAACCCAAATAACTCGGGAGGCTGAGGCAGAAACATCACAACTTTGAGGCCAACCTCTGCAATTTGGTGAAACCCTATCTCAAAAATTTTTTTGAAAAGAAGGTTTAGCTCCATTCTCAAGTGCCTCTGAGTCCAATCCCTAGTATTGCAAAAAAAAAAAAAAAAAAAATGCTAAAAGGAGCTAGTCTTCAACATGGGAACTCTCCTTCAAGTTGATATATCCTTGCAGGGCATTACCTTTAAGCACAGATGCATGGAATGCCTTCAAGTTCTCTGATTATCTTGCTCACACTGATGTGCTTGTTAATGTCAGCAATTTTGATAGTAACAATAGGTGAGTAGTTAAGTATACTACTGTGGGGGCCCACCCCTGAGCTATTTGAGCATCTTCACTTGGCCTTAGAGCCAAAGAGATTTTGGTTTGGCACTGCAAGCTATTTTGTGGCTCCTCCCACTTAATGGATTGCACAATGCATGTGACCTCTGTCTTCCCTTAGCTAGGAAGACTGATCTCTTCTGGAGTTGGGTGTGACCCATTGGGAAGTGGACAGCCCACCTCCTACCTTAATTGGCTAAGAACATTCTGTAGAAAGCCTTTGAAGTTCCCCCATATAAATAAAGCAAACATGGATTCTTGCTTTCTCTTTCCATCACAGAAGCTTGACCCTTAAGGTCGAAGAGCAGTCCTGCCCCTGCTTTATGAATATTTTCTGTGTCGTTTGATTTTTTCCGTATTTCTCAGCCAGCCCGCTACATGCCCGCGGGAACCCAGCGTTTGTCGCCTGCACATGCCGCAGGCGAGCTACTACTATAAACTCAAAAGATGAAATATTTGCAGCCATTAAAATGCATTGTATTTGGTGGATGGGCAATGCTGAGAATTAAACCCAAGCCTCATGTAGTCTACCACGGAGCCACATCCTCAGCCCCAATAAAGAACTTGCTAAAACATGGAAAGTGCTATAAGAAAGTTTAAAAAGCAGAGGGGAAAAAAATTGTATATTCAGGGTAATCACAGCAATGCTAACTATGCAGAGAAATCAATCTAACCGAAAAAAAAAATACACACACACTCACACACCAAACTATGAACTATGTTTTTTTCTGGATGATAATACTTGGAGTAATTTTCTCTATATATTTTCAATTTTCAAAAATGTCTCTAATTGCAATGCATTAATTTCATAATAGAAAACACTAAAGCAAATTTTGTGGGTTTTTAATTACCTTGCTGAATCAGCAGGACCAAGGATTTGAAACAAGAGAAGGTGGAGAGATCCAGTAAATCTTCAATGGCTATTTGAACAGAAAGAATCTGTGCCAGTGGTTTATTGGAGAATATTATGTGTCCAGAAAGCAGAAGCAATCAAAGGCAATTCAAATTAATAGCTGAATAAGGAATTCAGATCACCTCTCCTATTATGCCAAGTCTTTATCAATTCAGAGTCCCATCCGCCTTTTCTTTTTCATTTCATCTAAACTCCAAAAGACTGAAGTCACACCAAAGCAGTGTTTGAAAGTAGAGGATGGTCAGCTATAGAGACAGGAACAAAATAACACCAACAAGGTTGCCTAGGCTTCACCCCCACTCATAACCAGAAAACCACAGGCCTGTACTCAGTGGGCACAAGCATAAAACACCTTTTTTTCCCCATTAATCACATTCACTCATGTTCTATTGAATTTCCCTTTCTGATTGTTTTGTTTTAAACTCCACCTTTCACATCCCATTCAAGGCCTTATGCTTCCCCCCACCCCAACCCACCCCTACTCCACTAGCTCAGGCCTAACCCCTGGCCCTGGAGACCTGGGTTGTAACAGATCTCAAGAAAGGAAGCATTACCTGTCTTTTCCACCCTGTATCCCCGCTTCTGCCCCTCCATGGTGGGGGAAGGGAGAGGAGGCAAGCTTGTTTACATTCCTCTCCTGGCTGCCCTAGCTGTCTGGGCTTTCCTGGAATGAGGTGTCTGCTAGCTGTCTCCCATGTGGGGTGCAGGCTCCTCCCATGGGAGATGCTTCCCCGTAAAACTTTCTCCTGGACACACCTTGACTCCTGTGCCAGGCCCTGCACTTCATGGACTTTACTTATAGAGTCCTCTGGCCCTCCTCGGTGGGTAATCCATTCAGACATACAGCTGCAGCAGTGCAGCATCCACCAATAAAGGGTAGGTACCCAGGGTGTCCTACTGAAGCTCATCTCTCCTCAACCCCTAGTCTCAATTCATTCTCCCCAGCACAAATGAGAGCCACACTACAAGCACCAACATTTTGCATAAGAGAACCCCACCCAACAGGGTAGTGAAGTTTCAGTTTTGCTTTCTTGCAGGTACCCGTCTCTAAAGTGGCTCTCAGAGTCACATGACTTGGGGCTGGGAGGACAGGAGATTGTCAGGAGAGAAAAGAAAAGTGGATGTGTAACCGACGTGATTCTGCAATCTGCATTTGGGGTAAAATTGGGGGTTCATAACCCACTTCAATCTAATGTATGAAATATGATATGTCAAGAGCTTTGTAATGTTGTGAACAACCAATAAAAAAAAAAAAAAAAAAAAAAAGAAATGCCCTGAAGCATCCTGGGCCTAGACCTGCTCTCCATCAAACTTTCCCATTCCGTGAATGTCTCTTTGAATATCCTAAGTACTCTGTATAAAGATTGGAAGTGGATGAGAGCAAACTCCAGAATAAGATTTGCTGCCTCATAATTTGTGCGGAGTTAGGCCTAATGTCTTTTGAAATTTATTACCTTTTTTTTCTATCTTAGAGTCTGAACAAAAATATCATCTAAAATTTTGCTTTTCAGTGATAAGAGAAGAAACCCAATTCATCTTAGTAAGTTCAGACAGTTTTATAGATCACTCCTCGACACCCATACTCCCTTCCCAGCCATGAGCCTCACTCGGCCAATCCAACTTTTCTTCCTTCTACTATTTCCAGGGCTTTTCCGGGTAGACATAAAATATTAATCTGCAACTGCTCTTTCCAGACTAGACTGTAGGAAATGTAAAGCTGACTCAAGACCTCTTTGCCAGACCACAGAGCCACTTCTACTCCAGCACCAGGTACCAGGACCTTGCCACCAACCTGGGTTTGCCCTAAGGATAAGGATGAAGGCCCCCTTCTGTCTTAGCTTCATTGACTCCATCTGGGAGTTCTGTTTTTCCTACTTCCAAAATTACACAACAGCTGACATACCTATTCTTCCAATTTCTATCTCCTTTCTGCAGCTTTTGAAATCTTTATCTAATTGGTGAAATGGGCAGTAAGTGGAGGATGAAGCAAACGTAGCTCTGATAGAGCACATATTTTTCCACATCCATCATTTAATTCCCAAGTCCTCAGATTTTGAAACTAAAAGCCAACTATGGAAGTACACCTTCTCAATGCCATCCCTCCCCTGAAGCAATTGAGGTCATCCAGCGAATGGAAGAGGAGCTGGACATAGCAGGGAACACCTAAGACAAGAAAACCACACTGGATAATGAGTTTCAGTGTGCACTGAAAAGGGCCTAACACTGTTAGGTTGGGGACTTGGCTAGATATATGACTAATAAGAAAGAGACCAGCAGAGTGTAATTACAGTTTCCAAGTTTCTTCTAAACACCAGTTGAGGGTTCTTTTTATACATTGAACTTAGCGTCCAGAAGAAAACGTGCTATTTAAGGAAACACACCCAGTCTCTCAATCTACCCAACTCACCTGTCCAGCTCCTACCAACCCTTCCACTGCCCCTGCCCATAAACACAAGTCCAGAAGCACAGACACAATCCACACGCCAGACATTTCTCTACGAGGCTGTGTACTTTCATATAGTCACATACACTCCTCCATGTCCCTTGAGTGGCCTACTGCCCCACCTCCACTCTTAGCTCTGTGTCTACTTAGAAAACTACTTCTCTCTTGTATCCAGCACAAGTATCATTTTCTTGGGTGTCTGTAGGAAGCATTAGCCACCTCCTGTGTGTTCCCTATTTGACTGTGAGCTCTACAAGGAGAAAGATCATGGCTGATGCCTTTTATCCCTCACGTCTTGCAACTAAACTGTAAGGGTGGTTAACAATTCTTCAAGCTTTACTCTAAAGAGAATCCAGACTTCACCAGCCCTGCGCTCTCAGAATCCTTTTAACATATCTCATCTCTAATCCACTCACATGAGTGTCACAAGCCTTAACTAATCCCATGCTTTCTGCTGCAATAAGGATAGGGGAAGTTCTACAAAATGGTTTTCGTGATAAATGGTTGTCATTACCTTAGGTCATTACCTTAAGATTCTCATAAGACACAGATGCCTTACTTAAAGTTCAAACATCTCTAGCTCTCACTAATACACTTGTCCTCTTCATTACTCTTTAATATGAACAGAGAAGCGTACAGATCTTAGATGAAATTATGTTTGTAAAATTTTGCTAAAGCAAGTCATTGGATCTTTATTTCCACTGCAAACTAGGTCATCTGGCAACAGATAAGGGAAAAAAAAAAAAAAAAGAAAGAAAGAAAGGGAAAAGGAAATCAAGAACGGCCCTGGCCTATCCTGAGTCACTTGCCTCTGGCGATGTATGTATGTGTGTGCCCAAGTACAATAGTCCCCATAAGGAGAAAACAGCTACCTCTTTGCCTGCCAGATGGCTAGGATGGATTCCAAACTAAGAAAGCACCCAAGAATTAGGTCATTTATCCCAGCTACTCTAATGCAGAGTTTAGAGGACACTTGTGAGAAAGGTCAGCCCTGGAGGTAAAACGATTTCCCAATAGGAACACTTAGCTCCCTTTAGAGGTTAATCCAGCACCAGTGTGCCTGGTCCCAAACTCTCCTGCCCACAGGGCTTTGAGCCCTCTCGTTGGACAATAATCACATTCAAATCTATATTTTTAAAGTAAAATAAAATGTGTCTTCTCAACCTTACTCTTCCATTAAGCTATTCTGGCCTTCCTTTTACACTAAAGTTTTCAAAAATGTGTCTCAATGACTCTTCTTTCCCACTATATAGAACTATGGTTTATTTAAATCATTATTCCCTAGGATGGCATTCACAAGATTTAACAAGTGAAATGGAATTAATTGAAATGGAGCATGCACTGAAGAGACCGGCACAATCCCGCAGAGCTAGCATGGCTGCACAGAGGGCACCAGTGAGCAGCCCCTCAGCCACTCATCCACACGCCCACCATATGAGGTTAATCAACAAAGCACCCAGCCTAATGTTAATATAGGAGCTAGAATAAGATGCTGGCTGATCCTGTTTTCGCTAATGCCTTATGGTATTTTTCCAGATCTTTAAGTTCTTGTCCTAACTTAAAATGTCTAAGGAAGCCATTGTCCCCACCCACCCCATTCTCACGTGAACTCCCACTCACAGAAGAGAGATCCAGAGTAGCTGCAGAATAATGCCATCTCTCTCCTAAGAAACTTCAGACCACTCAGCAGATTTTTCGGGTTGAATTGTATCTTCCAAGAAGATATGCTGAAATACTAACCTGTAGAACTTTGAAATGTGACTTTATTTGGCAATAATGATATCACAGATATCATTAGTTAAGATGAGGTCATACTGGATAGGATGGACCCATGATC
Source organism: Spermophilus citellus (assembly GCF_964194105.1). Lineage (NCBI taxonomy): Eukaryota > Metazoa > Chordata > Mammalia > Rodentia > Sciuridae > Spermophilus > Spermophilus citellus. The sequence continues at coordinate 86,732,775 of NC_138193.1, forward strand.
ATTCCCTTTAAGAAAAGAGAAACTTGGGTAGAAACACAGGGTAACTCACCTTAAGAAAACATAGGTAGGGATTAGGATGTTGCTACCATAAGCCAAGAAACACCTGGGGTTTCCAGAAGCTGCCAGGAGCAAGGATGGATGCTTCCCTCTATGCTCAGAGGGACCATGGTTCTACCAACACTTTGATTTTAGACTTCCAACCTAGTTTTGTTATGAGAGAATAAGTTTGTTTTGTTAAGTACTCAGTTTTCCATATTTTGTTACAACAGCTCTAGGAAACCAATCAGGAAGCCAACTTGGATCCTCTTAGTACCTCTGCCGGCTTGCAGAGAGCTCTCTGAGATCTCACAAGAAAAGCTAAACCTCTGTTCTTTCTCTTTCTCTCATGCTGACTTCCTCCCAGTCCAAGTTGTTACCTTTTCTCTGCACAGAAAGTCACCTCCAGACTCCCTGGAAGCCCCGTGTCCCCAACTAATAGCTGCCTGAGAAAAGCACTCTTTTGTATTTTGAGACCCAAGATAAACTAAAAATTGAAAGTCTATTTCCGAATTAGAAGATGACACCTTTGTAAGTTCCACGTGAACCTCTTAGAAACACATTTCATCCCACAATAGAATACTTTATTTGAGGGAGCAAATGTCAACAAGCTGAATGCTGTAATTCTGCCTCAGAGACATAACACTGACTAATATTTCTGAAAAGACATAGTCCTATCTCATTTCTATTCATGTTTCATTCAACGTTTCCATTATATGATTGAGACATATTATGGACATGATTTTATAAAATACAAAAAAATTTTTTTTTATTCATTAAGTAATTATTTATTAGGCACCTACTATAAGCAAAGCATTGTCATCACACTGAGGATTAAGAGTAAATTAGCTCTTGTTGACCAAATTAGCAAATCCATGAAATTCACAATTTGTGGGGGAGGGGGGCACCAGGGATTGAACTCAAGGACACTCAACCACAGAACCACATCCCAAGCCCAATTTTGTATTTTATTTATTTATTTATTTTTTAATTTATTGTTGGTCGTTCAAAACATTACAAAGTTCTTAATATATCATATTTCACAATTTGATTCAAGTGGGTTATGAACTCCCAATTTTTACCCCGTATACGGATTGCTGTATCACACCAGTTACACTTCCATTGATTTACATATTGCCATTCTAGTGACTGATGTATTCTGCTGTTTATCCTATTCTCTACTATCCCCCTTCCCCTCCCCTCCCCTCCCCTCCCCTTTTCTCTCTCTACCCCCTCTACTGTAAATCATTTCTTCACTTGTATTATATTTCTCTTACCCCTCATTTCCTCTTATATGTAATTGTGTATGACCCTGAGGCTCACCTTCCAATTCCATGTGATTTCCCTTCTCTCTCCCTTTCCCTCCCACCTCTCATCCCTATTTAATGTTAATCTTCTTCTCAAGCTCTTCGTCCCTACCCTGTCCTTGGTTACTCCCCTTACATCAAAGAAGTCACTTGGCATTTGTTTTTTAAGGATTGGCTAGCTTCACTTAGCATAATCTGCTCTAATGCCATCCATTTCCCTCCAAATTCTATGATTTTGTCATTTCTTAATGCAGAGTAATTCTCCATTGTGTATAAATGCCACATTTTTTTATCCATTCATCTATTGAAGGGCATCTAGGTTGGTTCCACAATCTTGCTATCGTGAATTGTGCTGCTGTGAACATCGATGTAGCAGTGTCCCTGTAGCATGCTCTTATTAGGTCTTTAGGGAATAGACCGAGAAGGGGAATAGCTGGGTCAAATGGTAGTTCCATTCCCAGCTTTCCAAGAAATCTCCATACTGCTTTCCAAATTGACTGCACCAATTTGCAGTCCCACCAACAATGAACAAGTGTACCCTTTTCCCCGCATCCTCGCCAGCACTTGTTGTTGTTGGACTTCCTAATGGCTGCCAATCTTACTGGAGTGAGATGGTATCTTAGGGTGGTTTTGATTTGCATTTCTCTGACTGCTAGCGATGGTGAGCATTTTTTCATGTACTTGTTAATTGATTGTATGTCCTCCTCTGAGAAGTGTCTGTTCAGGTCCTTGGCCCATTTGTTGATTGGGTTGTTTGTTATCTTATTATCTAATTTTTTGAGTTCCTTGTATACTCTGGATATTAGGGCTCTATCTGAAGTGTGTGGAGTAAAGATTTGTTCCCAGGATGTAGGCTCCCTGTTTATCTCTCAAAAAATTAAGCAATAGAAGTTCACCTATGGCTAGATATAAGTATAATTTGGAAAATCTTACTAACTAAAGGTTAGTTTATGCATTTTTTTGAGGTACTGGACATTAAACCCAGGAACACTGAGCTATATCCCCAGTACCACCCCCAGCCTTTTATTATTTTTTATTTTGAGACAAGGTTTCCCTAAGTTGCTTAGGCTGCCCTCAAACTTGTGATCCTCCTCCCTCAACTTCCCAAGTTTCTGAGATTATAGGCATGTGCCACTATGCCCAGTTAGTTTGTACAGTCATTAACAATATACTAGTGCTGATAATTTTTAAATATGCAAATATAACCTATACCAATTGTCTCCAAGTTACTTTAATTATTCTCCTAACAGCAAAAAAGAAAAAGAAAAATGCATGTTCTCAAAATTTTATAATATATACACATTTGCGATACACTAAAATACATTAAACTTAGAATTTTAAAGATAAAACTAAAGCTAAATATAAAATTTCTTTTGCTTTTACACAGACCATTTTAAGAATTTCACTTTGAAGACCACTAGCTTACATAATGGTAAATATAATTTAGGCGAAGAGTAAAATCCTGAGTTACTTCAGCAGTTGTTGAGGATACTTGGAGGTATTCAAGAAATAGCATAGAACCAAGCCATGGGAAATCTTTTTGGGGTCCCCCTACTTCTGTGGCTCTTATACAAAACCTCTCTTGCCACTATTGCACATGTTATCACATTTCTAAAATACAAATATGGATAAAACAGATTATACCAATAAATCATAAATGCTTTCAGCCAATGACATATTGAAGAACAAACCTTAAATTTCAGAACTACATACATCTTTTCAAGTAGAAATAGCATTAAATAGTCACACATTGAGAGGAAATACAGTATGATAGGTAGGGCTCTGGCTAGGAAGCCTGGGTTGAGACAAGAGAAATAGGTTGAGAATGTCGAGTCATTTCTTAATCTACACATATAGAAGGTTCATATAATTAAGCAAATACTAAGCAAAGCCGATGTAAATGTCATAGGGTTATTTGGAGTTTACACACACAAATGATGGGTTTGAGTCATTTTTTTTAATCTACCCACACCAATAATGGGTTCACATATCTGGAATATGCCACACAAACCCTCTGTAAATGTCTCTCTATACATCTTTCTGGATTTGGTATGGATCTTTTCCAGATATCAGCAAGACCACTGAACTGGCACTTACATAATGAAAGTTTTCATGCTAGAATTATAAACATTTCAGCTCTCATTTACTGAGTACTTGGTAAGTACCTAACAAACATTATTTCACCCAGTTTCATGTTTCCTTGTGTACAAATGGTATTATAATAATTGCCCCCACTGTGTGGTTAGTGTGATCAAGTACCTCATCCAGGATCACACAGACAAGATTTCAGGGAAGGCAGCCCAACTTCAATGGGCTTCACCACTCTTATACTTTCAAGAGTAGACTTCCTCATTTCACTGGATCAGAGAAATGACATCAATTTACCTTTTATCAACCCTTGCTACTCCATTAAATCTTCTTTTCTACTTGGTAAATCAGACAGTGGGGGGAACACTAAGCAATTAGTTGCCTCCATTCTTGCTCTTTTTTCTTAACAGCCTCAAGTTATTCATTATTGGAAACTGAAAGGAACTAATATATCACATTCTCTCCTACACCAGAATTTGAAATTTATCGAGAGAGACAAAGGAATAAAAATACGGAGAGCACATTAGCACCTCTATTATTAATAAGACTATGTTGAAGGTAATAATTTTGCCCCCAGAAAGCTATAAAATAGGCCCTAATAGTTCATGAATTAAATTTATCCCAATACCACTCTTCATCCCAGGTCAAAATCTCATTACCTGTATTCTATTTTCCACTGCAAATGAGTCTATTTGCATTCTCCAAAATATCAACAGTTCTGCAAAAATAACATCATGAAGACACTCCAGTGATAAATGTCAGGTATCTTATGTATAAATTTAAGCCTACTCACTGACTTTCCTAGAAAAATAAAATAAAATTCTCAAATAAAATCCTTTTATAAATCTGCCTTCAAAAGGGAAAACTCCAGGGCTGGGATTGTAGCTCAATGGTAGAGCACTTGCCGACCATGTGTGTGAGGCATTGGGTTCGATTCTCAGCACCACATATAAATAAACATGTCCATCAACAAATATCTCCAAAAGGTTTCAAGTTTAAAATCAAACTCCTTTCTTTTATATGTTAAAAATCCAAGCCAGATGTGGTGACAAACGCCTGGAACCTCAGCTGCACCTGAGGCAGAGGCAGGAGGATTGTGAATTCAAAGCCAGCTAAACAACTCAGTGAGACCCTGTCTCTAAATAAAATACAAAATAAAGCTAGGGATGTGGCTCAGTGGCCAAGTGCCCCTGAGTTCAATCCCTGGTACCAAAAGAAAAAAAATTCAGCAAGATTACTGAACATTGAAGTCAACAGCTGCTCCAGGGATGTAGTGATCTCTGGTAGCCTACAGTTGAGTCTCCATTGAGTCAAAAACCACAAAGCTATTATCCTAAAGAAGGTGAAATGTCGCATGAAGGACTCCTGATAAAGCCTGGGCCAATAGGCTCAGAGAAAGTAAAAACAATGACCCTATAGAGATAAACCATAAGGAAACTTGACTCTTAGTTATGGATCAAGAAGGAAAAACCATATTCTCTGAGAATTTATGTCTACAAACTTCATCGATTGAGACTGGACTGGAATTTATAGTATGCATGTGGCCAAAAAGCCTCCAAGTTGAAAATTTAGTTTAAAGTAGTCCCAGGTTGGTAATGGCATGAGCTACATAGAAGAACCAAATATAAATTCAGCCTGAAGGAATGCAACATGATCTAATCCTCAAAGAATTTCCACAGATAGAGGTTTTCAAGAGCATGAGCTAATACTAAAAAACTATTCTAAAATAAAATAAAAAATGAAATCAAGAAAATAATATGACTGAGAGTTGATAAGAAAAAAAAACACAAACCATAAAAATTTAATCATATCCATAATTAACACAGGTACTGGAGTTAACAGGTATAAAATATAAATTATGTTGTGTTTAATAGAATGAGCAAGCTTGAAATTATGATAGAATAAAATAGGTCAGGAAAGTTTAAAGATCAAAAATTTAATTTTAAAAAATTAAAATATAATCCAAATCACAGACTCATGATTGAGCATAAGCTCATTAGATTAAATATAAGCTAAAGAGAACAGTAACATAGAAGACCTGAGGAATTTATCCATAATCAATCACAGAAGGACAAAGAAATGTAAAATATCAGAGGTTAAGAGATATGGAGGACAAACTGAATATGCACATTTAGAAAAATGAAATTAACCCTTATCTCACATTATATACAAAATCTACTCAAAATGAATTAAAGTCTTAAATATAAGATCTGAAACTATAAACTAATTTAAAAAAATAAAAAGAAATCTGAGAGGGGTAGAAGGAACTAAGGGGGAGAGAGAGAGAGAGAGAGAGAGAGAGAGAGATGGAGGAAAACACAGGAGGTCTAATTCAGTGCTTGTCAAACTTTATCATGTGTACAAAATTTCCTGAAAATCTTGTTAAAGTGAAGATTCTGATCTTGTAGTATGGCGTGAGATCTGAGCTCCTGCATTTCTAGCAAACTTCTAGAACAAAGGAATATTGCTAGTTCACAGATCATACTTTAAATAACAAGTGTCTGATAAATATCTAATCAAAGATCCAGAAGAGGAGGGGGAAGGAGGAAATACCAAATTCATAAAATAAAAATGTCTAAAGTATTAGCTGAGATTTTTTTCAAAATTGAAGAAAAACACTTTTAGAATCAAAGGGGTTAGTGTTTAGCAAATAAGATTTAAAAGTCCACAGAAAGATAAGGAAAGTGTTACTTAGATACACTGTAGTAAAATTACAGAAAACCAAAGAAAAAGACTAAGAAAAGATTAAAAACAGATACATTGCTGAAAAAATAAATGACAGACTTCTCAAGGGAATCTATCACAATGGAAGCTGGAAGAACAGCAGAATATGTTTTCGAAGGCTCAGAGAAAACAACTGTTTCCCTAAATATTTATATATGGCAAAACTATAAAAATGCATTTCCAGAGAAATGAGATTTCTACCAATAAAACTAAAGAATGTACCTGAGGAAGAAGAAAAATAATGCCAGAAAAACAGAGATATAAGAAAAATATTGAGCAAAGAAATTTTTTACAGATGTGAGAGAAAATTAGCAAACTGACTTACACAACTGCTAAAGATAATGCCCAATTTATTGCATTTTTAAAAACTAAAGAGAACTCAAATACTACACAAGATAACAATAATATGTAAATTAAAATGTGCATATTGATAGTCTTTTGGCAGCCAGTAAAATATTAGAAATAAGGTATATAATTTCCTAAGCCACATGAGAGGCAGAGTAAAAGGGAGAATAGTTGATTTAAAACAAGAATGAATAGCAGACAAATAGAAGGCACAAAAATAGATGATAGAAATAAATCTAAACAGAGAAGTTATCCCAATGAATGCAAAGGGACTAAACACTCTAGTTAAAAGGCAAGGATTAAAAAAAAAAAAGACAAGAATCATCAGATTTCTGCAAAATAAAATCTCCTTATATGCATTTGACTGAAGGCATACCTAAAATATAAGAGAAAAAAAGCTATTGAAAAATGAAAACATACACAGTTAAGCTGGGTGCAGAGACAAACACCTGTAATCTCAGCAACTTGGAAGGTTGACACAGGAAGACTGCAAATTTGAGACCAGCCTCAACAAACTTAGCAAGACTCTGTCTAAAAATATAAAATAAAAAGTGCTGGGTAGCTCAGTGGTAAAGTACCTCTAGCAAAGAAAAGAACATATGTAAAATTAAAATTGATACAACTAAAAAGGGAAGTTAATACACAGTATAGTGGGGAATTTTAGTACACCTTTCTTAGTAATTAATAAATCAAGTACACAGACAAAAAATCAGTACATTTGTAGAAATTTGAAATGCCCGCTGGACACAGTGGCACATACCTGTCCCAGTGACTTGGGAGGCTGGGCAGGAATATCACAAGTTCCAGGCCAGATTCAGCAAGTTAGCAAGGACCTAAGCAACTTAGTGAGACTGGCTCAAATGGAAAAAAAAATTAAGAGGGCTGGGATATTGCTCAGGAGCAAAGCACCCCTGGGTTCCATCCCCAGCATGATAGAAAGAAAGAGAGGAAGGAAGGGAGGGAGGGAGGGAAAGAGAGGGAGAAGAAGGAAGGGGAAGGAAGGAAGGGAGGGAGGGGAAGGAAGGAAGAAAGGAAGAAAGGGAGGAAGGGAGGGAGGGAGAAAATTGAAATACACAATAAGCAAGCTTGACATAAACAATATACAAGTTGAATACCCCCAATTCAAATATCCAAAATCTGAAATGCTCCAAAATCTGAAACATTTTGAGCACAGAAATGACACCGCAGTGGAAATTTTCACACCATGAAACTGTTTCATGCACAAAATTATGTAAAACATTATATAAAATTACTTTCCATCTGTGTGAATAAGGCATATAATGAAGCATAAATGAGTTTCATGTTTGGACTTGGATCACATCCTCAAGATGTCTCATTATGTATATGCAAATATTACAAAATCTGAAAAGCTCCAAACCCAAAATACTTTGGTCCCAAGCATTTGAGATAAAGAATATTTAACCTGCATAAAATTCTGCCAACAACAATCCGAAAATACACATTCTTTTTTTAAGCGTTACTGAAAACTAGTCATGTAGTATATAAAGCAAACCTCGGCAAATTTCCACGTACTCTCTGATTTCAGCACGTACTCTCTGATTTCAGCACATACTCTCTGATTTCAGTATGTCAAAGTATAATTTTCAAAAAAATTAAAAAACATGACTCACAAAAATATAAAATGAACATGTGCTGAAAAGACAACTGGTAAAATGGTGAAGTTAGTTGTAAGAGAATTTGAGAAACTAGGTATTTATAAGCATTTTTTAGAAAGAACATTCCAATAAGATTGCTAGATTCAATTTTTTTAAAATAAATTAATAACCTATAGGACAAAAAAAAAAACCACAACTTGTTAACTGTCTTCTCTACTGGGTAAAAATCTACCAAGTAACATGTGACTTCACAAAAGTGGGCCTTTGCTCAGAGTGAATTGCTAGTTAAATGAAGGTGCATTTCTCTAGATAGATGAATAATCCCCGGCCAGTCAAACAATGCTCCAATATGATATGTAAAGAATATGCTGCCCTCTCTTTGCCTTATTCTATGTTTCAGATAATTTTTCTTAACATGTGTTAGCTTTGTTGGTTTATATGGAATTGCTTCTGAGCAAGAGGACTCAGAATAGTGGGAGTAAAATTATAACCTTCAGTAAATAAGAAAAAGCCCTCAGTTCTGCTGTGGTCTTGGAAGAGCTATATTTTAAGACATTTTCAAACAAGTTCCTTTTTCGAGGGTCCCATCTGCTCAGAAGCATAGCCTCAAGCTTCTGTGATTTTTGGTTTGTGGAAGGTCACACTTCCACCCAAGCCCCACCATTACTGCAGCCTCAGCCCACTGACCCAAGCTCTCCTTATATCTGGATCCAGCCCTGCTTTAATTAAAGGGTTGCCAATACGTTCATCCTTTTTTTATCATACATTTTTATATCTCCTATGGCAGCCTGCCTGGACAGACCAGATTCTCTCTCCAGGTACCAGTTATTGCTTTTGCAAATGCACTGCTTAGAGAGTTGCCTAAGTGTTGAGGGCTATGCCCCAACCCTGTTTTTCCCATAAGCCCTGTTATTTTAGTGTGTAACATTTATGGTATGCAAGGTTTTTAGGAATATAAACAGCCTATTATGGCAGAAACTTCTTTGTTTCATAAGGTGTTTGAAATAGCAGGAGACACTTTTTAGATTGTGGCAAAAATTGTGGTGGATGAGGGATATAACTAACAGATTCATTGGTATAGACACTGTAAATAATTTGTCTAGTATTATGAAAAAAATCGTACTAATGGTAATATTGTCATAAGCAAAGACTATTTATGAGTACCACTTGCAATAGATTTGCAAACTTTTAATTGTGAGTTGATTAGAGTTTAAGTTTCAAGCATGTATAAACATCTCTCCAGAGGGACCTATCGAAAAGAAGAGACAGTAACCTTATTATTCATATGCTCATTTTAAACCTTCATTTGATACTATTTTATTCTTAAATGCTCTAGTTGACAAGAAGTTAATGCTGCTATTCACAGATCATTAGCTATTGCCATTAAATTGTAAATATTATTGAATCTACAGTGTTAAACTCACATTTTTAAAATGTCGCCTATGAGGAAGGAATCAACTCATACCCAGTACTTGCTCCCTCAGAAGTGATGTTTGCCATGGAGCCATATATTATTAATATGTTGCTGTTACTGCTGTTAATTTACAAGTGAAAACAGACACTTTCTTATGAAAGAAAATGTGTGTAAGATAAGCTGGACACTTGCGGCTAGCTTTGCCCCTGAAGTTATACGGAGGGCATTTTCCAAAAATTGAATGAACTCAGTGTGCAGTGCCAAGAACTTGATTTAAAAAGCATTTAGAGGAAAAGAGAAACACAGAGAGAGAAGCATTTACAGAATTTTATAGAAACCTTGTACTGGTAAAGGTTCATAAATATTAACAATATTTATATTTTCCCAAACACTTCTGTGTATATTGGGTTAAACAGAATTAAAAGTCTTTTGAATAAGACTCAGTAAAGATTTTTTATTGTTTCACAAGAACTTAGAAAGTGGATGATCTAATGATTGGATATGACATCCTTTTACAAATTTTATTGTTTTCAAGTCTTTGCTTTCAACAAAAGTATAAATATTAACAAAACCCCACATAATCATATTGATCCATGTTTTAAAAGCATTTAGTAAAATACAATACCTGTTCATGACTTTGAAAAAATGCTCAGTAAACTATGACTGGAAGGGAGCTTTCTCAACACTACAAAATGGATGTCTAAAAAATCCACAGCTTAATATTATACTTAATAGCGAAATATTAGGAAAAAAGAAATAGTGTCTGTTCTCAAGACTTCTATTCAACATTGTACTAAAGGTTCTAGCCAGAGAAATTAGACTAGGAAAAAAATGAAAATTTTCCATATTGGAAAGGAAGGTGTAAAGATGTTAGCTTATTTATAGAAAATCCTAAGGAACCCATTTAAAAAAACTATTCAAGCTAATAAGTTCAACAAGGTTGCAAGATACAAGATCAGCATACAAAAATCATTTGTATGATGAATACTCCAAAAATGAAATTAATTTGTATGATGAATACTCCAAAAATAAAATTAAGAAAGCAAGTTCATTTAAAATGCCATCAAAAAGAATAAAATACTTAGAGATAAACTGAACAACATTGAGAATTATAAAACATTGTTGAAAGAAATTAAGAAGTTATAACAAATAGATATTCCATGTTCATGGATTGAAAGACTTAATATTGTAAAATTTCAATACTCCCCAAAATGATGTACATAGTCGCATTAAGATCACACCAGGCCCCTTTACAGAAATTTGCATGCTGATCCTAGAATTCATATGGGCATCTAAGGGAACAAGAAGAGACAAAAGAAATCTTTTAAAAGGACATAGTCAGATAACTCATACATTCTAACTTCAAAATTTACTACAAAGCTATAACAATCAAGGCAGTGTAGTACTAGCATAGAGATCAATGAAACAGAATTAAGGGTTCAAAAATAAACCCTTACATCATGGTCAATTGATTTTCCTCAAGGGTTCCCAGACAATCCAATAGGGAAAGTCTTTTCAACAATGATGCTGGATAACTGCATACCCACAAGCAATAACATGAGGTTGGATCCCCAGCTTCACATCATGTATGCAAATTAATTCATTAAAGACTTAATAGTAAGAGTTAAAATGATAAAACTCTTAGAGGAAAGCATAGAAGTAGATTTTTAGAACTTTGGATTCAGCAATGGATTCTTACATCTGACACTAAAACCATAAACAAAGGAAAAAACAGATATATCGAATGTCATTAAAATTTAAAACTCTTCTACTGCAAAAGATACTATCTAGGGGCTGGGGTTGGGGCTCAGTGGTAGCGCACTTGCCTGGCATGTGTGAGGCACTGAGTTCAATTCTCAGCACCGCATATATATATATGGTAAAAATAATTCACAAAAATGGGGTGGAATATTTCAAATTATATATAAGTTTCAGAATATATAAGGAACTCATATAACTCAATAATAAAATATACATGACCTAATTAAAAAGTGGACAAAATAGCTGAATAGACATTTTTCCAAAGAAGATATATTTAAGTGATCGATAAACACATGAAGACCTTTAAAACTGTTATTCATTAGTAAAATACCAATCAAAATCAAAATGAGATAGTATTTCTCATCTTTTAGGAAGGGTATGATCAAAAAGACACATCATAACAAGTGCTGGTAAGAATGTGAAGAAATCAGAACACTCACACATTTCAAGTGGGAATACAAAATGTTATAGCTACTTTGGAAGACAGTTGGTATGTCTCAAAAAATCACACTTATTTATTATATTACTGGCCAATTCTCCTCCTAGGTATATGTCCAAGACAACTGAAAACGTATGCCTCCCCCCAAATTGTGTCCAATGTTCTTAATAGTGTTATTTATTTATCACAAACAAAAGGTAGAAATAATCCAACATTCATCAGCTGATGAATGAATACACAAATGTAGTATATCCACATATTCAGCAATAAAAAGGAAAGAATTACTGACATGTGCCAAAACATGAATAAATCTGAAAAACATTATGCTTCGGGGCTGGGAATGTGGCTCAAGTGGTAGCGCACTCGCCTAGCATGCGTGCAGCCGGGGTTGGATCCTCAGCACCACATACAAAACAAAGATGTTGTGTCCACCGAGAGTCTCTCTCTCTCTCTCTAAAAAAAAAAAAAAAAAAAAAAAAATATGCAAAAAAATATGCTTAGCAAAGAAACCAGACCTTAAAGATTACGTATCTGATCTCTTTTATGGCCACAAATGGATCATTGATAGAGACAAAAGCAAATTCCTGATTGTCAAGGGTGGGAGTAAATGATGATTACTGCAAATAGGCAAGAGGGTTAATGGAAATGTTCTGAAGCTGAATTGAGCTGCAAAATTGAGTTGGTTGCACAACTCAATTTAAAAAAAAAAAAGAAAAAAACTAAAAAAAGTCATCAAATCACACACTTGAAATGAATGAAATTCATTGTGTATATGTAAATAGATCTCAATAAAGTTATTTTTAAATAGAAAAAAAAAGACAGTTTTGTAGGCTTAAAATAACACTTTCTCCTTGCCACTTATCAAATGGTTATTATTTTTCTGTCATTTCCTAGACACTTACTATGAGAGAGATGCTGGTTATTACACTCATACTGTTAGTAGCCTTCATAGTTTAGCCTCAATCCTATGAAGCAGATGCAGATATGCCGCTTTTAAAGAGAATACTGAAAGGTACATCTTAAGTAACCTGGCCAGGATCAGATAAGTAGCAGAGCTGGAATTCAAACCCAGGTCTGTCTGACTCCAAAGCCCTAAGCCACATTGCTGCATTGCTAAGTAATAAAAAGAGTACCAATGATATTTTTCTAGTAAAAGAAAGGAGAGTTGTTGCCCAGCAACAAAGCTCTCAGTTTCAAAACATATCACATCCTCTCCATAGAGCCAGTCGAAGAATATTTCAAAACCTTTGTCGCTGACATAAAATGAAACAAGACAAATGACTTGAAGACAGACCACCCATGGTCAATCCAGCATCTCTAACCATGACTACCAGTTGGTTCAGCTGGTTACAAAGCAGATGAAGTGGGTTCATTTATTGAATACACACAAGTCTCCCAAGTCTTACAAATGCAAATTCTGGTGTTCTATGCCCAGAGGTCCAGTAAGCCTTGGACAGGGCCCCAGAAACTATATTTTTTAACAAGCATAGGAAAATTGTTAAAATCACAGGCTTCAAAAATAAGGATCTGAATACCACCTTTGACCATTAACTGGTTGTAACATCTTTGCAAGTTAGCATCCCTGGGTCTCAGTCTCCTTGTCTGAAAAAGGATTTGAGAATAACTGTTGAAATCGAAATTATTATAAATTTGTAATGGTTAGATATCATTACAAGCAGGAACTTTCGTGTGTGTGTGTGTGTGTGTGTGTGTGTGTGTGTGTGTGTGTGTTTCCTGAGAGGGAAGAATCTTGCCAGCAGTTGAGACTGACCGCTTTTTCTCAGAACAGGGTCAGCAGCCAACATGCTGCTGAGTTGGATGAAATCAACCTGACAGAAGAAGCAAATAGCCAAACCCTCAGGCACTGCTGACTTGTGGCCTCTGTAAGATATTTTAATATTTGGAGCTGAACTCTATTGACTCACAATTTCATTCTATCCCTGGCCTTCAAAAATGATGCGGAGAAAAAACAGGTAAGCCACCAAGAGGAGAAACCGTGAAGCAAAGATGACACCTACTGGCAACATGAGGCCCTTTGCAAAAGGCCTTCCTCCCCTTGCTTGGCAGCCTCAACCTGGATTCATCTTTGAAGCATCAGACTGTTGTCCTCTTACTAAATGCTATTGCCAAGGACTTAATTAGAGATGTGGACAAAGGTTTACATGCAAAATTTTTCAACAAATATTATTTATAAAAGTGAAATATTGGGAAGAGTATAAATACTCTTATGTTAAAACACTGAGAAATGGATTAAATAAATTTTGGTACATTCAGACAATGAACTATCAAGAAGCCATTAAAAGCTATGTTTTGAAATCATTTGAATAACCTGGAAAAATATGCAAAATAAATACAGAAAGCAAGTTATATGACAAAACATCACGATATAATGATTAAAAATGATGTTTGTACATGCTCATAGAAAGAAAATCTAAAATGAAGTGTAGAAAATGTTAATAGTGGTCATCTAGAAAGATTCGTGTTTTCTTCTTTGCACATTTCTATGTTTTTCAACTTTAATAAGCATGTATTACTTTAGGGAATAAAAAGCAAAGAACTAAATATTAAATTATCAAAAAAAGAAAAAGAATTTTAAAAAGAAAGGAAAAGAATTACAATGACATTTTAAAAGAGACCAGGAACCACATGCAGATAATGATGGGATCGTGGAGAAGATTAGAAGAGAACAGTTAAAACCTGGATCTCAGGAACCTTGAGAGAGGCTGGAGAAGCAGAATCTGGAGAGCATCAGATCAGATCCCACATTGCAGGACACTGGGAACAAAAGAAAAAAAAAAAGCTACATCATTTCTAAGAAGCAGAAAATTTTTTACTTCCCCTGACCTAATCATCAGATGTCTGTCTCTCCTTTTGTGTTACCTCTAAATGATTTTATTACATAAATAACTATGATAAAAAGGTCTGCCCCACTGGGGGCACCTCCAATAGATGTCTGGTTGATGCACCTCTTGTTCCTTATGACGTTCTTATCAAGGCCTCTGGCTCTATCACACACCAGCTCTGTGGCCAAAGGGAAATCACCTGCCATTTATACTATTTGCTCTTCTCTTTGTTAAAGGATGACAGCAGCCACTCCACTGACCTCCCACAATTGCCAGCTGTACAGAAGATCATATGCTTTGAAATCCCATGCAAGGTCATGTAGCCAACATCCTGCATGAGCAACTAGGTGACAGACCTTAGAGGTGTTTTCTTAGAAGTTATTTCATTTAATCATCATGAAAAACCTATGAATGAGTAGAATCCCATTTTACGATTGAGGAAACTATACTGTAACTGGCTCAAAATTGACTGTTTTACATTGTAGAGCCAGCATTTGAATTCAGTTCTATCTCCAAAGGAAAAGCTCTTACATAGTAACCTGTTCTACTGCATAGTATCTTGGAATTCAAAGGTACCCTACAGATCATTAGGTTGAACCCATGTAGCTTGCAGACAAGGACATCAAGGCCCAGAGAAGGGACATGATTCATCCATAACCCAACAAACTTCACTACACAGGACACTAAGATCCACCACACAATCTTCTTTCTAGCCAATGTGGTTCCCTATTCCCAGGGAGTGGGCTGGGGTTTCTGTTCTCATTTAGCATCACTTCTCTATTGCTGGTAACTGAAGCTTTGTGTCCACCCTGTTATTCAATGGTAAAATTACATATTCTGAACTGTACCGGGTGAACCTTTGAACTTCTAGAGAAAGTGAAATTCCACACAATCAGTTTCCACCAACAACAAAGCCAAGACAGGAGCAGGGGAGGGGTGCAGAGAGGCCATGTTTTAGACAGCTTTTTTTGCTGCTGTGACTAAAGGACCTGACCAGAACAACTATAGAGGAGGAAAAGTTTATTTGAGGGCTCACAGTTTCAGAGGTCTTAGTCCACAGAAGACCCGCTCCATTCCTCGGGGCTCGAGGTAAGGCAGAACACCATGGCAGACGAATGTGGCAGAGGGAATCAGCTCACATGATGATCAGGAAGCAGAGAGAGGTCTCTACTTGCTACATACAAATATATACCCCAAAGCCACACCCCAAAATCCCATCTCCTCCAGCCAAACCTTGTCACTTCAGTTACCACTCAGTTAATCCCCATGAGGGGATTCATTCACTGATTGCATTAAGACTCTCCCAACCCAATCATTTCTCCTCTGAATCTTCTTGCTTTGTCTCACACTTGAGCTTTTGGGGGACACCTCACGTCCAAACCATAGCAGGCCACTAATAGGAGGGGTCCAAGATCACCAGGGGACCTGAGCCCTAGATACAGGATGCTCACCCAAACTTATCATCTTAATTAGAACTCTTGAAAGGGAAGGGGGTACTCCTAACCATTCCAGTCACCATATCTACAAAACAAAGCTATTGTCAGAAGCACCAAGTTGGAGAAACCAACAAGAGACAGAGTTACTAGAACTTGGGTCAAAGGGTCTGAGGCCAGAAGCAGGAAAATGAAACCATGTTTGAGCATCCCTGTGGGTTGTGTGGGCTTAAATACTGAGGTTATCTGCTCTTCATCAACACTCAAGTGCCACTTCTCTGATGCCATGCTGTGGCCCACATCCTCTCTGGCATTTATTATCATTTGTATTCTTTTTTTTTATTCTAATCTGTTACATATGACAGCAGAGTGTATTACATTTCATATTACACATATAGAACACAAGTTTTCATATACCTGGTTGACCAGAAAATATAGTCACACCATTCATGTCCTCATACATGTACTTAGGGTAATGATGTCTATCTCATTCCACCATCTTTTCTACCCCCATGCCCCTCCTTTCCCCTCCCACCCCTTTGTCCTATCTAGAGTTCGTCCAATCCTTTCATTCTCCCCACCCCTTCAACCCCATTATGAATCAGCATCCTTATATTAGAGAAAACATATGGCATTTGGTTTTTTGGGGATTGGCTAACCTTACTTGGCATTATATTCTCTATATTGTTTGTATTCTTTATGACTGCCATTCTGACTTGAATGAGATGAAATTTCAGCATAGTTTTGACTTGCATTCCCCGACTGCTAATGACTTTGAACAATTTTTTCCTATATTTGTCAGCCACTTGTAGTTTCTTTTTTTGAGAAGTGTCTGTTTGAGAAGTGTCTGTTTAGTTCATTTCTCCATTTATTAATGAGGGGGGGTGGTGTTGAGTTTTTTTAATATATTCTGGAGTTAAGTAATTAGCAAAGATTTTTCTCTCATTCTGAAGGTTTCTTTAGCTGTGCAGAAGCTTTTTAATTTGATGCCATCCCATTTATTAACTCTTGGCATTATTTTCTGAGCTTTAGGGTCCTAATGAGGAAGTCATTGCCTGTGCCTATATGTGGGAGTGTTGACCTACATTTTTTTCTGGGATTTGCATAGTTTCTGGTCTAATTCCTAATTCTTTGATCCATTTTGAGTTGATTTTTGTTCAGGGTGAGAGATAGGGTCTAGTTTCATTCTTTACATAAGGATAACCAGTTTTATTAGTACCATTTGTTTAAAAAGCTATCTGTTCTCCAATGTATATTTTTGGCACCTGTGATTTATCACATGACTATAGATGTGTGGGTTTGTCCCTCTGTCTTCTTCTATTCTATACCATTGGTCTATGTGACTGCTTTTATGCCATTACCATGCAGTTTTTGATACTATAATGCTGTAGTATAATTTGAATCCAGGTATTGTGATGCTTCCAGCATTGCTTTTTGGTTTAGAATTGCTTTGACTATTCAGTGTCTTTTATTTTTCCAAATGAATTCTAGGACTGTTTTTTTTCCTAGTTCTGTGAAGATTGTCATTGGTATTTTGATGGGGAATTGCATTGAATCTGTATATTGCCTTTGGCCATTTTAACAATATTAATTCTACCTATCCATGAACATAGGAGATCTTCCTATCTTCTAAGATCTTCAGTTTCTTTCTTCTATGTTCTATAGTTTTCATTGTAGAGGTCTTTCACCTCCTAGGTTAGATTTATTCCTAGGTGTGCTTTTTAAGCTATCATTAATGGAATTGTTTTCCTGATTTCTTTATCAGTAGATTCATTATTGATATTTAGGAAAGCTATTGATCTTTGTATGTTGATTTTATATCCTGCTACTTTGCTAAATTTTTTATTAGCTCTAGCAGTCTTTTGGTAGAGATTTTTTTGGATCTTCTAAGTAGAGGGTTGAATCATCTGCAAAAAGTTATGATTTGACTTCTTCCTTTCCTATTTTTACCCCTTTTCTTGCCTTATTGCTCTGACTAGAATTTCTAGCACTATATTAAATAGGAGTGGTAAAAGTGAACATCTTGTATCATCCCGTATTTTAAGGGAAATGCTGTCTGTTTTTCCCCATCCACTATGATGCTGACTTTGGGTTTTTCATTTACAGATTTTATGATGTTGAGGTTGGTTTCTTCTTTCTTAGTTTCTTCAGTGTTTTCATCATGAATGAGTGCTGTTTTGTCTAAGGCTTTCCTTGATTTTTTTTGGTTCTTAATTCTATTTATGTGATGAATTACATTTATTGATTTGCATATGTTAGACCATCCTTGCCTCCCTGGGATTAAACCAACTTGTTCATGATGAAATTGTACAGTATGTTAGAGGTTGATTAAAGAAGGAGTAGAACACAGAGAGAGAGAGAGATTGAAATTCTGAATAGAGGATATGGGGAAGATTTCATTGAAAAACTACATTTTTAATAAGGTTTGGAAGAAGATAATGAAATCAGTAGTAAAGTTATCTTTGGGGAAAATACTCTAGGCAGAGAAAACAGCCTGGGTAAATGTCCTGTGGTAGGACCAAGTCTGCAGTGTTTAGGAAATAACAAGCAGTCCAGTGTAGCTAGAGCAGAGTGACCAATGATAAAGACTAACCAAAGATGAAGTCAGAGTGGTGTTAGGGGCCAGATCACACAGGGCCAAGTAAGCCACTGTGAGGTCTTGTGCATTTACTCTGAGTAAATAAAGAACTATTTCAGGATTTTGAATGAAGGAGTGACATAACCTGACTTACTTTCTTGAAGGATCACTTTTCCTTCTGCATTAAGCAGAGACTAAATGGGGCTAGGGTAGAAGCAAGAATACTTGATAAGAGTCTCTTGCAATAATGAAATCCAGGGATAATGGAGACTTGACCACTGTGGGAGCAATCAAAATGCTAAAATGGGACTGAGTTCTGGATGTGTTTTGAAGATAGACCTGGTCTGCCTATTTCCTGATTTTAAAAAAAGAGAAGAGTTAAGAATGGTTCCAGTATTTCTGGTTGAGCTGCAGGAAGAATGGAGCTACGGTCAATCAAGATGGAGAAGAACAGGAGTGGAACAGGTTTGTGGGAAGAGGACCTGAGGTTCAGAGGGAAGATGTGAAACTTAACCGCCGATGGATCTGTTCCAGGGGTCGTTGTATATGTGAGTCTAGAAGGCAGTTGGGAATTCTGGAGAGCTATCCATCAACATTTGGGTGTTACTTAAATATTTGAAGCTAGATGAGTTCCGTAATGACCTAAGCAAGATAGAGAAATAAAGAAGATCAAGAACTGAGCCTTATGGATGGCCTTTTAATGTTAACAAGTCTGGGGATGAAAAGGAATCCGCAAAAGAGCCAGAGAAATGGCTTTAAGTGAGTTGGGGAAGAACCAGGATAGTAAAGAAAGATCAATTCTAACTTTAGTGGGCACACAGGTCATTCTTTTCCCCAACAACTTTTTTCCTTGGTTCCCTGAATCAATGCAAATAAACTCCACATTTCTGAGTGCTTTTTTCTTTTGCATTTCATGTCCAACCATCTCAAGCCCTCGTCCTTGGTTGCTGTGTAGGTGTGGTGGCAGCCAAAGTGATAGCCCTGATATCAAAGAAAGAAAAAGAAGGGGCTCAGATGGGCAGCATTTCTGTAGCTCTGATGTACCCCATGTCCAGATGGAGAACTATAAATCACAACAGAATCCACAGATTATGCTGTGAAAACACAGAATGACAGAATACTCAAACACTCTGCCTGTGGCAAACTTTCAGTTATCACACAGCTGGTGGGCACTCAGCAGCATGTAGAAGACAGTGCACAGAACCCAGGGAAGAGGACAAAAAGACTAGGGAGTCCAGCACATCCTACAACTTGAGATGGATAGCCTCTTGCCCTTGTAAGTTTCCTTGGCCACATGTTGAAGTTGCACTTAGGAGGAAAGCAATGTCTAAGAATTAACTTCTATAGTCCTAAGAACACAGAAACAGCTTCAAAGCTTTAACTCTACAATCTGATTATACACTGAAATTTCACCATTACAGAGTTTAATCCCTTAATTTAAAAACATGCTTTTAATGAGCCTGCTATTCCTCATTCTGAGCTTCAAATGGGAGAACAACAAAGGAAAGGACATGGTATGATATCACAGACAAAGCCCCCTTTACTTCTACCCACCTCCCACCCCCAGGAAGGCAAATAGTTTAGCACAGGGAAGCAACCTCCACCTCTGGAGTTTCCCTGTTGACAGATGTAGGCGGGAGTCAAAGGGATGAGTCAGAAACTCTCTGGAGGAGGCTTTAAAGCTGCCTCTGCAAATTTTCTCAGATCTTCTTTGCTACCAGAGAAACCAGCCTAAACCCAAAGGCCTTGCTGGTACACGGAAACCACCAGGAGAGCACATGGGCCCGTTCCGAAGGTCTGAGGATGGGTTTCTCGCTCAAAGCCTGAAAGAGCCTCAACTCCCTCTCCTTCTCTTTCCCTTTTCTGCCAATTTACTCTGGCTTTTTGCTCCCCACCCCACATCTCCTTCAAAAATTTCACCAGTGCTGAAAAAATATTCAGTATTGTGGTTCTTCTTTCCGCTTTATTTCATATCCACATTTCTCATCTCTCTTCCAGGAAATTCTTCAAAATGTCCTCTTTGGAAGGAAAGAGGTCAGAGGAAGCAAGAGGCAGAAAGGAGATTCTGTGAACCCACTGAATCTTGTGGCTGTTCTAAGTCTAACACTTTTCTGAGGCACTATGCTCAGAAGCTACTGGAATCTGAAGGCCAGATCCCCAAACTTGAGCTTGGAGCCTCCCTTTGGAGGCATGGGGTAGGAGGTCAGGCATACACAGTTTACCACCCGGTGCCGGGCTCCTGGATATGAATCTGGGTCTATGACTGCTTCTGCTCCCTGTGTATAGATTTGATCTCAATAACTGTCTAATCAAGATTTGTCTGTCTACCCAAAAGCCTGAATTATTGTTTCTTTTCTGATTTTAAGTGATCATGTCCTCCATAACCTTTGGGGAGCCCATCTGAAACCCCAAGTAAGTCACTTTGATTTGAAATGAAGATAAAAGATTAGCATGATACAGTGAAAAGACATTGAACTGGACAGGAATCCCCAAACTTGACATTTTGGTCCTAAGTCTACCTACTGTTAACTTATATAAGATCTCTTTGTCTTTGCTTCCCCCATCTCCTCTGAAATGGGACAGGAAAGGCCTTAAATGAGTATAGAGGACCTGAAGACTAGAGTTGGGTGGGGTGGAAGCCCAAGGCAGCCAGTAGATACAATAGCAGAAGACAAGCCCTGTTCTTACAGAACACGAAAGGCCCAGGCTAAGAAAGAATACCAAATTTCTCACCAACATCAACAGGCCAAAGCCAGGAAATACATTGGTATGTCTTACATAGGGTGGCCAGAGAAGGTCACTTCAGGAAAGGGACATTAGAACAAAGTCCTGAAGTCAAAGGATTGGAAGCCAAATCACTATCTGAATAATTTTTAATCACCAAGTATTTATTAAAATCTGCAACATGCTAATTGCAAGTCACTGGGAATGCAATAATAAACATAAGAGTGATCTTGCCCTCAAAGGACTTACAATTTGATAATGGAGACAGCCCTCCCCCCCAAAAAAAAAAAACTAATGACAAGTTGTAATAAATATAATGAAAAAAATGAGCAAAGTGCTGAGAGAGAAATATACAGGGAAGAAACA
Organism: Spermophilus citellus; assembly: GCF_964194105.1. Taxonomy (NCBI): domain Eukaryota; kingdom Metazoa; phylum Chordata; class Mammalia; order Rodentia; family Sciuridae; genus Spermophilus; species Spermophilus citellus. The sequence goes on from NC_138193.1 coordinate 86,754,449, forward strand.
GTTGAGATAAGGAGATGGGAGGAGAAGCTCTGTGAGAATTCCAGGTGGTGGGAAAGATTGCCCAAAAGCCTCCTTATGGCAGGAAAGAGCTTAGTAAGTTTGAGAAACAAAAACAGAGGCAGGAGGGGCTGCAGCTGAGAGAGGGACAGAATGGTATGTCTTTGAGTTCTGAGTGGGGTTTGTAGGCCAGGGCACTGAGTTTGTGTTAATTCTTCATGCAATGAAATGCTATCAAAAGGTGTTAGACCACATAGTGATGAAATCTGATTTACATGTTTAAAAACCTTCTCTGATTGTTGCATGGAGTCCAGATTGAAGGAGGGCAGAACAGCTTCAGGGAATCTATCTGGGAGGTTGCTGCATTACTCCAGGTGAGAAATGAGGGAGTGGGGAACAAGATCAAGGACAGATTAAAGGCAAGATGCGTCAAGACGATTACATTTGGATTGAGTACGTGACCTATAAGTGCATCATCCTGGCTGAAGATCTAGTATTGGGAAAGACAAGTTTCCTCATCTGTGAAATTCATTCAACACGTATTTAATGCACATCTGCTGTGTGCTAAGGACTGGGCTGATCACTGAGACCATAGCAATAAATGAAACAAAGTCCCTGCTCTTCTTGTGAGCTCAGCTTCTAAAGGGGAAAGAGAGATAATACACAAATTAACAAATAGATAACAGTGATAAGTACTGTTTTAAAAGAGAGAGAAAGGGAGATTGGCTAACAGGAAATGGCTAAAGCTTTAACAGAGAGAATGGAAGTAAAAGTGAAGGCAAGTGGAAAGAAAAGTAAATATGTTCTATGTTCTGAGCTCTGTTCTGCAGAGCCCAAGTTTCATGGAAGTGCTCAGGAGTCCCTGTGGGAGTGAATGGGGACAAGGGTGGTGGGGATTTGGATAAAGTTTGGCCAATAAGGTTCTCTCCTTGCTTCAACCAGATCTGCTCTACTTTTATCTTTGTGGTTTCCATTTGAAAAATCCTTGGGGGGCAAAGAGTTCTACTGCTTAAAACACAAACCTTTGGAAACCATTGCAGCACATTCTACTTCTGGGAAAGGAACAAGACTGTGGAGAGGGCCCCTGTCTGCATTGCTGCCCCAGGGAAAGTCTAAAGCTGAGGGTGAGAACCACAGCTGGATGGTTTCTAAGGCCTATTTCAGTTCCAAGGTACTTGTATTCTACTCTCTTGGTCCTAATCCCTGAACAACAATCTCAGTTCAGTCTCCAACAGTAAGGTGGTCTGATAGTGGCCTTGATGGAGACCTAAACCTGGCTAGCCCTCCTACACTGGCTTGATAATTTATGGGCTTCTAAGAAGCAATGTAAGAAACATATATTTTGTGGTATAAGAAGCCAAGTGCTGCCTTCAATGCTGATCTTGGGGGAAAAAATATCACTGGGCTGAAACATTCACAGCAAGTCAGGAAACCCTTCCCTGGTCTTCAGTCTGCCTGGCCTCAGGCAGTATCTGTACAAGGTCTCATCCATGACTGCCAGCTTCCTTGTAACAGAGAAGTTTACCTTTCCTGGGCAATTTTTCAGGGTCCTCAATTTTTCTTGATGTCTTAAATAAGCAATCTCTCTGCCTCCTGTCACGATGAAATGTAAACAAGTCTACCCTTCTTCCCTTGGACAAAATTTTCTAAGCTCTTTCAATTTACCTGTGGGTCTGGAGAAGAAGTACAATCATCTTGAAGAAAATCTGTGCTTAGTTGAAGCAACTCTGCTTGTCTTTGACAGATTCATTTCACTGCAGAAAATAATGCATGAGCAGATGAATTTAGGAACCTCTAATGCATATATTTAGTGCCTGAGGTATCTCCATTCTAACACCATTTATTGCCACAAGAGAAAGAAAGCGTGGTACCATGGGTAAGACACATAGGTCACTTGCCGAGTATAGTGGACATCTGATGTCCTTATTTGTGCAGCATCATTTCTCTACACCTCCCTGTCCCACCTTCCTCCCTGTAGTTTGGTGAGGTTGATCCTCCACCCTACTACAGGGATGGGTAGAAGTCAAAGTCCATCAGGGCATTCCATCCTCCAGCTCAGAGACTTGGCCACCAGAGGTTAAAAACCATTTGGACCGTGTGGAACTGCTGCACAGGTGATGGATACTCTCCTAAACCTGAAGTCATGGGGTTATGAACCTGATGCTACTAGCATCCGTCTTGCCCCAGGAGGAAGCACTTACCTAAGTTGAGAGCCTAACTCATCAGACAAAAGAGCAGAAGAAGAATTGGTGTTTCGGACTCTGTGGTGTCTAAAGCCACAGACATGAAGTAATTCTGTTTTTCTCAGATAATTTTAATTTTTTTTTTTTTTTGGTCACTTGCAAACAAAGAAACTTAAATGATTGAGCCTCTCTAGATCTTGATATCTGATACTGGAAACTAATCAGTGTTTCTCAGTGGGGGCACCATGGGCACTGGGCTGGGACATTTCGTTATTGTGCAGACTGGCCTGAACATTTGTCTTTGCCTCTGCCCACTAAATGCAAGAAGCAACCCTCAGTCTTTTCTTTTCTTTTTCTTTTTTTCTTTTTTTTTTTTTAATTTTTTTCTTAGTTGTAGTTGGACATAATACCTTTATTTTATTTATTTATTTTTATGTGGTGCTGAGGATGGAACCCAGTGCCTTGCACATGCTAGGCAAGCGCTCTACAGCTGAGCCACAATCCCAGCCCAACCCTCAAACAAACAAGTAGGCACCACATTCTAATGAACGTGCACACACACACACACACACACACACACACACACACACACACAATTTCTACATGCCCCTTACTCTCAGCTAAAAACCAATAAGCTAGAAAATTTCTCAGACCCCTCATAATCAGCCTGAAATTAGACAATGTTGTGCATCAAAAATTAAATTCCCCAGGGTCTACTCCTAGCATCAATTGAGAATAATTTAATTTCTGTGTTAATTTCTTTAAAAAATGAGGATACTAATGTACAACAACATGGGTAAACCTATCAAAGGAATATTGTAATAAATTCCTTGATGTGAAATAACTCTAGTATGACCCAAAAGGGATCTTAGCTACTTTTGAATATCATTGTTACATAAAATTTGCCCCATTAAAAACATTGGGAAAAAAACTAAAGTGATCTTTTTCCTACTCTTAATTCTTCTTTTGACAAGTGATTAAAGTAACTTACAAAGCTACTCTCTGTACCATTGCTTTTCTAGGCCTCTTTAATTGTACCTCCAGCAAGAACAATAGTCTTAACAGAGGTGTAGTGGGCACTAGAGAGCAGTGACATCGATGGCAAGGGGCCACACCATGTTCATTCACTTCTTTCTGGTCACAGAATTTACTAAGTGTCATTCTTTGTTAGCCAAAACCACAAATATAAAATCCACGAATGCCAAGGACAGAGGGCTAAGTAAGTGTAAGAGAATAAAGTTTTCAGTGTGATTTATATAAACTTGCCAGTTTTTAAATCTATTTTAATGTTACCCTTGTCATCTTTGTGAATTTGGGTTTTCTTTGTTTTGGGGTTTGGGTTTTTGTTTTTTTGTTTGATTTAAGCCATGTTGCTTTTTCTTCTTGGCAATTGTGTGCTCTTGATATTAATTCTCAAACACATGGTCTAAACTCTCCACTGGCAAATTTGGATTGGTTGAGAGAGTGGGCTAGAGTCCATGCCTTGTCTTTGAAATCTGAGCCCCATTAGATGACTTCACATTGCGTGAGCTCCCCAACCAAATTCAGGCAAAGGGATACAGCCCCGACACAGACAGTCTTTTCATCCCAGCTCTCTTCAAAAAGGTCATAAATTATTGTTGCAGGCTGTATTTCCAGGAGTCTGGGGACAATTTTCGTGTTCGAGAAGATTAGAGGGGGATCGTGTACCACCCTATGGGTTCAATTAGCTAGCAACTTCTCCTCTCGCCTCAGCCCTTCCGTGAAGCACAGTAGTGGCTTTGCACAGTGACATCAGCCCTTTGCAACAAAGCAGTCATTTTGCTATCTGAAAGCTGAAAAAGATGTACCATATACGTTAGAGAAGTGAGACAGGAGGAGGACGTAAGGAGAGGAAGTAAAACCACTTCAAAACAACTTTTAGAGTTTCAGGCTGTGTAGAAAGTGGCCCTGAAACTGAGAGGGAAACCTCAATCTTTCTTACATTCATCTTTGAAGCCAGAAGTTGGCGAAAAGGCAGGCCTTGAAAGCACAGTCCCAAGCCTTCACGAATAGCAAACTTCAATAATTTCCTCAGATTTCCTACATTCACTTTGCTTTAAATTACTGAGCTGTCCTGAATAATCTCCTTCAATTTCTTTTTATTTATTTTCTTTATCTCCAAACCTTCATTCCTCAGATTTAGGCCCTGAAAAAAAAAAAACTGAAATGTAATACTCAACAGAATAGACCATGACCAAGCCTCCTGTGGGGCTGTCTGTGCATTAGAGAAATGGAAGCTTCTAGAGTCTTATCCATCCCTTCTTTATGCAAAGTAATCACCTCCAGCTGGGCCAAGCTGATGGAGCAAATGTTCAGTTTTCACATGGTTTTGCTGTAACACCATAATGAATGTATTTATTTGATGGAAGAAAGAAGCTTCATGGAATAAACTGTTTCAGGATTTGAAGCTAGAGCTGGAAACATGGGCTGCTTTGTTCTTATGACAACTGCTTCACTATCTAAAACATTTCTCCATTTTGAAGGATCTGTCTTTTCTCTTCCAGCCACAGCCCTCAAGCTACAATAACAGGCTCATGATTTTTCTAGATGCCAAGGTTATGAATGCTCTTTTATGAATATTTTCCTTTGAACTCACTTCTCCTGAAGAAGAAAAATAACCCTATGTATTTCAGGGTTGACAGTAATAGGCGAAACATACAAATTGTTCTCTGAGGGGCAGTAAAATGCTCCAAAATACATACAGAAAAATTCCAAATGTAACATAATGTTTATGGAGCACCGCCTTTATGGCCATAATTTTCAAAAAGTAATATTTCTGACTGGCATGAATTACACAGAACATATTACAGAGATTAATATCAAAGTTAATACCTTAAAACGTCTCCCTTTATGACATCATGATTGCTTTTCTCATATTAATGCACATTCTTAGTGAATTTCAGGATGTGCCAGTCTAAAGCAAGGAAACCTTCACTGGATTAAGCTGCTTATGTTTTCACTATTCCCGTCATCTCATTTCAACATATCCCTCAACCTCCTCTAAAAATAATTCAACCAATGCCAACTCAAAAGATTATAGTAGATCTCCTATTAATTTCACTCTGCCTCAAAAGGAGCTTATCATTTCAGCTTATAATTATATATGCAGTGCTGTCAACTAATGTGTAAGTTCCTTGTGAAAACTTATTTTTATGCTGTTTATCATCAGTTAAACCATTTAGCAATTAAACAATAATACCATCAGTTAAACCATTACTCTTATGGTGTAAAAAAAGAATATATTTTCCCTGAACTCCTTTCAAATGTTTTATCTCATCCAAACAATTAATCTCAAAAAATCAGCTCCCTTTAATCCTGCTTTGTGGCTTAGATTCTTTAGCCCCAGAAGCCCTTGTGTTGATTTTCTGTTATACCCAAGCTAATGTAAAATAGCCTTTGGTATGGTGGGGAAATAATTATGCACAGAGATGATGTGCCTTTGATGCTTGACATTGTCAGGTAGATCATGGTAATAAGGATTTAAGAATGTTTCCCCAGATAGAAGGAATGACCTATAAAAACTTCAAGATGCAAATGTTGCTTTGCATTTGACATTGAGAATATTCTGCAAAATTCTTTTTGTGTACAGAGGCAATGCTTTACAGTGGTTCCAAACATAAATTTAGAGCCAGACTGCTTGGGTTCAGATCCCACTGCACTTATTAGCTATGTGATTCTGGATACATTTACAATGAGGGTAAATTCAAGAATCTATATTCTTGATTATAATTATACATAGCAATAAGTTTTAAAATTATACTTCTCTTACCTGGACAGTATGTTTAAGCAATGAAACTACTTTTCCAATGACTTACACTGTCACTGAACTTAAAATTGACATTGCTTCCCCACTTACCTGGTCTGTCTCACTCTCTATTCGGCCTCAGCAGAATAATTCAGTGATTATTTACTGTCTACTCCGAACACAGAGAACAGTGGCCCCAACCAACTTCATCTATTTGGCAGGATCAATTTCCTAATTGTTCAGTTGATCAAGTTTATATTTCTAGATAATTGTCTCCTAAGACTAAAGGCAATTTGTGTGGCCTATGTATTTCCAGGGGAAAAAAATATATGCTATAAGTAATTAGCCAAATTTGAATACCATATAATTTACCTGCACAAAAATTATTATAACTAGTGTGCTTTAACTCTTACTTTAATGTTGACTTTAGAGGAGCTGGGATTGTAGCTTAGTGGTAGAGAGCTTGCTTACCACACATGAGGCACTGAGTTTGATCCTCAGCACCACATAAAGATAGATAAATAAATAAAATAAAGAAAATTTAAAAATATATTTTTAAAAATATTGACTTTAAAGGTCACACTCAATGGTCTTTGTCTGTCTTCAGCTCAGTCCAAGACCAAAACAACAAATACCTGTCTGGAAATTACAATGATTAACAGGGGAAAACAGGCCAAAATAATAAGCCTTTTAATTAAACCTATATAAGAAAAATCTGCACTGAAAAAAAATAGAGAAAAAACTTTAAAAGCAATGATGATTCTGTCAGTACAATAGGATATTCTTTTTAATCAATTTTCCAATGCTTTTATTAGTTACTATATTATTTTTACAAGAATAAAGTAGCAAAACTATAAAAATTGGGCTGCGAATTTAATTACATACTTCTTCATTTATATATATGACAAAGAAATTCACAACATAGCATTTAATTCTTATTTTAATTCCTTGAAATTAACCCTACAAACATTTCTCAAAGAAATTTGAAAGTCTTCAAAGTACATCTCTGTTTTATATTATAAAATAGATTTCCATGGTTGAAAAATCACAAAACTAAGGTTACATATTGCACACCACCATCATATTTAAGTACTGTTTAAAAACTATGATATTGAATAATTGAATCTGATTTCATTTCAGAGCTTTTATCTAAAGAATTTTTAAAGACATTTATTTTCTGTTTTCTTTACATGTTCCCTATTATTTCTAGATGAAAATTAATAGGTAATTGAAGACATAATTCTATAATTCATTGATCACATATTCAAAGATACCTACAAAACGCATCTCCAGGATAGAAGCTTCCATACAGCATCTATCTGGAATCGGATTATTTAAATGGTGCCTTGAATTTTGAATTTGGTGCAGAAACAATTACCATGTACTAAACCAGAATATTACAAATGAAGATATTCCAACACAAAGACTTGGATGATTTTGTTTAGATTGTCAATGGTTGACTCATCCAAATTCTCCTCATTGTCATCCATCGTGTGCCAGACTTCAGGGAAAGGAGATGGTATCAGATGCAGAACTGGAACACCTAATAAGAAAGAAACCACTTGTCATTTGGGGCAGGTTTACAGCAAGTAAAGCAGAAAGTGGCCTTCTGCAAGCAGAGGGAGCTCTGTACCACATAAGGACACCTGATAATTCATCATCTGTTGGACACTTCTTTATATCTTACTCTCATACTCCAAAAACATTCACTCCTTAAACAAGTAATAATTGACTCATTAAATAAGTAAAAAGCACCTACCACCCACCAGTTCTGGTTCTATGAGTTGAAGTTTCTTTAGTGAAAAGACAAAGCCATGCCATGTGAAGCTTGCATTCCAGTGGAGAAAGAAGCAAATAAACACATATCAAACATAATTTTAGAAAGTGATAAAGTTTATTAAGAATAATTAAAGAGGGGGTTGGGGTGTGGCTCAGCAGTAGAGCGCTCACCTAGTTAGTGCGTGCAAGGCCCTGGGTTCAATCTTCAGCACCATATAAAAATAAATAAATAAAACAAAGGTATATAAAAAAAGAATAATTAAATAAGGTAAGGGAATAAAGGATGAGAGGCAGGTAAGGGGGGTGGGGAGGGCACACACCAAAGGAAGGGAAAGCAAGCCACACACAGATCCAGGGTTAAGCATTGCAGACAGGGTATTAGCAAGTGCAAAGTACTGAGGCAGGAATGTGCTTATCCTGTTTGAAGAACAACTAGACTGCCAGTGTGGCTGGATCACAGCAATACCTGGAAAGTGAGGTAAGAAGTGATATTGAAGAAGAAGAACAGAGCCAGAAAATGGAGGGTGTTATAAGCAATGGTAAAGACTTCAGGTCTTTTTCTATAAGAGCAAGCCATTAGACCTTTAAAATAATAACTATCACAATTTGATTTACATTTTTAAAAGATAGCTCTAACTCCTATACAAAGAATAAAGAAACAAGAACAAAATCTGGGAACAAAATCAGTTGGGAGGCTACTGCAAGAGTCCTTGGGTTGATTCAGACTTCCAACATCCCTTCTTTTTTACTGTAATTCCATTTTTTTCAAATTCAAAAAATCTTTATTGGATTAATATTTTACATGTACAGTGTATACACTACATGGTGACAATATTTACATACGATTCATATCCTCATATGGTCTTTATAATAAAAAGTTTCTCACAATATAACCAAATGCAATAATAGGATATGATCAATAACTTAGAAGAAGTGATACATAGAGGTTATTAGGAAGTTTAACAATTAAAAGCATGTTTAGAACTTTTATAGACACAGAAGTGAAAAGGGACTTTGTATTACAAATGCTTAATTTAGATATACCCATCTACCAAAAAAACTTCCACCATCTTGACACAAGGATATTGCTCCCTTATTGACCAGACAACATTACAGTTACACAAAGTGCAAAAATACAACCTAACTTTTTAGGCGGTGAGGCAGGATATCAGTATTATATAGGCTCTCATCAATATTCTACATGTAAAAAAATGAAAGTGTCCTCAGGATTTGGAATGACTTCCATGAAAAAAAAATACAAGCCATGTTATGATATGGGAGATAGTTAAAGTTATGGTTTAGATTTGGAATGACCCTCAAAGCTCAGGTCCCCAATGAAGCAATGTCCAGAGGTGGGGCTTTGGGGAAGTGATTGGATCGTGAGGGCTCTGACGTCATTAGTGGATTCATCTGTCGAAGGCTGAATGGACCATTGGAAGGTAGGACCTAATCTAAGGAAGTAAGTCAAGTAGTCACTGGGGATAAGACCTTGAAGAGTTTATCTTCTCTCCTCCAACTACTCTCTCATTCTTTTTCTCTTTTTTTTTTTCTTGCTTTGTTTTATTTTAGTTTTTGTTTGTTTATTTTCCTGGTACAGGGGATTGAACCCAGGGCCCTTTGCATGCTATGCAAGCACTCTACACTGAGCTACACCTTCTAACCCCTTCTCTCTGTTAATTAAATTTAATGGTTCCTCACATAGATTGTTGCAAATCAGAGGGAATAAGAATTATTACTAAGGTCCAGTACCGCACACCAGTATTCAACTTGGATGCTACCTCAAAGACCTAAAAATGGATGTGTGTTAGATATGAATGTAGATCACAAGGAAAGAGACAAACTAAGGACAACTCCCAAGAGTCTGACCTGAACAACTACATAAATGTAGACTGTTCACCAAGAAGGGCAACATTGGGAAAGTAAAATTTACTTTGAAGCCAGTCTTCCTCCGTATCAATGAACAATGGTGGGTTCCCTCATTTCATTTTATAACCTGAAGAGAGAGGCCTGGTAAGGGAAAGTAAAAGCATTATATGTTGCATCTAAATCATATCTGGTGTCACTAAAGATCAGGTGAGGAACTTTCTAGACTTCTTTCTTCTCATTTAATGTGGTTCAAGCATCTAACTTCTTATAGGCACATAATCAGAAGATACATATTGGCCAAAGTTTGTTCATAGTACAAACTATAGTTCTTTTGAAACTATAGTTCTCAGTCAAATTAATTTTATTGTCTATTTTTAAATATTTTAAATATTTTTGGATTGGTTCAAATCATTAATACATAAATTTAGCATAGTCAATCCTTAAAGAACACTCTTAGTGATTATAAAGCACTAGTTATTATTTATGTTTAATATGCTCCTTGAATGTACACACATGTTAGAGACCTGAAAATCTTCAATACTAAAGAAAATTATCTGATGGTACCAGGAAAAACTAAGGTCTGAGAATGAGCCATGGCTGAAAACATTGATCTTAATTTACTTTAAAGAGGAGATAAGTGATATGTAGCCTTAAAATTTCAAAATGCACATCAAATACAACAAATACAATAGATAATAAATAAGTGCACCTGCAGAGGTACTGCTACACAGACGTGCATGTGCTTTCGTGCACACACACACACACACACACACACACACAAACATTACCTTTTCTTAAAAATGGAATATGGTCATCCTGAATAATACCTCCATGACCCAAATTCTGGAAATACTTCCTCTCCAAAGAGTGATCCTTGAGCAAACCCAATTCATGAAGTTCATGTTCTGCAGATGATAATTAGATAGCAAATGAATATCTATTTTTATCTGATCAAGACTCAAAACATCCTTTTTAAGGAATTGGAATCTTAGTACATGTAGCCATCATTTTTTAAAAGACTATGCAGCAGTGAGCATGGCCATACCAAGAAAAATACACATCTGTTTAAATTTAGTATTTACATTTACAGTAGGAAGAGAGAAGAACGGCTTTAACCTTTCAGATGAGAATCTCCTTGAAGATGGAAACTCAACAGATGATGGAGAATGAGAAATCACCTACATACTCAGGTATGTAGGTGCTTATAAGTCCAAATGCTGCATAAAGAATGCCTAAAGAAGAGATATGGAGCTTAAAAGTGGAATACTCAAACGTACTAGGGATGAAATATGTCAAAAGACCACTATATGAAAAAGAGGTACCTAATGTGACCCACATGAGTGGTTCCTGATCAGTAGCATCAGCATTACTTGGGAACTAGTTAGAAATGGATATTATCTAGTTTCCCCTCAGATCTACCAAATCAGAAATTCTGGGGTGGAAACCAGCAACCTGTGCTGTAACAAGCCCTCCAAGAGATTCTGATGCTTACTCAAGTTCAAGAACCACTATCCTACATTCTGTCACTCTTGTCATCTTGAACATATAACCCATATGTACATAAAACCTATGTAACATATGTTACAAGATGATGAACAATCACAAGAAGATTATAAAATAATTAAATAAAAGTTCCTAGGATAGATATTTATTTTTTAATTGCTAGATTTATAAGGTGAAACTAGGCCACCTAGTAAGCAAGCACATATGATTTTTGGAATATTGGGAAGCTGTAGCCATCATCAAAAACAATATTCCTATTTATTGATATTCATAATTTAATTCCTTTATGATAGGATAAAAAAAATTTTCCTTATACAATTAGAGATAGAGTTTGAAGTGTAAATACCATGCAGAGGAGTAGCACAATACATTAAAATTGCATTAAGGTAAATGTTACTGATATAAGTTCATTTGAGTACAAGAAATAAGAGAAGAATGCAAAATCCTTAAAAGAAGATAAACTCAAATCTCTGGAGGTTACCAGTAAACTAAGAAAAACATGGTGCAAGAAAGAGGTCCAAGGAGTTTTTATCAATAATGCCAGAATAATGATTCTTTCAAAAAGGAATTGAAATTCGCCAAAGACAAGCATCTGGAAATTCAAGTTTCTCTTGTATCATGTCTAGATCTTGATATTGGCAAATTCTTAAGTCATGGCAAAGGCCTGAGCTAAGACAGCAGTGCTTTTCCCACTGCTTAGAAATAATAAAATTCCATCTTTCTCCAAGAAGTCTTTGTGTCCCATAAAACATTTCTGGCATGAAATTATTGCTTCAAAAGCAGCCTCCTAGCCTAGATTTTATTATAAAAATCCATCTCAGTTTCATGTTTTCCTGACGCCTCAATGGTTTGTCTTGTTTTGTTCTGTTGGTTTTGTAAAGATGGGAACATGAAGCGAAGAAGTTAGGCTTTCCTTTCTCCAAGTCCCAACCTCTCTTTTGAGCCACAGGGTATCACTGTTCCTTGGCCTGACCATCCTTGATCTCTCCTACTAACCCTCCATTTATTTGGCTCAAAGTTTAAATGGCTCTTACTGGATCTCTTCTCTTATATCCTGATCACTTACTTCCTTGAAAAATTTAGCTGAGATTGTATTATATCAAAAAGAAAATATTTGATAAAAGGAGACTTTTATCAAATATTTTTTGATAGGGAGCGAGAGCATGGGAGGAATAGACGAACTCTAGATAGAGCAGAGGGGTTGGAGGGGAAGGGAGGGGGCATGGGGTAATTAATGATGGTGGAATGTGATGATCATTATTATCCAAAGTACAGGTATGAAGACACGAATTGGTGTAAATATACTGTGTATACAACCTGAGGAGGGGGGAGGCGTAAATGCATATAGTTTTGTGAAATAGTCCAAGTCTGTCAAGGATGCATGTATATTTTTGTCTTTGTGACAGTCTAGAAAAGTCATAACTATAGAGGTAGAGATTTTAAAAAAGAAGAAGAAGAAAAGGAAGACTACTGGTTTCCTGAGGAAAGGGGAGAAAGATAAATAGATAAGCACAGGATATGTTTAGGGGAGTTATATTATTTTGCAATAATGTAATGATAGATACCCAACATTATACATTCATAAAAACTTGCAAAACTATAGAATATGAAGAATAAATCTTAATGTAAGCTAAGAACTTTATTTGATGATATACAGTTACTAGTAATATATCAATACTGTTTCAATTTTAACAAATGTATTGCAATATCACAAGATACTAATAATCAAGTAAACTGAGAAGGTAAAGATTAGGGGAGGTGTACGGGGATTCTCTGTATTACCTGTTCATTTTTTTGTGAATCTAAAATTAAATTAATGAGCTCTATTAAGAAAAAATATCACTTGGTTTGAATCCTACAAAAAAAAAAGAAAGAAAATAATGTCTATTTAAGGCAGGAAATGGATGATGATAAAAGTAGAAAGAGAACAGAATAAAAATTAACGACTATCTTTTGGTATCATCATAAGGACATAATATTCATTATTAGTCGACACACTTTGCTAAGGAAAGTTTTCCCTAGAAATTCATTCTATATGCATCAAACAGGATTCTGAGGAAATATTTTCAAATCATTTCTAATAATATGCAGATGTAGAATGTAGTTAAAATACTACATTCAAACATTTCCCTTTCAAAATAGAGATACACACAGGAAAATAAACTGGCCCTATTAAAGAGATGGGTAAGGATTACAAACTAATTATTAAGGCAAGAAAAATGTCATTAAAGTGCATTACACATTTAAATCATACACTTGAATCATAAAATTTGAATTTTAAAAAGGTAGTGTTTGTCAGTAGAAAGAAGCCATGTGTTACTTTTTTTTTTTTTAAAGAGAGAGTGAGAGAGGAGAGAGAGAGAGAGAGAGAGAGAATTTTTTAATATTTATTTTTTAGTTCTCGGCAGACACAACATCTTTGTTGGTATGTGGTGCTGAGGATCGAACCCAGGCCGCATGCATGCCAGGCGAGCGCGCTACTGCTTGAGCCACATCCCCAGCCCCCATGTGTTACTTTTTATTAATAGTGCTTACCGATTGCTTGAAGTCTCTGAAACCATCTGGCAGAGTTTGGGAAAAAATTGGGAAATGTTGGGTTTGGAGCTCCAATTAAATCCAATAAGACCATTAAATCCTAAGGGAGAAAAATACGGTTACTTAATCACAGTCACCTAAGTATGTTCCATACTCATCAATAGGGAAAAACAATCAGTCAAAGCTAACTGCATTGTAGTAATTGAAAATGCTACAGGGAGCTATTTAAAATAACAAAAGCTTTAATAAGAGAGAAAAGCTTCTGTCAGGGAATGGGGAGTAAATGGGAAGATACAGGTAAGAGGACACAAAGTAGCAGATATGTAAGGGAAGAGTTTATGACCTAATGTACAATCTCAGGACTGTGGTTAATAAGAGTGTACTGTGTTCGGGACTCTTGTTAGATGAGCAGGTCTTAGATGCATTTGCCAAATAAACAAAGGGGAGGCAGGTACATGATAGGATGGACATGTTAACTAGCTTCACTGTGGTAACCATTTATTATCTATATGTATCCCAAAACATCACCTTGGATAATTTAAATAAACACAATAAAATTTTAATCAATATTTAAAAAAAGAACAAAGGCTTTGGTAATATTGTATGTTAGTTATTTTGGAGAACTTTTTCAATCTTGCTTATGCAATGTGGACAAACTGGCAAAGTGTTAATTCTTTGTGCATACATCCCCCCAAAAAGGATGTCACGAAGGATATTAGTGACATCCGGATTTCATAGATTAAAGAAGAGTATATTTATTTTCAGATGGGAGTCCAAGCCTGTCAGATCTTCTACTCCATTCTAATTAGCCATTTTACCTTTAATCTATGATGACATGACAGTGTATTGGAAAGCACTTGAATAAATAGTAACTATCCATCAAGGAACAGGAAAGAAAAAGTCCTTGTAAAGGAGCTTTATAACGTTGTGTCTCCAGATTTCCATTTCCTTGTGAATCAAGTGAAGAGCTCCAACTAGCTAATCCCTAAAGATCCTCTCTAGTTATATGCCTCTATAATTAAACCAGTGTTCCTTGACTTATTTGAGCCATAAAGCATCAGCAGGCATGAGGACTCCCTCAAGACTACTTCCTAGCTTAAGACCTCCTGATTTATATAAGTGAAATGATGTGTGGGTAAATACCTAGTATAGATCTTGACACATAGTAGATGAATGCTGTCAGAGTCTGTGATTCTAAAAGAAATAAAGATACACTTACTAATTTTTTATTAAGAAAAGAGTATGTTCTAAAGAGGTAGTATGTATAAACTCATGAATGATAATAAATGTGTACATTTTAAAAATAATAACCTTTGAAGCAGGAACATATTAACAAGGTTGGGTAAGCTACTAAAAATTTGTTTCTGGGGAGAAAAAAAGTGCCTTTGCCATCACTATGGATTCATATATTTAGAATGAAAAATAAATAACTTTGTTCTTATGCTGGTCAACCAATTGTCTCCTCTTTCTCAGATCCTTTCAGTTGCTTAGGCACAAGTGAATGAATGAAGCGTGGACTATATTCCCCTGACCCATACAGGATAATACAAACTTAAGGTATGTTAGTCATAGAAGACATTGAATGTGGCCACTTAGACTCCTATGGTGAAGGTCAGTGGAGAGTTTAGGAATAGGTTATCATTTATGCTTGGTGTGAGGATCAGGGATGAATGAAGCATCCTGGGAAGAATAAAGTAGCACAAGATCCCAAGGTGGAGTTAGTGAAGTGTTGAGGACTAAGTAAAGATAAAAATGGGAAAAGTGGAAGAGTCAGGAAAGAATTCAGGAATAGGGGGTGAGGGATTAGGGATGGA
This sequence comes from Spermophilus citellus, assembly GCF_964194105.1. Lineage (NCBI taxonomy): Eukaryota > Metazoa > Chordata > Mammalia > Rodentia > Sciuridae > Spermophilus > Spermophilus citellus. Next base: position 86,769,892 of record NC_138193.1, read on the forward strand.
ATGTGAACTCAGGAATAGGAATGAGAAAATGAAGCTGGGTGTTGAGTCCATTTCCTACTGGGGTAGAAGGGTTTTAAGGCAGCATCAAAATGTCCCCAACCCTCATGTCAAAAATGCCACAATCAAACCAACACATGAAAATATCATATGCACACTACAATGATTACAATGTTTTCATGACACCGAGAAATTCCTCATCCCCATCCTCCCCTTACCCCATTTCCCAGGACATCAGTTTCCATGGCCTTTACAAAGGCTTCAAAGAAGGAATTTGCTCTCTCTACCTCCATACACTATTTGAAGACTGTGCTGCCCTTAAACCAAATTGAATCTGATGATTCCTTATCTGATTTTTTACATCATTTTAATTAAGCTCGGTCAAACATGGCTTCTAACCCAGAATCATTTTTCGTAGCTCTGGGATTCCTCAAAAACCCAGAGCCTGCCAAGGAATGTTCTATTATAAACACTCTACTCCAGGGATTTCATGGCACTTTTAGGTCTTTACTTGGCTTTAGCAACCTTTTCTTTAGAGGCAGAGCCTGAGCTGCAGCTCCATGGAAATCATCCAGACTCACCATGCCATGCAGTTGGTTGGTGTCTCCTGCTCCAGGTGGGTGCGAGGTTGACGCCATCTTCAGAGCTAAGTGCTGAGACCCATACAGAGAGTCTTGAGGAGACCAGTGAAGGAACGCCTCTTCCCCATCAAAGAAAATTAGCTGGAGTGAGAGATCTGGCTTGGAGTCTAAGGCATTCTGGCAAAAAAGAGCAATAAAACGAGAGCAAAAATGCTGTGATGATTAAAAAAAAATAAAATAAAAAACAGCACTCTTTCTTATTAACTGAGAAAAAAATAGACATGCCGTAAAGAAAGAAAGATACCAAAGCAAGTGAAACGATGCCAAATTTTATTTCACACCACTTCCTCTCCAAAAATCATCACATTTCCCATGATCTACACTCTTATAAATCTCACCTTCTCTCTGTCCCTCTGAAAATAGAAGGCTCACATTTGTTTTTACTCCCCAGAGAATTGTGAAACTATGGAACTGCTGTGATGAATGCTGTGATAGGCCACCAGTTCCCCTTCAGGGGGACATGATACCCCAGTTGCTGGGGGAGCTGTCAGCAGCTTCAAGGACTGCCTGGGTTGCCCATCCTGGGCCAGTCCTACATCCTGTAACTGGCCTAGACAGGTGTGAAGGGCTCCCTAATGATGGTTGTACCTCCAGAGCACCTCAGAGATTGGCGGAGGCTGCTGTTGAACCAGCACCAGAGCTTGACTTCTCTCTCTGTCCAGTCCCATATCTTTTCCCTGCCAGTGTTCATCCTCCCTCATAAATGACCTGAATGCTAAACTCCACATCAGAATGTGTTTCCTGGGGAACACAGATTGAAATAAATACACATCTTTCTTGCCTCTCACCTTACTGAACTCTGCAATTTTTTATTGAACCTACATTCAAGAATCTGCTCTAGGAATGTTATAGGGACACTAAGAAAAATTATAGGCTTTCCTTTAAAGGGCCCACACTTTAGTTGGGTTAGGAGAGATAGAATAAGTTCATAAGCATGGTTAAATGTGCCAAGAGCCACAAGTGTAATATAAGTCCTCTGGAAACTGGAAAGAATGAGAGACAAAAATCCTTGGGACATCAAGGAAAGCATTATAAAAGAGACAGCATTTGAGCAGGACCAAGAAGGTGAATAGGATTCTGATCCACTTTACACTTTCCACTCTTGGACAACTTTTACCTTTTGGCTTCGTCCTTCTGGTACTGAAATCCCCACAGTCCTTCAACCCCACTGAAATCACTCATACTGAATTGTTTACCTTTTCACAGCCCTTGGCCCCCATGATATTCTCGCTTCATTCCACATTCAGCTTAAATTCCAGTACATCATTCTAATTGCTCCCTTGCCTCTCTCTGCCTGGTCAGACTTTCCTGGCAAAACATTACGTCCAATTCTTTACCTACCTTGTGCCTGCTCTCATGGAGCTGAACCAACCACACTGTTTGGTCTTGCTTAAAATTCATGACCACAAACCTCAAGTTGGCGTGTCATGTGAACTGCAGTCACACTGTTCTTGGCTCATTCACCCTCATACTCTGCTGGCTTTTCACATTCCTCCTCTCCCTGACCTGCAACACCTCAGCCAGCTCACTCCCAACTGATGACCTTGATTTCTTCCTGCAGTGCTCATATTAGATGCCAGTCTCTCCTCGTGTGCTCTAAATCCTATCCCCTCTCATTTGTTCAAGGACATCACTCCAGCAAATACCATTTCTCCTACATCATCAATGTTTCTATTCCTGCTGGATAATCCCCATCAACCTGAAAATACACATTTGCAACTGTCATCTTAAAATATTTGGCCCCACTACTTCCACCCCCATTTTTAAGCCCTTTTACAGAAAAACTCCTTGACAGAGTTTATCTATTTTCACTGTCTCCAATTCCTATTCTTCAACCTACCCCAATGAGGCTTTATCTCCTCCATCTACTGAAACTGCTCTTGTCGAGGACACTATCACCTCTACATGGCTAAGTCCAAAAGTCAACTCTCAGCCTTCATACTGTATTTTACCACATAATCATCACAGATTTTGTGCCCCAAAAATAAAAAAGAAAAATTTTTTTGGAAAAAAAGTGGGGGGTATGACCACTGTGTAAAGCTTTTTTAAAAAAAAAATTATGCCAGTATTACTTAAAAATCACTTATTACTAAACTGTCTACAACACAAGATTAGGATGCACAGAGTATTTATGACTATATATTAAAACTGAAGAGTCCAAATTGGCACACATTTCTTCATGACAATTTAGCAAACATATTTCCAGTCTGAAAAAGAAGTGACATATTGATTGTCATTGATTTGTGCATTATAGTCAAAATACTACACTTGAGAAAATTTACTACAGTGTTGCAAAGTATTAAATTTAACAAAATTTAATCTATGGCCAAAGAGTCTGCATGGCTATCACTGATTTTGTTATGTGATGCACTTTTCTCAGTGCCATTTAGACAAGATGTGTTTACCATTAGTACCACACAGCACTTTAAACTAACCGCACAAGTCAGCTTTCAGAAATATATCAGTAGTGCACCAAATTCTCAGCTCACAGCTTGCAGTTCCCAAGAAGAAAAATGTGCAACCATGTGCCACCGGTGAATACATTGCTGCTCTGGTTACCTTCAAAATGGTATGATGAACAGAATCACAACCATGCAACGATTTACACAATGAAAAGTTATAAGCCAGATTTTGGACTGAATAAACAGGGCACAACAATTATGTCCTAAGGGACTCCCTCTGCCTCTCCTATATGGCCCCAGAAACCAGATCCCATGATTTCTTCTTCTTTTTTTTTTTTTTCAATTAATTATTTTGCTGGAGCATATCTTTTAAGGAACTTCTAAAATGAAACAATACATAGGAGTGAACATTCTTGAGCAAATGAAAATATCTTCATTCTGTTGTCATATTTGATTTGGCTGGATATGAGGATTCTGCAAAGCAAATTATTTCTATTTAAAATATTTAAGGCCCAATTTCATGGTCTTCTAGCTCCCACGATTTCTGCTGAGAAGTCAAATGCCATTCTCATTCTACTTTTATATGACCTATTGGAATTCCTGGAATGATTCTCCAGAAGTATTCATTATCTCTTTTCTTACTGTTCTTCGTTCTAGAAAAGATAGTTCTTCTACTTTAGAATCCAACCCTTTTACTGATGTTTTAAAATAGTTTTTGTTTGTTTTGTATTGGGAATTAAAGCACCCAGGGATAGTTTGTCTCCAAGCTACATCCCCAGCCTTTTTTGTTTTTTATTTTGAGACAGGTCTCGCTGAGTTGCCGAGGCTGACCTTGAACCTGCAATCCTCCTGCCTTGGCCTCTCAAGTCACTGGGATTATAGGTGTACACCATTGCAATTGTATTCAAATTAATATTTAAAATAGGGACTGGGATTGTGACTCAGCGATAGAGTGCTTGCCTAGCACATGCAAGGCCCTGGGTTCGATCCTCAGCACCACATAAAAATAAAATAAAATAAAGATATTGTGTCCAACTATAACCAAAAAATAAATATTAAAAAAAAATATTTAAATAGTATTTTTAATTTTCAAGAGCCTTTTCTTACTCTGTGATTGTTCTGTTATTATGCATTCTGGTTTTGTTTCATGGATGTAACTACTCTCTCTAAGGATATTGAAAATAGTGTTGAGTCATCTTCTGCTCCTTATACTATTCTATTTCCTCCAACTTCCTTTTTTCAGTTTTTATTATTTATTTTGCTTTTTGTTTTCTTTCATGATGGAGACTGTTCTCAAATGTCTGGTCATCCTTTGTGTTTATTCATATTAAAGAATAAACAATGAAACCCTGGTTAGAGACACAAATCGGTTAGCTTTGCTGCAGCACAATCTAGCACCCATGAAGTGTTTTTATTGAGAATCCCCAAATGTCCCTCTCTGTGACATAAGGTGATCCACATTCTCCAATCCTCCAGTTTCCTATCTGGTGAGTGTCTGCTGGCTGCTGGTTATTGGGTTTTGGAAATGGGGAAAAGACTGACCATCTCATTGTTCAAAACGTAAAAATGTTCACTTAATCTCTCAGATTTCCCTGTGGCACCTCATTACTGCTCTTGTCTATATCTGATGTCCCCAAGTCCAGAATCTCCTTGATTCAATTTCTTTAGAAAATATTCTCTCATCTTCTGCAGAGGTGCCCTGGGGCACTCACCTACCCTACCTGCTGGTTATGAATCAGGAATGTAAAATCTGAGTGTTCCTTATATGGACTTATAAATTCTCTGCACCAGCTCCCTGCCTCACCCCTGCCTCCCTAAGAACATCATTCCTCCAATTCCTGAGTCGTTCCAGGATTTCATCAAGAGACCAGCTGGCTTCATCTGATTCTCTCCCGATTCTGATGTGTCATTTGCCATCTCCATCCACTTCTACCTTCATGTTGTGGTTCCTGTTAACATGTGTGCCCTACTTTCTTCAATGGTGGAATTTTTCTTATTGTCTTTAGGGTGCTCTCATAAAAAAGAGAAGAAAGTGTCTTTATCATCTGAAAACTAAGTTATCTGTTGCCAAACATTTTGATCATCTTAATGTTGCTCCCTAATTAGCCCACAAATTTCATTTCATTTTAAACCTCCAAAACTCCTGATAGCACTAAGCAGAGGATGTAGCTGTGCAACATACATGCACTCAGGATTTAATAAGTACCAAGCAGCCAAATAGATTTTCTCATTGGCAAAGATGCAAGACGTATTCTTCAGAAGAGACATTCTAAGCTTCCGGCTATTTAAAGAACTTTTAATGCTTCCAAAGTTCTAGCTCCAAATCAAACAGCATAATTCCAGAGCATGAGGGCAGTTCCAGGAGGTAATGTCCATCTTCTGCAAGCTTAAAGGTTTGGGTGCCTCACTGAAATTTCAAAAGCAGAGTGATTCCAACAATCAGAGCAGTGCCTTACTTTCATTCTGTTCTCTTAGTACAAGTTCATTTAGACAGGAATAGACTGTTGTGGACACTGATTCTGAGTCCCATGAGGCAACCTGCTCTTTTTGCTTCTTTTCAGGAATGACAGGAAAAATAACAATGGCCTTCCATTTCTAGTAACTTAGCTTGTACCTTGGAGCTAGAAGAATCTTTGTGGCCTGATTTGTGCAGGTCTTCATGAAAATATTATAAATGCCTAGTTATCAGGATTCACATAGTTGATGAATTATCTGCAGTCATCCCCAATTAAGAGATTAAGCTAATGCCACAGTAACAAAGTATAACAAGTCACCCCAAACTCAATGGATTAAACACAATAATTATAAATGCTCCTGGGACATGAGTCAGCCCAAGGAACAACAAGCCTACAGTGGGTTGGGGTGGAGTAGCTCTGTTTCACCCTGCATTCAGCGAGGTTTCCTCTGCTCTATGGGTGTCTCTGATCCTCCTGCTAGAACTGGAAGGCCAGCCAGAGTCTGATCTTCTCAGGGTGACAGCAAAGAAAGACACAAAATAGCAAGCACATTCCCAGCCTCATGGCATATCCACTAACAACCCACTGACAAAGGCAAGTCAATAACCAAATCCAGAGCCAAAGGATGAGGAAGTATAACTTGCTACAAGGGAGGACACAGCAAAGTCACAGGCAAAAGATGTGGATATGTAATTACAATCCTATTACTGGAGATGGGAAGGGCTGCCAAGAATTGCCATCTCTCAGGTCACTTCCCACCATCACCGGCCCAATCTATGATGGCTGAAGAACTTAGAATAAGACCTTAATGATAATTTAGTTAAAATATAACTGGAAGAATAAATTTGATGCTCTCCAAGTGTACAGTCAAAAAATTTTTTTAAAATCCTCCACATCACCCTTTACCTCTAATAGAAAAGGCAAAGAAGAGAACGTACATGGTGACTCAAATTTTTAAATGGCAATCCTCATCCAACAATTCATTCAGTACTTTTTATTTCTGGTGACCAAAAACATGTGTGAGCTATGTGGCAAAAGGTAAAGCTGCTCACCAAGAGAAAATACACCAGCTAAACAAAACCGTGCCTTAACATAACACTTCATTTCATGTCCTTACACTAGAAATGCAAAAATGAAAAATTAAGCTGTTAAATCAGCTTCTGAACTCCCTCACCCTATTGCTGGAGAAAGGCACATGTGAAAAGCAGGGCAAAGCATGGGATAAAAGCATCACAGAAGGTTCAGAAAACAAAATAAGATGAAAAAAAACAGAAAAACGAATACTGAGAGTTATAAACAATCCTTGCTTTCTTCAAGTTCAGGACATCCACAAAAATAGAACCAAATATCTCTATTACTTCCATTACAAGATAAACCTTTTACTTCTTTATACCCATTGTATCAAAGGCTGGACCCTTCATAAAGCTCTGGGGGAAGAAAAGATGTTTTTTGCCCATGAACAAAGTTTTTTGTTTTTGCTTTGTTGTGTTTACTTGGTTATGAGTGATATCAGAACAAAATGTCTTCATCTAGTTTAGCACTTTTTTCCAATAGCCCCTAAGAACACAGAGACTGAAATAACATCTGAGAGTCCCCAAAGTACTTTGAGCTGGGAGGATAACAAAAGCTCTGCTATGCTACATAAAACTGAGCTGAGATTCAGAGATAATAGCAATAATGCATTTCTGCTTCATGCTTTTCATCTCGATATGTCTGAATTACCCACTCTACTTTAGAACCACGTCCCTGCAGCTCCCTTTCCCCAACTCAAGACCCACCATCTCTCAGATCAGAAGGTTGTGATGTTTCCTCGCTGTATAAATAAGAAATAAACATAGTTTATTATATAACAAAATTCTTATACTTGGGCCTGTACTAACCTTCCTCCTTCTTCATTATTTGTAAAGAAATGTTGTATTTAATTTAATATGTACTCAAGGATGGCAAACCAGGGGCCAATTAATGAATGTACTGTCACATATCTTAGGCTTATTATCCATCGTTGATGATTTGTATCATGTCATCTTCCAACGAATATTGCTTCAAACTCATATCATTTTGAAACAAAATACAAAAATATTCCAAAAAGTTTCAATTTCCAAATGGCCTTCTCACTTCCCCAAGGAGTCCAGAGTTCACTCAGAGTTACTGCTAATATATGTTATCCTAGGAGTCAACAAAAGGAAAGTAGATACCTTCAAGGAAAGAAGTCTCTTGTCTAAGGCTCGAGCAAGTTCCAGAATCATTGCACACGGCACAGCTGAATCAGTGGCTCCCACAAACACTCTGTGGTCCCAGTGGGGAAAATACTTGGAGTCATAGTGGCAGGCAAGGACCAAATGTCGTTTAGCAGTGGGGTCAAGGGTGCTGATGATATTTGAGAAAGACCGGTACCCAAGGGGCGTCTTACTCAGAAAGGTGTCTACTTCCAAGACCCAGTCAGCCTGAAGTCTCTGAATTCGCTGCAGGATGTGCTGATCAAAACAAAAACCAAAATTTCAGATCTAAACAGTTTTCATTTATTAATTATGTTTTTAAAGTTTTATGTGATAGATTTCAGTACACATTCATTGTGCTTATTAATAGTAAAACATTGCTATTAATTGCTCTTATAATCCTTAGCCATTTTCCTATTTAAATAACAAACTCATCCTCTCCCTCTCCCCTAATCTTCCTTCTATCAATCAATCCCAGCCAATTGTTAATACTAACCAGTGTTAATAGTTTGATGTAGGTCTTTCAACATAGCTTCTCCTTGCTTATATGAACCTGTTAGCGCACCAACGGATACATCTGCCGGAGGGTTGTTCATTTTATAGGAAAAGAATCCTACTTTACACATTACTCAGCCCTGTTGCATTCCTCACTTAACAATGTATCATAAACATATCTACACATTAGGATGGAGGCAGCTGGTTCAGAAGTATTAAAGTCAAGTTTTAAGGGGTTGGGGTTGTGGCTCAGTGGTTGAGTGCTTGCCTGGCATGCATGAGACACTGGGTTCGATCCTCAGTGCCGCATAAAGAAATAAAATAAAGGTATTGAGTCCATCTACAACTAAAAAAAATATTTTTAAAAAGTCAACTTTTAATATTTCTAAGAGTCTAAGAAGGCATGATTGAGAAATCATATATATCAAGGTCCTACAGGTCTCTAAGCTCTTTGAAGCTAGGAATCCCTAAAGGTAGCTGTTTTTGTCTCAAATGCATAGCATGTGCCCCAGGGCCAGCAAATGTTTCATATGTAATGAATATTAACTGAAGATAATTGACACCCACCTGCCAAGGGTCATGGAGAAAGAGCTCATAACAAGGGAATGGGTCGGGGATAGTTGAGGCCCCTGCCCACTGTAAGAATCAATAAGCAACTCTGATCCATGTTACATATCAAGAAGCTTTGCAGGGGGTGGAGGGGTGGGGGGGTCTGGGGTGTGGCTCAGTGGTAGAGAGCTCATCTAGCACGGGCAAGGCCCTGAGTTCAATTCTCAGCACCAAATAAATAAATGTATTAAAAAAAAAAAAAGGAGGAGAAGAAGAAGCTTTCCATCTGCATCCAAGACAGGTCCAGATCCATTGCTAATGCTGGGAAAAATAGAAAAGAATCTCTTTCCACGCTCTCTTGCCCACCTTGGGCCTTATGAGCAACATAGTGACTACTGGGAAGAAGCAGCAGATGGAGAAAGGACCATCACTTTTGGGACTGGAAGTGTCTGCCTTAATGACCTAAAATTTGTGGTGTGAGAAGAATGGGTAAGTTTATTGCTATTTCATTTTCCCTTTCCAGTCCTTATTTTCCCCTTGCCTCATTTTTCTTATTGTATTATTTTTTTTCTTTCTTTCAAATTTTATATACATGTTTATAAGTTATTTTTTTAAAAACTAAAAATGACAAACTAACAATCAAAATAACTAACAATTTGTCCCACAATTAACATCCAGAAGGGATAGACTTTGAGAGGATGAACAAATAACTTAGAATAATTGAAAACAAATGGGAAGGGTTTATTCCCCAAGGAAACATAGGATTTTCTATGCTAGCCAAGTCTTATGTGGCCTGCTGCTTGCTAATGTGATATGACACGTAGGCAAGGGCTTTGGAAAAACTATTGCAGGAAGCTTTCAGAGAAAGGGAACTTAACAGGGGTAAGATACTGATTCTATAATCAGTCCTAAACAGGTCAAATAAACAAGATTCTCAGCAAATCATTCACTCCTTGCTTTTTATAGTGGGTGAGTGGTGGCCTAAAGAACATTGTCACTGTCAAAGCTTATTTTTTCTATACAAGTTTACATGTTATGAAGTCCGCATTCATGTTTCACTTATTTTGTAATTCTCCACAATTCTTAGCACTGTGGTTTGCTTACAGAAGGCTATGGATTGACTGTAATAATAAATTGGGGTAGATGCAATAATAATATATAAAATTATATAATACAGAACCTAACTCTTTGAATAGAAAGAAAAAAACTGTGCAGCTAAGATAAGCTTTTGTACATATGGAAATGAGTTATCCCTAGAGTATAAAAAATATTTTTCCATAGAAGATATCGTCTTTAAAAAAGTATGTGTGTGTATATATATATATATATATATATACACACACACACACACACACACACACACACACCCCAGAATGTATATGTGTGTGTTTGTGTATATATATATATATATACACACTCCAGAACATCTGGTATCCAGATGATAAACTGCTCCATAAAAATGGCTTCTTCAACACCAAGAGTAGCCTAAAGAATGGACTGGGATTTTTAATGTTAGCATTGTTCAGAAGCCTCACATATAAACTCATTTATCAACTACTAGCGAGGTCTGGGCCATAATTTCTGATGTCTACATGGATACTAAAATACACACAAAAAAAATAGCAAATGCTCTAAAAGAGTTCTTCCTGAAGGAACCTTTTTGCATTCAATATAAATATTTGTATTTATCTTAGCAACTGAGACAAATAATATTTATAAACAATTAAATTGGCTGCAAAATCTGATTAGGTCACCAACCACCCTGGTGGTTGTACTTCTGACTTTCAGACTTAGTCTGCAAGTTCCCACTACAAGTCTCCAGGGATGAAAGGCTGGCCCCTTAATGTCTGGTAAGGAGCCTAGTAGATGACATTCTACTTCCAGATAGGGAAATAGGCGGATTAATTCTAAGTTAACATTAGTGGATGATCCTGGGTCTAATTTTAATTAAACTTAAATTCTAATTTTCAGATTTTGAGGAACAATGACATCAGTAGACCATAATTGTATGGAGGAAGTAGATTCTCCAGTATTTGTACTAAGTCTACAAACACTGTTGTCAGATACTGCACTCTGCCCCTGTGAACTTCAGGTACATCTTCTTGGACGTACCTGAAATAAGTGTGGGGTTGCAAGCTGAAGGCCCTCCATACAGGCCCTCCACACAGTGCCTGAGGGTGGACACTGGAATACCCACACCACTGGATACGTTCAGTTTGGTGTCTCAGAAGCACTGTGCACCTTTGGGGGATTTTAGATACTGATTCTTTTTTGTATGATGGATGTTTTTGACTTTTTTTTTTTAAAGAGAGAGTGAGAGAGGAGAGAGAGAGAGAGAATTTTCAATATTTATTTTTAGTTCCCGGCGGACACAACATCCCCATTGGCATGTGGTGCTGAGGATCGAACCCGGGCCGCACGCACGCCAGGCGAGCGCGCCCCCGCCCGAGCCACATCCCCAGCCCCTTGACTTTTTTTTTTAAATCGTTTTATTAAGGTCATAGGTTCTGTGGGCAGGAATTCAGATAGAGGAGAAGACCCCACCATGTCTGGGGTCTCCTCTGAAGAGCCTCAAACACCTAGGGGCTGGAACAGTGAGGTGCAGAATTCTTCACTTTTGTGAGTGCTGCCTGGACTTGGATGACCAAAAACCAGATAAGATGGACCATTGACCAGAGTACCTCACATGTGGCTTCTCCACATGGCCAGGCTTTTTTCAGCACAATGGTTGGGTCCTGACTCTTCTGGTTTGCTTCTTTAAGACAAAGGATATTTCTTGATCCATCATGAGGCCTTATCATTCTGCTTTTTTAAGTTATTTTTTATTCCAACCTTAGATAAAAATCACTGACTACTTCAAAATTCAATGCCTTCACATTACTTATTCTATAAACAAGTTATTTACTCAAATAAAAGTATTCTAATAATTCTATAGGTAGTTTTAGGGTCACTGATTAAAGACCATGAAAATGTAGATTGTAACATGTGATCCCCCAAAATATTCTCTTATCCTGAAAAAGAATGCATAGCAATGCATATCTTTATTGATAACTGCAAAAGTTAATTCATTAATCAATATTATATCAAGTCCACAGTTTTTCAGATTTGAGAATCTTCTCTAGGTATAACCTTATAGCTTTGTGAGTTATAAAACTTCTGATCTATCTCTCAAAAAGGCCTCACAAGGAAAAAAAAATGCTAAAATTCTTGTCTCAGTTCCAAGTGAAAGACTCTAATCCTAATCAAATTAAGGTTATTAGTGTAGTGCCCTCATAATTACTCTGTCATCTACCTCATTTTTAAAAGGAGATGCCCTTTGTCTTTTACAATGTAGGGGATAGGTCTCTAAAAATTAAAGGTGATTTTGCTTCTCAAAAAAATTATAAAACTGAATCTCTTAAGTGAAATTTCTAACACAACCATCCTGTTATGATTTATTGCTCCATCAGCCGACTGCACGGACAGCCCAGCCTCATTCCCAACACATTCTAAAACAACGTCAGTCAATTATTCCTTTGCCTCCACCCCTAGGAGCAGTGGAAAATATTACTGTGGATTTAAAAACTTTTAAATGAATATGTATTTTGTAACTCACTGTGTTTGTTGACTTTTACAACCCATAGGCAAGGAATTCAGACCTAAAGTATACATGTGTTTCCAGGTATAAACAGCCTTCTGAGCAAATAGTGTGGGAAAATGAAAAAGGTTGAATCAAGTGAGCACTGTAGACCTATGTTTTCTTCTAACAAAGAACTGAGGGTTTTGGAAAGCACAAGTGATTGCCTTGACCTTTTAAGAAAATGCTCGGGAGATGAGGTCCAGAGAACACTGTTGAAATGAATGGCATGTACCTCACACTCCAACTTGGATTTGAGAAGATACAGAGCTGGAACTGTTTAAGTATGCCTACCACAGAGTTGGTTCCTCTCAGCTCTCGAGTGATAGGATGGAGAAGTCAAGCACATTTGGGTCCAGATTCTGGCTTCATCACTAGTACACGCATAACCTTAAGCAAATTAATTCATTTACCTAAACCTCTGGTCTTTTTAAATCCATAGCTTTGGGATAATAATGGCACCCACAGGTGGCATTGTTTTGAAGACTGAATGAAATATAAAAGGGCTCAGTGGAAGTCAATCATCATCACTGTTGTTCCTCTGTCTGCCTAAAGGTTAGAAAGTACCAAGGTCCTCTTACGGTCTGTCTCCACCATCTAATTCCTTAAGACAAGAGGAGCTGATTGGATGAAGACAAGAGGTTGGTGGGGCAACAGATACATGGCTGTCCTGTAAGACTAATGGGGCAGAAAGAGGTAGGAAAAGAAGAGCCCAAAGCCACAAAGTGGACCTTACAAGTCTCTCTGGGCAGCTGGTATCAAGGTCTTTGCTCTGAGAAGTGCAGGGCAGGTGGAGTAGTTTTAGAGGAAGATTAGAGGGTCCAGTCCCGTTCCTTATCAAGATGTCCCTCAAGATGGAGCTAGTTTGAAAAAGCAGATATTCAGAGGTGGGATTTCAGATTGCTTAGGAAGACATACAATAAGGAGACAAAGAGAAATTCAAGGTCTAGCCCAGCTAAAATTCTAATTCCACCCTTCACAGCAGAGTCTGCCAAACAGCAGTGGTAAGATTAGTGAATCCTAACATCAGTTTAGTGGGTCATGACCAGTATTTTTTTTTTAATTAGCAAAACAGAAATTAACAATATCCCGGTGTATTACAGGTAATGAGAATGAGCATTTATCACAAAACATTGGTTTCAGCTACACATATCTTTATGTTTGTATGTATAAAATGTAAAAAAAAAAAATACTTTCACTGTGGGTCAAAGTCAGAAGTTTGAGAAGCACTACTCTAGAAGAAGTAGCTCATCACTGCCTCAGAGGAGAAAGCAATTTCCCTAAGGGGAAAGAAAGATGACTGACAACTGACAATACAGTGATTCACTCTTTGCCCAAAGCTGTTAGGAAAGGACTGGCAAAAGTTGCTGATATTGGGTTTAAGGGTTAGGAGCCTGGGGCATGTTATTGAAATGGTCAAGAGCTGATACTTCAGACCTAGATTTCACAAAGATCTATTGAGATAAACATGTATTGCTTAATTCAGAAGACATTTCTATGACAATGAATAAAGAAGTGACAAATCTGAACATTAAATACTTCAGATCTTCAGCCATGACATCATCATCCCTAATTGGAAAACTAAATATTTAACAACCTTTAGATTTGTACATCATCTTCTTACCTGCCGAGCCGCATAACTTCCAGGGGATCCTGGATATCGCTCTATGAGCAATGGTCGTAGATCATTTTGCCACATTTGAGAAATACTGGTGCCTTCTGCAACTTGCCGAAGAGACGATGAATTCAAAATGGCTGGTTGGTGGTAATTCTGAGGATCAAATGAAATTGCTTAACTGGCTATCACTGCATATTTAAGACAGACTGACACATTCGCAAATAATTGCATTAACTCTCAAAATAAAAGAATATTTTTATATCATATGACATGGGTAAATCAAACTACTCAACTAAGAAATTGGCCTCTTCCATTCACAAAGTTAAAATAAAAAGTTTGGCAGCTTATTTTAAAAACAAAATTGTCAGAATGCTTTTAACCTAGGAATTACTGTTTCATGCCTATTACCTATATAAATTTGAATGATGTCTGAACAATTGCTTTGTAAAATTAGGTTTAAAAATATCAGTTATGGAGAGGCTCCTGCTTCCCACATGTGAGGCACTGGGTTCAATTCTCAGCACCACACAAAAATAAATAAAGGTATTGTGTCCCTCTATAACTAAAAAAATAAATAAATAAATATATCAATTAACGGTCTCTTAAGAAAACTACAGTCAACAAAACAATATGCTTTGCTAGCACACTTACTTTGTAAAAAGCAGTGTTGTTACAGAGTAAGTATTGTCACAAACCAGAGAGACTGTATTCAAAAGCTTCCAGCTGTCATTCATAGGTGAATGACCTTGGGTAAGTTTCTTAACTTCTCCTTCCCCCAGAAAAACTAATAAAAGAATTTGATCTAAATCCACACTATCCATCATGAGAGCCACTAGCCACGTGTGACTAAGAAGGACTTGAAATGTAGCTAGTCAAATTGGGATGTGCTTTGTATAATATCAACTCTGGATTTTGAAGACAGTATAAAAAAAGGTAAACTATGTCATGCATAATTTATAGTACATTATTAAAATTAATTTCATTTGTTGTCTTTGTACTTTTGTAATGTAGTTACCAGAAAATTTAAAAATGACATATGAACATATCATTATCTGTTTCTATTAAACAGCACTGATTCAGATATTGTTGCCATTCCTTTCAATTTGAGCTTGATGATCCTACAATCTGCTAAATAGTAAACTTTTAAAAAAATGCAATTAAAATTATTTTAATATTCTATTGACATTCACACTCTTAGGTACACTTATATATTAAAAACAAAACTTAAAAAGCTAAATAAACTTCAATTTCAAATTTGCATCTTTGGTGTGACTTCACACATGCCATATTTTCTTATGATAATGGAATGATTAATCATTCATACATTGTATGTCTATTACTCAATGATGGAATGTGTTACACTCCTCTTCAAAGGGAAGTAGATGATGGATCAGATGACTTTTTCCCTGAGGGGAATGATAAGAGTGACATAAGGATACTGAGTTCTTTGGAATGTTAAAGAGAAATTGAGGGAGACTTGTCTAGTTACAGTTCCTTCCTGTACCAGTGAAGTTGGATATGTTGAAATAATCATGCAGATAGTTTCACTCCAGATGAATTACTGCGTGTGACTGGTGAGAAACTGTGGAATTAGAAAATGCTTATTGCCTAATTGCTTAGATTTCTCTACACTGTGAGATGGCCAGTCTCTGGTATTTATCATGCAAAAGAGCACAGCTGTTGGATCAGACATATCCTCTCAACTCAGCATCCTCTGTTTAACATGCTATAATTCTGGCCAGGATACTTAACCTCCTTAAGGGTCCATTTCCTCATCTATACAATGGAGGCAATAACACCTACATTCTAGGCTAAATAGAATTAAGTTAGCTAATATATGTATACTATCATTGTAACTATTCAATGTTTTAGTTCTATTTTATTATCTTCTATCAAACACTAAAGAGGGATAGAAAGTTAGAGCTGAAAAAGCCACTTACAGATGATCTAGCCCAACCTCCTTGATTTATA
The DNA here is from genome assembly GCF_964194105.1 of Spermophilus citellus. NCBI lineage: Eukaryota > Metazoa > Chordata > Mammalia > Rodentia > Sciuridae > Spermophilus > Spermophilus citellus. The sequence continues at coordinate 86,785,853 of NC_138193.1, forward strand.
AATGAGGGGAAACTGAGGTTCATAGAAGTCAGCTTGTTATCCGAAGCTATAGGAGAGCTACAGGCAAGTCCATGTAGAGATCCCTGGCCTGTGGGCTCCTAATCCTGTGCTCTGCCTCATCTATGTACTCCAGTTTACTCCTGAATGCTGTTGCTGTGCCTGAATGTCTTCAGGTTTCTGTTTGTTTATTAGTAACACATTTCTAGGTATGTTTTCTTAATAGATCTGTCACTGCCATCTTGGTATCTCCAGGGTCTAAGTCATGATGTTAGGTCTCAAAATAGCACTTGAAGAAAAAAGCTAAAGCTAAAAGACGAAACAATGGAAATGGAAAAAGAAGAAAATAGAGGCAAGGTCTTAGGACTTCTATTGATAAGTAATACTTAACCTCCGAACAGGAGCCTGCCTGTCTCTCCTTTGGTCACTAGCCTCCCTACAGGCCTCAAAACACTCTGAGGCTCTGCTCCCTTGGGGCCTTCGACCAGCAGTGCCACTTCAGGCTATTTTTCTTCCTCTTCACCTGGCAAACTTCTACCCGCTCTGGCCATGGTGTAAAGGCCTCCTCCTGTGGGTTAATATCTTTATTCATACACCCTGTATGAAATATTAGCTGCATGAGGGTTGAACTGTCTTATTTACCTCTCTCTTCCTCTCCATAGCCACTCAAGGGGCTGGTTCATGTTAAGCATTCAAAAAATGTTGGCCAAATTCATCAAATAAGGAATCAATAGGTGAACTATCTTTCTAAAACTGTCTTCATTAAGAATGTGTTTATATGTTAATAAAGTAAAATTTGCATCTTTGTCATCAAAAACATCAACTCAGTCAAATACACAAGCAAGTATAAAGACAGGACACACAAGAGGCTACCTGCCAAGGAGCCAGGAGGTCACAAGGTTCAATATTAGCGGGTTTCATTCATTTTGCATTTCGGAATGTAGATGCTTCTGCCAATTTTGATCTAGGTTGGCCCAGGGCGGTCAGAGTGATAGTCAAAAATTGTTGTGTTGCTGCTTGACTAGTGAGTATCTTGTTTTCTGTTTACTATCTTACTCTAGCCCAGAGCCTACCTGGTCATTGTGCTCAAAGTCCTTCATTCCTGCGCTTCACATTCACAGTGAAAGAAAATCAAGTTCATGTTTAAATGAGTGATTTACAGAGGCTTGAAAAAGTTCTTATGAGACTTATGAAAAAACAGAAGCAAAATATTCCTTCAATGTCTCTAACTGTAAGGCATATTTGTAGATGAAACAGCTGAAAACCAGTACCCCCATATATAATTTTGGGGGTGCTATTTTTCAGCTGTGTTTCATCTACAAATATATATATAAATTTTTATATAGACACTCATGAATCCAGAGACTAATGTGTGCTCCTTAACCTCCAGAGATCAAGCAATTCATTAATGTACTTCCGTAAAGGGTCCTCTTCCTCCCTGCCTCTCTGGGAGCAAAGATATCCTATTGACTCACAGAGATACAAGCTTCCCAGTCATTGCAGGATAGAAAAGGTAAAACAGCTACACTTAGTTTATTACTTAGACTCATCTACTATTAAACCCCGTATGGAAGAGCATCTGACCTTCCCACTCTAAATAGTATATACATTCAATAATTAAGGAGTCTTAGTCTCAGAACTCCATAAATATAAACACCTACGTGCAGATGAAAAGACCAAATAAGAGGAGAAACCTGAGGGGGGAAAAGGGTGCGCTCAGTGGGAAGACAGTAACAGAGGCAAAAACAGAGTTGAGCCCAGCAGTAAATGCAAACCCCAAGTTATTCTAGGTTCATTTCAGTTTAAAGTCACTTAGACAATTTCCATTGGTGCAGGCATTCTCAGAGGAGCAAGGTTCTATTACAGTCCTGGCCTTGTCTTTTCATCCAGGCAGAAAGGACAATAAGTCTGCTCTGGGTGACAAGAATCTTTTAGCTAAAAAAAAAAAAGTGTGAACCAGCTATCCTGAAGCATCTCCTCTCTGCTAATCACATGGTGCTAAGTCAGAGAGGGGTTTAGTTACATAATTTAGAGAGTTGGCCCAGCTTGCAGAGTAAGTTGAGATTCCAAACCACTGAATTAAAGGGAAATCCTCATAGACATGCCACCAATTCAAGTCAAGCTTCCAACCTATAGGAGGGCTCCAGCCAGCCCTCAGATTAACACTTCTGTCTGCCTGCAAATTTAACTCAGCCAGCACTTATTGAACTTCTGTGTGTTACATGCCACTGACATTACAAATGCAGCTGGGAAAGAGTTGGGAAGTGAATGAGATAACATCTGTCTTTTTAAAATGCAAGCAGTCCCTTCTTAAAATTAGAGCATAGCAGGCTTTAAAAACAATTGAAGGTCAATTCCCAGCTTCCTCATTTATTAGCAGTGTCTAAGAAAAGTTTTCTAATGTGTAAATGGGTGTTATAGTACTTACCCACAAAACAGAAGAGGTTCCAAAAGGATGTGTTCTTTTTCCCTCTGTCGACACCCAGCCTACCACTGAGCTCCCTGTCCCTGCCTTGGTGTCTCCATGGTTGCTTCCAGAAGACTCATGCAGGTGGAAGGGTGGATGACTAAGGTCTTAGAGTAATGGAGGAGAGAAACCCTAAAGATTTAAAATACATGTAGTTCTGGCCAGGCATGGCAGTGTACTCCTGTAAAATCCCAGCAACTGGAGAGGCTGAAGCAGGAGGATTGCAAGTTCAAGGCCAGCCTCAGCCTCTTAGCAAGGCCCTCAGTAACTTAGTGAAACCCTGTCTCAAAAATAAAAAACAAAAAGAGCTGGGGTTGTAGCTCAGTGGCAAAGTGCCCAATTTCAATCCCCAGTACCAAAAAAATTAAAATACATATGGCTCCATAAGCAGAAGAATATAAAATGCTATAGAAAACATTTAACAGTTTTCCAAAGCCCACTCTGGAGTACTGGAGTAGGCATCCTAGGTGATGCCAATTATCCTGTATGTGGTTCCCATCTTCAAAAAAAAAATCTACCTTTTAGCTGGGCACAGTGGCATAATATATAATCCCAGCTATTCTGCAGGCTGAAGCAGGAGGGTTGGCAACTCAAAAAAAAATTCTTTTTAATGATTGGTGCTTTTCATGAAAGTATCATGCTCCACACAGGCCAAATAAACATTAGCTGAAATTAAAAAAAAAAAAAAAAAAGATTGGTACTGCAAAAAGAAAAAAAGTAACCATGCCTCTTCATCCTCCCTAATTATATATGTGTGGGCCCACTTGGGAGTTTAAAGATTTATGATACTGTTTCCATGGAAAAATTGTTTCCAGGTTTCAAATAACCAGATCATGGTCTTCTATACACAACCATACACCACTGTTCATCTGTTTTTACATATTAGATGCCACTGAAAGAGACACACCTTTATTTCAAAACAAAGGAAATAGATTTAGAAATCGATGCTTTCTTTACCACACCTCTCCTGTTGGCAGACCAGAGTACCAAGGGCACACCTCACATGATTAAAATATCCAAATGTCATAAAAAGCAGGAAGGTATGTATTTTAGAGTGAACTGAGTCATCACCAGGCTGCAAGCTGTAGCTGGTTGCCTGGAAGACTTTATGAAGGCCTACAGCACAAGGGAGGGGGGGGGCTAGAAATGTGGAAATGTCACAGTTGATTGTCATTTACTTATACCATTTGCTTCATCTGCTTATGCCACTTGAAACTATTTAGTTTCCCAATGGAACAGTGATTAAAAGCTTCTTAATATAAACAGTAGGAACTCATGCATTAAAGACATTTCTCAAAAGTTAAATTCTCATTAACTTAAAACACTTTAAGAATCACACGGCACCTTCTCCTACCCACAAATACCCCCTGCTTACACATGCCTACAAATGATTCCTTCCGAACAGCTAGTTCTAACAGTTTCCATCTCATTCTCATTCATTTAGAAGTGTCTTACACATCTGGTGTGGCCCCACATTCTGGTTATTAATATCCCCTTCCCCATGTCTGACCCATAAGGTATTCCCAGAGGAGTAATGAATATGAGAATTTTGCATGTAATTTAATGGTCTTCTTCATGGGCATCACTTCTAGCCAACCCCAGTGGGAAGTTATTTTCCTTGAAATGACTGGAGTTGACCTCCCTCTCACCCCCATCAGGTTCCCTGTAGCTGCTGGTCTCCCTAGATAAGTGGGTGCCTGGTGTAGGGTGAAGCTGATTAAGCCTGATCAGGACTGAAGTGGGCTATTCTCATACATATGCATGTGTTAGTGTGGGAGCGAGCAGTCACCAATGTGCCCTGCATTTCAAAAGTTTGAGTAGACACAGGCGTTCGGAAAGCATTTGGAAGAGCTGTTCAATAACATTGAAAAAGTTCATATCACTCCACTTTGCTGCTTTTTTGTAATTTCCTTAAAAGTATACCGTTTCACTTCGTGCCATTAACATTCGCAGGAGCCCTCAGCAACTTCATGATTTCAAAACTGTTAACGCAAGAAAAGGAAGTAATTGTGAATCTATTTACTTCACAGAGGAGGAATTACAAATCACTTTCATCATAAGTTCCTATATGAGAATTCCACTACAACTAGATGTGTTTCCCTGAAAACAGCATGTACCCTCTTTTAAGGGAAAAAAAAAATGTAAAGTGGAATTTCAGTTAAGGTTCTCCGTTCCTTAGAGTTGCTCCGCTTAATAAATCTAAAACAACACACGTAGGTCATGAGATGACAGGGAAACTTCAACACTAGGAGCGCATCCTTGGAGATGCAGAATGGGGAGCTGCGGGCACATCCCCAAGCGTTCCCAGCACCCTGGCACCCTGGCGGCCCTGGTGCTCCAAGACTGCTGGCCTCCAGGGTCGCGATGTGCCCTCGTTTGCTGCTTGCCCACCGCGGACAATACACACTCCCGGTGCCTATCAGCACGCCCATTAGACCATAGTCGAGGGGAAGCCAGTGACATCACCCAGGCCCCTACCCCCCACCCCACGTCTGCTAAGCAGCTCCGGGGCCAGCTGAAGCACCCTGGCGAGGACGCATTCCCGACTCCCCGGGGCCGCTGTGTTGGGGCGCCGGCTACTGAGCCCGGGACCGCAGCTCTGCCCTGCCTCGCCTCCCACTTTGCCTAGGTAGGGTTGGCCGAGCCCCGGGTCCCGGCACCCGCCAAGAGCCACTCAGGTACAATTACGCAGAAACAGACCCTCACCTTCTCTTGGGTCCAGGCAATTGGGGCCCGACTATAAGCACGGGCTGCCAGGGGCTGGGCGGCCAGCAGCAGCAGCAGGTGGAGGGTGCCCACGACGCGCCGGTCACCGCCGCCTGCCATCTCTCCAAAGCTGTGTGGGCGCGGGTTGCCCGGGCCGCCGGCGGTCACGAGCCCGAGAACGCGCGTCCGTCGCCTTCCACTTTCTCCACCCTTGGGTCGACTGCGCCCGCCTTCCCATCGCCTCCAGCTGCGCAACGCAGGCCGCAGCCGCAGCCCTCCTCCCCCAGACCTTAGCAAACCAGGGGGCTGGGCTGCCCTGGGTGACACAAGCTTCCGAATCCGAGGGAACAAAGAAGGCCACTTCTTTGTCTGGGAGAGGATGCAAGGAAGGAAGGAAGAGACATGGAAGAGCCTTTTTATGATCTTCAGTGCCATGCAGGGAAGAGAAAGGGAGAAAGGGTTCATCAGACCTTGGGGCTTAGGAAGTGTTTTTTTCTGAAGCTCTTTAAGAAAACATTTACTGAATATTCTGTACCAGGCCTTGTTCTACTGCCTTTTCCGTGATCCTCTAATCTACTAATCCCATTTGACAGATGAGGAAATTGAACCCCCTGGAGAAAGCCTGAACTGGAACCCTCAAATATAAATATTTATAACAGTGCATCTTTATCTTTTCTCACAAATAGTTGCCTGCCTTGTGAGAAACGTACATCCAAATTGAGAAGTATGGTTGAAGTAATTATATGAAATATATAAATTCTAGAATATATGGAGGCTCTCAATCTTCTCTAGTGTATGCCTCCAAAAGGAAAACCGAAAAACAATTTTATTTACAATTGTTCCTCTATTTCCATGGGTTCTGCATCCCAGGATTCAACCAATCATAAATCAAAAATACTCAGAAAAAAAATGCATCTGGCCGGGCGCAATGGCGCACGTTTGTAATCCCAGCCGCTGGGGAGGCTGAGGCAGGAGGATCGCGAGTTGAAAGCCAGTCTCAGCAAAAGCAAGGAACTAAGCAACTCAGTGAGACTCTGTCTCTAAATAAAATACAAAATAGGGCTAAGGATGTGCCTCAATGGTCGAATGCCCCTGAGTTCAATCCCTGGTACCCTCCCCCTCCAGAAAAAAAGCATCTGTACTAAATATTTTTTTTCTTGTTGCTATTCCCTAAATAATGTAGTATAGCAACTATTTACATTGCATTAGGTGTTGTAAGTAATTTATAGATGATTATACAGGAGGATGGTCATAAATTATATGCAAATACTATGCCATTGTGTATAAGAGAGTTGAGCATCAGTGGATTTTGGTGGGAAAGATACTGAGGCATAACTAACATCAAAGATCATTGTTACCCAAATAATACTATAAATAATAAATAAACAACAGGGTTGGGGATGTAGTTCAGTAGTATTGTACTTGCTTAGCATGTGCAAGGTCCTGGGTTTGATCTGCACACCAGAGAGAAAGAAAGAAAGATTTTGCATGTAGGTTTCTGATCCAAATTGTTATCAGGACTATTACTTCGCCATCCTCTTTTTCTGCCACAGTGAGGTTTAGGGCTTGGTCTCTCCTGAGTCATCTTCCAGCAACAGAGTTCCCAGAAAAAAATCAGAAAAGGGATGTTGAAAAAAAAAAAACAAAACTATTTCCTAGGAATTAGAGCAAGAATTGGAAGATAATAAGCACTGCTACAAGACCCATCCACTCTATTTTCCCAGGCTTGACTACAGGTCAGGTTTTAAATTCAGAGGACTGGCTGGGGAATATACACTGTCCTGCCCCCATCTGGAACTGCTAGGGAAGACAGCATGGAAGTACCTCCTTTTCTTAGATCAAGATTGCTAGTCTGGTTCTTTTTTTAATATTTATTTTTTAGTTATAGGTGGACACAATACCTTTATTTTATTTTTATGTGGTGCTGAGGATCGAACCCAGTGCCTCATGCATACTAGGTGAGGGCTCTACCTCTGAGCCTTAACCCCAGTCCTGTTAACCTAATTCTTGTCCAAGAGTTTGAGTGACAAAAATATACAGGCTTAAATAACATAAATAGTTTCCTTATTACATACAGGAACAGTATGTAATAAAGAATATCAGTATGTAATAGAAATAATTGAATCACTTCAGAACTTTCTATTGGTCCAATGTTCAGATTTAAACCATTATTACACATCCCAATATATTTCCTCTCTTGATGCTTAAGCTAGCCTTGAAATAGAGGATTTCCAGAATGGTAATAAAGAAACTAGTTTTCTTAACCTATTATTACCTTTTAATATTTCCACAGTATGATTTTTATAAGAAAAGGGGTGTAAATTGCAAACCTAGATGAAACAAAATGTGAATATAATATTATGCTAAATATAAGCAACTCAAAACAAAAAATACGGGAAAAGTTGAACTTTCTGCCTTTTTTTAAATAGGAACATGAACCTAGGAGTACTCTGCCACTAAACTATATCCCCAGTTCTTATATTCTTTATTTTGAGACAGGGTCTTGCTAATTTGCCCAGGTTACCATCAAACTTATGATCCTCCTGCCTCAACCTCCCCAGTTGCTGGAAATTTTATTTTTTGGTGGGTGGGGCACCAGGGTTTAAACTCAGGGGCACTCAACCACTGAGCCACATTCCCACCCCTTTTTGTATTTTATTTGGAAACAGAGTCTCACTGAGTTGCTTAGTGCCTCACTATTCCTAAGGCTGTTTTTGAACTCACGATCCTCCAGCCTCAGCCTCCCAAACCACAGGGATCACAGGTGAGTGCCACCAAGCTCTGGCTTGAGCTAAAATTTTAACAAGTTACTTGACAATGATTTTCTATTCCCTAGAGTTCTCCAATTTGAGATACATTTAAGTAAGTAAGATGCTATTGCAGTTGGGATTTACAAAAAACAGAATCTGAAACAGTTTAGCAAGCAAATGTGAATTAGGAAGTACCTCTGGGACAGACACCTGTGGGAAGAAGGAGGAACAGAATGAGGCAGAGGGACAGGTTAGCAGGGAAGTGGGCCCCACAGCCTCACTCAACCTCAGAGGGAGCTATGGGATTTAAATAGCCTGTCCTGTGATGGCCAAAATGATTGGGGTTTTATCTTCCTACCAGATAGAGGGATTTCCCTTTAATATCTCTGCTGCCAAGTAAGTTGCACCCAGCCACACTCAACAGCCAGAGCAGTCTTTCCCTGAAGGCAGGTCTGAGCAACTCATTTTGTGGTAAAGCACCACAAATGCATCCATATGACAGATCTCATACAAACTAAAATATTTCACATAGTAAGTGAGGCTGATCTATTTACTCAACCCAACTGTAGGTATCCCTACCTTTCTTATTTTCACATTTCTGTGTCTAAATATCCTTCTTCCATTTTCCTTCACTCATTTTTCTGTTCTTTCCTCCTTTATTCTAGAAACTTATAGAAATCCCTTATATCTGCTATTTTTTCCCTAGACCAATTTTTGCTGCCCTAAAACTCTTTCTATGGGATATAACCAATAACTTTTACACTTTAATTAAAGTCCCAGGCTCTGCTTTTTATCATGGAAATAAATCAGTTGTCTATGCAGTGATCCCTAGGCAAGATGGCACATACCTGTAATCCCAGCAATTTAGGAGGCTGAAGTAGGACGATCACAAGTTTGAGGCCAACCTCAGCAAGTAAGCAACTTAGACTCTCAGCAACTTAGTGAGACCTTAAGCAACTCAGTGAGACCCTATCTCAAAATAAAAAAATAAAAAGTGCTAGGGATATAGCTCAGTGGTAAAGCATCCCTGGTTTAATCCCCAGTACAAAAAAAAACAAAAAACAAAAAACAAAAAACAAAAAAAACAAAAGCACCAAAAAAAAAAAAAACAAGAAGAGTGGTTATCATCTTAGTATAGATTCTATACTGTGGTTTAAAAGAGTAGCAGAACCCAAATGCCAAAAAAAAAAAAAAAAAAAAAAAAGACCTTCCTCACAAAGCTGCCGCAGCAGGATTTTCACACACATTGTCTGTCCCATCTTTAAAGTGACATCATTGCACTAAAGAAATACTGATAGAATGTTCTATTAAAAACAACAGTTCTCTCCAGGCATGGTAGAGTACACCTGTAATTCCAGTGATTTGGGAGGCTGAGGCAGGAGGATCGCTAGTTCAAAGCCAACCTCAGCAACTTAATCAGGCAATAGGTAACTTAGCAAGACCCTGTCTCAAAATAAGAGATAAAAAGGGCTGGGGATGTCACTCCATGGTTAAGTGACCCTGGGTTCAATCCCCAGTACTGAAAAAAAAAAAAAGAAAGAAAGAAAGAAAAAAAACAGCATTTCTCAAAATGTAGTCTATGGACCCCTGAGGATTCCCTGATAATTTTTTTGTATTTCTCCAAAGCCAAATTCGTTTTTATAATAATACTAAGACAAGTTAGCCTTTTAGTGCAATGACTTTGCACAAATGTTGCAAAAACAATGGTGGGTAAAACTGCTAGTCCCTTAGCTCCTATCAAGAATGGTCACAGAAGGACTGGGGTTGTGGCTCAGTAATAGAGTGCTCACCTAGCAGGTGTGAGGCCCTGGGTTTGATCCTCAGCACCACATAAAGACAAACAAATAAAGACTGTGTCCATCTACAACTAAAAAATATTTTAAAAAAGAAAAAAAAAAAAAGAATGGTCACAGAATTACTATTACTTTTTTTTTTTTTTTTTTGGTACTGGAGATTGAACCCAGAGTGCTTAACCACTCAGGCACATCCCCAGCCCTTTTTATATTTTATTTTGAAACAGGGTCTCACTAACATAGGTATATATCTATGAAACCACAACCAGTGAGTGGACATATTCACCACCTGTAAAGTCTCCTTCTTTTCCTTGGTAATCCATCTCTCTACTAGCCCAGACAACCACCAATCAGTCACACGGTCTTTCAAAGTCGTTATATGAGAGTGTGTGGTAATTTTAGTTCTACCACATTCTCAACAAAAGTTTCATGAGTTAATCTTTAACCTTAACCATAAGACCAACTGACTGATTTCATTGATGTTCTCTATTTATGCTTCATTTTTTCTCCCATTAATTTCTACTTTGATCTTATTTGCTTTCTTCCGCTTACTTTGGGTTCACTTTGATACACAACAAACTCCATTTAAGTTTCAAATCATGGAAGCCTGAGTCTTCAATTTACAGCATTTTACTTTTTTCTGATAAAAAGTCTTTGGTCCCTGATTCCTCCTTAAGTACTACTCCGATTTGTTCTGTGTATTTTGCTGTTGACTTTGTTTTCATTCAATTCAAAATGCTTTCTAGTTTCCTTTTTATTTCTTTTCAATTGTGCTATTTAAACTGTATTATTTAGTTCCAGTTGAGGATTTCCCTAATTTCTTTTGTTATTGATCTCAAATTCAATTCCATGGTGGTCAGAGAAGACACTTTGTTTAGATAATTTAAAATTTTTTTTGAGATTTAATTTATATCTCAAAATAATAATCCACTTTATTAAATGTTCCTTGTGCATGTGAAAAGAAGGTATATTCTCTTATTATAGGGTAGTATTCCATAAGTGGCAGCTAAGTCAACTCTATAGAGTTGCCTAAATCTTCTATAAACTGGTCTATTTGTTCTATTAATGAAAGACTGGTGTTAGAATCTCTGACTGTAAATGTGAATTTCCTATTTCCTTTCTATTGAAATGTCCTCCTAACAAATTGACCATTTATCATCATGAAGGAATCTGTTTGTACTTGGCAATATGCTTTGCTCTGAAATCTACATTTTCTAATACTAATGTAACTAGTCCAATTTTATTTTGATTAGTGTTAATCCTTTTATTAGTATCCATCCTTTTATTTTTAAACTATGATCTTATCTACATTTTAAATGTATTTTCTATAGGCAACATACAGGTAACCTTTGCTTTTTTATACAATTAGACAATCTTTGGCTTTAAAGTGAGGTATTTGGATGCGAATGTGATTATTGAGTGTGGATATTGGATATCGAATGTGATTATTGTAATCAAATTTAAATAAACCACTCTGCCATTTCTTTTCTATGTGTTCCATCTGTCCTTTGTTCATTTTTTTACCACTTTTTCCTGATTAACTTGATTTGTTTTCTTAGTATTCCATTTTATCTCCTTTGTTGGCTTTTTAGCTACATTTTCGTTTTTGGTTTTGGGTTTTCATTTTTGCTTTGCTTTGTTTTTTCTCTTCTTCTTCCTTTTTGTATGTTTGCTTTGGGATTTGTAGTGTACATTTTAATGGAGCACTATCTGTCTTCAAAAATCACTTACCTTGTAGTATAAGAACCTTACAGCTGCGTATATGGTAGCCTATATTCCCAGCTTCTCAGGAGGCTGAGGCAGGAGGATCACAAGGCAGGAGGATCACAAGGCCAGGCTGGGCAACTCAAAATAAAAAATTTTAAAAGCTGGGGATGTAACTCAATGGTAAAGCACCCATGGGTTAATCCATGGGTACTTCTACTTCTATTGGTCTCTATGCTATTTTGTCATATATATTACTTATATACCTCAAAATATATTATCTTTGCATTAAACAATTATCTTTCAAATTTATTAAATGAGTTTTAAAAATCTTTTTCATCTACCACATATTTACCATTTTTTATATTCTTCCTTAGAAGATTAGATGTGTTTCCTAAAATGTGTTTCTCCCTGTTCCCCACTCCCCAATCACCAGTAGTGGGGATTGAACCCAGGGTTTTGCACATGTAGCTCTGTCACTGAGCTACATCCTGAAGCTTTTTAAATCTGCCCAGTCCAGCATTGAATTTTTGGTCTCCCTGCCTCAGCCCCCTGAGTAGCTGGGATTACAGGGATGAGCAATTGTGCCAAGCCTAGAATATATTCTTTAGTATTTCTTGCAGTGCATATACTACAGTGATGAATTCTGTTTCTGTACAATGGAAAAAATATTTTTCCTTAATTTTTTAAAGTTATTTTCTGTGAGTTTAGATGTCTATGTTGAAAGATTTTTTTTCTTTCAATACTTTATAAAGATGTTACTCTGGCAGGGTATTTTTGTTTGTTTGTGTTGTAGTGGTTTGGGTTTTGTTTTGTTTTTTTGCTTTGTTTTTCTTACCCTTTTCTGATGATAATTCTGCTGCCATTATTATCCTTGATCCTCTTGGCATGCAATATGTCTTTTTTCTCTATCTGATCTTAAGACTTTTCTTTATTCACAGGTTTTAAGAAATTTGATTATGATATGTCTTGGTGAAATTTTCTTTATGTTCTTGTGCTTGTTGTTTACCAAGTTTCTTAGATGAATAGGGTTTAAGTTTTCATCAAATTGGGAAAAATTCTAGCCATTACTTCTTCAAGTATTTTTTATTCTCTCCCCATTCTCCTCCTGCCCCACCCCACACACACTCCTTTAGGAACTCCAAGTACACACTTATGAAGTTGTTTGAAGTTTCATCATAAGTCAATAGTCTCTGCATCTTTTTTGTCTCTCATTTCTATTTTATTTCTGTCTTCAAGTTTGTTAGTCTTTTCTTTTGCAGTACTTAATCTGCTTAGCCCCAATTAATGTTTTTTCATCTCAGACATTGCTTTTCCCCCCATATTTATGTTTGATTTAGGTCTTCTTTATTCCATCCTGTCCCTTCCTGCATGCTCATCTTTTCCTCTGTCTTCTTAAATACATGGAATATGGTTATAACAATAACTGTTTATCCTTATCTGTTCATTTTTTACCTGTGTCAATTCTATGTCTTTTTGTACAGATAGTTTTTCCTCCCCATTATGGGTTATATACTCCTATTTCTTTGCATATCTGGTAATTTTCAAATAGATATGAGACATTGTGCATTTTGCTCTTTTTCAATGCTGGGCATTTTGTGTGTGTGTGTGTGTGTGTGTGTGTGTGTGTGTGTGTTCCTTTAAATATTCCTAAACTTTGTTCTGGGTCATAGTTGTGTTGGAAACAATTTGACCCTTTAGAGATTGACTTATAACTTCTGTTACACTGTGCAGAGCAGCCTGTAATTCAGGACTAATTTGATCCACTACTAGGACAACACTTTCCTGAATATTCTACTGTTTGTCCCTTATATTTGAAGCTTTTCCACTCTGACTGGTAGAAACATGAAATAGTCCTGACCTCATCCTCGTTCCAGGACTTGTTGCTCCTGCTTCTTTTTGGTTGTTCTTACTCCCATTCTGAGTATTGTTGTCCTTCTCACCTAAAAACTTGTGGAGAAATCTTTACTGACCTCTAAAGGCTTCCCTTCATGAAGCTCTCTCTTCTCCCAGAGTTGCTTCTGCAAAAATCTGACAACCTGACCTTGCCCTGTGCTCAACTCTGTCTTTTCATCTCCTGGAGACCACTTGGCTCTGTTTGGATCTCCTCTACCTGCACTGCACTAGAAGTTTTCTCAAGGCAGTAAGCCAGGGAAAGCACCAGGCTTATTTAATTTCTTTTCCATTTTTTCATCATTCTCCTGTAATGTCTGGTTTCCAGTATTTGAACATCATTTTTAGTATTTGTTTTTCAAAATGGGATTATAAATACAGTTCCATCTTAACCAAAAACGTCAGTTGAGTATATGCTTTTTATATTCTGCATGATAAAATGAGAGGTACAAAGAAAGCACTTCTGTGTAGTGAAGGACAGTTATCATCTCAAGCAAAAGGCACTTGTAAACATTGTTTCAGATTTGTGGTGAACTTTTTGCTTTTTTCATAAAATTCAACTTTTAATTGAAATAACAATGACTGATGTTATGATTACTCAGACTTGAATATTCACCAGATATGTGTTTGAAAATAAATAAACTGTACCTATCCCTTCAAGGAAAATAACTAACAATATTAGTTGCCAATAATACAATTGGATCTTTCAAGAGAAAACTGGAATTGGAAAACTTGTATCTGCTACCATAATCTTGATAGTTCTCTAACACATAATAACTTTTCTAAAAAATCAGTGATGTTAACAAGTGTGATTATACTATGTAAGGAACTGTTCAACATTTGGAATATCTGCATAACTCAGTGTATCAATGTTTTTCAAATTCTCAATTTGCCATGTTACAAAATCATGGAGAAAAGATCTATTCAAAGTATACAGAAACCAGGGTGAGGGTTAATGTAATAAGAGTAATATATAAAAAATAATATATAAAATATATAAAATAATATATATAAAATTTTACTTATATGCTTTAGATTCTAAATTGCAGCTAACTTTTATGATACTAATTGTCATGTTTTGATTTAATAAGATTATCAATAATTATATGAAAATGCTATTAAAATACTCTTATCACATGCTACTACTTCAAATTTTCTTCATATGCTTTAACCAAAATAACATATTATTACAGATTGAATGCATAAGTAAATATCAGAATCTGGTTGTCTTCTAAGAAGTCTTTTTTTGAAAGAGGGATTGTTATTTAAAGTTCAACAATGTCAATGTACTTACTAAATTCTTTTGTTTTAGAAAATGCAATTTTCTCATAAAAATGTGTTATTTAACATAATGCTTTTATTATTTTTAAATGAATACATAATTAAACATCTATAAAATGCCTGTTTTAATTTTCAATACAATGAATATTGACATATTCCACATACATAAGAGTTACTTGTGGTCCTCAATAATGTAAGAGGTCCTGAAATCAAAACATTTGAGAACCACTATGTTCTCACAGTGAAGAGATTATACATAAGCCAATGATTCCAATGGTAGCTACACTTTAGAATTATCTAGAAAGCTTTCTTTTAAAATGGTAACATTTGGTCTGGGTATCAGATTATTTAAAAGCTTCCCAGGTAAATCTAAGTGCAGCAGGCTGAGAATCACTGAATTAAGCTATATACTTTGAAAAATACATTAGTAAAAATCATATAATCAGATTAATGATAACATTAGTAATCATGTTGCATAGTAGTTATTTTGTAAGGCTCTGAGGATAAAAGTAGAGAGACTGGGAAAGGGACAGTCCTAGAAAAATTATTAAGCAGGCAGCTTAGATTCAAACCTGTCACTAACCCTTCACTTGCCCCCTACATTTTTGCCCCTACACAAACCTCAATCTGAAGAACCCTGCTCTTAGACAATTAAACGCACCATATTATATCCTTGCCCAAATCTGTCCACCACTGCTCTCAATAATAGAACGAACATTAAAATATTCGTTTTTACAGTCTGGAGTCATACTTTTGTTATTCCTTAGAAATCTTAGGAATCTAGTTTTCCTGTAAATTTTCCCAACTCCTTTCACAAGATCAGAGGTCAGGTCAAGGTGGGAATGAAAGTTAGAAAAAAAACAGTTTCTTTTCCTCTTTTGATTTCTTGGCCTTCTCCCTTCTGAGCCCTTTAGAATAACATTTACTCTCTTAAAGAAAGGGAGATACACAGTCCTTATAAACCCTCCTTCCTTTTACCAATGCTAACCATGTGTCCCAACACAATTTCATTCCCCCCTTTATTAATTTCAACATGCTGGTTTGTTTGGTTTATTTTGGTGTTTGGTTTTGGGTTTATTTTTTTTGGGGGGGGGTTGCTTGTTTTTCATTTGTTTGTTTTTTTAAACCCAGGGCCTTGTGCATGCTAGATAATCACTCTGTTACTAAGCTACATCCCCAGTCCTGTCATGTTATTTTTATCAATTTTTCTCTAAGGGCTTTGAAAAACAAAAAATGTTCAAGATCTAAAGAAGTGAATCTCTAGTAAGGAATTTCTATCCACTCAAGGAGATGAAGTAGAGAGAAAACAAGATGAAGAACTGAAGATAACTTCACTCTTTATAGATTATGAAATAGCTCTAAGCTACACAATGTCAAAACTGACTATAATGGGAAATTACAATCAACTGGTTGTTACGGGAAGTATCCATACATATAGTATAATTTATACACACACACACACACACACACACACACACACACACACACATATTGGCTTTTTATTAAAAAAGATCCATCTATGTTAAATTTCGCATTTCATGGGATCAAATAAGGTGAAAAAGCACCAATTTCTGCAATATGTACATGTACAATATGTACATGGGAAACATAAAGGCTGTTAGCTCAAAATTTTTTTTCCATTTAGAATTACTAAAATTTTGTGGTATATATTGAAAATATGAACATGGATGTTTAGTGTATCCTTCAATTATGTTTTTAAAGATCTTCTAATTCTATCAATAAGTATGTTAGTGATCTTGTCATTTTCCTAATTATTAATGACAAGAAAATTAAGACACAGGGCAGTTAATCTGTCCAGGCCCGCATAAAGCTAATTCATCCTCATGCAGTGTACCCTTGTCTTAAACCATTTTCTGTTGCTATAACAAAATACTGAGGCTAGATAACTCATAAAGAAAAGAGGTTTATTTAGCTCATAGTTTGGAAGCCTTAAGGTCCAAACAGCATGGTGATGGCTCTGGTGAAGGTGCCCCTAACTGCATCACATCATGGTGAATGACATCATGGCAGAAGAGCAGAAGTTAAGAGGAGAGGGAGAGATCACATGTCAAGACATGAAACCAGAGCTTGGGAAAGGGCCAGTCTTGCTCTTTTATAGCTACCCTCTCTTGAGAACTAGCCAGGGTCCCAGAAGAATTGCATTAATTGGGGGGCATGTAGCTCAGTGGCAGAACACTTGCCTAGAATGCACAAGGCCCAGGGTTTGATCCCCAGAACTGCAAAACAACAAATATGGAAGTGCCCCCAGCAACCTTAATCATTTTCTACTAAGCCCACCTCTTGAAGTTCCCACCACCTTTCATATCCCCACAATGGGAACCAAGGCTCCAAAGCATAAATTCTTGGGGGGCAAATCGTGTCTAAACCATAGCAATCCTACAGGCACTTAACAGTTTCAAAGGAGAAAATTTATGAAAAATCTACTTTTTAATATGCTAAAATAAGCTTTTACTTATTTTACATGTGATCTCTCCCTCTCCTCTTACTTCTGCTCATTCCAAAGACAAGACCTTTGGAATTATCTTACTTCCAAGCTTTAAGCAGAATATTCATTTTTGCATTACTTTCTCTTCTATAAAGAAAATTAAATACCATAATACAAATTAATATAATCTAAAGTCAAGACTGAGGTACTCAGTTATCTTTTGCTTTGGGATCATTTGTGCATTTTCTAAGGTGCATATTCTATTTATATTTGTTTTAATGGTGTGCAATTGTGAGATTTTTCTACTGATCAGGCTACAAAGAGTTTTAACTTAAAAATGCCCTTTCTCTCAATCTTGTAATCTTGGAGCAGTGTTAATTGTGCATGTTAATTAGTCCCCTTCTGACTTTTCATGAAAGATCAATCATTGCAAGAGTAATTTTCAAGTTATATTTTAAAAAATGCTTGTTTTTAAGGTGTAGGTTAAGCTTGCTAGTCTCAAATGAAACAGGAAGAAAGACTTTAAAATCTCTTTCCACAGGGTCCAAAAATAGAACATTAAGAAAGCAAATATGGGTTGGGGGTGTGGCTCAGTAGTAGCACACTTGCCTAGCAAATGTAATGTTCTGAGTTCAATCCCCCAGCACCAAACAAAAAAACAAACAAGCAAAAAAGATGACACAGATTCACAGAAAATAGCAATAGTCATTAAAAACAAGTTGGTTATACCATACATAGCTACTACTACTAGTACTAGACAGAAAGTTGCAACATAATATCATAACTCAAATTCTGCCTTAAAACCACATTATGTTCCTATATATATCTTTAGTTTTACTTAGTTGGGTCAATTTTATGCTGTTTGTTTTATTTATATACTTGAAAACACTAACAAAGTAGTTTGAGTGTTTTGGTAATACTAAAACAGCAAAAATTGTGGTTATAAAATAATCTTTCAATTTATCTAAATCCCACCCCCCAAAAGAAGCTTAAATTTTAGCATAAAATTTTAGCAAGACTAATCCCCTTCTGTTACTGGTCAAGGCTTGATATTTTATGGGCTTCACTTAGTAAGTCACATAACTGTTATAGGGAATTCTACAGCTTGAATTTAGAGTTCTGTGACAAAACAAAAGAAGTTGATTAATTACCTTTTATAATATGTTCATTTAGTCTTTCAGGAAAACCCTTCTAATAGTTTGGGTTAGATCTGTATTACAAATTAGGAAGAAACAAAGTAGTAAATTTAGAAAGGGGGAAGGTAGAAATTTCATAAGCAAAAGAAGGTAAAATGATTACCTTCTTTTGATACAATTTTTAGAGAAAATGAACATCAATCAGAAAACAATGTAATAGCTTAGACAGGAAATGAATGTCATTCACGAGAAAGCCATATATATAGGATGCAATAAAAATTATTATTCAGGATTTTTACAGACTGAAAATGTGAGGGAAACATGATATAGCAGATAAACAATAGCCTGATTACAATTCAAATGTGACAAATGACAAGAGAATTGTATATCAAGATTTATCAGAGTACAGAATAATTACTGAAAGCATACAAATCAGAGGAGATAGTTCCAAGGATATAATGATTCTAGCTAGTCTTGAAGGAGAACAGCTAAAAGTCTTTTGTAGTAATCCAAACTGAGATATGAACAGGGTGATGGCAGTGGAAACAGAGGCAGGAGGTTTCAAAGTCTATATCAAGTGTCTCAGCTGATAAAGAAATAGATCCTAAAGTATTCCCCCCCCATAACTACCGAATTAACTTTATATTGACAGCTTTCTGAGTTTTTCAGTTATGTTCCAAGGTCATGAAAAAAGACATAAACACAAAACAATTTTCCAGTAACTACATTTTATCAATTAAACTCAGCTGGTCCTTAGCAAATCATGTTTTTTGTTTTTTGTTTTTTTGGTACTTAGGATTTTTAATCAGGAAATTCTCCTGTCTCAAGGCACAAAAATTTGACCCTTTTGGCTTTTGGCATATATTATGTACCATGTGTGTGGCTTTGTGTGTGTCATTAAGTATGAGGAGGAGGGATATTCCATACAGGAAAAGAAGATTGGCAATTGTGGCCATGGAAGAGAAAGATTTTAATATTTTGTTTTCACAAAATACCACTCAGAAGAAAACTTCTGTCTGGGTCATTCAGATTGCATTTTCTATTAGGGATAAAATATATCACTTATTAAACCCGATCTGTATCTCTGTAATGCCCTTAGAACAAGAATGGAACGTCTTGAGGAAGTTGAAGTTCATGTCAAACAAAAACATTACAGGTACAAAACGTCTTATGTTTAAATGTGTTGTTGAAAGATTCAACTACAGTGGAGAAGACAGCTTATTTTTATAAAGAAGCAAAGCAATGTGAGTGAAATAAAGTACATATAAACAATCTGTTCTCTCACAAGCACTTAAAACTCTGTATATTAACAGTTTGATTCATTTAGAAAAGGTCTTCTAGAAGAGTAACTCTGTCTCTTTAAGGATCACAACAGAAAATGGAAGTCAATAATGAGATGAGACTGGCTGCAAACTGCTCCAATGAGGTCCTGGGAATTTTGCTAAAAGGATATTTGGGCTGGACTAAAACTTTGGGAAGTGGAAGGGGAAAAAAAAAGTCAAAGTAAGGCAAGAGAGTTATTTGAAAAGAAGATAAATGAATCTACTTTCAATTCTAAAACAAAAGTATGGAAGAATAAGACTAAATACAAAAATATAATCAGATTGAGCTAGATGCTACTGGAGACCATCAGCTTACAATTCCAGAGAATGTGTCAGAAACATCATTTAAAACTAGCTTCGGAGTAGAGCAGGGCTACATAGAATTTTACTTGTTCCATCTTTAATAGAACTTATTTTAAAATCCCCATAGGGGCCAGGACCTCTGGAGAGATAGCTAGACATAAAGTCAGTGTTAAGCATGTGTGAGGCCCTGGGTTCAATCTCCAGAACAGCAGCACCAGCAGCAACAGCCACAACAAAATCCCATTTCTTAACTTCAAATCCAGGAATATCCACTAACATTATGATATGGTATCAAAAGTAGGGGCCCAGCCAGGTGCAGTGGCACACGCCTGTAATCCCAGGTTGGGAGGCTGAGGCAGGAGAATCTCAGAGTTCAAAGCCAGAGCAACATAGCACGGCCCTAACCGACTTAGTAAGACCCTGTCTCTAAATAAAATACAGAAAAGGCTGGGGATATGGCTCAGTAGTTAAGCACCCTTTGGCTCAATTCCTGGCACCAAAAAGAAAGAAAGAAAAAAAAAGTGGTGCCCACTTAGGTCAGATTTCTTTCCATTCTCAAAACTTCCCTCTTGACCTCTGAATGGGGATCATTGACTGTAACCCCTCCAGTTGTTTCCCTGTATTTTACTTAAGTATTATTTCGGATAAAATGTTGACAGGAAAACTACGTCTTTTTGTGACAATGACCATTAGCCGCTCTGGCTTTTCTCCCACATGTATCTATCATTTAACATCTCTTCCCCCTAGATCCCTATGTGACTTCCACTCCAATACTCGCCCTGCGCTGTCACCCTGGCTTCCCTGCGTGTAGGAGCCGAGGTTCGGTGATTTTCGACTGCACTTCACTTGGATGTTAGGGGTCATACTCGAGGGTGAAGATGGACACGGAGCAAACGCGAAAACAGTGCAAATTGCCATTCCTGGTTTGCGGTGCCGAGGTGAAGCGCCCCGGCGACGTCCTTCTCGGTGCGGAACGCCCCGGCCGCCAAGTCAGGCGGCACCTGGAGGGTAGGAGGGGAATGTGGGCGGGAGTCGACGGCGTCTTAGGGTGGGACCTGCTTACGGCTCCGGACACCTTGAAGTCCCGAGTTCGAGACATCACCTCTAGACGCCATCGTCTTCCTTGGAGCGGAGAGCAAAAGAGAAAAAGGCATGTCAGTAGGAACGGTGGGGTTCCAGTGCAGCGCGGGACTGGGCACACACGGGGTCGCGCCAGGGGCGGCGTCGCCGCTCCGCAGCCCAGCGCTCGCTGGGCCGCCGGGACCCCACAGGGCGTGGGGAGAGGCCCGGCGCGCCGGACGCTGCCGCTGCCCCTCACCCGCGTGCGGAGAGCGGACGACCTCCCGCGCGGACACCACCGGTTGGGGCAGCGGGGGAACTACAGCTCCCGGCAGGCGCCGCGCCGGCCGCGCGCCCCCGCCCCGCGCGCCCCGGCCCCCCGCCCTCCGGCCTCAGGACGGGACGGGAGGGGGGGAGGAAGGGGCTCCGGCGGCGGGCGGGATCCTGCGAGGCGCGTGAAGCCTCGCTGGCGCCTGGTCCGGGACCCAGATGCTGGCGGTCGCGGAGTTTCTCACGACGGGCCGAGCCCGCCTCTGTAAGTAGTCGCCTCAGGGAGTGAGGAGCAGACACCGAAAAAGTTCGCGCCGCCGCCACCGCCGCCGCCGCTTTGTTCTCCCGGCCCGTCGGGCTGAGGCGGCGGCGCCCCTCCCCCACCCGCACGCGGCGGCCGCGGGACCGGGACCGGGACCGGGACCCCGCGGGGGCTGGGCGGCGGCCGCGGGGCTGGGCGGGAAGTTGGGGCGGCGGGCGGCCGGGGGCGCCGGCGCGGCCGCCAGATGGGGCCAAGTTCCGGCGTCCGCTCCGAGGCCAACTTGGATTCGCTCTCGCGGGTGACCACCGCGCCCGGCCCTTCAGGGTCTATCAGTTCCCGGGGTCCCCAAACTAGTTGCGGACGCCACTCACAGTGCCGAATTTTGCATGAGGCTTTTCGTTTCCTTTCATCACTTTACGCTGTACCCGTCTGAAAGGGGTGAGTAGGTGCTTGGAGAGTCCCCCCACCCGGGTTTCCTGATTCCTTTAGGTTTGCAAGTTGCAGCATTGCTCCGAGTTGTTCTCGGCTTTGGGAGGGTTTTCTT
The DNA here is from genome assembly GCF_964194105.1 of Spermophilus citellus. Lineage (NCBI taxonomy): Eukaryota > Metazoa > Chordata > Mammalia > Rodentia > Sciuridae > Spermophilus > Spermophilus citellus. Next base: position 86,807,786 of record NC_138193.1, read on the forward strand.
GAGATGAAGTACTGAAGAGTGCGACTGTTTCTTTGAGCAATAAAAATAACCACCTACTATGTGATTGCCTGTTATTTTGTTTCAAGTTGTCCGAACCAGAAGCAGAGGCCTTGCGGTCTGCAAGCACGAATATAAAGCAACAGGCAACCTGCAGAGCTTTCCATGCACAGATTGATGGCATGGACATAACTGTCTCTTCAGCCACACCCATCCCCACAGGAAATGAGACTGTCGGTGTCATCTTTGATTAGGAAGGATAAGTTACACCCTGAACTCCTACTCTGCAGGACATGGCCTAAATTTATGAACTTTAGCCACAAATGAAACGAAAACTTTTTAGATGCGCTGATTTGTCCTCTAGAAAATATTATTACGCTTAAAATACTTGTACTTGACGTTGTGGTTCTGGTGTTCTTAGCGATTTTGTTTTTGCTTAGGTCAAGCTTAAACTTTTAATGCAGTAAGGGCAGGGAATACCTATGGATTTGCTGCAGAAAATTTCCATAAAGTTCCCCGTTTTACTTTCCTCTTCCCATATTAGAATCTGGGGTGAGGTCAGGTATGGCAATTCAGCTGAAAGGAAGAAGTTGCAAGTTTTAGTAAAAGTAGTAGTTAAAAATGTGTCAACAGAAATCTTTAAGGTAGCTTCTGCTCCATAAGGTAATAGTATAAATGATATAGACCTGAGCAGATGAACTTTGAGTATTCCAGTTTGAGAAGCTAGTTGTAAAACAGTTCCCATTTCAGGATTACTCAGATTCAAGAATGTTGACTGCTGTATACTTTAAAATTAATTTTTTAAGTATACCAGATAGTCTGAGTTTTTTAGTGTACACATTTTATAAGCTTTCGGTTTCGTCAGATGACCTTTAAAATAGACATTTCTTTCTGTTAAACACTGCCACACACACACAAAGAATGTAATGAGTTTTGGGATATTAAATTTTTTTAAGTTACATAAGAACTGAAAACACTTCATACAGGAAAAAATGAATAGATGATAATTTAAATGCACTTTTCTTAAGGGAAATTTTGGTACAGTTTTTAAAAAAGATCTATAATTGGCAAAAATATTAACCATAGTGAAATTAATTGCTCATTTTTAAAGTAACTATACAGAATAAGGGGAAATTATTTGCTAGTACAAGTTTAAATTTGATTTAATAATCACCATCTTCTGTGCTGCTCGTACTTTGAGTCCCTCCAATTATATAATTCAAATTGAACTTGTTATATATGTATACCTCTTTGGAGCAGCTGTCTTATGAAAAAATTGAGGTAGGTACTTAAGAGATGTTTTAGTTTTAATTTCAGTGTAGGAATAAAGTTTTCTCCACTTGTGTGATTAGTTTATAGTGGTGGTATGTGAGAAATTGCTCTTTGGATATTAGCCAATCAGATTTCTTATATACTACTGGTGCGAAGATGAAGATATATGAAACTCAGCATAGATTCACTTTGCATTGCAAGACTGGCAGTCTGTTATCTTATTACTGGATATAATTTTCAGTGCCTGAGCAGAGAGTACAGGTACTATGCCCTCTCAGTACTCTGCCTGACAATGGAGGGACTGAGATTCAAATACCACTGGGTCCAGGTAAGCAGAATTTTAAAGGAAACAATTTAGTTGAATTAATCTAAAGTAATAGTCATGATTTTGAAAATGTATTAAGTAAATATTGGTATTTTTAAAAATAAGCAGATACTTGAGTTTTTACACAATATACACACAGACCACATCTACACTATTAAGCACAGTGAAACTTGTCAAGGCAAAACATGGACATTGACTTCAGCACACTAGTCAGTGAGTGTTGCACTGAAAAAGGTCATATGTTTTTTTACATGGTAAAAGAGTACATGCACATAATAACATGGAGGTGATGAGGGGACCCAACCTGCCACTTCATTAGCATTCCTAGCACACAAAACTAAATTGAACCTGGACGACCTTTTGCTGGTGGGAGTCATGGTAAATATACTGTTCCAAATAGGAAAAGCATTTTACCTCTTTAGCTTTTACTGAGTACAAAAAGAATGCTGGCTATGCTAAATAATGAGCTATCTTTTGAAATATTTAGTAGCTAGATATGTTTTGTTTTCTTATGATTCTGTTGCCTCTCTCTGCCTTCCTGACCAGTATGTATCAAATGGTCCTAGCTTAAATGTCACTTCCTTAAAGGGACCTTCCTTGAGACCTCAGCTGAAATTAAGTCCCCTTGGTATGCATGGTCATGTCACTTCTCATAGTTTGTAATTGCCTAGCTATTTATGCAAATGTTTGTTTAATGTCTGTGAGTTCCTTGAGAGCCTTGTCTGTTTCTGTCACTGCTATCTTAACTCCAGTGTCTCATAGCAGTCTGGTAAATATTGCTTACTCAATGAGGATTTGTTGAATGAAAATGCTGCTGTTAGAGCTTCTCTTAAGTAGCTACTTTGTTAAGGTAGAAAATAATGTGTTATAGGAAAGGTGACTCTGAGAGGAAAAAGGTAGATGAACTTGTTATATACCATGAAGTAACTTTCAACCAAGTCCCTTAACCTCCAAGACCTTTGTCTATAATAATTTGGCAGACTGGGCTCATGATGCCTTTAATATTCTATGTTTTAAGCCAGGTGTGGTGGCACATGCTTGCCCAGCTGCTGGGGAGGCTAAGGCAGGAAGATTGCAAGTTCAAAGCCAGACCCAGCAAAAGCTAGGGGCTAAGCAACTCATTGAGACTCTACCTCTAAATAAAATACAAAATAGAGCTGGAGTTGTGGTTCAGTGGTCAAGTGCCCCTGAGTTCAATCCCCAGTACACGCCCCCCCCCCAAAAATTCTATGTTTTGATTGCATTCAACAATGGTGACAGATGATGTAAACTCACTTAAACACAATATATGACAGCTCCCCCAAAGAATACCTGAGATGTTCCACATAAACAGAAATTCTATTATCTTTGATTATAACCTCTCTTATAGCTGTTAAAAATAATATATCTAATTGATATACAGTTTATAAATTAATAAAATATACTATTTCAGTCTTCTACTTGAAGCATAAAGACAAAAAATAAAGCAACATACCAGGGTTTGTATAAATTAGAATTGTTAGGTTTGTTTTTTTTTTTAATACTTGGTCTTGATATTTTGCTTCCTACATCTTGTTGCATCTTACAGAGCAAATCAAAGTTCCCTAAACTAAACAAGGAGAGGGAAACAGAGGGAATGAGTAGGCTGAAGATAATATGACAACTTCTTGGTTTCTTACTGTTCATACTGCAACTTTTAAAAAAAATCACTTTTGTAGAAGATTATATGTAATTATAAACAGTTATCATTAGTTCTTTTAGGTAAATTGTATTATTAGTTACTACTATTTAATATTAATTGGTATATAAAATAGAAATTTATTGGGAAGATATTGATCAAATAATATATAACAGTGATATTATATTTTTAAGAGATTGGTTTGTATACAGTGTTCATCAATATTATACTATTTTATTGTGACAGTTCAGCTTTTTACAACTGTTGAGTCAGACATTTTATGGAGTTCATTCCGTCTTAAGACAACCTGTTGCTAAGCGGTTGATGTGGAATGAAATATTAGAAAAGGGATTTGGAGTCCAGAAAATTTTAGTTTGAATCTCAGTTCCATCACTTATTAGCTATGTAATTGTGGGCAACCAGCAACTTCTTGAAACTCTGGTTCCTTTTCTATAAGAGTTAAATCTCATAAGGATGTTGCAAGGATTTAATGAAGTTTGTTTATCTCACTTGCAGAGTTTAGCATAAGGTAAGAGGCTTAATTTTTTTTTCTTTTTATTTTTTTGTACCAGGGATTGAACTCAGGGTTGCTTAACCATTGAAGCCACACCTCCAGCCCTTTTTATTTATTTTTTTATTTTGAGTCAGGGTCTTGCTAAGTTGTTTAGGGCCTCCCTAAATTGCCAAGGCTGGCTTTGAATTTGTGATCTTCTTGCCTCAGCCTCCTGCTGGGATTACAGGCATACGCCACTTGCCTGGCCTTAATTGCTATTTCTTTTGTAGTTACCATAAAAATTGCTCAAACTTACTGAATAGTTTGAGCACTTACTGTAAGCTAGGTATTGTTATAGGTACTTACACAAGTAAGTAAGTAAGTAGTGTTTCCATCTTCTGCAATAACACTGAATAAAACCAATCCCTCTATTAATACCCCTTTAAGTATTTGACGACCACTTAGTCTGTTTGGTTTTGTTAAGCACATGTTTATCACATGACATTGCTTTCCCCTTTATTGGATGCAGTTTTTTCTTCAACTCTAAATCTCTGTAGGTCTAGAAATGTGGGCCATGAAAATAAACATTACCGTATACAGATTGATGCTGATGCATTCTTGGTGCCCAGGGAATTTGGTTTTGCATTAGTCTTCTAGTCAATATATATGTTATATATATAACATTTATTATGCCATGAATTCATAGGAAATAGGTTTCAGCAGTTCAGGCTCCTTTCCATTTGTTCTCACAAAATGTGCTTCTCTCTCGGGCTGGGGATGTGGCTCAAGCGGTAGCGCGCTCGCCTGGCATGCGTGCGGCCCGGGTTCGATCCTCAGCACCACATACCAACAAAGATGTTGTGTCCGCCGAGAACTAAAAAATAAATATTAAAAATTCTCTCTCTCACTCTGTCTCCTCTCTCACTCTCTCTTAAAAAAAAAAAATGTGCTTCTCTGGGTGGGGCAGGGTGGGGCAGGGTGGCGCTTCAGCTGAACCCAGGTACCTTTCTCTTTGGCTTCCTTCTTTTTCTGATCATTTTTCTAGTCACCCATTATATTAACAGTGCGTATTAAACTCTTGGGTTCATAACCCAGTCTCATATGAACAATTTCCAAGTCAACATTTTCCTTTTTCTGATGCACATTTAAATTTCTGAAACAAAATGCAAAGCTTTACATTTATCCTTGTAAAGTTTCACACTCATTTTAGTTTTTATTTCTCCTGTATTTGTTCTATCTGAAGATTGTATAAGCATGTCACCTGTGTCTTCATTAACGCACACATAATGAAAAACAATGTAAAGCTAAGAACAGAGTTCCAAGGCTCTCCCCTAAAGAATTATGTAAGTTGACAGAGCAGTACATTTCCCAATGACACTTAACATTCAACTCAACTCACAAACAACATATTTGGAAAAATAGTATGGAAAGTACTTTAACTTCTGAACTTTTGTTTTCTCAACTATAAAGTGAGTTGTAAGGATTAAATAAGGTAATACATATACAGTGTTTGGAACAGTGTCCAGCAGATAGTAAGAGTTCAGTGAATGTAAGGTATTATTTCCTCCATCTAAGAAGCTGTAATAGTCATTTTTTCTAAGTTGTAAATGCAGTGGACTTGGCATTACTTTTTCTATTTGAATTCAGGCTGACATCTAGTGACCATTTTATTCTCTGTTTATTCACAAACCATTTGCTTCATAATCTATTCTTGGATTTAGTTAAAGAGTTATAACTTTATGTATCTAATTTTTGAAATTTGCTTATCTGCTTCTCTAGCCCCCAGTATTTGAAGCAACTCTACCCAACTTCTGGATTATGACTCTCTCATTCTGAGATCTTTCTCCAAGATTGTCAGAGTCAGCTTTGTGATTACACTTGATCACAAAGTGTATGGAGTGGACTGCATTTGGGCCCAGAGGCTTGAACTCACATAAAGTTGCTTTAAGTCTCTTATTCAAGAGACTCAGGTTTCAGTTCTTAATCTTTTTCTGCAGCTATAATTTAAAACAGTTGGAAAAGAAAAGCAAAATACAAGTTGAGCAATTCTGTCTGTGATCTGTCAACCTTAGCAACATCCTCCCTGAGCAAGTGATTCTCAGTTCCTTGTTCTTGTTGAGAGATATTATGTGATTGTGGAGAAGGCACTAGATAAGAAAATATGTAACCTGCATTCTGATTTCCACTCTATCTCTTCATAGCCATGTGACACTATGTAAATTGTTTTATTACCTTGTGCTTTAGTTTTCTCATCTGCAAAAATGATAATATTTCTCTGTCAACTTTCAAAGAGGTATTGTGAGATACAGTATGTGAAATGAACTATTAGGTACTGTACAGTATAAGTGTGGAATAATAATTTATTTGAAGGTAGCTATAGATACTTTTAACAGTTTTTCTGGTCTCAGTTTTCTCTGAGCTTTCTTTTATAATACTGTATCTGCATGTCTTTGTTGTTCTGTCATGTTCATCCTAAATTCAGCACCATTAACTACTCTGCAGCATGTCACTCTATGTCCACACTGGATGCCTTACTTTTTCATCATTGGAATTGTTGATAGGTACATAGATAGAGTTTAGAATCCTCTCATGAGCCATTTTACTTAGCCACGTGGGGTCATACCAATGTTTTTTTGTTTTGTAACTTTCCGAACTGTTTTCCTAACAACTGTCATACATATTTAATTGTATCTACTGTTGTCTTTCCTACTGTTAGAACTTCTTATGATAAAATCATTTTATCCTGTTTTCCTATCTTACGTATTTATGTCTTTGTTGTCCGGTATATTCCCTCCTGGTCCCTTAGCCTTCTGAAAGGAATTTGTCAGCAAAGCAAGTAAGGAGTCATATTTTGCAGGATTAGACTTTTAACATTATATTAGGAAATTGTTATACATCTTTTATATGACTGGGTGGTATATGTTTTACATCTGTGTCAGTGTCAGTTTTACTTTTCTTTTTTATCCCTTCTGTTTTTCTCTTCTTGTCATACTCATTTATAATTGTACAATAAAAGTGTTGAATTTCATTGATTTAAAATCTTGCACCTTTTTTAAAAGTGATTATTTCTTCAAGTTTCAAGTGTTAGCAGTGCCGGGGATATTTTTTAAAGCAGGAGGCTCTCTCTAAAATTATTCCTGTAGTAAAAAATGATTCTGATAGCTAGACCAAAAATGGCTACTCATTGTGAATTATAAACATACAACCAAAAATTATCGTTTTAAAAAAGTATCGGAATACATACATTTTTTTAAATTAATGTCAAGTGAATATAAACTATTAAACTTTTTAAAAATTCCTTCTAGGCTGACAGCATTTCAGAAAGCATCTACTTTTCTTGATGGATCCATTCATCAAATGAAATATGCGTGTACTATTTTTAAAAGCTTTTTACTTCATCATAGAAAAGTTTACCCCCCCCAAATGAAAATGAGGACATTTGAGAGAGTGATTTGAGAAAGTGTCTTGTCAAATCGGTGAACCAAAGGATAAGTACTGAATAAATTAATCTAAAACACTATTTTTTAAACCAGAAGGCTCTCATCTTGGCAGAAAAACAATTTTGATTCAGTGTGTATCTTATGAAATGAAAAGTGAGAGACAAAAACAGACTTAATATAGATGAAGATATTTAGTAAATAAGCATTGTCAACTGTATTCTCATGAAGATAACTCAGTAATGTGAAATCCTGTACAAATCCTTGATTGTGGCCCTAAAAACAAGACTGTTTTTGATGGGACTGATATTAAGAGAAGTAGGACTATTTGTGCATTCAACTCACAGTGATAGAATTTGTAATCATCGGTATGAATGGCTTAATAGAGGAAATAAAGAAGATTTCATCTACATCCAAAAGTACAGTCACTTTTTTTTACTGCTGTTATTTTGAAAACCTTTCATAACCATTTAAAAATAATTGACAGCTATTTTTTAAAGATTAAAGAAAGGCAGATGTCTGCAAATAATTCTCCTCCATCAGCCCAGAAGTCTGTGTTACCTGCAACTATTCCTCCTGTGCTTCCAACTCCTTCTCCGTGTTCAAGTCCTCAGACAGGACTCTCTTCCCGACTCTCTAATGGAAGCTTCAGTGCACCATCACTCACCAACTCCAGAGGCTCTGTGCATACAGTTTCATTTCTACTGCAGATTGGCCTCACACGAGAGAGTGTTACCATTGAAGCCCAAGAACTATCTTTATCTGCTGTCAAGGATCTTGTGTGCTCCATTGTTTATCAAAAGGTACTGTGCTAGCTATTTATTTCAATTGTTTCTCTAATAATGTTTCTAATGCATCTCTATCAATTATATATATGTGACAATAAGTTAGCATGTAACAATGAGTTAACCCATAATGGATCCATCAGTAATTTATATCCTGATTATGAGCATTTTTAGAAATATTCTAGTAGACTATGAGCTGAAAATCTGAAATTTCAGAACCTAATTGGAAACCTGTATTCCAGATTGAGAATACCACTTATCCTAGCTTTAAAATGCTGCTGCTCTGTCTCTTAAAAGCAGGAGAATCTATAAAATCAGGGGGATATAAGAAATCTCATTTGCTTTCTGAGAAAAAGGACATTGAGGTGGCTTACCAAAAAGGCAAGATACAGCATCAGCTGAGTCCCAGGTCCACATTTTGTGTTTTCTAGTTGCCCTCTACTCTCTTTTGTACACTTTCCTTTCCCTTTAGATCCTGATTATTTTTCAGAGACGGTATTTGGTCATGTTTGTTAAGTTCAGTCTGTCAACTTCCACTTTTTCTGTGTTCCGATCACTTATATTTAATACAGTTTTCACTATAGATATATTTAAATATACAGGTGGTCTCCTGCTGATAATAGTTTGATTTAGGACTTCTCAACTTGATGATGATATGAAAATGGTACTCATTCAGTAAAACTACTTTGAATTTTCCTAGCTAGCTATACATGGTACAGTACTCTTGCAATGCTGGGCAGCAGCAGCCAGCCCCTGCTCCCAGTCAGCCAAGCCATCACAAGGGTAAACAGCTAACAGCACTACAGTGTACTGAGTTGCTAAGTTACTGATGTTTGGTAGGCTAGGTGTATTAAATGATTTTTGACTAAGTATTTTCAACTTAGGATGAGTTTATTGGAATATAATCATAAGTCAAGGAGCATCTATATAAAAATATTTGCTATTTGTTTTATATTTGTCCCTTCTGTTCTTGGGGACATTTTACCCCTTCCTTTTCTGCCTTCTTTTGAATTGAGTATTTTATATCATTTCATTTTATCTTTACTGCTGGTTTTTTATTATAAAATTGCCAAACAATTCTTTCAGCTATTTTCCTACTGTAGGGGTCAGTGGTTTACATCAAAAAGCAAAATCTAGTCTTCCACTTCTTTTATTTCTATATACATTAGTTCTTATCATTCACAGTAGTCATGCTCTAAAATCTCTGCAACTACTGAATTAGCAAGTACTGAACCATTGCTCCTAGTGGAAATACAGGTTAGGTTCCTCAGGCCTCTGTTCATAATATTTTTGTTAGTAAAGAAATTAACCTTGTACTCACACAGTCAGTAGCACCATAACTCATGGCTGAATAAAGGTTGATTAACTCAGCCAGAGTTTAGAGCCAATGGAAATTATCATACTTAAGGACCAGATGATAATAATCTGAAGGGTTTTTTTTCCCAGACATTTAAATTGTATCTTTCATTATATGAGCTTGCCATTTGTTTTCCCTATACTGAAAATGTAATAATCTGGTAATTTAAAATTCATTGAGGTCCACATCTAATCACAGTTTAATTAAGATAGTTGCACCTAGATAGAAAGAAAACAAATGCTAGTGACTTTGTTTTTTCTATTGGCAGTTTTCAGAGAGTAAATAGTATGATACAGTTGTCCCTTACCTCAGGACCATTATCTGTTATGGCCTTCAGTTGAACAAATACTTATGGTCCAGTCACAGTGCTAGGTACTACTGAAGCTCCTGGGAAGAAAGATTCCTTGCCCTTAACAATTTATGTTTCAGAAAAAATGAGTGAATATCAAATTACTGTAATGTAAGGTAGATCGTGAAGGAAAGGTTCAAGATGGTAAAATGACTCAAATAAGAAAAACTCCTAGACTATAGAGTTAGGAATGCCTTCCTTTTTGCTTTTGCCATCATCTCCTGTATACTTCACCTGGGGAAATAAACCTTACTGCTAGTATAAATAAACTAAGACTTTAATATCATCAGTAGTCAGTAAAAGAGCAGAAACGAATCCATTTATGCACAGGTTGACTTCTTTTTCATGGTGAAATGAATAAATCCTTGGGTACTATGTAAGCTAGGCCTAGGTATTTAAGAAATTCATGGAAATCTCTGCCTTCCTTGCTTCCCTGAAATAAACTAGGCAAGCATTTGTAGTTGCTAGCTGTGAGAGGTGACAAAAATATGTGATTACTTATGTGAAAGTATTACTGCAAGATTACTTACAAAAGTGTGCTGATGATTCCTAAAAGCATATTTGTGATCCAGGTTACTTTCATAACCTTCAAACATGCCACATGCTCTCTCATTAACTAGGCCTTTGTGCTGACATTCCTCTGCTTCAAATAACCTTTCCCCACCATATCCTCTGCTTGGACCTCCAGCAAATCTTGCTGATTGTTAATTTTCGCTTTATTTGAATGTATGTACCATAAAGCTCTATGAGGCGAGATAACACAGCCACAGTAAGTGCTCAATAAATATTTCTTGGTTGAATAAAGAAAGGAATTCAAGCTAGACACCATGACACACATCTGTAATTCCAGCAGTTCGAGAGACTGATGCAAATTATATAATTGCAAAACAATTCTTTCAGGATTCAACAAATCTTTAAAGATTCTTTCAACAATTCTTTTGCAAGTTCTAGGCCAGGCTCAGCAACTTAGCGAGACCCTCAAAATAAAAAGTACAAAGGACAGGGGATGTACTCATAGTAAAGTGCCCTTGGGTTCAATCCCCAGTACTAAAAAAAAAAAGGTGGAGGGATTCATATGAAGCAGCATGGTATTGTACTTAAAACATGAAGTTTACTAGTTGGATACCTTGGTTTATTATCTGAAAAATGATATTAAAAATAGTCCTCATTTTATGGGTTTTTTTTGTGTGTTGTGTATATGTATATATGTATTAAATGTTTATAAAATACTTAGCCCAGGACCTAGCACATAGTAATCACACAATTTTTTTAAAACAATATTTAAAAATAAATGTTAGCTTGTCAATCTGATCTCACTGGGTTTCTAACTAAAAGATCTCCAAATCTCTAGCCACTGTGTTTTAAGATTGCTCTCTGTTGAAAATATAATAGAATTCATCAGTGGTGATCTAGAAATGACTGAAAGTTACTAACCAACTAAATGTATGTCAACTTCCAGTTTTGTTCTTTATGAAATATACATATTTGTCAATCTGTTTTATATAGAAGACAAATTGATTTTTTCTTTGATCTGCATAGATAAATTCACAGTTTTCTATTAGTTCTTCTAATACTTTTTATTGGTACAGAAAATTAGAGGTTAATGGTTTATCAGTTATGTGATTGATTTACTTTTCTTGTATGCATGTGCAATTTATGATTTCTTTATTAGAATAAATATTCATCTTTCTTTAGATTAATGGTGATTGCATATATGATCAGAATCATATAATTTTGAGTTCGCCTAATTTAACTAGATAGTTAATTGTTAAACAGTGAGTAAGCATGCTTTTTTGTATTTCCATACCCTCAGGCTATTGTATCTAATATAATGAAATTAAGATACTTCTGCTTTATATACACATTCCCAAGGTTAAACTGCCAAAATTAAAAAAAAAAAAACATACATACAAACAAAAAAACCTATAGAGTCGCTACAGAGGGATAATAGTTAATAGATTACATAAAATCTTTTTTGTTGCTTTTGTTTTTGTTTGGTTAATCACTGAGCCACATCCCCAGTCCTTTTTATTTTATTTATTTTTTTTATTTTGAGACAGAGTCTTGCTCTAGGGGCTGGCTAAGTTGCTGAGGCTAGCCTTGGATTTGAGATCCTCTTACTTTAGCCTCCCAAATTGCTGGGATTACAGGCATCTGCCACTGCGCCAGGCTTAAGATCTTTGGTATCATAAGAGGGATAAGAAGACTAACTAAAAGTATGTAAATGCAAATCAGAGGTAAATTAGTATAAAATGGAGTTAACAATCAAACTTCTGAACAGTAGGAAACTCTTTCCCAGATCAGTAAACAGAAACAAAAGGGAAAATTACAGTGTGCAGATTTTATTGTACAAAATTGTGATATAAACATGTAAAAATAATAAAAACAAAAGAAAGAAAAATCTTTAAAGTGCTCAGAACAGAGCACTTTAAAGTGAACACTGACCTCAAATATTTGGTCAAATTATATAAAAATATATTTCACAAAAAAATTAATAAAATGGGAAAAAACATGGGGAAATGTTCAAAGTAGTTTTAAAATAAATATAGGCCAGGCACAGTGGCACATGCTTATTATCCCAGCAACTCAGGAGCCTGAGGCAGGAGGATCACAAGTTGAGACTAGTCTCAGCAACTTAGCAAGACCCTGTTTCAAAACAAAAAATAAAAAGAACTGGGATATAGCTCAGTGGTAAAGCACCCCTGGGTTCAATCAAACCAAAAATAAAAATAAATAAATAGATTAGGTATCATGTGTTCAAGTAGGGGGGAAAAGAAATTTGTATTCTTGATATGGGGCAGAACATAATAGAATCTTATAAAAATTTAAGGCTTATAGTGAGTTTAAGTTAATCCATTAAATTCTAACAAGGATAAAACACAAAATATATACACTGAGATTTTTATTTTCCAAGAAAATCTCTTTTCAATCAACAGATAATGTTTAGTTGAGCTTTGAATTTCATGACACATTTCAAGGGTGGAATGGGGTGGAGTCTCTTTTGTTTTTGTTGTTAGCATAAGCCAAAACTTAGCTTCCTTTTTTTTTTTTTTTTTGAAGCTTTGAAAGCCTTCCAGCATCCATGATACATTGTGATTGGTGCTTACTCATCTCTTATGCTTAGAAATATCTTACTTAAGCAAATGTTTGGTAAAGGACATTTTACCTGCTCTTACTGCTACCTAGGGATACTACAGATAATCTTTGATGGTAATTACTTGCATTGATGAAAAGATTTATAGTTGTCAGCACTGAAAATAAAAAGTAATGAGCATATAAGCACCAGTATTTGTTCCCATCCTACTTCATGTGTCTTGTGTCTTAGTTGTGCCCAAGTTGCTCTCCCTAGTGTAGATAGTTATTTAGTTTGTCTTCCTAGGGTTTCCTAAAACACTTTAAAGTTCTCAAGATGTTTGCTCCCTCAGGACACCAGTGGACCTTTTCCTCATTTCACATATGAATGTGAATTATACTGGGCGCATGCCTGTAATCCCAGAGGCTTGGGAGGCTGAAGCAGGAGGATCTCAAGTTCAAAGCCAAGCCTAAGCAGTTTAGCAATTCAGCAAGACCCTGTCTCTAAATAAAAAAAAGGGTTGGGGTTGTGGCTCAGTAGTTAAGCGCCTCTGGGTTCAATTCCCAGTACCACACACACACACACACACACACACACACACACACAAATGTGGATAAGCCCTTGTACTGTTCTTAATTGTGGAGTATTATAGTCTTGGTCTCTGATTTTAATATATAAGATCAAATTAAACTGTGGTTCTTAACTGAGGAGATTTTGATACCCACCCCAGGGGTCATTTCACAATGTCTGAGACATTTTTAATCTTCCCAATGGGAGCGGGGAAGCAATGCTACTGACTACTAGTTGGGTAGATGGCAAGAGTATTGTCACAATGCACCGGAGAGCCTCCTCAGTAGTTAACTGGCCCAAAATGTTAATAATGCTAAGGTTGAAACCACTTATTTAAACTGACACAAAAACAGAATTTCTGACCTTTGGAGAAATCTAAAACTTTTCTCTATTGACAGATCTTAGAATATTTCTTAGATTAAAATCTTCTAAATGTAAATTGTAATTTGAGATGTTCCAAGTAAAATTTCAGGTTGGGCTTGGGCATTTTTGTTTGTTTTAGGAATAGTGCATGGTTTCTTTTGTGAATATGGATATAGTTAAACAGTGAATGTAAGATTTTAACCTGTAGGGGCTGGGGTTGTGGCTTAGTGGTAGAGCACTTGCCCTCACATGTGGGACACTGGGTTTTATACTCAGCACCACATAAAAATAAATAAAGATATGTCCATCTTTAACTAAAAAAAATACTTAAAAAAAAAAAGATTTCACCAGGCACAATAGCTTACACCTGTAATCCCAGAGGCTCGGGAGGCTGAGGCAGGAGGATCATGAGTTCAAAGCCAGCCTCAGCAATGGCAAGGCACTAAGCAACCCAGGGTGACCCTCTCTCTAAATAAAATACAAAATAGGGCTAGGGATGTGGCTCAGTGGTTGAGTGCCTCTGAGTTCAATCCCTGGTACCCCTCACCCCTAAAAAGATTTTAACCTGTGTATATATTAGAGTCCCTTTTTTTGTTTTTGTTTTTTTTTTAAGAGCTGGGGATTGAACTCATGGCCTTGTGTATGCTAAGCAAATACTCTGCAACTGAGCTACCCCACCAGATTCCTATTTCTTCGTATTAGTTGGTAAAACAAAATTAAGCACAAATAATATATCTGTCTTCTAGAGATTTATAAACTGAGGATAGCACGCTGTGGTTTCTTTGTTTTTTGTTTGTTTGTTTGTTTTCATGATAAAACCCAAAGAACTAATGGGACTGGCAATCAGACATATCTGAGCAGCAGGTGGAACTGGGAATGAGCCAAGTAAAAATTTGCTTATCAGATCCCAGGTGGGAGGCACAATCAAGAGAATGATTACAAGTGAGCAAATAAGTACTGAGGGAATAGACCAAAACTTTGGCCCATTTTATAATGATGCTTCATGGGTTCCAAATAGTGAAATTGCATTAGCTTTGTTATTAGTTTTTTTTTTTTTTTTTTTTTTTTTTAAGAATAATCCAAGGAAGACATAGCAGAGTGTATTATCTCAGTAGAATTTCAGTAGCGAGGAGACAGACCAAGGATGCAGAATTTTTATTTTGTCACTTTCTTCTTTTGTGTGAAGTTACAATCATAATACTCATCTCTATAAAAAAATGTGGTGATTAAAATACAAAGCTGATAATACAATGTCTGGCATATAATTAGTGTTCAGAAATAGTAATACCTGTGGTTTTTTTAAGTGTTTTCAAATCTGGAAATATCATTGGTCTTGTAGAAGCCTTAAAACTAATAAATATCAGAACATGTATAGCCAATACTGTTATTTTGCTTTGCTCTTAACTTTTTAGTATTTAGCAAACTATAAAAAATAAGATTCATTGTTTATCTTATTAAAGGACAGGGGTTACTTGTTTTAGGAACTTTCAGGAAAATAAATAAGATGACTTATGTCAAGCGCTTTGTACAATTTCTGGTGCATAATGACTATACTCAATGTTATCTTTCCACCTTGCTTTCATATTGTCAGGAGGATTAGATGTTACAGCCATAACATTACTGCTAATGTTAATTTGTTGAAT
Source organism: Spermophilus citellus (assembly GCF_964194105.1). Taxonomy (NCBI): domain Eukaryota; kingdom Metazoa; phylum Chordata; class Mammalia; order Rodentia; family Sciuridae; genus Spermophilus; species Spermophilus citellus. Next base: position 86,823,107 of record NC_138193.1, read on the forward strand.
GAACATAGTAACTGGAGTGAAAAAGGAAATACACAGAAAGCAAGTCTTTTTAAGTTTGTAGCAATGTTTAGCAAAATCAAAATTATTCTGACTAAAGCTGACCATCTGCGTTTAGCTGATTTTAAAACATTTAGTTTTAGTTTTGACCATTTACATGATACTAAACCTGAAGACAGCGATTGCAGCCTGATTTTATGAATGATTTTGGTCTACTGAATGAGTATATTGTCTCTGTAGAGACGGGTTGAGTATAATTTTCAGGTTCTGCCAAGGCAGAGCAAAAAAACCCAGCTGTATCTTTTGTTTTCCAGAGACCTATTGTCAGTCTGTCTTGTTTTCTCTACTCTATTCTTTTTTTACTACAGCTGTGTTACAGTGACTTGGTGACATCCTCCCCTTTTCCCCTACATTCTTTGTCTAGGCAAAACATTACTAATCTGGAGGCTCAAACTAGAAGAAGAAATTTTTTTTTTAATTCTGCTTATTCTGGTTAAAACCTTGGTCCCAGAAAGTTTGAATTAAATATAATCAGAATTAATAACAAAACAAGGAAATAAAAGAAAAAAATTGCTCTGGTTTGGGTCAAAAAGGCAGGTGTTAATTGAAACAGCTTTTCTGGTATGTAATATCCATAAAATTCTGAGTTGGAGATTAATGATGAAAGGTAAAAATAAATTCAAGTTCATGTTGAATAATTTTCTCATTCTCAACTAGACTTTATTGCTTTGTGTATATATCATAAAGTCAATGGAATTCTTCAACACTTCAAAAATTGATGTTAAGGGCTGGGGATGTGGCTCAAGCGGTGGCGCGCTCGCCTGGCATGCGTGTGGCCGGGGTTCGATCCTCAGCACCACATACCAACGGGGATGTTGTGTCCGCCGAGAACTAAAAAAAAAATAAATATTAAAAAAAAAATTCTCTCTCTCTCTCTCTCTCTCTCTCTCTCCCTCCCTCCCTCCCTCCCTCCCTCCCTCCTCTCTCACTCTCTCTTTAAAAAAAAAAATTGATGTTAAGTTAATATTAGACTTGGTTCTGGGGAATTTAGTAATGCCAAATTAATTGCTTAATATTCACCAATCTGGAGCCATAGCTTAGTTAATGGTAGAGTACTTGCCTAGCATGTGTGAGGTCCTGGGTTCAATTCCTGGCATCACAAAAATAAGATTAAAAAAATAATAATAGTCAATAGATTTTTTTATCTTTTAGAAATCTTAAAACTAGTAAGGACCTGTTAAATAACTACATTCTAGGTTCTTAGGGATTTTAGAGGAAACCTGAAAAGAGAACATTCTTGCCAATTATTTTCTATTATCTGATTTATGCATAAAAAGACTATCTTAGTATCAAATTTGAAAATCATGTAAATATTCAGCATCTCAAATTAAGGGCATATGAAAAAAATCTGTGGTGCTGAGAATGTTTTATATCTTAACCTAAGTGGTGGTTACATTTATATAAATTTCCCAGTGTCTCTATACTCTTGACTCCTTTATTCCCTATATCAGGGTTTCTCAACTTTAGCACTAAATGGCATTTTGAGCCAGATACAGGCTTGCGCACGCACACACACACATACACACACACACAAGTGGGTCTGCATGTGCATAGTTTTCAGACTTCCTAAATGAGATTAGTTACTTATTATACCCAAAACAAAAACCTTTTTTAAAAAAAGTAAATTAAGTGGCCAGTCACAATGGCACATGGCCACAGTGGCTCAGGAGGCTGAAGCACGAGGATTGAGAGTTCAAAGCCAGCCTCAGCAATTTAGCAAGGCCCTAAGCAACTAGGCAAAACCCTGTCTCTAAAAAAAAAAGGGCTGAGGGTGTGGCTAAGTGGTTAAGTGCCCCTGGGTTCAATCCCCAGTACCAAAAAAAAAAAAAAAAAAAAAAGGAAAAAGGAAATGTATGTTAAAACTCCCATGGTTTCCCAGTATATTTAAAATGAAATCCATACTCTTTTAAAATAATGATAAATTATTCATTCAAATAATGTTAAATTCTGAAGCTTCTGTTTATATGCAAAAATTGTATGATGTGACCAAGTAAAATAAAAACTTGCAAGCTTCCTAGCTCATCTAACATTTTAGTGACAGAAGTTTAATGACATGAGCTTAACCTTAAAGAACTCTCAAAAGGGCTGGGGTTGTGGCTCAGCCATAGAGCGCTCGTATAGCACATGCGTGGTCCTGGGTTTGATCCTCAGCACCACATAAAAATAAACAAAATAAAGGTATTGTGTCCAACTACAACTAAAAGATAAATATTAAAAAATATTTTTTTAAAAAAAGAACTCTCAAAATATGTGTTGCTTAAATAATTTTTTTGCAAGTATTGGAATCTTATAACAAGCATAAGTTAATGCCATAAAAAGGAACTTCTGTAAAATTCTTGTAGAAAAATGAATCTTTTGTTCTTGAAGCCATATCTTTCATGGAAAATCAAAGAAAAGAGTCCAAAGTGAATAAGGAGAATGTGTGGGAGTGGGAATTTAATACCTTTGTGATGAAATTCTGTTTCTTTCCCATATGGACAGGGAAAAGAGTTCATTTTGCACAATCAAGAAGGCTCATAGGTATAATCTGTAGAAAGCAAATCAAGAAAAGCCAGTTAATTCTCATGATAATTTTATGAAATAGGCACTGTTTTACAGATGGAGAAACTGAGGTAAGATTATACAATTAGTAAGATTTGAACTCAGGGCAGTTTGACCTTAATTTTACTGCTCACTCCACATCCCATCAATAGAGACTAGTAGAAAGCAATGCAGTTGTGAGTGCAGGGAGAATAAGAACTTCCTTTGTTAATGGAATGATCTCTATTGCTAAGTAAAAAATTTTAAAAGGTACAGAAAAGTGTAGTGTGCCACCATCCATGTAAAAGGGGAAAACACATTCATGTTTACTTGATTGTATATAAAATATTTTCAAGATTCTGGGCGGTATTGATTATAGGATAGATAACTAAGCAACTAGGACTTAGATTTTGCCCTCTACTCTTTTTAACCCTTTGAATTTTTTTTAAATATATTTTTTCTAGTTGTAGATGGATACAATATCTTTATTTATTTTTAAAGAGTAGAATATCCCAAAGTATAAAATAAATATCCCTGAGTCTATATGGACATTTATAAATGATTGAATAAACAAATAAATGGAGGATAATAGACGAATCTCCTAGGTAGAAGAATTCCAAATAATTTTTGTAGATATTCTACCTTCAAGGAAAGAGAACATAACTTTCTGCTTATTAAGTGGGGGATGCTCATTTTAACTTACTTTGAAAAAATATGGTCTGGACAGGGGGTGGGTGGGTAGATTTGCAGTGGAGAAATTTGGCAAACCTTAACTCAGTCAACATCAGTGATGTCATATAATAGCTTCCCTTGATAGGATATAATGAAGATGACACAGAATGGCACTTAACCTCTGTGGTCTACCTCCCTGACACCAATAATCCCAGTCTAACCATGAAAAAACATCAAACACATTCCAGCAATGGGGCATCCTACAAAATACCTGACCAGCACTCTTTAAATACAACAGTCAAGGGCATTAGAGTCTGAGGAAATCATCACAGCCAAAAGAGGCCTCAGGACGACTAAAGGTAATGTGGTAACATGGATGGGATACTGGAACAGAGAAAGGACATTAGGTGAAAACTAAGGAAATTTTAATAAAATATGGGCTTTAGTTGATAAAGTTAGGTGATTAATTTATAATGTACCAAACTAATGTAAAATGTTAATAATAGGGTATATGGGAACCCTCTATGTACTATTGTCTGAATTTTTCTATAAGTATAAAACTATTTTTAAAAATAAAGACTATTTTTAATATATTGAATAATGTTTTTAAAGTAAATTTAGAATTCAGGTGTCTATGGGAAAAGAAAACCTGAGCATCTTTTCAAGTTTTAAGCTCCAGAGGTGGTTCTGATGTGTAACCAGAGTTAAGGCATTGTTTTACGTATTTATTCATGCTTGAAAGAACTAATTTCTGAATTTGTTAAAATTATGAACAATATCCCTGTATATCCATTTCATTGGCAGATTGTTTTGTTTATTTTGCATAATTGTTTAGACTTTTTAAAGTGTGTTCTCATTGTTTATTTCCTGTTTCTTCTTTTTAGATGTTTATCTTTAATATATTTATGCTTCCAGACTTCTAATATTTTTAAACCTTGGCCACAATGTTTCCCTCATGTTCAGTGACAGTATTTAATCTTTTGTTGTTGTTTTTTCCAAGCTACATTTTCTATTATCATTTAGTACTGACCCTTGCTTTCAGATAATCTTACCAAACACACCTAAATCTCTTACCAGCCATACCATTAAATTATAATCTCGAGTAGCAAAAATCCATTTATTTTAGGCTAGTTATTACAACTTTTCCCCTCAGAATTCTTAATTTGTCAATTTTATAGATGAGTATATTATGAAAGTATTTACTAGCCTAGAAAATGACTTTATTCTTTATTACCACCAATAGCTTTCCAGCCTCTGATGTATAAATTTTTATTTTAAATAAACATTTGTAATACTTTCTGTAATTTTTTAACTTGCTCTTGGATCTCTTAATACCAATTTCTTGTTGTTATTATTCATTAGGTCATATGTCTGTTAAGAAGGTTATATTTGTTTTTTGTCCAAGCTGTAAATTTATTTTAATGTTGTTTTCCTTCTTTCATTGGTATGTTTATTAAATTCAGTTCTTCATTACCATTCTTTAGGACTTCTGCTTTGATCAAATCAGCATTAATGATCCATATGTTTTGTTAAAGAGAGAAGTATTCTTCATCTCTTTTCATTTTGTATTATATAATCCAGACTCTGATTTTTATTTCCCATACATTAGCTTCATTCTTTGTTTCAGGAGATTGCTCTGGTCTCTTCTATTTCAGTTTATTTACACAATGCTATAAGCATTATTTTTTTTAGGTAACAGATTTGTTCATATTATTGCTTTGATCTGAGTCTCTCCCTCTTGGATACAGAATAATATGAACCACCAGTATTTATTGATCATAGTGCTATCAAGAAATTTAATTTTGACAAGAACCCTATAAAGCCACACTACTATGTTATCCCCATTTTATAAACAAGAAACTGATAAAGGGATGTTTCATAGCTGATCTAAGTTTCTGTAGTTAGTAAGTAGCAGAGCTTGAACTAACTCTGTCAACTCCAAGGTTTTTAGTATAGTCCGCCAGGCCTGTGTGCATATTTGTGCTATTTCTGCCCGGTTCTTCCCTACCTCATTCTTCAGTCTCATGGCTACACTTCACCTTGTTCCATTTACCTTGTACTTTCTCAACAATGACACTTACATGTTTACCTTTAGCTTATGGAACCCATGCATGCCCCCACCAGCTTCTTTAACTACAGTTCTGTTTAAATATCATTCTGTATCCTTTACTACACTTTCCCAGTTATTTATTTGCTTTTATTTCTATGATTTTGTTTTTATTTCATTTTCATCATTAACTTAACCATGTGGTATAATATTTGTGTTTATTTCTTACTAGATTGTAATCTCCTAGAAGGTAGTATCTTTTTTTCTGTTTACACATTATGGGGCAAATACCTTGCATTTAGCAGACTTACAAGAAATATGACTTTTAAAATTCAGCTTCATTCATACAAATATTTTATCAGAAGCTAGACATGGTAGTACATGTTTTTAATCCCAGTTACTTGTGAAACTGGAGCAGGAAGATTGTAAGTTCCAAGCTGGCGTAAATAACTGATCAAGACCCTGTTTCAAAATTAAAAAAAAAAAAAAACAGGGATAGGAATGTAGCTTAGTGATAGAGCACCCCCACCAGCATTTAAAAAAAAATATTTTGTTAGAGTGTTTATTTTTATAAGGATGAAATGTGGAATTTTTTTTATTCACTGTGAAAAATTGTTGGAACTAAGTTATGAAGATATTCTCTAATTAAAATTTTAACATTTTAAAATTAATTTATTTTAAATTTTAAATAAAAATGTAATAATTTCCTGAGTCTGTATTTTTATTGTTATCTTTCCAGCTGAGAATTATTATAGTGTTAAATATTTTAAAGCATATTATGAACTTTTATAAATCCTATTGGGCAACTCAAATTATTGAAAATAGAATTAGTTTTATAAAAATCTAAATATTTCTATTTTTTCCTATTATTTAACAGGTTCAAAAAATACTAATAATCTCCCAACTTTCTAATGAAGTTCTTGTTTTCAGTTTTTTAAATTTTAACTTTAAAAAATAAAAGATTTGAGAACTCTTGAGAGAGAGATATAAAAGATTTTTCTCATGGGGAAAATTAAAGTCAGAAAACAAGAGGAAGGTAGGTTGCTTCTGCACCTAAAAACACCTGCCATAGATCCTAGACTGGTAAAGTAGACTACAAATTTGGCTTGTTTTTTTCTAGTAGGCAAAGTAAACACAAAAACATCACTGATTATATATGATCCAAGTTGCTCATACAAAACTAACCAGGGAACTTTTGTTTCATGGGTCCTCACAAAGCAGGGCTATTGTATGAAGTAGTAAACTCTATCACCAACAACATCCCTAAAATAAATGCATTTATAGTTTTATGTGATTTCTTTCAGGCCATTCAACATAGGCCTGATAAGGCCTGACACACTGTATAGTTTATTAAAAAATATTTTGTGAGGAGCTAAAATAAGTTATGAATGTTCATAATTCTTGAGACCTGAAGAATTTTCTAGAGCAGCATATCCCAAGACCCTAGTAGGTTTGAAGATGATCTCATTTTTAAAAATTGATTGGGAAACTAAACATGGTTATTTTGTAAGGCCAGTATTTAAAATCCTCTCTTAACCTCAAACTATTTACTATTAAAAATATTAGTCATACATCTTCATATTTTAGGCCACATACAAATCCCCAAAGTGTCTTGGCACTATATTGACAAAATGGAGAAGCCTTAAAATGATACAGATAGGGCATATGTGAACAAATCTGCAATTCTCCTGCTCTGGCCAAAGGTTTTTTTTGTTTGTTTGTTTGTTTTAAAGAAAGGTATTGTAAATGATGCATTTGTAATTACAGTGAGTAAATATAAATAAGGTATTAAATAAATGCTAGAGACTGTGTGTCTGGCAAAAATATTGGAAATAGCAGTCTTGTGACTATAGTTTGATTATTATTGGTCTTCTAAGCATTGTTTTACAATGTACTAGGATGGTGGAAGTGTTCTATATCTGTCTTGTTCAGTATGATAACTTGTAGCTAGCATGGCAGTTGAGTGCTTATATATAATGTGGCTTGAGTGAATAAGGAATCAAAATTTTATTTTTACTTAATTCTAATTATTTTACATTTAAATAACTGCTTGTGATTAATAGCTACATTAGGCAACCTTAATAGACACCTGAGATAAGCAGCTTATAAAGAAAAGGTTTGGTTTGGCTCACAGTTTCAAAGGTTTCACTTGCTTTCAGTGAAGAAACACATAATAGTAGAAGCATGAGGCAGAATAGAACTGTTCACCTCATGAGGGAACAAAAGACAGTTAAAAAAAAAAAAAAGACCAGGGTCCCACAGTCCCTTCAGGGAACAATGACATAAAAACCTTCCAGTAACCCTACTTACCACATAAGTGCTCCATGATCTCCTAATAGCACCACCCCAAGGTGCCAAGCCTGTAACACATAAATCTTTGGTGAGGACTTAAGATCCAAACTATAGTAGCAAATATAGAAACTATATATCAGACAATGCAGTTCTAGAGAATGTGAAAAACTACTTGTCTTTCAAGCTATATAATAATAAGAGTATGAGTTCAAGATTATATTCTTCATCAGCAATATAAAAATTCTCTATTTCAAAGAGGTGTGGGGCTGGGGATGTAGCTCAGTGGCAGAGCATTTATCCAGCATGTAGGAGACATTGGGTTCAATCCCCAGCACGACACAAAACAAACAAACAAAAAAAGTGCTTTCATTCAAAGAGATTTTGTCTTTTAAGATAATCAGTTGGGGCTGGGGATGTGGCTTAGGCGGTAGCGCGCTCTCCTGGCATGCGTGCGGCAGGGTTCGATCCTCAGCACCACATACAAACAAGGATGTTGTGTCTGCCGAGAACTGAAAAATAAATATTAAAAAAAAAAAATTCTCTCTCTGTCTCTCTTTCTCTCTCTGTCTCTCCTCTTTCTTAAAAAAAAAAAAAAGATAATCATTGACTATTTATAAATTTACTTTTCTATTTTTGAATTTTAACCACAAAGCTTGAGTGTGGTTTTTTTTGGATATCAATAAAATTGCTATCAAATAGTGTTAAGCTAAAACACTATTAAAAATTCTCTCATAACTTTGAGACATTTACTTATAAAAACAGAAAGTTATGAGTATATTGATATAGGACTATTTTCCCACAGTTTCCAGAGTGTGGATTCTTTGGCATGTATGATAAAATTCTTCTCTTTCGCCATGACATGAACTCAGAAAATATTTTGCAGCTGATTACCTCAGCAGATGAAATACATGAAGGAGATCTAGTAGAAGTTGTTCTTTCAGGTAAGTAAATAACTCCTTTTATTTTGTTCTTTTTTATTTTAATTTTTGCAAAGAGCTTTATTTTCTGCATTAAATGCTATGTTCAGTTACATTTGGTCTTGGTACTATATGGTTGCTTACTTCTTTCCTCTATAAAATAGTCATTACTATGTAATTTTACTTTTAGGAAGATTACTTACTACTTTCACAGATGAAAAAAGTAGGAAAATGAACTGCAAATTACTTGGGTTTTACTAAATTAATGGAATTGTCAATTGAACTGACAAAGAAATATGTTCTTTTTTATCTGAATCAAATAAATAAAACAATATTAAAATTTTGTTTTCTTTTTCCCATTTTATAAACAGTTTAGATGAGGGAAATTGAGGTTCAGAAAAGAGAATCGGAAAAAAAAATTAAAGATATGAAAGAGGAAATAACAGTACTGGTTTCCTTGGCTTAAAAAAAAATGCTTCTTCCTAGTAGGGACTGAATTAGAGAAAATTATATTCCATGATTGTATAATTATGTGTCAAAATGAACCCTAATATTATATATAACTAAAATGAACTAATAATATCAGAAAAAATTCTTCTTCCCATTTTGTTCCCAATGAGCATTTTCCTCTTTACCTTATTTGCTTTTGCCATTCCTTGTTCCTTAACTCCATTTTTAGTCTCATCAACAGTTTATGGGCAAGATTGTTAGTGACATATGTAAAGGGAGAAAGAATGTCATAATTATGCACATAATAGGTCTGTGATACTTTTTGTTTGACAAGAAAGGAAGACTGATAGAAAAAGCAAATAAACTTGCCACCTAAGAATTCAGAGTCCTGCTACCTCGTTTCCCTCACCCCACACTCATCTTTGAGCCTATTCTTTAGAGCCTCTCTGACCAACATCACCTTTCTTTATTAGTTCCTACTCCTCTTATATTTCTGTTCTTCTCATTCATCTAGCCCCTCCCCATCACTCTTCTAAACTACAACCCCAAACTATGTATGTATACTTTCCATTCCTTGTCTTTTTCACTCATGAGGGGCTTCCACTCCTTGCCTTCCCTGCAAGTCATGCTCACGTCTATTCCTTCTTTGTATGGACCAGTCGGAATAAAACCACAAGGATGTATAGTAATTATACTTGCAGGTTTGTTTTTTTGTTCACTGAGAGGGAAGGAGTCTCTCTCTCTCTTAATCACTAAGACTATGGAGAACAAACAGATTGTATCATGGGATCCTAAATTAGGACTCTTTTCCAACAGAAATTTGTGATAAATTGAGGTTAAGTTCCACAGTATTTTCATTTTAATTTTAGTGTTTTTTCCCCGGTGTATTGGAAGCTAAACAATTTTTAATTAGTTAAAATAGATCTAACAACTATTTATCTTCTTGTCATTATATGAAAATGCTTATGAAGGACCAAATAATCTGCATACGGACCTCCAAGTTGAGTTGGAGTTCAAAATTTGAAGCCAGTGGACTTTCTAAACAAGTTTAAAATTCACAGTATAGAATGTGGAAAATAATTTAATTTTATGGTCAAATGAAAATTTTAGAGAAATGGTGATTCTGTTTCAACATAAATGTACATGGTGAGCATTTCTGATCTCCTTGTAATTACAAATGCAAAGTTTATTTTAATACTTCTCTTTTTAAAAGCTTTGGCCACAGTAGAAGACTTCCAGATTCGACCACATACTCTCTATGTACATTCTTACAAAGCTCCTACTTTTTGTGATTATTGTGGTGAGATGCTCTGGGGATTGGTACGTCAGGGACTAAAATGTGAAGGTATGTGGTTTAAATTTTTTCATATTTGCATTTTTTATTATTAAAGAAAAAACAAGTCATAGTTGGATCTAGTAGTAACCAGGGTTTAGAATTGCAAAGATTAGCTGGGTGCAGTGATTTGGGAGGCTTCAGCAAGAGGGTCACAAGTTCAAGGCCAATCTCAACAACTTAAGCCCCAAGCAACTTAATGAGATCCTATCTTGAAATAAAAAATAAAAAGGGCTGGGAATGTAGCTCAGTGGTAAAATACCCCAGGTTCAATCCCCAGTACTGAGAAGGGGAAAAAAAAAAAAAAAAGGATTGCAGAGATTATAAGATTCTGTTCCTACTTCTGCCACCTACACATTTTTATTCGTAGGCAACTTACTAGACCTGAGGATTGATTTCTCTGTAAAAATATATTCAACCCCACTGGTTTCATGAATGGTTCAAATAAGGTAATATAGATAAAACATTTGGCACAAAATGTGGCTCAGTAAATATTAACCTCCTTACTTAAAAGTTTTTAGAAAGTTAAGTTTCTTAAATATAATGGTCAAAGTCATTCTAAATTAGAATTGCTAGGGGATAGGCTGCAGATGTACATTTTTTACAAAGAAGCAGTCTTTTAGTATGTAGGGTCAATAAACTTTTTTGTAATAGCCAGAGAGTAAATATTTTAGGTTCTGCAGAGCATGTGGTGTCTCTGGTGACTTAATTCCGTTGTTGTAGTGTGAAACAAACCATAGACAATACATAAACAAATAGCATGGCTGTGTTCCAGTAAAAGTTGTATTTTTGAACACTGATATTTGAGTTTCATACGGTTTTCTCATCAAAGGAAAGATATGATACATGACCACCGTTTGCTGCTGGCCACTGTATTAAGCTGTGGCTCTCAAACTTTACCAGGCATCATAAAACACTTAGGTAGGCCCCCTCCTGAGTTTCTAATGAAATAAATCAGAGGTGAAACCAGTAATTTACATTTCTAACAAATTCCAAGGTGATTGCCTTTGGGATTGCACTTCAGGATCTACTACTTTAAAGCTAACTTAACCTTTCTGCATGTTTCCTGTTCTTGAATTTGTAACCTTCTACTTAGCCTGTCATCTGAGTTCTTAATCAGGGTAGGTATTGTTGACAGAGAAAGTAAGTTAAATAAAAGAAGTGATAGTTTTTTATGTGTCACATGTAAGCAGTAAAGTTTTTTTGATCTTACATTTTACCTTTTAAAATATATTTAGGTTGTGGACTAAATTATCACAAACGGTGTGCCTTCAAGATACCAAATAACTGTAGTGGAGTAAGAAAGAGACGGCTATCGAATGTATCTCTACCAGGACCTGGCCTCTCAGTTCCAAGACCCCTACAGCCTGAGTGTATAGCCCTTCTCAGTGAAGAGGTATGTATTCTAAGGAAATAGAAGGAGGTTTTGCTAGTTATTCCTAATGCTTCCACAGGGTATGACATCATTCTAGAATATAACTTATATAATTAAATATAGTAATATTCCTATACTTAAGAAGTTTAAAATGTAATAATGAAGACAAATCTTACCAGTAGGAATAAATTGGATTTTGTGTACCTAAGGATTGCATTATTTTATCAATTGGGCCATTGCATTAGCTACTAGCCAGTATCCTGGCTCCTGGTCTCCATACTTAACTTTCCATCTCATATAAAACAGCCAGATGAGTTTCCCTAATATGCAACTTGATGTTGCTTCCCACTAGAAAACTATTAGTTCGGGAGCTCCAGAAGAACAGAAACAATAGTGTGTGTGTGTGTGTGTGTGTGTGTGAGAGAGAGAGAGAGAGAGAGAGAGAGAGAGAGAGAGAGAGAGAGAGAGAGAGAGAGAGATTAAAAGAGGGAATTTATTAAATTGACGTATACAGTCAAAGGTTTAATAGTCCTACATGGCCATCTGTAGGCTGGAGAGCTGCTCAGTCGAAAAAGCTGAAACCTCAGAGTGTAAGAAGGACCAATAATGAACCCCATTTCAAGGCTACAGGCCCCAAAGTGTCTTGGAGAGTTTCTAGTGCAAGTGCACATTCAAAGGCTGAAGAAGCTGGAATCTGTGATGGCAGCAAAAAAAAAAAAAAAAAAAGAATACTCCCACTTAAAAGAGGATAGTATGCATGTACAAGTTTTCTTCTTCTTCCGCTCTTTGTTAAAGCCAGGACCCCAGCTTATTGGACAATACACATCCAGGGCAGGTCTTTCCCACTCAGTTCTGTGACCTGCATGTCAGTCATCTATGGAAACACCCTTCCAGACACACCCAGAAGTAAGCTTTATGGATTTTCTAAACATTTCACAATCTAGTCAGGTCCATAACCAAGATTAACCATCACAGAAATCTTTATATAGTCTATGTTCCTGGCAGTCTATGTTATTCCAACATTTCCTGCACATCCTTGTTCCTCCTAACTCTGTTCTTCATGTCAGTCGTACATAGTTTTTCCAGACCTACCTCAATAGCTACCTACCTGCCTTTCCCAATTTTCCTTACCTAGAAGTTATTTTATTTTGTGAATGACATCATACTTTTCAAAACTTTCTAATTGTGTATATGACATACTACCTAATATCACTTTTGTGTCCCAAAGGAGTTTATTATCTATTTAGAGAAGACAATATTTGTGTCTTTATGTGCCCCTAATGCTCATCACAGTAACTGGTACTTAGTAGATACTCAGTTGGTGCGTGAACTAGTGAGTGAATGATTCCATTGAACCTCACATTTTGAGGTATATTCATAAGTCTGTATACACATAAGACAGTGGAGACCCAGAACCTGTCTGAGGTCACAGAGCAAATGAATAAGAGATATTAGAATTAAATCCAGATCTCATTATTTTTAAATCTGTGATTTTTCTCCCTAATGTATTGTGCTTCTCAAAGATAAAGGTAGGAGAAAAAAGAAATAACTCCCTTAATCATTTAATAGTACTTGAAATGACTTTCATCCATAGGTTGTAATCTTATCATTTAGTTGTTTTATAACCTTTTTGATCTTCAGTATGTTAGTGGCAAAATCAAGACTTGGGATATTGTCTTGATGCCCAAGGGGGTTACAAGATTTTGGTATACTAAGATATTGGGGTAAAACGTCTTATTTTAAAGTAGAAGAAGAATACTGTGGCATAGAGACCAAGAACAAGGAGTTAGGTATAAACATGTGGAAAAGCTTGGGTGAAGATTGATAGTAGGAAAGTTGGTGCATCTTATGAACAAGTTCATGGATGCTCAAGTCCTTTATATAACATGGTATAGTATTTGCATATAACTTTCACACATCCTCTTGTATATATTTTTCTTCTTCCTCCCCTTTTCCTCCCCTTCTTCCTCCTCTCCTCTATTGATCTTCCTTTCACTCCTTTATTTTTGATTCGTACTTTCAACATGCACAGAATTGTGAAATTCTCTTTGGTACATTTATATATGCATATACTCATATACTTTAAATCATTTCTAGATTATTTATAATACCTAATATGCTGCAAATGCTGTGTAAATAGGTGTTGTTCTTACTGTTTTGGGAACTTTATTCCTAAGAAAAAAAAAGTCTGTGTTTGTTCAATACAGATTCATCCACCATAGGTAAACTACATTTGTAGTTCAAGGTTGGCTGAATATGTGGATGCCAAACCCATTGGTACAGGAGGCTAACTAGTTAAATTTAAATCTCTTGGCTTATATTTTATCCTAAAGATGAAAGTTCCTTAGGAAAGTATAAGAAGTAGAGTGACAAGTTTGAATTGGCTTGATTGCTTAGAATATTTTACAACAAGTAAAACTGGTAGAGTGGAAAGTCCTCAAGGTTTTGTTTTGTGGATCTAGTCATGCAGTCTCAGAAAGTTAGATATAAAGTAAAGGAAGAACTCGGGAGGAAAATCACAAGGAAGAAAGATAAGAAGAGAGGATACACTATAGGAACAGCGGAGACAGCTGAACAAAGAGAAGAGCAGAGTGGCTCACATGTGCCAGGCTTTGTGCTAGGAGCTTTACCATGTCTCCTAACCACACTCCTAGGAGCTATAGTCTTGTCCTGATTATATAGGTAGGGAAATGAGAAAGAAAAGTTTGTGAGTCACTGAGATATTATTCGTATTAGAAATCTTTGAGTCTAACAAGATGGTTTTTGTTCACATGTAAGAAGGCCGTTTCTGTTATTATATCAGAAGTCAGTCTAAAGAGGAAACAGAGATAGAAGAAGAATAGAAGAAGATATACTGTTCATTGAGTTTGGCTAGATTGGGATCACTAAGGTTAAAGAATCCAAAATTGAGTGCTGACTTTTTGAAGATGAGACAGTTAAGTGCTTCTTTATATCCTTGAGGGTATAGAATAGAATGGAAAGAAAATGTTGGATCTAAGTGTATGTGTAAAAGTGGAGATATTTCTTTCACCGAGAAATACTCCAAAGCCAATTAAATATACATAATTGAGGAATTACTGATTTTAAAAATGCTTTTATTTTCTTCATTATTATATACAATATAGTACTGGCAATGTTATATGGTTTTTGTGGACAATTAACTTGGGCAAATGTTAGCTTAAAACCAAACTGTGGAAATAATCAATTACTTTTAGAAAATTTCTGGCTTTGCATTAATAGGCAAGAAATAACAATTTAAGCAAAATGGTAATTTGTAAATAGGGGACATTAAAACAAGGTAAGAAGAAATTTCACTCATTGTTACTTTAATCTCAATAGTTCCCTGCCCCCTTTGTGTGTGTGTGTGTGTGTGTGTGTGTGTGTGTGTGTGTGTGGCGCGCACTGCCAGGGATTGGACTTAGGGCTTTGCACATGCTCTATCATTTAGCTAAACTTCAAGCCCTGCAGATATTTTCCCAGATAGACCTTATGTGTTTCTTTTTAAATATCCTGTGTTTGGGATTTTTGTGGTGATCGTGGTGAATTTTTTGTTTGTATGTGTTTTTTTTGTTTTGTGGTGCTAAGGATCAAACCCAGGACTTCACATATGCTAAATAAGCAGCTCTACCACTGAACTAAATCCTTAGCCCCTTCATAGTCCCATTTTAATCAATTTCTCTTGCTTATCTACCAACGTTCTCTTTCCTTCAAATTCTGATTAAGTCTGCCATACCATTTCTTCCTTAATAGACAAACTGCTGTTACAAGTAGGATTGTATTGGAAGCCTGAATATATTTTAAAAAAATTTTTTTAATTGTAGATGAACACAGTATCTTTATTTTATTTATTTTTATGTGGTGCTGAGGATCAAGCCAAGTGCCTCACACGTGCTAGGCAAGTGCTCTACCACTGAGCCAAAACTCCAGCCCCCTCAATATATTGAGATGGGAAATCTATAGATGGACTAGAATGAAGAAGAACTAAACATAAATCTCGATTCTGATATTACCGCTTACTGGTATTAATCCCTTTGAGCCTATTTTTTCCTATTTAAAATTGAGATAACATAAATAACTTTACCTGGATATAACATATTAGGTGGCTGCTACAACCTTGATCCTCTGAACAGTTCCTGATACACATGGTCTTTACCATGTCCCGAAGACCCCAATCCCAGCAAGACCTGACCAGAAGGCAGTAACTGACCACTGATATGTGTAAAGGTCTGTTATGAAGTTTCTTTTTTACAGGAGTGCCCTTTATGTTTGATCATGGCTGCGTAAATCAGTCTAACTCCACCTTGTGTGTTTTGAACTTGAGATAAATCAAAAGTGGTAGAAGCAGAATCAAGAGAAGCAGAGTGTTGAGCCACCATTAGAATAGGGAGCCAGGGGTGAGCAGACTTAAAATATCTGTTTCTGGTTCCCTTTGGCTTCTTTCTTAACTTTGCAGAATCCCTGTGGTGTTCCTTTGGCTGAAGGTGTTCCATGCATGGCAGCAGGGAGGAAGGGTGAGCCAGACTAGACACCTTGGACATCTGAAGCATGCAAGTGTGGTTTGGGTTTTAACATTCTTTTTGAACTTTTCCTGAATTAAACAGCTTCATAATTCATTTCAGAAATTTCTCGCTACACATTAGGAAAAAACTATTGATCTGAAACTACGTTTGTGTTCCTTTTATAGTGTTCTGCATTCAGTTGTTTTGTTCTGTTCTTTTCCTTTTCTTCTGTTTTTTGCTCGTCTTCCTCCTTTTACTTCCTCTTACATTTCTCTGTCTCTTGTTTTTTTCTGACTTCTTTTGCTTCCATTAGTGGAACGTATTAATATAGAATAACTCAACTTTTCTGAGTTATAAATATTCCTAGTTACAGAAGACATCCAAACAGTCTCAGGACCTCATTTCTGGCAGAGAAGATGCAAGTAGTTACATACAGCATAATCTGTTCATATATCTAGGTGGTAGTTAGGTATTTAACTTTGTGCTTGAGAACCTGGGTTATGTTTTTTTCAGTTTTGTGTCCCAAATATATAACATGGGGCCTAGCATATAATAATAAGTGAATGTTTGGTGAATGAATGAAATGAGCCACATTGAAATAGCCAACAATTTACTTTATTTCCTTCATATAGAAAGAGCCATAGTTACACCTTACATTACACAAAAATTTCATATTGTTCTTTAATTTTGTTTTTTGTTCACTTGGGAGAAAAAAATCCAAAGAACTTGAAAATATTAAGGAACTACTTAAAGCCTAATTACTAAGGCTAAAGCCATTTTTTAATGCATTTTTTTAGTTGTAGCTGGATGCAATACCTTTATTTTATTTATTTTTATGTGGTGCTGAGGATTGAACCCAGCACCTCACACATGCTAGGTGAGCACTCTACCGCTCAGCCCCAGCCCCAGCCCCTAAAGCTAAAGCCATTTTAATTATTTTGTACCTGTCATTAATTGTATCATCAAAATGAATTAGACATAAATTTATATATTTTGGTTGAGATATATTTGAAAATCTAAAATTTATTTTAAAATAATTTTGAGACTTCATGTTCAATAATACAATAATACTCTTCAAATTTATGTACATTTTCTATGATTAAATCCTTAGGGTTTTGTTTTTGTTGTTTGTTTGTTTTGGGTTTGGAGGTTAAACTCAGGGCCACTTAATCACTGAGCCACATCTGCAGCCCTTTTTATTTCTTATTTTGAGACAGGATCTCACTCAGTTGCTTAGGGGTCCTCTGAGTTGCTGAGGCTAGCCTCAAACTTGTGATCTTCCTGCCTTAGTCTCCTGGGTGGCTGGAATAACCAGCACAAGCCACCATTCCTGGCTTTGGTCATGTTTTGAATAGATTTGAAAATTAGTTATAAATTAATGTTAAACCGATTATGGTGGTACACCCCTATAATTCCATCAGTTTAGAAGGTTGAGGCAGGAGGATCATAATTCAGTGCCAGACTGGGCAACTTAGCAAGACACTGCCTCAAAACAAAAAATAAATAAAAAGAACAGGGAATGTAGCTCAGTATTGGAGCACCCTAAGGTATGATCCTCATTACTACAAAAAAAAAAAAAATAAAATAATTGCATCATGTTAAGGTTTTTGGCTTTTAATTATATGCTGAACGTGCCTGGCAAATAATAGTTAGTCAATGAAAAAAATAACATATATCTGAATGAACACACCTTATTTTCATTTGTTGTTGTTGTTGTTGTTGTTAATGTGAATAATAGCAAGAAAAAGAATCTATACTTTTCTCCTTCAAGGGTTGATAAACTAAATTTTCCATAGGAAATTGCTGAAATCCACATTTCAGATTATTGACTTTAGCATTGCAAATAATGACTTTTGTGGTTAAGCTGTGCTCCCACACTTTGTTTTTAATATTGACTTATTTATATTTTAGTCACATGTTCACCAAGAACCAAGTAAGAGAATTCCATCTTGGAGTGGTCGCCCAATCTGGATGGAAAAGATGGTAATGTGCAGAGTAAAAGTTCCACACACGTTTGCTGTTCACTCTTACGGCCGCCCCACAATATGTCAGTACTGCAAACGGTTACTGAAAGGTCTCTTTCGCCAAGGAATGCAGTGCAAAGGTAGGATTGAATGTTTTCTTTCAGTAAAATTTCTTTTTTTTTCTTAATAAATATAAAATATTTTTAGTTGTAGATGGACACAATACCTTTATTTTATTTGTCTATTTTTATGTAGTGCAATGGATTGAACCCAGTGCCTCACATGTGCTAGGCAAGTGCTCTACTACTGAGCTACTAAAATATTTTTATTTAGGAGAACTTGCTGAAGAAATTGTTCTTCTACTTGTCAGCTTTAAAAAGAAAGGTGTGTGTGTGTGTGTGTGTGTGTGTGTGTGTGTGTAAAAGCATATAAAATATATGTGTCGGGGCTGGGGTTGTGGCTCAGAGGTAGAGCATTCGCCTAGCATGGGTGAGGCACTGGGTTTGATCCTCAGCACCACATAAAAATAAAATAAAGATATTGTGTCCACCTATAACTAAAAACCAAATATTAAAAATATATATATGTTTGTACTACATACCAAACATTGTATGAAAATCATTAGTACTAGCAGTCATTTTCATTTGTAAATTGCTTAAGATCACATACATAGCTAGTGGAGCTGGGGATGTAACTTACCAGTATAACACTTGCATAACATGCATGAGGCCCTGAGTTTAATCCCCACCACCACAATAACAAAAAAAAGTTACATCACTAGTACACAGAAAAACAAGAATTTGGCTCTTGTAAGGTAAGTTATGGTTATCTACTAGGTGGTTACCTACTGTATTCCTACTATATGACTCTTTCAGGCATTAGGCTTTCTCTCCTTTTTTTCATACTGGGGATTGAACCCAGGGCTTTGTGCATGTGAAGTAAGTGCTCTACCACTGAGCTGCATCCTCAGATTGATGAGTTTTTAAATAAAGCCTGTTAACTCTGCCACTGGATTATTAGATTAACCTTTTAGGATTCTAGAAGAATAATATTTTGTGCTTATACTGGTTCAGAAAATGTCAAGTTAATATTTCTGAATAGCTGAGCCTTTTCAGTGATCCATATAATTATAATCCAGCAATTCCTGTTTATTATAATATGAATTAACACAGTTAGAAAGGAAAATAGTCATTGTTTTCATTCATTTGAAAAGCTAAGAAAGCAAAAAAATGTTAACAATAAAATTATATGGGGTCATTGGTCACTCTTCATTTATTCATCCATCTATTTATTTATTCTTTTATTTTCAAATTCCTTTCCTATACAAAAACTTAATGCAGCTTGAAGTCATGTGTAAAATCTAAGCAAGCATAAATAAATTACTTAATAAATGGGTAAGAACATAAAGAAATAAAAATGCCTACAATTAGAACCTATATACTACAAGTGGACCATTTAGCTTTACATTTTCAAAGGGAAAATGGAACTTGTTATTTGCAGAATTTGCAAAGTTTATGAAATTAAAACCTAATATGTTGCTTAAGAGATATACAAGATATTAACATGTATGATTTTTTTACTAGGACCTCTCCTAAAGACTATGTTTTACCTAATGTGAAGTTTATTACCCATCAGATTATTAAGTTCATGGCTGTTTTTTTCTATAATGACTTTCAACCTATGCTGCTCATGTGATACATGAGATTTCCTTGACTCACAAGAGTTACAAAGCATTGTAAATCAGGACTCAAATTATTTTTACCCAGTTATTTTTGGTAAATTGATCTCAGAGGTAGTGTTAGACATGGTTACATTAGTGGATCTCATACTTAAAAAGCTCATTAGGACACAAATTTCTCAGCCTTACTTCTAAGAATTTACATTTCTAACAAGTTGCCAAATGATGCTGATGCTGAGCTGGGGGTCACAATTTGAGAACCACTGAGTTATACAGTCATGTTGAATAGATTATATCTGATTCTATTCTGCAGTGCCATCAACTCTGAGGTTCTTGTAGGCAGAAGAGAACCATTATGTAGAAATGGAGATGTAAGTCCTTTCTTACAGGGCTGTATGTGAAAATCCTTATTAGAATATATTTGGAGTCTCAGTCTCCTTTCTGCATCTGGTACCTTTTAGCATCTGTATCAGGTTTTAATACTCAGAAGATAAAAATATGTATCTGACATACATTAGATGTCATCTTAAAAGACTCTTATAGGAGATTATCAGCTTAAAATACAGGAAATACAGTGAGATAAGAGATACAGTGCATGTGAGATAAGAGAAGTAAACATGGAGCTGCCAGTACACTTTTGCAGTGTTATATTAATGCTACTAGCCCCATTATACAGATGAAGGTCCCTGGTGGAGTTGAGTAACTTGTGGAAGGTTAAATAACTCTTAAGATGTGTCATCAGAAGTTCACCAGACCTTTATTGCAAGACTTGAGTTCTTAGTGGAGGAAGATACTATTATTTTAGCAGCAATATCATTATTGGTATTTATATTCCATGTGTGATTTAAGGAAAGTCTAACCACATCTGATATTGCCTATCTACATATAATAATAATAAGCCATATATTTTTATTTTAGATTGTAAATTCAATTGCCATAAACGCTGTGCATCAAAAGTACCAAGAGACTGCCTTGGAGAGGTTACTTTCAATGGAGGTAAAATTATTTTTCTTAATTTCTGTAAAAGAACAGAAAAGATCATGATTCCTTTGTGTATTACCTTTGTGTCAAGTTATATTTACATATTTTACTTTGTTTATTTTTCTTTTTTAAGGTTTTTTTAGATTTAATAATCAAGCAAACTATAGAGATTAGTGATACTATTCATTCAATAGTAATTATACTGTTGGACTGGGGATGTGGCTCAAGCGGTAGTGCACTCGCATGGCATGTGTGTGGCCCGGGTTCGATCCTCAGCACCACATACAAACAAAGATGTTGTGTCCGCCGAAAACTAAAATAAATAAATAAATAAATAAATATTAAAATTCTCTCTCTCTTTAAAATAATAATAATAATAATAATAATTATACTGTCCCATCTTTCCTCTAGCCACGTTCCACTTTGTTGTTTAAAATAGCCAGTAGTGCTACATATCAACTTCCATCTGTAGACATAAGATCTCTTTTAAAACCCTGCTGTTGTCCTTATTCTTGCAAAGTTCCTGTATTTATTAGCTTTTTACTATGTTATACACTGTTCTGAACTCTAGAAATATATTGACATTTAAACATAAGAAGAACAACCCTTTGAGATAAGTACCAAGAAATGAGTAAACAAAGGCACAAGACATGAAATAACTTGTCAGAAATACAGCCAATAGTTAGCAGAGTCAGAATTTGGACCCATATGATCATATGATCTGGGTACCTTAGTTCATAGTCATTGAAACACTACCCTACTGTCTGTCATTGTGTCGTCATGCCCCCCCCACCCCTTCTCTTTTCAAGATAATACTAAGCAAAGACATTACCATTTTTTGAATGAAGGAGGAAGGGCTCTAAATTTTCAACATATTTTTCCTTTGACAATTTACATGACTATTAAAAAAATAATATGTTATTCTGTAGAAAAAGCATAAGAAATGAAAAATTAAATTACTTGAGAGTTTAACATTTTCTTGTGCTGGGAATGCGGCTTAGTGGTTGTTTGTGTAGTATGTATGAGGCCCTGGTTTCAGTCCCAAGCACCGCAAAATAGAAAAAGAAAATTTGAAAAACAGAGTTTAATGTTTTCTCTTGTGGCATGCTTTCCATTGCTACTGATTGTCTTGGTCTGTTCAGGCTACTATAATAAAATACCAAAAGCTCAGTAGCTTATAAATGACAAAATTTTTTTTTATAGTTCTAGAGGCTGGGAAGTTCAGGGTGCTGGCAGATTCTATGTCTGGTGAGGGTGTCCATCTCTTGGTCCATAGATGGTACCTTTTAGCTGCATCTTTAGATGGTATAATGGGTAAACCAGCTCCATTGGGCCTATTTTATAAGGGCATTATCCCAATTATGAGAGCAGATCTCTTATAATTTAATCATCTCTCAAAGGCCCCACCTCCTTATACCATATTATTCTGGGAGTTAGGATTTCAGCAAATGAATTGTGGGTACAAACAGTCATTTGCACCATAGCTAGGTAACATCACTGACAAAGTAAAGTTGGTTTTATTTTTCAATTAATCTTTATTAATATAGTTTTCTATGACTGAAAGTCTTCTCTAAATTTACAGTTCATTTATTTGCATTTTTGTATCTTTTTTCCTTTGACAAATGGATATGAAATACTATGTATTTTAGTGTGCATTTCTCTGATTACTGTTGAGTTTGAGCATCCTTCAGATGTTTATTTGTTATTTAGAATTTCTTTCCTTGTAAATTGCCTGATCAAATGCTTTGCTATTTTGTTTGTTTATTATAGATTTTTAGAAGTTGTTAATTCTACATACTAATCCTTTTTCAGTTATGTATGGTATAAGTAGCTTCTCAGTGACTTTATGTTTTAACAGATTTAAGATGTAATTTGCATACCTTACAATTCATCTAGTGGATACATTCACAAAGTTACACAGTTGTAACTGTAATATTAGAACATTTTCATCACCCCCAAAATAAATTCCATAACTAGTGGTTCCTGTCCTCTCCTTCCTGCTACCCCTGGCAACCTCTAATCAACTTTTTGCTTTTGTCTATTTTAGACATTTGTATACTTGGAATTACACAATATGTAGTCGTATGAGTGGTTTGTTTTACTTAGCATTAATGTTTGCAGGGTTCATCTCTATTGTGGCATCTGTCAGTACTTAATTCATTTTTTATATATTTTTTTAAATTTTTAGGTGGACACAATATCTTTATTTTTATGTGGTGCTGAGGATCGAACCCAGTGCCTCATGCATGCTAGGCGAGCACTCTACCACTGAGCCACAACCCCAGCCCCACTTAATTCATTTTTTATTGACAAATAATATTGCTTTTCAGGTTTATGCTGCATTTTTATTTATCCATTCATCAATCAATGGATGTTTGAGTTATATTGGGACTGTTAAGAATAAGGTTGCTATGAACATTTGTATAATTTTTCAAAGGAGATATTTTCATTTCATTTGGATGGATACCTAGTAGTAGAATTGTTGAGTCATACAGAAACTTCATGTTGAACATTTTGAGGACCTGTCAGACTTTTCCAAAGCAGCTACACTATTTTACATCCCACCAGCAATATATGAAAATCTAAGTTTTTCTGTGTCCGCACCACCTGTTGTTATCTGTCTTTTTGATTACAGGTATCTACTAAGTGTTAAGTCTATCTCATTGTGGTTTTCACTTGCATTTCCTTGTTGGCTAATGATATTGAGCATCTTTTCATGTGCTTGTTGGCAGTTTTTAATCTCCTCTTTGGAGAACTTTCTCTTGTGATCCTTTCCCCATTTAACTAAATTATTTTTTTTAATTATTGTTATAAAAGTTCTTCAGATGTTCTGGATACAAGTTCCTTATGTAATATATAATTTACAGGTATATTCTCCCATGCTGAGGGCTGTCTTTTCACTTTCTTAAGGTGTGGTGTACCCCACAGAAGTATGTTTATTTGATGAAATTCAGTACATGCATTTAATTATTTTTGTCACTTAGGTTGTTGGTGTTGTATCTAAGAAGGCTTTGCATAAACCAAGATCACAAATATTTACTCCCATGTTTTCTTCTAAGCATTTATAGTTTTAACTCTTATATTTTAGGTTGATCTACTTTGAGTTAATTTTTTAATATAGTTTAAGAAAGGCATCAGACTCAATTCTTCTGTGTGTAAATATCCAGTTGTCCTATCAGCATTTATTTAAAAGACTATTTAATTCTTTCCTCATTGAATTGTCTTGGCACTGTTATTAAATTTTTTTTTTTACCAAAATGTAAAATAGGGGCTTATCTTTTACTTTGCTTATATGCAGTACCTTCTGTCATATGGAAATTTAAAATTCTAACATAATCAAAATTAATTTTGTACCTCATGATTTTATATCTTTGTGTGTGTGTGTGTGTGTGTGTGTGGTGGGGATTGAACCCAGGGCCTTGTGCATGAGAGGCATGCACTCTGCTAACTGGGCTATATCTCCAGCCCCCATTTTGTATCTTCTTTAAGAAATACTTATTTATCTTGAATCACAAAGATATTTTTCTGTATTTTAAGATTTTTAAAATGTTTTTTCCTGTTTAACAGACTACTTAGATATGTTATTTCATTAACATAAAACTCTGAAATTCATTTAAAACTTTGCCAGAACCTTCCAGTCTGGGAACAGATACAGATATACCAATGGACATTGACAATAATGACATAAACAGTGATGGTAGTCGAGGCTTGGATGACACAGAAGAGCCATCTCCCCCAGAAGATAAAATGTTCTTCCTGGATCCATCTGATCTTGATGTGGAACGAGATGAAGAAGCTATTAAAACAATCAGGTAACACGTGTAGATGTTGCAGACTGCTTCCAAAATCATGGTCAGGTTAGGATCTCTATTAAGAAAAACTTGCATCTCTTTAAGCAGAACTTTAAATGTAATTTAAAATCTAAGTTGAGGCTAATTCTTTTACATGCACTACAGTATTTCTGAAATAAATATCATTTTTGCCATCCATTTGTCTTAAAAAGAAAAATATTTAAATATAGTCTAGATTTAGGGGCTGGGGATGTGGCTCAAGCGGTAGCGCGCTTGCCTGGCATGCGTGTGGCCCGGGTTTGATCCTCAGCACCACATACAAAGATGTTGTGTCCGCCGAGAACTAAAAAATAAATGTTAATAAATTCTCTCTCTGTCTCTCTCTCTCTTTCTCTCTCTCTCTTTAAAAAAAAAAAATATATATATATATATATAGAGAGAGAGAGAGAGAGAGTCTAGATTTAATGTCTACTTATGGGGCAAACCACAAGGTGTCAGTATTAAACCATCAGTTAACGCAGCCAGTTTCTTCACACAGGCAAATTACCTGATGATAGAAATAGCAATAAAGAATATATTCTTGAGAATGTTGCATAAAAATGAAGGCCATGAATTTGAGGGTAGTTTTCATACTAACACAGTTAATCTGACTATTAGCATTTTTGTACAAATGTTACTGGACTATAAAACTTTTAAATATTCACTGTTATGTAAATTAAATATTCATTGCCTATAGGATATACTACTTTGTAGTAAGATGTAAGCATTTTTGGCAGATTTTGTTTTTCAGTTGGCAGTGAAGAGTTATTTAGAGAAAAATGGGTCATTTATCAATCTCACATGGCTGAGTCATCATTTATTTACTTTGACTTTTCATTAAATTATAGCTTTTATTATCATTATCATTACTAGCTAAAACTTGATGTTTACCCAGTTTGGAGATACCTCCTAGTGAAGAGAACATTATTTAACTGTTTGTAGATGAACTTTCAAAACTATATTTGAGATATATATATATGTATACACATATTTATACACACCAGATTGCTCTTTTTCTCCAGCTATAGTTCCTGAGCAACATTACAGTATAATCTGATTGGACTGATAACATTGGGTTTATTTATTTAAGAAAGAATTATTTATGAATTATTTTCTTTTGGGGCTGGGATTGTGGCTCAGTGGTAGAGTGCTTGCCTCATACATGTGAGGTACTGGGTTCGATCCTCAGCAACACATAAAAATAAATAAATAATAAAGGTTTTGTGTCCGTCTATAACTAAAAAAATATTTTTTAAAAATTATTTTAGTATTGACTATTAGAGGGGCTTTCGCTAACAACATAATCAACTGAATTTGACATTTGAGCCATGTGAATTTGAGTATATGTATTTTGCCATATTATGGATTTGCTAATTTATCATGCTGCCTAGGCAAGAAAACAACTCCACAGCAAATCCAAATGAGATTAGACCCTCCTCCAAGCTCCAGATCTTCTAGTTAAGGAGTATTTTTTCTGCTGTTTATTATTTTCCTATTTTTTTGTGACCCTCCAGAAAAAAATCATTTACTCATGTAAATAATGAGTATTTAAAAAATATTATCTTAGTTTTCTATGTATCATAATAATAGGGTTAACTTATTTTCTTTTGAGTAGTTGTCTGTTTTCCTAAGATGGTTTGAAAAATTTTAGCTGTTACTTTAAAAAGACTTGATGAGCTTATAGTATTTATGATGTTTTAAAAAAAAATCTAAATTATAAATATTTATAAATGTTAAATATTTTTTAGTCCATCAACAAGCAATAATATTCCGCTAATGAGAGTCGTACAATCCATCAAGCACACAAAGAGGAAGAGCAGCACAATGGTGAAGGAAGGGTGGATGGTCCATTACACCAGCAGGGATAATCTGGTCAGTAATTACATATCTTTTAATATGCTAGTGAAACTTGCTTCTGAGTTTTATTTTCCATACTTTTAAAAATCAAAATGAGGATGAAATGTACGTATATATTAAGACATCTGTGTACAATATAGCAATATGTAAGTTACAGTGGAATTATAGTTACACAAGCTTTTGAAAGGCATAACATCTAATGTGTTGTCTTTACAAACTGAAAGTATAGTCAAGATTCAAAAAGATTCTGAACCAGTCATGGTGGTGCACACCTGTAATTCTAGCAACTGGAGGCTGAGGCAGGAGGAATGCAAGTTCAAGGACAGCCTAAGCAACTTAGCAAAGCCCTAAACAATTTAGCGAAAGAACCTATCTCAAAAAAATAAAAAGGGCTAGGGAAGTGACTCAATGACAATAGTGCCCCTGGGTTCAATCCTGAATGCACCCGCTAAAAAAGAATCCGATATTATATGACAATGAAGAGTAATGAATCAAAACATAATGAACTACAAATAAAGGTGGAAGGAACTAGAACCTTATCCAAAGTCATTGTAAGTTATTACAAAGATAGAGGCATCTGTTTTTATGTAGATTTTGACTTAGTGTAAATAGTCAAATTATTTTTTAGATCTAGCTAGCAAAAAAAGGAATGGTGAAATTATAGTGGGATGGCAGTAGATATGAAGAGTTAACTTAGTGTTGTAGTTAAGAACATAGACTTTATACCTAGACTGCCTGAGTCTATGTGACTTACTAAAACTGTGTGAACTTGGGAAAGTTACTTATTTTCTTTATGCCTCAGTTTTCTCATCTGTAATATTGTTATAATAATAGTAACTACCTCACAGATCCAAGTGAGTTAATATGTAAGAAAAGTTTAGAACAATGTTTGACATGCAGTAAGTACTCAAGAAAGTATTTAATAGCCATTATTTTGTTATTTTTCTTAATTTGATGAAGGTTACTGAAAGACTTTTTAGTAGACCTTTTAAGAATATTTTGAGTATTCAATACATTTAGCTGGTTTTAAAGAAGTTCTATTTGATGACAGGAGTACAGACTATAGATGTATATATAGAGAGATATAAATATTATTTTTAATTTGTAGTCCTTATCCTTCTAAATGGAACTCTGAGTGATACATGTTTGAGAATTTAGCAGCATATCAAAGGTACTATATCACATCAGCAAGGTAAGAGGTAGATAATTCAATAAATGGTATTGGGACAACCACATAGCCATTTTGAAAAAAAAAAGAAATCATAAACATAACCCACACTCTACATGGAATAAACCTAAGTAGATCTAAAATTTAAATGTAAACAAATTGGGGCTGGGGTTGTGGCTCAGAAGTAGAGCGCACACCTAGCATGCATGAGGCACTGGGTTCAATCCTTAGCACCACATAAAGTAAAATAAAGATACAATAACTAAAAAATAAATATATATAAAAAATAAATGTAAACAAATTAAACCAGTAGAAGAAACTGTAGAATTATTAATTATAAACTGCCAATAGGGGGGAAAAATCAGTAAATTCAATCTTGTAAATTCCACATGGCAAAAACCAAATGACAAGTTGGAAAAATTATTTGTCACTTGTTTTCTAAACGGGTTAATTCCATAATATGTGAATAAAGCCAATAAATAGATATGAAAAACATCACATCACAGTAGGAAAATGGGAAAAGAATATGAAGAGAGGGCTGGGGTTGTGGCTCAGCGGTAGGGTGCTTGCCTCGCACGTGTGAGACCCTGGGTTCAATCCTCAGCACCACATAAAAATAAATAAAATACATTGGGCCCATGTATAATTCAAAAAAAAAAAATTTAAAAAAAAGAATATGAAGAGAGTTCACAGAAAAATGACTCTTACATATAAGAATTTGATTTCATTTACAATGAAAGAAGTATCAATTTAAACTTGCATTGAAATACCAGTTTTTATTTTTCACAATATCAAACATCAAAAAGTTTAATAATATACTGCATTAGTGAGAGTATGAGTAAAATAGTACTCTCATATGTTGCTGATGAGACTGCAAATTAAGTCTTGTATAGAATAA
Organism: Spermophilus citellus; assembly: GCF_964194105.1. NCBI lineage: Eukaryota > Metazoa > Chordata > Mammalia > Rodentia > Sciuridae > Spermophilus > Spermophilus citellus. The sequence continues at coordinate 86,851,645 of NC_138193.1, forward strand.
TTTAACATATTTTTAAAATTACACATGCACATATTTTTCGATCCAATAGGTCAGCTTCTAGAAATTTCGCCAATAGGTAAATTATATATCTGTGTGTATATGTCTGTAACAAATACATATTTATATGAGCATGCATACATTTCTCTAAAACAGTTTCCAAAAATCTAACTAAACATTGTTTGAATGGAATGAGGGTCAGGAATAGGATCTGAGTGACTGTTGGAGTGATACTCTATACCTTATATTTTGAAAATTTAGAATCGTGGATTTTAAACTTATCAAGAATACACACTTCTGGGCTGGGGATGTGGCTCAAGCCGTAGCGTGCTTGCCTGGCATGCGTGCGGCCCGGGTTCGATCCTCAACACCACATACAAACAAAGATGTTGTGTCTGCCGATAACTAAAAAATAAATATTAAAATATTCTCTCTCTCTCTCTCTCTCTCTCTCTCTCTCTCTCTCTCTCTGTCTCTCTCTCTTTAAAAAAAAAAAAAAAAAAGAATACACACTTCTGCTGGGGTTGTGGCTCAGTGATACAGCACTTGCCTCGCACATGCGAGACCCTGGGTTCGATCCTCAGCACCACCATAATAATAAATAAATAAAATAAAGGTATTGTGTCCAACTACAACTAAAAAATAAATATTTTTAAAAAAGAATACACACTTATGAGTAGAAATTAAGGAAAAAGAAAATATAAGTTCTTTGGAGGAATTATTTTTGAACCTCACCATCTTTTGATCTCTAATTTATAGAGAAAGAGGCATTACTGGAGACTTGACAGCAAATGTCTAACATTATTTCAAAATGAATCTGGATCAAAGTATTACAAGGTAAGCATTTTACATTTTATGAAAGTTATTAAAATATTTTATTTTTTCAAATATATCTAAATATATACTGTTATGACCCTGCCTAATATTATTTATAGAAGTCACTGTTAAATTTCTTATTGAAGCACCTATTCTCCACCCCTCCACACAACTCCTGTCAGCAACCCAGCTAACAAAGATTGCTTTTTGATTGTATGTGTGGTTTTGTCCTGTCAAGTTGAAGCTGCTTTGATTTGGGATAGTGTGATTTAGATTGGACAGCTTAGAAAGTCCATTTCATTGCCTATGCAGAAGAGCCCACATTATCTTGAGCTCCAGTTCCCAGTTATTTATTTTTACTCTTCATCTTCTTTGTATAGTCTTCTTCCTTGGCTTTGCACCACTTTTTGCCATGTCACAGACTAACACTAAACAAGATTATAAGTGTAGCAATTTGGTCAGTAAGAAAGAATGGGAGGAAAGTTTCATCTTTCACTGCTCTTTTGGAGCCCTCCAGTTTAATGTTCAATACCAGTACTTTCCATAGAGGGGAATGAAACATGGTCTCTAAAGGAAAAGCAGCTAAAAATTAAAGAATTGGTGAAAATTTTCAGTGAATGAAATATGGTTTCATGCTTAGAACAATCTAAGCTACTCAGAGTCTGAGGCAGGAAGATAACTTGAGCCTGGAAGTTTGGAGCTAGCTTGGGCAACATAGGGAGACCCCATCTCTTTAAAAGAAAGAAAATGCACAGAAGCACAACAACATGTTTTTAAGAATAAACGTTTTTTTCCTTAAGAAGTAGACTGAACATTAAATGACTGGTAGTTGACTTCAATTGACAGAACCAGGGAGTATTTATGTGACCTCTAATGACCCAAGATTCTGCTTTTTCTGCTTCTTGCTCACTTTGGGGCTATAACTTGCAAAAAAGGTAGCCACTAGAAAAATAGCTGTTAAGCTAATTTAATGACAAGTGGAAACTGAAAAAATTGTGGATATAGTGGCACACTACCCTTCTAAATCCTTTCCTTCCTGCATCCTAATAATGTATTATAGGCCTAAATCTTTTGTTATACTTATCATATTTCATGCTCTGCCTTTCACATTGCTAAACATGCAGGTCATTTAAGACAGGCATTATCATAAGACTTGATTCTGTGTTCAGTATACCACATATTTTGTTTATCTTACTGGAATTTTTTCAAATGCATGTCTTAAATTTCTAAGCTTATTTAAAAATGAAAACAAATAGGTATTCATATTTTTTTAAAGTTTAATTTTTTACTTACACTTTCAGGAAATTCCACTTTCAGAAATTCTCCAAGTATCTTCACCACGAGATTTCACAAACATTTCACAAGGCAGTAACCCACACTGTTTTGAAATCATCACTGACACTATGGTATACTTTGTTGGCGAGAACAATGGGGACAACTCTCACAATCCTGTTCTTGCTGCCTCTGGAGTTGGACTTGATGTAGCACAGAGCTGGGAAAAAGCAATTCGCCAAGCCCTCATGCCAGTGACCCCTCAAGCAAGTGTTTGCACTTCTCCAGGGCAGGGGAAAGACCACAGTAAGCAATAAGATAGTTGATGACTTTTTCTCCTCTTTGGTTTTAAACATTTTGGGATGTAATTATGTTCCCTTGTGCATTCTTAATGCTTAGCTTAAGCTTTATATCGTTGATTCCTTTATAAAATTATGCTATTATATACACATGTGCGTGTGCACGCACACACACACACACACACACACACACAGCCCAGCCAGGCTCCAGAGTAAGTCTCCCTACATATAAGTAGCTTTACCAACCTGCTATATGTTCTTAGTCAAATACTTTCCCTCTCTGTAGTAGTAACTGTTTCATGGCGTTATTAGTATTAAATGAAAGGGAATCTATAAGGTACAGAACAGTACTTGGCATCTATGAAGTTTCACTGGATTAAATATTCTGTTAGTATTTTTGCATATGTTGAGATGTAAACAAGCAATAAAGTATTATGTTCATACCATACCTACAATCAGTAAATTCATATCATACTCATGATATATGTGAAGTCAGAAATGTTCATTTAAGTGAATTTTTAAAATTCAGCAATATTAAGAATTATTGAAACACATGTTCTACAGTGGGAAAATTTGTAAAATTAGCCCTAGATTTGATAAAGGTTTGAGTGAATAGTTAACAATCAGAAAATCACAATATAATGCCACTTATACTCCATTGGCAATATGGAGAAAAAAGTCATTCAAGAAATACATTCATATTGAAATAAGTACCAGCCGCTTGCCAAATATAGTTTATTTCACTTTACTTACATAATTTTGTGCAACTCTTTTTGGTATTATGCTAAGCCATGAGATAGAATACAAAAGAAATAGCAAAAATCAAAAGGCCTATATGATATACATAAGTAAGTGGATGGATGCATTACTCAAGAAACTCTGATGTGGATAGGAAGAGAAAGCAAGAGACTTCTTAATAGAATCTGATTTGGACTTTGGACATCAGGGAGTAATAGATTAGGCAGAGCTAGATAAAAGAGGTAGGAGAGTAGTATTACCCTAGATAAGGAGAATAGGGGTGATCAAAGGGATGACGATGACCACGTACATCTTTGCTGTTTACTATTGATATTGTGAGGGATAGGTAGATGGATATTTGACGGTGATTCTTAAGTTCTGGGAGTTTTAGACAGAATCTCAGACGTTCTCATTAAAACCAAGAACCCTTTCCCCAGAAAAAAATGCAGATGCATACACACACATTTTATATGTAGTTTCCAAGGGTTTAGGAACCCTTTCAAGCTCATCTATGTACCTCTTATCTAGAGTTGAGTCTCTAAAGATAGAACTGCAAGTTAGGCACTGTGATACATGCTGGTAATCCCAGGTGCAGGAGAGGCTGAGGCAGGAACATCACAAGTTGAAATGCAGCCTTAGCAATTTAGCGAGGCCCTAAGTAACTTAGTGAGACTCTGTCCCTAAATAAAAATATAAAAAAAGAACTGAGGATGTGCTCAGTGGTTAAGTGCCCCTGGGTTCAATCCTGGGTATGCACACACCCCCCCCCCCAAAAAAAAAAAAAAGAAAAAGAAAAAGATGAAGATTCTAGAGAGTTTACACTCAGTTCTGATGCTTACTGGATATGTGTTCTTAGACTCTACAGTTCTCTAAAGTGGAAAGAAGAATAAATGCACATAATGTGCTTAAGACAGTGCCTGATACATAAATGTTGTTATTGCTGTGCTGTTGTTCTTGTGGTCCTTAAAACAACCTTTCTGGAACAAATAGAAATTAAAATTGGATGGAGCTTGGAGCTAGATAGAGGAAGCCTTTGAAAGAAAGTAAATACTGAGATTTAAACTAGGAAACAAACTACTGAAAAGCAGAGTGTTAGACACACTAATTTTGTTCATGTTCTGCCTTTTATTGATCATTAATGTTTAAATTTTGAGTTATTTAAAAAACAATTGAAAATCAACTTTAAAAAATGTAATGGTACCTTTTTCATGTTACTTATTTTTGGCGAATACTTTGCTTACATTTTTGTATTAATGACGTTTTATATTTTTATATTTGGGATTATAAAAGAAACTCCATATTTTTTTTTTAGTTTTCTCTGAGATTCTAGATGTTTAATACTATTCTCTTGCTAACTTCCTTTTTTCCTTTTTTCTTGTCAGTTGCTTACTTTGCTTACCAAAGCAATACATTTAAATTTTATATAAATATGTAATTTAGCTGGTAGCACACACCTGTAATGAAATTTTGAGGCCCGTCTGAGCAACTTAGTAAAGACAGAATTAAAAGAAATGGAGAGGTAGCTCAGTGGTAGAGCACCCAAGTCGACTCCCACTGCAAAAACTTTAAAAAGAAAAGAAATATGTAATATAAAAAGAGAAAGTCCTTCCTATACATATGTAATTCCCAGCCCCCCCCCAACTCCTGTAACTCTGCCCTCAGGAAACCATTATTAAATTTGCTATATATTTCTAGATTGGGGAAGAATTCAGGGTGGGGAGAGAAACTTACACTATCTGCTATACTGTTTTAGTTTCCTTTTTACAAAAACATAGAGTCATACCCTGTGTTCTTTTTGCAACTTGCTTTTATTCATGATTTAATGTATACTAGATATATTCCAATTACAGTATGTAGTCTTACCTAATTAATATTTTTAAATAAAAATAATGCATGCTTTTTATGTTTTAAAAAGTACAGATAGTATAGAAGTAATATTTTTATTTTTAATTCAGATGCTACCACCATGCAGCTTTTCTTTTTTTGCAGGGGGTTGGTTGCTGGGAATTAAAATCAGAGCCTTATGGATGGATGCTAGACAGGAACTCTACCACTGAGCTATGCCTGCAGCTGACTCAATATGACATCCTGGCTAGCTTTCTGATTCCATATTTATAGTTCTATGTTATTTATTAAGTGTTTAGAGTATCATTTGAATAGATTTATCATATTTTATTTAACTAGTTTCCTCTTGATGGATTAGAATTTTGTACATAGAAAATTATTTTAATGTACATATTATATATTAACCTATTTTTTAAGTTTGCTATACCATGGGTATTCACAAGTCCTTAAATATTGTTAAGTCATATACTAATAATTTGTTCTTTTCTCATATATCATTCTTATATTTTACAGAAGATTTATCTACCAGTATCTCTGTATCTAATTGTCAGGTCCAGGAGAATGTGGTATGTAATAATTAAGCTAACATTTATAAATTGGGTGATTACAATAGGGAAAAATAAAATATGAGATCTTACTAGAGAAATAGGTTCATAGCCCAAAGTGTTGAGCAGTTTGCCTAAAGACAATTATACTTTCTGAGTGAGAACTTACCTAAAGAGTTCTGCTTTATGGAGGAAACTAAGGCATATTTTTTAAATTACAGAAGCAGAATAAACTTTTTCACTTAAAAAGTGACATTAGAATAAATGTCACTAAAACAATAGACTTGTTAAAGAAAAAGGAGAGATTACTTCTTTCTTGGTCAGTAGGGAAGACTTCCTAAATAATTTAAGTACAATTTGATCTATGTTAAAGGGATGGTAATGGGTTTTTGATAGAAGTACTGAACAACATTGTATGCAAGTACAGGGAAGAAGATGAGCAAATAGAAAGAAGCAGAAAATGCAGGACTTTTAAGAAATAGTAAATAGATTAAGTTTGGCTAGTACAATAATAGGTATGCTAGGATTTTATAATTGGTCAGCAAACTTCTGAACAGGGCTAGATATTAAATATTTTAGGCTTTGTGGACCATATAAAACTACTCAACTCTACAGTTGTGGCAACAAGGCAGCCATAGGCCATACATAAATAAATGAGAGATCCTGACTACTCTAGTAAAATTTGTAGACTCTGAAATTTGAGTATCTCATAATATTCACACTGCAAAATATTATTTGTTTGGTCATAAAATTTAAAGACCATTTTTAGAGGCCATGCAAAAAGAGACAGAAGGCTACATTTGTCCCACTAGCCATAGTTTGCCAACTCTGGATCAGAATGAAGAAAGGCTAGATAATGAAGCCAGAAAATTGTAATTTCTCTAATTAAAATTTCTCTTTCTCTAACTTGGGCATTCAGCTGTTACATTTCTCTAACCTACAATGTTTGAAATTTCTAAGATCACAGTGAAGACTGGACATCTAATAGTATTATAGGAGATAAGAGGGTTTCAAGGAGATACAATTTATGTGTTTCTTGTCCAGGTGGTAGGTAGAATAGTTTATTAAAAAAAAAAAAAAAAGAGGACACCAAGAACATGAAAGGACAAACTGAATGATCTCACAGGAACTTAAGGATATATCCATGCATAGATAAGAAGAAAAAGATCCAGAATTAGTATTTGTTGAAGAACCTTTTCTGGCAGTTATATTTATATTGGATGCTCCTGGTCTAATTTAATTAGAACCCAAATTGGTTAGTTATATGAAAAAATTGATTTAAATTGAGAAGCACATAACAACTTGGCATGTATATATTCACATTCACTGGCCTTAATTGCTGGGCTGAGGCTTTGTCTTTAAGTGTGATCTGCTAAATTAAGTTACACTTTGTCTTTCTTCAGTCACACATGTAGTGCAATTCTGACACTACACATCCCATGTTAGTACATGAATATTCTGACAGCAACAAACACTATCAAAAAAAGAGGGAAGAAAGATTGAGGAGTGAATTTGAATTAATTTTTCAAAATCAGCCTAATCCTAATATACACTTCTGAGTTTTTCTTCCCAATCAAACATAGTAGTCTTTAAAAACATCCCCTCCCCCCCAAAAAAATTTTTTTTTAGTTGTAGATGGACACAATATCTCTGTTTTATTTATTTATTTTTTTAAGTGGTGCTGAGGATCAAACCCAGTGCTTCATGCATGTAAAGTAAGGTCTCAACCACTAAGCTACAACCCCAGCCCCGTAGCAGTTTTTTAAAAACAAAATAGATAAAATTTTGTTTTTAATTTTTTATGTTAATATTCTTTTATATACTTAATATTTTATATACTTTAATGCTTAATAAATACCACATCTTTTTATTCAAGGCATTTTTTCTTCAAGGTTCTTGGGGAATACTTTATACTTGCCCATTAATATCATACCATAACATTGGAGCTTAACTTTTTCTAGAATATAAAAAGCCTTTGCTTCATGAAATATTTTGTACTTTATGAAAATTAGTTGTCTTTAACATAAAAACAAAATGTATTTAAGTATTTGAGTTAAGAGATATTGGCATTGTTTTCCAGACATAAGTGATGATTACTTTTTCCTGATAGGACATCAGTACCGTTTATCAGATCTTTGCAGATGAGGTGCTTGGTTCTGGCCAGTTTGGCATTGTTTATGGAGGTAAGCAATTACAGCCTTTTGTGTATTGTAGATCATTTTAGGAAAATGATGCAGTTTTAAGCCTGCCAGCTATTTTGTCATCTCATAGTTTATTAAGTTGCCTTTTCTCAGAGATTTACTTGTATCCTTTTGGCTGTTCTTTTCACTAAAACTGAGTATTTATTCCTTAAATTCCACTGTAAAAGTAACAAAGAATCAGAAAATTAATTTTATAATAGTTTTTATCTCTTGTATCTCACACATAAAGATGTTTGTGGTGGGGCTGGGGCTCAGCAGTAGAGCACTTGCCTCAAATGTGTGGGACACTGGGTTCAATCTTCAGCACCATAGAAAAATAAATAAACAAAATGAAGGTATTGTGTCCATCTACAATTAAAAAATATATATGTTTGTGTGGTGGGGATGTCAAGTTTATGATAGGCTGTTTGAACTTGTCCATTGAAGTATATCCCCTACTAGTTCTGCAACACAGATGTCTTCATTTGTCCAGTATTGACATAAATGTTCTATCAGATCGAAACCTTAAATTTTATTCTGCTCTATGACTTATATTGGTGAAGTCATTTTTACATTACTGTGTTCATCTGTTTAATGGAGCTAATAAAATCTGATCTGCATATTCCAGATTCAATATTTTAATTTTTATATCATTAACTTTATATTTTAATTTTATTTTATATTAAATTTAATATTAATTAAATCTAACATGAGCTCCAAGATACAAAATAATTGTTAAACCTCATTATCCCTTGCTACAACTGTACAGTAGACTGTTAGTAGTTGGCCTTTCCGCCTCCAGTATTATTCTTTATTCATATCACTCTTGGAGTGAATCTTTCAGAAAACTCACTTCTGATAATTAGTACTACTTCATATAGAACCATTTTTTACAGATTCGTGGCCATTGTTCTTAGCAAGGCATACAGAGCTGCTTTGATCTCTCCCAGCATTTCTAACTTCTTAATACAGTTCCCTCTTTGCTGTCTTCTTCCAGATCTACTGACATGCCTCCATCTCTTGCCTCTGCTCCTTCTCTATCCTTTTATCGCTGTAGTGAAGATTTATTTATACTTCAAAGCTCAACTGAAAAATCCTTTCTCTTAAGATTTTCTTTTCCCCATCCCTACTTTTCCATCAGATAAGACTGATTATTCCTCATTGATCCTTTTGCTGCATAGTAGACATGTATCTGTTAGAGTATCTATAACTTTGGGTTTCTGTTAGTCTCTTCTGGTAGGCGAAAAGATGTCTGGTTTTTCTTTGTATCCTAACAAATATCATTATGTTTGACACACAACAATCACCTAGAAAATACATACATATATAACATCTATGATTTGTAACTTTCAGTTTGTCAGTTTTAAGACTAGTGACATCTCTGGAAAACTTTCTCATTGAGGAGGCAAAGAACTGAGGTACTTTTGACTTCTTACCAAACATGCACAGAATTGTCTATTCTTTTGAAGTGTCATATTTTTATGATTGTGCCCTTCTAATATCTGTGGGTTACTTTCAGGTACATAGCAAGTCACACACAGATTAAAAGAAGTAATATCAGAAATCTGTCATTTTCACTGCTTAATCTGTAATGTCTAAAGGTACCTACTGTATAATAGGCACAAGATATCTAGTTAGTTTGAATTAATCAATGAAGGAGTGGCTATTGATTGCATGACTCTACCTTAAAAATCTTATATGTAGTTAATCACTGTGTAAACCTAAAATAAAATTATTTGTAGTGTTTCCATCTTGATAGTGTCTGAACACTAGGTCAGGGCATTCAATTGTCTTTTATTTAACAAGGTAGATTACTTTTCAGCAAACAAGTTTATTCAAATTTTCTTATTTTTTAATAAGAAATTGCTGTTATTAAGGAGAAACACTGTAAAGGAAAAACATAACTTATCAAAATAAAAAATGAGTGAACGCATGTGGAAAAAGAAAATGAACATAGTACATGAGTAAATTTCAGTCTATGGACATAAATTTCAGTCCAGGGACAACTTTCTAGTAAAGCTTTTGTATTGTATGTGAGTTGTCTGTCAATTTGCTTTCTTTTTTCTTTTTTTTTTTTTTTTTTAATAGGAAAACATAGAAAGACTGGAAGGGATGTGGCTATTAAAGTAATTGATAAGATGAGATTTCCCACAAAGCAGGAAAGTCAACTCCGTAATGAAGTGGCTATTTTACAGGTAATAAACAGAGTGGCTTGTGTAGGTTTAATTTTTTATTTACCAGGTTTTTTTTTTTTTTTGAGTCTGAGTTTATTTAGTATGCAGATAAGAATAGGACTTGTTTTTTTTATTTTGTTCTTATGATCTTCTGGCTTAGAAAAAAGCTGGTGAGATACTGAATTAACTGTTTGAGTCCTTTTTTTAATATTACAGTAATGTATAAGTTAATAATGCCTGCCATTATTTTGCTCTGTAGTAGCAGTTTGTTTAGAACACATTTTTGTAAGTAAAATCTTTTAAAATATCTTTATTTTATTTATTTATTTTTATGTGGTGCTGAGGATCAAACCCAGTGCCTCACATGTGCGAGGCAAATGCTCTGCCACTGAGCCCCAGCCCACATTTTTTAAAGTAAAAATCTTTAAAAAGAAAGAAAGAAAAGAAAAGGTAAAATTTCATTCTTAATTCAACAGTCATCACTCAAAGAACTTCAATTTGCTGCTTCAACCATCACATTTTATTGTGTCATTGTTATGCCCTTCCAGTTCTCACAAATTATATGCTTGATTATTATAGCTATTACTATAAAAATAAAAACTGCTAAACAATACCTTTTAACAGCAGCATATTTTTTATTTATTTGAAATCCTATTTAATAATTTTATAATGGTGTAGTCAATTAAGGTATATTAAGAAATATAGCAATGATTTAAGTCCAATTAAATAAGTTACTAAGTGTTTTTCTTTTTATCTAACATTTTTACCTCTTTGGGGGGGGCGGTAAAAATGAAAACTAAACTTTAGCTTGATCCTTAGATCATTTTTCTAGGTTTCATGTATAATATTGATGGTATGCAAATGTCTATTAATTCATTGCATATTGTTTGCATATTATTTAAGAAATCATAGCCATTTAATAGTTAATGCCCTTTTACTTGTGAGTGAAATTCAAGAAAAAAAACTGCCTACTTATGCTTCCTTGAAGAAGGTAAGAAACTTACACACAAAAGATGTTTCATTTGTTCCATTGTTGGTCACAGTGGTAACTATTTGCCTCAATTTTTTTTTTCTCAGAGGAATGCTAATAATGGTGGTCAAGTGCCCCTGAGTTCAATCCCCAGTACCACCCGCCCTAAAAAAAAAGCTTGTGGTCCAGTCCGTAGCCACCTAATGTTACATTAAACCTACCTCCTCCCTTGCAGAGCTACCTTTAAATATAATATTAATAGCATTTAGATTCTGTTAGAGATATATTTGGATATTCAATTTTGGAATCTTGAGAGCTTGTTTGGAGGTTCTGACAGGGGAGTGCAGCTACTTGTAAACCCTTGGCCAAAGAATAGTCCTTTAGCAGTTTCAGCAGTAATGCACATGGAGTAATGAGGGAGGAAGGGGAAGCCTGCATAGCCAGCCAGTCAAATCAAACCTGGCTATCAGTGGTGTGACAAGTCACAGTCAATTGTCCTAACCACACACACACACACACACACACACACACACACAATATATATATATATATGAATGATCTGGAGGCGGCGGGGGTTGGGGGTACCCGGGATCAAACCCAGGTTCTTGTACATGCTAGGAAGGTACTGTACCACTCCATTCTACCACATCCCCAGGCCTAATTTTAGAATCTGATCATCCAATTAAAATACAAAAATATTTTAAATTAAGAATATATGCCTAAGGATTGATTTCTCCTTGACACTTTGATCACAAATAAAGCTCTGGACTAAACATTAAAGTACTTTTCCCCATGTTCAGCTATAGATCATAACTAAATTTAGGAACCTTCAGTTAATGCACAGTGTGAAAAAGAATTATATCCTTCTGGTTATTTTCATCAATATTACCAAACTGAGACTATAATTAAGTAATTTCAGTATATCTTCAAATATACTCTTTCATACTAATTTAATACATCACTGCCTTTGTTGTAGATTCTTTACATAAAAAATGTACATTTTATATTTAGTAAATGACTTATTTTGTAATGTAAATTTACTTTTTCTCAGCATAACTGAATAGGAAGAAGGCAGGTTCAGAATTTTATCTAAACCTGTCTGCAAATCACATATGTTTTCTTTTTTATTTATTGGACCTACTGTATATGTGTGTGTACATATGTAAAACAGTGACTTAAAACAATCCTCTGCAGTGTGTAAACTCAATAAATATAGCACAAAGTCAAATTTAGCCTAGTTTGTATATGAAATACACAAATATAATTTTGTTAGTACAATATGAATGAATGCAATAAATATTTTAAAAGAAAACCTATTCAAATCATCCCTCATTTACTGAAATTAGTTCCACAAAATTGAGGTAGACTTTCACATAGATTGAAAGGAATCCTCTATCCTGTACCCTTACACACCACACTTTGGCTCTTTCCCTTGCTGCTGTATCATCTTTACTTTTCCATTTTTTCCCTGTGTTCCTATATGTAGCCTTCAACAAACAAACCATTCCTGTGGTTTATTCTGGTATTATCTTCTCCTACGCATCAGTGACATCCATAGCTTTCCTTTCCCATGCCCACGTGTACATATTATTTGAGATCATAACTTTGGCCTTTTCAGTAGAAGGAAGGAAAAATCCTAACAATCAATTTAGAAGTGATCGTGCAGCATATGCAGCAACATAAGCTTCTCTGATAAGCACTTGTTGGTAGGCTCTGTATTCCTCTCAGTATATTAGAAATAAGCATGTACTATTTTTGGATACCTGGGATTGTTAATTAAACAGAACCAAAATCCCTTGAAAATGGCTCCACTGTAGATAACACACTCAACCAACTTAATCTCTTTTCTAAATGATGATCACATTCACTTTCTTGCTGTCTCTCAGACACCCTCCTGTTTTAAGAGCTTTGCATTAGCTGTTCTCTTTGCTGAGAATGCTTTCCCCCTTAGATATCTGCATGACAAATTCCCTTGTCTCCCTTACAGTTTTGCCCAAATATCATTTCTTTAATGAAGCCTTCACATTCTATTAGCATTAAATCCACCCTCCCACCCCTACACTCTTATTTTAGTCAGCTTTTTCGTCACAGTGACCAAAAGACCTGAGAGGAACAATTCGAGGAGGAAAAATTTATTTGAGGTCACAGTTTCAGAGGTCTTAGTCCATAGTTGACCAACTCCATTGCTGTAGGCCCAAGATAGAAAGAACATCGTGACTAACAGACATGGTGAAGGAAATCAGCTCAGGACATGGCCACCAGGAAGCAGAGAAAAAGCTCCACTCACCAGAGAAAATATATAAACCCCAAAGGCACACCCTCAGTGACCTGCTTCCTCCAACCACACCCTATCTACCTAAAGTTACTACTCAGTTAATCCACATCAGTGTATTGATGCACTGATTAGGTTAAGGTTTTCACCAATCATTTCACCTCTGAACTTTTGTCTTGTCTCACACATTAGCTTTTGGAGAACACCCCATATCTAAACCAGAAGTGCTTTTCTCCAAAGCACTTAACCACTTCCATTGTAGGTAATTCACTACTATTTCCTACTATATGTCTTACCTCACTGGAATTAATTAACTCTATGAGACAGGGCTTCTTTTTCAGTGTTATTAATGGATCCAGATTATCTGTATAGTTCTAGGAAAATGACAAATACTCATGTACTATTCATTGAATAGATATGTTTAGGTAGGACATTATCTACAATGTATTGTTAAATGAAAAAAAGTGTAGAATTATTACATTTGTGTGACTTTTTAAAGGAATGTATTATACACAAGTCAGCATAGCCACATCTGGGGGGATCATTGTGGGGAAGTAAAGAAATAGGGGAGTATTTTTGTTTCCTAGATATATGGGTAATGCAAGATGTTTTTGTTATTTGCTATTGCCTGAAGAGAGTGGTAGAATAGTGGATATGTAGCATCCTGTAGCTACCTGTGTAAATGGAAAAACATTAGAAATTTTTGAACATTAAGGTATGAATTCAGTACCTTCCTCCTATTTTCTTGAAAATTACTCCAGAGCTACAAAAATGATTAACAGAAGTGTATACTGTAACAAAAATAGAAAAGTTCAGACTTCTAGAATACATAGAATATTTTCCAAAAACAGTAGATGAAGCAGGACTACATGCAAGAGGAGGGGCCACAGTGAGAACTGTTTGTGCTGCTTTTCTCTGAGATCCCATCTGTGGTACCATCTCTAGTTCCCTTCCCCAAATAAAAGAAAGCCAAGGGGTCATGATTTGACAAAAATTTAATTCAAGGGAAAACATGAAATGAAGAAAGGGCCCTTAAAAATGGAAGAGTAAAAATCACACTATAACAAATAACACCATCGTATTTATGAAGAAAAGCAAGAAAAAACACAAGGAGAGACAGCCAAGCCCATTTTAGTAGTGCATCACAGATGGAGCAGACAAAAATAAGATACAAAGCCTAAACAGAGTAAGGAAGATCTACCTGCTTTATACTGAATTCTGTATCCTAAAAGGAATTCAAAATCAGTATAAGTCCTTGATCTTAATACAGTAAAAGCAGACATAAATTATAGAATAAAGAAAACAAAAAGCTCCCACTATGAAAACTTCTTAATTCTCAATTCTTAGAACAAATTTCAGAATACTTAGAAAATGATGATAAAAATACTGTATATATTAGAGTCTTTGGACTGTCATTCAAAAAAGCTTTATAATCTCAAATATTAAAGCAAGAAAGAAATGAAACTAATCCAACTCAAAAATTAATGAACAGTAAATCTTGAGGAAAGCAGAAGTGTTAACAAAGATAAAATGAAATCAGTAGGTGAAGAAAAGAATACAATAAATTCAGAAACCAGTTCTCTGGATAGGAGGTGAGGGGAGGTGTGCAAAAGTAATAAAAGTAGTGAACTTAAGAAAAAATAAATATAGAAAGATGACTACATATACAGAAAAAAATGGAAGGAGTAGTACATCCACTCTTCTGTGCACAACTTGGAAAATCAGAATTTATGATCATGTCTAATCATTGTACTTTTTACATTGTTTACAAACATTTTATTTTATTTTATTTTATTTTATTGTTGGTCGTTCTAAACATTACATAGTTCTTAATATATCATATTTCACAGTTTGATTCAAGTGGGTTATGAACTCCCATTTTTACCCCGTATACCAATTGCTGTATCACATCAGTTACACTTCCATTGATTTACATATTGCCATTCTAGTGACTGATGTATTCTGCTGTCTATCCTATTCTCTACTATCCCCCTTCCCCTCCCCTCCCCTCCCCTCCCCTTTTCTCTCTCTACCCCCTCTACTGTAAATCATTTCTTCCACTTGTAGTTTACAAACATTTTAAATGTGATTTCATACAGTTAATTGCAGCATGTTAGTTATTTCTGTAATAAAACTACTTCTCTACTTTTAAAGTTGGTTGTTTTAATATCCTGTAACTGCTCCAGAATTTGCATCATCCTGGGATTGTAAACCTGGAATGTATGTTTGAAACACCAGAACGAGTCTTTGTGGTAATGGAAAAGTTGCATGGAGATATGTTGGAAATGATTCTATCCAGTGAGAAAAGTCGCCTTCCAGAACGAATTACAAAATTCATGGTCACACAGGTATTTTAGCTCTTTTTTGAAACTAAATAATTGAAAACTATTAAGAGCAGTACTTTGAAATATTGGGAAGTTGTAGGAATTGTTAACCTTAAGGAAGAAAATCACACTTTCAGTTAAATCTGAAACTATACTGAAGTTTTCAGAGGATTGCACCATTCAAGGAGTCACATTGTGGTTTAACTAATTTTCCAGGCATTGAAAAAGACCTCTTCTTTATTAACAGATACTTGTTGCTTTGAGGAATCTACATTTTAAGAATATTGTGCACTGTGATTTAAAGCCAGAAAATGTGCTACTTGCATCAGCAGAGCCTTTTCCTCAGGTGAGATATTCTTTTGAAGCATCATTTTAAGTGTCTGACACTTAAAAGTACCCACATAATAAAAGTCAATGTACTAAGTGCTGTGGATTCAAGGTGTATACCATCTTACAGAAACATTTTAGTCTATAACTGCCGGATTAGTAACTAAATAAATTTAATTCTTTTATTAATTGTGTTATGTTCATTAAGAGTTTTTTGACTTAACGGATCCCAAGGAATGACTTTTTGTAAATAAATTCTTGGCAATTCACCTATCCCTGTGGGCTGGGAGCAGAGAGAATTAGCCTTGGTGGTGCTTGGTACTCAGGATGAATTCTCCATAAATTAAAAATAGCTGAGAGCTGGTACCTAAAATGGGAAGATTTTGGTTGAGACAAGCAGCCAACCTCTCTCTTTTTTTAGCATATTTTAAGCATTTTCACCAAAACTAACATAAAAATTTAATTTCTCATAACCATTGATGCTCACACTCACATAATAATATCATCTGTGTGTGTGTTCTGGCTATGTGTGATATACTCTGATTTTTTTTTTCAATAAAGTTGAAGTGGTTGGTTTTTTTTTTTAATGTTGATCTTGATCAACTAAGTTTATCTCACAACCTACTTAATAAATCAGAATTCAGATTTTACAATTGTACTGAGAAACCCGTTAGTTTAGTACCTATGACTGTTTTTCATGATTGCCATTGATGATTCCTCTAATCAACTAGAATATCTATTGCCAAACTATCATTTATGTACATCTGAAATGTCATCATATGGCTAGAACAAGGACAACACATAGCTATCTTACTTTATAAATTCAACTTAAATTGTCTTTCAAAGGAAAATATGTATTTTAAAAAATCATTCTACTCTTTCACTTTTAAAGCAGGAAACTAGGG
This sequence comes from Spermophilus citellus, assembly GCF_964194105.1. NCBI lineage: Eukaryota > Metazoa > Chordata > Mammalia > Rodentia > Sciuridae > Spermophilus > Spermophilus citellus. The sequence goes on from NC_138193.1 coordinate 86,868,309, forward strand.
AAAATTATTGTCTGTGTCTATTTCTTTTCACTGGTTTGCTGATTTGTTGAGGATTAAATGTTGACTTACAGTGTTACTGAAATAAACTTTTTAACATAAAAAAATAAAGTAGTAAGCATTTCTTTTATAAAGCTTATGTTGTTAAAGTGATTGATTCCCTATCATTGTGAGGTTAAAGAGTTCCCTAGTAGTTGGTGGAATGTTTTAAATAAATAAACTGCTTCCATATATTATTTCATTTAATCTTCAAAATAGTATAGGCAAAGGATGTACACTTGTGAAGCTAAAGGCTAAAACTCCCAACTTTCTGATCTCTACTTTTGTGATCCACAGTGTTCCTATTAGGAGCAACAGGGAATTTTTTTTTTCCTCACATGCTAGCCATGGCCACACTTCTTTATTCAGTTGCCCAACTGCCAAGTCATTTTTACTTTATCTAAATGTTATGTAAAATTTGGCATTTAACCAAGAGAGAGTTCACATTTCTTTGGGGTTTGTACTAGCCTTCAAATACAATGACAGCAAATATCATTCATAAAAGCATACGTCAGTGTCCATAATCTAGAAATAACAAGCAGCATTTGAATATACCTTAACCTCTTTGTTCTCCTGTCACTGTACCACTGTTTTCTAGACACCAAATCCCTTTTCTCTCAATTTATCTTAATGCTTTTTCTGAATCATATTTTGAGTCAAGAGCACTTCCAGTGGAAATTACTTGACATTTGCCCATTCAGCATAGATGCAGTCATTAATCACCAAAATCTACAAAAAGTTGGGTAGCAAGATAAATATTTATGTATGTATGTATTTATTTAAAATACTTTTTATTTTATTTATTTGTATATGGTGCTGCTGAGGATTGAACCCAGTGCCTCACACATGCTAGGCAAGTGCTCTGCCCATTTCACCACACTTCCAGAACTCTTTTCCTGAGAGAACACGAAGGCAGTGACTATGGCTGCCTTCGTGTACAACTTTTTTTCAAATATAAACATCTAACTAGCAATAATTTGTTCATGGTAATATAAAACACTGCTACACTTATTCCTTGGAGAAATCTCCAAAATTACATCTTTTACTATTCACATTAACAGTTATTTATAAATGTTTAATACTTCTCAGTTTTATTTACTTGCCAATATACAGTATCTTTAGGAAGAGAGATTCTACATCAAGCAGAATAAAGGATGTTTTTTAAATATTATAATTTATTTGTGGGAATTTGTCAAATCTCACCCCTTTTTTGTTTCTGTTGTGTTTTTGAGACAGGGTCTCACTAAGCTGTCCAAGCTAGCAACTTTCATGCCTCTGCCTCCTAAGTACCTGGGATTGTAGGTGTGTGCCACGGTCAGCAGACATTTATTGAATATATTTATGTGACCAGACATTGAGAAGTCACTGAGGATTCAGAAATGAAAGAGTTCCTGCTCATAGATAACAGAAAAGTTATCTCCTTATGAGACAAATGCAGTACCCTCCACTTCGTAAAAAAAATTAAAGCCCTGTAGCATCAGTCTGGTAATTAGCAGGGTGGAAGCTAGGATACAAAACTTTTTTGAAATAAGCAGTAGGGGAGCTCTTCATTATGTTAGTATCACAGAGCTATATAAATATATCTGCCTTCTGGGAAAATGATATTTCAATTTCCCTATCTACAGTTGTTTGGTATTCATACTCAATACGGTTGGTAAGTACATTTTCATATTTAGGGAGAGGCATTTATATAGAGATCAATACAGAGTTAACATCATTCTTCCATAATTTCTAGGTGAAGTTGTGTGACTTTGGATTTGCACGCATTATTGGTGAGAAGTCATTTCGGAGATCTGTAGTAGGAACTCCAGCATACTTAGCCCCTGAGGTTCTCAGAAGCAAAGGTTACAACCGTTCTCTAGATATGTGGTCAGTGGGAGTCATTGTCTATGTGAGCCTCAGTGGTACATTTCCATTCAATGAGGATGAAGATATAAATGACCAGATCCAAAATGCTGCATTTATGTATCCACCAAATCCATGGAGAGAAATTTCTGGTGAAGGTAAGAAAAGTTAAGTTTTGACTCTCTGCCCTGTAGTCTAAAATTTTTTGTGACTGCAAATCAGCCTGTCTCTTCTGACTTCCCTATTTAGTTATCAAATTTTGAGCACTCTCCTTCCTTTTACACTGTCTTTTCTATCCCTATTTTCCTTATAATTCCCAGGAAAAGCAATAATGCAGGCTCCAAATGCCTCATTCTGAAACATCTAAAATATCTTCTTAACTGTCCTACCCATTAGATTCTCTTTTATGGCTCTTCCCAGTCACTACTGCTAAGTCCGTCTTCAGGAAACACTAATTTCATCTTATTCTACTCCCAAACAGTTCCCTTTGGTTTTGAAGTTGACTCATTCTCCAAATAATGAAATATGTATGCCAAGATCTCACCATATACACCAAAACACCCTGAATCTATTTGTTAAAACCTATTGAGTATGAACTTTTGGAACAAGTTCTAACCTCATCTGTAGAGGCAAGGCAATAGCTTTGGCTACTTTCCCAGACAAAACCAAGAAATAGAGAGCAACATGACATCCTTTGAAGTGGCAGAGAAGATCAGCCTATAATTGGAGTGTTTCATGCATCTTGAAATACTAGTTAATATTTCACACTTATGTGCTAAGCATTGTTCTAAGCTTTTTAATGTGTTAAATTTGATTTCATCTTCTCAATAGTTTTATTTTACAGATGAGGAAACCAAGGTACTGTAGGGCATAGTAATTGACCCAATATCACACTGCTAATCAGTGTAAAATGGAACATATTCATCCAGGCAGTCTGGCATAACGATGTCCATCACATTTCACCATCCTTGCTAATCCCCTGCCCCTTCCCTTTCCTTCCTACCCTTCTTCACTATCTAGAATTCATCTATTCCACCTATGCTCTCCTGCCCTACCCCACCTTCTTATATCAGAGAAAACATTTGGCATTTGTTTTTTTGGGGGGGATTCGCTAACTTCTCTTAACATTATCTTCTCCAGTGCCATCCATTTACCTGCAAATGCCATGGTTTTCTTCTTTTTTAATGCTGAGTAAAATTCCATTGTGTATATATGCCACACTTTTTTTATCCATTCATCCACTGAAGGACATCTGGGTTGGCTCCTAAGTTTAGCTATTGTGAATTGTGCTGCTATAAACATTGATGTGGCTGTGTCCCTGTTTTTAAGTCCTTTGGGTGTAGTCCGAGGAGAGGAATAGCTGGGTCAAATGGTGGTTCCATATCCAGTTTTCCAAGGAATCTCCGTACTGCTTTCCAAATTGGCTGCACCAATTTGCAGTCCCACCAGCAATGTATGAGTGTGCCTTTTTCCCCACATCCTCACCAACACTAATTATTGTTTGTCTTCATAATAGCTGCCATTCTGACTAGAGTGAGACGGTATCTTAGAGTGGTTTTGATTTGCATTTCTCTGATTGCTAGAGATGATGAGCATTTTTTCATATATTTGTTGATTGATTATACATCCTCTTCTGAGAAGTGTCTATTCAGGTCCTTAGCCCATTTGTTGATTCAGTTATTTGTTTTTTTGGTGTTTAGCTTTTTGAGTTCTTTATATACCCTAGAGATTAGTGCTCTATCTGATGTGTGAGGGGTAAAAATTTGCTGTAGGCTCTATGTTCACCTCACAGATTGTTTCTTTTGCTGAAAAGAAACTTTTTTGTTTGATTTCATCTCATTTATTGATTCTTGGTTTTCAATGCTGTATTTCTATAGATTAGATTAAACTGCCCTCCAGAAAGAATCATAGGTTTGGGGTATTTTACACACTGAGATTTGTTTATCTAATTTTTGTCTTTTCTCTTAGCAATTGATTTGATAAACAACCTGCTTCAAGTGAAGATGAGAAAACGCTACAGTGTTGACAAATCTCTTAGTCATCCCTGGCTACAGGTAAAAAATATATATCTTTAGCAATCCTCATTTGAATGGTTCACTGTGAATTCTGTGACACAAGACAAGATCAACAGATTCTGCATTTTATTAGAATAATTTAAGTGCTTTTTTATGATGAATTTGTATCATAATTGATCCTCTGGAAGTTGTTCATGTATTCATCCAAATTGGTATTGACAGGCTGAGTACACTGCAGCACACCTATAATCTCAGCAACTAGGGAGGCTGAGGCAAGAACATCACTAATTTGAGGTCAGCCTCAGCAACTTAGTGAGGCCCCAAGCAACTTGGTGAGATGCTGTCTCAAAATAAAGAGGGCTGGTGATATAGCTCAGTGGTAAATCATCACTGGGTTCTATCCCTGGTACCATTAGGCAATTAAACTCCCATGTACTAAAAGCAACCACAGCCTTTTATAAGACCTAATGCATTCATTTCACTTTTTTTTGTAAGACTAACATTACATACTATTTTGTCAGGTGTGTTTATTTTAAATGTTCACTAAAAGGCTCATTTTGCATTGAAGAGACAAAAAAATAAAGCCCTTTAAAATATATTTGGATTGCCAGGCATGGTAGTGCACACCTATAATCCCAGCAACTCAGGAGACTGAGGCAAGAGGACTAAAGTTCAAAACCAGCCTCTGAAACTTAGCAAGGCCATAAGCAACTCAGCAAGACCCTTTCTCTAAGTAAAATTTAAAAAGTTTTACAAGTATTTTAAAGGGAATGAAGAGTAGAATCAGCTTCAAAATAAATGCAATCATAGTTAGGCTCACCAATTATAAATTAACCTGATAATGTATTCCAAGCACTTTCACGTTTTGAGGAGTAAAGTTTAGGCCGATAACAGTATAGGGCAAAAGCTTTTAGTAATTATTACGAGTTATCTCAGAGACCAGGTTTTTTTCCAGTTTTTTAAATTTCAGAAACTAGTTACTTTCGGGCTGGGGATGTGGCTCAAGAGGTAGCGTGCTCGCCTGGCATGCGTGTGGCCTGGGTTCGATCCTCAGCACCACATACAAAATAAACATGTTGTGTCCGCCGAAAAACTAAAAAATAAATATTAAAATTCTCTCTCTCTTAAAAAAAAAAAGAAACTAGTTACTTTCTTTTAATAGACTTCAGATTTGAAAAAAACGATTTTTAACATTTCTAATTCAAGAACTTACAAGTAGAGATTATCAATTCTGTAACCAGGATGCTAAGCAAAGGGGGAAAAATAGTAGCCAGTATTTATTTTATGGTTCATAATCATGTCAATTTTTTCTAGGACTATCAGACATGGCTTGACCTTAGAGAATTTGAAACTCGCATTGGAGAACGTTACATTACACATGAAAGTGATGATGCTCGCTGGGAAATACATGCATATACACATAACCTTGTATACCCAAAGCACTTCATTATGGCTCCCAATCCCGATGATATGGAAGAAGATCCTTAATTATCAATGAGCTAACTTCAATAAGGAAGGATTTAATTTTATGGACTGATATTTTGCTTCATAACTGTTATTTGCATGTTGTCATCTGCAAGGAAGCCAAGACATGAGGAAATACAAGGAATTGGTGATAATCAATACTATAGTTCATATGTAGGTACAGGAAGGGAAGCTAAGTAATAAAAACACATAATGGAATCAAGGGGAAGCTTTCTATAAATTTTTATAGTGTAAGTAATAACTGGTTTTGTATTGTTTCCTGATCCTTCACTTTAGTACAATAATGCCACTTAATTTATCTTCCCTTTCCTGATCTTATGTCATTTTTTTTTTAAAGGCAAGCTAGCAAAGCTTGACCAAATCATACAAGGATTGTAAAGTTGATTACTAAACATTTTCATTGAAGCAATAACTGTGAGGCTAATAATATGTGATTTACTATAAGGACTTTTATATGTTTGTCTAACCGACCATAGGGGCATTGAAGCGTTTTTCCTAGATGCCTACAGAGTGCCAGGCTGTTTTATCTTTCTTGGTTAGGTCAGTTAAGACTCTAAAACAGTGATTCCTTACTTTTTTGGAGCTGCAACTCTGATTAGGGCCTCTATAACGTAAGAATGAAATTATCACCTTTTGAGTATTTTGCAATAGCCACTAAGATAATTTGGAATGATTGGTGTTACAAAAAAATAGGAGTAGGAACTGCTGGTGTAAGTACTGTGTGGTTATGTGTGCCTTCTTGTAGCTCATTCTGCTGCTTAACACTGATGTTCCCACCTGATACCACTGTGATGCCACACTGTGTCCCCAGCACTGCATGGGTGAAGATCTGAACTTTAATTACATAATTGCTATCTTTACCCAAGGTTGAATAATTGGAGGGAGAAAAGTAAATATATACTAAAAGGAAGGCCAGTGTAGGTCAGTTAATGCTATGTATATCATCACTACATAGCAAACAGTATCTCTTTTTCTTGCCTCAGCCTATTGGAGGGTTTGCAAATGTTGGGAATGTTTTTAAATCAGTATTTCATTTTAAGCAATTTGGGGTTTGGTTTGTGGGTGGAATAGACATGAAACACTCAGTTTATGAGGGTTGCACTATGTTATATTAGCTTAGCCCAGCAAATCAAAGAGTGGAGTAAGTGCTTCTTTTTACATTTCAGCTCCAGCAGCCAGCTATTTTAAAATAGTTACTAATACAGGTTGAGTATCCCTTATTTGAAATGTTTGGGATCAAAGTGTTCCAGATTTTAGAGTTTTTTAGATTTTACAATATTTATATAAACTTTACTGGTTGAGCATCCCTGATATGTAAATCTGAAATGCTTTGAAATCCAAAACTTTTTGAGCTCTGCATTACTTTCACATTAGGGATGTTGGGCTCAGTGGTAGTTTTTGCCAAGTATGCACAAAGCCCTGGGTTTGATCCCAATGGGGGTAGGGGGAACACAGATTAGGGATGTCAAGTTGTATTTTTCCCAAAGAAAATTTAAGATTTGGGATCCACTTAAAATATATATATATATATATACAGTGGCTTTCGTTTCTTCATTTTTCAGTAATCACCACAGACCTTGTTTGTCTGTTTCCTTCTTTCACACTCTAAAAGCAAAAGATTCGGAGTCAGAAAATCTGGATTTAAGTCTTTGGCTCCATTATTTATTAGCTCTGTTGGCCTGGGTAGATAGCCCACCTAAGTCTTTAGTTCTCAGTTTATAAAATGAAGACTACAGTCCTTGCCTCTACCTTCCTCACAGTGGTTGCAAAGATCAGACATGAATGAATGTACTCAGTAAGCTCAAAATTATAAACATGAATTACTGCCCACTGAATTTGAGGTAGTAAAGGAAAAGAATGCTCCTGCACATCAACAGAGTAAGACTGAGAGGGCTTTTACAGATCCCAAAAGTAACTGTCCTACTATGACAAAAACATCATTGAGAAAATAATAGAAAGATTATGCAGTGGTTATATATTCTAAGTTCTTTGAGTGTTTTTTAATTTATCCTCACAATATCACATGGTAAGTACATTACGAACCCCATCTTATACATGAGGAAACTAAGGCACAAAGAAATTAGCTACTAAAATTCCCACAGTAGTATGTGAATATGAACCCAGGCAGAATGTCTCCAGAATCCCTCTTCACCCTGCTGGCCATTACGCTGTACACTATCCTTTGCAAATATATTTTTTCACTGAGGGATATTCCGCACATCTCGTTAATCTGTTCTCTTAGGGCAGTTGCAAACATTAAACCAAATTAGAGAAAACTTTGAATTTTCCCTGTGTTAGAGAATGACTTCCCCAAATTTCTCCAAAATAAGCCTGTTTATATCAACATGCACAAAATGGAATAATTTTGAGTCACTACTGTGGTTTTACTACATAAGGTAAAAATTAACTGGAATGTTCGTTTTCTATTCTTATATAATCAAACTTTACAAGCCATGAAATTAATTGCACTCTTTTTATTAATGCCTAAGTTTTCTAAAAAGTTTTGTAAGGGCACTGTCAGATAATTTGGAGTTGAGTAATTACTCCAGATACTGTATAACTTGCATAACCTTTTGTCTTGAAATTGTGTTTGTATAAGAAATAATTGCTAGAAACATTTGATAATGTACAAAGTAGTCTAATGACATTCTTCAGTACATTTTTATATTTTTTGTTACATCCCACTTTTTGTAAATATGCTCCAAGAAGCTTGATAATAAAATGTATTTCTGTATCACTATACTTTTCCATGTAAAAATCTCAGGCTATCTCTAGCAGAAGTATCCAAAGAAAATTATACTCAGTTGTGTTTTCCCAGGCCTTGATCACAGAAATGTTGTGAAAATAGCATTTTTATATGGAAGTAAGGCTTTGTTTAAAAGAACTGATTTATCTGAAGAAAAAAAAAAAACAAAACCTTCATTACACTGATACGTAGTACATTTAAGGTAATTATCTAGAGGGTTTATTTCTTGGAATGAAAGTTTAGAGTAATTGTAATTTGTAATTTTTTTAGTAACTATCACCAAATATTCAATTACTGTTAACTATCAGAAGACTTAGAATAATTATCAAAACTACTTTTCTAGGATTTGAGTTATAAGTTACTAAATGACTCTTTGCCCTTAAAACTATTACCTTTGGGAGGAGTCAACTATGGGCATTTTCATGTTTAAAAAGAAAGAAAATAGGGGCTGGGGATATGGCTCAAGTGGTAGTGTGCTTGCCTGGCATGCTTGAGGCACTGGGATCGATCCTCAGCACCACATAAAAATAAAATAAAGATATGGTGTACACCTAAAAGCTAAAAAATAAATATATATTTTTAAAAAAGAAAGTAAATACGGAAAGAGAATAAGAACAACTACAAATGGCCTAAGGCTGGGTAGCATTTAAAAGATAAAGTTTTAATCTCCTTTTACTTTCAAGTGAGATACAGAATAATCATGTTCTTATTTAAGCAGAAGCAGCAATAAACATCAATACTTCATCACTCTGCCCATGAACTTCCACTGTATTTAATCCATAAGTTCACAACATGGCTGGTATTATTTTTTTCTTTAATCTCCCTTGGAAATTTGTGTTGCTAACATACACTTCCTCAAAAAGTCTGTGTTCCTACCATTAATATACAAGGTGTATGAATCAAAAGATGAGAACCTAATGTGGAGCTAACATTTGACATTTTTCTGAAAATAAGAGAGAATTAGTTCCATTTAGAAAATTATTCCTCCTAGGTTGTTTACATTTACTCTTATTTCAGGTACAGGTCAAGTTTACTGCGATATTTTTACTCTTTGATATGTCAAAGTAGGATTTTTTAAAAGTTTAAATTATCTATAGAATATAAGATAAGAAATTCAATACCAACTCTCTCTCCACTCTAAACCCATTCCAGATTGGGAAATTCAATAGTGTTTACTGGGCATTCTGCACTTACTACTTCTATTGAAATACATACTACAGAGCAGAACACAGTAAAATTTGTACTGGTATATTAGTTTCTATGAAAATAGTTAGAAATATTAACTTAAATGTAGCTCCCCCCGCCCCCGCAACAGAAATGGAAACATAACTATAGAAACTTTTGCATGTAATTATTACTACTTTTTTTTTTTGGTACCAGCGATTGAACCCAGGGCACTTAACCACTGAGCCACAACCCCAGCCGCCCCTCTCGCCTTTTTGTTTGGAGACAAGGTCTTATAACTACTTAGGGCCTTGCTAAATTGCTGGGGTTGGCTTTGAACTTGCGATCCTCCTGCCTCAGTCTCCCAAGCTGCTGGGGTTAAATCTTAAAATTGAGATTTTTTTTTTATTTCAGACAATACTCCTTTACTTTCTCTTTTTAAATAAAATACAGATCTATTTAATCAGTTCCTTGGGAATAACTATTTAGGTTTTTTCAAATTTCTATTAAACCAACCAGTCTCATGTGTAACTTTTTAAAATAAAATAGAAATATAGCAACCAGCTTTACTAAAAGAAACTCAATTTCACAATAACCTAATTACTTCAGTCAATTGAGAAAACACATTTGCACCAAGAGTCCATTCCAACCCAAAAGATCTGTAATTTTGTTTATTATTTAGGTTATTTTCATTGGCTGTGAAGAGATAAAATACTCCAAAATCATCTGTTTACCTTTAATGTATGAAATATATTCCCTTTACTTTGATTTCTTAGGCCAATTGAGGGGTATAAAAGGTCCAAACTGAAATATCACCGCCAAGTAAGTTCATCAAACCCAGCTACAGGAGATGCAGAGGGTCTTGACTGCTGTGCATTCATCTGATGACTTCCACCATGAAGTCTCTGATGAGGCAGCAAGGCAAAAAAGTTAAATCTTTCTCCCATCTTCTTAGGATTCATTAACATATCATATCCCTGAAGTAATTGCTGTCTCATTGATGGGTCATCTGATTTATCTAAAAGAACCTGAAAAGAAAAAATTTCTTAGCATAAGTAACCAGAAGAAGAATTCCTAAGTAGGTGAAACAATACTGATTCTTAAATGTTCCAGTGCTCAAAATGTGATTTCTAATTACCTAAAAATCACAGGGTGCTTATTAAAAAGGTTATTAAAAGTTTCTCTGACCCAAATCTATGGATTTGTGCTCTTAACAAACATCCCCTGGTGATTTGCTCTGTGTGGTTTTCTTACACAGGAACCCTATTTAGAAGCCTTAACTCTACCCCATATGGAAACTTACCAGGCTGTTCCACCCTCCATCTGTCTGGTTATACTAAATTCTACATTACCGAAAGACTGGAATATCTAGGAGCTGCATAACTACAAAAATGTTAAAGCCAAATGAACCTAAGTAAAATAATTTTTGAAATACTATGAAATTAATAAATTTAATGATAGTAAAATAAAATAAACCATTACCTTCAACCGGACATCAATACCCATATTTTTCAAAAATGTTTGTTGTTCTATTGGACCCAAAGAGGCTACTTTTTCTTCTGCCATTCTGCGCAAATAATGGAAGTCCACATCAGCTGTAAGGTCTGCTGTTCCAGGTGCAGTTAAGACATCATGGAGCCTGTGGCCACAAAACCCCTTGAACATAAAGAAATAAGTTTCTGCCTTTTTATAGCTATCAAAATCAAGACTTTAAAACACTATTATATTAGCACATTTTATATAGCATCTGTTGAAAAGGAAAATATGGTCTAAATTTGTTTTTTAGACATGCAATAGTGCACTTTCTTCAAATGAGATGCAAGCATGGAAAACCCAACATAAAGAGCAAAGTTGGAGCGTAAAGATGCTGCTCTTAACATAAAGTTATTTAACATTTTCATAAATACTTCTCATGAAACAGATGATCTCATTAATTTATCTAGATTAATTCAGATCAGAACGTAGGCAGTGTTATGAAGTGTGTCTATCAACCATGCACACCTGAAATCACCTGAACATGTTTATTAGTCTCCATTCAGACCTGATTAATCAGAATTTTGGACTTGAGGATAAAGATCAGCATTTTTAGCAAACTTCTTCAGGTTATTTGTATGTAAAATAATAAAGTTAGAAATGAAGAACCACAGATGTAGGAAATGACTAATAACATCAAGTTATGTATGTTTTGATTAAAGAATATACAACAAAATTGATCATATTCAAAAAACACTGAAAAATAATGTTGAGGAAAGACATGTTAAAAATTCTGATAGAAAAAGTTTGATTATGTACCTAGATTAAATCTGAAAAGAAATGGCATTTTTTCAATGAAGGCAAGGCTGAAAAGTTTAAGAACTTAAAGGAAATACTTCCATTTGTATTATTCAGATGCTTACTAGAATATATGCAAACAGGTTCTGCAACTAAAGAAATCAAGTAGTCTGTTCAATGGTTGGACAATGGGCTTAGGAGAAAGATCTAGGATTAAAGATAATTAAAACATGAGGGCTGGGGTTGTAGCTCAGTGGTAGAGTGCTCACCTAGCATGTGTGAGGCACTCGGTTCAATCCTCAGCACCACATAAAAAATAAATAAAATAAAGGTATTATGTCCAACTACAACTAAAAAAATATGTATAAAAAAAGATAATTAAAACATGAATCATTAGTTCTAAACAATGTAAAAACCAAAGATCTTCCATGAGCTTCAAAGCTAACCATGAAATTCCAATCAACCATGTTAATGAATTATACATACTCTGAAGGTATCTGTCTTTGTTCCATCATGACCATAATCAGCAATCAGTGCAGCACCTCCAGTTAATGCAATGCGTTGAGAAAGTTCCTGAATAATAACCCCAGCATCAGGACATACTTCAACATGATCCCTTGTTTCATCATGCTGGTGAGGGAATAGTTGGAACAATCAAAAAGAAATGTTTCCTTAAGGCTTTTCACATTATTCTACAATGAGCATTTCATAAGTGTTTATAATAAAAATAAATTCCTTCTCAATCTGACTGTGTTCTCTACCTACACTAAACACTTCAAATGACGTCCTTTTTATTATATGGAACTGATGCTTTAATGCTATCCACTAAGTTTACACACATTTTAATCTCCTTAATAAAAAGGGATATGCCCTTCCAACCCACCAAATGGCAAAGTACATTATCATTTTACTTACTGTAAAAGTACTTTCACGTCGTAATATATATAAACATACTCCACTGGGCTGAAAGCCAGAGAAAGGGATTTCTGTCTGCATGGAACAGTGCCTGGCATTAACAGGCACTCAAAAAATTGTGACAAAAGAACAAATAATATAAACCCAATATAACAAAACAATTCTATTAAACAAGTATATTATGATGCCTTCTCTTGGGCAGAAAGTATCCCAATGATATGCACTATATCTAGAGATATCAGCTTGTAAACTAGTATCAGAATACCTGAGACCCTTATTACCCAACATGTTCAACCATTGTCTAAAGGTCCACAAGAAGTGCTTACTAGCTTTAAAAACGAAGTGACAATAAGTTGACATTAATAAATGACAAATACGCTTGTCAACTTTACTAATATATTTGAATTTTCACTGATACCTCAAATGAATGAAAATTTGGAGATTTTTTTCATGGTAAAATCATACATTATCTTTTGTTCCCTCTCTCCTAAAAATGAGGTAATGACCTGCCCAGATGTAACAAGCATAACATGTGTACAGTCAAGACAGACTTAAGATTGAATCTCAGCTCCTCTAAGTGCTGATTGATACATAAATTATTTAACCTTCCTCAATCTTTTTTCTCATTTTATGTATTATAGGTTTCTACTGAGGACTAAATAAAATAATAAATTATTTGGCTCCAAGTGTAACTAAATAAATTATTATAATGTTGCTATAAAAATCATGAAGCTAGCCTCTTCAGGCATCAGCTGACAAACCTCAGCTTACTGTGCTGTTTGAACCACCTTGGACTGCTCTTCAACAAGACAGACAGCATAACCATTCACCCCATTCAAGTGCAAAGAGAAAACTCTGCCTCATCCATAAATGCTAACCAAGTTAAGAACTAAAAAGAATCACAACTCCCAGGGCCACAAGGATTCCCTCTTTTTTTGGCAGGGGAGGAGGGCAGCAACACGGATTGAACTCATGGACACTCGCCCACTAAGTCACATCCCCAGCCCTATATTTGCATTTTACTAAGAGACAGGGTCTCACTGAGTTGCTTAGTGCCTTGCTTTTGCTGAGGCTGGCTTTGAACTCACAATCCTCTGTCTCAGCCTCCTGGCTGCTAGGATTACAAGTGTGTGCCACCCCACCGGCAAGGTTCACTCTTGATAGCTTTATAAATATGTTTTTGTTATTCAAGTAAAATTAGGTAGAATATGAAATATAATGTGAAAATAGAAACCAGGTGTGGTGGCACATACCTATAATGCCTGCAACTCGCAACTTGGGAGGCTGACAAAGGAAAATTGCAAATTCCAGGCCAGTCTCAGCAATTTAGCAAGACCCTGTCTCAAAATAAAACTAAAAAGTGCTGGAGATGTAGCTCAATAGTAGAGTGCCTCTGGACTTAATCCCCAGTACCCGCCCAAAAAAGAGAATATTAAAAAATAGAAATGTTCACAAGTGTTTATATTTTAACTTACACTTGACAAAGAAATCTTAATTCATAGTTGTATGTTTAAAAGCAACTGTGCTTTTAAAACTGATAACTTCTGAGGTAGGAAATTCTTAGATACTGTCCAGAAAATTAGTTTTTCTCCCCTTTGTAAAGGAATCAAAAAGGTGTTCTGAAGCCTTAGACATTCCCAAATATAGGTATTTGGAGATCTTTAAAACACAACTCCAAGATAGATATGCTCTTCTAATTATTCCTTGAGGAGAATAGAATGCTGCAGTGAATCTTTTTGGCAGTCTACAATCAAATTTGAATTTGGTGGAAGCATGAAAGAAAAGCCACAGTACACCCAAAGACGGGGATTACAACAGAACTTACCCAACAGTTGCTTTGAAAGCTAAATAAGAAAATACAGAGTAATACATACAAAGAACTCAATAAATATGATCTGTTACGTTATTTTTCTGTGACCTATAATATACTGCTTTCACAGATATGGAACTCATCTTGTAGACCATATTGTCACCATTTGAAACAGGTACAGAGAAAGTGAGGGACTTGTATGATTTAATGCATAATTACTAGCTTTCTCTCTTACTAGTTGACATTAAGGTGACACACTTAAGAAATTGTTTTAACTTCTTCTCCTAACTCTAGATGCTCTGCACTTTCACTTTCAATAAAAAGCAATTGCTAGCAATTCACCCTGTGAAAAAATTCTAAAGCAGTAACTCAGAAGAATTTGAATAGCCAGCAATAAGAGAAAGAAGAAAAAACTATATTCTTACCTGTATGAAGGCTTCTGCAGGGGTGGCACAAGGAGCCAAAACAAACCTCAATTTATCAGAAACTTGTGGATCAATATCAATAAATACTTCTCTCCATCCTTGTGGTGTTTTCTAAACAAAGTAACACATAAGAATAAGTTTTTGCAAGTTCTCAGAATGCTTTTCCCAAACTATTAGCTTTCTCCTCATACCATAAATATAATACTGAGTATTTTCTATATAAAATTTTCTAAATGTATCATTTCTCAGAATTAAATAATTTTTTAATAATTATCCCAAGATAATTGTTATAGTTAATATATCATTTTTGCTTTTTAATTATTCATGTTCATCAAAGTTCTAAATAAACAGTTAAAAATAACTTCAACAGCCAGTTGTGGTGGTAGGTACATGCCTATAATCCCAGCAACCTGGGAGGCTGAAGTAAAAGGATCACAAGTTGGAGGCCAGCCTGGGCAACTTAGTGAAATTCTGTCTTAAGATAAAAAATAAAAAGGACTGGGGATGTAGCTCAGTAGTAGAGCACACCTGGGTTCAATCCCCAGTACAAAAAAAAAAAAAAAAAAAAAAAGAATAACTTCAATAAGTAGTGTCCATATGTAAATATTCATTCTTGCAACTCAAGACGTTTCTTTATTTAATTATAAACAAATTTTTTTCCATCAATACCTGAAATTTATGCACAGGAAGAACATCAAAAAATTCATGTGCAAGATAAAAGCTGTATCCTATTTAAAAACAAAACAAGAAAATTAATGATTCAGCATTTTGAGACAATTAATTGGTTTTAAACATTAACTGTAAAAAAGAAAATGCCTAATTCCTCAGTATTGGAGCCTGAGATACTTCTATACACATTACTACCAAAACTCTGTCCTGCTTTTCATGATAAATATACTTTATAAAATATAGAAAGGAATAATATTACTATTCTCATTTTCCACATAACAAGGTCAGAGAACTTTCATACCTGAATTATCAGTTAAATCTACTCATCACAAGGCCTAAAAGAAATTAAAACTCAAAAGTTGTTAGCAGGAAAAAATCTAAATCATACAATCAACTGACAAGACTGAATGGAGGAATGGCTTAGATTTCTTGCCCAAGATCCTATCACCCACACTTTAGGTTTGAGCTGAGATTCAAATTTCTGATCACTATCACGACACTTTGCTTTAGGAAGTAGGATTTTCAAAAGATTAACTCATTAAGCTAAACCCATCTACTAATACTGCTTCCTTCAGACCTTGCGTGTTGGGCTGTTTTATAATCAGTACTATTGTAGCTACAAAGAAACACTAAAGAATACAATAGAGATTCACATTTTGGTTTTTGGTTGGTTTGGGGTTTTCGATTTGTTTTGTTTTATAAGACTACATAAAATATACTGCTCCTTAATGTTAGAAAATTTTATCTTCCATTATGGTGCTCTTTTCTAGAGGGAAAAAAATAAGATGTTCTCTAAGGGTAACAGGTTTCGGCAGCAATTATATATAATATTGCTGTAAAAGGTTATGGTCAACTAACATTATTGTGAGGAGTTGTGATAAAAAAATCTTTCATTATACAATGTAAAGTAATTACCTTTTGGAACATCCTGTAAATTTCGGTACCAGGAAATTGGAATCCCAGACTTAGAAACACCCTTCATATATAGTAGGGATTCAGCATTTCGCTCTAAGGGGATCTTCTCTTCAGTCAGTGTCAGTGCTTGAATCTCACTTAATTTTTGGCTCACCTCTACCAAGTGTATTGAAATGTCACAGTTTTTCAGCACAGATCCAAGTTGACTGAACACCTAAATACAGAGAGAAATAAATATTGGCAAGATACAATATGTAAGTAAATTTTAGGTTTTCTATCCACTTAATACAGTAATTCAGTCATGTCACAATATAAGTAATATGTTCCCTCAGAGAGATTTGTTTCTGGCCCAAGCCACCCTCCAGAAGTCTATAAGAATCACAACCTATTAGTTATTAAGAGTAATCTATACAAGAATTCTTAATGATAAATCATGATTAACAAATAAAAAGATTTGGTATCCAATAAAAACAATGTTTCAGATTATGAAATCTAAAAAAAAAAAAAAACCTGCACGTCTATAAAAAAATCTTCAAGATGATTAAACTGTATTTTCTGAGACTCAAATCTGAATGCCAGTGCAACAGTATTTTTATTTGAATTTAAATTTGATGGGTTAATGGCCTACTACCTTTGAGATATGAATGTACAAACAGACTATTCATTTCAATGAGATGATTTTATCCAAAATATAATTTTGAGATGGAATTATACATGAAAAGCCTTGCCAAGAGAAAAATATCTCAAAAGTAATATCAAAACTAAAATACAGGTAATATTTTGGCTATATTTTTTTTAACATTTCTTTAAATTCTTTGACTCTTAAAGAGTTCTTAAGACTTGATCTAGAGAAACATTCCTTATACATTTTAGGACTTGATTTTTTAAAAATACTTTTAACAAATATTACTTAAAAACCTTATTAAAATATTTCATGTACAAATGACTACCAACTTAAATAAAGCAGAACCCTGGAAATTAAAATCATCAATGTTATTCTATCCCACCCCCCAATTTGATATAATCAAAATTCTTGTCAGATGTTTATAAATCTTCTTTTAAAAACTCCTCTAATTTCTAATTCAATCAAAATTCATATAGCATCAAGAAATGTATAATTTATAACCAGGCACAGCAGTGCATGCCTCTAATCCCCGCAACTCAGGAGGCTATGGGAGGAGGATCACAAGTTCAAGGCCAGTCTCAGCAACTTAACACAGCCCTAAGCAGCTCAGTGAGACCCTGTGTAAAAATTTTAAAAAGGCTGGGGATGTGGCTTAGTGGTAAAAAGCAGCTCTGGATTCAATCGCCAGTATCAAAAAGGGGGAAAAAAAACACAGAAATATAAATAGAAATTCATAATGAGTACATTGTATTTTTTTTTATGAATTGCCAGGTACAATGGATTCCAAAATAGTATGTTTAATTATTATTTGCCAGGTACAATAAACAGTAATGCTTCTTAAATGTTTGTATGAAGTACTACATAGAATAATAGAAGAAAGAATACCCACTTAAATAAGAATATCCACTTTAAAAGAAATGAGATATGACCTAGTCTCTAAAGCTCTTACTTTTTCCTTGTACCCTTAGAAGTCACTACCATTCTGATTGTCCAATTCACTTCTTCCTGATTTTTCTTTATGAACATTACTAAATATATTTGTATCATCAAATATATATTACTTACTGTTGACTGTTTTTGTATTTTATACAAATATAATCATGATATGAATTATTTTGCAGATTGTATTTTCACTCAATATTTTATTTCATGTTCAATACTGCTACATTCTGATTTCATGCATTCTAACAGCACTTGGTGTTCTACTGGATGACTATATATAATTTGGCTTATTTCTCACTGTATGGGTTGTTTCTAATTTTTTGCTATTTCAAATAATGTTGCTATGATCTTTCACATATCTCCTGGTACACATACATACTAGATTCTCTAGGGTGTATGAATCGCAGTAAAACTGCTGGGTCATACAATACAAATAATTCTGGCCAGGCACCCGCCTGTAATCCGAGCTGCTCAGGAGGCTGAAACAAAAGGATCATGAGTTCAAAGCCAGTCTCAGTAACAGGGAAGAGCTAAACAACTCAGTGAGACCCTGCCTCTAAATAAAATACAAAATAGGAATGGGATGTGGTTCAGTGGTTGAGTGCCCCTAAGTTCAATCCCTGGTACCCACCCCCAAAATAAATAAATAAATAAATAAGTGAATAAATGAATAAATAAATAACTGATGTTAGATAATATCCAATAGCTTCTCAAAGTGGTTGAACCAAATTATACTCTCATGCTCCACATAGCCCCATCCTAACCAACACTTGGTACTGCCAGACTTTCTAATATTAATATTCTTTATGGTTTTTTGGTACTGGGGTAAGCTATACCCCAAGTCCATTTTTATTTTGAGACAGGGTCTTCCTAAGTTTCTGAGGCTGGTCTCAAACAGGTAATCCTTCTGCCTCAGTCTCCTGAGCTGCTGGGATTACAGGTGTGGATCACCATACCTGGCTTCTAACCTGGTAAGGGTTACAGTGCTACATCACTAATTTTAATTTCCATTTTCCTAACTATCAGAGACTGAGCATCTTTTTATTAGTCATTTCAATATTCTCTTATAAAGTACCTTTTCACATCTCTAGCCTGATCTTTCTATTTAGTTATCTGTTATGTGCTTATTGATTTAAAGCAGTTCTTTATGTATTATAACTATTTTGGTTATATGTGTTAGAAATAACTTGTCCTATTTTGTCTTATCTCATCATTCTATAGTGTCTTTGAAAAAACAAGACATTCATAATTTCTTTAACAATAAGTTCTTAATTTTAATATAGTTGAAATTAAATTATTACTCTTTTCCTTTATGGCTTCTGGGCTTTTTTTTTTTTTTTTTTTTTTTTTTTTTTTTGGTTTTGTGGTGCTGGGGGTCGAACCCAAGGCCTTGCATGTGCTAGGTAAGCACTCTACCACTGAACTACATCCCTAGCCCAGCTTCTGCTTTTTATATAATTTTTAAAAATCTTCCTTACTGAGAAGACAAATATACTCTCCCATAACGTCTTCAAACATTTCATAATTTTAGCTTTATATTCTCCCTACCATATTTTTTAAGCTTACAGATAATAAATAAAGATGATCCATTACATTTCTCTGACATTATTATATTTTAGCTGAGAAATATAAGATTAAGGAGGTAGGACTGAATGCTGAGGAATTCAAACATCATATTAAGAAGACTAATCTACATGTGACTTACAGACTTTTTTTTATTACTTACCCTCAAAATATCTCCTGTGAGGGTACCCCGACCTGGGCCCAGTTCCACCAGCTGGAAAGCTGCACTTTTTCCAGCAGCAATCCATTCACTAATGAACCATATTCCTATTAGCTATGACATGGAAAAACATAAAGCATTATAAAGTATTAAAGAATATAAAACTCCTCATAAATAATGCACTTTATGCCAGAAAGCAAAATATTTGCAAATAACTCTGTTATTTGATATATATATACACACACACATAAACACAGGAACTTCACCAAGGCTGTCATAATATACACCATGTAGGAAGCTTATCAACAGGAGAAAGTAATATGACAGCCTTCACTGTAAAAGGCCCCATGAAACAAATAAGAGGATAACCACTTACAGAAAGATTCTCAAGATTTGAAAGTAGACAGACATGAAATGCCATTATGCCATTTCTTCATACTCACATGATTTTATAAATACATAATTCTTAGATATAATTAGTTTTTCAATACCTGTATTTACTTCCACTTGTGTATAATTTCTTATTTCTAAATCACCAAAGGTACTTTATGGAAATAAATGAACTAAAATTCTGTTTTAGTGGAAAGAAGATTTTTACTGTAACTATGGATAAATCATGATTGGGCACTTTAGACCTCATCTTAAGTCTACTAATTCTTCAGTATTCTTTTTTACATTTTCTTTTTTTCCTGCTTCCATTCTAATATTTCCTCTGGTTCTCCTCTTCCAACCTCTTTACTTTCATCATCTTTCCTTCTCTTTGTCCCTCTCATCTCTTCATTTCCTTTTCCACAGAGAAGTATAAACTTTTCAAATGCCTTCTCTACCATTTTCCTCTATTGCCTCCCTATTCCCTCTAAAAGTTTTTAAAACTTGATGAATCTCACACACACACACATACAAAAAAAAAAAACTTGTAAAAAACTATTATCAACTAATACAACTTGATCTGCTGTGCTTTCCAATGTTTATGATATTAAATATTATAGTGTCTGTTATACATTACATTGGGTATTACCTCGCCAAAGATCTGACTTATTTCAGGTGAAGTAATGAAATCTCCTTTTTCTCCTAGCATGTCATGGTGTACGTAATATCCCTGAGTAAAAACGAGAAAATGGAGAAAAATTAATTTTCAATTAAGGCTTTTTAAAAACACTCCTTCGAAATCTTATATAATATGCAGCAAAGCAATTCAAAGTATCAAACAATTCAAGTGTCAAAGTTCTCTCTTGTAACTAGGCAAGATAAAAACAGTATACTATTTACCTAAATTTTACAAAGTAATAATGATTTTACAGAACTGACAAAAAAAAATTACTCCTCAATTTTTCAGCCATGTAGTGTTCCATCTCTGTCCTCCCTACTTTTCCCCCCTCCCTGCTCTTACAGTCCACCATAGTAAGACCCTGCCTACCCCTCCTGCCTCATAGTGTTTTTAAATGCACAAAATTTTAAATATACAGCATTGTAAAAATCAAGTTAAAAATAATTATCAAATGTTAAAAAATACATTTGTGATAAAATATATATACTTCTTTATTAGTTTATTAAGATACAAAAATCAAACCAAAGACTAAGTTTTTAAGTAGGAATGAGTACAATGGTATTTTGAAACAGCTGTGATCTATATAATATATGATATCAGTGATTTCCACTAATAACAAAGTCACAGATATTGTGGGATGTTACTGGTTCTTCCTGTTCATAATTGAAAAAATACTAAACTGCTGTTAGAAGTTAATGAAAATGAAGGAGAAATTTTTTTTTCAGTTCAAATTCACAAACTCCTCAGATTTCCATTCAAGGATCCTTAGGTTAAGAACCTCAACACTAAATTTTAGAGTTAGTCCAAATCTTAATTTTGGAAATCTTTCTTTCTGTAAGTACACACTTTCCAGTTCCTTGTCTTTAATCACCATACACTGATGACAATCAAATTCACACATACACCCCTAAACTTTCACCTGAACTCTAGACTCCTATAGCCAATTGCCTACTTACTATCTCCACCTGGATGTCACTGCCAACACAGTATGTATAAGATGCAGCTCCTGATGTAGACCTTCTTCCCCAATGCTCCTTCAAACCTGATCAACTCTATCTTAACCTCAAATCACCACCATCACACAATAGCTGAAGAATCTAAGAATCAGTCTTGCTTCCTTCCTTTTCTTCACCTTTCCATACTTAATCCATCAGCAGATCCTGTGAGTCCAAGTTTTGTTTCTAAACCACTTACCTTTCACACTCATCTAAGCCGCCTATCTTGTAGCACTGCTCACAAACATTCAAGTATCCCTGCCTTTAGAAAACCTCTGTATACTTGGGTCTCTCCACCAATTCCAACAGTAATTGGCCGAACCAATCCCAGAATTCTACAGGTATCACATTTAACCCAGCAAAATGTAAAAACGTCTAAAACAAAGAATTACAGGCTTCCACCAAATGGATTTGTAGAGCTGACAAGGAAATTCAGGTCAAAAAAAAATTATGGCAGTCCTTAAGAGGACTTTAGAACAGGAAAGACGGGGCCTCTCCATCCTCAGGAGTCAAACCTATACCTTGGCTGGGTTGGTCAACACCTCCTTCATATACTCGGCCACGGTGATGGGACCAGTAGATTTTATTTTGTACATAAGATGCCGCAGCATTGGGGTCACCCGGTTGTTTTCTGCCGGTTCATTCCCGGAACTGAAGTATTTCCCTCTCCAAATGCAGGGAATGACTGAAAAACACAGGTCAAGTAGGCCCCGTTATAAATCTCAGTATCTGTATGTGCAAGCAGCCTGACAGGTTTCAAGACAGCTTGGCTAAGTCCAGCCCTGAAAGCAGAATACCGTGCGCAGCGCGCCCAAAAGGCGCAGAGGAGGCACGCACTATGGCCAGGATCTCACAGCCATTTAGTGTCTGGCGGGACTCCAGTCTCCGGCCCCGAGCGCCTTCGGGCTGGAGGTGAGCCCAGGAGACCCCAAAGGAGAACCGGAGGCGCTCTAGTCGATTCCACTGGAGCCCGGATTCTGCGGAGCCGACGCTTACCAACGCGCGCGGCGTTCCACAGAGGCCGCACAGCGGACCTCACTGGAACTCTCATGCTGACTGTCTCAAGCATCCATGCACCGCCCCGAGGGCGGGGGTTGCGGCCGCTTCCGGGAGATGACACGCCCCCCACGGGGGAAGTACGTCACGTGACAAACGGAAGTGGCCCGCAGATTGCGTGCGCGTGCTCCGCTAGGCATGGCGGCTGCGAAGGCGCCTTTGGAGTTCCATGCCAAGCGGCCCTGGGCTGGGCAAGAGGCGGTAGGCGATCCGGATGAGGAGGACGAAGATGATAGCGGTGAAGCCGAAAATGGGTTCTCCCTGGAGGAGGTGTTACGGCTCGGAGGCACAAAGGTAACGGCCGGAGGCTTCCACGGAAGGGAGACCGGGGCGGGTGTCGGAGCAGTTCTGAGAGTATCAGGGCAGTAGTCCGCCGCTCCAGCCCTGCGGATCCAGATCAGAGCTGTAGAATGTGCTCGGTGCGCTTCCCTCGCTTCTTTCCACCGCTCTTTGCAAGAGAAAAAGTCTGGATTGAACGTTTTATGCTGTGGCCTTCTTCAGGGAATAAGCGATCGTCATGTTATTGACGTGGTATAACCATCACTCCATCAGGTCCGAGAAAACGGACTTCTTGGTCCTGACCTCTTGATTTTAATGTTTTGATGGCCTGTGTTGGAACTTCTGTACTCAAAGGGGGCTTGGGCATGCTCGCTGTACGCTCCAAAAGCCTCCCTTTTATGGGATTCACTTTCCAAGTTAATAGAAACAGTAAACAAACTTTAGATAGTACATCAGATGCTAAGTAGTGCTAGAGAAAAAGGAGGAGGATACAGAGTTGAGAGGGCATTACAGTTTTAAATGAGATGACCTGTAAACGCAGGTCTGAAGATACTTGAGCAAAAACCTGAGGAAAAGGAAAGGTGAGCCATGTGTCTGTCCAGTCAGATGGAACAGACAGTGTAAAGTCAAAGACAGAATTGTGCCTAACTAAGTTTGGAGGGGGATGGGGGGAGGGGTGCTGTTAGAGGAAGGATAAATGTAATCATATGGACAGATTTATTGTTTATTTCATACTTGGGTTATATTTAATTCTTGGATAAGTGATATATATACGATATAAACTTTAAAAGGTTATTGGGGTGGCACACAATGAAAAATCTTCTGTCCCACTTTTATCTCCTGATATGCAATTTATCTTCTAGACAGCAATTATATTTTATACTTTATTTTGTATTTTATATCTTCCAGGTATATCCTAGACCTCACACATGCACAATTATGTAAATGAAATATACGCATGTATTGTTATTCTTTACACAAATGCTGCCATATATTTTGCATCTTTTTTTCTGTCTTAGAGATCCTTCTGTGTGGCTGTATAAAATTCTGTTATTGGACTTGTATCTGCATAAATCATTTTGTGTCTTAATTTATCTATTATGAATATTTAAAATGTTGCCAATGATTCGCTATTTTAAATAATGCAGTAAATAACTTTAGACATTTTTCACCTCCATATTTGTAAGTATATGTGTAATTTAAATTTGCCGAAATGGAAATGCTGGGTTAATGGATATGTGTGTGTCTTGTGTTTTGATTAAAGTTGATAAATCACCCTCCATAGAGGTTGTACCAGTTTACATTCATATCAACCATATATGAAAGCGCTCCTGCCCTCACCAAATGCAGTTTAACTTGAATTTGTACAAATGCTAACAAAGTTGAGCATCTTTTCATATCTTCTAAAGAACCATTTTTCTCTATCATGTTGCTATCCTTTGCATGTTTTCCTGTTGGGTACTTCTCACTTTTTTACTGATATGCAAAACCTTTTGTATTAAGGTAATGAGCTTTACTTTTATGAGTTGCTACAATTTTCTTTTCAGTTTTCATTTGTCTTTTTATTTTTCTATGTTTTATGTGTGAGAGAATGATAAATTTACTGATCCTATCTTTTGTGGGCCCTGAGTTTTACATTGAATTTTAAGATTTTTCCCATTCTAAATTGTTTTTTAATGTTGTACCTTCTTCCCTTATTTTATGGTTTTGGCACATTTAAATTTGGATCCATCAAGTATTTGGAGGGAGGGTGGAAGCCCAGGTAATATTGTAATTCAATGTTTCATTGATTTCAAAGATGAAGTTGTAACTGAAGTGTTGGATTGGTGATATATTTTTAACTTTTTATGTTTTTATACAGCAAGATTACCTTATGCTGGCTACTTTGGATGAAAATGAAGAAGTGGTGGATGGAGGAAAAAAGGGAGCAGTTGATGATCTTCAGCAAGGTGAACTGGAAGCATTTATTCAAAATCTTAGTTTGGCCAAATATGCAAAATCTTTCATTGAAGATGATGAACAACCTAAAAAGGAAAATGCCAGCAAAAAAGAAACAAAAGTATCTAACATAGATAATAAAAAGCAAAATGCAGCAGAAAGTGAACGGACATCAATCAATAAGGTGAAAAGTAAGAGGCCAGAACAGCGTTCTGATAAGAACAGTGGTACCATATCAAAAGTAAAGAAAGATAAACAACAAGACATCTTTGAATTTTTTGAGAGACAGACATTGTTACTCAAGCCTGGGGGGAAATGGTATGATTTGGATTATACCAATGAATATTCTTTGGAACCTCAGCCTCAAGATATTGTGTCTAAGTACAAAACTCTGGCTCAGAAGCTATATGAGCATGAAGTTAACTTATTCAAAAGTAAGACGAATAATCAAAAGGGAGCCTCTTCTACCTGGATGAAGGCAATTGTATCATCAGGGACACTAGGTGACCGGATGGCAGCCATGATCCTTCTCATCCAGGATGATGCTATTCACACACTCCAATTTGTAGAAACTCTTATGAACCTTGTTAAAAAGAAGGGCAGCAAACAGCAGTGCCTCATGGCTTTGGATACTTTCAAAGAGTTACTCATTACAGACCTTTTGCCAGAAAGTCGAAAGTTACGGATTTTCAGTCAGCGCCCATTCAACAAATTAGAACAGTTGTCCAGTGGCAACAAGGATTCAAGAGATAGAAGGTTGATATTGTGGTATTTTGAACACCAACTAAAACACTTAGTAGCTGAATTTGTTCAGGTCTTAGAAACTTTAAGTCATGATTCATTAGTAACCACTAAAACTCGAGCACTTACAGCTGCTCATGAGCTTCTTTGTAACAAGCCTGAGGAAGAAAAGGCTCTTCTTGTTCAGGTGGTAAATAAACTGGGAGATCCTCAGAACAGAATAGCCACAAAAGCCTCCCACCTGTTAGAGACATTACTTTGTAAACATCCCAATATGAAAGGAGTTGTGTGTGGTGAAGTAGAAAGGCTACTCTTTCGTTCAAATATCAGCTCCAAAGCTCAATATTATGCAATTTGCTTTTTAAATCAAATGGTCCTCTCCCATGAAGAAAGTGAATTGGCTAACAAATTAATAACTCTTTATTTTTGTTTTTTTCGGACTTGTATCAAGAAAAAAGATATTGAGTCAAAAATGCTTAGTGCCCTTTTAACAGGTGTGAATAGGGCATACCCTTATTCGGAGACAGGTGATGAGAAAGTGAAAGAGCAGGTTGATACTTTGTTCAAAGTGTTGCATGTTGTAAACTTTAATACCAGTGTGCAGGCTTTAATGTTGCTTTTCCAGGTAATGAATTCTCAGCAGACAATATCAGATCGATATTATACAGCCTTATACAGGTAGGTACAAAGCATTCTAATACATAAACATGACAGATAACTTGATCTAATATAGCACGTGCAGTTCCCTGTGTAGAGCTCAAGGAAGAGTTAGAAAACTGGAGTTAGACCTCCCTCAGCAACTTGCTACTCACGAACTTTAATTAAATCATATCTTACCATCGGTATTTGAAAATTAACATTTTGTTTTAAATCTTTTGGGATATAAAGGAAATAGAACTGGAGATGTAATAGAAGTCATTTCTTTGGTACACTAAAAAGAATCTCAAAGATCTTACACAACACTTTTTAAAGAATCTGTGATTTTTTAAGTAATTGATACTTACCATTCATAATTTAAGAAGAGTTCCAAAAAAGAAAATGTGGCATATGTACACAATGGAATATTACTAAAGAATGAAATAATGGCCATTACCAGTAAGTAGCTGGAACTTGAGATTGTCATGCTAAGTGAAATAAGCCAATCCCAAAAATACAAAAGCCAAATGTATGTGGATGCTAACACATTAAGAAGGGGAGGGAAGAATAGAAGTTCTTTGGATTAGACAAAGGGGAATAAAGGAAAGGATGGGGGATAGGAATAGGAAAGATGGTAGAATCAGATAGACATAACCTTCCTATGTTCATATATGAATACAAGACCAGTGTAACTCCACATCATGTACAGTCACAAGAATGGGATTATACTCCATGTATGTATAATATATCAAAATGCATTCTACTGTATAACTAAAAAGAAATTTAGATTTTTTTTTTAATATTTATTTTTTTAGGTGTAGATGGACACAACACGATGCCTTTATTTTTATGTGGTGCTGAGGATTGAACCCAGGTCCCACCCGTGCTAGGCGAGCGCTCTACCGCTGAGAAAAAAGTTCAAAGCTGAAAATGTAGAAATTTGGGGGTTTTGTTTAATTTTTGAGCATCATAGAAATATTTTTAGAAAATGTTTGGAATCTATTTGAAAAGTTTTTTCTCATCCATGTAACAGCAGTCTGTTTAATGCAACAGTCTATCTCTGAGGACAAATATATTCCCAAGTTCTTTTCAATTACTATTAGCCAACACCTCTCAGAGATGAATTTCTTTTAAAACTTTTAAGCCCTCTTAAATGATCTATTTGCTCTTGGCTTTACTAAGAATTCATTAAATTTTAAAAATCCTACTTAATTGAAGGATCAAAGAAATGTGATTTGGATGACAAAAATATGATTTATCAAAAACTTAAGGAAGGCTAGGGCTGTAACTCAGTAGTAGAGCACTTGCCTCACACGTGTAACTCCTCAGGACCAAATACAAATAAAGACATAAAAAGATACTGTATCCATTTACAACTAAAATAAATTTTAAAAACTTAAGGAAAATGCTCTCTGTCGTGATGAAAACATGTCTAAATTCTCAAATCTGTTGACCTGGGATGGAATTTATGATTAAAACTGAGTTGCATGGGTAAAAATATTGAAAAGTTTAAGTGTGAAGGAAGAAATCTGAGTAATACAATATTCTCTTATCACTGAGATATTCTAGAATTATGGAACTGACAACATGGAAAATGGGTATACAGAGCAATATAGAAACATGTATTTTCATTTCTACTACTAATGAAAAGAAGTTAATGGAAATGCTTAAGAGTAAAGGAAGCAATGATCCCATGTTATTAAAGCTAACCTAGTTAGATGACCTGATATGTAGAGGTCCAGACCAGTTGGGGCATCTGTGGGATTCTAGTTGAAGAATATTTTAAATTATCACAATAGGGTATAGTTTGGTGGTAGAACAATGGTAAGAGGCCCTATATTCAATTTCCAGCATTCCCAAAAATAAAAGTTAATGATATTAGAATTGAGCACCCCATAGAAGACTCTGAGGAGAGAGAAACACATAATAGCTATATAGATTCAAGTATTTGAAAAGCTGTGCGGTAAAAATATAATTCGGTTGTGTTGCTTCAGGGGATATTAGAATTCATGTTTGTAAATTATATAGGAACAGATTTCAGCTTTGGATAAAGAAGGGATTTCTGGGGACTAAATGGTAAGAGACTTGCCTAGCGTATGTGAAGTCCTGAGTGAGCCTCAGCACCCCCCAAGTGAGTGAGGAGATTTCTAGCTGTCCAAAATGGGATTGGATTCCTAGTGAGAGTGAGGAATGCACAAGCATTTACTTTGGATATTCATTTATTCACTCAAAAAACATTGAGCACTTAGTTCAGACATTAAGGACACAGTAAAAATAGGCATAGTCCGTGTTTTATTGGAACTTAGGAGAAAGGCAGGAAAGCCAAAGAAACAAAGTTTATGAAACTGTGAAGAACATGAATATGAAAATGAGAGGATAATAGAGGAGGAATTGATTTTAGATACTCTCTAAGTGGGGAAAAGCATTTTGGACAGAAAGAATAGCATGTATGGAAGGGATACTATACAGCTAATACATTGGACCAGAGATTCTCTGAAGTCCTCACAATTTAGTTTTCTATTATTCTTAGATAGTGTTCACTAGAGCCATGTGGGGACGCCTCTGGTCACCCAGCGAGTAGGTACTAATATGTGGAGAAAAGCAGGTCTTCTGGCTCACTGCTTTTTCATTATTTGGTTTCAGATTAGCCTTTTAGTGGGGTGCTATATTCTTATAAACTTTACACTATTAGGGTTGTGTCCAATTAGTTTATAAAACAGAAAGGAGAGGAAACCATAAAACAAAATGCTTTTTGCTCCTGTGACTTTTTTTCCCCTTGTTACCATCATCACTCTTTCTCTTCAGGTCATTAATTTACGTTTTACCTATTTCCTCTAATGTAAGTAGGAAAGTTATACCTCTGTATTGATTTTATTTTACAGAAAGATGTTGGATCCTGGGTTGATGATGTGTTCCAAGCAAGCTATGTTTCTTAACCTTGTCTACAAATCTCTGAAAGCTGACATTGTGTTGCGTCGTGTGAAGGCTTTTGTGAAGCGGTTGCTTCAGGTTACTTGCACACAGATGCCACCTTTCATATGTGGAGCTTTATATCTTGTGTCTGAGATCTTTAAAGCAAAACCAGGTTTAAGAAGTCAATTAAATGATCACCCGGTATGTTTGAAAACTGTTTTTTAAATCAAGTATGAGCTAAAATATATTGGTGGTTTGTTTTATTTTTCTTTGCTTCATTGAAGGTAACTTAGTTCTCTGGAGCACAGTGTGCGGTCTAGAGTCAGACAGACCTAGATTTTAATGCCAGGTATACAATTAGCTAGGTGGGGACAGGTTGCTTGATCCCTTTACTTGTAATAAATTGTATTACACTAGAAACTCCAATATTGTGAGAAAGTTATAGAAGATTATAAAACTAATAGATCTCTTAATTTGTTTCCTCAATTGCAAAATGAAAAAAAAAATTATAGCACCTCATAGGGTTATTTACAACATACCAAATATTTATTAGTGGGCTAAGTAGTAAAGTTCCAAAACCTCAGGAGCTCTTGGCTCAAAATTTAACACTTTTTCATTTAGAAATAAAAGGATGCTATCTCTCTTAATCTACATATCATTCAAGCCCAACATTTTATTTATTAGACTTTTCATGTTTCACCAAATTGCAAAAGTATTTCTTCAAAGTTCTATATCACATGATTGAAGACTGACTTTATTGCAACTTCCAGTTAATTAACATAAATTTATTAAACCATTTTTTTTAGGAGTCTGATGATGAAGAAAATTTTGTTGACATAGGAGATGATGAAGACATAGAAAAATTCACTGATGCAGACAAAGAAACAGAAATGGATACAATGAAAAAAGTGCAAACAGAGGAAGCAGTGCCTGAAAGCGACACAGACACCACAAAACCAAAGACTGCTTCCTGGGTACATTTTGATAATTTGAAAGGTGAGGGCTTTTGAATCATTAAATTTTTCTCTTGAATTCTTAAACCAGCTAATTAGTTTTCTCTTTGATCTGCACAGAAATTTTCTTTTCTTTTTGGTGATGTAGAGGATCAAACTATATACTTGTCTATACTAGGCAAATATTCTACCATGGAACTGTATCCCCAGGCGTAGAAGTAAATTTTAAATATAGCAAGACATTGATAACTCTGCATTTTAAAATAGATAATCAGAAATTAAAGCAAGTAGGGCTGTGAGGATTAAGTGAAAAAATTGGACATTTGAGATGTACAATAAGTCTCATTTCCTTCAGCTATATAAAAGTTGAGCCAATTTTAATTTCATGACCTTTTATCTTTACATGCAAAGCCCTTAAATACATGAATATAAACAAGTAGTTTCTGAACAAAAGCATTTTGTCATAAGTTGTGAATTGTGTAGACCTTTTTGTTCTTTTATATGACCATCTACAGTTTCTTTTTTTTAATATTTATTTATTTTTTTAGTTGTAGTTGGACACAATACCTTTATTCCATTCATTTATTTATATGTGTTGTTAAGGATCGAACCCAGGACCCCACGCATGCTGGGCGAGCGCTCTACCATTAAGCCACAATCCCAGCCCATCTACAGTTTCTTAAAGCAGTGTTTTCAGATAGTAAAACTTTCTGTGACTTAGAAACCTTAAGTGGTTTTCCACATACACAAACTGAATTAAATCTGTCGTAGAATGTTTTTATAAGAATTCATCAGTTATCATGAAGACTAACCTGAGAAAAATCCTTTACAAGGATGACAAGGTGTGCATTGTGAGATAGTTTACACTGGGTTTTTGAATAATGGTGAGCTTCGTTCTTTTTTTTGGGGGGGGGGGGTACTGGGGATTGAACTCAAGGCCACTCTGTCATTGAGCCACATCCCCAGCCCTATTTTTTTTTTTTTTTTTTTTGTAATTGTAAATGGACAGAATACCTTTATTTTATTTATTTATTTTTATGTAGTGCTGAGGATTGAATCTAGTGCTTCACACATGCTAGGCAAGCATTTTACCACTGAGCTACAATCACAGCCCAATGCTGAGTTTCTGAAAACGTGAACATAGTATAAATCTGTTCCAAGTAAGAATTATTTCTAGAAACACTCTAAAGACAAATAATTGGAGCACTCTACAAATACAGAAGAACTTTAAACCTATTCTATCTTCAGGTAATTTCCATCTTCACATTTATGAACCTGGATTTGTGGCTCAGCACCTTCTGTTACTATTTGAAAAGTAATGAAGGGATGTGTTAGTACCTGAGCTTGGTTTATTCAAGAACAAATGTTAGCTTAGATACCAAGATAAATTCTTGAAGAGATTTGGAGTTTTCAAGCTAGGAAGCCTGGCTAATTAAGATTATCTATCTATGAAAATATTGATCATAGTAGTTTTAATGGCATCTTGGACTAGAAATAAAGCATTTGAAAAATACTATTTTTGGGTTTTAGGTGGCAAACAACTGAAAACATATGACCCATTCAGTAGAAACCCTTTGTTCTGTGGAGCTGAAAATACAAGTCTTTGGGAACTCAAAAAGGTAAAATAATTCCAAATTATCTTTCACTTCATTTGTGCTATGTATAGTCTTGATCTTGTGGATTTAACACATCAAAGTTTCCATTTTTCCTGTAAATGATAAATATTGTCTTCCTATACAACTATTATTAAAATGTTATCACAGGCCTCTCAGGATCCCTGATGCCTTTTCAGTGAGTCTTCACCTTAAAGTGCATGTCTATTCGATTTTCCATAGCACATTTCTGTAGTGTGAAGATTCTTTCATGTCTCAGGGAACTCTTGGGTAGCCAATCCAAACTCATGTAACTGCTTTTTCATAAAACTGACAAACGGCTTACTCATACATGAGGATCTGGGAGGCATTTTTTTGAAAATGAATCAATCCTGTTGCTTCAAGGAAAACAACCAACATTATTTGTTGTTAATAATGAAATTCAAGATCTCAAGCAAAGATTAAAATTTTTAGAAATCTTATAACCACTATCTTGAGCTTGACAGTATAACAGCATATCCCTAGGTAAAAAAAACTTTTCTGATGAAATTAGTGGTGACACTATGATCGTTCTATAATAAAATGTACCAACATTTGGAAGACTACCTAAGTCAGTATTTTTCAGATGACCAATGTATAACATAAAGATACAAAGTAGACCAAATAATTATAAGTAAACAATGCTAACAGCTTGACTTAGTTTCAAATTGTAATTAATCTTCAGTGGCATCAAAGAAGAAAATCTCCATGCTTTTGTGAAAGGGTATTATTTAAATCCTCATTTTCCAACAACATATCCATGTGAGGCCACATTTTCTTCATATACTTCAAGTAAAATAACATGGAATACAGTAGCAGATAAAAAGAATCCATTGTCTTTTATTAAGCCAGATATTAAAGAGATTTGTAAAGCTGTAATTTAAGCCAGGGGCAATGCCCTACACTTCTAATTCTAGTTACTCAGAAATCTGAGGCAGGAGGATTGCAAGTTTGAGGTCAAGTCCCTGTCTCAAAATAAAATTTTAAAAAAGGGTTGGGGATTCAGCTCAGTGGTAGTATGTGCCAGCCCCTGGGCTTAATCCCCATTACCTTCAAAAGCAAAACAAAGGCTGGGGTTGTGGCTCAGCAGTCGAGTGCTTGCCTAGCTGGTGTGAGGCCCTGGGTTTGATCCACGTAAAAATAAACAAATAAAATGAAGGTATTGTGTCCAACTACAACTAAAAAATAAATATTTTTTAAAAAGTAAAGGAAAATAACCTAAGACAATGCTATTCTTCTTGACATAGTAATTTTTTTTTGTCTGAAAACTATTTTTCATAAACATGCGGTTTACATTAATAGGTAATGGGTTTATTATTTTAAATAACTATAATTATTTAAAAGTTTTCTGTTGTAATTGCTAATAAATACCAACACATATAACCCACTAAAATAAAATTTCTGGGATCCTTGATTTTTAAGTGTATAAAATGGTCCTGGCACTGAAATGCTTGAGAATCATCTTTCTGATGTATTAAGTTTCAGTTCTTTGGATTGTCCTCAATTTAAGTTTAATTGCAGTAAGAGACAATCTTAGAAATATTGGCATTAGCCAGGCATGGTGGTGCACGCCTGTAATCCCAGCACCTCAAGAAGCTGAGGAGGAGGAGGATCACAGGTTCGAGGTTGGCCTCAGCAACTCAGTGAGACCCTGTCTCAAAAAATGAGTAGAGTTCAGATATAGTCCAGTGATAGAGCACTACTAGGTTCAATCCCAGTATCAGGAAAGAAAAGAAATTGACATTATTCACATTTTTCTTCCTAGTTATCGGAGCATTTTCATCCCTCCGTGGCTCTTTTTGCAAAAACTATCCTTCAGGTAAGTCTAAAATATTCAAAAGTGATATAGGTTTTGATAATCAATAATTGATCATATGATATTTTCTCCACCATCTAGAATCATATATATATTTTTTTCCACTACTCTTGTAGAGGAACAACAACTTGTTTAATACAGAGCAGCAAATAATTCTTACCAATGTCTGAGATGAATAGAAATGTGGGACATTAGAAAACCACAATGGTTATTCATTACATTCTGGCAAAATTCTGGAGAAAGATTGCCCTCTCCCTAGATGCTGAGTTTCCCACTTTAGGGTTTGATTCCCAGCTAATGGTTAGATGGCCACATTATTCTTATTTACCTACACACAAAATCAGCATAGCATCATATAATGTGTATGTATATGTATATTTAATTCATTTGTAGTACAGTGTGTATTTGAGGGATATTTGAATGATGATCTGTGCCTTTGATACAAGATAATAGAAGCTTATGTTTTTCTTTTTTCTTTTCTTACCTGGAGAGACCGATTTTTTCCCCCATTTTTTTTCTTTTCAGGGAAATTATATCCAGTATTCCGGGGACCCACTGCAGGATTTCACCCTAATGAGATTCTTGGATCGATTCGTATACCGAAATCCAAAGCCACATAAAGGCAAAGGTAGGCTTCTGTTTAATGAATTATTCAGTGTTCGATGTTGATACTTAGTAAACAACATGAACACAGGTCTTATATTAGACTGTCCTGATTTACATTTCAGAAAATACTGACAGTGTTGTGATGCAGCCAAAAAGGAAACATTTTATAAAGGATACTCACGGTCTTGCTGGTAAGTATAAAGGTTGGACAATTGAAACAGAAAAGATGGTACAAGACAATAAAACATAAATTATATTATTCTTTGCTCTACTTTACCAGAGTAAAAATTTCAAACATATCCAAAAGTAAAACCAAACAGTATGATGAAGCCTCCTGGAACCCTCACCCAGCTTAAGCACTTATTACCATTTTCCTTTCTTGTATTATCTATAGCTCTATCAGTAACTCCTTCATAAATGTTCTTTTATGGCTCAAATCATTTTAAGTTCTCTGATATAGGCTTAGGAGGGAAAAAAAAGTTGGCTTTGTCATGGAGTATCATTTTAAACTTCATTGATAATCCTACTTCTGTTAAACAGGATCTGATTCTGCTTTTCTATTCAGAGCAGACATTTCTTTGCATGTGAAATCCTACCTTCCCTTTGTTCTGAGAGTAGGATTAAGATGAACTTTATAAATCATTTAATTTCCAACTGACTGACCTCACAAAGAGCTACAGATATAAAAGAGCTTACTCAAAATTAAAAGTAGAATTAGAAGTCAGATTTTCTTTCATTAAGGATGAATCAGATGTCTTTAATTCTGAAGGGCGAAAGCTAATGTTTTTGTCATTCATTATTCTTGTTTCTTAATTTTCTTAATAAGTAAAGTTATAGAAAATTCTGTTTACCTTTACTTCCTGTTCTTAGAATGACAAGCACAAGTTTAAAATGATTATACATTAGAATAACTCTATGGGGCTGGGGTGGTGCCTCAGTGGCAGAGTGCTTGCCCAGCATATGTGAGGCACTGGGTTCAATCCTCAGCACCACATAAAAATAAAGTTAAATAACTCTTTGAATTTTTATTTCTCTTAAAATTTGGATGCTGGATGCAACTGGAAGACTCAAAGAATTCTTTACTGTGACTGGGCTATGAACTGCCTACTTTTCTCTGTGACATTAACAGTCTCGTATGTTGAATCCTCTCCACAACAACTTTTCCCAAGATTGTTTTTTGCATTTCAGGATCCCTTCTGTCCACCTTCCTCACATTTTAAGATGTTAGAATTATAGATGTGTTGTATTTGGTCCTCAGAGGTTGTCACATAAAGGAGATTACTATGGTAAATTAAAATGCTTTATTTTTACAGTGAATAGTAAGGAGTTCCTCGCAAAAGAAGAAAGCCAAATACCAGTGGATGAAGTGTTTTTCCACAGGTAATATATTTAATGTAGTTTCATTGGGGAACTTTATAAATTTTTAGATCCCCTAAAATCCTTCATTGACATTGTTATAGTTTGAGAAGATCAGAGAATAATGTGTCTATAATTCTATTTTGTAAAGGAAATTAAGATTACTCATTTTGCTGATCTTAAGATACCTTAATGAAAATACAGTCAACTTGAGGAATTTTTAATAATTTAGCATATAAATTTTTGTTTATGATCTTGAATTTATAGAATTTTGTCTTTTTTTTAATACAGTAATTTTATAGACTTAAAATCTACATTAGTTTAGGCCAGGCGCAGTGGTGCACACCTGTAATCCCAGCGGCTCAGGAAGCTGAAACAGGAGGATCATGAGTTCAAAGCCACCCTCAGCAACAGCAAGGCACTAAGCAACTCAAGAGAGGCCCTGTTTCTTAAGATACAAAATAGGGCTGAGGATGTGCCTCAGTGGTCGAGTGCCCCTGAGTTCAATTCCTGCTACCAAAAAAAAAAAATCTATATTAGTTTAATATAGTGATAACTCATCAGTAATTTGGCCAGATCATGGCCTTTAAAGCCGAATTGGCCAGATTCATTGTGCCTTCATAGAAATAAGTTCTAAATCTGCTAGAGTTACTGTTAATACCTTATAAAAGTAAAATTATTTTAGCTGGTTAATAGGTTAATTTGACTTAATTTTAAAGGTATGGATATCATCTGGAAAATGCTTTTTTTTTTTCTTTTTTTGCTGTGTCCTAGTATAAGAGTAGGGCTGACAAACTATTGTGATTTTGAGATCATTTAGACCAAAGTATTCTAATACTTAGATGTCAGTATTGAAGCTGAAACAACCTATTGCTCTACTTTTGTGTTTTCTGTTGTCGTCCTTACTTTTTTCACATACTGATGATCAAACCAGGTCCTTGTGCATGCTGGGCAAATGCTGTACTACTGAGCTGCACCCCCATCCCCTACTGTGCCACGCTGATTAAGAGTTAATCAGTGAGTTGTTAAGAAATAGTTTATAAGAAACTAAGATTGTTGAAATTTATTCCACTGCATTTCTCAAGTTTATACCTATTTTGTTGAAATCTAATTATTTTTTGTATATTGACAAATTTCACTCATCTCCAATTGAGTCTATACATAAAAAATTTAATATAATTGTGGTTTGTCTTCAGTGTTTTGATTATATCAAGATCAGACCTTTAATAAATACATAAGATGCATTTTTGTTTTAGGTATTATAAAAAAGTTGCTATTGTTAAAGAGAAACAAAAACGGAGTGCTGATGAAGAGAGTGTAGAAGATGTGGATGATGAGGAATTTGAAAAAATGATTGGTAATTTGTTTTTATTGAATCTCAGTTTTAGATCTATTAATATTTATTATTAAAAAATGGAACCTTAGTGGCAGAAGTGAGCTTAGTGTTTAAAAAGTCATTTAGCTAAGAATATCATGTAAGTCATAATGAAGGATTAAGAAATATTTTGATGGTATATGGTAACTCAACCACATGTAATCTAAAAAACAGACAGTCTTGAGAAAGTTTCTATTTATATGATATATAATTCCTAAGGCCAAATAAGAACCATATTTATTGTTCACAGTCTCATAATACTATTGCTAGAATTAGTCTACTGTCTCATCTATTTTATCTTCCCACAGCACTTGAAATTTTAATTGAAATGTAACAGACTAAAACAAAATACATGCAAAACTGGAAAGACTTAACATTGATTTCACTTTTGTTACATTATATCTACTAAAAATAAGCAGCTAAATAGTTCTCATAAAGTAAAAAAGAACTGAAGTTACTACAAGTCATTTTATTTAATGTACTTTTTTCTCCATAAAGCAACTGTAAAAAGAAGTAGAACCCGTTTTAGTATAGACACTTCATTAAAATCAGCTTTTAACAGACTTGTACATTCTAAGACACACCAATAGTAATCATGTTTCTGTCATTTTGGTGCTTGTCATAAACAACAGAACACAATTTCTGCTACTATAATTGATTCAGATATAAGACATGTCAACCTTGTTATTCTTTGCTGTTTCACAATTTGAATCTTGTTCTCTGACAGACACATTTGAAGATGATAACTGTTTCACCCCTGGAAAGGATGATCTTGATTTTGCCAGGTAAAATACTTTACTTCAATCTTCTCTTTACTGTTTCCTAATACTTCCCAAATTGTTGTCTCCCACAGCAGCAGACCTAGATCTATATGATGTTATGGGGAAATTGTATTCAACTAAGTTTGGGAAGTGAGTGTAGTACTTTTATTTTGGACATTTGTAATACATGTTAGTATACTCTGAGTAGTCTTTAATTTTCCTTTTAAGTTATTCAGTAGCCTTGTACCATATTAGGCCCTAAACACTTTAGAAAACAATACCCTCATTACATTATAAGTTTGGGATTTTTTTTCCAGCAATATGAAGAAAAAAACAAAAAAAGCTAAGGATAACTTGGAATATGAAGATTCAGAGGATAGCGATGATGAATTCGATAACCTGGATGATGATGAAGTTTCTTTGGGAAGTATGAATGATGAAGAATTTGCTGAAATCGATGAAGATGGAGGAACATTCATGGATGTGTTAGATGATGAAAATGAGAGCATTCCAGGTGAGTTTTTGTTGTTCTTGTTTTTAATAAAATACAAATACAAAAAAAATCCTTTCTCAGTCTTGGGCTACTTTTTCTAATAAAGATTTCTAATGTAATCTGTATTCAAATTAATACAATAAACTAGAATTTTTAAAGAGGACCTTTTTCTTATTTCAAACCGAAGGTTTAAAGGCAGTATTTTTTTGTTGAGTTTTGAGTTTGGAACTTTTTTTTTTTTTTTAATATTTATTTTTTAGTTTTAGGTGGACACAATATCTTTATTTATTTATTTATTTATTTTTAATGTGGTGCTGAGGATCGAACCCAGTGTCTCACACATGCTAGGCAAGCGCGCTACCACTTGAGCCACATCCCAAGCCCCGTCTCACACATGCTAGGCAAGCGTGCTACCACTTGAGCCACATCCCAAGCCCCAAGTTTGGGACTTTTAATCAATAATTAGGCTCTCTATACAATACTAGTTGAGTATGTATATTGTATCTTTTTAATGTTAGAATAATAATTAACGGGCTGAGGTTATGGCTCAGCAGTAGAGCACTCCCCTAGCACATGCGAGGCCCTGGGTTCAATCCTTGCCATCAGACTAAGATTTTAACATACCTTGAAGTTCTTTTGTTTTGAAATGGCTTAATAACAAATTTATTTGGGTAACAGAGTCTGATGAAGACGGCTCAAAAGTCAATACTAAGAGAAGCAAGAGAAAGGATGATGACGATTTTGACTTTGCTGGGTCATTTCAAGGTAAGAAAATGCATTTAATCTTTTAAACTGAAACAGTATCCATGTGAAAAGTATTATTCATCATCATTTTTGGAGATAAACTATTCTATTGGTTAATAAGATTTAGGATTTTTTTTTCCTTAAAGATGTTTCTACAATTGGTAATAGGGTTTTTTCTTTTAATGTGAAAATTGTTGACATTCACCTTAAATCATTTTCATCTTCCTAAGTTTCTTCTTCTCACATTTAAATATCTCTATCTAGATCATCTTTTCATTCATGTTTAAAGCACTTCATCATATATAAGCCCTGGATTTCAGAGTGTTGCTTTTTCCTTTCCTCAGCAAAATGTTTTCTTTGCCATTTGACCCTTGTCAGAATTCATGCTCCTTGGGGCTATGGTTGTGGTTCAGTGGTAGAATGCTCACCTAGCACATGTAAGGCACTGGTTTCAAACCTCAGCACCACATAAAAATGAAATAAAGATATTGTGGTGTCCACCTACAACTAAAACAGAATAATAAATATTTTAAAAAAAGAAAAAAGAATTCATGCTCCTTCATTAATTACATTCTCCTTTATGATTAATTCTCTAATATTCTTTATAATATATTTCATAAGATTATGCTTTATAGTATTAACATTTGCAAAGTACAAATAAAAGAAAAAGTTCTATGTCAAGTGACACTTCCAAGTTTTTGATAAAAATATGGAAAGCACTAAATGCTTTGTTTCTAATGTCTTTCTAGCTTGTACTTACTGGAAGATACTGATAAAAATAAAAAATAGATTTGCAAAATTAAATAAAAACAATTTAAATATTTTTAAAGAAACTATTTGCATTTTGATAGTAGTCTCATACTTAAGCCTACAAAATTTTTTATCAGCTCTTAAAAATACTGTTGGTATTATCCCCTAATACCTAAATGGTTTAACTGATAAAAATTGTTATTTTCCAGATTTTTACTCCCCTTGAGTAATAGTAAATCACATTTTATTAAGAGCATATGCTCAAATGCAGTTTTCCTGAGGCTCGTCCCTCAGGGCTGGGGTATAGAGCACTTCCCTGGCATGTGCAAGGCCCTAGGTTCAAGCCTTAGTACCATTAAAAAAAAGAGGGGAAAAGAAAAAAGACCAAACAACCTAAGGGAACTTTTAAGAAAATGGTACAGACATACTTACTCATAGAGTTCACACAGATACTACTATGCTAGTATTTACTCAGTTCTTATGTAATATACTTTTTACCTTAATAAAAATGAAGAAGAAATGCTCAGTCAGTGGTGGAGCACTTGCCTTACATGGGTGAGGCCCTGGGTTTGATCCTCAGCACCACATGAAAAATAAATAAATAAATAAAGATATCGTGTCCATCTATAACTAAAAAAAAAAAAAAAAAAATTTTAAAGTGGTTCTCATGTGTCAACACAAAGACTTATACAGGGTTGATCATACCAGCCTTATTCATTAATGCTAAATCAACATAAAACAAATGTCCATTAACTGATAAATGGATAAAAAAGAATGTGATATATCCATACACTAGGATGTATTCAGCCAATGGAATGAAGTACTGATACATAACATGGATGAGCCTCAAAAATATTATACCAGCTAGGAAGATATAGGCAACCATATAAATCACTCCATTTATATGAAATAGTTAGAAAAGGCAAATCAAAAACAATGTAAATCCAGGGAAATAGGGTTAGCATGACTGCAAATGGGCACCAAGGATCTTTTGGAGTTGATGGAAATGTTCTAAATTGGCTTATGGTCATGGTTGAACAACTCTGTAAGTTTATTAAAAAACTGAATTAATGTACTTCAGGCAGCTGAATTTTTAAATTATAATTTTTTAAAATCCTCATTACCACATAAAAATAAAGGCATGCTGTCCATTTACAACTACAAAAAAAACTTTTTTTTAAATTGTATTTGCCTTAAATATTCCAAAAACCCATTCATATCAACCTTGGAATTTTAATCTGGGTTGATAATATTTCTCTTAAGGGCAAATTCTGATCAGTGGCCAGATCTGAAAAATAAGAACATACTATTGTCATCTTAAAAATTCTATTAGAATATCAGCTTTCTTAAAAATTGTATATAGTAATTCTTAAATTATGTTTATTCAAGTATCTGCTTCCTAACAGTGCTAGAAGATAATTGCAGTTATGTCTTTACTCAACTATAACTTTTTACATAAGCTCATGTTGAAAGATTTACATAAAAAAAAATATATATATATATATATATATATGATTTAGAATTGAATCATCTGGACACTGTTTTTTTAGGACCAAGAAAAAAAAAGAAAAGAAACCTCAATGACTCCAGCCTGTTTGTATCTGCTGAAGAGGTAAGGCTAATATACTGGTTTTAGAAGTTAGCTATTCTACATTTTTACATTTTCTAATAAACTTATTATTTTTTTTTAAGTTTGGCCACCTGTTGGATGAGAATGTGGGATCCAAGTTTGATAATATTGGCATAAATGCCATGGCTAATAAAGATAATGCAAGTAAGTAACTTGAATTTTTTAATTGAAGTTTTTAAAAATAGCCTTGTCTAGGGCTGTAGTTCAGTGGTAGTGGTAGAGCATTTGCCTAGCATTTCTAATCTTAATAGTTACTGTTTCTATTCTTTACAAGTAAAAGTGTTCCAGGGAAATGAAATCTTCAGAACATTTTTTCCTTTTCCTTCCTTAGTCATTTATTTGTAAAATATTAATCTTTGACAATAAAAACAGAAGAGCAATGAACAAGGAGTGGGTTTGCATAGTGGGTGGGAAGCCACGGGCCAAAGCAGACCTGAAGTTCCTGTTACTTGGTAGGATGTTCTGTGGTAGTCCAGAGTCTATAATGGGATTAAACTCATCTTTCTTCTCCTCTCAAAGGTCTCAAACAGCTCAGATGGGAGGCTGAACGTGATGACTGGCTACACAACAGAGATGTGAAAAGTATTATCAAGAAAAAGAAAAATTTCAAGAAGAAGAGGCAGAAACCCACTCATAAAACTAAAAAGCAAAGGAAATGAATTATTAAATTATAACTTAATTCTACTTATACTTACTCTTAATTTTTGCTATTCAACCATTTCTCTTGATCTTGCCTTCTGATTTCATACATTCCAGACTGTTCGATGGCTTTATAGTAAACTATAAATAAAAGTAACTGCCATTTATAAAAATCATATAAAATGTTAAACTTTCATTGAGAAAAATAATCTTTTTTCCATATTGCTACATAATTAAATGAAAACAATAATAATATTAACATATTTCCTGTGTAAGTTCTAACTGCTAATTACCGAAATGAGCACTGATCAAGTGTTATAACATAATCTTGTTCTGTCCTTATAACAATCACCTGAGGATTAACATTACTTGACAGAAGCAGCTCTGAGAGAGAGCAAACTTGAGATAAAACAAATTTTTAAAACTGAGGTTTAAGTTGTGGTTTGCTTCACCCAGATGGGTCTCATTCTACATTCTTAATCACTGGAAGTACTAAGAATCTGCCCATAGCTAACTCGGCTCTCATCTAGATAACTAAGTAAGAATTTTCCCCACTATGGTCTCAGAAGGGGCAGGGGTGAATAGTGTTTTTGGAAACTGACATACGATAAAAAAAAGCCATTTAGTCCTCAGTCATAATTTACTGCAGAATTTACAGATTACCTGAAAAAGTTGTTATGTACTCCTTTTTACTTAAGGAAAACATACCTTCCAAGATGAAGGGAAATTTCTTGCTCATTGTTTGCCTGAAATCTAATGAAAAAAAGGAAGTTAGACATGATCAGATATTCATCTTAGTAAAACATAAAGGCACAATTTTGTAATTTAGAGTCTTTATGATACAAAGAGTTTTAAATGTGATATAATTTAGAAATGTAAATTTTCATTAAATATAACTATGAATTTTTATGGATGTTATTTTATCTTGACAAGGAATTGGAAATAAAATCATACCTAGTTTTTTAAACTAATACCAAACTTTAATTTGCTTTTATAGTTTAATATTATTAACTCTGTATAAAAATTTGTAATTATCCAGTAGCACTCTGGTACACAGTGTTCCAATAAGATACTTTGA
The DNA here is from genome assembly GCF_964194105.1 of Spermophilus citellus. Classification (NCBI taxonomy): domain Eukaryota; kingdom Metazoa; phylum Chordata; class Mammalia; order Rodentia; family Sciuridae; genus Spermophilus; species Spermophilus citellus. Next base: position 86,911,333 of record NC_138193.1, read on the forward strand.
GGAAGAGAAGTGACACACTTCAAAGATAAGTCACCACCCCACTCTTTGCTTCATTCAGTTTTAGGGCAAGAAAAAGCAGTACTTCCTAAGTTAAAATGTTGAGAACTCTAATATAAATCACTTTCAGTGATTGCACAGGGAAGGGTTTTATTGCTCACTATTGATGTATAGGAAGATTACTATAGCCCAAGTAAACTGGTTATCCTGAGAATACAGTGATATTACTTCCTACTTTCTATAAGTCTACCAAGCAAGGAAATACAATGGGCAGGCTGCTCCCAAACTAATGCTGACCCTCCCCTTACCACAAGTAAAACCCATAGTTGTGGAAGTTTCCCAAGTCTAAAAGCAAATTAGCATGTGAAAAATGTGAGAGTCACCTCATCTACCATAATAAATACCTTGCTTCCTCTCTGCCCATAAAAACATCTAATACATTGAATCTGAAGGAATGTTTTTCCAAAAATGCCAATAGCATTTAATAACTAAAATGCATTATGTCCGTCTTGAAAGCATTAACTACTGAATTATGATTACCTTGACTTGTATTCATCTTATTAAACAAAAAATAAGCTCCAAAAACGCCCATCAATTCAGCTACTAAAATTCCTTTAAACATCTTCTTTGCCATTGATTCCATTTTGTGGGCCATCCTACATTTAACAATAACAAATATGTATAAACTCAAATGAACATGCTTAAATTTATTTTGCCACATCTATAAAAAAATAACTCCATTCACACAGTGTGAAATACTTTATAGGAATTAGACCCCAAAATTACTACATTGTTTTAGACACATCCTACATACCCAGTTTTCATCTCAATAACGAAAGATTCAAGAGTGCATAAAGCACAGAAAGGGATTTAAAATTCAAGAAGGCATTATTAAAAAAAACTAACAACTTACAAAAATTTTTAAAAGAAGTTGAAGTATGTGCTACAGTTCATGCATTTTGCTAGACACTAAGGATACAAAGTTGAGCAGTAAGCTAACTGCTTCCTCTTCCTGGGGAGATACTATTCTAAGTCTTAAAACTTTAATTGCATTGCCCAAGAGGTTCAGCCTGCAATCCTCCACTCCCAATCTCAATTCTGATTCAGCAAGTCTAAGGTTGGCACCCCAGTGCCTTTTAGTAGGCACTTCAAGTAATTTTTATGCAAGAAGCTCATGGGCCACATAAGGGGGAAAACTGATTAGGTGATGACCCAATAAGTGGCAACACAGACTAGATCTTGATTCTCTTCCTGTAATTGAAATAAAAACTAATCAAGAAAGTTGAAGCCAGGAGCAGTGACACACCTGTAATCCCAGAGACTAGTGAGGCTGAGGCAGGAGAATCACAAGTTCCAGATCAGCCTCAGCAATTTAGTGAGACCCTGTCTCAAAAATAAGAAAAGGCTGAGTGTCAAGCTTGGTGGTAGAGCACAACAGGGTTAAGCATCACAAAACATGAAAAAAGTTTAGTGGGCTGGGAGTGTAATTCCTAGGTAGAGTGAATGTTTAGCATGTGTGAGGCCCTCAATTCAATCCCCAGAAAGTTTAAAAGGGAGGAAGAGTCTTTCTAATTAGTGTAAAAACTAAAAATGAGATGGGCAAGAAAGGCAATATGAGACTTATTGAATATACGAAACCTAAGTCCAAGTTCTTGTCCTGCCTCCATATAATCTCAAAATCAAGAATGGGAGAACCACTAGTTTTTAATCTTACATTGTGATTCTCCCTTGTCCCCACCCCCATCCTTTTTCTCTCTATACAGAGGCAGTTTGTTGTCTTAACACTCTCCAATCCCAGTTGTCTCTCATCACTGGCAGATGCTTACTCATTTCTGCCTTCTTTTCACAATACCTAGGAGTAGGGTGGGAATCTCCTAGTTCCTAGAGAGCTAAAAAGTTTATTTAACCTGTCTTCCACCATTCTAGATCCTTCAGACAATTTTTAAATCTTAGTTTTATAAGAGTGTAGGCATCTCCTTCGAATACCATCATATCTTCATCAAGTATTCACCACCCCAACTCCCCACCCAAATAACCAACTCTCATTTTGATAATGTGCTCGCCTAGGGACCAAAAGATTAAATTTTTTATTATTCTTACAAGAAATGAAGCAAAGGAAGTTAGAACTTTGGGTGAGTAGGTGAGAATGGTTTTGTTCTATTCTCTACAATATTGTGCATTACTGACAAAATAAGTCATGCTCAGCAGAGAGCTCTCTTGGTTTTTTATGTATTTTCTAATTATTGATGAACCTTTATTTTATTCATTTATTTATATGTGGTGCTGAGAATCAAACCCAGGGCCTCACACATGCCATGGCAAGTGCTGAGCCACAACCCCAGCCCTCTTGGAGTTATTTTTTAAGTTCAAGACAACAAGACCTGCCTGCAACCAGGTCTACAGCTTAAGGAATCCAAGCCCCATCCCCACCCCCCAAAAAAATGTCGCTGGAAGAGATTGATGCTAAGGATTAAAATAATAATAATAATAATAATAATAATAATAATAATAATACTGTGATAATAAAACATTTGCCTTTCTTTAAAAGTATAAACTCTGAGCTTCAGGAACAGAGTTTCTATCGGCTCACAAATACCCTTTGCTTAAAAACCACCAGGGGCGCCCTGACCAGAAAAAGTGGCAAGGGAGCACCTGGGTATTTTCAGCACCAGAATACCCAGGATTGCCAAAGCTGGTGGGGCTTAGATGAAATTTAAAATGAAGCAATCAGTCAAGCTCAAAGAAAAGAAGGGGTGAGTGTCATGGGTTAACATCCTGCTGTCCTGGGAAACTGGCTTCCGGTGCACACGCTCCAGTGCTGAAGTGTCCGGATTGCGCAGCGCTGTCCCGAAACCCCTGACCTGAGGCTGTCAGTGAAGGCTGCAAATCAAAGTCGCTGATTTGAGAAGTGGCCTACAAGGCCCAGCAACTCAGAGCGACACGAATCGGAACAGCAAGACCTCCCAGTGCAGAAGCGAAGAGCGACGTTTCCCAGCATCTCGGCCCTGGGCTTGAAGAGCAAAAGCAGTCGCGCAGATTCCCGCGGTAGGGAACCAAGCTCCGGGCGGACGCCTCAGCTCCGCTCCCACCCTCTGGGATTCCCGGGCCTCCCTGCCTTCCGCCGGGTGCTCTCGGGTCGGGTCTGCACCGACACGCGCGCGGTGAACAGTCTGCACCACCCCAGCCAAGGTCGACCAGCGACCCGGAAATGCTCAGCCTCCCGAGCACGGGATAGTGACACTGGAGTGTCCGAGATCTCATAACTTGGCAAGGCCTCGCTTCCAAAATAAAAACTTACAAACAAAAATAAACCTGTCCCTGTGGTCTCCCGAGAGTTACAACTAGGGCAGCCTCGCTGGTGCCACCAGCCGCTCTTACCTGAAGTGCACGCACCCAAGCAGCGCGTGCGCGAGGCTGCAGCGCCCGCCCCTCCCGCTGTGGCCCCGCCCCCAGCCAGTCTGACCGCCCCTGCGTGTTATTTTACTAAGCCCCCACGGTAACCCTGTTTAGCAGGTGCTGCGAGTAGCTCATTTTACAGAAGAGGTAGGAGATTTACCCTGCACACAATCACACATCTTGTAAGAGAAAGAATTCGGATCATTTCTCGGCCTTTAGGCTAAAATCAAGTGTGAAGAAATAATTCGGAGCCAAGAACCAAACTCAGAAGCCTGGGATGAGTATCATCTTTCTGCATCCTAAGCCACAAAGTCTCAGGATCAGCAACATCTCATCGCCTCGGAACTGGACAGAAATGCAAGCCCACTGAACCAGGGTCTGCGGTCTATCCGTATCCCTAGACCGTTCCTTTGCCATTCAAAATTCAAGAAGCTCTGTCAGTATATACTGTCCACTAGGTAAGAAGAGAAAGGGATGACGCAAAGGGAGGAGAGGGAAAATGAGGGGTCTATTGAGATACCACGGGTAACACAAAACCTGGAATACCCCAAATATTTAGATAGACCTTCACCGAAGTATAGTCTAAAGAAAAGTAAAATATATCCACAAATGACTGGAGAAAAATACACAATGCTAAAGACCTTGTTTCTGAGCCCAGGAAGCCATGAAGTCTTTCAGAGAAGAGGTGATAATTGGAGCTGTTTTTGTCAATACCAGGTGAAGGAAGCTCTGATGGCCTCTGCAACACTCACCACATCCCCAACCCCAGCCAAATCCAAGTCTCCAAGTCCAGCCTATGTGGTTCATTTGTACAACTACCATCAATTATGAGAAATATTGATGCATAAACTATATTAAAGTATGTCATATTGGTCGCTAGCACTCAGATCTACACAGATCCAGAGCCCTTTCGCATACCCACCAGCAGCCCTAAATCAACTTTTCTAGTATCTTCTTAATATTTGGGCTTTGTGCATCCCCTTGACCTGTCTGCTAAAGAAACCATCTCTGGATTGAACTTTCATTCTATTTAATATTTCTTTCTTTCTTTAAGACAGCCATAATCTTTAAGGGATCATTCTCACTCATCATTTTTTCCACAATAAATATTTTCATAGCAAAAGAAACCCCATTATGTTCATTAGACTTTCCTTAAATATTTATCAGTTAAAACACTATTCGATAGTAAAGAAATATCATAAACTAGGTGTTGTAAATGATAAATATTTCTCACAGCTCGAGGTTGAGAAGTCCAACAACAAAGCATTAGGCAGATTCAGTGCCTGATGAAAGCTAACTTTCTGATTTCTAAGATGACTTATATCCTAGTAGAAGAGGCGAAGGATTCTCTTACATAAGGACACTAGCTCCAGTCCTTAAGGCCCTACTCTCCTGAGTTCATCACCTCCCAAAGACCCCAACTTTTTAATATCACTTTGGGGGTTAAGATTTCAACATATGAATTTTAGGGGAACACATACATTTATAGATTCCACAATCATGTTTTGAGGCAAGGAACATTTGGCCACAAGGTTTAGGGCAAGAAAAGTGGAGATTCAGTGGAGACCAGGTGGAGGAAGCTAAGGTGATTTGATCAAAGAATTGGGCAGAGGGTGTTTGGGCATGTGGGAGAGACTCTTGAGTCAGATTTTTCAAGGTGGCACTGGTTCTTTTGAGTGTCAAATGGAGGGACTCACAAATAGCAGGTGTAAAGGCTGTTCTTCTGCATAACTGAGGGGAGGAGGCAACTAAACCTGCTTTACCCCAGTCTCAGAATGCAAATGTTCAAGCTCCCCAATTGAGAAGTCCAGTTGATCCTCCTCCAAGTCTCCAGCACCTCTCCCAAAAGGTCCTTTGGGGGCAGTGCATTCCTGGTCTTGTCCTGATTTGCTAGCAGACGAATACCAGTGACTAGAAGTTCTTGTTGCATCATGCAGAGACACAGAAGCTAACCAAAGTCCATCTTCTGAAATGACTATAGGGCACCAGAAATCTCATAACAAATATATAGAAGTTCTTCCATGCTCACCTCAGAGAAAAAGCAGCTGGTCTGGAGGATACTGGAGGGAAAAGCTCTTTCATTATCTGACATGAGGCAGCAATGATCCCTCACAGCTGGACACCAAAGGACACCTTCTCAAAGAGGAGGGGCCCAGGGTTTTGGAAGTGGCTGAGTCTTCCCTGCAGAAGACCACAGAGTAGTCAAGAGCAGTGGGCATTGTTTCAGCAGCAGGGACAGTGGGAGGTGGTTCGGACCCTGCTCTGCTAGCTGCTGGGCTTCGGAATGGAGCAGTCCTCCATCACCCTCAGTCAAGGAGGTCCATGGATTTCAAAACATACTACCCCCAAAGAGGTCAACTTGGCATTTGAGAAAACAGCAGATGCAGGAAGGTCTCTCTCACCTTTCCATGTCTTTACCCTTTTCCCCCAAGGCATAAGATCATAAGATCTAGGAAGGATTTTCTGACCTTCCACTAAAATAAATCATAAGACCCTTCTTAGTGAGGTGCCCTCCCTATGCCCAGAAGAAAGGAATATTCTTATCCCTGAAGACACAGGGTCAAAGGAAAGAATCAGAACTATAGGCCTGGCTAAGTTCCCCTAAATGTATTCCTCTTGGATCACACCCCTTTGTACAATTACATTTCTCCATAATTGTCCAATATTCATCAAATAACATAAAAATATTCAAGTTTAACTGTTTCTTTGGGAGGCTTCAGTTCTTGATGAAGTCTATATCATGTAAAATTTTAATATAGTTTCTCTGGTTAAGCTGTCTTTTGTCCTAGGGACCTCAGCCAGGAACACAGGATGGGGAAGGAAAAGGAATTTCTCCTTCCTTACGAAGGCCAAAGTAGCATACCAGACAAGCCACCCTGGACCTCAAATGCTTCCGCCTCCACTGTCTCACAGCATCACATGCCTGGTGGGCCAATCTTTAGTAAATCCCCAAAAGAAAAAGATTTCAGTCTCTCCCTGTCTGAGGAATTCCAAGGTAAACCTCACTCTTGAGCTACACTGGAAAAAAGCTCATCTCTTGCTAAAGAAAAGAAAAAGCACAACTTCATCCAGAAGGAACGCTGCTGCATAGCGAGGGCCATAGTCAGGGGGGTTGACACTACTGTCCAAACCACAGGCAGTGAGGCTGGCTGTCTCACAGAAACCCTGTGCTATTTGACCCGGCTTTACTAAGCCGACTTCATTTCAATCACACTAGACTTTTTTTTTTTTTCCCATCTGTTTTCTCATGAGAAGGTGGATAATAAGCCTGTAGCCAAGAAAAAGAGAAGGTAAGCAGGAAAGATCTTAATGCAAAGGAGGGACATTTAAATAAGCCTCCTTTGCAGCTGTATCCCAGAGCAGTCAGGCTGAGGTGGAATAGAAGAAATAGAATAGGTAGAAGGAGACGAACTGGGAATGAGAGACTCTAACTTCCAATCTAAAAACTCCATGAACACCCTTCCCTTCAACCCCCCAGGCCTGTTTTGTTGTTGTTGTTGTTGTTTGTTTGTTTGTTTGTTTATCTAGGCCTAAATTCTTAAAACATCCAATAAAATTGTAGAGTATCTCATTTGCTTACAAAATGTATTTATAGACTAAGTAAAAGAAGCCTAGAGAGAAATGTTGTTAAAGATCCATGATATGGGAGCAATCTAATTGACTAGATGATAGCAGCAGCAGCTATCGACTAGTTAATATCAACCTGAAGATTCTAAAAAGGACCAGATCTTTGTGGCCTGCTCTGTGCTCCACCATCAAAAGAATCAAGTTCATTAGGCTGATGCTACCTGTATGCTTCTCATGGTCCCCATTTACATAGTTTCCTTTAAAAAAAAGATTGAGACCCCCAAAGCATGTCTGAATCTCCATTTCCTGTACCCCTCTACCTTTGAGTGCATATCCTGCTCTAGTATTTGTTTTCCTGAATAAATCTTGCTGTCCTAAATAAATCTCCACTTGTGCATTTTTTTTCAATTTTTTTTTTAGTTATAGATGGACACAATATCTTTATTTTATTTATTTATTTTTAGGTGGTGGTGAGGATCGATCCCAGTGCCTTATGCATGGTGAGGCAAGCGCTCTATCACTGAGCCAAAACCCCAGCCCTCCACTTGTGATTCCTTTGACATATCTTTCTGTGATGTAGGTCAAGAATCTCCCAGAGGGATGAAAGAGTTGAGATCCCCTTTTCTCTTTTGAGGATCTCTTTGGACTCCATCTAGTGACAAGGAAACAAAGTCTAGAAAGTCTAGGCCATTTATCCTTACCGTGGATAAGACAGGTGCTGAAGGGGAGGGTGGGATTTCACATAACATGAGGCCCACCTGTGCTTGTAGGTGGGCAGTGCTAATATATCTACTTTCCTGCCCTTTGCCTTCATCATTCATGCCAGACAATTCAGAGTTGAGTATGTGGAATTGCCAATTGACAGAATGACCCAACCCTGGGGAGACAAACAAGAATTGAGGTCACATTACCCATCCCAAAGAGGCCCCTAAATCCTCTTATAATCACAGTATTGCTGTCAGAACAGGATCCAGACCATTGTCTTTTTAAATATTTCTCTCACCCAAGAAGCAAGCAAACAATAATCATGTCTGAATCAATGTCTTAAATTCTATGCTAGAGGAAAACAAAGACTCTTTGTGTTGAATTGGATAATCCCACTGAGCCAAATTGCAGGAGACCAGTCCTATTCCTTTCTTTTCTGAGAGGGAGATTCTTATAACACCTTCCCAACCACAGTGAACATCAACTCATTATTGTATAAGACAATAAGGCCTTCAAGAGGGAGTGGAATATACAAATATTAAGATACTCAGCTATTCTGATTTTACCTTTTCACAAGTCAATTTTTTAAAAATAAATATTCACAGCCAGGCACGGTGGTACACCACTTGTAATCCCAGCAACTCAGCTCACATGTTTGAGGTCAACCTCAGAAACTTAGTGAGGACCTAAGCAACTTAGAACCTGTCTTCAAATTTTAAAAATGGCTGGAAATATAGCTCAGTGGTAAAGCACCTCTGGGTTCAATCCTCAGTACCAAAAATATTTACAAATTTGATTATATTCAGATATTTGTTCCTAGCTAGGGACCCTCTTTTATTAGTTCTTTCCTCTTGTAAAATAAAGACAAAAATCTACTCTCCCACATCCACACCCTGCTCATAAACTACTTTCTGTTGACATATATATAAGATTTCCTCAATCCTAAGATATATATGTTTCCACATGTTACATTTGTGAAATTAAATGAGTCTTACAATTAGTGTAAACATTCAATGTAGTGTTTGGTCAAAATGTTGTTATTAAATAAAATATTCTAGAAACCAAAAAACTTCTTTCCCTTGTGGTCATAAAAATCTTTCTCTTCAGAAGGTAAGTTCCCCCTCCCCAGTGAAAGGGCTGGTATTCTTGTTCTGTAGCAAGTAAAGAAGCATCAGAAAACATACCAGCACTGGGTGTGGTGGCTCATGCCTGTAAACTCAGCCTCTCGGGAGGCTGAAGCAGGAGGATCACAAGTTCAAAGCCAGCCTCAGCAACTTAGTGAGGTCCTAAGCAACTAAGTGAGACCCTGTCTCAAAATAAAAAAGCCAAAGAGGGCTGGAGATGAGGCTCAATGGTTAAGCACCCTGGGTTCAATCCAGAGGCCCGAGGCAGGGGAGGGGGTGGGCAAAACCAAAAAGAAAGAAAAGAAAATATACCAGCACTAACAACTAAATCTGGGACTTCTGAGGTCTCTCAATAGCTGCTGTTCTCACTAGTCTGAGCTGTCCGGCCTGCATTCTGATACCAGCTCCTTCAAGGGCTTTGCAAATTCCAGTTAGTTACTTTGACCCTACAAGCCTCATCGGCCAATTGGTAATGAAGTAACACCAGTTTCATAGGTCTGTTAGGAAGTTACCTTACATCATTCATGTCATCTCAGCAGTGTCGTAGAGGATGTGGTACATGTAAGTGTTCAATAATGTGAGCTATTATGTTAACTGATAAACGAATGATTACAGCAAGGAAATGAGGCATAACCAGGAGTTAGCTTCTTAACAGGCTAGAATTGGTTTAGAGAAAGGTAAACGGAGTAAAAGACTATGCTCTTAGAGTTGGGGAGAAAAATGAAAGAAAGGTAAAGATGTGGAAAAGAGAGTGAGAAGGAAGAAGAAAGGCACAATATGTATTTATGGAAATTTGATTTAAAAAGCTAAAGAGTAAATTTTGATCCAGCAAGTAAACTAGACAGGATATATAGAGTCCAGAGAGCTTCCTGACTTCCTGTCTCCAGCATGATACAGATTTTTCCTTTGCCTGATCTCAGTGTTACCCTGGGCAACAGCTGATTGGTCTGGAAGGGATGCTTCTTTACAAGATTATGACATTATGTAGTTCCTTCCGTAGACTTTAGTCAAGAACTCTGACATCTTGATATTACCAGATTAGATGCTAAAACAGCAAGAAAATGACCAGAACTTGCAGGGGGAAAAATTAATGTATGCAACAATTCAGATATGGCAGAAGTGAAGTCAATGTTCCAGAAAGTTCTTTCAAACCAAGGGCAGTTGTCTGGGGAATTCGTAATCACAATGGTGCTGTGTAAACCCAACTTTTACCCTTAAAATCTTTGACTCTGGAAAAACTGGAGAAAATGCAGCAAGCAGCACAGGATACAATTCACCATCGAGAAATGTCAGAAAAAGAACACAGCAGCAAATAACCCATTGATCAGAACTTACCATAGGGAACACCCTACCTTATCTACCTACCACTTGATAACTAAAAAAATCTTCTGCAGCTGTATGCTGAAAGTAGTATTTAATAACACTAGTAAAATTCATAATTCATATAAATGAAAATAAAATCCCCAAGATTGGTAAAACTTGTGAATTTAAACAGTGGTTTGTACTGCCAGGTGCGGTGGCACACACCTGTAATCCCAGCAGTTTGGGAGGCTGAGACAGGAGAATCCCAAGTTCAAAGCCAGCCTCAGCAAAAAGTGAGGCTCTAAACAACTCAGTGAGACCCTGTCTCTAAATAAAATACAAAAAAAAAAAAAATAGGACTGGGGATGTGGCTCAGTGGTCGAGTGCCCCTGAGTTTAACTCCCACTACCCAAAAACAAACAAACAAAAAAACAGTGGTTTGTGTTGACCACAAGCAGTTAAAACTTTAAATCAAATCTTACAGAATTTTCCTTTTACTCATGTTGTTAGGATTGCAAATTGTTCTTCATTTCTACTGCTATCAGTTTTATACTTACAGGCATAAGTGACTAATTATAACTTTTATATTCAGAGGATCTTTACATGTTTATTAAATACCAGAATTTGAAGATTAAAAAAAAAACACACATACACTTCAGATGAAGACTTGTCATAGACGTGAGTCATGATTCTGTGTTCCTAGGTTGTCCAGTAGCCAGGTTTCCTCTGTTTTGTTGATCTACCATCCTCTGAAATGATGTTTTTATCCAAATTAATAAGTTTAGCTCTCCAGCATCAGGTCCGCCATCTAGATGTGGGAAAGGAAATAGATATGAATTGGAAAAACCATCAACTTCTGTCTTAAGGACATGACCCAGAAGTTGAACATGTCATTTACGTTCACTTCCCATTAGCCCCAGGCCCACAATAAGCTGTAAGGGAGGTGGGAACTGTGGGCCAACTCACCCAAGGGAACAGGGGAGAAGAGCTGCCAGGGAAACTGCTATAGAGAGCAGGATCTCATCCTAGAGAGCTTAACCAGCAGGAGCAGAACCCAGAGGGCTAGAGACGGGGCCACATTGAGTTCTCCCCCTCACAGAGCAGTTCCCCCTATGAATCATAATGTTCTATTGTTAATAGGTGAAGAAGAGACTTCTAAATCCATTGAGCCAATAAATGGTAGACCTGAGCCTGATGCCCAGGTTGTCCCCCGAGTCCGGGCTCTGTTCCACCTCCTTTATTACACTGCAACCCCATTGCTTCCCTGTCACACTGACTAGGATGTGTGTGGAAAACTGCCCACCAAGAAGAAAACTGAGTTTCATTCTGTGGATGGCTTATAGGAAAATAGTATGCCTGATTCAGCTAAATACCTATTGTTAGATATTTAATATGTATTAATCCTCTATTAGAAGATTTCATTCTTACTTTCACTGGGCGGGTTACCTAGATGGTAATACAATCGGCACTCAGGGTTAATATTGCCTGATCCTCACACTGGTTTGCACCTGTGGCTTTCCTTTTGTTGAGGATGATATGTCAAAAGGGGGAAGAGGTGGATGAGAATTAAATGATGAATGGGAGGAGTTCTTTATTCTAACTCCATTAAAAGCAATCCCTGCACCTGGACAAGCACAGAGCAGATTCACTAGCAGGAAGTCAGCATGGCAGATAAGTCCAAATTTATTGAGTACATTGATGATGCTTTAGAAAAATCAAAAGAAACTGCACTTTCTCGCTTATTGTTCACCTATCAGGGGATTCCTTACCCAGTTACCATGTGTACCTCAGAAACTTTCCAAGCGATGGACACCTTTGAAGCCAGGAGCGATGACATTGTGCTAGCATCTTACCCAAAGTGTGGTAAATAGCCAATCATTTCCTGTAAGCGCATTTTTAACAAGGAGTAGGTTGGAGGTGGGTGCAAGATAAAGTGGGATGAAGACAGTTCATCTTTCCATGAAGCTGGCTGGATACCAGTGAGGAGGGGGGTTTGAGAAGACTAAATATACAGGGGGTAAGATCAAAAGCTAGAATAGCTGGGTTTTTAAAAACCCCAGTGTCTGAAGGAAGAGGTCTGTGTAAATGGCATGGTGGATGATGGGTGGTGGAAGTGTGGGGTGGTGGGGCTGCAGAGGTGAAGCAGGAGGAGGGAAAGTCCAGTTGCCATGGAGCTTGGATAGTGGTAGAGATTTTCATCTTGGTTTTTGACCAAAGGCAAAAGCATGGCTGTTTCTGTAACTTATGTAATGATTTTTGGATCACCGGTTATTTTTCAGGATCAAACATGGACCCTCCAGTTTCTCAGATCATTTTTACAAAAGTCCTTTATCAACGGAGGATGAGATATTAAGAGTCTAAATTACCCTTTTTGATACCATCTATTTTTAATTATTTGAACTGTTGCTTATTAAAGTCAGCTTCATTTAATATTTCTCTTTCTTGTACCCACTGCTGGGTTTTGATTAAAAATCAAAATTATACACCCCCAGCATCACCAAAAAAAAGAAAGAAAATTATATTCTCCTATGGAAAATATTTGTTAATTTAAGGTAAAATAATACATATAAGATATAATAAACAACCATTTCTAGAACATAACTTTTTTTTATAAGGACACATTTTAGATTCAAAAAGAAGCATGTCTCTTGTTAAGGGAGACATCTGAAAAGTAACTTAAATTTTAAAAATAAATTGGATTTCACACTAATATTAGTAAATGCTGTTTATTACAAAATATAGCCTGAGTTATTTCAAACACAGGAGAACTAAAGCTACCTATTGGGTAATGGTTGGACGTTTTCTTTTTTCATTGTACATTTTCATTTTTTTTAAAGAGAGAGAATTTTAATATTTATTTCTTAGTTTTCGGCGGACACAACATCTTTGTTTGTATGTGGTGCTGAGGATCGAACCTGGGCCGCACACATGCCAGGCAAGCGCGCTATCACTAGAGCCACATCCCCAGCCCGTACATTTTCATTTTTATCATGAATGTACTAAACCCACATGCCTTTGTTATATCAAGATTCCTTAATGAGCTTTTATTTTCTGGATTTTATTATAGGTTCAAATTGGGTTCTTCACATTGTCAGTGAATTAATATTTGCTGTTTGTAAGAAAAAATATGAATGTCCAGAATTCCCAGTTCTTGAATGTGGAGACTCAGAAAAATATCAGGTTAGTACAAACAGACTTTAAACTTGCAAAAAATTATCATAGTAGGATTTCTTCCTCATTGGAGATTCCTCAATGCTGAATTCAGTTAATGGTAACAATTGCTACAATTTATTGTGTGCTTGCCATATCCTCAGTACTTTCCAGCTATTATCTGATTTTATCACAAAACAACCTTTATTACCATTTCACAAAAGAAACAACTGTTAGAGATTTACCCAAGGTTAAGAGGCTAATAAGTACCAGAATTTGAACCCATGCTTTCTGATTTGAGGTCTTAAAGATTACATTGCATGCTGGGCTCAGTGGCTCACGCCTTTAATCCCAGCAGTTTGGGAGGCTGAGGCAGGAGGATCTTGAGTTCAAAGCCAGCCTCAGCAATTTAATGAGGTGCTAAGCAACTCAATGAGATCCTGTCTCTAAATAAAATACAAAATAGGGCTGGGGGTGTGGCGCAGTGGTCAAGTGCCCCTGAGTTCAATCCCTGCACCCCACCTCCAAAAAAAAAAAAAAAGATTACACTGCATAACCATCCATATTATTATTGTTATTTTAATGTAGTGGGGGAAAGTAAACTAAGAAACCTCTGGAAATGAACTGAAATTTAAAAAGCTTCACCTCTGAAGACACAGACAAGGGCAGGATACAATGGGAATCATTTTTGGTCTTTTCCTCACAAGACATTATTTTTTTTATTTCCCTATCTCAATTATGCTCTGGTGTTTATGTTTGAGGGATGGGAAGGGGCCAAGTGATAGCTTAGAGACTAGGTCACTGATGTGTGGGAAGGCATTAACAACTCACCCGACGTGGTATTTCTCACCTTTCCAATACTGGGACTTGGGTGTGAGTCAGGATGTTCTGCTCCCTGGCAGCTCAGGGAAGGCAAGAAAGTGGTAGAAGCGAGGACATACCTGAGGACCTTAGTGCTTACACAGAAGAGGAGTGAGGGGGAGCATCCTCTCCCTGCCCCTAGACACAACAGAATGCAGTGGGAAAGATATGCTGTATTTAAGGGGACCACAGTCTCAATAAAACTTCACAAGTGTTCACCACCAAATCTCCCACCAGGCAGACAAAGCTGTTACTATGAAGAAAGCCACTGGACTGGGACTTAGGGAATAGCTTATGGAAAGTGACTGAGAGTCTTACCACGATGACAAATACAAACTTAAGATAGCCCATTTCCATGGATTGGGCCCAAGTAGCAGAAATAATTGACTGGGAGTGGGGTGGGGAGGCGAGTGCCAAGTCCTGGGTCTGGTTGGTGGCAAAAGAACATCAGGAGTCATCAGAAGGACTAGCAGGCACATCAGGGCCGCAGGTCCCACACCTGGGAGGGTCATCTGCACTAAAGGACAATTGGTAGAGGCTCAGTCGGGTCAGGTTCAGACATACAGGCAGGATGGGTGGACAGGAGATTTAAGAAGCTTTTTTTTTTTTTTTTAAATTGGAGAAACCAATGAAAAATCCCATTAACTTCTCCGGGTCCTTGCAAAACCTTTCCCCTAATAACCGTGCTTAACATCAACCATTTGAAATGATGCTAACACATGTCTAGCTTTCCAGCTTCTCTTTTAAAAACTAATTATGTGGGTCACAGGTCATCTCACTTGTTGTTATGCACCTTACCAATATAACCTTTCTTATTGTATTTGCTTGTGTTATTGCCTATCACTGAGATAAGCAGGTTCTTCTTAAAATTCAAATAGGAGGGCTAGGGGTATAGCTCAGTTGGTAGAGTGCATGCCTTGCATGTACAAAGCTCTGGGTTCAATCCCCAGCACCAAAATAAGTAAATAACATTTTAAAAAATTGAAATTGGGTTTGGGATGCTGAGTCATAAGTTTTCACATTTTTGATTGTTTCTCTAGGAAAGTCTTTTAATTTCCAAACAAGTAACCTCAAACAAATCTTTTCAATTTACAGAAAACCTTTCTAGAATGCATATATTTCCTGAAATAAAATAGTCTTTACATGGCATAGTTTGGCTATACTATACATTTTCATAAACACAGTATTATATATTTATCTAATTTTGTGGCAGTTAACTGTCATTTTCCCTGGGGATATATTTCTAATCCTTTGAATAACCTTTCTATTTCTCATGTGTCACAGTGTGATTTGGGGCCATGTAATTTAGTAGAAACAGTACTCTATCACTTAATCTGAAAATTACCACCTGTGTAATTTTACACAAAGCATTTAAAATCTCAAAGCCTGGTCTTAATCTCTAAAATGGGGGTTTCAATATCTACTTGAAAGGATTGTTGTGAATGAATGTAAAAGTACTTCAAATACTATTTGATGTAAATCAGATATGATCACTGCTAATCATCACTTGGACCCAATTGTTGACTTCAATATTGTTGACTTAAATATTTTCCTTTTCAAAATCTCATTTTTTACTTCCCTTCTTGAGTTGAGGTTTGTGCTAAACGTTTACAATTGGCTACAAATGTTCAAATATCATCTTATCACTTGAAAAAAGTAGGTATACCGTAGCCATAGCAAACAGAGTGACTGTTAAATATGTGGAACTTAAACTTGAAGACTTAGTGTTATCCCCCATCCACACCATGACATGATCTAAAGGTCTGATTTTAAGTTAAAACCCTTTATCCTGGCAGATTAAATAGAAAACTTGATTTCCAAAATTATCAGTAGAGATAGATAACAGAAAAAAATTAATCACCAGGGCTGGGGACATAGTTCAGTTGGTAGAGTGCTTGCCTCAAATGCACAAAGCCCTGGGTTCAGTCCCCAACACCATACACACACACAAAAAAAGAATCAATCACCTTATAATTCTCATACTGACAAGAATTTCTTTTGTAATATATTTCCTAGATATTTAAGTAATTCTTTGGACTTTCAAGTTCTGTTGTATTATTTATTTATTTATGTATCTATTTTAGTTGTTGATAGACCTTTATTTTATTTATTTATATGTGGTGCTGAGAATCAAACCCAGTGCCTCACACATGCCAGGCAAGTGTGCTACAGCTGAGCCCCAGCCCCAGCCCCCTGTTGGGATATTTGCATGGAAATTTAGTTGGTTAAAAAAAGATCTAGATGTTAAAAATGGATTTACAGAAGCTGTGGGAAGACTTGAATATTTCCATTAAAAGAACTTGAATGTGAAAAGCTCCAAATAAGTGAAAGAGCAGATTGCAAATTGTAAACTGTCTTGAACAAAAGAGATTTGAAACAACTGTAGAAAAAAGTAAACAAAAAAATATTAAGCAACAACAAACATTGGAAATTAATAGGCAGGATCCAGCAAGGACATTTTATTGAATTGCTTGCAGGGGGAGCAGGAGAAATGAAGAAGCAGTGATAGTGGTGCTTGAAGCTCTTATTTAGATGCCACACCTAGGGGTGATTCAACACACACACACACACACACACACACACACACACACACACACAAATGCACGACACCTGCTCTTTCATCTTACTTTGTATGTTTTAAAGAGAATGAAACAGTTTCCGTCACCAAGGATTTTGACAACTCACCTCCATTATGACAAATTACCTGGATCCATCCTGGAACATAAAGTCAAGGTGAGTGTCCCTTCCTATTGGTATTTGAATTTGCAATTTTTATGTGTATATATTGGCTGTTTTTTTTTTTCCATTTGTTTTTACTGTGGTACCAGGGAAGGAACCCAAAGTCTTGCATATGCCTGAAAAGCACTTTAACATTGAGTTATACTCTAGCCCCATAGCTATTAGCTTTTTGAGAAACATGATGAGTTTTCTCATTGAATGCTGATAATCAAAATATGAGATTTAGTATTTCTTTTGCTGTTGTTTCTTTTTTCAGATATATTTGCTATGGTTATGTTCAAGTCCAATGCGTTTTGGACTAAGATATAAGACAAATGCATAGAATGAAAGGAGTAGCATTTTGTAATTTGTTTTATACAATTAGTAGATTTCAGAACCCCACTAGACTATTTTAGAGTGTTTAACAAAAGAATACAGCCTAGTAAGATGAGCAGAAATTTTCCTTTGATTATTTCTGGTAATCACTCCTTGCCTGAGATCTGAAACTATTTTATTTCTGCATTTCACACATAATAATAAATTTCATGCCATGCATGCAGAACTACTTGTGCTTTGGCTAGTCTGATCATTTGTTGAAAAATCTTGATTCATTAATCTATTTCTTATAATTATTAGTTCTTACCTGGTCCTTTTTGTTTTCTGTTCCCTGGTCTCCTCCTGCCCCATTCTTTTTTCTTGGTGCCTCTTTTCTCTGTCTCAGAAGGTAAGAATGAGAGTGAGTTAAAAATCAAGATTTAAACTTTTGAATGCCACAAAGAAGAATGGGAAATAGTGAAGTAACGTCAAAGAAAGGAAAAGAAAACAGTTGGATTAAACTGCCAGGGGTGAGAGACAAGAGGAATAGAGGAGGAAAGAAGAGGAGGATGGAAAACATTAGGAAAGTGGGACTAGAATTATCCACCTGTGGCTACAATACAAGAATCCTGGGAGCCTAGAATTGGAAAATACCTTAAAAATGGTCTGCTCTATTCCCAGTGGGTGTTTTAATTCCACTAAGTGATTGTCTGGACCAAGACTGAGCACATCCAATTGTAAATCCTCTATTCCCTAAATTGTACTAAGCCAACTTTGTACAACTCTATAAAACAGTTTTTCCTTATGTTGAAAATCTACGAAATTAGAAATAATACTTTAACGTACAATTTTCTGTTTAATGCAGTTAACATAATCACAAATCTAGATGGCCTTTTTTTTTCCTCTTAATGATTTCATTACAAACAGAGCTGAAGTAATTTATAATGCATTTGGTCACTTTCTTTTCTCTCTCTCTCTCTCTCTCTCTCTCTCTCTCTCTCTCTCTCTCGTAGGGGGAAGGGTTACTGGAGATTGAACCCAGGGTTTGCTCTATTACTAAGCTACATTCCTAGCCCTTTTTACTTTTTAAAATTTTGAGACAAGTCTGGTCAAGATGTAGAGGAGACCAGCCTTGGATTTGAAATCTTCCTGCCTAATAGCTGAGATTACAGATGTGCACCACTGCACCTGGCAGGATACAAGGGCGGGGCTGGGATTGTGGCTCAGAGGTAGTGCGCTTGCCTAACACACATGAGGAACTGGGTTCAATCCTCAGCACCACACAAAAATAAAGATATGTGTCCACCTATAACTAAAAAATAAATATTAAAAAAAGGATACAAGGGCAAGAAAAGAGCAACAGATGGGTTAAGAGGTGGATGCTTAGGATTTGTTCATACTCTCACCTATTGGTTTTCTCAATTCAAGTTCCTGTCTTTGTGAAATCATGAATTACTGCAAACCAAAGTGTTCAATGAGTTAAAGCCTCAAACGTAAAATCCTTCAAATGACAAGAATATACTAAATTTGGATAGGGGGGAATGGTAAGCTTTAAATCAGAGTCAAAACCCCAGCCCATTTATCTCTTTTTTTAAAATTTGTTTTAATAATTTATGTTTCTGAATATTCAATTTTACCCTGTTATGGCCAGCACAGTGGTCCACCCTCTTTTAATCTCTGTGACTCAGGAGGCTCAAGCTGGAGGAATGCAAGTTCAGGGCTAACCTCCATAATTTAGTGAGTCCCTGCTAAAATAATAATTTAAAAAAAAAGAAGCTGGGGTGTAGCTCAGTAGGAGAGCACATGCCTAGCATGTGCGTAGCCCTGGGTTGATTCCCTGCGTGGGAAAAATTTTTTCCCAAGTAAAGGGACTGACCCAGGGCTTTGCACATGCTAGGCAAGCACTCTATCACTGAGCCACACCTCCAGCTCAGGGGAAAAAATTTTATACTGTTAGCATTAGTTCATTTTTTTTAGATGCACAAGGTGTTTGGGGATCCTATTTCCCTCTCAGTTTCATGTTATCTACTGATTTGATAGAAATAGATCTGAATCTTTAGGTCAATCACCCATGAAATTGTTAACGATGGTCCTCTCAGGATAAAATAAAATTCAGATACGTTTATATTCATTAATGATTTAGCCTCCTTTGCACTTGAGTACTGGTTAGCTTTATATGCCTAATTGCTCCTGCTTCCCACTGACGTTCTTCTATTTTTCATACAAGCAATCAAAAGCAATTCAAATCTATTAATTAGAAACCATGTACAAAAATCCTGCTCTCAGCAGTGTCAGTATCTGAGAGGACCCAGGTTGCCCCCTACTGGTCACTGCCTCCTCCTTTATGTTGCCTTGAATCTATTTAGCCACCTGGAGAAATTTTGCCTACATGGAGGTCACAATTGCAAGTGGAACTTTGCACCATCTGTGTCTCCCTCACGTTCTGTAAGTGAAATGACCTCTGCCTGCTTCTAGTCACCTGAGCTTTTCTGTGTGACCTAGAATACCCAGAGTTCACCAATATGCTCAGTGACCTTTTCCAGAATCCTTGGTTTGAAACACAAAATATCAGATTGGAAGCCAGAATACTGGGAGAGCACCTGGCTAGGCACCCTACCACAATATTTGATTCTCTTTCAATTTGCTCTGTACAGTGTTTATTTTGCTTTTTATTTTCATCCAAAAAAACTCTATCATCGTCAGAGAAGACAGAAGGTGGCAGTTTAGTGGTTCTTCTTCATCTACATCACGGTCTTGCACAAACCTCATACCTTGGTCCCCAGACAGTGCATCTTGCCATTCTTTGATCTTCTCCACCAGTTCTAACTTTATGGTCTTTAAAGTTATTTTGCAATTTTAATTTTATTTGGGGGCTTAGCCTTTCACAGGATACTCCTGTGACTCCCCTGGTGCATGTGCTCTGTTTTCCTTATTTCTATCATCTGCACACACATTTTTACTTTCTGAAGTCATCATTAGCCAAGGCCCCCTGCAACCACATCCATCTTCCTTGCCTTCCTCTTTCTTCCTCCCCTCTGCCCAGGCTTCCCCATCTGCGACTTCTTTCTGACTGCCCTTCTTTCTCTCTCTCTTAACACAATTGTGCAAAATATACATCTGGACACAATGACACTGCTCCCCCTTTCACTCTTCCAATGTTCAAAACATAGACCTAAATAAATTAACTTGGTTTTCACTCCCCAGATATTGGTGATATTCCGCAACCCTAAAGATACAGCGGTATCTTTTTTCCATTTCCACAATGATGTCCCTGATATTCCAAGCTATGCCTCTTGGGATGAATTCTTCAGACAGTTCATGAAAGGACAAGGTATGGCTATTGGTAAAAGAATCCTCCTTATTTCAACCGATGACCACCTATATATGAAAACTCAAAGGTGTTTTAGAGTAAGAAAGAAACGTTTTAGGTAGATCCAGGAACTAAAAAGTTGCATTCAAATGAAGTTTTGTAGCACCACTAGTTCTGGGCATCAAGAAATTACAATGCATTACTGATTTAAAAATAAGCTGGACAATTCATATGTTGACTGGGAGTATTGAATGGCTATGGAACAGGGGATGGGACAAGGTCTTTAATGGAGTCACATAGAAAAGCATTTCTAGTTCAGTCTCTTAACTCACTAGGTAACACAATGATAAAAACCAAAAAAGATTTTTTTAAAAATCCTGACTCAGAGCAGCTACATGTAAGACATTTGTTTGCCAGAAAGGAAGTAAGTTTTCATTAGAACATGTTAATATTTTACCTCTGGTCATTAATAATCACAGTTTGCTAGTGTCTACCAATCCTTCAGGCACTAAATTAAGTGTCCTATGTGCATAATTTCACTTACATAACAAACCATGAGTAAGGCCTCATTCACAGATGATGAAACTAATAAAAAAAATTAGATTATTTGCCTGTGGTACCACTGATTATAAGTGGCCATGAGTACAGTGGTGGAACAATAAAGACTTCCATTAATAGTATCTTCTTTGAGTCTTTGCAGTGTAGTAGAAGAAAGAATTGACGCCAGATGGCCCTAGGGAAGAAGTTTTGTCAGTTTACTTTTTTTTTAAAATTTTTTATTTATTTTTTAGTTTTTGGCAGACACAACATCTTTGTTTGTATATGGTGCTGAGGATCGAACCCCGGGCCACACGCATGTCAGGCGAGCGCGCTACCGCTTGAGCCACATCTCCAGCCCCGTCAGTTTACTTTTAAAGAACCATTTTCCTTCTTCTTTCTTGCTTTCTTTTCTTTTTTTCAGTACTGGAAATAGAGGCCCACTATCACTGAGCCACACCCCCCAGCCCTTTTTTATTTTGAGACAGGACATCACTAAGCTGCTGAGGCTGGCCTCAAATTTGTGATGTTCCTGTCTTAGCCTCATGAGTTGTTGGGATTGCAAGCATGCACCACAGCATTATGTATATATATATATATATATATATATATATATATATATATATATATATAAATGATGATTACAGTCAAGCAAATGAACACATGCATCATGTTACATAGCTATTTTTTTTTGTATGTGGAGACAGCAGCCAAAATCTACTATCCTACCAAATTTTCAGTGTACAATGTTATTAACTATCTAGTCCTCATGCTGTACACTGGATCTCTAGACCAATTCACAACTGAATAATTCAAAACTGCATACCTACAAGTTTGTACCTTCTGATCTACATCTTCCCATTACCTCTCTCCCTCACACCTGGGAAACAGCATCCTACTCACTATTTCTTTTTACTTTTAGTTATAGATGGACATAACACCTTTATTTTATTTATTTATTTTTATGTGGTGCTGAACCCAGTGCCTCACACATGCTAGGCAAGCACTGTACCACTGAGCTACAACTCCAGCCCCCCTACTCTCTATTTCTATGTATTCAACTTTTTCTAGGTTCCACATTAAGATGAGATAATATAGGTATGTGTGTATGTGTGTGTCTGGCTTCTTTCAGTTAGCAAAATGTTCTTCAGGGTCATTCATATTATTAGAAATAAGGACTGGGGATATAGCTCAGTTCACCGAGTGCTTCCCTTGCATGCACAAGGTTCTGGGTTCAATTCCCAGCTCCAAAAATAAATAAATAAATAAATGGCACTATGTCTTTCTTTTTTAAAGCTGAGTAATATATAATATGTACATATTATATGTATACATTATACACACACATCAACCAAAAGGACTTTTTAAAAAGGTGATCAGCACAGAAAATGCTGTAACATCCCACCTGTGTGAACACTGAGCACAGTGCTGGCTCCCAAGCAAAGATTAAATATTGAGATTGAGAAGAGCAGAAAGAAAAGACCATAAAGGGTACATAGGAAGCACCATTAAGAATGCTTTGTTTGGGGGCTGGGGTTGTGGCTCAGTGGCAGAGCGCTTGCCTAGCATATGTTAGGCACTGGGTTTGATTCTCAGCACCAGGTATCAATAAATAAAATAAAGTTCCTTTGACAACTAAGAAAAAAAATTTAAAAAAGAATGCTTTGTTTTGTCTAATAACTCTTCACTAAGACTGTACAGATGCAGTTAACGCAAATCTGAAATGTCATTCAATTAATGACACAAGAGAACAACAGTCAATGATGAGAAATTTCTTATGGGTGGGGCAACCTGTTTTAGGGAATCTTTGTCACCCTATTCATTCTCTTACCACAATTAGTTGATTGGCAGTGATAACTTGGATAGAAGCTCTGCCTTGCACATTTCTTAGATGCAACTTATAAAGGCAACTGAATGCACTGGAAACATCAGATTTGGAATGAGACGGCCTGGATTGGGCTTCATCACTCATTATATAATAATAATTAATATTGGACAAATTACGATGGATACCAGTTACTAAGAAGTTACTACATGTCAGGTGGTATGACAAAACCCAGTATTGAACTTTAATTCTCACTATAATTATTAAGGATAATACTGGAGAAAAGTATTATCCTCATAAGATAATATTCTTATTATCCCCATCTCCTAATGAAGAAAGTAGAGGCGTGGCAAGGTCACATAGCCATTAAGTAGTAGAGCTCAAAAGTAAACCCAGATTCACATGACTTTATACCTGAGTGATATAAGCAAGACACTTGATCTCTCTGAACTTCAACTTCCTTAATTATAAAGTGAAGATACGCATTCAGCCTTCAGGAGGTAAGACAGTATAGAGAATTCTGTTTCCCATTTTTCTACCTCCCTTAAGCAGTACCAGCTCTGTTGTCAGACTGACTGAATGATAGCAATACCTGTAGTGTACTAATGGTGTGGCCTTAAAGTGGTTACTTATCCTCTCCCTGATTTTTTTATGCACTGAATGTATAAATATGCTTTTTCAACTGTGAGTTATGTGAAAAATAAATATACTTAAGTATTGACAATAAAACTTTAGCATTTAAATTGAGATTCTGTATATATGTAAAATACCCACCAGCTTTTGAAGACAAGAATATAGAAATAATATGTCTGCTTTATTAACAATTTTTAGGGCATAAATTAACTATCATTTTTACCTCAGTTTTGTAAAATTCCCTATATATGAAGTCTTTTTCCCTGTGTTTTTAGTTTCTTGGGGAAGCTATTTTGATTTTGCAATCAATTGGAACAAACACCTGGACAATGAAAATGTTAAGTTCATACTATATGAAGACCTGAAAGCGGTAAGACTATGCTCATTGATATTCTAGAGCAAGACTTATTATAAGTTACAATGTGCGGCACATATTTACCAGGTCTGGTTGTATGGTCAAATATGATATTCAATTTTAAAATATTCCAAATATGCAACACACTACTAGAAAACAATCTAACCATACATAAATGCTTAAGTTGTTACTTAACAGAAATAAAACAACACTTAACAACTTAAGAGTAACTGATTTATTCTTTCTTCATAATGGATAGTCCAAATTAGTAATGGAAAAAAATTAGGTTAGTGTCAGTTGATCTAATTGAACATGCATTTGATTGTGAATTGATTTTTTCCAGCTTATGTTATTTTTATTTCTTTGTATGTCTATTTATTTTTGCAATACTGGGGACTGAAATTGAGAGCACCCTACCTCTGAATAACATCCCCATCCCTTTAAAAATCTTGTTTTAAGGGTTGGGGTTGTGGCTCAGTGGTAGAGCACTCACTGAGCCACTTGTGAGGCCCTGGGTTCAATCCTTAGCACCACATAAAAATAAATAAATAAAGATATTGAGTCCAACTACAACTAAAAAATAAATATATTTTAAAAAATCTTATTTTAAGACAGAGTCTCATTAAATTGCCCAAGTTGGCCTCAAACTTGCCATCCTCCTGTTTCAACCTTTTGGGTAGCTGGGATTACAGGCATGCACCAGTTTGTGTTATTTTTAAAAAACTGTTAACTCAACATTGTTTTGGCCTGAGTGATACATCAGTCTCAGGCTAGACAAAGTTCAGTGCTTTGGAAGAACTTACTTACCAGGAGAAGGACGGAAGACAGAATGATAAACAATAAATATAATAAAATTGAAAATTTGAAAATGTACGTAGTATGTGGGGGAAAAAAATACACATAACCGGTTAAGAAAGATTGGAAGTGCCAGCGGGTGGGGGATTAGAATGCTGCACAACTCCCCGTATAAAATAAGGTGGTCAGTTGGGCTCCTATGGGGGGATGTGATCTGAACAAAGCTGAGAAGGAGGTGAGGGAGTGGGCCAAATAGGTAACTGGAGGAAAAACTTTGCAGGCAGAGGAAATCAACCAGAGCAGAGTCCCTGATTTCTTCACGTGATTAAGGTACAGCAAGAAGGCAGCCAGGCCTAGGTCAGTAGAAGAGAATCGAGAGAGTCACCTTGAGGGTGGAGTGACAGCATTAGGATGGCGGGACATTGAAATGACTCCTGCTGTCACTCTGAATGGAACGGGAAGCCACTGGTGTGTTTTTAACAGGATCGTTTTGGCTGGTATGTGAGTATAGACTGGAGCAAAGATAGTGCAGAGAGACCTGTGAAGAGGCTACTGCCCTAATCCAGGCATCTTCCAGGGAAGATGGAAACTTAGGCCAGGAAGGGGCAGTGCAGGTAGGAGAAGTGGTTAAATGCTGGATAAATGTTGAAGGAAGAGTCAATAGGATTTTCTGGTGGATTAGATGGAAGGGAAGGTGTGGAGAGAAAGAGGAGTCAAATAAGACTCCAATGCCACCAAGTGAATTGGAGATGGCATTAGGTGAAGCAGCGCTGTGGGGAAAATCAGAGGTTTTGTTTGGGGCATGATAAGTTTAAGTAAGAAAAGGTCAAGTAGGCAGTCGAGCATAAAAGTCTTGAATACAGAGAGTTGGGAGGTGTAAATAAAATTTGGGCATCACTGACACACAGATGGCATTTAAGGCAGAGATTTCATATGTAGGTGTAGAGAGAGAAAAGAGAAGATGACCGAGAATGGAGTCCTGGAGATGACTGATATAAAGAATTTGAGAAGAGGAGGAATCAGTAAAGAAGCAGTTAGTGAGGGAGGTGGGAAATCAGAGTCCTGGATCCTCAAGGAAGAAAGTGTGTCAAAGGGAAGGGAGTGTGTTAAATGCTCCCTAATTTGAGTTCACACTATTTTCCTGAGATATTCTTATCAAAAGCACATGCAATTTAATCCACCTTTTCTGTTTATTTGATGTATTTATATTACATGGAAGACATTTTAAGTTAGTCTTTTCTGCCTCTAGTTTGAAATAATGCTTCTGAAACTTGTGCTCCATAGACTAGCAGTGTTGCCCCAGATGTTAGTATTTCTTTTTTGGAAATTGGAAGGAGGCTGTTTGTACAAACAGATTTAGGAAGTGCTATATTACATAGCCAGCTCCTCTGGAGAGCCACACTGTAGATTGATCAGTACATTAAAGGCTCTGAGAGAGTCTAAAGAAAAATAATCTTGCCTTCATTTATCTCAAGGATTTTAAACGAATTTGACCCCCATCACCCTTCTTTTTTTCCCTCCATGAAATGTCTACAGCTGTCTTACGGTACATTAGCGTTTTGTAGAATACAGTTTAAAAACCTGTTCTAGAATATTTATGACACAGTGTTGGGTGGATCATGATTTACATGGTTAATTAGACAAGATAAATTTTAAGATTCTTTCAAGGTTTTTTCTTTTTTTTTTCTCCTAGTACAGGAGATTAAACTTGGAGGCACCTCTATCACTTAACTACATCCACAGCCCTTTTTATTTTTTAAAATTTTATAATGTATTTTTGTTGTTGTTGTTGTAGGTGGACACAATACCTTTATTTTATTTTTATGTGGTGCTGAGGATCTAACCCAGTGCCTGACGTGTGCCAGGCAAGCACTTTACCACTGAGCCCCAGCCCCAGAACCCTTTTTATTTTTGGAGACAGGATCTTGCTAAGTTACTGAGGCTGGTCTCAAATTTGCCATCCTCCTGCCTCAGCTCCCTAAGTCACTGGGATTATAGGCATGCACCACTTTACCCAACTCCAAGCTTTTATGACTTTAAAAATTAGACTTATTTGGTGGAATTAAACATTAGCTACAAATAGGATTTTGAAGAAAGATTTGAATAAATTCATATAAATACATTAGTTTCCTTGGGTGGTCTAAGCTGATGCTTTTTAATACAATGGATATCATCCTAGATGAAATTCTAATCTACCTAATTAATGCTACTATCATTATTTATATTCTAAATACTATAATCTAGTTCAGTGAGTGTCATAAATTGAAACTACAGAGTACAATCAATGTAGAATGTATTATAATGATATCTTGAATACTTACATAAAAGTATCAAAGAAATCTAAGAGAGAAGCAAATTAACTAGGGAGTTAGACTTTATAATCTTAATCCACTCTGATTAATAAACTTAATCCACTCTGAGTTTTTCTTTGCACCAGTTTAATTTCCATGGAAAAATATTTATCCTTTAAATTTTTTATTTTCAGAATCTGACTGCTGGAATAAAACAAATTGCTGAGTTCTTTGGATTCTCTGTAACTGGGGAACAGATTCAAACCATCTCAGCCCAGAGTACCTTCCAAGCGATGAGAGAAAAATCTCAGGAGACGCATGGTGCTGTTGGCCCATTCCTGTTCCGCAAAGGTAAACTTGCTTTCATTTCTGGGGTATCATGTCACTTGGGGAATAACTTTGCACATAACAGGCAATCTCAATAACTTCATCTTGCATTTTCCTCTTCCATGGTAAGAAGTCTGGAATAGGCAGTGCAGAGCTGCTTAACTGGCAGCTCCATACACAACCTTTTTATTGTACCGAGTGCCTTCTGCCTTTCTGCTTGTCAACTGTGATGACACAGAGAGCAGCTGTACTCCATCATTGCATTCAAAATCTAAGCAGCAAATTGGTGCAGCCAATATGGAAAGTAGTATGGAGATTGTTTGGAAAACTGGGAATGGAACCACCATTTGACCCAGCTATCCCTCTCCTCAGTCTATACCCAAAGGACTTAAAAACAGCATACTACAGGGACACAGCCACATCAATATTTATAGCAGCACGATTCACAATAGCTAAACTGTGGAACCAACCTAATTGCCCTTCAGTAGAGGAGTGGATAAAAAAAAATGTGGCATATATACACAATGGAATATTACTCAGCAATAAAAGAGAATAAAATCATGGCATTTTCAGGTAAATGGATGGAGTTGGAGAAGATAATGCTAAGTGAAATTAGCCAATCCCAAAAAGACAAATGCCAATGTTTACTCTGATATAAGGAGGCTGACTTATAGTGGGGTAGGGAGAGGGAGCATGGGAGGAATAGATGAACTAGATAGGGCAGAGGGGTGTGAGGCAAAGAGAGGGGTCAGGGGGTTGGCAATGATGGTGGAATGTGATGGACATCATGATCCAAAGTTCATGTATGAAGACATGAATTGGTATGAACATACTTTATATACAAAGATATGAAAAATTGGGCTCTATGTGTGTAATAAGAATTGTAATGGGGACTGGGGATGTGGCTCAAGCGGTAGCGCGCTCGCCTGGCATGCGTGCGGCCAGGGTTCGATCCTCAGCACCACATACCAACAAAGGTGTTGTGTCCGCCGAAAACTAATAAAAAATAAATAAGTGTTAAAAAAAAACTCTCTTTAAAAAAAAAGAATTGTAATGCATTCTGCTGTCATTTATTTAAAAAATAAAATCAATTAAGAAAAAATAGTCCAGGCAGGTTGAAGGAACCAGCAAGGGAAAGAATCATGCACATTATCTGAATGAACCCCCTTTAAAAAGAACGATCTGGAGGCGCCATTCAGGGACTACTTACATTTCATTGATCACCTCTCTCTCTGCAGCAATAGTTAGAAAATGTGATTTAAACAACAACAACAACAAAACCTAGGCACAGTGTTACCCAATTAGAATCAGGATTCTGTTTAAATATAAGAGAAGAAAATGAGTGTTGGAGAGACAACTAGGTGTCCCTGACACAGATGATTTATTGAGTTTCATCAAAGTACTCTAAATTCTTGTCCCAGTCTTTCTTTTTTCTTTTTTTGCATATAATGCAATGAAAGTATGTTATAACAAAATTTAAAGGCAGCACATGTAACAGCAAGGACACCTGCTAACATTGGGCATTTGATCATCTATTAAACATATTGTTGGAATCAAATTTCTTAATAAAAAAGATATGAAATCCCTAATTTAATTTTTTTTTAGTTTTAGGTGGACACAACACCTTTATTTTGTTTCTTTTCTTTTATGTGGTGCTGAGGATCAAACCCAATGCGTCTTATATGCTAGGCAAATGCTCTACTGCTGAACTATAACCCCAGCCCCCAAATCCCTAATTTTACAAATGTAGGAAAGGAGCCAAAGTTATTACTTCTTCTTTGTCATGTAGCTAATAAACAATGGAATCAGGAATAGAGCCTCATTTGCATTATTCTACTATACATTTTTCAGTTGAAGACCCATTTTAAAAATCCAGTATGAATGAAACATTAAACGCAAACCCGGCTTTGGTCTGATTCCTAACTACTCCTAATTTTTATGCCTTATTATTAGCTTTATGGAAGGGAAAAATTGAACTTTTCCATATATTGTTAATCAAATTACTATTCAGGATAGAAAAATTCTGAAGTCAACAAAGTAATAGTTTTAAATATTTTTTTTTAGAAAATTCACAGCACAGAAAAATGTGGAAAAGCCTTAAAATATAACACAAAACCATTTACAAATGTTGTCAAAAGTTTAAATGTTTCCTAACAAAGGCGCATTTTATCCCAGCCTTTTTTCTGTTCATGCTTTATGTAGTTGACATTTGTAAACAGTTTTGTGTTTTATTTCATTTCCTTAATATATGATAAGCTTTTCCTTGTGTCATGAAACCCTCTATATCAACAAACACTTCAAAGATTATGCAATATAGAATTTACAATTTCAACACAAACCATCAAAAGATTCTAAAGACAGAAATAACATACCCTCATGGTAGGCAGAGTTATTAAATTTTTGCAAAATTTTCATTATCTTAACCAAAACCTGATAAAAATTGCTACTTTTCAAAGGGTATTTAAAGTATTTAAAAGACTTTAGAGAGGAAAAAAAATTAACCTCACAAAGTGGAATTTTAGATCCCAGATGTTGGGAGAGGAGTGGTGGTAGGAGTCCATCAAGACTGAGTCTTTTCTCCCCCAGTGATGTCACACCACCTTGCAGCAGCTCCAGTGGATAGTGTTCATTTTACAAGGAAAATTATATTAGTTTTTAATGCTGTCTAATTTTTTTTTCATGTGTTCATTTTCACATTTCAAAGCTGAAATACTGCACGCACAAAAATAATAAAATCAGGTAGGGCATACCTTAAAACCAAGAAAAAATATTCTAACAGATGTCTGGGTCTGCCGCGTTTTTGTGTTGTAGGTGAAGTTGGTGATTGGAAAAACTTGTTCAGTGAAACTCAGAACCAGGAAATGGATGAAAAATTCCAAGAGCTCTTAACAGGCACTCCCCTGGGAATAAAGCTGAAGTATGAATCATATTGCCAGGCTTGATTCTGGCCAAGTCAGCAGGCCTGAATGTTTTCTTTTCCTTAATCATAATTGAATTTAGATAATTATGAAAAATTCAAATAATTAAATAATGATAACGAAACAACATTTAAATCTGAATAATATAAATTCAATAATAATGATAACATCTGAAGTCCTTGAGCGCAAATTTAAGTTTGTTCACCTTTTGAAGAAAAGGTCCACTTATCTGTCCCAAAAGGACACTATTATTAATGTGTTATACTGGTTTTTTTTTGGGGGGGAGGGGGGTATACGGGGATTGAACTCAGGGGTACTTTCCCACTGAGCTACATCCCCAGGAGATGGGGTCTCATTGAATTGCTTAGGGCCATGCTTTTGCTGAGACTGACTTTGAACTTGCAATCCTCCTGTATGAGCCTCCTGAGCTGCTGTGATTACAGGTGTGTGCCACCGCACCAGGCTACATTGGGATTTTAACTTCCCTTGTGCTCTGAGTTCACAAATGGGCATTAGTAGATACTATCAGAAACATGCCTAGATCTGTGTTTGAGCATAGATGAAGAGCTCTTCATGTGATGCACCATTTTTTGTACTTTCCTTGTAATTACTCTTACGTTTTCCCACTATGGATCAAAGCACTTACTGTTGGGGAAAATTTAATTCTGACTCTGTATTGACATTAGTTGAATAAATGATATTATGTTTGATTCAAGAAAAATACACTGCTCAACTGCTCTGTGTATATTACTGCAGAAGGCCATATGGAAGCTGTCAAGAAACTTTATTTTTCTATTGAATACATTAAAAAATTTAATTTTTTAAATTTATAATTGAATTTATAATTTATATGTGGACACAATATCTTTATTTTGTTTATTTATTTTTATGTAGTGCTGAGGACTGAATCCAGTGCCTTACATGTGTGAGGCAAACCCTTTGCCACTGAGCCACAACCCCAGCCCTATTGAATTCATTTAAAAGATATTTTTGGTTGTAATAGACACAATATCTTTATTTTATTTGTCTATTTATTTTATGTGGTGCTGATAATCAAACCCAGTGCCTCAAACATGCTAGGCAAGCACACTACCACTGAGTCACAACCCCAGCCCCTGAATACAATTTTTAACTCAAAGTTAAAGGTGAGAGATTGTATTATTCTATCATAAAGGACTTCTTGCCACAAAGCCCATGGAATTAAGAAATAGAGAATATTCTAAAATGAATCTGCTGTTTGATACCTCCTAACCTCTTAATAATCTTTACTGTTTACACTGCAGCTACTTCTACTATAAAACTAAATTATGTGCAGTTAAGAATAGAATGATTCATAGAAATGTTAAGAAAAAATGTTTTGAGGATTACAATTTCTAAAAGTATGGCAAATTAAGTAAACTGAAAATTTCCCCCTTTAAAAAATTTCCAAAAAATGTTGGATAAAAGTTCTTTAAAACTATGTACATAGCTTATCTCCCAGTAAATACACCATCAGGACCCAGAGCAAAGAAGGAGCAGAGAACCAGAACAAGTAAGAATCAGAGATGACACTGAAGGATAAGCATCTGCTTATCAGAAAAAAATATTTGGCCTTTGTTTTTTGAGGATTGACTTATTTTCACTTAA
Organism: Spermophilus citellus; assembly: GCF_964194105.1. NCBI lineage: Eukaryota > Metazoa > Chordata > Mammalia > Rodentia > Sciuridae > Spermophilus > Spermophilus citellus. The sequence continues at coordinate 86,943,085 of NC_138193.1, forward strand.
CATGATATCCTCTAGTTCCATCCATTTACCTGCAAATGCCATAATTTCATTCTTCTTTAAGGCTGAGTAATATTTCATTGTGTATATGAACCACATTTTCTTTATCCATTCATCTGTTGTAGGGCACCTACACTTGTTCCATAGATTAGCTATTGTGAATTGAGCTGCTATAAACATTGGTGTGGCTGCATCACTGTAATATGCTGATTTTAAGTTCTTTGGGTGTAAACCCAGGAGTGAGATAGGTGGGTCAAATGGTGGTTCCATTCCAAGTTTTCTGAGGAATCTCCATACTGCTTTCCATAGTGTTTATGCCAATTTGCAGTTTAAATTACAATAAAATTAAAGAAACAGAGAAAAAGACAAAAGTTTTAAGATGATTTTAAGAAACCAGGAAAAGGGCACTGATTTTGGTGTATTTTACCTCTGCTCTAAAAATGAGATTCCACTTCCTGATGCATATGTAGAAGTGGTGAAATGAAATAATGTGAGGTTAGAGTCATGTTTGGAAGGAAGTTTGTTGAGCATTTCGCATTGTGCCCCCATGTTGAGAGCCACAGCCAAAGGGGCCCCAGCAAACTTCCAGCTGATTGGCTCACCGTGGCCCCAGCAAACTTCCAGCTGCCAGCTGATTGGCTCATCTGCGGTGATGCTCATTGGGCCGTTTCCCCGCCCTTTCAGACCATGGAGCTGCTCATTGGGGAATTCTTTTGGCTCCGCCCACATGACCCAGCCAATCGGCCTCAAGAGCAGGAGGAGTGGGGGGTTGAGAGGCTTGTGGGAAGCCCATGGTGGCAGTTGGGCTCTGAGGGAATTCCTGAAGAGCTCTGGTGGTGCAGCATGTGTGTTCTTAAAATAAAGTTCGTTTCTGCTTGATAAGTGGCTCTTGAATTGTGCCCAGTCAGACTGCAGCATTCGGTGACCCGTACGGGGACGAACCCTCGACCTTGGCGTTATCAGCAAACAAAAAAAGAAGAAGAAAATTGATCTTCTTCAATAATTCTGGTTTGATATCCCTTTTTGGCCCCCCAAAAATACATTCTAAGGAAAGCAAACCAAACCTGTTCAAGTTGTGTGCCCACAGACAACATGACAACAGAGCTGGTATTGAGGAAGCAGGAGTTTAAGGACCAAGATGGAATATTTAAGTGATGGGGAGAAACAGTTTGTGCTTCCACAAAGGTCCTTCTGTTGGACAAAAGAATTACCCACAAGAATTGGCTAATAATATGCCCCAAGATTATAATACACACCAATGGGTTTCCAATTTTCCAGGATCACAGGGGTTTGGGCCAAATCCCTTGAAATAGTGACAAATTAATTACATCATAAAACTAGGAATGATCTTCTCAAGTAAAACCATGATCTCATTTTATTTGTTTGTCCTCTGTGTGTTATAATATGATGTATAGAAAAAGGAAGAGGTGAGACTAAGCGTGTAAAGCACTTGCCCAGCAGGTGATATCCCAGGCTTAATCTTCAGAACAACAACAAAAATAGTAAATTCAATAAGTACAAGAAAGCAAATAATTTGGAACTGGGGATTAAGTTCACTGATAGCACACATATGCACTGTTCATGAGGTCCTTGGTTCAATCCCCTGCACCACCCACCCATGCATGCACACAAATTTTTAAAGAGGTCAAATTTTAGGAAGATCAAAATGAATGAAATAAATTAACTTTACAAATGTTAGACAAAATGAGATTCTACTGGGGTGAGAAAAAACACTTGAGATGAAGCATGAGTTTGACTATAAAACACTAGCACACAAGCAAGCACCAAAATATTGTTTTTAAAGTGGGAGACAAAGAGAGAACCACTAAATTGAGAAAAATCTTTTCAATGACTATATTCGTTCTTAGAACTGAGACTTCAGAGTTATTAGGTATGACACTGATATTATCAAGCTCTAGTTTTCATTAAAAACAAACCACTACCACCACCACCACCACCACCACAACAACAACAACAACAAAATATCAAACAGGAAAACCCCAAACTGTAGAGGTCAACACAAACTAATTAGTCAACAGTTACACATCTATGTCTATCCGATTCAGGCACTTTGTACTTTGAGTTGAAAGAGTAATTAGCTATAGAAAACCTAACATAACAGAATCCACTCATGATTTGCCAAAACTATTTTTATAATTCTATGCTACTGTAATGAGGGACCTTCTGTATCTCCCCATAATACTCCCATTTTTGTCATAAAAAATCTGGTAAATGGAGATTATTGCAAGATTTAAGAGCCATAATAATGAGATGATTATTATGGGACCTGCTCAATCAGGGATTCCCCAATTGTCTGCTTTGCCAAAAACCTGGTATGTTTTAGTTATAGATATTAAAGATTGTTTTTTTTTCAATTCCAATTCACCCTGAGGATAGTCCATGTTTTGCATTTACTATCCCTGCACTGAATCATGAAGGTCCTGATCAGAGATATGAATGGAAAGTACTCCCTCAAGGGATGGCTAACAGCCCAACTATGTGTCAAATTTATGTTAACAAAGTAATCCAGCCACTTATAAATCAAAATCCTGAACTACAAATATTTTACTATATGGATGATGTATTATTAGCACACAAAGATAAAAACACATTGCTAGAATGTTATGCCACACTAACAAACTGATTAAAAAATTATAATCTAGAGATAGCAATAGATAAAGTACAATTAAATTTTCCAATTAATTATTTAGGAGTTCTATTATCCTCCACCATGGTCCGTCCACCAAAAATTCAAATACGAGTAGATCAACTCAAATCACTTAACGACTTTCAAAAGTTATTAGGAGACATAAATTGGATAAGGCCTTATCTAGGCATACCAACAGGAGAGTTGGGACCTTTATTTGATATCCTAAAAGGTACATCAGATCCAAATTCACCCCGAATGTTAACGCCTGAAGCAAGAAAGGCATTAAAAATCATTGAAACATGTGGAAAATATGCATTTGGATAGAATTGATATAAGTTTGCCTTTATTATTTATTGTACTACCAACAAAAAATATTCCTATAGTAGCATTTTGGCAAGAAGGTCCATTATTATGGATACATTTATCTTATTCTCCTAACACTATTCTTACTAGGTATCCTAAGGATGTAGGACAATTAATACTCAAAGGAATAAAAGCAGCAAAGGGAGTGTTTGGGATTTCTCCCAATAAAATTATTACTCCATATACTATGGATCAAATTGATGAGTTAGATAATGAGTTAAATACTTGGGCAATAATCATGTACGAATCTAATGTTTCATTTGATAACCACTTACCATCTAATCCTTTATTGTCTTTTTGGTCATCGCATCCTGTAATTTTTCCAAAAATGACAAGAAAAACACCTATCATGAATGCTGCAAATATATTCACTGATGGGTCAAATAATGGTACAGCAGCAATAGTTACAGCTGATCAAACTTTTACATTTTTAGTACTCAAACAATCAGCTCAAAAGGTAGAGCTTAATGCAGTATTACAAGCTTTTGTGATGTTTAAAGATTCTGTATTTAATTTATTTTCCGATAGTCAGTATATAGTTAATGCTATAGTATCCCTTGTAGATGCTGGTAGGATTTCCCCTTCCTCTACTGTTTTCTCTTTGCTTTCCACTATACAAAGTCTAATCTGGGACAAAAAAGATCCATTCTTTATAGGACATATCAGGGCACATACAGGATTGCCTGGAGCCCTTAGTTTGGGCAATGATTTAGCAGATAAAACTACACATGACATACATATTTTCTCTACACTAGAAGAAGCTACAAATTTTCATAAAAAGTTCCATGTCAATGCTAATACTTTACAAAAGCATTTTAAAATAACTAAGGAACAAGCTAGACAAATAATAAAACAATGTCAAAATTGTGTGACCTTTCTACCACAAGTTAATCTTGGAGTCAATCCTAGAGGACTGATACCTAACCATATTTGGCAGATGGACATCACACACTTGCCAGAATTTGGAAAATTAAAATATTTGCATGTTACAGTTGATACTTCTTCTGGATTTTTGATGGGCTCCCTTCATGCCGGAGAAAAAACTAAAGATATTATAGCTCATTGCTTACAAAATTTTGCCACTGTGGGCGTTCCAAAACAGTTAAAAACAGATAATGCCCCTGGTTATACTTCTATCTCTTTTAAACAATTTTGCTCATCATTTGGCATTACTCATATAACAGGAATCCCATACAATCCACAGGGACAAGGCATAGTTGAAAGAGCTCATCAAACTATTAAAATGTACTTATTAAAGCAAAATGACAGAATTGGGAAGGGGTATATATTCCCCAAAGATAAACTTAAAATAACCCTTTTTACTCTAAACTTTTAAAATTTGGATTCATCAGGGCTTAGTGCTGCAGAATGGCATATGTGTTCAAAAAATGTACATAAGCCCAAGGTACTTTGGAAAGATATTCTAACAGGACAACGGAAAGGTCCTGACCCAGTAATTGTCTGGAGTCGGGGGTCTGTTTGTGTGTTTCCATAGGAAGAACAGCAGCCGATTTGGATTCCAGAGAGATTAACTAAGGTCCTGACCCAGTGATTGGAGTCAGGGGTCTGTTTGTTTGTTTCCACAGGGAGAACAGCAGCTGATTTGGATGCCAGAGAGATTAACTAAAGCGATTTCTACAGACCAAAAAGAAGATGATTTGGCTCAAATCCATAACAGCTGATATCCAGAACTCCAGTTTGGCTATCCTTTCATCTTCGACAGAACCAGGATGCTTTTTTCAATATCTATTTTATTATTGCCCTTTCCCACATCATGAAGTTCTATTTTGTTTTTTGAGCTCATACAGACCTAGGTTAATGTTTTGCTGATCAGTTCTATTTTTTGACTATAGTTTTTAAACATTGCAATGGAGATTTCACCTATAAAAAGTTATAAGGCCTTTACTATTATGTTATGGGTTGTATGTATTATATTATGTGTGCACACTTGTGTTTTGTGTTGTATGTTTGTATGTACGTATGTCCATATATCATATATGATGAGCACTCATGAAAAAATGGATCCAAATATTTTTTTTCTTATTCACGTGATTTAAATGGTTTAATTTAAATTGGGTAAACAGCTGTAGAGGATTGTTTTAATATGTGAACAAAAAAGGAGGTTAACAGATCTGTTTGTTTACTTTCACCTTTCCTTTTTATTATATTTAATAATTCTATTCAGGATAATGTAAATTGTTCAGAAAATTGTTTTCTTTTAGTGCCTTCTGGAATGTTACATAATTTTTTCTTTAGCCATTATTGCCAGAATTCCTATCTTCATCCCAGTGCCGGTGACGACAAAGATAAAACTAATCTACAGCTTCTGCAATAGCTATCACTGAACTGCTTGCAGAACTTGCCTGGACTATGTATCACTTGTATGCATTGTGAACTCACTTGTATGCATTGTGAACTATCTGTTGGTGCAGCAACTTGTGGTAGTGTTGGGGTATTTTTGCTGATGGTGTTATCGGTGATACAAAAGGAACCGTCAATTGGCTTGTTGTATCCTCCTCCTTTCTGCTTGTGATGGCCGTTCAGCTAAAATTTGGGGGCCAACAGAGGTGAGGCAAAGAAACTCACACCCCCGCTGGTACAAAGGCCTATCCACAGGTGTGGCTGTATGCTGGACTGGTAGTCAATGACAGGTAAGATCCAATTGCAATGGTACCAACCTAAGACAGGAGGCTGACACCTTGAGGTCAGCTCATCCGATGATGGGTAAGGACCATATGTAGTATTGGACAACCTAAGGCAGGCAGGGTCCTTAAGCCACTTGCATGTTGTTTAAACAGAGAGGGGGAGATGTTGAGAGCCACAGCCAAAGGGGCCCCAGAAAACTTCCAGCTGATTGGCTTACCGTGGCCCCAGCAAACTTCCAGCTGCCAGCTGATTGGCTCCTCTGCGGTGATGCTAATTGGGCCGTTTCCCCGCCCTTTCAGACCACGGAGCTGCTCATTGGGGGACTCTTTTGGCTCTGCCCACATGACCCAGCCAATCGGCCTCAAGAGCAGGAGGAGTTGGGGGTTGAGAGGCTTGTGGGAAGCCTGTGGTGGCAGTTGGGCTCTGAGGGAATTCCTGAAGAGCTCCTGTGGTGCAGCGTGTGTTCTAAAAATAAAGCTCCTTTCTGCTTGATAAGTGGCTCTTGAATTGTGCCCAGCCAGACTGCGGCACCCCCATGATGAAGATAAAGACAACAAGCACCTTGAGGGCAAAAAATTTTTTTTCCCCAATTTACCCTTAGGTAGCAGATGCCAGGTCCAGGGGGATCGCTGGGCAAATTCTCATGAAAGGAACAAACTGATAAATGAGGGAAATCTGAGAGGTTGGGTCTTGCTTAAGATCCACTCACTACATAGCATTCAGGTTATCTGATGAGGACTTTCTCAGTCCATTCAGGCTGCTCTAACAAAATGCCATAGACTGTGGCATATGAACAACCTGGGAAGCCCAGGATGGAGGTGTCTGCAGACCCAGTGTCTGACCAGGGCCTGTTTCATGGTTTCCTGGTTCCTAGCTGGTGTCTTTTCACTGTATCTTCACATGACAAAAGGGACAAGGCAGCCCTCTGGGGACTCTTTTATGAGGGCACTAATCCCGTTCACGAAGACTTGGAGAATGGGAACTTGACGATCCTGGGCATCAGTGGACTCTTGATAAGAAGAGTTTAGAAGTGAGGTTAAAAAATAAATAAAATAATGACGTCTGAGAAAGAGAGCCATCAGAGATGGGAGATGGCATAGATATTGACCACTCTGCAATGTCTCAAAGCAGGAACAGCAATAATTGTATTTCCTCTGCTAGTTAAAGGAGGTTAAAAATACTTGGCATGAGATTCTTTATCTTTGTCCTGTTAGTTGCTTTAACATTATAAAGTTTGGTTTAAAAGTCGCTGTGAACATCAAAAGGGATAAACAGAGATGGAAAGGGAATGAAGCTTAGTGATGTATTTGCCTAGCAAGCATGAGGCTCTGGGTTCAATTCCCAGCAAACACACACACACAGAAAAGGAAAGGAAAAAAAGTGATAAATAAGCCAATGAGATCAACTATAGGTCATGAGTTACAAATAAGTAAGGTCATCTCTGAAAATTAACAAAAATGATCTAAGATGCTTCTAATCTATCCATGTATCTACCTACCTCTCTTTCCATCTTGTAAGCACCAGTTTATTCCCTTCCTAGGACAGGCCTTCTTTTAGCAACCCATTTCCAGATAAAAAAAAATTTAAGGGCACAATATTACTTTGGACCGTCATTTTATTTCCATTATTATACTGCCCATGCTAGGCTTTCAATACACATTTTATTAAATAAGTTAATGGAGAAAATTTTCTAAGAAATGTGTTTCAGAATATCAGCTCAGTTAGGATGCTTTTGATATAACAAATACAAAATACAATACAAATTAGTTTTTGAGGGAAGAAAACAATGGAATGATCTTATCACTGGATCTGGTTTCAAGTGAGGCTTGATCTAGGCCTCACATAAGGACCTGATTCTTTTTTTTTTTTTTTTTTAAAGAGAGAGTGAGAGAGGAGAGAGAGAGAGAGAGAGAGAGTTTTTTTTTTTAATATTTATTTTTTAGTTCTCGGCGGACACAACATCCTTGTTTGTATGTGGTGCTGAGGATCGAACCCGGGCCGCACGCATGCCAGGCGAGCGCGCTACCGCTTGAGCCACATCCCCAGCCCCAAGGACCTGATTCTTAATCTTCATTCCTCAACTGTACTCCCTCAGTGTAGAATCTGTTTGCAGGGAGGTTTTGTTTATTATTCAATGTTTGGTGTGAGAAGCAGAAATCACTGTATGATAAGCAGAAAGATAAACTAGGAAATTAACACTTCCATAGTTGTTGGAAGGATTGATCATAATGGAAACCAGAAGAGACTTACCTTCCACTGTGGCTGCGATCCCAAACACAGGACCCTTCCATTTCCAGTGCGGGTTTCTCTACTGCCACCATAGAAATCTAATACCCTTAGAACACTAACAAGGGTATGAGGAGTTTAGTTCTTACAAAAGCCCCTGAGTGTCAGAGCTTACTCGTTTATCCTGCCACAGAAGGATAGCTTTATTCTCCCTTCCATCTCCCATAACTTACATTGCTGTTCATCCATCACTGGCAGGTCCCAACTTATATGCAAAACTTTAACTCCACAGAAATATGGAAATAATTTCTTAAACTTTCATATATTATAATTCAGGAGATGAAGAGACATTGAAGGGAGTGAGAATAGAAGCTTAAAAAATTAATAATATATGGTACAGTACACCCCTTCTAACAATAAAATACACCCTTTCTTTCAATCAAATAAACAAAATTGCCTCTCTGATGAATACAACCATTTTCTTTTTTTTTTTTTTTACATTTATTTATTTTTTCTTAGTTCTTGGCAGACACAACATATTTGTCTGTATGTGGTGCTGAGGATCGAACCCGGGCCACACGCACACTAGGCGAGCGCGCTACCGCTTGAGCCACATCCCCAGCCCCAACCATTTTCTCCTTTGAATGAAAACATGCCCACCCCATCCCTTAAATCTTTATACCCATTACTATGTGTTGTTCCTTCATCTTCTATTTTATTTTTATTTTTTTTGAGAATTTTTAATATTTATTTTTTAGTTCTCGGCGGACACAACATCTTTGTTTGTATGTGGTGCTGAGGATCGAACCCAGGCCGCACACATGCCAGGCAAGTGCGCTACCGCTTGAGCCACATCCCCAGCCCTCATCTTCTATTTTAGTCACAATCCATCTTAAGACATTCTAAATTAAAGACTATCTTATAAAATCAGCCATCAACAATAACTATTATATAAAATGAAACAGAGAAGCAAAAGAAATTCATTAACATATATAAAAACAAAGGAGAAAACTTGCATAGCTTCTGTGATTCTTTATTCTTTGCTCATAAGATCATAGTTGGTGTTTATAGCTTCCTGTTCCATGTTCCTTTTGCCCTCAGGGTACTTCCCTGCTGATAGAGTGATATTAAGCTTCAATCCTGAAGGGTCTGAACCCATAGCAGTCCCACCTGTGATGGACAGGGGTAGTTTCCATTAACATTTATCACTAAACATGGAATTACCATGAGGAACCCCAGAGGAAGCCCTCAGTTGAAGACATACACTTCTACCTTGGCTCTCTCATCTCTCTCAGCGGTGGCTGTTAATTCAGGGAAGAAACCTGACAAGGGGTGATGGGAAATGAAGAGAAGGGCCAGGTGGGCAGCCAGACTCTAATGAAGTTTGACCCAGAGCTAGCTCAGCATTTTATTATATAGGTTTCATCATCAAAAGGTTATTTGTGGGAAAGTTTCAGCAAAGCAGGCAAATTGAAGGACACAGAACTGATGAGACATTAGGGTCATCTTGTTATGCTTCTCTGTCCCTGGGAGTTGGTGCCTGATAACTGCTGCATGCCTTTGCACAGAAACTCATCGGGTCGGCATCAACAAAGCAACTGGTCCTTCTTGACCTGCACCTTTGCACAGGCAGTTCGAATGGAAACATGGCTACGAAAGAATCAGAAAGACCATGATTGAAATCATTGCTCTCCGCACACTTCCTTGACCCCCTTGTGTAGCTGCAACACTATATGCCCTTGGTAAGTGGTGTCAATCATCCCTCCAGTTCAGCATCCCACCACCCCTTATTTTCTTGAAGAATGACAGCATGAGAAACCTGCAATGTCTGAATACATTTCAAGTTCTCCTTCAAGGAACTATGTAACCCTGGTGGAAGAGAGCTCAAGGACATGGAAGCAGAGGCACTCATTTTGCACTTTGTGATTAGGTGTAATTGTGGTAGATAACCTTCTACTTCTATTGTTTCCTGGGGCCATGCATCCTAGCCAGGAAGGAGCAGCAAGTAGGTTTAGAGTATGTATTGCACCTGAAGGACAAAATACCTCCAACTTGCTAAGTGTTGTCTCCTACTTTGAGCTGTAACGGCGTCTTCAACACTCCATACTACTCTCCTATAAGGCTAGCTGCACTGGGGCAACAGAGCTCATTAAAAAACCCATTGAAGGGGCTGGGGATGTGGCTCAAGCGGTAGCGCGCTCGCCTGGCATGCGTGAGGCCGGGGTTCGATTCTCAGCACCACATACAAACAAAGATGTTGTGTCCGCCAATAACTAAAAAATAAATATTAAAATTCTCTCTCTCTCTTAAAAAATAAAAACCCATTGAATCCCATAGTAGTCAGTATACAGCCTCACTTCTTTTTTTTTTTAAAGGTCTCCTTAGTGAGAGATACTATGAAGGTGAACAAGGCATTAACAATGTCCACAAAGATGTGCTGGCAGAGACATGGCTGGAAGGAAAAGCAAACTGAATAAATGTTTACTCCAAAGAATAAGGGGAATAATGTTTTACTCCAAAGAGGAAAAATTCCCTTCCCCCTCCATAATGAGAGGGCCCTGGTGTAACCAGTCTGCCACCAAATAGTTGGCTGGTCTCCCTTGGAGTGTGGAGTATTGTGATCCACACTGAGGGCTCAGTGTAGGTCTTTGCATATGGTGTTCAGAAGCCACAGTAGCTTTGATGAGAAGTCCGTCTTGACAAACTCACATTTCTGCTGCTGGTTAAGAGCCCCAGACAGGCTGGGGCTGTATGTAGCTCAGTGGTAGAGTGCCTGCCTTGCACATGTAAGGCACTGGGATGGATCCTCAGCACCACATAAAAATAAATAAAGATATTGTGTCCATCTACAATTTAAAAATATAAAAAAGAATAGTTTTTTTTTTAAGAGCCCAAGAGTAGCTGGGGGGAAGACAGAAAAGTCTTGCTTACCTCCTTCCAAAAGCTTGTTTAGCGGAGGGTGCCTTTGGTGAACATTCACACACACACACAAAAACAAAAACAACATACTCATACTTTGTCCAATTCCAAGATGGTTCACCCTCATCATTTTCCCCAGACCCCCTTTTCACCAGCTCTCTGATTTCATTCCTTCCAAATCTCTGAACATCACCTAAACAGCTGGCCATGGATCTGTACAAGCTACCAGAGGAAGGATGTTTGAATCTTCTTGGAGGACAAGGTTAGGGAGTGAGTGCTCAGGTTGAGCATTAATCCACTCTAATATTCTTGACTTCCTGAGTATTTCTGATTTCTTTATCTGCATAATTTGGCATTACAATTTCTTTTAATGTGGGCTACCATTAAGCTCTGGTTGCTGTAAACCAACTTGAGCAAACTTTTAAAACCATCCCCAGTGCTGGAGCTAGCACATTGACTTCCTTCATGTTGCCTTTTCCTGGGTTTCTAATAAAAATTAAATAATAAATAATAAAAATTAGTGAAATTATTCTGTTGTATAAACTATCTCCTCTCCAACAGATCTTTTCCTTATCCTTTTGGGTCATGGTAGCATTTGATTCTAGTTCTAGGAGTGAAGGCAGAAGTAGGGATGGTGCATTTGAAGAGTCAGCACCTCCTTACAAAGTGACTACCATGGATTCTTCAAACCAGGCTGTGCCTGCCTGATCACTATGCTGGAAGGCCTGCAGAGACTGCACATTGTGGGAGGGCCATACTACTAGGATTCATTCAATCTACTCAAATTCCCAGGGCGTCATTCTTTCCCAATACATACACTTCATGTTCACTTAAGAGACTAGATGAGGCTCCACATTAAATTAATATTGTAATTCTGCTACCTGCAGCAATAGACTCTGCACCTGATTTTTGCGACATTAGTTCTGGATCTATATGAAATAGGAGGTTCTTCTGGAAAAGTCACAATAGCTTGTATCCTGTGATCATGCTTGAGATTATGATTTTTATTTCTTAAAGTTCCCTTGGGGGAAGTGCTGGGGAATGATATTGCCCAAAATATATTATTATATTGTGGGCATGTATGAATATGTAACAATAAATCCCATTGTAATGTATAACTGTAATGCACCAATAAAAAAACGCAGAAAGAAAAAAAAAGTTATCTTGGGCAGTTCAGGGCCTCAGAATATCAGAAAACTTGTCCCTGCTGCTGCCAGTGCTGTTGTCACACCCATCACACACAAGCTGATGAACAGACTCCTGCAAACACCCACCACCATCAGAGAGCTTCTTTTTTGTCATCTTGAAATGCTACAGAAAGATGGCTCTCTCTCTCATCTACCTTCTTTTTTTAATATTTATGTTTAGTTATAACAATATCTTTATTTTATTTTTATTTGGTGCTAAGGATCGAACCCAGGGCCTCATGCATGGTAGGTGAGCATTCTACCTCTGAGCCACAACCCCAGCCTTCTCTCATCTACCTTCTAAACCTCCCACTAGAACTTCACATTTAGGGAGCTTAAACCCTGCTAAGGACCTAAGCCATAAGAAAAGTGTAGATTTCAGTTGCTGATACCCTGTAACAGAGAGGCAAGTGGATGGACAGCACAGTATATAATGTGCATTTGAGACCTATCTTGGGATCTCCCTGTCTCATCCTAGGTAAGACACTGAGTGCAGACTCCTGATTCTAATTCTAGCTCTCCTTTTTACTGGCTAACTTCCCTGTACCTCAGACACATTTCCTCAACTGTTCAATGGGAGTAGTAAGGGCACTTAGCTTGGGGTCCTGGTGTGAGGATATGTGCACCAGTGTTTGACACAAGGTAAATCCTCAACACCCTTTAAGCGGTATCAAGGAGCGAGTGTGACTCTAAGAAAGTCAGTCTATAGTATGGACAAGGAAGAGGGATACTTCGATGGCTACAGGCCTGAGCTTGAACTGAATCCTGGCTTGGCCACCTACCAAGAGTTAGGACCCAGAGTGAGTTACTCAATTTCTCCTATTGTAAACGGGATCCCTTACTATCCACCTCCCTGGCCCCATCTCAAAGGTTGGTTTTTAAAAGAGTAAACAGGACCATCCATCCCCGAGCCCAGGGAGCGTCTAGCACGCCTCGGGTGCTGCAGCACCTGGGGCCAGGAATCTGCCCGAAGCCCGGGAGGGGTGCGGGGCGCCGCAGCAGCAGACCCGGGTGCCAAGCCCGCCCCGCGACGCTCCGCGCACGCTCGGGACGGAGGTCAGCGGTCAGACCCTCTGCAGCCGCTGTGCGCTTGTGTGAGGGCTGACAGCGCTGAAGGCGGAGTCCGCCTGGGAAAAAGAAACCGATAGTGGATGGCCGGGAAACGGGCCGGCTGCGCCTGACTGCGGCGGCGCGGGGCAGCGCGCCGGCGGGCAGGCCGAGGTCCAGTCGGGGCGCGGGTACGAGCCCGGGACCCGGAGCGGCTGGAGTCCTGCAGCCTACGTGCGGGGACCCCACCCGGATCTGGAGAAAGCATCGTGGGACGCAGCGGGACCCAGAGGCCGTTTCCTTCCCGCGAAGAATATCAGAGAAGGTAAGAGACCTCTCCCAGGCAGCGGATGTCGGGGGTGGAGTGGAGGGGGTCGGGTGGAAAACCGACTGGCCCAATGACCCCACGGACAGCTGGGCAGTTTGGAGTCCTGGATTACCTACAGGTTGGCGAAATAATCGCTGGCTAAATAGCTCCTGCTTGGAGAGTTGCAATGATTTCCCAAATTGCCCCGCAACAGCCCGCTCTACCCTACTCCCCGCACACCGCAGCAAGCGAGTGTTCCCTAAGTCACAAGGCCACACTCACCTGCTCTGGCCCAGTCCGTCTCCTCAGAACCCGGTAATTGTTTATCAAGACCCCAAGGCAAGGCCCCTCAGGTGCCCCTTTCTAGCTACACTGACTTCCTTGCTGTTTCAGTTTCTTTTTCCTGAAAAGCTCTTCCCACAAGATACTTGCATGGGCCAGTTCCTTGCTTTATCTTACCTTCTTCCAGTACCAGCTTCACCAGGCGACCCTCTAGAAACAGCTTGTGTATAAGAGAGACGTCACTCCACCCGGGCTGCCCCCTCCAGTTTTCAATATAGTGCTTACCAACCTGCGACTTAAAAAAAAAAAAAAAAAAAAAAAAGATGGGTTTGTCTGTCATTTTTCCACTAGGAAATTCACAAGAGCAGATTTTATTCACGGCTCTGACCCCAGCACATAGTATAGAATATGTGCTTATTCAATGTTACTTGAATGGTGATTCATAAATTCTCGGTTGAATTCCAGAATCATGAAACTTCATATGGCTCATGCTTTCTTTAGTACTCAAGAAAGAATGCCTTGCTAAACCGGGGGCGGTGGCGCACACCTGTAATCCCAGCGGTTGGGGAGGCTGAGGTAGAAAGATAGAGACTCTGTTCAAAGCCAGGCTCAGCAATGGCAAGGCGCTAAGCAACTCAGAAAGCACCTGTCTCTAAATAAAATACAAAATAGCGCTGGGGATGTGGTTGAGTGCCCCTGAGTTCAACCTCTAGTACCCCTCATCAAATATAAAAAAAGAATGCCTTGCAAGATGGAAACTAGAGGATATACTATCTGCTGTCACTTAGGAAGTTAGGTAAAGAGAGCTTGAATCAGGACAGTGCCTGTAGACATCTTTGAGAAGGAGAAATGATTTTGGTGACAGGGAAGATCATAAAGGCAGTTTGTTGGATATTTTGAGTTTAAAGTTCATTTAAGGTGTTCAAATAGAGTTGTTGGATAGAGAGACCTGGAACTCACAGAGATGTTTATGAGAGATATATAAAGTTTAGAGTTAATAACATACAAATAATTGTTGAAATTATGGACATGCAAAAAAAAAATGAAGAGAACAGTTTTTTTGTTGTTGTTGTTTATTTGTTTGCTTGCTTTTTTTGTTTTTGTTTTTGTTTTTGGTACTGGGGATTTAACCCAGAGGGGATCTGCTACTGAGCAGTATCCCTAGCCTTTTCTATTTTTTATTTTGAGATAGGATCTCACTAAGTTGATTAGGATCTTGCTAACATGCTGAGGCTGGCCTTGAACTTATGATTCTCTTGTCTTAGTCTCCCAAACTGCTGGGATTACCAGCATGTGCCGCTGCATCTGGCAGGAATAGGGTCTTCAGACCGTGTCAGCGTTTGGGGCCTATGAAATTAAGAAGTGTTACCCTTGGAAGAAGGAGAATCACAAGAGAGTGAGAAGTAAGAGTTTAGCAGGGTTGCCTTGCAGTCTCTATAGGTGTACATACTTATTCTGGTGGTTTCATATAAATAGAATCATATTACATGACCTTTCTCATCTGGCTTTTTTCATTTAGCACGTTCTTGAAGTTCATCCATGCTATAGCATATACCAGTACTTCATTCCTTTTTGTGACCAAATAATGTTCCATTGTATGGATATACTACAGTTTGTTTACCTTTCATTAGTTGATGGACACTTGGTTTGTTTACACATTTTAGCTATTGTGAACAGTCCTACTATGAACATTCCTATGTAAGGATGTGTTTGAAATCTATTCCTCAATTCTTTGAAATACCTAGGAGTGGAATTTAGTTAGCAGCTTCACTTCTTAAAGCATTTCAATTAATTTTTAGGTGATACATAAAAACATAAAAATTGTGCATGTTTATTATATGCCAAGTAATGTTTTGATACATGTATGCATTATGCAGTGTTAAATCAGGTTAAACATAGAAATCTGAAACTTTATTCATTTCTTTATGGAGAAAACATTCAAATTGCTTTTTCCTAGCTTTTTTGAAATATACAGTTACATTGTCATTACCTATAGTCACCCTACTGTGTAAAAGAACTCCAGAACTTCTCCCTTCTAACTAAAAATTAGGCCACATTGGTCAACGTCTCCTTATTAGCTCAACTTTTTGAGGGAACACCAAACTGTGTTCCTTAGCACTTGTATCTTTTACATTCTGTTCAACAATGTATGAGGGTTTCAATTTTTCCACATCCTTACCAACATTTTCATTCTCTGATTGTTATCAGTATTGAGGTGGATGTGAAGTAGTATGTAGTTGTGATGTTGAGCATCTTTTCATGTACTTCATGGCCATTTATATGTCTCCTTTGGAGAAATAGCTGTTCTAATCCTTTTCCTATTTTCTATGGATTTGTTTATTGTTTGTTTGTTTATTTTTGTGGTACTAGGGATTGAACCCAGGGCCTTGTGCGTGCTAAGCAAGCACTCTACCAACTGAGCTATATCTCCAGCCCTTGGGTTGATTTTTTTAATGTTGAATTACAAGAATTCTTTATATATTCTGGTTACCAGATCCTTACCATATATATAAATTTAAAATATTCTATTCTGAAGATTGTCTTTTTATTTGTCTCATGGTGTCCTTGTTACACAGAAGTTATTCATTTTGATGAAGCCCAATTTTTCTGTGTTTTCTTTGATTGCTCATACTTCTGCTGTCATAACTAAGATTCTCTTGTCAAATCCAGGTTCATGAAGATTCACATCTATCTGTTTTTCTAAGAGTTTTATAGTTTTGGCTTCCTATGTATAAATTATATGTCTTTTAAATTTTGTTTATAATTTAAATCATGCTATCATTTTGGTCTACTGAGACCTGTAAACCTGGATCTTAATTTACCCATTGGGTGAACTGTCCTAAAATTGATTTCTGCAGATTTCAAAGGAGGAGTTTTTGCAATTTCATAGGAGAATCTATTTCTATACAACCAAATCTTTCATGATTGTGTAAGCTTACTTATTCTGTATACACTAAACCTTGCTCTCAACATGAAAAATTCGAATTTTACCTGTTCCCTTTTTAGCTTCATGAGCAGCTATACAGGTTTGCATTTGACACTCAGTAGGAGCACAGAGTAGTGTAAAGAAGGAGGGCTCTCTTCTTTCTTAGCCAACTGGGTGTTTTTTTGTTTGTTTGTTTGTTTGTTTGTTTGTTTGTTTGTTTGTTTTGGTAGTGCTGGGGATTGAACCCAGGGCCTTGTGCATGCAAGGCAAGCACTCTACCAACTGAGCTATACCCCCAGCCCCCCCGCTGAGTTTTGAAAGTAGAGTTTTTGGACAGATTAGCTTGATTGTATAGTCCATAGGAGAGAAAGAAAGATTTCAAAAGAAAGTTCTCTGAATTTCTGCGGGACCCCTGTGAGTCATACAGAGGAGAGTTTGTTCTAAATTGCACTGGGAAAATCAGATTACATATGTTCTGTGAGGGCTGGAGTTGTGGCTTAGTGGCAGAGTTCTCACCTAGCATGCATGAAGCACTGAGTTCTATTCTCAGCACCACATAAAAATGAAATGAAGATATTGTGTCCACCTACAACTAAAAAATAAATATTTAAAAAATATATGTTCTGTGAGTGTCACTTACTGAAACATCTCTTCCATTGTAGGTTACTGGGAGAAGAAATGGCAAACAGTATCTCACGAGGTTTCTTCATAGAAGAACTTAATAAGTACCGTCAGAAGTATCAAGTAGTTCTTAAGTACCAAGAAGTGGCTACAACAGGACCTCCCCATGATTTAAGGCAAGTTGCTATCAAACAAGAGAAGTCCTAAGGGCTTGTGTGGGGGTGTAGTTTAGTGGTAGAGCTTGTGCTTAGCATGAGTTCGATACTAGGTTCGATACCTACAGCATACATCCAGAAAAGGATATATCCTTGTAAATGTAAATTAGGACACTGGCAACTCTGGTGTAATTTTGAGGTCAATAATTTAGTTCTGTAGCAAAGTTGTCAAAGAGTTCTATGAGAATCCTCTTGACCTAAACTGGTGACCTCAGATGACTCTGGGAAAAAAAAAAAAAAAGAGGGTATAGCTTTTATGAGCTTCAAGAAGGTGTGCTGTTCTACTGTTTGGGGTGGCTGCTTACATTCTAAATAGAAGATAAGTTCAAACTCTTA
This sequence comes from Spermophilus citellus, assembly GCF_964194105.1. Lineage (NCBI taxonomy): Eukaryota > Metazoa > Chordata > Mammalia > Rodentia > Sciuridae > Spermophilus > Spermophilus citellus. The sequence continues at coordinate 86,960,807 of NC_138193.1, forward strand.
AAGATAGTCACAGGAAGCCTGCTGATTGGACCACTTGTTCTTACACATGCATGAGTTGTATGTGAATATTCTCTTTGTAATTAGGTTTACGTTTCAAGTTATAATAGATGAGAGAAAATTTCCAGAAGCTGGAGGCAGATCAAAGCAGGAAGCAAGAAATGCTGCAGCCAAAATAGCTGTTGATATACTAAATAAAGAAAACAAGGTAGGAAATTGCTCTTTTATTTCTCCTAGTAAAAGGGAACTTAACAAATATTTAGTATTTCTCTCTGTGAAAAAAAATACCTACATACATGGTAAAACCATTCACAATTTTCTTTACATTTTAGTTCGGTCTCTCCCTATCTTCATCTTTGTAAAACCCTGGGAAATACATCTGGGAAAGAGTGGGCTAAGCTGGATAATGCCCAGTTAGAGTGCTAGCAGCAATCCAGTACTCAGAAGTTGGGCAAATGTGTAAAGCTGAGACGTGGTCAGGCAGAAAATGAACTGACAGGTTATGGGAAGAGTCCCCTCCAACTCATTGGGGGATATAGAAAGGAAAGAAGAGATGAAGTGCTTGTAAGGAGAATGGTGTACATGGAGGGCAGATAATGGAGAACCAGCATAAATATAATTGATGTCTCTGAAAATGCAAACAGAGTAAATAGAACAGAAAAAAAAAAAAAAACAAAAAACAACTGTTGGGGCTGGAAGGGTAGCTCAGGGGTAGAGAGCATGCTGAGCATATGCAAGGCTCTGGGTTCAATTCTCAACACCCAACAAACAAACAAACCCATCTGAAGAGATTTCAGCATGAAATCTTTCATTTCTCAGGAAAGAAAGTTGTGACTACAGATTAAAATAACTCACTGGATAAAGGATGTTATGGTTTGGATGTGAGGTGTCCCCCAAAAGTTCACGTGTGAGACCATGCAAGAAGGTTCAGAAGAAATTTGGGGTGGGAGAGTCTTAACCCAATCAGTGAATTAATCCCCTGATAGGAATTAATTGAGTGGTAACTGAAATGGTGGGGTGTGGCTGGGGGAGGTGGGAATTGAGGGTGTGGCTTTGGGTACATATTTGTATCTGGCAAGTGGAGACATCTCTCTCTGCTTCCTGATCACCCTGTGAGAGGCTTCCCTCTGCCACACTCTTCAGCCATGATGTTCAGCCTCTCCTTGAGCCCTGAAGAATGGAACCTGCTGTCTATGGACTGAGACCTCTGAAACTCTGAGCCCCTAAATAAACTTTTCCTTCTCTACAATGGTTCTGGCCTTGTCTTTTAGTTACAGCAGCGAAAAAACTGACTAAAACATAGGAAAATACCAGGCCACTAAGAACAACATTGATCCTGACAAATGTACTGAATTCTAGGGAGGAAGGAAGAATTCTACAAGTAATGAGGCAGAAGTTAAAAATACACAGAAGAAGAAAAATAACAAAGTGTAAAAATGAAAAGAATTTTGGTGATGTCCACCAGGAGACAGTGGAGCAATGGTTGTAAAATGAGACATGAAGTCATTCACATGGGAGACAACAGAGGATCATTTTCATATACTGAAAATATTGGGAAAATTTAGGTTTCTTTTTTTTTAATTTTAATTTTTATTTTTTTTATTGGTTGTTCACAACATTACAAAGCTCTTGTCATATCATATTTCATACATTAGATTGAAGTGGGTTATGAACTCCCAATTCTACCCCAAATGCAGATTGCAGAATCACGTCAATTACACATCCACAATTTTACATAATGCCCTATTAGTAATTGTTGTATTCTGCTACCTTTCCTATCCCCTACTATCCCCCCTCCCCTCCCCTCCCATCTTCTCTCTCTACCCCATCTACTGTAATTCATTTCTCTCCTTGTTTATTTTCCCATTCCCCTCACAACCTCTTATATGTAATTTTGTATAGCAATGAGGGTCTCCCTTCATTTCCATGCAATTTCCCTTTTCTCTCCCTTTCCCTCCCATCTCATGTCTCTGTTTAATGTTAATCTTTTCTTCCTGCTCTTCCTCCCTGCTCTGTTCATAGTTGCTCTCATTATATCAAAGAAGACATTTGGTATTTGTTTTTTAGGGATTGGCTAGCTTCACTAAGCATAATCTGTTCTAGTGCCATCCATTTCCCTGCAAATTCCATGATTTTGTCATTTTTTAGTGCTGCGTAATACTCCATGGTGTATAAATGCCACATTTTTTTTATCCATTCATCTATTGAAGGGCATCTGGGTTGGTTCCACAGTCTAGCTATTGGGAATTGTGCTGCTATGAACATCGATGTGGCAGTATCCCTGTAGTATGCTCTTTTAAAGTCTTCAGGGAATAGTCTGAGAAGGGCAATAGCTGGGTCAAATGGTGGTTCCATTCCCAGCTTTCCCAGGAATCTCCATACTGCTTTCCAAATTGGCCACACCAATTTGCAGTCCCACCAGCAATGTACAAGTGTACCCTTTTCTCCACATCCTCGCCAGCACTTGTTGTTGTTTGACTTCATAGTGGCTGCCAATCTTACTGGAGTGAGATGGTATCTTAGGGTGGTTTTGATTTGCATTTCTCTGACTGCTAGAGATGGAGAGCATTTTTTCATGTACTTGTTGATTGATTGTATGTCCTCCTCTGAGAAGTGTCTGTTCAGGTCCTTGGCCCATTTGTTGATTGGGTTATTTGTTATCTTATTGTGTAATTTTTTGAGTTCTTTGTATACTCTGGATATTAGGGCTCTATCTGAAGTGTGAGGAGTAAAAATTTGTTCCCATGATGTAGGCTCCCTATTTACCTCTCTTATTGTTTCTCTTGCTGAGAAAAAACTTTTTAGTTTAAGTAAGTCCCATTTGTTGATTCTTGTTATTAACTCTTGTGCTATGAGTGTCCTATTAAGGAATTTGGAGCCCGACCCCACAATATGTGGATCGGAGCCAACTTTTTCTTCTATCGGATGCAGAGTCTCTGATTTGATATCAAGCTCCTTGATCCATTTTGAGTTAACTTTTGTGCATGGCGAGAGAAAGGGATTCAGTTTCATTTTGTTGCATATGGATTTCCAGTTTTCCCAACACCATTTGTTGAAGATGCTATCCTTTCTCCATTGCATGCTTTTAGCCCCTTTATCAAATATAAGATAGTTGTAACTTTGTGGATTAGTCTCTGTGTCCTCTATTCTATACCATTGGTCCACCCGCCTGTTTTGGTACCAGTACCATGCTGTTTTTGTCACTATTGCTCTGTAATATAGTTTGAAATCTGGTATCGCTATACTGCCTGATTCACACTTCCTGCTTAGAATTGCTTTTGCTATTCTGGGTCTTTTATTTTTCCATATGAATTTCATGATTGCTTTATCTATTTCTACAAGAAATGCTGTTGGGATTTTGATTGGTATTGCATTAAACCTATAGAGAACTTTTGGTAATATCGCCATTTTGATAATGTTAGTTCTGCCTATCCATGAACAGGGTATATTTTTCCATCTTCTAAGATCTTCTTCTACTTCTCTCTTTAGGGTTCTGTAGTTTTCATTGTATAAATCTTTCACGTCTTTTGTTAGGTTGATTCCCAAGTATTTTATTTTTTTGAGGATATTGTGAATGGAGTGTTTTTCCTCATTTCCGTTTCAGAAGTTTTGTCGCTGATATACAGAAATGCCTTTGATTTATGCGTGTTGATTTTATATCCTGCCACTTTGCTGAATTCATTTATTAGTTCTAGGAGTTTCTTTGTAGACACTTTTGGGTCTTCTAGGTATAGAATCATGTCATCTGCAAATAGTGATAATTTAAGTTCTTCTTTTCCTATTTTTATGCCTTTAATTTCTTTCGTCTGTCTAATTGCTCTGGCCAGTGTTTCAAGAACTATATTGAATAGAAGTGGTGATAGAGGGCATCCCTGTTTTGTTCCAGATTTTAGAGGGAGTGCCTTCAGTTTTTCTCCATTCAGAATGATGCTAGCCTGAGGCTTAGCATAGATAGCTTTTACAATGTCGAGGTAAGTTCCTGTTATCCCTAGTTTTTCTGATGTTTTGAACATAAAGGGATGCTGTACTTTGTCGAATGCTTTTTCTGCGTCTATCGAGATGATCATATGGTTCTTATCTTTAAGTCTGTTGATGTGGTGAATAACATTTATTGATTTCCGTATATTGAACCATCCTTGCATCCCAGGGATGAATCCTACTTGATCATGGTGCACAATTTTTTTGATGTGTTTTTGTATTCGATTCGCCAGAATTTTATTGAGGATTTTTGCATCTAGGTTCATTAGAGATATTGGTCTGTAGTTTTCTTTCTTTGAGGTGTCTTTGTCTGGTTTCGGAATCAGGGTGATGTTAGCTTCATAGAATGAATTTGGAAGAGCTCCCTCTTTTTCTATTTCCTGAAATAACTTGAAAAGTATTGGTATTAATTCTTCTTTAAAGGTTTTGTAAAACTCCGCTGTACACCCATCCGGTCCTGGGCTTTTCTTGGTTGGTAGTCTTTTGATTGCTTCTTCAATTTCATCCATTGATATTGGTCTGTTCAAATTGTGTGTATCCTCCTGACTCAGTCTGGGAAAATCATATGACTTAAGAAATTTATCGATGTCTTCACTATCTTCTATTTTATTGGAATATAGGTTTTCAAAATAATTTCTAATTGTCTTCTATATTTCTGTAGCATCTGTTGTGATATTGCCTTTTTCATCCCGTATGTTAGTAATTTGAGTTCTCTCTCTTCTTCTCTTCGTTAGCATGGCTAAGGGTCTGTCAATCTTATTTATTTTTTCGAAGAACCAACTTTTAGTTTTGTTAATTTTTTCAGTAGTTTCTTTTGTTTCAATTTCATTGATTTCTGCTCTGATTTTAATTAATTCTTGCCTTCTGCTACATTTGCTGTTGTTTTGCTCTTCCTTTTCTAGGGCTTTGAGATGAAGTGTGAGCTCATTTATTTGTTGGTTTTTCCTTTTTTTGAGGAATGACCTCCAGGCGATGAATTTCCCTCTTAAAACTGCTTTCATTGTGTCCCATAAATTCCGATATGTTGTGTCTGTATTTTCATTTATCTCTAAGAATTTTTTGATTTCCTCCTTTATGTCTTCTGTAACCCATTGATCATTCAGTAACATATTGTTCATTTTCCATATGATGTAGGATTTTTCCTTCCTTCTTTTATCATTGATTTCCAGTTTCATTCCATTATGATCAGATAAAATGCATGGTATTATCTCCACCCCTTTATATTTACTGAGGGTTGCCCTATGGCATAATATATGGTCTATTTTTGAGAAGGATCCATGTGCTGCTGAGAAAAAAGTATATCCATTTGATGATGGTTGATATATTCTATATATGTCAGTTAAGTCTAGGTTATTGATTGTGGTATTGAGTTCTATAGTTTCTTTATTCAACTTTTGTTTGGAGGATCTGTCCAATGGTGAGAGAGGTGTGTTGAAGTCACCCATAATTATTGTGTTGTGGTCTATTTGATTCTTGAACTTGAGGAGAATTTGTTTTATGAATGTTGCAGCACCATTATTTGGTGCATAAATAATGATAATTGTTATGTCTTGTTGTTGAATGGTTCCTTTTAACAGTATATAATGTCCTTCTTTATCCCTTTTGATTAACTTAGTCTTGAAGTCGATTTTATTCGATATGAGGATGGCCACCCCTGCTTCCTTACGAGGACCGTGTGTGTGGTATAATTTTTCCCATCCTTTCACCTTCAGCCTGTGTATGTCTTTTCCAATCAGATGTGTCTCCTGGAGGCAGCATATTGTTGAATTTGTTTTTTTAATCCATGATACCAGCCTATGTCGCTTTATTGGAGAGTTTAAGCCATTAACATTTAGAGTTACTATTGATATATGGTTTGTACTTCCAGCCATGTTTGATTATTTATCCTTTTTTTTTTAATTTAGTTTGTTTCTCCATGATTATCTTTCCCCCCGCCCTCTGTCTTTACCGAGGCACTTCCCACTGATGGTTTTGGTTATTGTTTTTCATTTCTTCCTCGTGTAGAGTTTTGCTCAAGATGCTTTGCAATGCTGGTTTTCTGGCTGCAAATTCTTTTAACTTTTGTTTATCATGAAAGATTTTTATTTCGTTGTCATACCTGAAGCTTAATTTTGCTGGATATAGAATTCTTGGTTGGCATCCATTGTCTTTCAGTGTTTGAAATACATTGTTCCATGACCTTCTTGCTTTCAGTGTCTGTGATTAAAAATCCGTTGTTAACCTTATTGGTTTACCCCTGAATGTAATCTGCCTCCTTTCTCTTGTAGCTTTTAATATTTTCTCTTTGTTCTGTATATTGGATATCTTCATAACAATGTGTCTTGGCATTGGTCTACTGTGATTTTGTATGCTCGGTGTCCTGTATGCATCTACAATTTGTATATCCGTTTCCTCTTTTATTTCTGGAAAGTTTTCTGTAATTATTTTATTCAGCAGGTTACTCATTCCCTTGGTTTGAATCTCTATACCTTCCTCTATCCCGATGACTCTTAAGTTTGGTTTTTTTATGTTATCCCATATCTCTTGGATGTTTTTCTCGTGATTTTTTACCTGCCTTTCTGAGTTGGCTAGACTTTTTTCAAGATGATATATTTTGTCTTCATTATCTGACGTTCTGGCTTCTACTTGCTCCACTCTGTTAGTGATACTCTCATTTGAGTTTTTAATTTGGTTTATTGTTTCCTTCATTTCTAGAATTATTGTTTGATTTTTTTTATAATCTCTATCTCCTGATAAAGATGCTTAACTTCTTCTTTTATCTGTTTATGTAATTAGTTTTCAATGTGTTCTTTCACTGTTTGAATTTGCTGTCTCATATCCTCTTTAAGGTTCCATTCCATCTGTCTAAGGTGTTCCTTGAGTTCTTTATATGACCATTTTTCTGATGACTCTAGGTCCTCCTGAATATTTAGGCTGTCCTGCATTGTTTGTACTCCTTTTCTTCCTTGCTTTTTGAAGCTGCTCATGTTACTTCTTGTTCTGTTTGACTGCTGAGTTACTGTTTACTCCTATAAATGTATCTGATGCTTGGGGGGAAAGGTATTAGAAGGGAAGGGAAGAAGTCACTAAAGAGAATGAGAGTAAGCAGGTAGAATTCAAGGAAGGGGGAATAAGAAAATTGAAAAGAAATGAAAAGACAAAAGAAGAAAAAAATAGGAAATAAAAAAGAAAAAAATTTTTAAAATAATAATAATTAAAAAAATAAAAATTAAAATTAGAAGAAAAAAATAAAAAAATTTAAAAAACAACAAGAAAGAAAAATGAAAATGAAAAAAAACAAACCCAAATAAAAAAAAAAACTAATAAATGCCGTCTTAGAATTTGATTAACTTCTCTTCCAGTAAGTGGCGCTGTGCCCACCAGGCCAAGCTTCTCCTGTCAATACGCAGGAACCAATCACTGTGCAGCAGCTCCTCCTCCCAGATTGGGCGAGTCTCCAATCCTGAGTGCCTAGGGCCTCCTCTTGTGTCTAGTCACTTCCCCACTTTTCCTCTAGCCAGGACCCTCTCACGGGTGCCGCTCATCACAATACTGGCTACACCCCAGGTCTGCTGCTCCCGGGAGCCCTGTTTTCATGAACGACTGGGCACACTCTCCCTGTTTGCCTCCCTCAGACCCTAAGTTTGTAGAGCTTGGGGCTGAGAATCCTCAGCGAATTTTACTTTTCCTCCAGTAGCCACGCCCCCGGTAGCTGGTGCAAGAGACCTCAGTTGTCAGCACTGGTGGTAGCGGTAGCCAGGAGTTCCGCGCCGCAAGTCCCGCGTCACTTCTGATTCCCTCGGTCTGGCTATCGCGCTCATGGGAGAGCTGGGAGGGGCCCTTAAGGTTTCCCCGATGTGTGGGGAGGGGAGGCTAGGGGATTACACACCTGTAGCCACAGGTTTCAATGAAGTTATCTCCTCCGCCGCAGTCTGGTGACGTCAGTTCTCTGTCATGGTGGTATCTCTTGCAAATGGCGACAGTTCGTTTCCCTTTGTCGGGTGACCAATGCAACGGGTGGGTCCTGACTGGCTCTCCCAAGCCCCGTTTCAAACCTGTGGCCACTACCTATGAAGGCTCGGTTGGCATTTACCTCCGTAGGATCAGAAGGGCCAACCAGTTGTTTCAGCCAGATGGATTAGTGCTGAGTCACAGCTGTTTGTCTGCGGGAAGCAGGCGAATGGGAGCTTGAATTCAGCCGATCCGGGCTCAGTGTGTGTTCTGAGAGTCCCAGACTGTTCGTCCCAGATCCACATCAGCTCAGCATTGCCTAGTGATCCTGAGCAAACAGAATTTAGATTGTTTACGCCTCCCTATGCCCGCACAGCTGAAGAGGTCAGAGACTTGATCTCTCCTTGCCCGCCGCCATGTTGTATCTCCAAATTTAACTTTCTTGAAAAAAATTTACTTGAAGATATCAGCCTTTTAATCAAAATTGAAAATAACTAAGCAAAAATTATTATTAATAAGCTGAAATTATTATTAATAAGCTGAAAACTGAGTCAAGAAGTTTAGAAAATAAAATAGACTACCCTACCTTTGATAAGATTATTAAAGTAGAAAAACTTTGACCTGACCTGGTCAGATTGATTAAAAAAAAAAAAAAGAAAAGAAAAGAATAAGGTTCAGATAACAATAGTGGGAATGATGTTATCATCTTAATCATTTCCATTAAGGTGTGATCCAGGATATATCTTTACTTTAATATGTTACCCTGTTTTTTAAGATTTAGAAAAGATAAGTGAGATAGAGAGTGTTAGAGTACATTGCCTGATTAAACAAGAAAATTGACAAGATTTTGTTTTTTTCTTAATGGCATTGTAAAAGGAAAATGGGTGAATTCATATATTACCTACCTTAAAATTACTGAGAGAGTAGATTTTAAGTGCTCCAACCACAAAAACCAGATAAGTATACATTTCAAAATGTCATGTTGTATACCATGCATATACATAATTTTTACTTGTCTATTCATTCTTTAATTTAAAAAGCCTTTTTTTGGGGGGTAGAGGTATATAGTTACCTCTATCTTTAACAAGGGGATATCATTAATACCATCTAAGATGTCTTTCAGATTGTGCACTTAGTAATTGAAGGGTAAAATAAAGGGTAAAATCTTTGTTATAATTTATATGAGACAAGTTTTTTTTTTTTTTCCAGGCAGTTAGTCCTTTATCCTTGGCGACAACAGATACTTCAGAAGGATCACCCACTGGGAATTATATAGGACTTGTCAATAGGATTTCCCAGAAGGAAAAACTAAATGTAAATTATGAAGAATGTGAATTGGGGGAGCACGATCCCAAAAAGTAAGCTGCAGTTTGGTTTTTCCTTTTATTTCATTGTGTTTCAGCATATAGTGGGTTTATTTTCTTCTATAATTTTCAGAAATATTTGTTCTTATATAATTTTCAGAAATGTTTGTACTTCTGCATGGAAGGGTTCAATAAGCAACTGGATATCTTTTTTTTTTTTTGAGACCCTTTCTCACCCTGTTACCCAGATTGGTAACACACACACGTGTGCGCGCACACACATACACACACAGGGTGTGGTATTGTTTGTGGTTTTAGGCATCTACTGGAGTTTTTGGAACATATCTTCCATGGCTAAGAGGGGACTACTGTATTTCTGAGATGTATCTGAATGGTTAGTCTGTTGTACAACTCAAGAGTACAGGGTGCCCCTGCTTGAGGGATGTGGGGTTCTTCCCATCCCCGAAATCATGGTGACAGTAGCTATGTGAAAATTGCTCTGTCACATGTCTAGAATGACTTTTCAACATTGTCAGATCAGGGAGCTATTTGTCTAGGTGTTTGTCCCTAAAATTTGATTAAATGGTCAAATACCATGTATCAGAAGGAATGGTTTTAGCCTTAGACTTGAAGGGAACAGATTTGAGGGATATGCTGAATGAACAAATGGATTACAGACTGAGAGTTACTAAGAACATCACCAGTGAGCTAAGACCTGTGGAAGTGGGGATAAAGGATGGATTGGAACTGAAAGAGTAGAAAGTAAATGTATATAGGGTGATTGTACCTCAACTGCAGCCAACTAGTTAAATGAAAGAGAAGAGAACCCAAGTGGCAAATAGTCCAAACTGTCACTCAGGATACTGTCCTATGAAGTGACTCCACTGTTTGCTTTTTACTCTGAAGAATTTCAGACCAGAAATAGAAAAAGAAAAACTCAGTAGTATTATTGGGATGAAATAGGCAAAAGTGGATTAGGTGGGTCAATCTCAATAATTGTGACTATTTTTGTGTAGTTTGCCTTTTCACTTTCTTCCAATTAAGCACTCCAACACCAGGTACCAAAAGAGAGACGTCTATCGGGGGGTACTGGATGAGACGGGAACTATAGAAATGACCCCATCACTCAGCCCAGCTCTTTAATTCAGGGTGTAGTGGGATGACTCATCCTGGTTGGGTGTGTTTCCTTCTACATCCTTCAGTTGAAATAAAAAGTTAAAAAAAAATGCAAATACTGGAGTAATTTTATAGTAATATATAAAGTAACTCCATGATATGTAGTGCTGTGTTCATTGCTTTGCCTTTAAAAATAGTTCTTAAAACTTGGAATGCAACCACCATTTGACCCAGTTATCCCACTCCTTGGTATATACCCAAAGGACTTAAAATTAGCATACTACAGTGATACAGCCACATCAATGCTTACAGCAGCTCAATTCTCGATAGCTAAGTTATTGAAGCAACCTGGGTGCTGTTCAACAGATGAATGGATAAAGAAAATACTGTCTACATACACAATGGAATGTTACTCAGCCATAAAGAAGAATGAAATTATGGCATTTTCTGGTAAATGGATAGAACTGAAAACTATCATGCTAAGTGAAATAAGCCAGTCCCCAAAAAACAAAGGCCAAATGTTCTCTCTGATACATGGTTGCTAACACACAATATTGGGGTGGGGGGTGGAATAGAAGTTCATTGGATTAGACAAAAGGGAATGAAGGGAAGGGATTGGGGATGAAAATAGGAAAGACAGTAGAATGAGTCAGACATAACTTTCCTGTGTTCATATATGAATACACGACTGGTGAAACTCTACATCATGTAGAATCACAGGAATGGGATCCTAATTAGAATAAGTTATACTCCATGTATGTAAAATATGTCAAAATACACTCTACTGGGCTGGGGTTGTAGCTCAGTGGTAGAGTGCTTGCCTAGCATGTATGAGGCACTTGGCTTGATTTGCAGCACCACATATAAATAAATAAATAAATAAATAAATAAATAAAATATGTCCACGGACGACTAAAAACTATAACAAAAATACAATCTACTGTCATATATATCTAAAAAGAGCAAGAAAATTAAAAAATATGTATCATTGTTCACAATTTTTTTTTTTTTGGTACCAGGGATTGAATCCAAAGGCACTTAACCACATCACCAGCCCTTTTTATTTATTTTTTATTTCAAGACAGGATCTCACTAGGTTGCTTACAACCTCACTAAGTGGGCTTCAAACCTGTGTTCCTCCTGCAACCTCCTGAGCCCAAGATGCTATGATTACAGGCATGCGCCACCATGCCTGACACCACAAATGTCTTTGCATCTCATATGAGGGGAGTGTGGGATTTTGGTATTAAAAGGATCTGCACCGTGGGGGATTTTCATTTTTGTGCATATCAGCAGGTAGCATAAAATGCTGATGTTAGCACAAGATCTATGTTCTGTTCATCCTCCCACAGGCTGCTATAGCACGGGGACCTCAGAGCTTCTCCTTGTAGAAATCCCCTTTTGTTTACTGCTTTTTCTTTCCTAAATCTTTGGGCCTTTGAGGAACTTTTAGAAATCATCACTTGGTACCTTTGTGTAAGATCTTTCAATGAAGCAACAAAGAATAGAAGTTGCTTGGAAAATGTGAGCTGAGATGTCAGCCAGTACTGGTTATTCAGACAAAGTGACCAGCCATCTTACTGAAGATTTAATTATATAAGATAGGAAATATAAATCTAGCAAATAAATTAGTATTATCTTACTATGTGATTCTTTTTTTCAAATAGTAAGTTCAATTTACTGTTTTTTTGGATATTTGGATGAATACTCTATCATTTCTCCTAGATTTAAGTATAAATGCAAAATTGGGAAGAAAGCATATGGTATCGGTATAGGTTCCACTAAGCAGGAAGCAAAACAATTGGCTGCTAAATGTGCACTTCAGAAACTATCAGAAGAAAGCCCAATGGTATGTACTGCCATTAATTTAATTTTTTATGTTTTAAAATTTCTTCTGAGGTTGAGGTTGGATTGTATTTACAGAATGCCAACATAGCCAGTTGCATAGTAATTGATTCCTCGGTTCTGTGTCCCACCATAGGGGCCACGCGAGGCCCTAAGAGATAAAAGTTCTGGGAGCAACTCAGAGTTGTTTTTTAAATCCAGATCAAACATGCATAAAATTATATTTCTCTTATAATTGTTTATGCCTGTGGATTTGGTGAACCTGGGGGAAATGCAGGTAATATTTGTACCCTGAGGCTGAGTTACTGGGGTAATAGTTGTACGCTGAGGCTAGTTACTGGGGAGAAGGAAGTTAGTTGTATTTAAATTAAACGCTGCTTCTTCTTTCAGAAAACTGACCTAGTACCCTCTGCCGCTTTTGTCAGTCCTGGTACCGTCAATAACTGCGGAAGCACAGGAAGCACAATGAGCTCATCGTAAGTTTGGGCAAATAAACGGTGATATTTGCATATTCAAATTGCTGTGTAAGAGCTGGGGCTGTAGCTCAGTTGGTAAAGTGCTTTCCACAGCACGTTCAAGGACTTGGGTTCCATCCCCAGCACTGCCAAAAAAAACAAAAGAAAAAGAAAAAGAAATTGCTGCTTGAAAGAGCATTTTTTTATGAAAAATATTTTTTAAATATTTATTTTAGTTGTTGATGAACACAATACCTTTATTTTATTTGTTTATTTTTATGTGGTGCTGGGGATTGAACCCAGTTCCTCATGCATGTTAGGTGAGCGCTCTACCACTGAGACATAACCCCAGCCCTTATGAAAACTTTTTAATGTTTAAGGAAAATTTACGGAAAGAGGTGACTGGTTAAAAAAGAAGAATTCAGCCCCCGGGGGTGGCCCACACCTGTAATCCTAGCCGATGGGGATTATGATTTCAAAGCCAGCCTCAGCAATGGCAAGGCGCTAAGCAACCCAGGGTGACCCTCTCTCTAAATAAAATACAAAATAGGGCTGGGGATGTGGCTCAGTGGTTGAGTGCCCCTGAGTTCAATTCTGGTACCAAAAAAAAAAAAAAAAAAAGAATTCACAAACTAATAATTACTCTTTTCTTTTAGTTTGTCTGAGCCACTCTCTGAAAAGGACTCCTCATCAGATGACTGGACAAATGTTCAGAGCAGTGAGAATTTAGACAGTTCTGGATCTTCTTCTATGGTATAGTATTAGTCTCTAATATTTTTTTTCTTGTATGTTTCCTCATTTGAAAGTGAAGGATTCATATGTTTTCTTTCATACATGGAGATAGAAAGGGAAAGGAAAAGAAAGGGGGGGTGGATCTCATGAAAATCAAAGGGAGATCAGTAGACGGGGTGCGGGTGGAGGGAATGGTGGGAGAAAGTGCTGGGGAGTGAATCTGACAAAATTATGTAGTTATATTGTGTGCATGTACGAATGCACCAATAAAAAAATATGGAAAGAGAAAAAAAATGACCTTCACGCCTGTGGTTGTGGCTCAGCGGTAGAGCGCTTGCCTAGCACATGTGAGGCCCTAGGTTTGATCCTCAGCACCCCATAAAAATAAATAAAAACAAAGGTATTGTGTTCAACTACAACTAAAAAATAAATATTTAAAAAAATGACCTTCACTATGCCACAAAATTTTTATGTTTTTGTCTCAAGCTCTCATGCTAAATAATACTATTTAGCAGGCTTTTGATTCTTTTTTTATTATTATTTTAATGTTATTTTATTACTGGGGCTGAGTTATGGCTCAGTGGTAGAGCACTCACCTAGCATGGGTGAGGCACTGGGTTCAATCCTTAGCACCACATAAAGATAAATAAAGGTATTGTGTCCATCTACAACTAAAATTTTTTTTAAAAAAATATTATTTTATATTGTTTTTCAAAATATTTTATTTTTTTATTAACCTTCACTCCTCACATGGAAAATTCTTTCACATTTCACTCCCATTCTTCCTACTCAACTTGTGTTTTTAAACATTCCTGTGATCTTATTTTTTTTCCTCCCATTAATTGGACAATATATGAAGGCTCATTGGTATAGTTCTACTTCTGTTTAAAAAACTCAGAACTAAACTTAAAAAAATCAGATAATTTTTTTAAAAAGCATTCTTTTTATAAGGAAATACAAATCAATAACAAAAACCAAACAACTCAGGAGAAATATGTACAGAGTGTCTGAGTAGGTATTTTTGAGGTGAGACACTCAAATGGGCAACGAACGTGAAAAGGTGCTATATTTTACTAGGTTTCAGGAAAATGCAAATCTAAAAAACAATTAGATGCTATTTATATACCTGTATGAGTGACAAAATTCAAGTCTTGCAATACTAAGTTGGTCCAAGGCTTAACAAGAGTGTGAACATGTGTGAAGCTATTTATCGTATAGACTTAGAAATGTGGTCAAGCAGACACTTAAAGAAACAAGATAAAAGCCAGGTGTGCTGGTGCACACCTGTAATCCTAGCTACTTAGGCTGAAGAAGGAGAATCACTAAGTACAAGGTCAACTTTGTTAACTTAGTGAGACTCTGTCTTAAAATTAAAAAATAAAGGACCCGGGGATGTAGCTCAGTGGTAGAGCACATCTGGGTTCAGGCCCTAGCATGGGGGGAAAACATAGGGGGAAGCCAACCAAGACGATTTAAGACTTAATCATTTTAAATTATCCTAACTGAAACATCTTAAACTATTTCCCACTTTCTTTCTTTTTTTCTTTTTTCTTTTTTTTGTAGAATGGTCTCAGCAGTAATAAAAAGAAGAAAAAAATGTGAGTATTATTACACATCAAACGTATTTTGGACTAAGGTTTTATTTCAGATTTAGTTTGTCAGTCTTATTGTCTTCAGTATTCATAGAGTATTATACATGTTTATTTGAGTGGAGTTTCAGAAGATGTAAAAGCTTGAAATCTATAAATAATTTTTAATATGTAGGGAAATCTTTGAATATATGTGTGTGTATACATACATATATATATATATATATATATATATATATATATATAATACAGCATAAATACATACACATGCTGTACTGTAGACATAAAGCCCTATGGTGATTGCTAGATTAATTAGTTAATGGCATTATTTTGGATGAGGCTGTGAAGAATTGGGCTTAGAGAGGTGTTTTCAAGGGAAGTGCATTAGTTTACAGACAGGTAGGGTAAAGATAATGTAATAGCTTGAGTTGTAAAAAAGACCAAATATTATGTAAGTTATAGTGAATTGTTTTCTTTAACTGAAGAGAATAGCAAAGAGGCAAATATAGTCAGAAACGAGAGAGGACAGATGGAGCCATAATGACCCACCAATATTCTCAACAGTAGATAGACATGTTGAAAAAAAGATGATTCCTGACGTGAATGGAGGGAGAGAAATGAGACTGCATTGGGCGTGTGGCCATGGTTATTGAGGCAGGAGAATTTGTAAAGGAATGGTCGGCCTGACTTGAGGAGATAGCATGTAGTAGCCAGGTGAGAGGGTGCAGAAGAAGGAAAGGAGAAAGCATATGAACATTGCTCCGCTTTGAACAGGCTGCAGATGAGAATCATGCCACTGCTAATGCTAAGGAAGACTGGAGGGCCCAGGGGGATGAAAGCAATTGGGATATGCTTAGTTTCGGGTGACTGGATTTCCAATCACAGAAGGCTTACCACCAGTGAGGAATGATGGCCAGAGAAGGTGCCAGGAGATATACTTCCTGAGGTTTTGAGTCTGGAGAAAGAAAAGGAGAGGCAAGTGGCATGCCAACAATAAAAGTGAAAAAGAGAGTCAGGAAAGGGATGAACAATTATTGGAGGGCAGAGAATCATAGTCTTTCGTTTTATAAAGCAAAAGGTTAACACTTGCTACCCTACTTTTCTAATAGTTGATGCAAATTATGCAAACCCTAGTGCAAGACATAAAACCTGCTATAAACAAGTTATATTTGAATTTTATTTGAAATTTATATTCTTGTCTTAATTTTAGAAGTTTGGCAGCTAAATTTGACTCTTATAACGTAGAAAAAAACCAGTATACTATGGACTACAGGTAAGAGGGAACTTTTCAATAGAATTTGTTTAAAGATATATTTGTTCATTCAACAAAAGTTTCTTAAGGGCCGGTCATAAGATTAAGTTATACTCCCACCCAAACAGTTTTATAGTTGTAGCCCAGTCAGACCCACAAAGGATCATTGTCTCTTGGAGAAGTAAGGTTTAGATAAATCTAAATGAAATGTGGTAAATATAGATCTCTGTGATGCTCATGAGTTTTTCTGATATCCATGGATGTTATTGATATTGAAAGCAAATACTCCTGTAAGCCTGTGTGTGATTAAGCAACAAGTATGCCTGTAGGAATCAGAATAGATCCATTTGGCTCTGTTATCTGTTTTCTAGTTTCATATCAGATTTCACTTGAAAAAAGTTGTTCCTCTATTGTAGATGATATGTTTGGATTTAAATTAAGCATCTAATGCCAGGCATGGTGGGCCATGTCTGTACTCCTAGCAGCTTGGGAGACTGAGGCAGGAGAATCACAAGTTCAAAGCCAGGCTCAGCAACTTAGCAAGGCCCTAAGCAACTCAACGAGACCCTGTCTCTAAATAAAATATAAAAAACAGGCTGGGAATGTGGCTCAGTTAAGTGCCTCTGGTTAAAAAAAATAATAATAAGCATCTGAAATGAAAGAGGTCTGTTTGCAAAAGTAGGGCATTGAATACAAGTTTTAAAAAGCAACGAAGAACCTATACATATTTATTAAGCCCCTGATATATATCTGGCACTATACTGGGCATTGGGTTTATTATAGGACCAAATATAACCATTTTCTCCTCTCATGCAGTTTGGAGGGGATGACCAACATTAAATATGTATTTACATAAAAACATCAGTAATTACTAAATGTGGTCAAAGCTCCAAAAGAAATAGCATGGTGAGAAGTGGAAACAGGACCCTTGAATTTAGTATTAAGGGTGAGACAAGACTTCCCTGAGGTCACATTTGTGGGGAGACCTGAGGATGTGTTAGCACAAAGAGATGGTGTAGAAGGAAGAGTGAGTGAGAAGGTGAAGGTGGAAAAGGTGATGTGCATTTGAAAAGCAGACAGGCTGTGTGCTGGGAGAGCAGCGAGGAGGGCTGAGTATCATGGGGTAACACCCGAGAAGGAAGTGGGAGGAAGAGCCTATGACACCCCCTGGGCCCTTTAAGGGCTTTCTGTTTTTTGCCAAATGCAAAGATAGACTAGTGGAGGTTTAGCAGGAGGGAAACATGATCACATTGAGTTTTCAGCATTCTGGTTGCTGTGTGATCATGGACTGGACTGGGGCAGAAGAGGAAGTGCATATCCAGTAGGTAAGCTACTGCAGGAAACTTGATGGACGCGTGGCCTGGGATGAAGACACTGGAGGTGGAAAAGTGGGTAGGTTCCAGCAATATGATTAGAAAGAATTGGCTGGATGGAACGTGAGGTTTGAGGGAGAGGAGAAAAATAGGTTATTATAAATCGAGGCAGGTTCAGAGTATCTGCTCATTTCTCTAACAGAGTAGAAGCTGTGGAGCACAACAGAATGCTTCCTTAAAGTTTTATACTTGTGGAAGGATTCTTTGGCTTATGTACAATTAGAAGTTGACCGTGACCCCTAGGGGCGAGGGGTTGGATTCTCTATGGAAGGAGGAGGAGCAGAAGGGACCACCCTTTGTGAGCAAAGAGTCTGCAAAACTAGACTTTTAATAACCAGAAGGGGAGAATCATGTTGATGATTCAGCCCTTTTCACTGTGAAGGGAGGTGGGGGAAGGGAGCAAAAACCAAACCTCAGAATAACAATCGTATTTATCTTTAAGGTTTGCCAAGGATTTTAAAGATATAGAACGAATTGGCAAAGGTGGATTTGGCCAAGTTTTCAAAGCAAAACACAGAATAGATGGAAATATTTATGTTGTTAAACGTGTCAAGTATAATAACAAGTAAGTAGTAAATGTTTTATTTTTTTAAATGAGGTGCTTGTTGAACCTGCACTGTTTTTTTTTTTTTCATGTTTCTCTTTTTTTGTTAGCATATCATTTACTTCTTTCTGGTCCTCCTTAAACATTTTATTCTACCTAGAGCTTGGCTTAATCTGAAATCATCTCATTTTACTGTGGTTATTTTAGTTAAAAGGGGGGTTATCCACTGATCATTCTTTTCAGGCAGTCTTGAAAACTGATGCTATAGAATCATTTGGTTTAAGGTGATCTTTGAGGTTTTCTAGTCTCATTTCCTTACTTTATAGATGAGGAATCTAAAGTCCAAAGATGTGAACTAATTTATCTGAGGTTAAAGCTTGTTGATACTTATTCTGGTTATCTATTATTGCATAGTATACTGCTCCAAAATGCAAAACAGTAAAAAAAAAAAATTACTGTTTCCTGTCATGGTACTGTGTGTTGATAGTTCTCAGCGGGGCAATGTCTGTCGGACTCTCCCAACATTCTCAGTTGGGAGTTATTTGAAAGCTTGATCAGGCTGGACGTCTGAGATGGACAGCAGGTGAGGCTAACTGTGGGCTGGATATTCAGCTGGGACTGTCAGTCATGGCACCTTCACATAGCTTCCTTGAGTGACCTGGGTTTCTCACAACTGAGAGGCGGGGTTTCAAGAAGAATTGTTGCAGAAGGAGTTGTCCAAGTGATCAGGAGGAGGTGGTAAGCCTTCTTTTGAATTAGTCTTAAAAGTTCCAGAGTATCATTTCCACCACAATATACTGGTTAAACAAGTCACCAACACCAGCTCAGTTTCCAGAGAGCATAAATAGACTACCTCTTAATTCCAGGTATGTGTATGGGAAGGGAAGGAATTGGGATAATCATTGGACAATATCTACTGTGTAATGAGTTAGAGATTTAGAACTCATCTTCTAGAATGAACCATTGCTTCCTGTGTTTGTTTATATGTATAATCTGCCCCCTCCCTCACTAAATAGTTCAGGAAGGAAAACACATGGGAAAGGGCTTTTGTTGTTGTTATTTTATTTTTTTGTGGTGCTGGGGATTGAACTCAGGGCTTTGCACATGGTAGGCAAGCATCCATCAACTGAGCTATGCTCACAATCCAAAAGAGGTCTTAAATCCTATGTTGTCCAGTTCACCAGTCTTGGTAGTTGTTCTCTGGCTGTTGTGACTTTGAGTAATTTGGCCCCACTGATCTCTCAAGGACAGGGAAAGGAGGTGGAAAAAAGTTCTGGGCTAAGGAAAATTACATGAGCATAGGAGAAACAGACATGGAATCCTAGATGCTTTTCACCCCAAACAAACCTACTTCCTCTCTCTCAGACCTACTCAGCATCAAAACAAGGTTTTTCCCTTCCTGTCTTACTACAGGAAGTAGTATTTTTCTTCTATTAGATAACTATTTTTAAAAATGGTGATAATGTTGATAAAGATTGAAAATCTTAGGTATTTCCAGTGCTTTATGAATTTTCAACATGTTCAAAACATACTTGGAAATATTAATCTAGAGCCATGAAAATGTTTACGTGCTTTGACCCAACAATTTCCTTTTTGCAACTTCTTCTGACAGTATTATCCAAATTGTGGCTATATGCAAGGAGATATCAGTCACAGTCTATTAACAGTGGAAAATTAGAACAAAGAAAAATATGCAGCAATAAAGAAATGGTTAGGGGCTGGGGCTGTAGCTCAGTGGCAGAGCGCTTGCCTAGCATGCGTGAGGCACTGGGTTAGATCCTCAACACCACATAAAAATAAACAAATAAAATAAAGGCATTCTGTCCATCTACAACTATAAAAAATATTTTTAAAAAAGAAATGGTTAAATAGGTTTTGTTTTCTCCCCTAAGCAATAGCTGTTTTGCAGCCATTGAAAATGAGGGACATAGACTGCAGTATTTACTCATGAAATGATATGATGCTGGAAATAGCTTCACAATAATCCAGGGGAGGAGGAGGAAGTGGGTGAGAGAACAAACAAAATGAGATCAGCCAGAAGTTGACAACTGTTTCACTTGGGTGATGACTTGGCAGGTGTTTGTTATACTATTTGCTCTATTTTTTTTGTGTGTTTCTAAAATTTTATATCAAAAACTTTATATTTGAAGCCAGGTGCCATTGTACATACCTGTAATTCCAGTTACTAGGAAACTGAGACAGGAGGATCACAAGTTTTAGACCGGCCTGGGCAACTCTTGAGATCCTGTTTCAAAATAAAAAGTAAAAAGGGCTGAGGATATAAGTTAGTGGCAAAGCACCCCTGAGTTTAATCCTTAGTACTGAGGGAAAAAAGCAACTTTATAAATTGATGCTTATACAAGTTTTTTAAAAAAGTATTTATTTATTTTTTAATTGTAGTTGGACTCAATACCTTTATTTATTTATTTTTATGTGGTGCTGAGGATCGAACCCAGGACCTCGCACGTGCTAGGCAAGCACTCTACCACTGAGCCACAACCCCAGCCCTATACAAATTTTGTTACAAGGAAAACTATAAAGATAGCATGTCACATGAAAAAATATAAAATTATATAGTATAATTACAAATATAAAGCATGTATATGAAGAGACACTATCAGAAATAATCTTAAATAATAACTGATTTGGGGGAGATTATTGAAGCATCAGTAATTTTTTCTTTAGTTTTACAAATTTTATGTCACATAGAACTTCTTAAAAATAAAATTGTAAAATGCTTATGTATCTTTGGAAACTCAATTCTTTTCACTCTATTTAGTCAGAGCTTTTGCTAAAACCCATATAAATCTCCTGTAGTATGTGGTGAAGTTTCTGCTTCTCTGCATAAATTACCACTTTGGTATGTTTTTGTCACACTTTGAAAATTCTGAATAAGGGGCTGGGATTGTGGCTCAGCAGAAGAGGGCTCACCTAGCATGTGCGAGACGCTGGGTTCAATCCTTAGCACTGCATAAAAATAAACAAATAAAATAAAGACATTGTGTCCAACTCTAACTAAAAAAAATTTTTAAAAAATGAAAAAGAAAATTCTGAATGAGGTTTTGCGTGTTGCTTGGGTTACCTACCCTTATTGTCCAAATGGAGTTTGCTTGTGAAATCCCAAGATTTTGTCCAAACAAAACATGGTATATGATTTAATTATCATGTTGTGTCACTAGCATTTCAAAAACTAACTGCAAATGACTTTTAAATTGAAGCACTTAACTCACTGCTTTTTCTTTTACGTTGAGAGTGAGAAATACTGTTTTTTTCCCCCCTATATATTCAATTTTTCCTCCTGGATCCCATTCTAAAACTTGATGTAGGAACCACAATGACTGTTTATTAACTGTGTGGACAGTTGTTTTCTGCTATTTGAATGTTTTGTATTTATCAGGGATGTATACTGACACATTTGTGTTCCTGTTCCTTGTAACAGGAAGGCAGAGCGTGAAGTACAAGCACTGGCCACATTTAAACATCCCAACATTGTTCATTACTGCAGTTGTTGGGAAGGAGTCGATTTTTATGAGGATCCTGAAAGCAGCGCAATGTAGGTAAAAAGAAGTTCTCATAGCTGTAACAAGGTGGTAGGAAACCGAGACCATCAATCATCACAATTAATAATCACAACCAGTTCTGACAGATGCTGTTGTGCTCCTCCTAGCCTTGCTCCAAGTTGCTTTTAAAAGTCTTCTGTTAAGTCTGGTAGAGTAGAAGAAGAACGGGAGAGGGGAGGGAGGAAGAGAAGGAAAAGGGGGAAGGAAAAGGAAGGATCATGAACTAAAATCAATTTCCATGAGCCCTACTAGTATGTATAACTATAAAGCTCTAATAATAATAAAACATTTTTTAAAAATAAAAACCTTCTTTTAGCTGGGTGTGGTGAGGCATTCCTGTAATCCTGGTAACTCAGGAGACTGAGGCAGGAAGACTGCAAATTTAAGGCTAGCCTTAGCAACTTAGCAAGACCCCGTTTCAAAATAAAAAATAAAAAAGGCTGGGGATGTAACTCAGTGGTAAAGAGCCTATGATTTCAACCCCCCCTACTACAGTTAATTAATTAATACCTTCTTTTATGTCCTCAGCTGTTTTCAAAATTTTAGATTTAGCTTTCTTAACTCCACTGTTTAATATATAGCTCTGCCCCCACCTTAGGACTCAGCAAGGTCCTAAGAAACTTAGTGAGACCCTGTTTCAAAATTTAAAAAAAGGGCTGGAGTTGTGGCTCAGTGGTTAAGCATCTCTGGGTTCAATGGCCAGTACCAAAGAATAAAAACAAAATAAATAAAATAAATCAGTCCTCTAACTTTTATCTCATAGTAAGCAATTTATTGCCACTTGTCCTAGAGTTTTTGTCCTATATAGTTGTGTTAGGTTTGTTTTTCCTCAACCTCTCTCCTATTAGGCTACAGTTCCTATAATGATAAGGATAGTGCCTATTCAATTTATTGCCACTTATCCTAGAGTTTTTGTCCTATATAGTTGTGTTAGGTTTGTTTTTCCTCAACCTCTCTCCTATTAGGCTACAGTTCCTATAATGATAAGGATAGTGCCTATTCATTTTCTCATTTCTAGGTGCCTGTTTTGTGCCTTTCACAAAGTAGATGCTCAGTTGATTGATGTGAATTAACATGTTTCAAAATTATATAATAATGGAATCTGGCTTTCTACCATTAATGGTCTTGTTCCTGTCTATTAGCAAAAATGATCAAGGGTCTTTAGCTTTAAATAATGAGCTGGCTTATATTTTGTAAATGAGCAAAACAAAAATCTAGATACTTGGAAACCTATGATTTAAATAGAAAATGGCTTATGATATTTTGATTTAAATTTATTATATTTAGATTTCTGTTTTGAGGTATGTTTGGGTATACATAAGAAGCTATAATTTAAAATATTTTTAGAAATTTATTTTTATTGCTTTTAACATTCTGTGAATTTTATATCCAGAATAAAGACCAAGTGCCTTTTTATCCAAATGGAATTGTGTGATAAAGGGACATTGAATGAATGGATTGAAAATAGAAGACAAAAAGTACCAGACAAAGCTTTGGCTTTGGAATTATTTGAACAGATAGCAGAAGGAGTGCATTATATACATTCAAAAGATTTAATTCATAGAGACCTCAAAGTAAGTGGGAAATGTACTTCATAAGTTGGTGACTGTAACTTAGTAATTGAAAATTTTATCTTCTCTGGTTTTAGAATTATGATTGATCAATAGCCATGGCAAAATACTATCTCTGATCCTTTGAGGTTAGAAGGGGTCTAGAGCATGCCTCAGTTACCATTCTGTGCAGATACTCAGAAGATCTCCAGGGCTGGTGAACTGGGGACAGTCTGACTATCAGCCAAATAAGACTGCTCATTCACATCCAGTCCTATTTGGCTGATAGTCAGACCCCAGTTGAAAGACTAACTTTCCTAAACTGAACATTTCTGTACAAATAATTGTGGCTGCTACTACTCAGGCTTGTTCAAATGTCATGGTTCCCTATTCCCTTAGTCCTTACCCCGAGGAGAGTGGGTAAGCGTTGCAGGGTCCAGAGTCTAGTATTTTTTTTGGTTAGGCCTTGAAGTTTGGCCCAGGATTGGTAAACTGCAGTAATCCAAAACTTGGAGCATGTATCATTCCTTAGTATTTTTGTTTTCCTTTGGTTTTTATGGTCTGAACAAGCAATGTTCCCATGTTTCTTTCTCATCAAAATGAAAGACAAAGAGGCAGTCTTTTAGTCTCTCCTCCATACTCTTTTCCCCTTCCTCACAAATGATCTAGGTTAAATCCTACCTCTGAGCCTTTGCTCATGTTCTTGTCTCACAGACACTCTTCTGCCTGTTTCCTTTAGTCCCAACTCCTTTACTCAGCCTTCCCTGATCACTGTGCCAGAAGTCCCTCATCCATGTGGATCTTGGCTGTCTGCTTACTCTACCTGTCTAATGCAGCCAGGAAAAGGAAAGGAGCAAAGCAGTTTCTGAGGAAAATAAGTGCCCCATGTGTAGAGTTGTTGGCTTGACCTAGCTAGGATTCAGTGGCCCTCATAGAATACTGCTTGGGTCTTCCCTGGGGCTGGATGTCTGATACTTTGATGTGTGAGCCCACCTGGTTCTAATAGTTAACGTTAACGCTATATAAGAGTGATTTCAGAAGTTAGAACATTAGATGGACCATGTTCAAAAGAAGAAATTGACTGTATTGGTTTGGAATCAGTCATACAGTTAAGTAAGCAGTTAAGCAATTGTTTATCTGTTAATTGAATTCTAATCTGATTGCTAATTTCTGCCCAGGGCCTGTCAGGCTGGCTTTTCAGAAGCTCCTTGTATCCTTCCCTAGTCTTTTCCTTCTCAGTTCTTTTACTAGGCTCTCTCATAAATGTTACTCCGCAAGGTATGTGTGTGTAGAGCCCAACATTGTGTTTAAAGTCTAGCCTTTGCAGGAATAGCAAAATATTAATTTCCACATCAACAACCTTCCTGTTTTCATGGTCTGTGGGATATTGGTCAATACCTTCTACAAAATTGTGTAATGGGGCTGGTCACTCTTCATTCTGTACTTCTTTGTTGTTTTTTTTAATTGGCTTAAAGGATTACTTAGGAAAAATAATTTGTGCTAGTTGTCAGCTCCCAGGTAGCTTAGAATTCTTTCAACATGAAGGGCATGTGTTTGTAAGAAGTTGATAGAGCCCTGGAAAAGTTGACATAAAGGAAGCTCCTTGGAGAAATTCTGCACAGGACATTCTGGAGCATTAGTAGGAATGGATCCATTTAGAGAATCTCAAAATTGGATGGGGGTCTTAAGGGTGTTTGCTTCAATCCTCATCTGATCCTGAACTCATATTTGTGATATTTCCTCTGGTAGATGTCTAACTCCATCCTGGGATGCGGAACTCTTTCACTCTTTGAGCCACATAATCAGTATATCAGTGTATTAGAATATATTAAAGCAAACCTTCAGGTCATGTCTACCCTGTAGACCAGGATCCATCCCTGGATCCCTTCAGAATGAGTCTACTTTTCACTGACAGCTGTTGAGATACTTGGAAGCGCCTATACCCCAAGCTACCTCTGCTGTTGGCTAAAAAGTCTTTCTTTCAACTGGCATTGTAGAGACTGTGATATTAAATTCTCTGATTTTGACTACCTGGATAAGGGTAAATGCCATAAAAGAAATACAGAAGTAGCCCTTTGCTAAGATAATTTGGACATGTGGTATTACTCTCTCAAATTGGTACATATAAACTAAAAATTGTTTATTTTTTTTCCCATAGCCAAGTAATATATTTTTAGTAGGTGAAAAACAAATAAAGATTGGAGACTTTGGACTTGTAACAACCCTGAAGAATGATGAACTGCGAACAAGAGAAAAGGGAACTTGGCGATATATGAGCCCAGAACAGGTAAGTTCCCTTTCCTCTCTGCTCTTATATATGTTGCTTCTTTAATTTTTTAAAATTATAAAAATATTAGACCCTTCTCATAAAATTAAAGCTTTAGAGAAGTATATAGAATAAGAATTGAAAATTCCCTTTGTATCAGTCAGTTTTTTTCCCTGCTGTGATAAAAAGACCTGACAAGAACAATTTTAGAGGAGGAAAAGTTTATTTATTCGCTTATGGTTTCAGAGATCTCAGGCATAGATGACTGACTCTATTGCTCCCTGTGTTGGAGATGAGATAGAACATCAGGGCAGAAGGGTGTGATGGAGTAAAGCAGCTCAGGACATGTGACAATCAGGAAGTAGAGAAATACTCCCCTCAACTGTGGGTTTGGGTTCTGGGACACCTCCTCCCACCCCACAGATTCCAAATCCATGGATGTTAAGCCCTTCTATGAAATGGTACAGTATTTGCATACAGCAAATACTACATATATATCCTCCCATGTATTTTAAATCATCTCTACATTACTGACGATACCCAATGAAAATGCCACATACAAAGCTATTATATTGTACATTGCTCAAGGAATAATGCTTAAACAATAGGAAAAAGAGTCTTTACATGTTCAATACAGATGCAGAGTTTTTTCAAGATTAATCTGCAGTTGGTTGAATTGTCAGTTAGAGAAGCCATTGATAGAGGGCCACCTGTATTTCTATGATAATCTGGTAGATTCCTCAAAGTCAAATGACTGAATAGAATGATAAGTCCATTTTACACTGATAAATTCTGCCCAGTTGTTGTTAAATAAGAGAGTCTAGTCAGGTGTGGTGGTGTACCCTCCCAGCAGCTCTGCAGTCTGAGGCAGGAAAATTGCAAGTTTGAAGACAGCCTCAGCAACTTAGTAAGACCCTGTCTCAAAATAAAAAGGACTGGGTTGTAGCTCAGTGGTAAAGGCTTCTGGGTTCAATCTCTGATACCAAAAAAAAAAAAAAAAAGAAAGAAAGGAAGAAAGAAAGAAAGAAAAAAAGAAAGAAAGAAAGAAAGCAAACAGAGAATAAAAGTGGGGTTCTAACAATAATCTTCCAATAAAGATGAGAATGCTGTTTTCTTATACTCTTGATCAAACTGGTGTACTATCAGTCTTCAGTATGACCAGTGTGATGAATGAGGATGCCTTGCTATTTTTATTTGCATTTTTTCTAGATTTTTTAGTAAGCTATGCTATCTTTTTACAAATTTACTTATTTTTTTCCTGTAAATTCTCTATTCATGCTTTTCCCCATTTTTCATAGTTAGGTTGTCTTTTTCTAATGTATGTGTAAGGAATCTACATATTTTGGATATTGATCTTGTATCTGTAACCTATATTAAAGTCTTTTCTCCTTGTTACTTTGTTTATCATGCCTTTTGTGGTACAGAGTTTTTAAGTTATCATATTTATCAGTATTTTCTTTATCATTCCTGGATTTGTCATTTTTATTTTATAGGCCATTTACATCACGAGAGTTTAAAATATTTTGACTTTTTGCTAATAATTTGCTTTAACTTGAATTAATTTTTGTGTATGTGGAAGGAATCTAACTTGATTTAACCCACATGAACATGCAATTTCTCCATCATCATGTAGATGGAGAAATAGTTTATGATTTAAAATACTATAAGGAAAATTCATGGTCATGGAAGGAGGGAGGAATAGGAAGTTAATTACTTAGTAGTTATCATTTCTGTTTGGGAGGATGAAAAGTTCCATAAATAAAAGGTGGTGATGGTTATGCAATATTGTAAAGGTGCTTAATGCCACTCATTGTTCACATAAAAATGGTTAAAATAGGTAAATTTTATGTTATGTTAGACTTTATCACAATTTAAAAAGTGCTGTTTCATCATATGTAAAATTCCTACACACTTGTGAATCTGTTTCTGGACTCTGTTCCATTTTTTTTCTCTTTAACATTATTCTGTTTTAATTATTGAGGCATTATAAAATAGATTTTTGTATTTGAACAATAGGACCTCCCTGCTCGTAATTTTTCAGTTTTAAACCATCCTTAGTGGTTCAGATTTATAATTCCGAGTGAGCTCCAGCAGCAGAGTGTCGTGTTCTATGACTGGTTTCAGGGGTTTTGATAGCTGTTGCATTGAAAGATTTGGTTGAGAACTGACCTTTTTGTCTCGAGGAGATTGGTACGTCATGGCGTTTGTTCAAGTCCTCCATCAATTGGCTTTTGCCAGGCTATCTACAGTAACAAATAAACCCTGGATTTCTGATGACACACAAAGCACCTAGAGTTTATTTCTCTCTCATGTGCTAGGCCAGCAACGCTGGCAGTTTTGCTTTAGGCTGAAAGTAGAATCAATCTGGGTGTCACTGCCTTTGTAACAGAAAGCAATAGTGGAAACTTGTGGTGGCTTTTACAAGTTCTGTTCATCAGTGGCACATACATGCCACACTTTGTTGCCCAGAATAGATTGCTTGGCTCAGTTTGGGGCAGTGGGGGTGGGATGTGGAATCCTCTCCCTGGGAAGCCAGTACACAGTTGAAAGCACTAGTACAATCTACCTTAAGGTCAGTTTTATAATATTCAACGAAGTGAAAACACTTGTAAATGAAGGTTATTCATACTTCTTAAACCTTTCCCTGAAACATATTGTGTTTTGCTATTAAAATTGGATTACTTATATAAATTTGGTTGTTAGGGCATTGATCTTTAAAAATATATTTCTTTCTTTTTTATTGTGGTAAAATACACATAACAGAAAATGACCATCTCAAGAACCTTTTTTTTTTTTTTTTTTTTTGTGGTGCTAAGAATTGAACCCAGGCCCTTGTGCAATGAGAGGCAAGCACTCTACCAACTGAGCTATATCCCCAGCCCCAAGAAGCATTTTTAATGGTGGCCTCAAGTACATTCATGTTGTTATGTAACCATCACCACCATAAATCTATAAAACTCTACATTTTACAGAAATTCTGTACCCCTTAGTTAACTTTCTTTTCCCCTTCCCTCCAAACCTTGACAACGACCATTCTGCTTTCTGTGTCTACAAATTTGATTTGTCTACGTATTACATATAAATGGAGCCATGTAGTATTTGTCCTTTTATGATTTATTTCACTATGTCTAATGTCCTCAAGGCTTACCCGGATTGTAGCATGTGCCAGAATTTCCTTTCTTTTTAAGGCTGAAGATTATTCCATTATATGGCCACCGCACTTTGTTTATCCATGTACCCTTCAGTGTACACCTGGGTTGCTTCCATCTTTTGGAAGCTATTGTGATTAATGCTGCTTATTAATATGGTTGTACAGCTATTGGTATTTGAATATTGTATCTTTTAAAAAAGTTTTTTTAGTTGTAGATGTATACATTTATTTATTTTTATGTGGTGCTGAGGATCAAATCCAGTACGTCACACATGCCAGGCAAGCACTTTGCCAACTGAGCTGCAGGCACATCCCTCCCTGAATATTGTATTTCACATATAGACTTCTTATACTAATACTTTTTTATTTTGGTTGATTGCTTCTTATCTATTTTTGTCTTTTAGATTCTTCATCTTATTGTCCATTTTGGTTTTTAAGTGCTCTTTTAAGATGATTTTACTGATTTATCTTTCAAAATACTCATACTATTCTGTCATTGAAGAATAAGTCTACTGAGGGCTGGGGTTGTGGCTCAGTGGTAGAGCGCTTGCCTCACATGTAGGAGGAACTGGGTTTGATTTCTCAGCACGATAAATATATATAAATAAAATAAACATTCATCAACAACTAAAAATAATAATACTAAAAAAGAATAAGTCTGGGGCTGGGGGTGTGGCTCAAGCGATAGCACACTTGCCTGGCATGCGTGCGGCCCGGGTTCGATCCTCAGCACCACATACAAACAAAGATGTTGTGTCTGCCGAAAACTAAAAAATAAATATTAAAAAATTCTCTCTCTCCCTCTCTCTCTTCTCTCTCACTCTCTCTTTAAAAAGAACTAGCTGGTAGCCTGACAATGTAGAATGGAGAGAGCACTCACTGTGAAAGTAGAACACAACAGGAAGCTAATGGCTTTATTAACTATCTCCTGCATCCTACATTGTCACCCTCAGAATATTAAAAAGGCATTCGTCATAGTGCTTTTATTTTTCTTAGGTAATTTTTAAATTTAAGTACATTTCATTGAGAATAATTAATCTACCATAAAATGCACATATCTTAATTTTACCTGTATTAGTTTTGACAAATGCATACTCCTGTGTAACCTATAAGCCCATGAAGATGTAGGACTTTCTTCCTACTCAAGAAAATTCCCTCAAGCCCCTGTCCAGTCAGTCCTTCCTCCTTATTGCCCATAGGCAACCAGTGCTTTCATTTCTGTGACTGTATTTTAGGTTTTCCTGTTTTTGAACTTCATATGAGTGGAATCACATAATACATATTTTTTGTACTTAATTTCTTCATTCAAGGTAATAGGTATTGGAGAAACTTTAGTTGTTATTTGTACCAGTAACTAATTCCTTTTTATTGCTGAGTAGTATTCTGTTGTATGTGTAACATGTTTCTCCTTTGATGGATATTTATATCATTTCTAATTATAGAATATTATAAATAAATATGCTATGTGGGCCTGTGCTGTGGCTCAGTGAGAGAGCACTTGCCTGGCATGTGTGAGGCCCTGGGTTCGATTCTCAGCACCACATGTAAATAAATAAAGGTTGGGGCTGGGAATCTGGCCCAGCGGTAGAGTGCTTGCCTCTCTCGTGTGAGACCCTGGGTTCGACCCTCAGCACCACATAAAAATAAATAAACAAAATAAAGATATTGTGTCCATGTATAACTAAAAAATATTTAAAAATAAATAAAATAAAGGTCATCAACAACTAAAAAATTTTTTAGAAATTAAAAAAATAATAAATATGCTATGAATATTTGCATGCAAATCACTTACTACGAACTATTTTCATTGCTTTACCTGCTATATCTGATTTAAATCCACACTCGAAACTGAGGTCAGTATTATTTATTGGTCCCATTTTACAGTTGAGATTATTCCTATGGGAGTAGTTAATTTATACAGGTTGTTCTGCTATTCAATGGTAAAATGTTAAACCCTTGGCAGTCACACTCACAAATCTTGCTATGTTAATAAACAGACTTTGTTGTGTGATATAAAAATTGTGGTCAATAGTTTTTTGGCATCAGAAGATATATTTATATCAGGTGAGTAATGAAGGCAAATATATTTTTGGTCTCTTCAGATTTCTTCAGAAGAATACGGAAAGGAAGTAGACATCTTTGCTTTGGGACTAATTCTTGCAGAACTTCTTTACATATGTCCCACAGTTTCAGAAACAGACAAGGTAAATAATCTCAAAGAAAAAATTAAACACAAATGATTGGCTGTCATCTTTGCTGCACTGCTGCAAATAGGTATTGTCCTCATGTGAGGGTGGTCTCGAACGTATTAGCGTATGATTGTAAGTAAAATATGTATTTTCTCTTGCAAGTTTTGACAACCATTTTTGTTATAGACCCAAACCTTTGACCTTTGGAAGGTGTTTACATCTCATGAGACTCGAACTGGAGCCAGTCAGCAAAATTTCATCAGTGCTTTCTTGAAGGCAGACACTGTGCTAAGTGTCATGAGGGTTATAAAAAGGAGCAAGCCTATTCTCTGGAAGTTAATTTCCTCAGAAGAAAGAGAATACAAGAGAACAATGTAGGTGTTTTAGGAGAAGTCTGTGGAAACAACTAGGAGGGAGATCTTTCTATCGGTAGCAGTTAAGATTTCATTGGAGGTATGTAAGCTGGACCCAGAAGGGTTGGTTGTTTCTAATAGTCTAAAATAGAAAGTAGGCAGTCCCAGCATGGAGATAGAAATGCGCAGTGTATCTGAGAACAGCAGGCAGTGCAGTTTTACTGGAGTATGTAAGCAACAAGGAGTTGTGGTTGATGGGGCTGGAGAAACAAGTGGTGACTAAATCAATGAAAGAATATGGACTTTCTTGTGTGGACAGCGGGGAATCACTGAAGTGAGCAGTAGACAACTGCATATCCTAGTCTCAAGCTCAGGAATGGGACTTGCCTTGCAGCCACAGCCTTCTCCTCTGTAAAAAGGGACATTGAAAGTACCTGTCACATAGAGTTCCAGCAAGGATGAAGGGAGGCGTGAATGTAATGCACCTAATGCTTCCAAACATAGAATGCTAAGGATGGTTACTAGATTGGGGTAGGGTATGGGGAAGAGAGTTCTATTTGCTTCCTGGCTAAAGAGACTTTTCCAAAGATCTGGAACTATCCTGGATTTAGGGTAATCTCAGATTTTACTGCATCCTGTTTATTTTTCCTCCCAAGAAAATGATTTCCTAATAAGTAAATATTTATACATATATATGTATATATGTATTTATGTTTTACCCCCAGATTTTTAAAGATCTAAAAAATGGCATCTTCTCTGATGTATTTGACAGCAAAGAAGTAAGTGCTTGACACTAATCAGATTTCTATTTATTCCAATGTTTTTTTTCTTAGTATTAACTCTTACTATTATTACAGAAAAGTCTTCTACAGAAATTACTCTCAAAGGAACCTCAGAAACGACCTGACACGTCTGAAATACTGAAGACCTTGGCCAAGTGGAAGGATGTCTCAGAGAAAAAAAGAAACACATATTAGGGCCCTCTAAAAAAATATCCAGCTTCTGGTGTGTGTTTTCTTTTAATTATCTAAAATCTACTAGGGGATATTGATGGATATTTACTGTTTATTTTAATTTTTCTTTCCTTAATTTTTTTTTACTGCTTTTGAATGCAGGTTTTCTTTTTATTTTTTTGGTACTGGGACTTGAACCCAGGGGCACTTTAGCACTGAGCTACATCCCCAGCCCTTTTTTAAATTTTATTTTATTTCTCACTAACTTGCTGAGGGTCTCACAGAGTTGCTGAGGCTGGCCTCAAACTTGTGATCTTCTTGCCTTAGCCTCCAAAGTTGCTGGGATTACTGGTGTGACTCACCACACCCAGATTTTTCTTTTTTTTTAAAAAAACTTCAAAAACATTTTTACACTTGTTTTTTCCTATCTTATCTCTTTATTCTGTAAGAGAAAATATTTTCTTTTTATACCAATTAGTGAATGGACCAATTAATATGGTTATTAAAAGATGAATGTTTCTAGATGCTCCTTCCCTCAAAAAAAAAAAAATCTTTCCTTGCCTTGAATAGCTTACAAGCCAGTTGAGGAAATATGGTATCTATAAAAAGTCAAATGATATACCATCACTTTGGAAATCAATTTGACATTATCTAATAAATTTGAAGCTATATTTACCTTCAAAGCAGTCAGCTCCATTCCTATATACATGCTTACAAGAATGTTTATAAAAACCCTGTTTATAAAGGAGTCAAAAGAACTGGAAACGACCATAATGCTCATCAAAAGAAGATTGAAGAAGACAATTATGTTTGCAGTTGGGTGTGGTGGTGCACACTTGTAATCCCAGTGACTCAGGAGGCTGAGGCAGGAGGAGCAAAAGTACAAGGCCAACCTGGGCAACTTATTGAGGCCCTAAGCAACTTAGGGAGACCTGTCTTAGTGGTAGAGTGGCCCTGTGTTCAATCCCTAGTATTAAAAGAAAAAAAACTATAAAAAAATTCACATATTGGAGTGCATTAAAAATGAATGCATTACAATTAAATGAATACCAATAAAATATATCTCTCAGGAATGTAAGGTTAGGAGAGCAAAATAGATTTCAGAAAATATACACAGCAAACTCCATTTACATACTATTAAAAATCATGCAATACTAAATATTTTTTTAGGATTCCCAAGAAATGTAATAAAACAAAGGGAAGGAAAGGAATGAGAAATATTAAATTCTGGATAGTGGTTATCTCAGAAGGGAGGGAGATAATGTGAGTGGAGAGGAGGACTTCAGAGAAATTACAATTCTTTCTCTGAAACTGTTGAGTCCACTACACATTTTCTATTTATCTTAAGTATTTATTATGTCTGTTATAACAAATGCTTTGAAGAAAAGATAACTGTGCTAGCTGAACAGCAGTAGTTAAGAATAGAAGGGGGGAGCTTTCAACCAACCTCAGGGCTTAGAAGTAACATGCCAATGAGACCTCCAAGCATGTGAAGTATTTGAATGAGGAGAGGGCTCACCTGCACAGTCTGGGTTAGAGGCATGGCATGAGTTCTGGAAAAAGATGTATTTGAGGAATGTTGGGTGTGCTAGTTCACTGTCCTAATTTTGTAGAAAATGCTGGAAGATAATTTGAATTGCATCTTGGAAGACCTTGAGGGTTAATTGAATCTTCAGAGCAATCAAGTATCATTCTAAAGCTGTCGTGCAATTTTACAACTTTTAAAAGTGAATCAAGTAATCTCAGTGGCTTGGGAGGCTGAGGCAGGAGGATCAAGCTAGCCATAGCAATTTTATGAGGCCCTAAGCAACTTAGTGACACCTTGTTTCAAAATTTTAAAAAAAGTGTGTGTGTGTGTGGGGGGATGTTGATGATGTAGCTCAGTGATAAAGCACCCCTAGGCTCAATCCCCAGTACCAGGAAACAAACAAACAAACAACAACAACAACAACAACAACAAAAAAAACTAGCCAAATTTTGGCTAAGCAGAGTAAGAGAAAATACTTATATCAAGGTTTATACCTATTTTTAAAAGTATTCATAAAAAATGCTTAATATGTGTTCAACTCCCAGTGCAGTATTTGATGAAGGCAAAGTTCATCAATGGATGCTAAAACAATTGGGTGAAAAGATGTTGGGAAACAGAATATTCAAAAGGATTTAAGTGTTATCCCACAGATGATATATTACAAAGAGGAAAGTGGCCTTTTTCAATGGAGAGATCTGTGGTCACTACAATAACCAAGTCATTCAACCTAGTATCATACAAGGTGGAACAACCTAACATTATGCCCCTCCTGACAATAGCATCTAGCTCTCTTGCCCAGAGGGTCTGACTAGAATTCAGTCATGAGGAAATTATTAAATCCTGAATGTAGTCAATGTAGTCATTCTACAAGATAATTGACTTAGTCTTCAAAAAGTCAAATGACATGAAAAAAATGTAGGGGAACTATTCTAAATAGAGACAAGAGAGATCTAATGATCAAATGCAATGCTTGAATCTTTATTGTATTCTGTACATTAAAAAAAAAATCCCAGCAAACGGCCACAAAAGACATTTTGGGGACAAATTGAGAACTTTTGGAGTACAGACTGCATAGTAGGTAACAATGTAATTGTTAATTTCCTCAGGTGTGACAATAGTTTTGCGGTCAAGGAGAAACTTTTATTCTTAGGTAATGTATGCAGGAATATTTAGGGGTAAAGGATCATGATGTTTGCGACTTTCAGCTGGTCAGCAAGAATTGATGCATATATGGAGAAGAAAAGAGATGAAGAGAGAGAATGAAATATGATAAAATGTTAACTGTCGGAAAATTGGTAAATAGATTGTACTACTATATCAACTTTTCTGTAGGTTTGAAAGATTTATGGGTAGATAGAATTTCTCTCTGTTTTTTTTAAACTAGTAATATCTGGTTTCAATGAATGAGGATATACTTAAAAAGAAAAACTAAACAAGGTGGCCATGAGAATGTAGCCTTTTAACCTTACCTTAGTGCAATATTTCTACTCTTATGAAAAAATATAGCATCTCTTAGCAACTATTTATTTGTGAATATATATCTTTTCAGCCTCAAAAAAAAAAATACTAGACAAAAAGTATCTTCTTAATCAGAGGAGAGAGGCAAGAGCCAGGGACCTTATTTGCAGATAGTTTAGAAAGAGCCATTTGATCTAGTTACTTAACTAGAAACAGGCCTTCTCGTTAATTTTTAATTGCTAAACATGCATATTATTTGTTAAATATGTGTGTTTATTTAACATAAACATATGTAACATGCATGCATGCTTACATTATTTATGTTAAACATGTTTAGCATATATAATATGCACACATATATTCATATTTATGTGTGGAGTATGTGTATACATGTATGTGTATGGCCAGCCACCTAATTTGTGGGACCAACTACAAAGTGTAAATATAGGGCTCTTGTTAAAAACATTAAAGGTGGACACTTCTGAGCATGGTCTTGTGCACAGATCACATGTCTGTGAAGCCAGCTCTGTGTGTACATATGTATGTGAGTATCTGAGAAGAAAATTTTAAAATTCATTTCACTTGTAAATATTTAAAAATGAATCTCTAATAAATAAGGTATTTTAGATTTTAGCAAAACCACTATATCATTGTCACTTAAAATTAATAAGATTTCTTTAATATCATACAATAATTAATCTGCATTCAGTTTTGCTATCTTAAAAATATCTTTTTATTGCTTGTTTAAGTCTGGATCCAATAGAACATTTGGTTATAGGTCTCTTGTACTCTATAACATTTGCCTCTGTTTTCTTTCCTTTCACCATGTATTTGAAGAAGGACCTAGATCATTTGTCCTATAAACATCCTACATTTAGGATTTGGCTTATGGTATCCCCATGATGTCTAGTTAGATCTAGAAGCTTGATTTGATTCGGGTTCACTTTTCTTCAAGAGTACTTTGTAGGTGATGCTGTATACTTATTTTTGCAGTACTTCAAGAGGAACATGATGCCTGATTGTTCCATTTTCAGTGATTTTTAGATGGATCTGTAGGTTATAGTGGTGTAATCCACTTTAAGGCTTTCCATCATTCTTTTACCTTACGGTTTGAGAAGCCATTGATGATTGTTGCCTGGGTCCATTATTTCATTTTAGGGTTTGCCAAATATTGATTTTCTGATTCTACCAAACTTCTTGCATTTATCATTTGTGATTTTTATATAGATAACTTTCTCTAAAGCTGAATGGGAAAGAGGGATAAGTATTTATCAAGTTTATTTTTCAGTGTTACTGGGGCTTGGACCCGGGGCCTTGTATACATGAGGCAAGCAACTACATTAGATTGTACCATATGCTTATCCCTTTTTAAAAAAAATATTTTTTTAGTTGTCAATGGACCTTTATTTTTTATTTACATATATGTGATGCTGAGACTTGAACCCAGTACTCCACACACACTAGGCAAGCACTCTACTACTGAGTTACAACCCCAGCCCCCTGCTTCTCCCTTTTTATACTATATTAACAAGGTTTCCCTAAGTTGTCCAGTCTGGCCTATAATAGAGAACCCTCCTGCTTTAGTTTCCAGAGCAGCTGTGTAGCTATATTTTGACAGGCAGGTACTAACCAGCACGTGATAATGTTTATTGATTTTTTTTAGAATGAGTTAGTGCCTAGCAACCTCCAAAGGTGATAAATGAGTATTTTTTTTAAACAGGGGAGTGGTCCAACCAGTACTTGGAAATAATGTGCTTAGAATGGGTTAGAGCAGGAAGAGACTCTATTTGAAAGGTTAGAAGGCTGAAGGACTAAGCTTGAACAACAGGAGACGTGAGGGTTATGGAAAAGGTCAAGGTCAAAGATTATCTCCAGGTTTGTTCAGGTGAGTGGCAGGATTCTGATGCCATTAAATAAAATATAATCCGATGAAACCCAAGAATCACATATGTTTGAGAGGTATTTTACTTGTCTCACCTTTACCTAATACACAGTTTTTAGTAATTTGGAATTTAAGCCAGTAGTGGGGCCACCATCCATCCATCGATATGGTGAGGTACGTTTGGAAGGTAAAATGTTGAGTCCCATTTGGAGATCCAAGTTGGAGGCATTGCCAGAAGGGGAAGATGCAGAGACTGCAAGAAGTGCAGGTAGGAAACATTTGTATTTAGATGTTTACTGGCTACATATAAATGCCTGTCCAGTTGTCACTGGCTACAGTTCAGTATCTGTGATTTTGACCTATCCTTATCCTAATCCTTTATTTCCCCAAAATGGTCATAGATGAAGGGATCAATTAATAAATGTATGGTGACATCAATACTGGCTTCAATTCTAACTTAAAAACTGTAAATAAGCAAAATTGTAAGGGAAATAAAGTGCTTCTCAGATATGTGTGATCTTTTGGGGACTAATTTGGTTAAGACCTATTTTAATTTCTGTGGTTGTAGTAACACATTACTACAAATTTGGTGACTTCAAACAACACATATTTATTTTATTATAGTTCTGGAGGCCAGAAATCTAGAATGAGTTTCTTTTGGCTGAAGTTTTGGCAGGGCTCTGCTCCCTGGAGGCTCCCATTACACATCCCACATTCTGTTACCGGATTAACGACCCAGATGCACATGTCTGTCCTCTCCTATCATTTCTACTGAAAATCCTGCAACTTTTTTTTTTTTTTTTTACTGTTGATTAAACACAGGGGTGCTTTACCACTGAACCACATCCCTAAACCTTTCTTATTTTTTTTTTTAAATTTTGAGACAGGTCTCACTATGTTGCTGAGGCTGGTCTTGGAACTTATGATCCTCCTGCCTCGGCCTCCTGAGTCACCAGGATTACAGGCATGCACCACCCTGCCCAGGTCCGTGTAACTTTTTAAAATAATGGTTTTAAATAAATGTTGGTGAGGATGGAACTGCAAATTGATGCAACCACTTTGGAAAGCAGTATGGAGATTCCTCAGAAAACTTGGAATGAAACCACCATTTGACCCAGCTACCCCACTCCTTGGTTCAAACCCAAAGGTCTTAAAATCAGCATACTACAGTGACACAGCCAGATCAATGTATATAGCTGCTCAACTCACAATAGCCAAACTATGGAACCAATCTAGGTGCCCTTCAACAGATGAATGGATAAAGAAAATGTGGTATATATACACAATGGAACATTACTCAGCCTAAAGAAGAATGAAATGATGGCACTTGCTGGTAAATGGACAGAGCTGAAGAATATCATACTAAGTGAAATAAGCCAATCCCCCCAAACTAAAGACTGAATATTTTCTCTGATATGTGGATGCTAATTCACAATAAGTGTGGGGCTGGGGAAAAATAGAGGTACTTTGGATTAGGCAGAGGGGAGGGGGTATGGGGATAGGAAAGATAGTAGAATGAATTGGACATTAACACCCTACATGCATATATGATTACATGACCAATGTGATCCTACATCATGTACAACCAGAAGAATGAGAAGTTACAATCCATTTATGTATGATGGGTCAAAGTGCATTCTACTGTCATGTATAACTAATTAGAACAAATTAAAAAAATAAAATAATGATTTTATTGAGTTCACATTCAATATAATTTACTTAAAATATACAATTTATTGGTGTTTAGTATACTCAAAAGAGTGGTGCAACCAACACTACATCCCATTTTTAAACATTTTTGTTACCTCCCCCCCAAAGAAATCCTATATCCAAGGACACTCACCATCTTCTCCCAATGTTAGTAGACCACTGATCTATTTTATCTCTATAAATTTGCTCAGTCCAGACATTTCATATAAAAATAATTATTTGACAGTGGTCTTCTTCATTTAGTATTTTGCTTTTGAGTTTCATCCATGTTGTAGCATTGATGAGTGATTCATTCCTTTTTGTTGCCAAATACATAACATTTTATGTATCTCTTTATCAGTTAATGGACATTTGAGTTGTTCCCACTTTTTAAAAAGAATATATTTTTTCATTTGTAGATGGACACAATACCTTTATTTTATTTATTTACTTTTATGTGGTGCCAAGGATCAAACCCAGTGCCTCACATGCAAATGCTCTACCACTGAGCCACAACCTCAGACCCAAATTGTTCCCACTTTTTGGCTATTATGAATAATACTACCACAAACATATGCATGGAATATTTATGTAGACATGTTTTATTTTTTTATGTATATCTAGGAATAGAATTCTGGGTTATAATAGTAACTCCTGCCTCACAACTTTGCATATCAAAGTTATGCCCATCTTTCAGAACCAAATTGTGTTACTTCCCTGGTGTCCTACCATATCCCACTCACAGTCATCTTCCCCTAGCATTCCCTTTGTTTAGTACCTCATTGTTACCATTTGCTTCCAAAGTCAGTAATTCCTGCGTGTTTCCCTTGTTATACTATAAATTTTTGGAAAGCCAAAGGCAGGTTCTCCCATTGTTGTATACTCTAAGGCAGCGGGTACTGTGCCTTGCAGAAAGCAGGAATTCTGTTAGTGATTGGTGTGGAATAAAAGAGTTTCATAAGCTTGATCCTACAAAATGTGCCTAATATTTAATAAGAATGTTCCCCAATCAGATTCCAACACTTAAATGCTTGGTAAATAACACTTGAAGTAAACAGGTGTAAGGTAAATGAGTTTGATCATTTAAAGTATTTGTTTTGAATGTCAGAAGCTGCATATTTTGGATTTATAATTAAGGAAGACACTAAAAAACTCTAGAGAGGACTTTGAAAACAAATGCACAATACAAACAAGAGTAATGACTATATAAAAAATGTAATAGTGACAACATGTTAAAACATTTTGTTTTAAAGTTTCAAAATTTCATGTAAATGTTCTAAAGCAAATTAAATTGTTTTCAATGTTCCCTCAGTTTTCATTGTCTGGTTATGAGGTCACAAAAGGCCTATTTGCATAAATTCTTTTGTATGTGTGTGTGGTACCTGGGATTGAACCCAACGCCTCTAGCATGCTAGGTAAGTGCTCTACCATTGAGTCATACTTCAGATCTTTTTAAATTTTGAGACAGGGTCTTGCTAAGTTGCCTGATTCTCTTTCCTCAGCCTCATGAGTAGCTGGGCTTATAGATATGTGCCACCATACCCATCTTAAAAGTATGTTTCACTCTTATTGAAGCCTCTATTTTTAACATTAGGTGCACAAAAATGGAGGCATACCTCCTGCTTAGTCAAGTTCTAGAAAGATGTACTCCTTTTTTTTAGCTATTAATACAATTTTATTGCTATTTAGACAAAGAGCAAATATTAAATAATAGTACCCAAATATACACTTAAATATTGGTGTTTCATATCTGTACATTTATACAAATTATTACTTTTTTTGGTTGAAGAACTGAGACTGATAACTTAACCAAATTAGTAGTTCTCAAGTTATGCTGCATCTTGAGTCAAAGGTCATGTTGCCTAGACAGAGTGGCCAATTACATTAGAATCTTGGGGTGGGGAGGAGGGAGGCAAATTTATTTCTTGAAGTCCCCCATGTAAAATTTGAAAACAAATGAATTAGGTCATATAATGTCAGAGATTAATACATACAAGTTATACTGTTGATTATCTTGCCCTATGCAAGTGTAGGTTAGCTTTTGCTATTCTCTTGTGTATGCTGTTTTTAATAAAAGAAACTGATCTCTTGCTAAAGGTAACTGAAAAGTAAGCTGTAAAATCACATAGGTGTAATCACAATTATCAAAAAAATATACAGTGATGCTGGTACTCTTTATTTAAGCAACAGCACTAGTTATTATCCTCGGTTACTTATCAACTCATTCTTAGAACTTGGAAATAGACATCTAAGAGCTCCCCTTTCATAGTTGATTCAGAATTACTGGGGAGAACCTGAGCATATGGACTTTTAAAAATGTTTATGATTTTGATGCCTGACCCTCACTGAGACTCTTTAGACCTATGCTATATAGTATGTCCTTATATATATTAAATTTATAGGGAGGCAGATTCTAATTTAGGAGAGAAAAATTAACATAAAAATAATTTATAGCCTATCTAGCAATGGAATGGTTTTTTTAAAAAAATATTTTATTTTTTAGCTTCAGGTGGACACAATATCTTTATTTTATTGTTATGTGGTGCTGAGGATCGAACCCAGTGCCTCACGCATGCCAGGCAAGCGCGCTACTACTTGAGCCATATTCCCAGCTCAGTGGAATGGTTTTAAAGCAGTGAGTACTCTATAGCCGGTAGAATAAAGGTAGAGATTGGATTACCACTTGCTGGGAATGCTGACCAGGAGTTTCCAAACTCAGTGTAGGCGGAACACATGAAATTTAAGGTTCCTGCCAATTCTTAAGTTTCTTTAGATAACACTTGCAACAGATCACTTGCATTGCATATCCCTTGCCATGAAAACTCACTTGAACCAGAAACAACAAAACTACTTTGTCTCCAAAATTATCAGAATTTAGTAGTGCTAATGGAGGATTGCCTGTGATGCCAGTCTTACCCTCCTCCTTTTCCTCCTGGTTTGGAGAAGAGAACTTCTTGTTCCTTGGGAGAGAGAAATAAGGAAACAAGGTCTCTGAACCTTCATTCATCCCTTCCCACAAGAGAAGTGTCTTATCTGACAGGTGATACTGGATAAAGAACTGAGCATGTTGGTCAGTTGGAACCAATTGGTCAAAGAACACAAAGTGGGCTCTGCCCCTACCAAGATGAGGACTGCAGTTCTCTCTAATCAAGGAGTAAAATTAGGAGGCCTCATAGAGAAAAAGCCAACCTTGTTCTCTCTTTCAGTTTCATGGCTGATAAAGCTGACATTTTGGTCTCCCTCTGACTACTGTATCTTACTTCTTAGTTTGTTCAAAACTGAAGAGGGGAATAAGAAAATTACCTGTCAGTGTCCTTAAATGCCACAAGCATCACAATATAGCCATAAATTGTAATTGTCCATGTCTATGATATTTGTGTTCTGAGTAGTATTACATTATTTTTTTCAAGTCAGTGAACAATTATATTTTAAAGTACAAAGTATTTCTAAAGCACAAAAGAATAAAGCATTAAGTAAAGGCTCCTTTTCCTTAGTGGTATAAACAGTTTCCACTTTATTGGGAATAATCTTAGTCATGATCTGCAGAAGTTGGTCCCGGGCAATTTGAAGACAGGTCTTCTTTATCTGTAATTTATGTGAGGGAATAATAAATTAATACAAATTTTATAGGACACTAGGAAATAATTTCAATATAGCAATGACTTTTGACTTTTGTTTGGTATTTACTCTGCTAAACAAATAAGGAAAAGTTAAAAACAACGATAACCCAGATCAACTTGGGCACATGGGGAAGTACTTGGCTTTAGGGACTGAACCAGTACTGGGCATGTTTATTCCCCCATAAAGAAAAAAACAAAAGGGGTAGATTTCAACAATCTGATTTTTATGGTTAGGACAATATTCTGCCTAACAATATG
Source organism: Spermophilus citellus (assembly GCF_964194105.1). Taxonomy (NCBI): domain Eukaryota; kingdom Metazoa; phylum Chordata; class Mammalia; order Rodentia; family Sciuridae; genus Spermophilus; species Spermophilus citellus. The sequence goes on from NC_138193.1 coordinate 87,003,379, forward strand.
TATTTGTTGAAAAATTTAATCTAAATATTTTTCAAATGTGTAGCTAAAGAATAAGTCTTTAAAAAGTCATCATCCTTAAGTTATTCTAATTGTTTTTGAAACAAAACACTGAAAAATTCCCTCCTGTACATTCAGTTACTGAAAAGCTAAAACGAATTCTAATAAAGAATCAATTATTTGTATAATCACTATTTCTTTAAAACACTGGCCTTATCTTTCTATTTGAATGGAATAAGAAATTTTCGCTGTCTATGGGAAAGGTGACTTTTATTAAAATCAAAGAGCATTCACAGTCAATATTTTTAAGAAGTATAAAGTATCTTTTTACCTTCATAGGCTGTTCCACACCAAATACAATACAAATGTTCTTCTCTTAAATAATTAGTCAATATTTGTAATTTTTCCAGTACCTAGATACAGACACAAGTACATTAGTAGTTCATATTGAATAGAACCTGTTTTTCTAGGTCTTACATCATGCTCAATTTGCCCCAGGCTATAACATCCACTATACTTTTCGACAGTTATTAGAGGTGCCATGGGCAGACTTAATATAATATATCCCAGAATACCAGCCACCTGAGATTTTTCACAACTATGCCAGACATAATAGAGACCACTGATTAGCATTTAGAAAAGTTTTTGACTGACTCTATGATAGTTGGCATCCTAAAAGCCCCCTCCTAGTTTTAACGCATCTATCCCATCCCTGAGTAGATTGGTGAAGGTGGGACTGTCTGCTTTTGTCATAAAAGTTCTCATTAGTAATCTTCCAGCAAAGTAGTCAGAGACTTTTCTAGAGAATGTTCTCTACAAAATTCTTGTTTTTTTCCTCAGTACTAGGGATTGTTCCAGGGTGCTCTACCACTGAGCTACATCCCCAACCTTTTTTATTTTGAAACAGGACCTCAATAAGTCACCCATGCTGGCCTTGAACTTGTGATCTTCCTGCCTCAGATTCCTATGAAGGTGGGATTACCGATGAGTGCCACCATGCTGGGCTCTATGAAATTTTACATACAATTAACCAGTAATGTGTATTCTCCTTTTTTGAATAATCTCTACTTCTTTTTGACTATATTCTGTTTTGTTTTGTTTACTGGTGGGGGAAAGAGGGACACATTAAATCATTCCCACAACTTAATAGGAAACAAGTATAAAAGAATTTACATTTGTAGCAAATTCTTCATCCAAACTGAAGCTGAGGTGAGAGAGCAAATTGAAGCTAAATGGAAAAACCATATGAAATTTTGATGTGGGATTAATAAAACAATCCTGTAGAGCAATAGTTATCAAACAGGGATTATTTTTTCCCTCAGGGAATGTTTGGCAATGCTTGGAGATGTTTTTCATTGTCATAAGGGGATGTGCAATTGGTATGTAAAGGCCAGAGACCCTGCCAAACATCTTCCAGTGCACAGGACAGCTGCCTACAACAAAGAGTTACCCAGCCTGAAGTGTTAACAGTGCTAAGCCTGAGAAGCCCTGCTATCAAGTAAATGGCACCAAACATACAGTTAAATCATCACTCTCATATTCATCTTCATCTTGTTCTTTTTCTTCCTTTTCCTCTTCAGTCTCCTCTTCAGGCCTCAACCAGTACCATGCCTCTCTGGGAACCTGAATATTCTGAAAATGCAAAAGTTATTCTCATGAAACACAGCTAAGCATAAGATTACCACAAATATGTTCAGGTCAATATGAATTTGCTCTTTCAATAAATATTTACTAAGTGCTGTTTTAAGAGTATATTACTATAACATGAACTATGGGGATATGGTCTCAGAGTTGCTGCTGATAGTCTAGCAGGAAAGATAATCTACAGGTATAAAATAATACATATAAGATAGGAAATCTTAAGTGTCAGGAAATACATTAAAAAATAAAGTCCTATGGAAACAGCAAAGTAAGAACTGCTACCAGCAATCTAGTTAGATATGTTGGAAATTTTACCAATATTTTTGAGACTTTAAATGAAGTTTTATTTTGATGATATTTAGCTACTAAGATAAAAACAAAGAATTTTTTAAAAAAATCATTCAAATATGAAATAGCATTCTAGCTTCATTTTACTACAGACATATAAGGTACTGAATATGGACTGAAAATAGACTATTTTGGTTAATCAAACATGGAGAAAAGAATTTCCAAACATTCTAGTTCTAAGTAATCAAAATTCAAATCAACAAAGAATGCATTGTTTTTGTATCCATTTTTTTATAATCAAAATAACTTGGGTTCCTGCAGTAAACAAGCCATTATTTTATCACAGATCAAGAATGCACAGTGCATGAAAGCTTTAATGGGCAAAAAGCTAGATAAAACAGGCTTGGAGCTCTTTTTTCTTAAGTAAAAATGTGGCAAATCACATGGGGTGCCAAGACACTGTACAAAACTGAAAGCAAGTAACAGTTTACCTTCTGGGTATCCAATTGTTGACAGGCTCTCTGGCTTCTTCTCAGGTCTCCTTCTAGCTTCATTTCATCTTGCTTATTTTTAAGTCGCATTCTAATTGAAAGAAAAATTTATAAAGTAATGTCTGTGTTCTCTTTTATCATTTTATATTCCCAAGTTCCAGAAGACATACCAGGATAAAGAGGATTTGAAACCAAAACCTGCTCAAACATAAAGTTTTTTAAAAAATATATATACATTTTTAGTTGTTGATGGACCTTTATGTATTTATACACAGTGCTGAGAATCAAATCCAGGGCCTCACACATGCTAGACAAGTGCTCTACTACTGAGCCACAATCCCAGCTCCCAAATGCAAAATTTTACCTAAATTGTTCTGCAGCTTTTTCTTCAGCTTGATTTTTCATGTGAATCTTTCTTCTATAACTTTCTAATTTTTCCTCTGCTTTCCGTTTTAATAATGCTTCATGACCAATGCCACTTTTCCCTGTACAAACATAAAGTTCTGATGAAGAACTTATTGATTCTTTACTTCGTAACATGACAATTTAAGATTTACGAATTAAATACAACTTTCATTTCAGTATAATCACCCCACCTCATTTCACTGGAATGACAGGAGAAAACACTGGGTTTATATGTTTTATCATCTTCTCAGAGTGTAATACCATATACATTTTTAAAAATTAGGGTAACAGTATAAACTGTCATACTTTCATGTAAATATGATAAATAAGATATATGCATATATTTTTTTCTTTTTGAGTTTGATCACAGTATTAGGCAAAACATTTTGTGGATATATCCATCTCAGAACACTTTTAAGACATTTCAATCAAAAAAAAGTGTTGTTGTGTTTTAAGGGTTATGATTTCCCCCACATTTTTATGATTTAAATTTTATTTTTACTCACTAAAATTTACTTCTGTTTCACTAAGCCTTAATTTTACTTAATTTTTTTTCTAGAAAACACAACCTTCTAAAAGGTCTATAACTAACAAACATTTTTCTAAGGGTTTCCTGCAGTAAGAACTATAACTGTACCATCACAAGACAGTGTTAAGCAAATATCTGTGGTTGATCTATGCATAAGTTATTATTACTGGTAAATATGCTCAAAAATAATGACATACCTGTTTTGACATTGAGAGGAATTGGTTCAACAATACCATCTCCTAAAAAAAGAGAACAAAACACAAACTACTTTATTCCTTGGAAAGCTGGGAATGGAACCATCATTTGACCCAGCTATTCCCCTTCTCGGACTATACCCGAAAGACCTAAAAACAGCATACTACAGGAACACAGCCACATCAATGTTTATAGCAGCACAATTCACAATAGCTAGAATGTGTAACCAACCTAGATGCCCTTCAATAGATGAATGGATTAAAAAAATGTGTCATTTATACACAATGGAATATTACTCAGCACTAAAAAATAACAAGATCATGGCATTTGCAGGCAAATGGATGGCATTAGAGCAGATTATGCTAAGTGAAGTTAGCCAATCCCTAAAAAACAAATGCCGAATGTCTTCTCTGATATAAGAGGCGTGACTCAAAATGGGATAGGGAGGAAGAGCATGAGAAGAAGACTACCACTAAATAGGGAAGAGAGTGGGAGGGAAAAAGAGGAAGAAGGGGAGTTGCACAGAAGATGGAAGGAGAACCTCATTGTTATACAGAATACATGTATGATGTTGTGAGGAGAAAAAGAAAAAAAAAGTGTGTCACATTAGATTGGATAGAGAGGATGGGAGAGGAGCGGAGGAGAAGGGAGGATAGGAAGGGCAGCAGAATAGAATAGACAATATGATTGATATATGTATATACCATGTATGTATTATATGTCAAAATACATTCTGCTGTCATGTATGACTAAAAAAATAAATAAATAAAAGAAAAAAAAACATAAAAAAACGCAAACTACTTTAGAAATTATACCTCAAACTTCAAGCCAGTATAGTATACCACTTTACAATGTATCCACTCCATTTCAGTGATTTTCATCACTGAAATCTGAAATCAATACTCTCTATACAATTACCTTCCTTGCCTTTGATTAATAAGGTTGACTCACAGTCTTCTCCCCACCTTTGCTGCTGAGGACTGAGCTCAGGGATGCTTTACCACTGAACTACACTCCCAACAGTTTTTAGTTTATAGTTTGAGACATGCTGTCACTAAGTTTTTGAGGGTATTGCTAAATTGCTAGGGCAGGCTTCAAACATGCAATCCTCCTGCCTCAGTCTCTCAAGTCACTGGGATTACAGGTGTGCACCACTGCAACCAGCAATTCACAGACTCTTATGCCACTTTAAGAAACAATAATGCTGATATTATGGTTCAAAACCAGTGATGTCCTTAAGAGAAAGCAAAGCCTTGCAACTGCAAAGCAATTATAATAAAGTAGGAAAGAAAAGAAAAACAGCATAAGGAAGCTACTCTAAATATAAAACCTCTGCATCTTAATAATCAGTTTCACTTCCTAAAAAGTGATAATAGAGCTTCTCCAACTGAATGGGCACTCAGCTGCCACAGGTAGAGACTTGCCATCCTCTCCCATTCTTTTCATAGTCCTTTGGCCACTGCACTTCTCAAACCATCATGGGTCACCCTTCTTTGCTGCCTCTGCTGTAAGCCACCTCCACTCCAGCTGTTAGTGCCTTCATGGTTGCACTGCACTGATAAGCAGCTTGTGATGGCATGTGTATTACTGAAAACGGAAGATAAAAGTTCTTTATAGGGACTGTTAGCACATAAGAGACTAAGAAGCTAAAGTTGTTTTAATTTTTTTTTGTAGATGGATAAGAATTAAAGTGTTATCTCTTTTCCTCATAAATACATCATAATTGGGTGGGTAGGAATACCTATTTCTGAATGTGACTTACCACTCCTTCCAAGAGCCTGACCACTTTTATATCCCATTTTTTGGAGCAAAGCAAACCCTTTGTTTTCAGAGCCTAGTGCATTCTTCAACCCAATGTCACGTCTTTCTTGTTCTTCTTGCTTTAAACTCTTCTGCCTGTTTTTCAAATTAGCTTCTTGTTGCTTTTCTTCTTTTCTACGGGCTTCCCGGATTTGCCTCAGCATGGGCAATCCTGGTCTGACATCTTCTCTGAATAATAAAGGAAATGATTATTTCAGATGATGTTTTCTCATAACTTTGCCATTTACTCACCTGACACTAGTTAATATTTCAGTATTTCAGTATGGCCTCTACGATCATCTTTGTTATCACTGGCAATTAGAACATAATCAGTGATGTCCAAGAAGAGCGATTTTAGTAGAAATGATGAAGGCTGGTTACATACAGTAACTAAAGAAAGTATGGAGTTTAAGAACTTATTAATAGTAAACATGACTTTTCCTAGGAGGTCAGCAATAATAAAGAACAAGGCCAAATAGAAGCTAGAAGAGACAATAAGATTCAATAAAGGAAAAGGAGTACATTTCCTTACAAGAGGACAACCCAAGTATCTAGGGAAGAAATAAAATGGCTAGCATTAAAAGGGAGGAAGAGGATACTAATACCTTTGTGTGAGATGTTTCCATAAAGCAGTAAGAATAACTTTCTAACCGCACATTTAAAATCAGTGACACTGCTTCACAGTCTACACGTTTCATGGCATTCGGTGTGCACATTTACTTACTGGACATTAATGAAGGAATCAGACATATAGTCCTCTTCTTCTGCCATGTTCAACTTCATATGGTGATAGTATCTATAAATCAAACAAAGCAAATATATATATATATATTTGGTTTACCAAATGGGAATACACCTTTATGTATTCCCAGTGGTGAGCTTTCTCCAGAACTCTGCTACATATCCAATGCCTTTTGGACAGCCTTATTTGTGGCATTCTCTAACTCATTAGTCCAAACAACTCATCTTTCTCCTAAAACCTCACAACATGCCCTATGTTTCCACACTGTCACCCCTATCTCCCTCCATAATATTTTTCATAGACATTTTTTTTCTCTACAGTTGTGATCACATTAGTTCAAATTTTTCCTCACCTGAATGATTTTATAATAGCTTCCTAATTGGTTTTATACAGTCTAAAGAATGTTTGTTTCTTTTTCCTTTTTAAATACAAGCCAGGTCAGGTTACTTGTTTCAAATCCTTCAACAAACTTGACCATATAAGCAGTGGAAGAGCAATCACATTAGCAAAGCATGGGGTCATTCTTCATATACTGACTTATTACCCTCCTTAAAGATTTTTTATTCAAGCCACATGGGCTTTTCACTGCATATAGGCACAGACATCCTTTCCACCTAGGTCAAGGCTATCCTCCTTCATAAAAACCTGTCTTGACCATTCCAGGCCACTCTCTATAAGCACTATTTTAGGGGAAGTTGCTCATCCAGATACATTAATACCTTGTTTATATGGAAATATTTTGGGGGAAGAGTTTCCAACCAAAGTAGTTAACATCATGTAATTATTAGCCCTTAAAGTGCTTCTCAAACTTTGTGTGTATGTGTTTGTATGTGTGCATGAATTGCCCCAGGATCTTCTTAAAATGCAGAATCCGATTTGGGGACTGGAACCTAAGGTTCCGCATATCTAATGGGTTCCCAAGCAATGTCAATGCTGCTCCTAGATACAAAAGTGTAGTCACTTGTTGCAGGGCACATATGCTTATTTTTTCCTATTATTCTTTTTGCTAATAACCCACTCTCTGCTGTCCAAGTGGTTCTACAGGAATGTGGCAATGTTAGCACCCTATATTCATTCCCTTGTGCACAAAGATGACCAATTATAGTACCCTGTGTCCCAGAAAGAGGGGAGGGATAACAACCAGGGAAGTATTTCTTTCCTTGTATGATATGAATATATGCATTGTAGAGAATTAAGTTGTTTTCATTGGGCTTTCTGAATTGGGAGTATATGAAGCTAGACTGTGAATGGCCATCTTCTTGGCCACATAAAGAGGACCTGTCTGCAGAATGAAGCCAGATAGAGAAAATGGGCAAAGATAAGCCTAAAAAAGCAATAAGTCTCCAATTCTAGTTCCTAAGGTCCTCATTTTCTGATGCTATAACGTGGCATCCTTCCCAGCTACATGGACTAACAACTTTCTGTATTATTTAAGTTTGCCTGAGTTGGGATTATGTCAACTGCAACCAAGAGTCTGGGCAATTACACTGGATGAAAAAACTATCACTCTCCTGGCTCTGAATACTTTTAACATTTATCTTTCCAACTAGGCTGGGAAATACAAGAAGTCCCTTATGTCCTCACTACCTACCACTGTGTCCTAAACATCATAAACTCTTAATAAATTTTTAGCTACAACAAGCACAAAAATCTCTTTAATATTTGTGATTTTCTAATAATAGAATACTTTTTCCCAAGGTAAACACATCTTTTAAAAATGTTTTAATAAACATATCATAAATACAGAAAACTACATAAAACAAATGTATTATAAGGCAAACACTCTTATAACCATGTGGTATCTTCTAAGATGGTCCCTTGTGATTCCCTCTTGGGCTTTCAACATCTCCTCCCACAGTGGATGGGATTAACCTGGGTAACCAATAAGATTTTATGGAAATGATGGAGTGTGACTTTTTGGTCATAGTAGACACTACAACTTTTAGCTAGATGATTTATTTGAAGGAAGTTAGCTGTCACATAATGAGAACATTCAGGAAGCTCTATGGAGTAGTCCACATGGGAAGAACCAAGTTTTCCTGTCAATAGCACAAACCTGTGAGCCACATTAGTGAGCTACTTTGGAAATGGATCCTTTGGTTCCAGTCAAACCTTCAGATGACTCAGATTGGGTTGGCACTTTGAGGACTGCTTCTTAAGAAAGTCCAAGCTAAGCTAAGCTGCTAATAAATTTCTAACCCACAGAAACAGATACAACAAATGACTATAGTTATTTTTAAGCTGTTGAATTTCAGGATCATTTGTTATACTGCAAAAGATAATACAAATCATCATCACATAAGGAAACAGAACTTTATAAGTCAGCCACTTTGGAGCCCACTTTTTCCCCAACCAAAATGTACCCCTTGTTCAATGAGAGGAACAGTTACTATTGTACCTTGTATGGGAATCTTTATAGATTCATTTTCCACATGTAAATCATATAGTATTATATTTTTAAAACTTTAAGTTAAACATGTGTATGATTGTATATAGCATTTGTGGTAACTCAGCCTCTGTCTCTAAGCCTCAGGTTCCTCATGTGTATTTTTACACATAATTATCAGTATTTACCCAATAAAGTAGAAATAAAGTTCCCATTTTCTAGTTGTAGAAATTAAAGCTCAATATGGCTAAATGACTTATTTACAACCACAAAGAATTCAGGTCTCAGTGCTTTTGCTACTGAAGACAGGATTAGATGATGGTGGTGGAGGAGGAGGAGCTGGGGATTGAACCCATGCTAGGCAAGTGCTCTACCACTGAGCTACATCCCCTATCCAGAATCAGATTATTTAACAAACCCATTTGGTTATAAAGTGCAAGGCCGGGCTGAATAGAGGATGCGGATTTCTTAAAAGTCTCCTTTCTATCTGTACAATATACTTTAACATTACTCACTCCCATCAAACATAAGCATAAACTTCACAAGGCCATAATCCTGGCAGAGAAGACGGTGGCTTGGACCATAGCTTGGAGTGATAACAGTGGAAGTTTTCGAATTCTGGATATATTTGAATGTAGAGCGTACAGGATTTGTTGATGAATTGGAGGTGGTGTGGAAAGAACGATTTAAGATTTATGCCAGTTTTCGCCTGAATACCTGAAAGAATAGAGTTAACATTTTTTGAGTGGGAAGGCTGTAAGCGCAGGTTTGTTTTTCGTTTAAAAAAATTTTTTTTTTTCCAGACAGGGTGGATAGTTGACAGCAAGAGTGCTGTTTCATACAAACTGAGGATCCCACTATACAGCCAAGGGAGAGATGGTCTAAATAGGGATGTGTAGAAGGAGAACAAGAAACCCCTCGTTTCTACACACGCCCCTCAGGAATGCTTGGTCCCTTCTCTCCTGCATTCCTCCCGGCCGAAGGTGCCACAGCCGCGACCACCTGCGGGTGGGAACTTGGCTCACCTTCGGATGGGTAGTCCTAGCTAGCGCGCATCGCCCTCTACCATCCCCTCAGACCTCCGCCAATCCTTACCTGGTACCTCTACTTTGCCCGGCCCCAGGGAGAGCCCGCGCTGCGCATGCGCCCACCAGCTAACGCAGGACGTGCGGGACTCCGCCTCCACCTGTTTCCTAGGCCGACTGAATTGGAAACCCGCCGTAGGAGGGGCTAGGAGGAAGTGGCGAGTGCGCAGGAACAATGTCTCGCGCACGCGCTCTTCCCTCGCTTCCTGCCGGCAAGAGAGCGGGAGGCGGGGCATCCGGGTCCCTTGGCGATTGCTTCAGCCCCGGGAGCTCAGCTGATCCGGCCTCTGCCAGACTTGGAGGTGAGGCCGTACCCCTCGCCGCCAAAGCATGCACGTTGACTCGCACACACACCCCTTTGCCCCCAGACGTTTTCAGAGGAATGGAGAGGAAATTCCCGTTCGTAATGAACGTTTTCTCTCCTGGCCCGGGCTCTGTTCCGAGCCACCGCCTCGAGGGGTTGACAGCTCCTGGAACTCTGAGACGCGGGGTTGACAGCTTGAGGAGGCCTGGCACGTCGTTTTGCATTCTCCCCAGGCCCGGCGCTGCGCTGCGCTCCTCCAAGCAGCCGGGTGAACCCAGACCCCAAGCGCACGAGGCCTCTGCCGGCTGCATTCACGGGCCGCCGGTGTTGTCACGGACGCTCGGGCCGCGGGGACCTACCTCCCCGCGCCCGCCCCACTCTCGTAGGAAGCTTGGGAAGCATGCTGTTTGGGGTCTTTTTGCTGGAACAGGTGCTGCGGGAAGGGGTGAAGGCGCTGTACAACGAACTGTGGACAGGAAAAAAGGCTTGGTAGAGTAGTAAGGCTGGCCGCAGTGCTTGATACTGGTGATTTCGTTTTCTTATAGAATGGGCTAGTATCTGTGGGTTCTTGTGGAGTAATGCCTTTTTTGCAATGATTAATTTTTTTTCACCCCCCCCTTTTTCATTCTTCCTCACTAAGCACCGTTTTTAAATTTTGTTCGTACCTTTGTCTTTTCAAAGTTGGTTCTCTGGTTGTGCTGTCAAAGAAGTTATGTTTTTCCCCAACAGAATAAGAAATAAAGCCATACTTTTCCAGTGGTTGCATTCATTAAGCTTGATTTTTAACATTTAAAAAATCCTTACATGCATTTTTAATCTGTTAATTTAAGGTGTGAATTACAAACTTCAGTAATGGAGTTAGCCCACAGTTTATTGCTAAACGAAGAAGCTTTGGCTCAAATCACTGAAGCAAAGAGACCAGTTTTTATCTTTGAATGGCTGCGATTTCTTGATAAAGTCTTGGTTGCTGCTAACAAGGTATGATATTGCTTTATTTCCAATTGGATTAACATGTAGGGGCTAATAAAGCAAATCATTTTGGAAAGGTTGTAGGTCACTTAGGGAACTCAAGAATGTAACACCAATGGGAATTTTTTGTCTGTCCTTTTTCTGTTTTGTGGCAAACCTCAGCTCATCGCTCACTTCATTTCTCTATCTAGTCAGCTAAGTGTGATTGGAGAAAAACATAGCTATGTGATTAGTATCATTTTAAAGTCATCATCAGCAACTGCTACTAAGTTTCAGCACTATTGGTAATCCCAGTATCTTTACTTTTCTCTCTGAGAAGTTAATAATAGGCTTTTATTTTTTCTGGTTTTCTCTTCCTACTACATAGTCTCTTTGATTCAAGTTTATTGTTTGTATGTTTTATTTTCTTTGTTTAAAATTAGGTGCTTTTATCAGATGGTGATGACCTTCCATTGTCTGCTTAAATTTTAGAATGAGCTGTGAAAAGTCTTCTGGTAAGGGTGAATTTTGTTAACTGGATTTCGTTTTAGGCTAGTCTGCTTCCTGTCCTTAGTATCTCAGGTTTCTCCAGGCTGGTCATTCCCCTAGAAGACTTACTCTAATGACTGGGAATTTATGGGTGGTTATCTAGGCTGTAGGAACTAGGGAATAAGACTGAAGACTTCAGCATTTGGTATGTAAACTTTTACTCAATTTCTCTATTTTTGGTGCAGTTAACTCAGCCCTTAACTGTGCCTAGCCTCCTCTACTCCAGAGATACAATACCTTACTCTTTCCAGAGAATAAGCCTCTGGTCTTTTTCTAGAATGGGAAAGAGAAATAAAATCTTATAGTTTCTTAAAAAAACTCAACCATTCCCTCCATTTCCAAATGCATCTTGACTACTGCTTCAGAAGCACCTAGGGCTTTGGGTGCTCTGTGTAGATTGTGTAAATTTCTGTGTGTATAAAATGTGTAAATTTCTTCTCAACTTTCCCTATTGGAAAGACTTGGCTTCTAAATTTTGTGTTGATTCTTTTCCTGTTTTCTTTGCTCTTTTGGATTTGTGCAGGGTTTTTTTTTTTTTTTTTTTTTTTTTTTTTGGTTGCCCATTAGTCTGAGTTTAATGGAGTTTCTAGAGAGGCAGTTAATATATGGATTTACTTGCAATCTTCAACTAGAAATTTCCGTTTTCTTTTAAACTTCACGCAACTAGATATTTGTTTTCTTCCCTCTCACAGCTATCATGGATCTCACATTGTCCAAAACAATGGTCTGTATTCTATTTTATTTGATCCATCTTCACCTTTTGATATAGGTGATACTCTACCCTGAAACACGTAAAACATTTTTTATTTTGTGGCCAAGTTGACATATTCAAGAGTATATAAAAACATATCTAAATTACAAAATATAATAATAGGAATATCTGTGAACCTTCCACTCAAATTAAAAAATACTTCGTTTTACTTAGCATACTTTGTGTTCAGTTCTTCCTACTAGTGGCCTCCCAAAACACCATTTTCTTTTAGTTCCCTCTTACTTCACAAGCTTCTAATTCTCTTTTGTTGGCTTTTTTTCAGTCCTTGGCATTCTTTTTTTCTCCTATGTTTACTTACTTTTTCCGTGATAGCATCTAATCTTAAAATTTCTACTGCTGTCTCTATAAGGACTCCCACATATCCAACTGCCTACTGTACTTCATTTGTGTTTAAAAAGCATCTCAAACTTAACATATCTGAGCCAGATTCTTTATTTACCTTCCCAAATGTGCCCTTTCCCCAGTGTTCTCCACATCAGGAAATGACCATTTTATTTTCTGCTTGCTTAGGCCAAATACTTCAGAGTTATTCTTTCTTTCTTTCTTTTCTCAAACTTCACATCATATTCAGCAGCAAATCTCATGGGTTTTATCCACAAATATACCCAGAATTCGTTTATTTCTCATCATCTACCTCTTAAATTATCTCTTATCTGATTATTGCAGCAGCTTCTTAGTTGCTTACCATACATATACTGTATTAGAGTATTCTCAGTTCACCAGAGTGAGCCTGTGAAAACATTTAGATTATGACCCTCCTCTACTTACAACCCTCACTCAGAATAAGATACAACATTCTTACAGTGGTGAATGTTATACTACACAATACGATCCCTGCTGACTTCATTTCCTCCTACTTTTTCTAACTCCGCTCCAGCTACACTGGCCTTCTTGCTGTCCTCAGGTATACTAAGCATGCTTCACCCTCAAAGCCTTTGCATTTTTGTTCCCTCTGCCTGCAATGTTCTTCCCCAGAAACTGGCATAGCTCACTCCTTCAGGTTTCAGAGAGTTCTTTTCTAACTAATATATATATAAAATAGCACTTATACCATTCATTTGTTTACTCAATAAACTCTGTCCCTCCCCAGTAAAATGTGAACTTCACAAGGACAGGGACTTTGTATTGTCCACTGTTGCACCCCAGTGCCTAGGATAGTGCATGGCATGCAGTAAGTGCACAGTTGAGTTTTTTAAATACATGAGTTGATTCTAAGTATTGATTACAAGTAGGTATGGGTTTTATGTTCTGTTGCCTAGGTGTCTTCAGAGTTTTTTTGGTTTCCTTTACTGAGCTGTAACTATTTGGATTCTAAGACATCAATTGTCCATATATCCAGTATTTTGCATCCTTTGTTGGTTTATTTCTTAGTAAATTGGCCTGGAAACTTTTTGGATTAGGGCTGTTACTTTTATTGGAGGCTAACTTTTTGGCATTGAAGGGAAATGAAGAAGATTTAATATAAGAAAGAATGGATCATTTTTTACTAAACTTTTCCCTATCTTAAAAGTTTTCACTTATGATTTATGTTTAATACAGATTTTAGAGTGCCTTAAGTGTTAAGTATTTTGAATCTTAATTAAAAATAATGATCGGTATAAGAACAAATGATAATGTTCTTTTGGATTTTTTTTTTTTAATAACAGACTGATGTAAAGGAAAAACAGAAAAAACTTGTTGAACAGTTAACTGGATTGATAAGTAGTTCACCTGGACCACCTACAAGGAAATTATTAGCTAAAAATCTTGCAGCCCTTTATAGCATTGGGGATACTTTTACAGTTTTTCAAACACTTGATAAATGTAATGACATTATCAGAAATAAAGATGACACTGCAGCCTACTTACCAACAAAATTGTAAGTACTAACTTGACAGGGACTCTTCAACTTTTGTGTCTTATTTCAAGGTAACTTAGTAAGAGATGATTCACCATAGAGACTCCCAGTGGATGGACATGCTGCTGACAGTGAAAGTGCTAAGTAGATCTGGGGAAGGAGCTCTCCTTCCACATATCCATCCATGGGAGGGAAAATGCCACCCAAGTAAGAGTAGTAACAGTGTGGGGAACAGCTTTGTCAAGGAAAGCTTCTCAAAGAACCATACTTGAGGAATGGGGTTAAGGTGGGAAGAGGAAAAGTGAATGTGATAGACTCAAGGTCAGCATGTTTTCTGGTAAAGGCCAGATAGTAATTATTTTCAGCATGTGCAGTATACATCTCTGTAACAACTGCTCCCTTCTGTCATAGTATGTACATGTATGAATATGACTATCTTTCCATAAAATATTATTTACAAAAACAGGTGGCAGTCTGGTTGGTGGCCAGATTTGGCTACTGGTTGTAGTTTACCAACACGTTTTGTAGGTAAAGGGAACTTCTAATTGGAAAAAAAGATGAGGAGGAAGGGGAAAGTAATGAGTTCAGTTTGGGGCATGCCAGCTTTATAGCACAAGTGGTGATAACCAAGTAACAGTTTATAGTAAGCAGTTGAAATCCTGGTCTCATATCATAGATCTGAGTTGAGAATGTAGTTTTGGTGAGCAGAGAATAGAGATTTGGGAGTAGGTTGAACACTTCAATATAGATAAAGCTACCTTTTGATAAGAGAAGATGGATATGGATACAACTCTAGAACACCAACATTCAAGGGTTTGGAAGACATGGAGAGATTATGGTGAACCTAGAAGCTGATTTTTAGATCTGTTTTCAACTGCATTGATACTAAGTTTTGAGTTGTTTGGAATGACACAGTCTCAAAAGATTTTATGGGAGATTAGAGAATTCTAGTGCTTTCTAATTTATTTTGGAGTTTAAAACTGTGTTAATAGTTTGATGATTTAATTCTCCACCGCTTAGCGAATGCACACATAATTTTGTAGTTCTGGTTAAGTCAAATTATATAGTTAACCTAAACAATAACCAGTGAAAATATTCCCACAGGGCTGCAGTTGCTTGTGTTGGAGCATTTTATGAAAAAATGGGGAGAATGTTAGGTAGTGCATTTCCAGAAACAGTAAATAATCTTCTGAAATCTCTGAAAAGTGCAGAGGTAAGTTTCACCATGAAAGTTATTTGATATTTTGCTTGTGACAAGAGTTAGATGTCAGTTAATATGTTAGTTTTTTTTTTTCTTTCTCTGTGATACTCATATTGCTTAGCAAGAAAGTAATTTCAGGGCTGGGGATGTGGCTCAAGCGGTAGCGCGCTCGCCTGGCGTGCGTGCGGCCTGGGTTCGATCCTCAGCACCATTTACAAACAAAGATGTTGTGTCCGCCGATAACTGAAAAATAAATATTTAAAAAAAAGAAAGTAATTTCAAATTATAACTTAGCCTTTTTTTTTCAAAATTTTTTTTAGTTATCAATGGACCTTTATTTTATTCATTTATTTATATGCAGTACTGAGAATTGAACCCTGTGCCTCACACATGTGAGGCAAGCGCTGTACACTCAGCCAGAATCCCAGCCCTGTCCTTTCTTTTAATTTATGTTATCTTAAAGTTCAGAGGGAAGGGAAAAAAATGCTCTCTTGTCAAATAATAGGTTTGCCTCCTATTTTTTTATTTAGCCCTATTTTTGAATTGGTATTTTATTTTTTGTGCCATACCTAATGTCTTAATTTTCTATGAGTGCCATAATAAAATACAATAGACTGCATGGCTTAAAATAACAGAAATTTCTTACCTCACAGTTCTGGAGTCTAGAAATCTGAAATCAAGTGTCAGCGGGGCCATGCTTCCTCTGAAGGCTCTAGGGAAGAATCTGTTCTTTCCTTTTTAGCTTCTCCTGGTAGCCAGAAATCCCTGGCCTTCCTTGAAATCCTTCCTTCCAGAAATCTCTGCCTCATTTGTTGTAATTAAATTCTTCTCTTTTTACAAGAGTACCTGTCTTTGAGCCAGTGTGACCTCATCTTTTTTTTAATTTCATCTACAAAGATCCAGTTTGCAAATAGTCATATTTATCTGTAGCAGACTTGAACTTATTTTTGAAGGATGCACAGTTTAACCCATGACAGCTGATATCAAGTAAAAATATTTGTTTTGGTAGGTCAGTTTGATGTTACTTTCCTGAATTCCTTGTGAACTTCATGCTAACTAAAACTAGATTAAGTCCAAGACTCTCTCACTTTAATTACTTTGTCCAGGAAATGAAAATCTTCTGGAATAATATCTCTTCTGGTAACTTTTTGTGTATTTATTAAACACTAATTGAGGACATATTGTTTGTGAGGCTTTTGGCGTACAAAAATGAATAAGACATGGTCCCTGACCTGAAGAATATTATAGTCCAGTGGAAGAGATATGTGTATGAGCAGTATTGTGATATACCATGATTGGTACATAAGAATAAGCATTATGCAAGTATAGAAGGAGTTTTAAGTTAGTCAAAAGAAGACGAGAGTTTGTCATATTTCTGTGACAGGTTTTTAAAAATGGATTGAATGTTTTCTTCTTCCTCTTTTGAATGGTTTATATTATTTCTTAACTATTTTTATTGAATCTTGTGTATTCTGAAGGCTTGGACCCTTGAGATATGGTATCTATCTTCATGTTCTTGTTTTATTGCACTTTAATATATCATGGAAAAATTGGAATATTTGCTTGTAACAATTTTTTAGAAGACAATATTTAGTTGAAGTTAATAATAATTATCATTTCAGGTACTTTCTGGAATACTTAATTTTATTTTAATTTTCATTATTTAGTTTTACAATTTGGTGGTACGATCATTAGGCCCAGAGAACTGTTGTATCTTGGTGTGTTCTTGTTTAAACATGGAATTAATTTTGTTCTATAGTTTTAAAGCTTTGCCTTATGTACACATATAGTCTCAAGGGAGAAGTGAAATCTTAATGAGTCTACAGAAAGTTCTGAATGGATTAGGAGGTGCAGCAGCTTCCTCTCATCGTGATATTTACAAGAATGCCAGATCCCTCTTAACAGACAGATCGATGGCTGTTAGATGTGCGGTGGCCAAGGTTTGTACTCAACCAATTTGAAATGCTTATCCTTATCTTGCTTATTTTTAAATAATTCATGATTTTTTAAAACATTAAATTATGATAGCGTGTTTTTGTTCTTTTGGATTAGTTTCATTTTCTAGATTACATATGAATGAAATCATGTGGTATACGTACTTTTTTGTATGTAGATGTATTCTGGCTTCTTTTATACAGCAGAATTATTTTTAGATTTAGCTATGTTGATGCATGTTATTAATAGTTCATACCTTTTTTTGAGTAGTATTTTATTGTATGGATATACCACATTTATTTGTGGCTTCACCTGTTAAGAACCTTTGGGTAGCTTCCTGTGTACAAATTTTTGCATGGACTTATACTTTCATTTCACTTAGATATTACTATATCTTATAGTAGATTTAGTTTAACTTTTTAATAAATTGCCTGATTATTTTACAAAGTTCTTGTGCCATTTTACATTTCTACCATTTTGTACTCTATCTGAGTAAGAGAATTCTACATCCTTTTTCTCCTCATCATAATTTGTCATTTGGAGTCTTTAATTTTAATCATACTAATAGATATGTATAGGTGGCTTTAATATGTATTTCTTTAGTGACTAATGATAAGCATGTTTTGGGGTGTTTGCCATGCATATCTTCTTTAAAGATTCAAATCTTTGCCTATTGTTTTATTCAGTTTGTTTTTTTATTCCTGAGTTTTGAAAATGATTTATAGATTCTTTTTAAAATTTTTTTTTTGTAGTTGTAGATGGACAGAATGCCTTTATTTTATTTATTTATTTTTATATGTTGGTAAGGATTGAATCCAGCACCTCAAATGTACTAGGCTAGCACTCTGCCACTGAGCTACAGCCCCAGCTCTGGAGATTCTTTATGTATTCCTTACCAGATATATGATTTGCAGATATTTTCTTCCAGTCAGTGGACTGTTTTTTCATTCTTATTTTATTATTATTATTATTATTTTTATACTAGGGATTGAACCCAGGGGCACTTTACTACTTAACTACATCCTTAGCCTTTTTTATTTCTAGACAAGGTCTTACTTAAATTGCTCAGGGTGGCCTTGAACTTGTGATCCTCTTGCCTCAGCCTCCCTAGTAGCTTGGATTATAAGTGTGTGCCACCATACCTGGCTTAAATAGTGCCTTTTTAAGAATAAAAATTTTGGAATTTTGTCAAAGTCCAATTTATAAATTTTTCTTATATGGATTGTGCTTTCTGTGTTGGTGTACTTGAGAAAAATTTTCCTAATCCAAGCTTTCTCCTATATTTTCCTTCTAGAAGTTTGATAGTGTTACATTTAAATAAATGATCCATTTTGAGTTAACTTTTATATATGGTGCAAGGAATAAATCAGTTATTTTTTCCCCATGTAGATATTTACTTGTTACCACACCATATTGAAAAGCATATGTTTTCTTCACTAAATTACCTTTACATCTTTGTTGAAAATCAGTTGTCCATATGTGTATTGGTCTTTTTTGGGAATAGTTTTAATCTATTTGCCTATCTTCATGCCAACTGCAATTTTATAAATTACACTACCTTCATAATAAGTCTTAAAATCAAGTAGTGTTGACTCTCTGTTCTTTTTAAAAATTCTTTTGCCTATTTTAGGTGCTTTGCATTTTCATGTGAACTTTAGAATTAACTTATTAGTGTCTACAAAAATAGCATGATTACAGGCATTTGCCACTGTGCCCAGCTGTATATTAATTTTATACCTACTAACGTTACTGAACAGACTTAATAGTTTGATCAGTTTTCTAAAGCCTGTTATGTAGACCATTATGTTTTTTATAAATACTATTTTCTTTTTCAGTATATATGCTTTTATTTCTTTTTCTTGTCTTATTGCACTGACCAGATCCCTTGTTAAATGGAAAACATGAGAGCAAACATCCTTGTCTTATTCCAGATCTTAAGGGAAAAGCATTCAGTCCTTTACCATTAAATATGACATTAAATGTAGGTTTTTGTAGATGGCCCTTTATCAGTTTGAGGAAGTGATTTCTATTCCTAGCTTGCCAAAGTCTTAATTGGGAATGGATCAAATGCCTTTTTTTCTTATCCTATGATTTTTCTTTAATCAAATGCCTTTGTTTTAAATTCGTTTTCTTGTGTTGTTGCTCTTCTCTAGCTAAAGTTTTACTTTAAGGTAATTATAGATTCATATGAAATTGTAAGAAAAAATAGATCTTTATAAACCTTTACCAGATTCCCAATGATAATATCTTACAAAAATATAGTACTGTGTAACAAGTGGGATATTGACTTTGATATAATACACTGAAGATATCACCAGTTTTTCTTGTATTCCCTCAAATGCTTTTTTAGCATCTATAGAGATGATCATATGATTTTTTTCTGTTTTACTTTGCTAATATGGTGAGTTGTATTGATTGGTTTTAGAATTTTAGAATACCGATCTTGTGTTCTTAGGATAATTGTATTTGATCATGATGTATTATTCTTTTTGTATATTTTTGTCTTATAGTAGCAAACAGTTTAGCATTTTTGTTTCTTTGTTCATGAGTGCTATTGGTTTATAATTTTCTTCTTTGGTAGGATCTGTGTCATGTCACAGGATGAGGAAGAAAGTTCTCATTAATTTTCTGAAGAGTTTCTATAGAATTGGTATTATTTTTGCACTTAAACATTCAGTTGAATTCACCTCTGCAGTCATCTAGAGTTACAGTTTTCTTTGGGGGAAGATTTTGAACCATAAAATCAGTTTTTAATGTAGACATTGGGCTCTTCAGGTTATTTCTTTCTTTTGAGTGAGTTGTCTGTTTCATTTAAGTTGTCAAATTTGTTGGCATGAAGTTGTTTATATATATTCTCTTTGTCTTTTTCACATACGTTGAATCTTTGATAATGTGATTTATTTCTTTCCCGATTTTGGTAATTTATGTCTTTTTTTCCCCCCATCAGTCTGGCTAGAGAGTTGCCAAATTTATTATTATTCTCAAAGAAGCAGCTTTTGTCTCATTTCTATTATTTTTTTTTTTAGTTTTCTAGTTCATTGATTTTCTTTCTATATTATTTCTGTTTTCTGCTTACTTTGTGTTGAATTCACTCTTGTAAGAATAACTGTCTTTTACTGCCTGATGTACAGTGTATCAAAAACTGTTGTTTTGGGGCTGAGGTTGTGGCTCAGTGGTAGAGCACTTGCCTAGCACATGTGGAGCTCTGGATTCCATCCTCAGCACCACATAAAAATAAATAAGTAAATAAAATAAAGTTATTGTGTACAACTACAAAAAATAAATATTTAAAAAAAATAAAATAAAGGTACCATGTCCAACGACAACTAAAACAAAATATTAAAAGAAAAAAAACAAAAAAAAAACCCTGTTCTTTCATATATTTTGTGTAGTTTTTTTGGTTATTTCAATAGAAATATCTCTATCTGGTTCTTGTTACTCCATCTCTGGAACCAGTAGTTCTAGGATGTAATTTAATTTTTGTTTTTAATTCTAGTGTCTACTAGAACTACAGAATGAAGCTGTCTTTATGTGGACTGCTGAACTGGAAAATATAGCCACTCTCTGCTTTAAGGCTTTGGAAAACTCAAATTATGGGGTACGAGTGGCAGTGTCTAAACTCTTAGGAACTGTCATGGCTACAGCATTGATGCCAAAGCAGGCAACAGGTATTATTTGCTAATGTCTGATTTAGACCATAACAGATATTTATTTGTAGGTTTATGGAATGCTTCATTCTAAATTGTTTAATATACATAAGGTGGTCACTTTATAAAGAATTTAAGTTGTTGGATATCCTTCATAAAATGAAAAGAACCTAAAAGGCATTTTTCTTTATATAGTCAAGGCACTTTTTTTGTGATGATAATATACAAAAGTATAACTAACAATTACGCTGGACATAAAAGCAAGTAAGATTTATTAAATGGTTTTGTGAAATGTTTAAGTAATTGGATTCTGACGCTTTTTGTGATGATTTCTCACTTTCAATCTCTAATAGATCGTCCCTTGTACCTCAGAATTAATCTTTGGTTTTTCTTGACCATAATTGTAAGCAGCATCAGACATCTTTAATTTTGCAAGGGGCTTCTGCTTTGCCTCATGGTTCCATAGAGATGTCTCAGGGAGGGTTGTGAATAGACACTGAGTGCTCCTAAACTGTGCTCTTCTCCCATCTCTACCTTTTGGTAGAGTAGAAAGAGATAAGATGTTATCAGTTCGGGTCCTAGCCTTTATATTTAAGCTTTGATTTCTTTTATCTTTAATGATAATTATTTCATTTGATGATGATGATGGTATTACATTTTTAAGTGCTAACTTTGTGGTAGGCACTGAACTAAGCATATTGCAGATTGCTTTATTTAATCCTCACAGAAGCCCTAGGAATTAAAAGTACTGTTATTTTTTAAAAGTTCTGTTGTTTTATAGTAATTTTATAGATGAAGAAGTTGAGGCTTGGAGAGATTATATCACTTGTGTTCTAAAAAGTGTTGTATTGATAAGTGTCAGAACTGAAGTTCAAACTCAGGTAGTCAAATTCCAAATCCTACATACTTAACCATACACTTTATATCTCCTCTATGGAATTTTTGTGAGGATTATGTTTGTTACTTTTTAAATATGAAGCTGTGTACCAAAGATGGAAAGTAATTTGTATTACCAGTGGAATTTTAATCCTTTGGTGCTGTATTGGAAAGTCTCTTTGTGTCTACTCAGCTGGGAATAACAACAGTGATCAATTAGCAGTATCTGCTGTGGACATACTTTGTCCTGATTGTGTTACACATATTAAGTTTATCATCATCATTTGTCTCTTCTACATAGATTTATTGAATTGTTTTATATTCTGTTTAATATATTGTTTTATATGTTATATATAAAACATATATATTATATATTAACATTTTTTGCTTCAAGATTGAATTGAGGCTTATAAGTACACTATACATATTAAGATTATAAGAAAACTGAATGACCCTATTCCCCCATCATAGTAAAGTACTCTTAAAAATAATTACTTAGATTTTAAAGTTAGAATATTAGAAATATTATTTAACTAATAGCAAAAAAATCTTCTCCAGAAATACATTTGCATATGAATTTACTTTTCTTCCTAAAAGTAATGCGTCAAAATGTGAAACGAGCAACATTTGATGAAGTCTTAGAACTTATGGCCACTGGATTTCTCCGTGGAGGGTCAGGTTTCTTAAAGAGTGGTGGAGAAATGTTAAAAGTTGGAGGATCTGTTAATCGTGAAGTAAGAGTTGGAGTTACACAGGTTTGTAATATACATTTATAAAATAATCAAATCACTTGTGAAATTTCTTGGAAGACTCTTGTTAATTAAAGCATACACAGTGAGATTTTTATTATTGTCTGTTTTCTTTCAAAATGTTTTTTTTCACAAGATTAATGAATTACATTCACATTCCAAATTGCATGTTTTTATGGAAATGTAGATACTTAATGATGTGTAAATAAGTCTATGTCTACTGTGTTTATATGAATATCTAAAATTTCTTCCCAAATTTTACTTGGCTGTACATCAGATATAAAATAATTCAATTTTATTTGAAATCATATTTAGATATTTTATTTGAAATCATATTTAGATATTCATAGATATTCATAGGTAGTTTGAGGCATTTTGATTTTAATGTTTTCTGGTGATGCTGTAGCTAAAAATATCGATTTATTCTTTGATTGGATTTACTGTCAATGATAAATTACCAATGTGATTATAAAATCAAATTTGACTTGAAATTATAGTTTCAAATAATAGCACTAAAGAAGATGTTGTGGTTTATGATCTGACAATAATTAACACCAAATAGATTAAATGGTCTTCATGATCTTAGTCAAATCACAACTGTATCTTTTCCTGAAAAAAGTATAAAGGGTGAGTAAACTATTTTTATCTTACAGAGAAAGCAAGTATACTGTAGCTATAAGTCAGTTCCTATCTAACACATTAAAGTTTTCGTATTCCTAAACCCTGTTATCATCCTGATGCTGGGGTGATTTTAGCTTTCGTTTCTTTCCTCACCACTCTTTCTTTATGTTCTTCACTGTTATTTTAACTGTGTTAGTCAAAGGGATGAGTTGTTTTGTTTTATTTTGTTTTGCCCATAATTCCTATGCTAGAAATCCTAAAAAGATGTGAAATTTAAATTTTCTGTATTTTAATTTCAAATATAATTTATTTTGAATGCTTCCCTGAGTTATTTCTGTAGTTGTCTTTATCTGTGATTTTTGTTCATTTATATACATTTATCTAACATCATATTTATGTGTTTATAGGCATATGTTGTTTTTGTAACTACTTTGGGTGGACAGTGGCTGGAGCGGAGCTTTGCTACATTCTTGTCCCATGTGCTTGATCTGGTTTCTCATCCTCGGGCAACACAAACACATGTGGAGGCTGTGTATTCAAGACGATGTGTTTCCTTTATCCTGAGAGCTACTGTGGGCAGCTTGCTAGGTGAAAAAGCCCAGATAGCAGCTGCCAAAGAGATCTGTCAAGCTATTGGGAAACAAATGAAAGCAGTAGGTAAGAATTGATATCATAATGTGTAGCGTTGATGCCCTTAGTCACTTACCTCTATTATTATTATTATTAATGAGTACTAATAGATCGATTAGTTTGTATCTAACTGAACTGTGTTTTCATAATTGTTTTTATTGAGTACTCTTATTTAATATTAAAACAACATGATTATAGTGAAGTGAAGATTGGGGTAGCATGTTTGTAATATTAGGTTTTCTGTTTTGTTTCTAGTACCTATATGAATTTTATAACTTTCTTGGAATGCAGCAGCACGTTGGTTTTTGTTTTTAAGGAATAATCTATTGTTGTTATTCTGCTTAGAGCCTGTGGTTTTATGAATACATATTTTTGTTGTTGTTTTCTCCCTTTATAGGCTTCATGTAAAGGCTGAGCAACAACTATAGTTGGGTATTAGTTCCCTATAGGACATATTATAAAATCTCAATAATTCATAATTACAAGAAATCCATTTCTTTCTCTTTTAAATATATTTTAATTGGAACTTAATAATGATACATATTTATGGGGTATAGTGTGACTTTTTTTTTGAGGTGCTAGCAATTGAAATGATGGCCTTACTCATGCTAAGCAAGTGCTCTACCTCAGAGTTATATTCCTAGCCCCTTTTTATTTTATTGTTAAAATTTTATTTATATAGTGTCTCACAAAGTTGACCAGACTATTTTCAAACTTGGAACCTTTTGCCTCAGCCTCTTAAGTAGCTGGGATTACAGGAGTGTGTCACCATTCCCAGCTTAGCATGGCATTTTAATACTGGCATAGAATGTATAAGGATCAGATCAGGGTAATTGGTATATTCATCACCCCAAATGTCAATCATTTGTTTTGGAGACATTCACTATCTTCTCTGTAGATATTTTGAAGCATATAATTAATTATTGTCAATCATAGTTACACTATTGTGCTATAGGACATTAGAAGTTATTCTTTCTATCCTGTTGGACTCCTGTAAGGAGAAATTCTTTTTTTTTTTTTAAAGTACCCATTTTATAAATTTTTTCAGTTTAACAAATAATTATTGAATATCTAAGATTTGGAGAGCAGTAATTCAGAGTTTAAATAATGAGTGAGATAAAATTCTGTCTTCATGGAGTTCATAATTCAGTTAGAAGACTAAAGCAAGGCAACATATAAATACTCAAAGACAATCTAGTTTTATCACTGTTGGAAATAGATATTAATTTTAAAAATCAAATTAGATTTCCTAAAAAAGTTCTTTTGAGAGAGAGAGAGAGAGAATTTTAATATTTATTTTTTAGTTTTTGGCGGACACATCTTTGTATGTGGTGCTGAGGATCGAACCCGGGCCGTACACATGCCAGGCAAGCGTGCTACCGCTTGAGCCACATCCCCAGCCCCTAAAAAAGTTCTTTAGAAGTAAAGGTTTAATGAGAAGCTACAATCAGCAATTTATTTATAGAGCATATATAAATGAAATATTTTATAAAATTAAATTTATAGGGGCTGGGGACGTGGCTCAAGTGGTAACGCGCTCGCCTGGCATGCGCAGGGCGCTGTGTTCAATCTTCAGCACCACATAAAAATAAAGATGCTATGTCCACCAAAAACTAAAAAATAAATATTAAAAAAATTCTCTCTCTCTTTAAAAAGAAATTAAGGGCTGGGGCTGTGGCTCAGTGGCAGAGTGCTCACCTACCACGCACGAGGCACTGGGTTCAATCCTCAGCACCACATAAATGTAAGATATAGTGTCTGCCTAAAACTTAAGAATAAATATCTTAAAAAAATTAAATTTATAAATACTGTACTTTTTTTAAATAATAACTTACTTAGAAAGCCATTTTTAAGAGTATAGGGATAACTGAAAATTATCCCTATACTCTTAATCTGCATTTGAATTACTGAAGTATTATTCTTTAGATATGCTTAAATAGTTATCTGCTCTATATTTAAAACTTGAAAAATATTATGCAGATTCATTGAAGAAATGCTTAAATGCCAGAAACACTGCCAGATGGTGTGGGTAAAATAGCAAACCAGATATTGACAGTGCCTGTCTTAAGGGAGCTTATAGTTTAGTAAGCAAAAGACAGAGTTCCTGCATTTTCAAGTTCAGAAATATCTAAGAAGAGTTGTTCAATTATAGTTTATCATTTATTAACCCATTCTATCATTCTGTATGGTATGTTTTCATTATCTATTCATGATATATGTAAAAAATGAGAAAGTTTTGCTATCATTTAAAGGTTATTACTTGTGATGCTAGTTTAGCTATTTGACTTTAAAAAATCCTAAAAGCAGTATTAAGTACAATGATATACATCAGGATTTATGAGCCAGACTGTATGTATTCTCAAATAGTAGTTTGACAGAGGATTTTTTAGTTATCTCATGTTAAATATATTTCAGTTCTAGTGTACATTAAAAGGTTGAATTGAGGACAGCAAAGTAAGTAGGAATTTTTAGGAATGTTCCAGTAAGAATTTCTAAAGCCACTTTCCTTATAGATCACTTTCTGGTTGGTAATTTGACAGTGATACCTCCAATATATTGATGTGCTTGAAATAGCAATACTACTACTACCACTAGTACTAAAGTAATAATAATGGCTGCTAACATTTATTGAATGTGTATTGGGCAGCATTGTGTTAAATTCTTATATGCATTGACTTTTTAAGCATCAGAATACCCTTTGAGATAGGCATATATAAGCCCTATAAAAGATGAGGAATCTTATAAAAGTTGAGCATCTTTCCCAGTGTCACATAGCTAACATAACTGATGGAATTGGTACTTGAACCCAAATCTTCTTGCTCCCAAGTCTGCTTTTGAAAAACACTATGCATTGTTGCTGCTTACTAAAATTAAGTTGTATTCCTAGAAGTGGTTAAGTTTATATAGTTATATTTTAGTATTATCATATAAAATCATTAAACTGTGTATTTTAAGTCATTTCAGTACTTCATTATACTTCTTTTCCACTAAGCAAAAATTGCATAGAGTTTGACACACAAGTATTAAGTGGTATAACTAAAATATAGTGTGCAGACCAATAAAAATACATCAAAATTCAGTTCAACCACATTAAATACATGATTTTGTATTTTAGAAGCAGTAGTGAATGATACTAGTAGTGAAAACAAATCAGGCGCAGCAGACATTGCAGCAAGTCAGCACGTGATGGTCTGTGCCCTCCAGGAGCTTGGAAGCCTGGTACAGAGCCTGAATGCCACTGCCTCTCCTCTTATTCAGGAGGCATCAATAGGTATGACATTCTGTTAATTGCTGAAGTATTATTTTACCATCTTTTGAAGTTATCTGTATGATACTTAACTCTTGACTGGGTACTTATTATAATTAGCAGTTTAGGTGATGGGGTTTAATTTAAATTAATCTTTACTGTCATAGGGAACATGGAATTAAATGGTGAAATAAAGTTGGGAGACAAATCAAAAACAGTCACAGTAATTGTTTCTAATAATTGACTAAAATTTGTTGAAGATTTTCCTTTTAATCAACTTTTATATTTTATTGGATGTAATTCTATTATGTTCTTTGGAGAATACATTTGTTTAAAGCACACTACTGTCATGAGTACTGTAAATGCTTTTTGGCATAGTTGTGAGACTAGTGCACTAAATCATGGTGATTATTTTAATTATTGTGTTATACATAGTCTTTGGTTTCTGAAATAAATTACTTCATTAAAAGTAATATTTTGAGAATTTCTCTTTTAGGGCTCTTGGAGATTGTGACTTCAGTTCTTCTTCATCCAAGTATGGCTGCTCGGCTTGCTGCTGCATGGTGTTTGCGCTGTGTGGCTGTAGCCTTACCTTTCCAGTTGACACCATTTCTAGATCGGTGTGCAGAACGGCTCAACAACTTGAAGACTTCTCCAGAAGCTGTTAGTGGATACAGCTTTGCAATGGCTGCTTTGTTAGGTGGAGTCCATCAGTGTCCTTTGGGCATTCCTCATGCCAAAGGAAAGGTATGACACAGATCAAAGATTTGTAAATGCTGTCCGGTGAGCTTCAGTCTTTAGTGGAACACTGATGTGCTTAATGTTGAACTGGGTGATCAAATAACAATCAAATAACAATTTTATTATGGTAATATAGAATATAGTGTCAATAGGCCCTAATTGAAATTTCATTCTGATGTATAGATAATAGGTTTTGTATGGGTATAGTATCATGTTATAATTTATTTTAGAGGAAAAACAACTTCAGAGTATTTATTTAAAACTCAGCTCTTTTCACTTTTTAGAACTGAAATTCATATTGCTGTATTCAAAGATGACAGGAGAATATACTATTGACATTTCAATAATACTTAAGCATAGTGTGACTAGCTTTTTAAATTCTTTTTTTTCTGGGCCCAAGTCCATTCATTCTTCCATGTTCTGGGCTCTGTGACTATTTCTAGAGGAATCTCAGCTTCCATATCCTTTGTCATGATTATTATCTTGTTGCTTATTTTGCATGAAGTCTTTTTCTCCCATCTTTCTCACACCATTTTCATATTTCACATATGCTTAGGTAGGACACGTTCTGATTTCTCACTTTTCTGTTCAGAGTAGTTCTGTAGCTTTTCCCTATTCCTTTTTCAGAGGTCTTTCTTACACTAGAATTTATTACTCACCTGTATCTGTTTAGAGACCTAATTTAAGTTCCATCTCCATGAAATCTTTTTTTCTTTTAATATTTATTTACTTATTTTAGTTGTAGTTGAACACAATACCTTTGTTTTATTTATTTATTTTTTTATGTGGTGCTGAGGATCGAACCCAGGCCTTGCATGCACTAGGTGAGTGCTCTACCGCTGAGCCACAACCTCAGCCCTCCATGAAATCTTTTCAAAGGCATTTAGTCCATATTAGTCTTTACTGAATCTGAGCTCCTATTTTGTCATTTAATCATGCACTGCTTACTACTTTGCATTCTTCCTGTGTCTTCTTTATCTAAAAGATACCTTAATTCCAGAAGATTAGCTTAGCTTAAAGGACCACTAATAATAGCATTTATTCAGTGGTTACATGGGCTAGCACTGTTCTAAATACTGTATTAACAAATTTAATCCTGGCAAGAGTGAGATAGATACTACTATCTTTCTTATTTTACTAACAAGGGAAGTAAGGCCAAGAGATTCAGCTGTCTCAGGTCATAAAGCTTGTAAATGGCAGAGTTGGGATGTGAACCCAAGCAGTTTGGCTCAAGAGCTTACTCTTTACCACTGTTCTGAGTCACCTCCGTCATCAGTGTATTCAGATCTAAGTAGATATTGTATTGCCTCTTTGAAAACATTAGTTAACTACAATAGCATGGAGATAATTTCTTTTTAAATTAAGTATACTGGTTATCTATTTTCTTGTTTGATTTCTTCAGCTTATTCAAATTGCAAACTATTTCTAAATTTCTCTTATAGATGGTAGTTAGTATTGCTGAAGATCTGTTACGAACTGCTGCCCAAAATAGCAGATTGTCTTTACAGCGCACTCAAGCTGGCTGGCTTTTACTTGGAGCACTTATGACTTTAGGTACAACTATATTTGAGTAGAATTTTGTCTTACTCTGTAACTGTCAGTGGACTATAAAGAAAATTTAATATAAAGCATTAAATTCCACATTCTAGACTTTGAGGTTGTAAAATGGTAAAGATGTTTTGTTTGGTAGTTGATATCTCTTTAGTAATTTCTACTGAAGTACATTTTATGAAAAAATTTTTAACAAAGTTTCACCTTTGCAATCAGAATAACCATTGTCTACTTTATGAATTTACAGTTAATCAAAAGAGCTGCAAATGTGGGGGTGGAAATTCTATTTCCTAAGTGAAGTCATGATTTTAATAGAGTGATAAAGTCAAATTTAAGCCATATTGTTGGTGCTGCTTTTGGGGCATCCTTATGTGCTTTGCTTTCCTAATAACTATGATAAATCAGATTTAGGCAAAATTTAGCATTTTGCATAGGACTGAAATACAGTTATCATTGTGATGAAGTATGTCCACTTTTTAATTCACATGTTTAGCTATTACTATAAAAAATGTTGTGTGTTTACTCCAAATTTAAAGTGGTAACTCTTTTTTAGAAGTTTACATTAAGTATGTAAATGGTATGTTGAGTGAATTCCTTAGCAATGTAAATATATACGCCTAGTTCCGAATATATTGCTCCTCCGTGAAACTAAATGAGCCATATACATTGTCCCTCAAATGAAGGAATATGTATTTGTGTGTGGAAGTGGGTGAATATGTTTATGTACACATATGTATTTATGAAAGCAACCTCATGAAATATATTCCAGATAGATTTTATTATTAATAATATGTAATCCACCATCCTGAATATAGTTGAGTAATTTTTTATTACTTTTTATGTATTTGTTTTATGCTTAGATACCAAAAATATTTGATGCTTTTAAAGTGAATTTTAAGCCAGGTGCAGTGGCACACAGGAGCTCAGGAGCTCAGGAGACTGAGGCAGGAGGCAGGAGGCTCACAAGTTCAAGGCCAGCCTCAGCAACCTAGCAAGACCCTGAGCAAATTAGTAAGACCCTGTCTCAAAATTTAAAAAAATAGGGCTGGAGATGTGGCTCAAGCGGTAGCGTGCTCGCCTGGCATGCGTGCGGCCCGGGTTCGATTCTCAGCACCACATACCAACAAAGATGTTGTGTCCGCCGAGAACTAAAAAATAAATATTAAAAAATTTCTCTCTCTCTCTCTTCTCTCTCTCTCTAAAAAAAAAAAAAAAAATAAAAAAAATAAATAGACTGGGGATGTGGCTCAGTAGTTAAGCACCCCTGGATTCAATCCCCAGTAATCCCCAACCAAAAAAGAAAGAAAGAAAATAAATTTTGTTATGCTTTAATAAATATTTATTTTACTCAACCAGACGAAAAATTTGAAATTAACGTCAAAAATTTAAAAATAAGTGAAATGGTAGAGATATTTTTAAAGTTTCTTTGACTTTTGTTCATAATGTATGTTACATATTTATGGTTCTATACTCTTTATTTTCTTGGACAGGACCATCTGTTGTTCGTTACCATCTGCCCAAGATGTTGTTATTATGGAGAAATGTTTTCCCTCGTTCTTTAAAGGAACTGGAGGCTGAGAAGGCCCGAGGTGATTCTTTTACCTGGCAGGTAACTTTGGAAGGTCGTGCTGGAGCTTTATGTGGTAAGAACTGAAAGGATTTCACTTTCAGAATATTATTTGTGAATGGAAGGAAAATCACTATTTCATTTTTTTTATTTTACTATCTAATGTTAAATTTGTAGACTTTTAGATTTTAGAAAGAGGAGCAAGGTGTAACAGTGGTAGAATGTGTGGTTAGCATGCATGAGAGGCCCAGGACTGTAAAACAAACAAACAAGAAAACTTACCATTAGATTTAGAAAGAAGTTTGTATAAATAATAGTAGTTAAAATTTTGCTCTTTTATAATAAAAGTGAAGCTGAGAGTCTAAGAAACTGGTAAGATAGGAGCTAGGACCTAAGCCTGTTTATACCAGTAGTTGCAGTCTTCATCTGTCAAAAAAGTTCCACATTAAAAAAAAAAAAAAAAAAAAAAAAAAAGTCCAACAAGAAACAGCATTACCAGGGTTACTAAGTTTAAATTGGTTCTTTCATAATGGAAAAGCACCTTTTTTTTCTTTTTCAGTGTTGTCAAATCTACAAATGTTGATGTGTTTTTTTAGACATCAGCATTACAAAAATGATGGAACAGTTGTTTTTGTGTGGGAGTCAGCAGTTTACAGGAAAGGCTCAGGTTTTGTTTCTTTTGGGAACTAGAGTTTCACTGGGTGGCCCATGTTTTTTTTTTTTTTTTGCTTATCTCAGGATAAAAATACTTCTTTTCCCAAACCGGAAGAGAAAGAGATATTTAACCATGAGGGTGGTAGGGAAAGGTGTTTTAGTCTTAACTCTATTCTAAAGAACCAGTGAAGATATTCCTTCTCACTGGACCATTTTGTCCATAAAATGAGAAGGAATATCTGTCTTAAACCTGCTTGCTTCCTTCCATCCTTCTTTCCTCCTTCCCTCCTGCCCACCCTCCATTCCTTCCCTCAAATAAGAACTGTCATTTTGCTGTTCCTGAAGAGGCACACAAAGTTCAATTTTGAAGGATGAAAGCTGTCCATTCTTCAGACAAATAGAGCAAAGTGTTTTCCAGCCTCCTCACATAGTAAACTGAATCCCAGGATAGCTTTAACAATAAGGCATATATTAGCACACAGTCAAGAGCAATGTGAGGCAGGGAGTTACCAGTTGGTGAACAGAAGGCTGGAAAAGTGAACCCAACTGTGTCATTTGAATCTGATAAAACAACTTTTCCATGAAGAAAGTAAGTCATTTTTTGGAAGCCTCCAGCAGACTGCAGAGTAGGTTTTCCTGGTAAAAACTAGGTTATAAGTATGCTTTAATCAGTCAGAAAAGAGAAGGAATTCTCCTTGAAGGCCCAGGTTTTCAAGACTTCCTCCAGGGAATAAGCATTTGCCTTCCTTTATATGCTCTAGTGACTGATGAACATTGTGCAAGGCGGTAGATGAAGATGCCTTCCACCAGAGAAGGTGGCAGTGATTTAACTCTGTCAAGGAACCCAGTCAGTTGAGAATGTGCATGGCAGCTCCTGTAAACCTCACCCATGCCTGAATACATGGGGACTCTCACCCCATGGGTACTAGAAAGTATGATATTTAACTTTAGGCAGATGGTTCCTTCACAAAGCCTCTGAAAAAGAGGACACACTCTACAGGTCTAAGGCCTCTCTCAAGTGTGAACTTTTAGGAGCTGTTAAACTTGGGCTAAAGACTTCTCCATATTTGTTGCTTTCATGATATCCCTACATGTTGTGACATTTTTGGTGGTGAATGAGGATAGAGCATTGACTAAAGGAATTCCCACATGTGTCACACTCATAAGGCCTTTCTCCAGTGTGAACGACCTGGTATTGAATGAGGCCAGACTTTTGGCTAACAGATCTTCCACACTAGTTACACTCACAGGGTCTCACTTCAGTGTGAAGTCTATGGTGTTGAATAGATGCAGCTTTGACTAAAGGATTTCCCATATTTACTACATTTATAAGGCCTTTCTCCAGTGTGAACTCTCTGGTGTAAATCTGTTTTTTTTTTTTTTTTATTCATCTGAATTCCTGTGAGGTTATAGTCTTCTCCACTCACAGGAGTCTCCCCAACACGTTTTCTCTTTATTTCCATTGTCCGTCCTTCTTCTAGCCTTTTCTAATGATTTTTCTCTGTAGTTCTTGGTGGGTTTTTTTCCCCCCTGGTTTGATATAGTTTGAGAACCTTATAATAATTGAGAATTGTAGGTGCCTTTATATAATTTTATAAGTTTAATAGTTCACAAAAGCTGCTCTAAATTTGTCTTTTTAAAATTTATCTAGCTATGAGGAGTTTTGTTGCACATTGTCCTGAACTCCTAACTGAAGATGTGATTAGAAAATTAATGACCCCTATTGAATGTGCCATGACTATGATGTCACAGTAAGTAAATACTTATAACAAGTTAACAACCTGTTTATATATTAATAAATAAATTTATTAATTTATGTGTTCCTCAGTCATTTTTTATACTTCTTTCTAGAGTTATATAGGAAACATAAAACTATTTTGTAAAGTGACTTTTAAAATTATATTAATTATGTGTATTAAAATATAGTTATGCTGGGCACAGTGGCACATACCTGTAATCCCAGTGGCTAAGAAGGCTGAGACAGGAAGATTGTGAGTTCAAAGCCAGCCTCAGCAATTTATCAAGGTGCTGAGCAACTCAGTGAGACCCTATCTCTAAATGAAATACAAAATAGGGCTGGGGATGTGGCTCAGTGGTTGAGTGCCCCTGAGATCAATCCCTGGTACTCCCCAAAATAAATAAAAAATATAGTTGTTTTTAAATGTATTTCTTACATTAAATATCACAAAATAAACTAAGATGAAAATTTAATATTTACCAAGGTATTCTAATGGTACATTTATACATTACTAAAGATGCACTGCTAAAGGTTTATAAGTAATGCTTATTCTAGTAAGCTGATTCCAACTCTGCTTTCAATATTGTAGCATTCCATCTGTCATTAAAGCCCATGGAGCTCATCTGAAAGCTAGTGCTGCAATGGTCCGTTTAAGACTTTATGACATCTTGGCTTTGTTACCTCCAAAAACTTATGAAGGTAAATAAAATTTGCAGTATCTTATAGAAATTGTTCAGTGTGCCCTTGAAGATCCTCATAGTATTAAAGAGTTCTGACCAGGGCTTTCCCACTGGCTCACTGTGCAAAGGAGGAGCACCATTTTACTATTCTTCATGCAGAGTAGCTCACATTGTTGAGTTCTTACTGTATTGTAGGTCTCGTTCTAAACCTTTACATGTATTAGATCCTGTGACTCTAACCCAGCTCATGAGGCAATTGCACATATTCTGTAGATGGAGGATCTCATATAGAGAGAGGTGAAGTAACTTTCCCAAGTCTTAGAAACCAAAAGTGGTAGAGCTTGGATTCAAACCCAGATGGTTTATCTTTAAAGTCTATACATTTAATTACCCTCCTAAACTGCTTCATATATATTGTAATATAGCCAATAATTTGGATAGCCAATAATAAGGATCTGAAAGAATAGTTATGTACTTTGCAGAAATCAAATATTATATAAAATGTTAATATTAAAATAATTTCTTTTTTTATAAATTTATTTTTTTATTTTTAGATGGACACAATACCTTTATTTTACTTATTTATTTTTATGTGATGCTGAGGATCTTACCCAGGGCCTCACCTGTGCTAGGCAAGTGCTCTACCACTGAGCCACAACCCCACCCCTAAAATAAACAATTTCTTTCCCATATAACTGTGCCCAAGAATTTTGATGTTTTGGTTCAGTGTTGGCACTTATTGGGCAATGAACAATAAATAGTAATCATGTTACATTTACTATATTTAAAATAAATGATCTACCCTCTCTGTAAATTTTTTAGTCACTTTAGTTTTGACCAAAAGCATAATACAATAATAAAACAAAAATATTATTATTGTGTATTAAGACTGGAATTTAAATATGTAATATATATTTTAGACTGGGCACAGTGGAGTATACCTATAGTCCCACTTTCTTTGGAAGCTGAAACAAAAGGATCACTTGAGCTCAGGAATTCAGAGTCAGCCTGGGCAACATAGTGAGATCCCAACTCTGAAAAAAATATAAATCAACATAGATTTTTAGTAAAGGGTATAGGAACTTATTTTATTTCTGTTGAACATGTTGCTACTTTTTGTGGGCAATGATTGTAATTTTGATAAAATTATTATTTTTAATCTGATTTGAAGTTCTGTGTTTTAGGATCTTTCAATGCACTTCTTAGAGAACTGGTAGCAGAATTTACTTTGACTGACAACTCAGCCAACACAACCACCTCCCTTCTCCGATCTCTTTGCCATTATGATGATAGTGTTCTTCTTGGATCCTGGCTTCAAGAAACTGATCATAAATCAATTGAAGACCAGGTAGTAAACCATATAGGGAAATTAAATCCTGGTTTAATCTAAAACAGTAGTTCTTTTACCAGTTGTTTTTTTTAAAAGAAAATATAGTGAACCAATGTTTAGTTTTCATTTAGCTTTCTTAGACAATTAACAATAGTATCTTGGTGGTAGATAAGTGGTGAACAGCATTAGTTATGATTTTGCAAATTGTCTTTCTTCAGTATTTTTTATATTTGAATACCCTGTGGTGGCTATGGGAAACTTTAGTTTTAATGGGCTTTTGGTTATTTTAATGGGCTTTTTAGTTTTAATGGGCTTTTGGTTATTGGTGTTTTTGTTGTAGTTCGTTTTGTTGTGTGATAGGTTGGAGAGGCGTGAGAGTTAGTAGATTGAAGATTTAGAACCTCTTTTGCCAACAGAATATGTTATTTCCTATGTGCTTTTTAAAAAGAAATATTAAGTCCATTTTAAATATTTTTGTGGATTTAGATATTGCTGATTTATTTTGCCTCACACACTAAGGTGCATGGTATAAGAATGTTTTAGAATGAAGAAGACTTTTATTAAAATCCTATAAGGTATTACTGATGACTTTTCAAAACAAAATTTTACTTTTATCTGTTTTTAAGTTCTCATATCCAATCATTCTTTTTTATTGTTACCTTTTCTTCTTCCTCCCCCTCTCAGTTTTTCATACTAAATACTTAACAAATGAATTTCCTGAAGTAGACTTTGAGTAATTTTTATGTCACTCTTTTGCAGCTCCAGCCAAACAGTGCATCTGGAAGTGGGGCTCTGGAGCATGACCCTTCCTCCATTTATTTACGAATACCTATTGGTGAAGCTGTACCTGGTCCTCTCCCTCTTGGAGTCTCAGTGATAGATGCCTCTGTGGCTCTTTTTGGTGTAGTGTTTCCTCATGTTTCATATAAACACCGGTTAGTATAAAGTCAATCAGGTAATTTTAGTTAAGTAAATTTTCCCATCCCAATTAACTCCTCAATAAAGTGAGCTACTACTTAAATAGTATTCTCAAATTTACTGACACAAGTGACACATACCATATAAAATAAAGTGAATGAAAATTCCATGTAATTTGAAAATGTGTTTAAGATTCGACCTTGTGTGCTAGTGTCTGGTATTATGGACTATGTCTTGCCCAATAAAGAATTTCATTCTAATGGCTTATTTCACAGTTTATAAGAGGTTTGACCCTACCTTTAGGGATATCACTTTGCTAATTCTATTGTTTGTATTACTGAAGGAGTAAATGTATGGAAAATCTATTCTCTGATAACATTTGTCTGTAAGGTGGTTTAAGTCTGGAACTTGAGAAACTAAGTTAACTCATTCTTTTTTGTACCTGAAGCATTTTAGTTTGCTGTATTTTATAATCTATAGTCACCATTCCTAATATGAGCAGGCATTTCATATATTTATGATTTGCCACAAAAAAAGCAAAAATGAATTAATGTAAGACCTTCAAAGATAATTTGAAAGTTATATGAATATTTATTTGTATGTAAAAGATTAAAAAGCTGGAATTCCTCTACTGGGGACTGCCTGATCCACACACCTCCAAGTGTTACTTCCATTTTACAAAATAAGCACTTTATGCTTTTCTTAAAAAAATAAAAATATCAGATAATCTTTAAATACGTAGATTGCTTAATTGCTTTTGAATTTGCTTTTTATATTCAACTTTAATTATAAAAAATTTACCTTACCTAGATATCTTTAAGAACATTCGATTGCCACATAAGTGTTAAAGAACGTTAAAGGTGAAAGAATCCTTACAGCATCTATCTAATATCCTTATTTTAAATCTTCTGTTTTAGTCTTTTGCAGTGTTAGGGATCGAACCTTGGGCTCATATCTGCTAGGCAAATGCTCTACCACTGAGCTGCATCCCCAGATTCCTTATTTTAAATCTAAGGAAATCTAGATCTAAGAGTTTATAGGTTTCCAATTATTCAGCTAGTTATGAGAGCTCTAACTAAAATCCAGGGTTGTTGTAACTGTATCTGATATCTTTTGTGAAACAAGGTGAAGTATAAATAAATAAATTTTATTAAAAATATAAACGCAAATAACCACCAATATGGGGTTAAGTGAATAAATAATGGAAAGTCCATAGGTTAGAATACTTTTTAATAGAGATGATGTTTTGATGTGAGAAGTGCTCATGGCACAATGATAAAATTAAAAAGGTAAAATAAATGACAGGAGGTGATCCCAGTTTTGTTTCTTAAAGTACATAAAAATGTACAAGAACAGGACAGGGGTTGTGGCTCAGTGGCAGAACACTTGCCTCATACATGTGAGGCACTGGATTCAATCCTTAGCACCACATAAAGATAAATAAACAAAATAAAGATACTGTGTCCATGTATAACTAAAATATTTTTTTAAAAAGATATTTTTAAAAATGAACAAGAACATATTTATGTGTTTAC
Organism: Spermophilus citellus; assembly: GCF_964194105.1. Classification (NCBI taxonomy): domain Eukaryota; kingdom Metazoa; phylum Chordata; class Mammalia; order Rodentia; family Sciuridae; genus Spermophilus; species Spermophilus citellus. Next base: position 87,040,968 of record NC_138193.1, read on the forward strand.
GTAAGGTAAAGACCTAAAAGGAAATGTTCCAGGAGCTACTTATTCCCTTAGTAGTAACTTTTTAAAATATTTTTCCAAATTAAATGGGATAAACATTTCATAATGAGGAAAAAAGTTCTGTTTTTAAATAAGTTTTTAAAAAGGTATGTGTTTGAGGTCAGATGTGAGGTTCTGAAAAATGTTTTGACCTGAGAACTCTGACCTAATAGTGACCTTTGAGAAAGTTTGATTTTTTGCTTTAGGTTATAGTTGTCCTAGTATATACAAAATATCCATTTTCTCTGGATCCCTTTGCTCTACCCGTTTCTTTTTAGAAGAATGGTCTCACTCTTTTTAAAAAATTTTTAAAAATATGTTTATTTTATTTATATGTGGTGCTAAGGATTGAACCCAGGGCTTCACACGTGCTAACCCAGTACTCTACCGCTGAGCCACAACCCCAGCCGTCACTCCTTTTTAATTAGAATAGTCTTAAATGGCCAAGAATTTTTTTAAAACAGTCTTTTTGAAAAAAAAAATTGAAATAATAAAATCCACATCTAGTTTTTATGTTTCAAAATTGACCAAAGCTAAATTTTTTTTGAAATCCCAATAGCTTATAAGATTAAAACATGGTGTACTCTTGTCTTCTATGCAAGAATGTTTGAAAAAAGAAAATAATTATGCCACATTTTTAAAGAAGTTTCAACTGATAACTCTACCACAGAGATATGTAATTATTGATTATTATTATATTCAAGAAACTGTGAATACTTTGTGTTAGTCAGCTTTCCATCACTATAACAAGATACCTGAGACAACTAATTTATAAACAGGAAAGATTAATTTTGGGGGAAGATTGGGGATTGAACTCAGGGTCACTCAGCCACTGAGCCACATCCCCAGCCCTATTTTGTATTTTATTTAGAGACAGGGTCTCACTGAGTTGCTTAGTGCCTTGCTAAATTGCTGAGGCTGGCTTTGAACTCACCATCTTCCTGTCTCAGCCTCCCAAGCCACTGGGATTACAGGTATGCACCACCATGCCCAGATAATTTTGGCTTACAGTTTTGGAGGTTCCAGTCCTTAATCCATTGGCCTGATATTGGGTTTTGGTCCTGTGGTGAGGTAACATAGCTGGAGCACAGAAACTGTGTTCACCTCTTGGCAAAGAGGGGGGGAGAAACTTGGGGTCTTACTGTCACTTTCGAGGGCACATCCCCAGTGACCTTCCACAAATTTCTACCACTTAAAGTTCCACCACCTCCCAAATGCCACCCTGGGTAACAAGTCCTTAACACAGGGGCCTTTGGGGAGCATTCAAGATGTAAACTATAAGCCGGGCATAGTGGCGCATACCTGTAATCCCAGTAGTTTAGGAGGCTGAGGCAGGAACATCAAGAGTTCAAAGCCAGCCTCAGCAATTTAGTGAGGCTCTAAGCAACTCAGTGAGACCCTGTCTCTAAATAAAATACAAAATAGTGCTGGGGATGTGGCTCATTGGTTGAGTGCCCCTGGGTTCAATCCCTGGTACAAAAAAAAAAGATGGAAACTGTAGCACACCTATTATATGTTAGGCACTGGGTTGGACACTGGTGTTAATGTTTAAGGACCACTACAATTATAACCTAATTTTGCTAATTGAAACTTAATATTTAGTCTCTTTTTTTGTTCACAACTATACATTAATTCAGGAGAAAAAGATCTGGTTTGGATCAGTTATGTGAATAGAAAAGAGACAACATGAGGTATTATTTGCTACATAGTTTGTACTCTTTGCTTTTTTTTAGGTATATTTAAATAAGAGCATCACTAATATGATCTTTATCCTATTATAGATTACAAATGCTGGATCACTTTGCTGAATGTGTTAAACAAGCCAAAGGTGTCCGCCAGCAGGCTGTGCAGCTTAATATATTTACTGCTGTTCTTAGTGCACTCAAGGTATTTACTTTTAGACCATAATAAATATTATGAAATAAGATGTTAATTCATTTAATAAGTTAGGAATCTCAAGATTATTATAATGCTTACATTTATGTATACTTGATAACTGTGCTTTTTAATATTAGCTTAATAAAGTTGTTAAAAGCTTTGTTGGGCTCATTGTAATTAAATATGTATTTTATATTTTAGTAATGTTAAAGTTTGTATTTTGATTTGAATCTCAAATTTTATATGTGCCAATAATTTCTTTTGGAATTTTCAAAGATGCCTGATTAAAGAAATAATGGGTTTTCTAGCCAGGCATGGTGTGCATATCTGTAATCCTAGTGGCTTGGGAGGCTGAGGCAGGATGACTGCAAGTTCAAAACCTACCTCAGAAACTTAGCGAGGTCCTAAGCAACTTAGCGAGACCCTATCTTAAAATGAAAAATAGAAAGGTCTAGGGATGTGACTCAGTGGTTAAACACTCCTGGAGTTCAATCCCTGGTACAAAAAAATAATAATAATGATTTCTAAAGATGTTCAAGTTCAATTTTTTATTTAGACTATAAATCATAAAGACTGTTTATGTAGTTGAAAGACTGTTGTATGGAGGGATTGTCTTCTTGTTTAGTTACTTACTAGGTTTATGATTAGTACAATTCCCTTAACCTTTATTGAACTAGTTTCTACTTAATAAAGTAGAATAACAGATATTTTGCCTAGCTCACAGAGGTCATGCATCATACTGTGTATCCTTTCATAAGGTATTTGAAAGCTTTTTATATCATTTAGCACTAAAGAAAGTGGTCACAAATACAGGTCCTTAAATGAGCATATCTTTAGTTATGTTTTACAAACATTAGGTAAAAGAGATATAAGCATTTTTTACAGAAGTAAAGGTTGATACTGTTTATATAATCAGTAGTATGTGTCCTATTTAGAGATCATAAAGTAATACTGACATTTGATGGTTTTTCCTTTTGTTTTTTGGTACCAGGGATTGAACCCAGGGTGCTTAACCACTGAGCCACATCACTAACCTTCTTAAAATTTTTTAAAAAATTTTATTTAGGGACCGCATCTTTCTAAATTGCTTAGGGCCTTGCTAAGGCTGGCTTTAAACTCACAATCTTCCTGTGTCAGCCTCCTGAGCCACAGAGATTACAGGCATGCACCACACCACCATGCCTGGCAGACATCTAAATTTTTTTAAAAAAAGAAATGAGGTGTTTGGGGACTCCCTTAGAGGATGGTAGAATAGTGGACTATTGCTGTACAGATTATACTTTTCTTCATAGAAAAGTTAATGCCTCTGTTGTCATTAACATTTGCTTCTGGCACCATGACTTAGATTTTTGGTCTCAAATAAGTGAATTCAATTCAACAACAGTGACTGTGGAAATGGATGGCATTAGAGCAGATTATGCTAAGTGAAGTTAGCCAATCCCCAAAAAACAAATGCTGAATGTCTTCTGATATAAGGGGGGGTGACTCAAAATGGCGTAGGGAAGAAAAGCAGGGAAAGACGATTACCTCTACATAGGGAAGAGGGATGGGAAAGAAAGGGAGGGAGAAGAGAAATTACATGGATGGTGGAAGGAGTCCCTCATCATTATACAAAACACATGTATGAAGATATGAGAAAAAAAAAGAGAGAATAGCATTACCTTAGATTAGGTAGAGAGAAGTGATAGGAGGGGAGGGGAGGAGATGGGGGGATAGGAAGGATAGTAGAATGAAACAGACATTATTATTACTGTGTGTATATATGTGACTACATGACCAATATGATTCTGCAACCTCTACACTCAGAAAAATGAGAGATTATATCCCATCTGATTCAAATGTATGATATGTCAAGGTCATTGTACTGTCATGTGTAACTAATTAAATTAAAACAATAATACAAAAAAAAAAAGAACAGTGACTGTAGCTAGAACAGGGATATTAGCATTCAGTATGATGAACAAATTATATCAACACTCAATTACTGATTCTTTTTACTGAATTTTGCCTTATGCCTATATTGATTATACTCAAAGATATAATTCTTTGAGTATATTATACTCTAAGATATAATTCTTTTATAGAATTCTTACATAGATGAATCAAAATTTCCTACTCATCAGGCCTGGTCTTTCTATTTTTTCTTTCTTTCTTTCTTTCTTTCTTTCTTTCTTTCTTTATTTTTTTTAGTTATAGGTGGACACAGTATCTTTATTTTATTTTTATGTGGTGCTAAGGATCAAACCCAGTGCATGGTAGGTGAGTGCTCTACCTCTGAGCCACAACCCCAGACCAGGCCACGTCTTTCTTTAGAGTGATAAATTTCAATTTCAGTTAATTAAAGGTTGATTTATTAATATAGTATCCTTTATATACAAAAGCAACATTTGAGTATTAGGCTTTGGATAGAAACTCTCCCAGGGATTGCTGGTCTTAGGACCAGTTGAACTGTTGATTGTTATTTACCATGTTCTGAAATCATATTTAGAAAAGTGATTACTATCAATTAATAGGTATTTGTTCTAGGTACAGTATATGCTTGGGAAAGTTGGCTGAAGAAAATAATATATGAATATATTTGTATATTTACAGAAATTACAGAATATTCGCCTTTTATTTTATTTAATATTTCATTATTTTTAAAATCAATGTAGGGTTTAGCTGAAAACAAAAGTACTTTAGGACCTGAGGAAGTTCGTAAATCTGCTCTGACACTGGTTATGGGTGCTCTTGACAATCCAAACCCAATCTTACGGTGTGCAGCAGGGGAAGCTCTTGGAAGAATGGCTCAGGTGGTTGGAGAAGCGACTTTTATAGCTAGAATGGCTCAATATAGCTTTGACAAGTAAGTAAGTCTCTTTACTAACAAGCTTTTAATAATAACTCTACCAGTGAACTACACCCCCAGCTAACCAACTATTTTTATTATTATTTTTTTTTTGACAATACTTGGGATTGAATTCCAGGAGTGTTCTACCTCTGAGATATATTCTCAGTCCTTTATATTTTTTTATTTGGAGAAAGGGTTTTGCTTAGTTGCTGATCTTCCTGCTTCTCCTGAGTACCTGGAATTATGAGCGTGGTCGCCTGACTTAAACAACTATGTTAAATTGAAGCTCTAACTCTTGTAAGGGAGTGAAAAAAGTGAATCACAGTGTAATATTTTCTGATTTCTACAATATTTTCTCTTTTTTATGTGATCTATGAGATAGTTATTACTAGATAAGACTCAATTCTAGAAGCATAATCTTTTTTCCAGATTGAAATCAGCTCGAGATGTTGTTTCTAGAACTGGTCATTCCTTAGCCCTTGGTTGTTTGCATCGTTATGTTGGTGGTATAGGCTCAGGACAACATCTAAAGACCAGTGTCAGCATTTTATTGGCTCTAGCACAAGATGGAACATCTCCTGAAGTCCAGGTAGAGTAGTATTAATTTTTATTACAAAATTTTAAATAATTATTTTAAGAAAATTATTTGCTTTGTAAAATAATAATGACCAATAAGTTGTTTGGAAAAATATGTTGTGTTCTTTCCCTGTTATTTTGTTTTAGGTGTCTTATTTGTAATAGTATATAACAAGATTTTGCTTTTCAGTCTAACCTTAAAGTCTGCCTTATTTTGGGAATTAACTCCATTTACATATACTCTTTCAAACATATTTTATTTTTATTATTTGTTGTTCTTTGTACATTTTTCTTCTTTTTTGGATTTCTTTACATTTGATTGATCAATTTTGTTTCAACTTACTATCCTTCTCTCTCTTTTTTCCTATTACCGTAGCCCAGGTTCTGGGTCATTCATTGAATCTTCTGTTTTATTTCTTGAATTTGTTTTGTTTTTGTGGTTTCTTCTTAAACATTTTATACATAAGTAAATATAACTACAGTAAGAATCATGAGCATGTGGGAAAATATACAATCATCATTTGCCGTTTTACATTGATGTGCCCCAAATTATTATGAGTATATGCATATAATAATTCAGTATACTCAATTCAGTTACTTCAGTTCTTCCTTACAACTAAAATAAAGTTAAATTTTATTCTAGACATGGTCTCTTCATTCGCTTGCTTTGATAGTGGATTCTAGTGGCCCAATGTATCGAGGATATGTGGAACCAACTTTGTCTCTAGTTCTTACCTTGCTGTTGACTGTTCCACCTTCACATACAGAAGTTCATCAGTGTTTGGGTAGATGTTTGGGTGCTATAATAACTACAGTTGGCCCTGAACTACAAGGTAAGTAAATTCATTTTAAGGTAAAGAAACTAGGCAGATAATTTACTGTCTTTTGATTTCCTGAATGTGTCCGTCATGTTGTTTCAAAACATTTTTTTATAATAATAATTACTATCTACTGACTATTTGGGTTTTCCAAAGGCCTGGTACTCAACTTTGTACATGTGTGATTTTTAAAAAATATTTATTTTTTAGTTGTAGTTGGACACAAATACCTTTATTTTTATTTATTTTTATGTGATGCTGAGGATGGAACTCAGGGCCTCATACTTGCAGGGTGAGTGCTTCACCTCTGAGCCACAATCCCAGCCTGTGATTTTTTTTTTAATACCTCCAAAAAACCTATGACATGACAGTATTTTCAAGGTTTGAATACAGAAAATATATTTAAATGGAATTGTACTTGGGGCCCCATGGAAACAAAGATAAAAATGGAGTTCTTTGGGTCTGGAGTGCTATGCACTTATCTTCATGGACTTTTGCTTCGCTTTTTTTGAACCCTAAGGGTCAGGACCATAGTTTGCAAAGCCACTGCCATAAATTAGATAATATCATTCTAGAAGGAGGCAAGCTCAGAAATTATTTGTTCAGAATTATTCAACATATGAGTGACATATGTATGATCCTGAAACTTACATTCTTACACTCAGGACTAATTCTACTAATATCTAAATTATATGCTCAAATCAGTAAATTATTGTGAATGTATCCTGAATATATAAACCACTTTGAGAATTTTCCCTTTTACCCTCTACCATTTTTTAATTAAATGAAATAAATTATTAAATTTTATTTAATTCTGACAAAAATTCAGATAGGTGTTAACTCCATCTTACAGATGAAATGCTAAGGCTGAGACACATTAAGAACTTTCCCAAGGTTTTATATCTATGATTATATGATTTCCATGTTTGATCTTTATATGTATATAAAATTATTTTACTTTAGAAAAAAATTAATTCACCTATATTTGACTATTAAATTATTTAGACAGTATAATAAACTGTCATTAATTTTCTTAAGAAAGCTGGATTTGAAATAATTATATAATAAAAGTAATAATGTTGGTTGAACAGAATGAGAATCTGGCTCTTTCAAATAAAGCAATGATGATTGTAAATCATAGTATAATTTATCAGAGAATAAATATAAATTTAGTTAGCTCTAAGAGAGATGTAAATCCAACTACAGTTGTGTTTTGAAATCATTTCTGTGGACTTGTCAGACTTTTTGTTTTTAAAACAATCTGAATAGAAATTGGAAGAAGATATTATTTAGAAGATAATTATTTTCTAGGAATGTTTTTTGTGATACTAATCAAATAATTATATTCTACATTTTCTAAAAGGGAATGGAGCGACAATTTCTACAATTCGTTCCTCTTGTTTGGTGGGTTGTGCAATAACGCAGGACCATTCAGACTCTCTGGTTCAGGCAGCTGCCATATCTTGCCTTCAGCAGCTCCACATGTTTGCACCACGACATGTCAACCTGTCCAGTCTTGTTCCTAGCCTTTGTGTAAGTATAAAGCTGTTTCATTCATGAATTAATTTAGGGAGCCTCCACATTTCTTTCCCAAAATATCAATCTGGATCCAAACAAAAGATTTAAGTTTACAAAGTTGTGAATCTAGGGTTTCAGCTTCAGTAGTCATTTTATGACTATTAATATTATTCAGGAGTTTTCATTTTTGCCTGTTTTTTTAGTAATACCTTTTTATTTATTGATTTTTTTAAAGAAATAAATGACTGCAGAATGCATTACAATTCTTATACAGCACAATTTTTCATATCTCTGGTTGTAATAAAGTATGTTCACACCAATTTGTGTCTTCATACATGTACTTTGGATAATGATATCTATCACATTCCACCACCCTTGCTAATCCCTTGCCCTCTCCTTTCCCCTCCCACCCCTCTGCCCTTTCTAGAGTTCGTCTATTCCTCCCATGCTCCCTGATCCCTACCCCACTATGAATCAGCCTCCTTATATCAGAGAAAACATTCGGCATTTGTTTTTTGGGGATTGGCTAACTTCACTTAGCATTGTCTTCTCCAACACCATACATTTACCTGCAAATGCCATGATTTTATTCTCTTTTATTGCTGAGTAAAATTCCTTTGTGTATATATGCCACATTTTTTTAATCCATTCATCCACTGAAGGACATCTAGGTTGGCTCCACAGTTTAGCTATTGTGAATTCTGCTTCTATAAACATTGATGTGGCTGTGTCCCTGCAGTATGCTGTTTTTAAGTCTTTTGGGTATAGACCAAGGAGAGGGATAGCTGGGTTAAATGGTGGTTTCATTTGCAGATTTCTAAGGAATCTCCATACTGCTTTCCATATTGGCTGCACCAATTTGCAGTCCCACCAGCAATGTATGAGTGTACCTTTTTCCCTACATCCTCATCAACACTTATTGTTGTTTATCTCCATAATAGCTGCCATTCTGAGTGGAGTGAGATGATACCTTAAGAGTAGTTTTGATTTGCATTTCTCTAATTGCTAAAGATGATGAACATTTTTTCATATATTTGTTGATTGATTGTATATCCTTTTCTGAGAAGTGTCTGTTCAGGTCCTTGGCCCATTTGTTGAATGGGTTATTTGTTTTTTTGGTGCTTAGCTTTTTGAGTTCTTTATATACCCTAGAGATTGTTGCTCTATCTGATGTGTGAGGGGTAAAAATTTGCTCCCACTATGTAGGCTCTCTGATCACCTCACAGATTGTTTCTTTTACTGAGAAGAAACTTGTTAGTTTAAGTCCATCCCATTTATTGATTCTTGGTTTTAATTCTTGTGCCATATTAAGGAAGTTGGGGCCTAATCCCACATGATGGAGATTAGGGCCTACTTTTTCTTCTATTAGATGCAGAGTCTCTGGTTTAATTCCTAGATCATTGATCTACTTTGAGTTGAGTTTTGTGCATGGTGAGAGATAGGGGTTTAATTTTATTTTGTTGCATATGTATTTTCAGTTTTCCCAGCACCATTTGTTGAATGCTATCTTTTCTCCAATGCATGTTTTTGGCACCTTTGGCTAATATAAGATAATTATAATTTTGTGGGTTAGTCTCTGTGTCCTCTATTTTGTACCATTGGTCTACTAGTCTGTTTTGGTGCCAATACCATGCTGTTTTTGTTTGGCTTCATTGTGGGACTTATGGGATGTTTGCCTAGTTGTGAGATTTTCTCCAATACTAGTAAACAACTTAGGTGAAGCCATTAAGAAACTAGAGACTTTGATAAATTTATAGTTGGAATTTGGTCATGTAAAATAGATTAAATGGCCACAGGATAAGGGAGACAAGACAGTTCTGAAATGATGGACTGTGAAGTCTCATTTGGATAGGGAGAAGGGTAAAGACAGGAGAAGGCTAATATATGTGGAGAAAGAAAGTCACTACAGTTGTAACCATGGGAGGATATATATTGAAGGTGAAAGGAGGGAAACATTATCCAGGATAAAGTGAGGGAACTGAAAGGCCAAGATATTAGATGCTAAATCTGGTGTAGTAAATTTAGCTTTCCACAACATGATTTGTTCCTATTTTATTATAGATTAAGATGAATTCAGTCAGCCCAGACTCTCAAGGAGTCTGAGCCAGCCACAGGGCAAAACTGCCACAGTCTTGGCTGGGCACAGAATCACGAGCCACCACACACCTTGTAGATTCAAACAGCAATTCTTTATTCCCGAACTCACACGGGCCTCTACACACACGTCCTGGGGAAATCCCAGTTCTGCCGCTGCCCAATTCACCTACTCCACGAGGCTTTCTTTTCCAATATACTTTCTGAATCTCATGAGAACTCAACGGGAGTTCAGGTAGCAGGAACGCCCTATTTCCAGCAGCAATAATCTTCAACCTCCAACTTCCCTAAAACCCATATTGTCTTAAACCGGGAACGCCCTAAACCCAAGGACCAGGATACTTCCTCAAACCTGATCAGCTCTAAACCCGGATCGCCCTGGTCCTTGAGCAAGGTCACCTTACATGCAATGTCAACAGCGAAATTCCAAGGCAAGTCCATTTAACATGGGGTACGCTGGCAAGGAAATTTCGATGCGTCATTCCTTCTTGGCAATGGCCCTCAGCACAAAACCAAATCCATGTGAAATGTTCACAAAGAACATCCACAAAGAAAATGATCAACTGCCAGTATACATTAGATGGCACTCTTTAGCAAGATATTAAGCATCCTGCCAAAAGCCTGGTTTGATGTAAGCTCCAAAGGTATAGATAGTAAATCTTGAGTAAGATGGACTGGACTTATCATATACCTGATACAGCTTAGGCAGCTGACCAAGGTGATGAAGACTCAAATATCCAATCCTAGGTTGTCTGATTCCTCCATTTTTTTTTTTTTTTTTTAGTACCAGGAATTGAACCCAGATGTGCTTAACCATGGAGCTGTATCCCCAGCCCTTTTTTACATTTTATTTAGAGATGGGGTCTTGCTGAGTTGCTTAGAGCCTTGCTAAGTTGCTGAAGCAGGCTTTGAACTCATGAACCTCCTGCCTCAGGCTCCCAAGCCACTGGGATTACAGGTGTACGCCACCATGCCCAGCATCCATTTTTTTTTTCCTCCTTAAATAATTAGCCTGTGGAGGTTGATCTGATACAGTGGAGAACATTTAAGAGGATAAAGTAGGGCTGGGGATGTGGCTCAAGCGGTAGCACGCTCGCCTGGCATGCGTGCGGCCCGGGTTCGATCCTCAGCACCACATACCAACAAAGATGTTGTGTCCGCCGAGAACTAAAAATAAATATTAAAAATTCTCTCTCTCTCTCTCTCTCTAAAAAAAAAAAAAAAGAGGATAAAGTAATGACATGGATTTGTTTACCTCAGTGGAGCTTATCAGTAAGCCACAGGGAACACTGTGTGTTAACACAGGATAATGTCTCCAAACTGATTCCCTTAATGGAACACCTAGGGTCTTGTTACAAAGCATATTGGATCATCTTCCTGAACCTTTCCAGAAGACTAAGTAGTGAGATTATAGTCATCTGGTGGAAAGGAGGTGGTATACCAGACTGAAGATGAGAAAATGGGCATTCAAGTGGATGTCTTGTTTGAATAGCACCAAAAGCCTCTCATGCTGTATTCATTAACTAGATTGTTAGATGCTCTGAAAAATAGTTTACACTTGGGTTCCTCCAGATTAATGAAATTAATTCAGATTTTTATAAGTTTCATGTTCATTTCTACTCAGTCATTGCCACCAAAAATGATTATATTATCTGACACCATATGTAATACCTAAAACAAATAAAATGTGATTTTTTTAGCATATGCGTTAAGATGCATTTCACTATAGTAATCTTGATTAAATGATCTAGAAATATTAAAATATATGAACTATTCAATAGAGCTATTCAAATGTATTTTTTGAAGAACAAGTACCATTCTGAATTATTATAATTTCTGTCCTGGCAGGCAACTTTTTCTATCGTGTGACCATAGGTATTCATTCTCTTGTCCTGACATAATCACTTCTGCATATAGGCATTTAGGTCATCTGGGATAATTTTAGGAATTGTCAATGTGAGAATTTGAAATTTATTTTTGTGATTAAAAAAGTCTTCTATTTTTTTTCTCTTAAGATTTCTTTTTGGGGGAGGGTATTACATCATTCCAAATAAGCATAAGATGGCACAGAATGTTATTATATATGGCCAAGAACATAAAGTTGCCATTGCTGCAGTTTTTCCATTGACATGAATTAGAACAACTAGAGTTTACAATTATAATTATAGGCATTTATTTTTTTATTATTCAAGCCTAGTTTAGGTTGAAAATGTAGAATATAAGTACAAGATGCATATATGTGTATATAAACTATTTATATACGGTTTGGTTTGATTGTCCAACATGGTAGGACCCAAAAGCCACAAACAGAAAAGCATAGCAAGGCACATTGCTAGCCTGGGGAAAGATCAAAAATTGAAATATGATTTCTACTGAATTTGTATCACTTTCACACCATTGTAAATAAAAAATTACTAAATCAAACCATTTTAAGTTGGGAACTATTTATATAGACAAATGGAACACAATTGGTTGTCCAGAATTGGATTCACACATGTATGGTTTTAATTATTTATGGCTATGGCACCATTAAAACTTGCTGTAGAAAGGATTATCTTTTCAAGAAATTCAGGGATTGTAAGATATCATCTATTGTACCTTGCATCTGTAACATCACAGATGTTAAAATGAGAAAGAAAGGGCTGGGGATGTGGCTCAAGCGGTAGCGCGCTCGCCTGGCGTGCGTGTGGCCCGGGTTCGATCCTCAGCACCACATACAAAGATGTTGTGCCCGCCAATAACTAATAAATAAATAAATATTTTTAAAAAAAAGAGAAAGAAAAATATATCTCTGGAAGCACATGCCTGTAATTCCAGCAACTCCAGAGGCTGAGACAGGAGGATGACAAGTTTGAAGCCAGCTATAAGATTTTAAAGAGATCCTGTCTCAAACAATTAAATTAAGGACTAGGGGTGTAGCTCAGTGGACAATCAAACCAAACCGTATATAAATATCTGTGGTTCGTTCAATCCCCAGTAGTAAGAAGAAAAAAAAAAAAAAGGATGTTTCAGAATACCTGAAATGGAAATTTTGAAAACATATTGTAAACTATAGAGTGTCTTATTTCTTTTTCTTTGTATCTTTTTCTTTGTTGAGGGTATTTTCTTAGAATTTTTTGTAATTGTTATTACTTGTAGTGTTCTATTTCTTGTGTGCTTTACTCCTTAATGTTTTTTTTTGAGAGAGAGAATGAATTTTAATATTTATTTTTTAGGTTTTTTTTCGGCGGACACAATATCTTTGTTTGTATGTAGTGCTGAGGATCAAACTTGGGCCACACGCATGCCAGGCGAGCGCGCTACCGCTTGAGCCGCATGCCCAGCCCTGCTCTTTGATTCTTTCAGCAATTATGTAAGATACATGAGGTGAACATTGTCCCTATTATTAGGACTGGAGCTGGGGCTCGGTGGTAGAGCACTTGCCTAGCATGTGTAAGGCACTGGGTTCGAACCTCAACACCACATAAAGATAAACAAATAAAATAAAGGCATTTTGTTTATCTATAATTGCCAAAAATAAATAAATAAATAAATAAATAAAGCAGAGATTTTTTTTTTTAATAGACCAAATGACTTATTTTTCCCATCTGATAAGACCGTGGTTGAACTTTCTAGTTATACAGTATTGGAAAGTTTGAAAATATCTTTCTTTTTAGGAAGAGAAGTAGATAAAACATTTTGTTGATAAAAGTCTATCAGGTTTTCTCCCTCAGTTTTCTTTTTTCTTAATAGTTGGTATAGATTTCATGAACTATGATTTTTTAATACAAATGTATCTTGAGTTAGCAACACCATATTAATACATAAGAATAACACTACCTAGCATTGTGAAGTGGTTGTATATTCTGCTCTAACCCCCATCATCATGGCTAGGACTCTTTCTGAAATACTTTATTTGCTTCTTTGCTTAGAAAGCAAAGCATGGAACATAATTTAATGTTTTCTTGATGAGTCAGATGTGTAGTAATAATTAATACTTAATGTTTATTGAGTAGCTACCTCGTACCAGAGAATGTTATAAGCATTTTACTTGTATTAACTCACCTATTTTCACTATATTTATGTGAAGAATTACTATTCCCATTTTTTTTTTAAAGAGAGAGTGAGAGAGAGGGGGACAGAGAGAGAGAGAATTTTAACATTTATTTATTTTTTCTTAGTTCTCGGCGGACACAACATCTTCGTTGGTATGTGGTGCTGAGGATCGAACCCGGGCCGCACGCATGCCAGGCGAGCGTGCTACCGCTTGAGCCACATCCCCAGCCCCACTATTCCCATTTTATGCATGGGCAAATCCAGGACCATGTAGGAAGAAGTGACAGAGGAGGCAGGATTCAAATTCAGACTGGCATCTGAGCCTGAACCTTAACCATTGTGCTCTGCTGTTCCATATATATATATATGGAGCACAATGGTTAATATATATATATTTCATCTATTAGAATGTACTGTATTGATTCTTTTAGGAACTTTTCAGATAAAAAAATTCTGTATCAAAACATTCTGTTTGAAGTTATTTTCAAATGTTTATATTTGCTTGATTATTTTTCATCTAAATAAACACTCTTTTGCTTTCAGTTTTTACTATATGCTCTATCCCTTAACTTTTCATTCACTACATTTGATTTTTATATACTTACAAAATTTGCATGACAAAGTTTAGTGGGACCATTTATAAAATAAGAAGTGTAAAAGATCCTTCTAGATTTTCATCTAGACATAGTGCATAGATCTTGGCACAGTTATTTTGACTACTAACATTTTTTGTATATCTTACTGGCATTATTATTTTACCAAAATATGATTATTTGGCTATAGTTGAAATAACAGAGGTTATTTAATTAGGAGCCTCTTCACAAGTAATGTGCTCACATATGTTCATTGGGGAAGTGAACTTAAAGAACTACCACTTAAAAACATTCCCTGAAATTGTTATGATTCACAGGTACACTTATGTAGTTCCCATTTGTTACTTCGACGAGCAGCTGTGGCATGTCTCCGGCAACTTGCACAAAGAGAAGCAGCTGAAGTATGTGAATATGCCATGAGCCTCGCAAAAAATGCAGGGGACAAAGAGAGCAGTGGTGCTAGTAAGTTCTCTTACTGGTCGATACTGTTTTTTTTTGCTTAAGTACTTTCTCATTTCAAATAACCTCAAAATTATCAGATTTGAAATCCAGGACTTAACCCTCACTGTTAGATTTAATTTTAACCCCAAATATATGTAAACTAGAGACCATAGTTAAATTTTATCTCTGTGCAGCTGGTTTTGTTGCTCTTGTGAATTTACATGAAAAATTTGATCTTTACCATAATTGTTATCTATAGCATACAGCGAAATTCCATGCAAATTGATCTGTAAAAATTATTTTTCAGATGTCAGTCCTTTTGCACCTGGGGTTAGTTCTCGAAGCGATATCCATTGCCGGCACCAAGGTGTTAATATAACAGAAACTGGTCTTGAGGGACTTCTTTTTGGGATGCTTGATCGAGAGACAGATAGAAAATTATGTTCTGATATACATGACACGTTGGGACATATGCTTTCTTCATTGGCAGTAGAGAAACTTTCTCATTGGTTAATGCTTTGTAAAGATGTCCTGGCAGCTTCTAGTGGTACGTATATAATGTTTAAAATAATGAAAATTGTTTTTATTTTTGTTAAGTAGATGTAGATATTTATATACACACATATATATATACACATATATAAGTATATATGAATATACAAGTGTACATCCTACATAAATATAAGCTTACATTTTAAAGTACTTGCTGGGTACAATGGCACACACCTGTAATCTCTGCCACTGGGGAGGCTGAACCAGGAGGATCACAAATCTGTGGCCAGCCTGGGCAATTTAATGAGACCTTTTCTCAAAATAAAAGTTAGACCTTTCTCAAAATAAAACAGGGTTAGGGCTTTAGTTCAGTGGTAAAGCACTTACCTAGCATACATGAGGCTCTGGTTCATTTCCCAGTAATGAAAAGAAAAAAAGAGTACTAATAGTTTTTAATCCCTGTAAAAATATTGAAGGTCAAATTATATTACAAACTAATAATCTTTCTTTAGTTTTTATAAAATGTATTTCAAAAGCTTTTTCAAGTTCAAATTAAATTTTTGTATATAAAAATCTCAACATGTAGTACAAAACAATGTGTGAAACTATTGAAATACATGTGTATTTTGCATTAAAGTAATTTATGATATCCTTTATTAGATTTTTAATTATTTTCTTAAAAAAGCTTGCCAGTTCTACTGTTTTCCAAAGTGAGAATTGATGTTGTTTCTAAAGCATCATGTTTGCTGTAGATAAGGTGTTATATATTCTTTCTTTCTGTTACAGATATGAGTACTGCAACTCCCTTAAGTGGTGGAAAAGATGAAGAATCTGAAAAGAAAGATGAGATGGACGATGATACCATGTTTACCACACTAGGCGAGGAAGATAAATCAAAACCTTTTGTGGCACCTCGCTGGGCCACTCGAGTATTTGCTGCTGATTGCCTGTGTCGAATCATCAATTTATGTGAAAACGCAGACCAGGCTCACTTTGATCTTGCCATGGCACGTTCTGCTAAACTACGAAACCCTACAAGTAAATTTAATACTAGTACTTCTTTTCCTCAAAGCATTTTTATAGGTTTGAGATATTTAACAATTATCTAGCATATTTTAGACTGTGCCTTTAATTTGTTGTAAGTTGCTATGCCTTTTATCTTTGTTTTCTGTCCCCTACATGCTGTCCATCCCTATTTGAAAAGTAAGTTGAAGGCATCCAAAGGCAGACATGTCTGTCTGTCTGTCTATCTATCTATCTATCTGTCTGTCTATCATTTGCCCTCAGTATAATGATGGCAGCAACTTATGTTTCTTCAGTTCATTGTCTTGGTTGTAGCATTTCCATGTAAAAGAGATGATTAAACTTTAAGATGCATAAATAAAAGGAGCTTTGCAGTCCCAGCCATGGAGACTGTCAGAATTCATGAATGCCATAGCCAATTTCAAACGCTTAGATTTCAGCAATACTATTAGGTATTTTTGAAAAGTTGAAAGTTTTTTGATTTCAGAAACCTCTCACTGCTTTTTATCTTTTGTAAATCATTTATACCATACATCCTCTGCATGAGATATCATAGGAAATTCACAAAATGATCATCAGGTCCATGCCAATAAAACCTTCATTTTCCAGTTGAGGAGACCCAGAGATGCTAAGACATGGTCAAGAGGCTCCTGTCTTGTGCTTTGTTGTCTTTCCATCACCCTCTCATTTTTTAAATATCCAAAGACAAATTATATGTGTTAAAAACATTGAAGTCTATAAATTAAAATGCTTCTTATGTTATTTCATTGTATACAAGAACCAGCAGAGCTGATGTGGTGGCATATGCCTGTATTCCAAGCAGCTCAGAAGGTTGAGGCAGGAGGATTGTGAGTTCAAAGCCAGCCTTAGCAACTTATGGAGGCCCTAAACAATTCAAGTGAGACCCTGTCTCTAAATAAAATATTAAAAGGGCTGGGGATGTGGCTCAGTGGTTAAGTGTCCCTGGGTTCAATTCCCTCTGGTACTCTTCAGAAAAAACAAAAAGAAGCAGAGCTCATGAATAGATATTTTTAAAAGGTAAAATAAATAGATTTTACAAAAAATAAAGTAATAGTACATAATGTATAAAATGTGAATCTTAATATAGGATACCAGAAAAGTACAACATGTCATGAAATAGTATCTTTATTCTTGTCATTGTTTAGCAAATATTTGCTGAATCCTATTCTTTATGTACATTGGAGATACAAAGAAGAAAAACAGAGAGGTTGGCTTATGAGTCTGGTAATTATGGTGTGTCCCAATAGTGGTGTAACAGATAATACTTTGGGAACATTAAAAAAGGTCATTTATTTCCTGAAAAGTCAGAGAAGATCTCAGAGGGGAGATTATTCTGATGTTGGGTTTTAAAGGCAAAGAAAGGTTTTCTAGGTTAAAAGAGACTGCTTGTATTAGTTTTCTGTTGCTGCTGTAGCAAGTGACTACAACTTTGGTTCAACATAACATGAGTTTATTACCTTATAGCTCTGTAGGTCAAAGTCTCACTGTGTTAAAGCAGGCTGGGCTCCTTTTGGAGGCATTGTGGGGAACTCTGTTCCCTTCCTAGCTTTTGTATACTGCCTACATTCTTTGCCTTGTGGGCCTTTTTCTTTTTGTTTACAGCCAGCAGTGTTGAGTCTCTGTGACACTTCTTCAGTCATTACTCTATTTGACTATAGCCAGGAAAGGTCATGGTTCCTTTTGTTTTCTTTTGGGGGTCAGGTTGAACCTAAGGCGTCATGCATGCCAGCCAAACACTCTACCACTAAACTACACCCCAACTCAGATTCTGCTTTTAAGCACTGTGTGATTTGACTAGGCCCAACTGAATAATTTAGGACCATCTCTGTATCAAGATCCATAACCTTAGTCCCATCTGCAAAGTCCCTGTTGCCATGTAAGGTAACATATTCACATGTTCTAGGGTTAAGGTGTAGACATCTTTGGGCACCATTATTCTGCTTTACCATACTAGCTTATTAAAAGCAGAAGAAATAAGAATTTTTAAAATTTTAGATTCATAATTGTGCAAACTGTACTTTAGGAATAGTGAAAATTCTTGGGTTATTTTTCTTTGCTTTATACTTCTTAACTATTTTCTCATTTTGTCTTATTGTTCTTTTATCTGCATTCTTAAAGATGTTCAAAAGCTTTCCTTTTATATGTGTTTTATTCTTTTCTCTGTAGGGAATCTGAAGTCTGTTTTTATGTATTTAGTTTCTTATAATTTTTCTGTATTTCTCCCACCTCCATTATATTATAATTTCACTTTTAAGGTTTTATATTCTTATTCCTTAGCAACCGTCAGGTTTTTCTTTTTTTTATCCTATTGGGAATTCCAAATGGTTTTCTAAATTTTATTATGGTTTTATAGAAAATTGTTAACAGAGTTTAGCTCGTTCTTTGAATCTTCAGATTCTTTCTTTTCCCTTTTTATGTTTTCTTCAATGACTTACTTGTTAATATAAAAGAAAATATATAAGAGAAAGAGAAAATATAAAAGGGAAAGGGAAGAGTGCTCTCCATATTTGGATTTGCTCACCGTGTGGTACTGTGTGTGGATGGTGGATGGATTGCCTATGCTCTCTGTCTTTGTTCACTGGGGACTTCACAGCTGCAGCTGGATAGTAAGCTGATCTAACAGCTCCCCACCTCCATTCTGCTCTCTAATGTGCTTTCTTCTGCTGGAAGAAATAGGACCCATTCTAATTCTGAATGGTCATGGAAGAGTCTGTGGAAAAATGTAGACTCACGGCATGTGCTATCCAGGCTCTTTCTGTGGCATTTCCACCTCCCTGTCTTCCTATCTAATGTACTTTAGTTGCAGAGAACTCCTGTTCCCAAAATGTAGGAAACTTCTATTGGCCTCCTATTTTTCTCACCATTTTGGAGTTTGTACCCAGGCCTCCTTCCTATTCCCACTCTTCAGGAGTTCATCTCCTTAGTATTTTAAAAAAAAGTGGTCACAACTTGAGGAATGTTAAAGACAGAAATGCCTTTAGATTGCTGGGCAAAGCATCTCTGTCAGTCCAGGGACAATTGCCTAGCTTTTGGTTTGATATATGGATATAGTTAGACTGTGAATTAGGTGACAGAGAGTTCAGGAGGAATAATAAGCCTTTTATGTACTTTTAGGTTGTATAATATGAGTAAACCTTTGTTAATCCAGTTCCTTCTGCCTTGGAAATTCCTCCCAAATTCTGGTTTACTGTTGTTGTTGCCTCTCTTAGGTGAGGAATTATTAAGGCTTTTAGCCAAATGTTTTACCCACTCTACTTGCTCCTGACCTAAAACCAATAGATATTACAACATTTAAATTTGAGATTCTGAAATTGGTATTTTATGTAGGCATATGAAAAAAATTGAAGATATCCTTTACAATAATAACAACTAAAACTTATTTAAATAGGATATGATATGTCAAGAGCTTTGTAATGTTGTGAACAACCAATAAAAAAAATAATAAATAAATAAATAAATAGGTACTGTTTGGGGATCTGGTTGAGCCACAGAATTGCCACTGCTTCAAAAAGACTATGAGAACCTTAGAGCTTCCTGAATGTTTTAGTCAGCTTTTTTGCTACTGTGACTAAAAGACCTGACCAGAACAATTTCAGGAAGAAAAGTTTATTTGGGGGCTCACAGTTTCAGAGGTCTCAATCCATATACAGTAGGTTCCATTCCTCAGGGCTCGAGGCAGAAGAATGTGGCAGAGGGAAGTGGCTCACATGATGATCAGGAAGCAGAGAGATTCCACTGACCACATACAAAATATATACTCCAAACCCACACCCCCAATGACCCACCTCCTCTGGCCACACCCTAACCACCTTTAGCCCCACTCAGTTAACCCCATCATATGATTATTCACTGATTGGATTAAGTTTACTGTGGTCCGGTCATTTCTCTTGTAAACCTTCTTGCATTGCCTCACACAAAAGCCTTTGGGGGACACATCACATCGAAACTATAACACTGGAGAATACTTGAATTTGATACATTCTTTAGATAATTTGTGTTGCTATGTCTTTTAAATTCACTGATCTTTCATATCTAATCTCTATTAATCTTATCCAGTTTATTTTTTTTCTTTTTTTATTTCTGACTTTCATTTCTCCCTTTATCATGTTCATGCTGTCCTTGTCTTTTTTCAGTATAAGAAGCATATTTTTGGGGGGGCTGGGATGTGGCTCATGTGGTAGCGCGCTCGCCTGGCATGCGTGCAGCCCGGGTTCGATCCTCAGCATCACATACAAACAAAGATGTTGTGTCTGCCGAAAACTAAAAAAATAAATATTAAAATTCTCTCTCTCTTTCTCTCTCTCTCTCTCTTTAAAAAAAAAAAAAAAAGAAGCATGTTTTTTAAAAGTAATTCACTGTCTGGGGCTGAGAATGTCACTCAGTGGTGGAATGTCTCCTTAGCATGTGTGAGACCCTGGTTTGGATCTTAAGCACCACAAAAAATAAAAAATACCTGGGTGTGGTGGTGCACACCTGTAATCCAGTGGCTCAGGAGGCTGAGGCAGAAGATCTTGAGTTCAAAGCAAAAGTGAGGCACCTAAGCAACTCAGTGAGACCCTGTCTGTAAATAAAATACAAAATAGGGCTGGGATGTGACTCAGTGGTTGAGTGCTCCTGAGTTCAATCCCCAGAACCAAAAAAGAATAAAATAATAATAAAAAGAAAAAATAAATTCCCTGTTTGTTAAGTTTATTTTCTTTTTCAATTTTAATCTGTCCCTATTTATCATTTTTTTTTCTTTTTGTTATGAGACATATTTTCCTATGTCTTTGCATGCTTGTAATTTTTTATGTTAGTGTTGGATTTTTCTGTGGTCTTTCAAATAGTATTAGTCTTTGTTCTGGGATGTAGTCAAATTACAATATTTTGTGTCATGTGAGTTCAAGACTTGCTTTTAAGTAAGATCCAGGCTAGCCTTTTACTCTTAGGCTGAAAGAAACAAAATTTATCCTTTCACATCTATTTTTCACAAAATTGTCCTCATCTTGTGAATTTGAGTTTCCTGTCTACAAATCTGAGTTTTTCTAAAGTATGAACTGGCAAAGTATAGCCTGCAGTACAAATCCAGCCTGCAGCCTGTTTTTGTAAATAAAGTTTATTAGAATAACACACTCATTTCCATATATATTGTCTGTGTTTGCTTTTATACTGTCACAGCAGAGTTGAGTAGTTGTATAGAGGTAGTATGCCTTGCAAAGCCAAAAATACTTTTTATCTTATCCTTTACAGAAAAAGTCGCTCACCCATTCCTTTTTTTTTTTTTTTTTGTAGTTATAGAGGGACCCAGTGTCTTTATTTTGTTTATTTATTTTTATGTGGTGCTGAGGATCAAACCCAGTACTTCACATGTGCAAGGCAAGCGCTTTGCCACTGAGCCACAACCCCAGCCCACCCATTCTTAAAGAATCACAAACTCATTAGGTAAAGTTATACTAATCAAGTATTTTACTTCAGATGTCATTGTACATCCTGTATTCATCTATATTAATGAATTAACACAGTATATTAACACAGATGGTTTTTAGGTTTAGCACTGTTCTGGGAAGATTAATATGGAAGTTTTCTTGAAACAATAAATATCTTGTTTTTAAAAACATCATAAAATATGTAGGTCAAAAGAGCAGTTAATAGAATTTATTTTGTATTTTTTATGTTATTACACTAATTTTTGAAAGTTTTCCTTTTTGCATTCTATTTTTATTTTTAGATGACCTCTTAGTACTCCATCTCTCTGACCTGATTCGAATGGCATTCATGGCTGCAACTGATCATAGCAACCAGCTGCGGATGGCTGGGCTTCAGGCACTTGAAGACATTATCAAGAAGTTTGCATCTGTGCCTGAGCCAGAATTTCCAGGTCATGTGATTCTGGAGCAGTATCAAGCTAATGTGAGATTTTTCTATTTATTTAGAAATTTAAAATTGATCTTTTGAGGGCTCATTAAAAGAGTGACCCTGGAAGAATATGTTTAGAACTGTAATCTATTTTTTTCATGTAGGATGCTTATCTTTACTTCCATGGTCTGTTTCATAGTTTCAGTCAGCCCACAATTGAAGAAAGAATAGTGTCAAACTGTTGTCACTATTTTTAAGTTTTGATAGCATATTAGTGATAAAACTAGAATAGAAATTCCAGCCTAGTTTTCCAGTCTTGTGGTTAGATATTTAGCCATGCCATTTAAAAGACAAAAGGAACATTCACAGGAGTGTTGTGGTTTTGCTGCCATTATTTTTATGTGCTAAGTCTTGATAAGTAGGTTTAGAAATAAAAAGCAATTTCCTCTTATATGCTGAAGGACAAATTAGCTCTTAATAACTGCAGCTGAATGTGTTACTGAAACAATTAGATTCTTTGAAAATACTTCTTATTTCATTCTAAATAGAGATAAAATTTATTTTCCTGAAATTTATATACTCATTATATTTTTCAGAAGAAGCATAGTAAACTAATTATGGCAAAGAAAGAGGGGGGCATTATGTGAAGATTTTAAAAATGTGGTTAGCAAATGAAGTAGAAATATCTTTTTACTGTAACTATGCCAAAATCTTGGTTTCAGGTATACCACACTTTACCTAAAAGCTATGCTTGTACACAAAATAAAATCCATGAATAATACATATTCCATTGTTTTTCCATTACAAGTACAGGTGAAGAAGTTACAGTTTCTAGCCCACTGGCTATTGAAAATCTGTATACAATTGTTTACTCCCTCATAGAAAGAGGGTCTTTAAAAAAAGGAAAAAAAAACCTTTTAACTTATAAATAATTTCAAATGAAAAGAAATGTTGCAAGAGTAATACAGAAACTATTTTACACCCTTTATTGATACTTGCCAGCTGTTAATTTTGACTCATTTATTTGAATGGTGACTGTCTTCCTCCCTGCCTCATCTCTCTTTCTCTTTTTGTATTCATATAGACACACAATTTTTTCCTAGACTATTTAAGAGTAAATCATTTAAATCTTGCGCTTTTACCCTTAAAACACTTCGGTCTGTATTTCCAAAGGACGAGAACATTGTCTTACGTAACTACAGAACATTTATTAACCTCAGGATATTCAACATTGATCTACTACTTACATAATCTATTATGTTCCAGTTTTGTTAATTGACCCAAAAGCCTCTTTTATAGTATTTTTTCCTACTCTGGTACAGGATCCAATACCACATGTTGTGATTAGTTGCCTTGTGTCTTTAATTACAGGGAAGGACTTTTGATCCATTCCAAACTACTGTTTTGTTTTGTTTTTTTCTTTTGTGTGTGTGTGTAGTACTGGGGATTGAATCCAGGGCCTTGTGCAGGTGAGGCAAGCATTCTACCAACTGAGCTATATCCCCAGCCCCAAAATACTGTCAATACTGTTAGACATGTTGATACTGTTAGTGACTGAATCTCAATCAGGGAAGAAATCTCAACTGAGGAGTTGACAGCATCTAATCCCTTTATTCAACTCATACACATTAAATCTATTGATACATCTGAGAATCTATGACTGACATTGCTTATTTAAAATTAAACGTCATATTCCTTTACTTATTAACATAACAACAATGCATAAACTAATATTTCTGAGTAATCTTCTAAAGCATTTATTTCTGAGGTGAAATGATCTCTGAGGTCTTTTAGTGACTACATTTTTTTTTTTTAGTATCAGTTATTTAAAGATACTGATCCAGCTACATGAGATTTACCCATTATGTCAATACTGTTAGACATGTTTAGAAAAATATAGTCAGGAAAAATGCACAACACAATAGGAATTTTTTATTCACTCATGAGATAAGTAGTATTAGAAAAATGGTTCGAGAGCTAAAGACAGGAAAAAACCCACAATAACAGTATTTTTTATTATTTATTTATTTATTTTTTTAAAATTTTGGGTACGGGAATTGAACTTAGGGGCACCTAACTACTGAGTCATATCCCCACCCATTTTTAGTTTTTTTTTTTTTTAATATTTAGTTGTAGATGGACATAATACCTTTATTTTATTTATTTTATTTGTTATGTGGTGCTGAGGATCAAATCCAGTACTCCATGTATTTGAGGCAAGCACTCTACCACAGCCACAACCCCAATACCCCTTTTTAAGTTTTTGAGACGGTTTGCTATGTTGCCCAGGCTGACCTTGAATTTGTGATCCTCCTGCCTCAGCCTCCCAAGTTGCTGGGATTACAGGCGTGGGCGGTGGCACCCAGCTAACATTTTTTTTTATCTCTAATAACATGAGACTCTGTCAGGAAATTCTGTTTACTAACACACAAAAACAAAGGAAAAAGAAAATGAATTGCCTTTTTGGTGTAATATTATATAGATTTGATAATGATAGCCTCCTGGAAAGCAAAGAAAAATGGTGTGGTTGCATTTATTGTGTCTGAAGATATAGGAGAGAAGTAATAAAAAGAAAAATGAACAAAAATGCATTTTGTATGTTTCCATCTTCAAAGACACAAGAGACTTTATATTTACTACTTATCTCTAAAAATAAAATGCTTTATTCATTTTTCTAGGTAGGAGCTGCTCTAAGACCAGCTTTCTCACAAGATACACCATCAGATATAATAGCAAAAGCTTGCCAGGTAAGAAGAAAAATTGGCTATCTGTGGTTGTTTTCTGTAAATTCAGAGATATCTTAGGATTTCACTGCAAGAAAGAAGAGAGAAAAATCAAATAAAACTTACCTTAAAATTGTAGCTGTTAGTCACCCCACCCCCAATACTGGGAATCTAACTCAGAAGTGCTCTACCACTGAACAACATCACCAACCTGTTTTAATTTTTATTTTAAGGCAGGGCCTTACTAAGTGCTGGCCTCATGCTTGCTATCCTTCTGCCTATGCCTCTTGAGTAGCTAGTATTACAGTCATGTGCCACCACTTCCAGCTAGAGGTTTTCTTTTTTATTCTGCATGAAATGATGAAGTAATTAACTGTTAATCACGTTTTTTTTTTTGGGGGGGGGGTTAGCTAAGAATTCAACTTTTGGATACATAGCTCTTATTTTATCCAGAAGTATACAGTCATAGGTAAATCATAAAAGGGACAAAAAAAAGTACAAAAGAAAATCTATGATGACTAAAGAATGAATAATAATGATAATTTATTAATAAGCATTTTTTTGACCACAGGTTATGAAAATTCTATATGTTTGTAAGTATTAAATTATCCTAAAAAGAATCATCTCACAATTTGGAAATTTCATTGTAAAATTAATCTCAAAGCATTATTTGCATATTATTGTATCTAAAGAAAGTCACAAAACCACAGAAAAATACATGTTCCTACATCTATAAGTTCCTCTTTTTCATATGCTTTATCCTAAAGGATTCATGTATTAAGGTCTAATCTTTCAGAAAAATCAGATTGTTTACTTGGTTACCTATGGACAGAAGAGAAGCAACTGTCTTTTTCCCAGGTTCCTAGAATTCAGGGCTGCGTTTCATCATTTTGGCTTAGATTCATGACCAAGGTTTATGTGACTTCTATTTGAAGAAGATTCCGCTCTCTGCCATAATAGGTTTGAAATTCTGACTTTGTCCTCTCTGGCTAATTAGGCTTGCCTCTTATTTCCATTGAGAAGATGTATTTCTCTGAAGCCTGCTTGCCTTTATGGTAGTCTGAGGAAGAATTAATTCTTCCACCCGTAGCAGACTGGAGACAAGAGAGGTTATAAGAGCTAGGTCTCTGAATTGTGGGACAAATGTTAGGGTTAGAGTAGGTGATTTGGTTTAGGATACCGACACACAAACATCAAAAATCCCTATCATGTGTAAATGTGTCACAGTGATGTTTCAGAGCATAGAATTTAAGCAGACAAAACTCCTACAAAACTCATAATCCTTAGAAAAGCAAAGGCTATTAGAATTTTATCTCTTAAATGAGTTGTATCAAAGTTTCCTGTGATTGAATTTGCCTTAAACTTCTTATTTGTTTTTGTGTCCCTAGATACTTTTCCTATAAGAAGTTTCTTCTTTTTCAGTGGCAGGCTTAAATTCATGACCTCCTTTCTTTCTGTTGCAGGAGGAAACCTGTTTTGAAACAGGTGGGGCAGTGGGTTGGTTGCAGATTCCTTTACTTGGCTTTCAGGGTATCTCCACTTGTTTGCAGGAATAATGTCATATTAAGAAATGTTAAAATCAGGGTAATTCTTAGGAGAATTAATTGTAATTAATTGTAATTGTAGGAGAGACCCTCAATGGGAATAATGTCATCTAAAGAAATCTTAAATCAGGGTAACTCTTAGATATTGGGACTCTCAAGTGTGACACAGTTGGGGACATTAATCAGTGGGTTAGTCAAAAATAAATTCAAGCAGGGTCAAAATCATAAATACAAGGCACCCTTAAATATTTTAGCTTCTGATATGTAGCAAGGTCTTTTCTCTTAGTAAGGTTTTGCTGAGTCAGTGCTACTTTGTCTTTTTTCTTTTACTCTTTGGCACTGGGATTGAACCCAGGGTCACTTTACTACTGAGCTACTCCCCACCCTTTTTTAGTTTTTGAGACAGGGTTTCCTAAGTTGCCCAGACTGACCTTGAATTTGTGATCTTCCTGCCTCATCCTCCCAAGTCCTGCATGCATCACTGTTCTTGGTTGCTTTCTCTTCCTTCATAAACCAAACCCCTAATGTATTTTGTGGAATTTTGTTAGGGCTTCTTTAAAGTGAAGAAGGTACTTAGATTTTTGCAAAGAAAACAGTTTCAAATTTTCAATCTTTACAATTTTACTCAACTTTAAGTAATATTTCTACCAAATTGTACAGATATATTTATCAAAACTACCTACTATGTTTAGTTTCCTTAGAAATCATCTTTTTCACTGGGCATGTTGGCTCATGTCTGTAATCCCAGTGGCTCTGGAGGCTGAGGCAGGAGGATCGAAGGTTCAAGGCCAGCCTCAGCAATTTAGGCACTATCTCACTGGTACTAGGGACTAAGCTCACTGGTAAAGTGCCCCTGTGTTCAATCCCCAGTAACAAAAGGAAAGAAAGAAAGAAAGAAATCACAACTTTTACTTTTCATAACCATATTTATCTCATTTCACTTTAAATTTCATTATGATTTCAGCATTGTTTTGACTGGCTTTTTTTTTGCCACCAGTAGTATATCCTTAATGGACAATAATCATTTTAAAATATTTTATCATATTTAATATTGATTATTTTATCATATTTAATATTGATTCTTTGAGAATAAAATTTTAAGAGAATAAAATTATTTACTTAAATACTTATTCTCCTCTTTCAAAAAGTTTTAGATATAGAAATACAAGTCTATTAGCCATGATTTGAAATCCAGACTGAAAACCAGAAGCTTTTTTATGCTTTATTTGACAGCAAAATCCAAACTGACTTGTGTTCATTTGGCCTTGACATAGAAATTTTAGTATTGATCAATTTCTCTGGAGTGATTCCTGATGTTTCATTGCAGAAGTATCTTGGCGTTAATTATGGAGTGCTGTCATATGCCCTTCATATGTTTTTCCTAATGAAGTCCATGTACTTTGTTACCTTTTACTCAAAATTTGTGAATTGTGAAACCCACCTTGGCCCAAGGGTTGGTTTTGGATGAGAAAGTGAGGACCTATAATTGTTGTTGGTGAAGTTGGCACTGTCAGACCACCTCTTCTTGAAATTCTCTCCTGGGCTCCATTATCACTACATTTGCCTGGATTTTCTGTTTTTTTTCTTTTTACTTTCTTTTTTTCTTTATGCTTTTTCTACTTGTCCCTAAAGTGTAACTCTTTTCCCTATGATCTGGCTTTAAGGTTTTTCTTTTTTTAACCTTTCTTTTTTTTTTTTTTTTTAGAGAGAGAGAGAGAGAGAGAGAGAGAGAGAGAGAGAATTTTTAATATTTATTTTTTAGTTCTCGGTGGACACAACATCTTAGTTTGTATGTGGTGCTGAGGATCGAACCCCGGCTGCACGCATGCCAGGCGAGCGCGCTACCGCTGAGCCACATCCCCAGCCCCTAACCTTTCTTTTTTAACATTTACCTACTGCTGTTACTTTAGTTATCTTTGGAAATTTCTAGATTTGTGTAGTTATCCTTGAACTGGCTCCTGAAATCCAGACCCAAGTTTCCAACTGCCTGCTGAGTATCTTTCCATGTGTCTCTTAGTGACACTTAGAACTCAGCATGTAAAAATGTTTGGAATCAAAATCATGCTAACTTCTCACCTTCACTAACCTTTCCTATTTTCTTGTAGGAGCGCCCTCAAACAAAGGTGTCAACTTCCTTCCATTCATCCAAATTAGAAGCTTTGACAATCAAAATCTTTTTTTCTTTTTGACAATCTAATCTTCTATTTCTCACTCATTTTACATCTCCCTGTCCTTATACCCTAAAAATATCTAATTGGTTTCCAAATCCTGAGTTTCTTTTGGATGCCTCTCCTTTTTCATTCTATTCCCAGTTTAATCCATTTCATCTCTGCTATGTAGTATTCTAATAGACACATAATATATTGTTTACTAGCTGTATACATTTCCCCCTATACGGTAGTACTGGCACAATTCTAATAATATCATTTGCCTCCTCAGAAGCCATAGAAGCTTAAAATTATACACAATAAGTGGGGAGAGGGGAAGAATATATCTTCAGTAGTAGACAAAGGGGAATGAATGGAAGGGAAGGGGATCAGAAAAGGAAAGACAGTGGAATGAATCCTGAAATAATTTTCTATGTACTTCTATGAATACAACATAGTGAACCCCACCATCATATACATCCATAAGAATAGTGTCCTAACTAGAATAAGATACATTCCATGCTTGTTCAATTATATCAAAAGGAATTCTACTGTCATACAACTAAAAAGAACCAATTAAGGAAAAAGAAAAAAAAAAAGCAGCCATGGAAACTCATGGTTGTCTACAGAATGATGTCTGAATTCAGTTCACATTCCATTTAAATTTTATCATATCTGATCTCAATGACTATGCTAATTGCCATTTCTTCCTCATTTAACTCCCCTGAGTCTGTATACATAAACTTTCTACTATCCAGATATTCCCATATCACCTGCTAGAATTAATCTCACTTGTCTGTTTTTAAGTGTGTAGTATCATTGTCATGAAATGTTCCTATGTGTTTGTTCAGTCTGTGTTTTCTTACTTGATGGTAGGGTCTGTATTTTTCCCTTCAATTTTTATTATTTTTATCTCATTCAATGCAACTAGCATAACCCTTTGCCTGTGGTTTGCAAAAATTTTGTTAAATTGAAAATTTTAAGGGCTGGGGATGTGGCTCAGGCAGTGGCGCACTCGCCTGGCATGCGTGCGGCCCGGGTTCGATCCTCAGCACCACATACCAACAAGGATGTTGTGTCCGCCGAGAACTAAAAAATAAATATTAAAAAAAAAAAATTCTCTCTCTCTCTCTCTCCCCTCTCTCACTCTCTCTTAAAAAAAAAAATGAAAAATTTAAGACTGAACGACTTTGGTTGGAAAATTATTTCTGTTAAACTTTTTGTTAAATTACACAATGGAAACATTATAAGTAAATTTTCTTATAGAGGAATACAAGAAAATCTATACTTGCTGATTTATTTTAAAAAAATCATACAAATTACAATATTGGGTAGTTTTTTGTTTTGCTTTCGGTTTTGTGTTGTTTTTCCCTCAAGAAAGAGAATATTTACTCCTCTCTTTTTTTCCAATATTTGTTTTCTGTACACAAATTTTTTTGAATTTTCCTTGACTAGGTATGCAGCACATGGATTGGAAGTGGAGTTGTTAGTGATCTCAATGATCTCCGTCGAGTACACAATCTGCTTGTTTCTTCTCTGGACAAAGTTCAGGCCGGAAAAGGATCTTCCAGCCAACTATACCGAGAAAGTGCCACGACCATGGAAAAACTGGCTGTTCTCAAAGCATGGGCTGAGGTAACCACAACCATTGTTGTTGAACCATTTCTCCATCCATGAGAAACGTTTTCCTGCTCCCATTGGTAAAATAATGTTTGTTTCAGCCTGGGATGGAGTTCAGGGGTAGAGCACTTGCCTAGCAAATAGGAGGCCCTGGGTTTAATCCCTAGTATCTCTCTCTCTCAAACACACACACACACACACACACACACACACACACACACACAAATGTTTTTAAAAGCTGACCCTTGGGCTGGAGTGGTAGCTCAGTGGTAGAGCTCTGGCTAGCATGTGTGAGGCACTGGGTTTGAGTCTCAGACAGCATATAAGTAAATAAATAAAATAAAGGTCTATCAACTATATATATATATACACACACACACAAATATATATATATATATATATTTTTTTTAAGTTTTAATTTGTTATATATGACAACAGAATGCATTACAATTCATATTACACATATAGAGCACAATTTTTCACATTTCTGGTTGTATACAAAGTAGAGTCACATCCTTTGTGTCTTCATACATGTACTTAGGGTACTGATGACCATTTCATTCCACCATCTTTCCTACCTTTATGTCCCCTCCCTTCCCCTCCCTCCCCTTTTCCCCTTTGCCCTATCTAGAGTTCATTTAATCTTCCCCCCTACCCCCACAGCATATTATGAATCAGCATCCTTAAATCAGAGAAATAATTTGGCATTTGTTTTTTTGGGATTGGCTAATTTCACTTAGCAGTATATTCTCCAGCTCCATCTATTTACCTCCAAATGCCATGATTTTATTCTCTTTTAATGCCGAATAATATTCCATTGTGTATATACCACATTTTCTTTATCCATTCATCTACTGAAGGGCATCTAGGTTGATTCCACAGTTTAGCTATTGTGATTTGTGCTGCTATAAACATTGATGTGGCTGTGTCCCTGTAGTATGCTGTTTTTAAATCCTTTAGGTATAGACCAAGGAGTGGGATAACTGGGTCAAATGATGGTTCCAGACCCAGTTTTCCAAGGATTCTCCATACTGTTTTCCATATTGGCTGCATCAATTTGCAGTCCCACCAGCAATGTATGAGTGTGCCTTTTTCCCCACATCCTTGCCAACACTTATTGTTGTTTGTATTCTTAATAGCTGCCATTCTGACTGGAGTGAGATGAGATCTTAGAATGGTTTTGATTTGCATTTCTCTAATTGCTAGAGATGATGAACATTTTTTCATATATTTGTTGATTGATTGTATATCCTCTTCTGAGAAGTGTCGGTTCAGTTCCTTGGCCCATTTATTGATTGGGTTATTTGTTTTTTTGCTTTTAAGATTTTTGAGTTCTTTATATATTCTAGAGATTAGTGCTCTATCTGACATGCGTGTGGTAAAAATTTGTTCCCAGTTAGTAGGCTCTCTATTCACCTCACTGATTTTTTCTTTTGATGAGAAGAAGCTTTTGAGTTTGAATCCATCTCATTTATTGATTCTTGATATTAATTCTTATGCTATAGGAGTCTTATTAAGGAAGTTGGGGCTAATCTGACATGATAGTGATTTCGGCCTACTTTTTCTTCTATTAGACGCAGTGTCTCTAGTTTAATTCCTAGGTCCTTGATCTGCTTTGAGTTGAGTTTTGTGCATGGTGAGAGAGAGGGGTTTAATTTCATTTTGTTGCGTATGGATTTCCAATTTTCCCAGCAACATTTGTTGAAGAGGCTGTCTTTTCTCCAATGTACATTTTTGCCACCTTTGTCAAATATATGATAACTATAATTATTTGGGTTAGTCTCTGTGTCCTCTATTATGTACCACTGGTCTAAGGTCTATTTTGGTACCAATACCATGCTGTTTTGTTACTGTTGCTCTATAGTATAGTTTAAGGTCTGGTAAAGTGATGCCACCTGCTTCACTCTTTTTGCTAAGGATTGCTTTAGCTATTCTGGGTCTCTTATTTTTCCAGATAAATTTCATGACTGCCTTTTCTATTTCTATGAGGACTGTCATTGGGATTTTGATTGGAATTGCATTAAATCTGTATAGTGCTTTTGGTAGTATGGTCATTTAGACAATATTAATTCTGTCTGTCCAAGAACAGGGGAGATCTTTCCATCTCCCTTTTGTATTTAAAAAAAAAAAAGAGCTCACCCTTGGTATAGAATGCTTTTTCAAAATCTGCTCATTAGTTTTTTGAAAACCTGTATATTAAGGATGGACTTTCCTTATTTAAAATGTGGAAGTTGGGCTGGAAAATCCTCACAATATAAATAACAGAAAATATTTTATGTTAAGACACTTGTATTTGATTACATTTCCAGAGATTTGCCACTTTACTATCTAAGCTACAGAGTTTATTTTATTATTTTTTAATAGCTGGTTTACGGTTACCTGTTTCATTTCCACAGTCACTTTACAACATTCACATACACACACATAAATTGTGTTAAGTTACTTTCCTAAATTCCTTTGGCCAGGTGCTTTGATTCTCTTTGTTCTTTTTTTGGTGGGGGGTTAACTGGGGATTAAAGCCAGGGATGTTTAACCATTGAGCCATATCCCCAAACCCTTTTTTATTTTTTATTTTGAGATAGGATCTTGCTAAATTGCTGAGGCTGGCCTCAAACTTGGGATCCTCCTTCCTCAACCTCCGAAATTGCTGGGATTACAGGCATGTGCTACTATACCCAGCTGCTTTTGAATTCTTATTATCTGCCCTCCAGTATTTCAAGAAACTGATTCCTGCTGAACATGGTGGTGCATGCCTGTAATCCCAGTACCTCAGGAGGCTGGGGCAGAAGGATTGCAAGTTCAAAAACAACAGTCTCAGCAATTTAACGAGGTCTTAAAGAATTTAATGTCTCTAAATGAATAAATAAATAAAAAGGGATGAGGGTGTAGCTTAGTTGGTAAAGCACCTGGTACCCCCCAAAAAATAGTTTACTTGCAACGTTACTTATAATATGAAGAAGTGAATATTTTTTATCATTATATTTAAGATTCCAAAGGCTATATAAAGAATCAGAAGTAAATATAAAATTTCTGCTACAGGGAAATTATTAGTTATATTATGTACTATAGATGTATTAGTTATATCATCTACTGTTGCCATCGGAATATTGACTATCAATATCTAGTATTCAGTCAAGAAAATCCCATGATATGTTAACCAATAAAAATAAATTAAAAATTCTCTGTAGAGCAAAATTATAGCTTATAAAGATAAAATATGAATGTGGATATTGGGATTATGAGTCATTTTTAGACTTATTTTACAACCTTTATTAATGATTATAATCAAAAGTTTAAAAAAAGTACATACATTTTACCTTAAAATCCTGCAGTTACATTCTCCTCTGTGCATTGCTTAAGGAGTAAAATCCTCAGTTACTTCCATTTTACCCTGTGCTCAGGCAGTACTCCAAACTTGTAGTTCTCTCAAAGCATAATGCTGTTGCTTGTTTTTATGCTCTTGTTGTTGTTATTCCCTCTGTCTACACTGTCCTTTCCATCTTTGCCTGTGAACAGTGAAGTTTTTGAAGTTTTATCCTTGAAAACTGTGCCTTGAAGGAATGCAGTGGCACATGCCTGTAACCCCAGCAACTCAGGAGGCTGAAGCAGGAGAATTGCAGTTCAGGGTCAGCCCAGGCAATGTAATAAGATGCTGTCTCAGAATAAAAACTAAAAAGGGATGGGAATGTAGCTTAGTGGTAAAGCAACACTATGGTGTTCAATCCCTAGCACCACCACATACACACACAGAAAAATTCTTTCTTACCTGTCTCATGCTCCAAGAGTTAAAATTTTTCCGTCCTTGATGCTCTCTAAGATTCATTCATTCATTCACTACAGAAATCATCACATGTTCATTAGTTGATAGACCATGGCACTGTCCTTAGGTACTGGGTAGAGTGTGGTAAGGAAGATCATTAAAAATAAATTTTAAAAAATTCCTTCTCTCAGCATTTTTCTGATACTCCTATCATTGTATTGGTCTATGAGTTCATGAATAGCAAAAACTGTATTTCTTGTCATTGTTGCTTCAGGTCCTACAGCATACTGCTGTACTGATCAATGTATACTCTTTCATATAAATCTTACTCTGCCAATGCACTATGTTCCTAAATGCAAGTCAAAAGATATGTAGTAGATAGGATTCAAGTGAACCGTTGAGTTTCTTTTATTGCTTACTGAGATTCTTTTACTGCCAGTATAATAACAGATTTAGGAGGAAAAACAAGCTTAAAATCACTGAGAACTATGAATGTGATTTTTTTTTAGAGAGAGAGAGAAAATTTTTAATATTTATTTTTTAGTTTTTGGCGGACACAACATCTTTGTATGTGGTGCTGAGGATCGAAC
Organism: Spermophilus citellus; assembly: GCF_964194105.1. Taxonomy (NCBI): domain Eukaryota; kingdom Metazoa; phylum Chordata; class Mammalia; order Rodentia; family Sciuridae; genus Spermophilus; species Spermophilus citellus. The sequence goes on from NC_138193.1 coordinate 87,075,542, forward strand.
CCGGGCTACACGCATGCCAGGCGAGCACACTACTGCTTGAGCCACATCCCCAACCCCTGAATGTGATATTTTTTATAACCTGAGACCCAAAGTCTGTATTTTCGAACTTAGTCAGTTGCTATGTTTTCTCTGTACTGTGCCTGTCTGCCCAATGTAAGAATAGAAGTAAGATACAGTACCTCCCACAAAGAAGCTTATAGTGTACTGGACACACAAACTTCCCGTTAGACACACTCGAAATAATACTGTAGGAAGAAAAAAAATTTTTTAAAGATTTTTTTTGGAGCGTACTTTACTTTTTTGCTCTTATTGTTTTATATTTTGCTTTTTCATTATGATATAATTCAATTTGTATGTTCCAAGTTGCCAAAGCCTAAATATATTTAGAAAAACAAACTTGGCAAAAAAAGAATCTTTAAAATTATGTTTTAGGAAAGTTGTTATTATATGCCATTCTGGTTCATAAACTAGAGAGAAAGACTACAGATAATATATGTGACGAGTAAATTATATTTTTAGCTCAGCTATCTGTTGTAATTGCTAGATTGCTAAATATCATTTAAGGACTGTGTAAGAGGGAGTTTAGGAGAATATTTATGGAAATCCTTTCTTTGGCCACCTCCCTATTTTCAGCCTTTCTCTTTGAATGCTGTCTGATTACGTCTTATAAGTCTAGGAAAGTGTAGGCAGTAAACAGGAAGTTATACCCATGGCCAAAAAAAAAAAAAAAAAAAAAAAAAAAGGAGGCTTTGTAAAGAAGAACAAGGGAACCCAAGAAAAGCTTACTCCGGGACTAGGCTCTGAGAAGAATAGTCAGAAGCCAGATCAGCTTTAAAAAATTGCTTCCAAAGCAGAGGCAATTACTCTTTTTTGGTTATTGCAATCTCTTAATATCTATACCCATTTACCTTTTTTTAAAAAATATGTTTTTAGTTGTAGGTGGATACAATACCTTTATTTTATTTATTTGTATGTGGTGCTAAGAATCGAACCCAGGGCCCCACACATATAGGTGAGCACTCTTACCACTGAGCAACCCCAGCCACTATACCTATTTACCTTTGATAATTCAACTGTACAATTACAGCAACTTAAAATATGTGATTTTTATCTTAAGCCTTGTTATTGTCACCTTGTGAATATCTTACTAGGTATATGTGGTTGCTATGAATATTAAAAAGGAAGCAGAGTCAAAACCAAAAAGAGCAATGAAGAATACTGATGATGATGAGGATGACTATGGTACCATAGATGAACTACCACCAGACAGTTTAATAACACTGGTACAACCTGAACTGCCAACACTTAGCCGCCTGTGGTTGGCAGCCTTGAAAGACTATGCTCTTTTGACTTTACCAGCAGAATTTTCTAGTCAGCTTCCCCCAGATGGTAAGTATTGTATTCACAGTTTGCCTTTATAAAGTTCAGTTTAATAATTAAACAAAATGAACTTGGTAGAAACTAGCACTAGTAATAAAAATGTCCTAAATTCTTGTGGACTTAAACCTTATATTGTTTCTTAGAACATGTTTTCTTATTGCATTTATGGATTCGAGATTTTTACTGCAAAAAACTTTTGTTAGCTGAAGCAAAAATTTTAATTACTGTTTCAGCTGTATTATGTGCAAGATTACTTGAAATAACTATGGATTACAAGTCATTATGCATAACCATGGTGAAGAATACCGCTTTATTCGTCCATGTATGCTCTTTCATATAAATCCTACTCTGCTAATGAATTATGTTCCTAAAGTCTTTTTTGCAAGTTATTGGTTTGTACTCTAGTTTGTTTTCCTATTGGAATTTATTTGGAAATCATCATGAGCATTATTCCTGTTTAGAAAAGGTATTATCAATTCCTTTTCAAATAACCCATTTTTCTTCCCATATATTAATGATAACAGTACTGGAGTTTCTCCTTTTTCTCCTTTCTAAATTCATTGTTATGGCAAAGAGAGATGAGAAAATCCCCAGTGTTGGTAGTGGGAGAAGGTGGAGAGGAAGAGTAGAAAAACAGAAGAAACAAATTCCCTGGTTATGGTAGAAAGAGAGGTGACTGTGAGGAGGTGGATCCTATGAAGACAGGATAGGAAAAGGTCTGGCTACTGAATGGTGCCAGCCCTGGACAGGAAAAGGTGGAAAGCAGGTATCAGTGAGGGAGAGGCAGGCACTTGGCAAAAAAGAATCTTTAAAATTATGTTTTAGGAAAGTTTCTATTGAGAGTGGTTAGTTGGGAGAGGAGAAACTCTTTGGCCAGATGAATCTTTTGGGTTAAAAAAGATATTGTATCCACCTAAAACTAAAAAATAAAATTTAAAAAAAGTAGTTTTTTAAGTTTAGTTATTCATAAATGAGTGAACACTTGTAATAGAAAGTGATGTTTTTAATTGATTTGATTGTTTTACAGGTGGAGCATTTTATACTCCTGAGACTATTGATACAGCTAGACTTCATTATCGGAATTCCTGGGCCCCAATTCTTCATGCGGTGGCACTTTGGTTAAATAGCACAGGGTTTACGTGTGCAGAGTCCACAGAAGCAGCAGTGTCTGGTTTACAAAAACGTTCTGCATCCATCAGTTTAAACCAGGCATCAGGAGCAATGGCCAGTGCTAAATCTTTGCCAGAAATTAACAAAGACCGAATGCATCTGATTTTAGGTAGAGTGTCATATTAATATATTTAAAGATGTATCACTTTTGAAAATTCAAGTTTTCACTTTAATGCTTTGGGAAAATTTTGTACAGCACAATTCAAAGAAAGAATCGTAAAAGGATTTTTTAGTTCATCTTATAAATTAGCTGAATTTTTGCCTAAAAATTATTTAAAACTACTCTTTAAAAATTGTAGATGTCATGTTCACTCACAGAGCAATACTAAATAATTTGCAAGAAAAAAACTTAATTTTTTTATTCTACAACAGATTATCTTTATACTTGGCACTTAACAAACCATCATCCCATAAAGAAAAAAAGTTTAAAAATTTAAAGAATCCTAATTTACAATTACTTTCTAGATGATGTTTTAGTGTTTAAAAACTTATACATTCTAATGAAGGTTTTAGTGATTTCATATTTTCTGGGGATGGAAAAGGACCACAATTTGAAAGGTATAATTGTAGAATTCATCTGTAGATTCAATAAATGAAAATGTGAAATATTTCCAAAACCTTAACCTCATATACATTAATAGCACTTTTTACCCATGACATTTATTGGGCCTCTATAGCTTGCCATTTAAAAAACTTGGTTTGTATATAAAATTTCTTGGCAACTATTAAATGAAAAGTGTAATGTTATAATGTTCATAAAGTTACTTTTAATATACTGTAATTTTAAAAAGTCCCAGAAATAGAAATGTTAGTTTGAATATTAATCAGTGCAATGCTACAACTTTATGTTCAGTTTGACTGCTTAGCTTAGAAACCATTTTGAACTATACTTTAACAAATAAATGTAGGTTAAAGTAATCTGTACGAAAAATAGAGGAAAAATGTGATGCCAATACAACATAAAGTGTTTTCTATCAATTTCTATTTTGTGTATTTCAGGTGTGAGTATACAGTTTCTTTGTTCCCCAAGACCTGAGGAGCCTGTGGAGCATGTTACTGCATGTCTACAGGCCTTGCACACCTTGCTGGATTCTTCTTGTGCCCGGATCCATATTGCAGAAGATCAGGTACAGTGTATTTCTAAAATGAAGGGATCCATATTACAGAAGATCAGGTACAGTGTATTTCTAAAATGAGTAACTATTTATATACTTTGTTTTAAATATATTTATATTAGTATGATGTTATCAGATAGTAAATATATATTGTATTAATTAATAACAGTAGTATATATTACATTATTGAAAGACAGTATATAATAAGTATTCAAGATTTCTCTGTATTTAATCTTGGATGACCAGGCAGCAGTAGACTATAGATATCATTATACCTTCTTTGATTTGTTCATCATCAATCAAATAAAACTAAAACTTTAAAGAATATCTTCAGAGTTAGTAAATGATTGAAGTAGTAAAAGGCTAAAGTAACTTACAAGGCTATTAAGTAAATTATGTCACTTTTTTTAAAAAAATATTTTTTAGTTATAAGTGGATCTTTTATTTTATTTATTTATGTGTGGTACTGAGGAACGAACCCAGGGCCTCACACATGCCAGGCAAGCATTGTACCACTGAACCACAACTCCAGCCCCAAATTATGCCACTTTTGAATGTTAGATAAAGTTTTCTCTCTCATTTAATGAAATTTGGGAGGTTGGTAGTAGCTCATTCACAATTTAAAGAACCATCTTTTCTAATTTCAGTATGAAACATCTGGGGAACTTTATTCATATTATAGAACCAAGCTGCCACTGGATTTGTTATTCCTTGTAACTAGAAATTCTATCTTTATAATAAAGTTCGTCTCTTGACATCACCACTACCACATGGTGTCACTTGGGTAGTTTCCAATAAAACACAAAAAGATAAAATACCAACCTGATACCAATTTTTGATGTCAAAATTAGTTTTGCATTTTATTCTACCTAAAACTAAAACATAACATATGCTGTGTGAGTATAGGATTCAATCACTGATTAACTCTTGTTTGAACCCCAACCCTGTGGCCTCAAGTTGTGCTACAATTTGAACTACAAGTTACTACAATAAATATTAGGATCGTTTTCAGATAGTTAAACCTATAAGATTTGATCTATAAAAGAAGAGTGACTACTATATTTAAATTTGAGCATTTGGGTTTTAATATAGTATATTACACAGCTAGCTATTTTTTTGGATTTAATGATATTTTATTCAAGTATTGCTATACAGTGGGAAAAATGGACTTTTAAAAAAGTTGGGTCCTGTACTTTCAACATTGTCAGAGGGCACTGATTCATGTTGTATTTATTCACCTAGCTGCTGTCACTCTGTTTCTGTTCTGCCTCAGACCCAGTTTGCAACTATAGATAATCAAACGTAATGTTACAGCCTCTGGATTAAGGGATAACTGTCATGTAATATGTAATTTGTTCATGCGTATAAGGTGTACTGAGAATAGGAACTATCCTGAGAAGGATATCTTCTCAGGAAAGACAATGGTTGAATCAAATCTTACAGAGGAATTATATTTATTTATTTATTAGTTGTTCTTTTTAGACATACATGACATATTATACATACATGGAATATTACTTATTCTAATTAGGATATCATTCCTGTGGTTGTACATGATGTAGAGTTATACTGGTCATGTATTCATTTATGAACCTAGGAAAGTTATGTCCAATTTATAACTTTCACTGTCTTTCCTATTCCCATCCCCACTCCTTTCCATTCATTCCCCTTTGTCTAATCCAATGAACTTCTGTTCTTCCTCTCTCTACCCTCCCTTGTAGTGGGTTACCATCCACATATCAGGGAGAACATTTGGCCTTTAGGTCTTTGGGACTGGCTTATTTCACTTAGCATGATATTCTCCAGTTCCATCCATTTACCAGCAAATGCAATAATTTCATTCTTCTTTGTGGCTGAATAATATTCCAGTGTGTGTGTGTGTGTGTGTGTGTGTGTGTGTGTGTGTGTGTGTATCACATTGAATTTTCTTTATCCGTTCAGTTACAGAGGAATTATTGAGGCCAAAGAAAAGGATTGGGTTTTCCTCTAAGAATAAAGTAGTAAATACAAAAACTAAGGAAGCATGAGAAAACAGGACAAGTTTAGGGACACTATAGTCATTTAGTATGGTTTTTGTGAATGCAAAATGTAGAGGTTATTAGATGAGGCTGGACAACAGGGTAAAGACCAAATCATGAAGATTTCTTTATAGCATATAAGAAAATTTTGACTCTACCTGAAATTGATGGGAAGTAATTAGCAATATTTAAATAAAGGAATGACATGATTGATTTTTTTGTTTCAGAAGGAACATGCTATCAATCTTGTAGAAGGTTGTTTGTGAGACAAGAAGGGAGGCAGGGAGACCAATTAAGTGACTCTTTATAATTTCAGAGAAATAATATACTAGTCTAGGAAAACTGATTAAAGGAGGAAGAAAAGAGGACCAAGATTAAAGCCTTAAGGATAAATAGCATTTAAGGATTGAGAGGAAGGAAATAAATCAGCATTGGAGACTACTAGAGTGGTAAGAGAAAAACCAAAACAGAAACAGTTTATCAAAGATAAGGGAGAAATTTCAAGAAAGGCAGATGAGGCCAGGAGTGGTGGCTAATGCCTGTAATCCTAGTGACTCTAAAGGCTGAGGTAGGAGGATCACAAGTTCAAAGCCAGCCTCAGAAATTAAGTGAGGCCCTACACATCTTAGTAAGACCCTGTCTCAAAATGAAAACAAAACAAAACAAAAAAAGGAGGCTGGGGATGTGGTTCAGTGGTTAAGAACCCCTGGGTTCAATCCCCAGTATCAAAAAAAAAAAAAAAAAAAAAGAATGCAGATTATAACATCTAAATAAATAGTACATAAATGAGGAAAGAAAGGGTCCAGAGGAGGTTATTAGAGACCTTCTGCAGAGGATTTTCTTGGGTTGTTAAAAGCCAGATTGTAGAAGATGGGGGGGGGGGGTTGTGAATGAGAAAGTAAATGAAGTGGAAACATCTAGGCTGGGAAAGGAAGGAGTAAGACAGAGGAGGCATGTGGGTAGATAAAAGGGTCTAAGAGACTTTGGGAGCTTTAGATAAGAAAGAATTGAACATTTTCCTTATAATGAGGAGAATAGTCTAACTAGACAGGGAGGTTGAAGACATATGAGATATGATTGAAATCTTTGAAGAATCCCTGGGAAGTCAACTAGGATGGGAACGGTGGGATCACATGAAGAAAGATGAATCAACTTGGAAAAGAAGCTGGGTATTAGATAAAGTGGAAACATTAAGGAAAGAGGTAAAGGTACTTGATTTGCCATTGAGCTTTCTCTGACTTTGAAATTTGAGGCAGACTCATTGGGCAGATTACCTGTGAAAGCTGAAAGTGAAAGTTTGTAATCCTTGCTGAGGTGAATAGAGGAGGGACTCGCCAAAAATTCCTGTTGTCTGTGGCACACAACTCTCAGGTACTCAGCTTAGATTTGGTTTAAGGGCACTAAACTCTAACAATAATGTTTAACTCAAGTATTTTTTTAACCTGTGGGAGAATAAGTCAACTTAAATATTCAAGACATCTATTGCTTAAAAATCTGTTAGAATGAAATGTGACCATTTCCCAAGATTGTTAATATTCTTATTTGTTACACAGTCCTCTATGTTAATATTAATTGCAAAATACCTTGTTTTCATATGTATGTTTTCTCAGCTTTTAATAATATACATTTATCCTTTAAAATTAAAATTAATTCAATTTATTTGATTCAATTTATAATAGCTGATTGGTGTTGAGTTGCTGAGTGTTTTGCATCGTCTCCTTTTAACCTGGAACCCACCATCCATCCAGCTGTTGGTTACTGGAGTTGTACAACAGATAGTAAGAGCTGCTCAGGATTATTTGCAGGAAAAAAGAAATACTCTAAGTAAGCACTATAAATCACAGTAACTTAAAGTAAACCTTATTTGCACTCTAATTTTTAAAGTAGTAATGCCAGGAGGTTTATGATTTAAAAAATGATCATACATTTAGAAAATTTGAAACTGATTTTGTTTTCATTAGAAAGGACCAAATGAAATTGCTGATAGCTGATCATTTTTCCCCTCCAAAAATGTCAACTTCACATAGTTCAACCTAGCATATGTGTTATTTTTATTAGGAAATAAATACCTAATATTTTCCAAGTAAAAAATAACTATCCATTAGTTTAGAGAAGTTAATACACAAAATTCTAGTAAGGCAGAGAATTATACTAAGAAAGACCTATAGCATTATTTAGGCATTTACTTGTAAATCCTTTTGAAGGAATTTCTTAAAGGTATTTATTGTGATATTTTATATGCCATTTTTAATTTTCTGCTGAAAATTTCACCAAAATTATTTTTTATCTAAGATGAAGATGACATGGAGAAAGAGTCCTGTCCAGTATTAGGAGAAGGAGGTGACAGTGGTGGCCTCATTCCTGGAAAATCTCTTGTGTTTGCAACTATGGAGCTATTGATGTTCATTTTAGTTCGGCATATGCCACATCTGAGTACCAAGATGTCAGACTCTCCAAGTCACATAGCCACTAAAACCCGGCTGTCAGAAGAAAGTGCTCGTCTGGTGGCAGCCACGGTCACCATTCTCTCTGATTTACCATCCCTTTGTTCACCTGCTGGTACAGTATTGATCAGTATTTCGAAATGCATTATATGCAGTAGTGAAAGTAGTCTTGCCTTGAATTTTAAACACTTATAATTTATTTTTCTCTTAAATCTCAAGTGTGAAATGAGAGGTCAGTCTTTTAAAAAGGTTTATGTACTTTTAAGATCCTATAAAGATTAAAGATTCAAAAAACGAAAGACCTAAGCTGTCTTTTCAGATATGTTTCAAACAAGACAGAACTGCAGACTGGGGAAGATAGTAAGGTAGAATTACAAAGCTCATTATTTTCTAATCTGGTTGACATTCATGAGCAACATTGAAAAGCAAAGAATTTCAGAGGAGAGTGACAGCCAACTCTAAGGAGTATCTAAAGAAATCATGACTAGTAAATATAATAGATATTGAAGAACTATTGTATGGAAGCAAACTTTCCTTGTTTTGCTGGAAAGTAAAAATAATTATTAGTAAACATACTGGTAAATTTCAGTATAACCAAGGGACAATTTTTTGATTCTTAAAGTTACCCTACATGTGTAAAAAGAATGACTTTCTCTCCTTGGAGTTTTGTAGGAAGCTGCCTATAAGAATAGTGAAGGGATTCTTTTGTTAAGTGGATGGTTGATTTTTTTTTTTCAGTTGTAGTTGAACACAACACCTTTATTTTATTTATTTTTATGTGGTGCTGAGGATGAGACCCAGCGCCTCGCATGTGTTAGGCAAACGCTCAACCACTGAGCCACAACCCCAGGCCCCCCCACCCCCGCCACCATGGTTGAATTTTTATCCACAAATTCTGGGATCCTATAATTTCTTCTTTGCTTACCTCAGTAGTCTTCTCATTTTCCTGGCTTGATTAGGCTGGCTTTCGTACACTGAAGGTTAATTATATATTTTAGAATTACTAATAAGATTCACCAGGTAACTTAGATACTTCTCAAAGTATATGATATTCTCCTTCTGTTTTTCTATCTTCCTTTCTCATTTTCATTATGAAGGGCATGGACTACTAAATAGGTGAAATATTAGCAGTAATAAAATGGCTGGGTTGGAAAAAGAAAATATCAGTTCTCTCTTCTCTAAAATAACATGGCAATTTCTTATGTTCTTTTTCAAACATTGAATTATAGTAAAAGTAATGTAGCAAATTTTATATAAAAACAAAGAAAATAAATAATATGAAACCATAGTCAGCCAGGCATGGTGTCATGCACTCTAGTCCTAGCTACTCCAAAGGCTGAGGCAGAAGGATCACTTTAGCCTAGGGATGTGGGGCCAGCCAGAGAAACACAGTGAGACCCTGTCTAAAGGAAGAGGGGAAAAAAAAAAAAGAAAAACATAATTAATTGTAAAAAAAAAATAAGGAATGGAAACGTCTACAGTGGCATTGAGTAATTATGAGGTAATCTGATTTGTTTTTATTTTAGGATGTATGACAATCCTGCCCACAATTCTGTTCTTAATTGCAAGAATATTAAAAGACACAGCAATAAAGTCTGCAGACAATCAGGTTCCTCTACCAGTCAGTGCAGCTCTTCAAGGGATTAAAAGTATTGTGACACTTTCAATGGCCAAAACTGAGGAAACTCAAAAACAGTGGACAGCTCTAATTCGTAGCACTCTTGCATGTATCCTGGAATATTCACAACCAGGTAACCTGTCAGAGTTTTTTAAAAATTTTGATCTGTTCAGATATCTATCTGTTCCCTAATTAATTAATTATTTAAGTAATCTTATCAGAAAATTGCTGTATAACATTGAATTAACTCACAGAGGTGCATTAGTCACATTTTTTTTGGATTTGAAGTTTCAGTAACTCTGTCTGAATTATTGACTTTAAATATCTTTGTCTTAGAACTTTCATACATACTGGAAAGTTTAAAAAAAAAGATATATACCCAGAATTGACATGTGTTAGTATAATTGATATAAAATTGGAAAGAAGTTCAAGTATCTGTCACTATTTCAGTGTACCCCAAATGGAACCATAATCTTGGTATTAATATATTTTATTCTAGAAATTTCCCTATTATAAATTATATTTTCTATGTTAATATGTATCAATTATTTTAACAAATATACTTAGTTTATATATATGCATTATATAGAAAGTGAGATAAGTAACCATGAATAATATATATTTTTGTACTATTTAATTTACATAAGTAATGTTATAATATCCCATTCTACTTTTTTTCCCTCTGTAATTAATTTTTGGTTCTATTAATGTAGATAAATAAAACCTTCGTTCATTCTTAACTCCTATGTAGCTTTACATCACATTTATTTGTTCAATTATTCATTCCTGTCAATGGATATTTTTGCTGTTTCTAGTTTCTCCCAATTAAAAAAGTTGCTTTAGCAAACATCATGGATTTCTTTTGCATGTGTGCTGTGAGAAATTTTCTAGGGTATATATCTATAAGTGGAATTGATGGCATATATTAACTTCCATTTTATCAGACATTGCCAAATTGTTCTCTAAAGTAGCCAAATGAATTTACACTCACATCAGCAGCATAAGATGATCTTTGTTTCCCCATATCCTGACCAATACGTGGTATTATTTGGTTTCCAAATTTTGTTATATGATGGCTAATATGTCCTATCATGTTGTTTTAATTATTACTTCTCATTTTCCTAATGAATATAAGTATTTTTCATGTTTGTGTTTCATTTGGAGGGAAATCCTTAGTTATGTTTTTGTCCATTTTCTTCTGTGTTTGGCTTTTTCTCTCTCAAGTTTTTCTTCTTTGGCTATAAAGAAAATGTAGAAGAACTAAAAAAAGAATAATAAGGAAAGATTTGTCATGTTGCCTAATAAAAAACTTCCACATCATTTAAAAATGTTTAGTAGCCCAGGAATCAGTGGATGGGACAGTAGAACAGAAGAGATTTCTATAGAAGACACATGTATCCTCATAAGAGTAAAATAAACAATAAAGATCATTTATTCATTATTCTTCAAATGGGTGTATCAATTAACTGTTTGAGAAATAAATTCTCATTAGCCTTTCATCTTATATCTTGATTTAAAATAGACACGAGATAAATTTAAATGGTAATATAAAATGTTTAAAATAAGAAAACAAAGAAAATACAGATGACCTTTTTGTGGCAGAATGGCAAAAGACTAACTATAAGTCAGTGAGAGATACTGCAGAGGAAATATACATATACATAGACTGATATATTGGCCTATGTAGACATCAAAGCATCTTACATTGAAAGGTATCTGAAAGGGCTGGGGATGTGGCTCAAGCGGTAGGGCACTTGCCTGGCATGCGTGCGGCCTGGGTTCGATCCTCAGCACCACATACAAAGATGTTGTGTCCGCCGAAAACTAGAAAATAAATATTAAAAAATTCTCTCTCTCTCAAAAAAAAAATCTGTAATCCCACTAAATAACAGAATTATATAGTTTATATAATTCCCACCCCCATTTAAGTTTAAAAAAAAAGAAAGGTATCTGAAAAACTAATAATAATATCTATGTCACTCTTTATTCTATTAACAAATAAAGAGGTCTTATAAGAGAATTAATAACCAATAGAAGAAAGAACAAAGGAAAGAAGGCACATTAGTTAAAAGTGGTGGTGCACGCCTGTAATCCCAATGACTAGAGAGGCTAACACAGGATTGCCAGTTTGAGACCAGCTTCAGTGACTTAGTGAGGCCCCGAGCAGCTTAGTGAGACCCTGTCTCAAATTTTAAAATAAAAAGGACTGGGGATGTGGCTCAGTGCTTAAGTGCTCCTGGGTTCAATTCTCAGTGCCAAACAAACAAACAAACAAACAAATTATGAAAAAAAAAATCAGCCACATTAATGGGTAAAAGAATACAGCCAAAACACTAATGTAATTTTTTACTTGTAAAATGACTTTTGAAAAATGTGACTATGTTCAGCTGAAATTATTACCAAACATTTTTATACTTTGCTGAAGAGAATTTAAACTGGTTTAAATTTTCAGGGACTAATTCTGCAGGATGTATAACAATCCTTTAAGAAAGCCAGGTGTGGTGGCACATACCTATAATCCCAGTCAGTCATTGAGGAGGCCAAGGGAGGAGGACTGAAGATTTGAAGCCAGCCTCAGCAATTTAGCAAGGCTAAAAGCAACCTAGTGAGACCCTGTCTCAAAATAAAAATTTAAAAGGGCTGAAAACATGGCTCAATGGTTAAGTACTCTTGGGTTCAATACTTGGTACAAAAAACAAAAACAAAAGAAGAAGAATGCATACTTGGAGCCATGTGCAGCACACTGATAATCCCAGTGACTCAGGAAGCTAAGGCAGGAGTATTGCAATTCAAAGCCAGCCTCAGCAACTTAATGAGACCCTCAACAATTTAGCAAGACCCCGTCTCAAAATAAGAAATAAAAAGGAATGTGGGGGGGGGGCAGGGATATAGCCCAGTTGGTAGAGTGCTTGCCTTGCATGCATAAGGCCCTGTGTTCAATCCCCAGTACCAAAAAAAGAAAAGGAATGGGGATGTAGCTCAGTGATAAAGTAGGTTCAATTCCCAATACCAATTAAAAAAAGAAGAAAGAAAGAAAATGCATACTTGGGGCTATATGTAGCTCAGTGGTAGAACACTTGATTAGCATGCATGAGGCACTAAATTTAATCCATAGTACCACACACAGAAAATGCATATTCTTTGGCCTTGTTAATTAAAAAATTAAATTCAAGATTATTTAAATCATCACTACATTTATTTTACAATAATAAAATGTGTGATAAATATATTTGTCAGTGGGAAAAATTATTCATGACAATATATTAGTTTGGATTATATGTCCATTTTATCTGTTACATATCATATTTTTAAGCATATATATATATATATATATATACACACACACACACACACACACACATATATATATATATATGTATATAAGATTAATTTAGACCAGAAGAAATTAAGTCAAAACCTAGAAATTAAATCTAAACTGTCACTGGATGGTAGAATTACAAGTTTTATTTTCTTTTCCATATGCTTTTTATATTTTGAATAATGTACAGATATTTAGAATGTGATTTTTAAAAAAATTATAAGGGAAAAATTTTAGTTATATTAATGTAACTGAAATTATTTTAGCTTTATAAAGTGTTAATATTTTGCTTCTTAACATAGATTTTAACAAACTTAAAAAGATTAAATGCCTCATATATGAATGTATGTGCAAATTGATAGATAAATAGGAATATCAGGAAGAAGAAATGGTTAAGAATTTGTTATAAGTAGTTTTAATTTCGGTGAGCATATCCAGAATCAATATATATATATTTTTTATTTTATTTTTTTTATGTAGTTGGACACAATATCCTTATTTTATTTTTAAGTGGTGCTGAGGATCAAATCCAGTGCCTCGCACATGCTAGACACTCTACCACTAAGCCCCAGCCCCAGCCCTATAATATCTTTATTTTTTATTTTATTTTTTTATGTTGTGCTGAGGATTGAACCCAGTGCCTCACACGTGTGAGGCAGGCACTCTACCACTGAGCTGCAGCCCCAACCCTAAATTGACAATTAAAAAAAAATTTTTTTCTTAGTTGTAGAGGGACACAATGCCTTTATTTTTTTTTTTTAATTTAATTTTATACAGTGCTGAGGGTCAAACCCAGTGCCTCACACGTGCTAGGCAAACACTGTACCACTGAACCTCAACCCCAGCCCTAAATTGTCAGCTTTAACAGAAAGTGTTTGCTATTTTATCAAGCTGGTTCATTTATATGAAGTGAATTTGAAGGTCTGATAATCCAATTAACTTGCCTAAGATATTCTGTCCAGAGCTGAACTCACAGGAGATATACTTATGAAGTAAGGATCAAAGCCAAGGGAATATTTATATAGTATAAGGCTAGCAAATCCCTTAATTCTTTTTTTTTTTAAAGATAGAGAGAAGAGAGAGAGAGAGAGAATTTTTTTTAGTATTTATTTATTAGTTTTCAGCGGACACAACATCTTTGTTTGTATGTGGCACTGAGGATCGAACCCGGGCCGCATATATGCCAGGCGAGCGCGCTACCGCTTGAGCCACATCCCCAGCCCCCCTTAATTCTTGCTTAAGAAAAAAAATTATAATGAAGAATTTCCATTTCGAAACCCTACTTCTATACTCTAAGAGCTGAGATATTTTATTTTAAAATATGTGTATGTGTATTTATGTGGACATACATACACACGTACATAAATCCCATCAAAAATGCTGCAAAACTTTTTTTCACTTTTAATCCTTTGATTTTTGAAATAAATTTCAAACTTATTTATATATATATATATATATGTATGTTTTTTTTTTAAGTTTTCAGCGGACACAACATCTTTGTTTGTATGTGGTGCTGAGGATCCCGGCCGCACGAATGCCAGGCGAGCGCGCTACCGCATGAGCCACATCCCCCGCCCATCAAATTTAATTTCAAGAGTAGAAAACACCAGTATACCCTTCTCCTAGATTCACCAGTTAACATTTTGCCTCAAGGATTTATTATTATCCACATAACCCTCATACCTTTATTTTTTAAAAATTTTTTTAGTTATACACGGACACAATATCTTTATTTTGTTTATTTTTATGCAGTGCTAGGGATCAAACTCAGTGATTTACATGTGGGAGGCAAGTGTTCTGCCACTAAGCAACAACCTCAGCCCCTGTACCTTTATTATTAATTTTGCTGAACCATTTGAGAATATGTTGAAGTCATCATGACTCTTTACTTTAAATACTTCACAGATTTCCTAAGAACAAGAACATTCCTTACATGATAATAGAAGAATTATAAAATTTAGACAAATTTAACATTGATAAAATGCTGTTATTCATATGCATATTTTAAATGTCCTAATCACGACTTTTATAGAACTTTTTCTTTTCCTTAGTCATCATATTTCTTTAGTTTTCTTTAATCTGGGATAGTTCCTCAGGCTTAATCTTTTGTGACATTAATTTTTTTTGTTTGTTTGTTTTTAAGTCGGACACAATACCTTTGTTTTTATTTATTTATTTACTTGTTTTTTATGTGGTGCTGAGGATCCACGTGCTAGGCAAGCACTCTATCGCTGAGCCACAACCCCAGCCCCATGACATTAATATTTTTGAAGAGTGCAGGTCATCTACTTTTGTAGAATGTTTCATAATTTTGAGTTATCTAATTTTTTCCTTACTTTTATGCATTTTATGGAAAAGTACTATATAAATACTGTTATGTCTTCTCAGAGCACTATATAAGAAAGCATATAATGTTTCTTTGTCTCATTATTGGGAATCTTAACTTTAATGACTTCGTTAAGATCGTATCTGCCTTGTTTCTCCACTATACAGTTGTCATTTCTCCCTTTTATAACTAACAAGGAATCAATGGGGAGATATTTTGAAACTATCTTAATTGTTTGCTGTCTATCAAACTTTCACACAGTGGTTTTAGTATCCATTTTGTCTGAATTATTTATAATTACATGTTTCAAAATGGTAACATTTTAATTTATTTTATTGATAAACTGTGATAAATGTTAGGAGCAGAGGAGAGTTGTTGAAGATTGAATTTCCAAAAGTTTTGGAAATGGCACTTTTTTTTCCATTTTTCATTTTCAGAAGATTCTGTGCCCACACCTGATGAAGTTAGCATGCTGACAGCAATTGCACTCTTCCTATGGTCTGCTAGTAGTGAAATAATAGGAGTCCAGTCATTACAGAATGGCTGCATGAACAGATTTAAAAATGCATTAAATTCATGTGACCCATGGGTAAGTTCCATCTAAGCAAACATTCCACTTTATCAGGAGAATATCTGGTTGATTCATTAAAATGTGTTATATGTAAGGAAAACCTAAGTATTTACAGTAAGAGTTTTAAATGGAAAAACTAGAAAATATTACTGGGTTTAACTATAGGAGAAACACATTTGTATGTTTACTTAAATATGCAGAAATTCTCTATTATCTTTGATTAGTTCTCGGCCATATTAGGAGAGACTTTTCAGGGTTTCCAATATTTATTTAAATTATACCCACTACATTAATGGATAAATTTATATTATTACATATTTTAATAAGCCTATTCGAAACTTGTTTGTTTAGAAAACATGTTTTATTATTTTACAGTGTTGAAGTCTAAAGTTATGATTATCAAATCTTCTGCGTATCAGGAAAAATAAAACAACTTAGGAACATTCCTGGCCTCCTAGCTCCCTGAATCAGAGTCTTCAGAGTTGTGACTCAGGAATCTGTATTTTTAAAATGCTCCCCAGGTATTTCTGATGTCAGTGAAGTTTGGCAATTTGTATTCTACAAAATGCTGAAACAATTTTATTCCACTATTTTCCCAAAATATTTATAACTTTTCTTCCTTCCCTTCTTCCTTTTTTAAAAAATAATTATTCATATGAAGTTTTTCTAATCTAAAAGCCAGTGAGACTTTATTTTCTATGGCTACAAAACTTAAATTGGTATAAAGAATTATTTCGAGAGATTCAGATTTTTTTGAGAGGTTTATTCAATTAGCTTATTGAAAGAAAGTTCCATTACTCTCTTTAATTTCTTTTATATGGAAAATAACATTTATATTTTCATTGTTCTGTATCACATACATATTAAGATGTAATGTGATTATAGAGCAGATAAGAACTATCATGTGTTAATTGATTGAATGATCTCCTTATGTAGGTTCAAGCCAAATGTTACCAGCTTCTCCTCTCAGTCTTCCAGCATTCCAACCGTGCCCTTTCAACTCCCTACATCCATTCATTAGCTCCCATAGTGGTTGAAAAGCTAAAAGCTGTTGAAAGAAACAGACCAGCCAGTAACAATGAACTTTTGGCTGTTCAAGAAGGAATTAAAGTTCTTGAAACTTTGGTTGCTCTTGGTGAAGAACAGAACAGTAAGTATTTTTAATAAAAATTAGCCATTACTCCAAAATGAAGATCTGTATTATGCATAAATCTTATTTGATATTGGACATAGGCATTTGCAACAGTAAGTTTACTAAGGAGCAATTATTGTCGGAAAGCATAATATATTTGCTTATGTTAGTAACATAATTCATTGAATTGATTATTTTTATGAGCAGAAAGTCTCAATGAATTACTGATGACATTTCAACATACTGAGTTTTAAATTTTCTGGGAATATATCCTTTAAGACTGAGGAAAAATACATATGTTCAATAGATTTTTTAAAAATATTTTTTAGTTGTAGTTGGACACAATATCTTTATTTTATTTGTTTATTTTTATGTGGTGCTGAGGATTGAACCTAGTGCCTTGTACTTGGTAGCAAGTGCTCTACCACTGAGCCCCAGCCCCAGCCCCAGATTTTTTTTAAATGGAGCCTCTCATATGCTTGATGGTTTGTTTGTTTGTTTATGTATGTATTTATTTAATATTTCAACTTTTTAAAATTTTTTAAAAAATGTTTAAATTGATTTTTAAAAAAATAAATGACAGTGGAATGCATTACAAATCTTATTACACATATATAGCACAATTTTTCATATCTCTGGTTGTATATAAAGTATGTTCACACTAATTGGTGTCTTCATACATATACTTTGGATAATGATGTCCATCACATTCCACCACATTTGCTAACCCCCTGCCCCTTCCCTTCCCCCCCCCACTCCTCTGCCCTATCTAGAGTTCGTCTATTCCTCCCATGCTCCCTGCTCCCTACCCCACTATGAATCAGCCTCCTTATATCAGAGAAAACATTGGGCATTTGTTTTTTGGGGGGATTGGCTAACTTCACTTAGCATTATCTTCTCCAATGTCATCCATTTACCTGCAAATGCCATGATTTTATTCTCTTTTATAGCTGAGTAATATTCCATTGTGTATATATGCCACATTTTTTTAATCCATTCATCTACTGAAGGGCATCTAGGTTGTTTCCACAGTTATTGGGAGCAAATTTTTACCCCTCACACATCAGATAGAGCACTAATCTCTATGACATATAAAGAACTCAAAAAGCTAAGCATCAAAAAAACCAAATAACCCAATCAACAAATGGGCCAAGGACCTGAACAGACACATCTCAGAAGATGATATATAATCAATCAACAAATATATGAAAAAATGTTCTTCTACCTTTCCAATTTCCTGTGAAAAAAATTTTAAGAGAAGGAGTATTTGAAAATGAGATAATTAAGAAAAAGTTGAGGGCTAGGGTTGTGGCTCCGTGGTAGAGAAATGCAAATCAAAACTACTCTAAGATACCATCTCACCCCTGTCAGAATGACAGTTATTATGAAGATAAACAACAATAAGTGTTGGGGAGGATGTGGGGAGAAAGGTACACTCATACATTGCTGGTGGGACTGCAAGTTGGTGCAGTCAATATGGAAAGCAGTATGAAGATTCCTTGGAAAATTGGGAATGGAACCACCATTTGACCCAGCTATCCCTCTCCTTGGTCTATACTCAAAGGACTTAAAAACAGCATACTACAGGGACACAGCCACATCAATGTTACAGCAGCACAATTCACAATGTTCAATAGATTTTTAAAGTAACGCATTCTACTCCTTATAATAAAGGTATAAAAACCTTGGGGCTGGGGATGTGGCTCAAGCGGTAGCGCGCTCACCTGGCATGCGTGTGGCCCGGGTTCGATCCTTAGCACCACATACCAACGAAGATGTTGTGTCCGCCAAGAACTAAGAAAAAATAAATAAATGTTAAAATTCTCTCTCTCTCTGTCCCCCTCTCTCTCACTCTCTCTTTAAAAAAAAAAAAAAAAACAAAACCTCATAACAAATATAATCAGATAATATGAATACCAAACATCATTGTTAAAATACCTCAAAAATTGGTATTTTAAAATTATTTTTAATTTAATGAAAAACTGCCATATACATCCATTTAACCAAATTTAAAATAGCTTAGTATATTACTTTATTCCTTAATGCTTAAATCTTGATCTCATCAAAATATAATATTTGTCTTTAAATATTAGTTTTATTTATTTTAGAAAGTCTATAAATTTTTGAAATAGTATCTTATGATCAAACATTAAGCTCTTTACAATTTTCAAGATTCTCTTCCCTACCTGTCTTCATGCTACATTTAATTTTAAATAAGCATATCTGTTCAGGAATTGATCTTGAGTTGACACAACTGAAAATTATTTTAACTATTAAAGGCAGAAAGATCAGTGCTCGGATTACAAAATGAATAAGATTTAGAACTCATCTTTATGAAGTTCATAGTAGTAAAATAAAAGTACACACAAAATTATGTTGATTTTTCTAACATGCCATAGTGTCAGTGATAAATTTTCTACCAAAATAACCTATATATTAATTTATTACTAATTTCAACTAAATTTATCAATTTCTCCAAACAGTTGTCTCTAACTTTCCCAATTGTGACACTCTTTCCATGCAATATATTAGTAATTGCCTCTTTTTCTTGCTCCCCATAATCAGCGAATCATTAATCATCAGATCAAATGAATTTGTCTTTTACATTCATCTGTGCATTTTTCTCTTCTGCTATCATAGTTCTAGACTATAGATTTTTAGAAGGGAGTTATTGCAATGGACTTCCTTTCTTTTCCCTCCATTTTTTCTTTCTTCTCCTCTTCTCTCCCTCTTTTCCTCTGTTCAGGGCTTTGTGGGCCTTGTACGTGCTAAAGCATATGCTTTATCACTGAGTGTCACCTCCAGTCCTGCAATAGCTTTTCAAAAACTTCTACTACTTTTCCAGTTTCCTGTGAAAATTTTTTAAGAGAAGGAGTATTTGCAAATGAGATAATTAAGAAAAAGTTGAGGGCTGGGGTTGTGGCTCAGTGATAGAGCACTTGCCTAGTGCATGTGAGGCTTCAATTCTCAGCACCACATAAAAATAAATAAATATATAAATAAAGATATTGTGTCCATCTACAACCAAAAATTTTTAAAAAATGGAGTGATAGTGTTGAATGACAGGAGAAAAGGTTATAACTCCCTTGACAAGGATGGAAGTGCCATTGGGCCAGACAGTAGGCATACGATTAAGACATTGCCACTTTCTTCTATGACATCTAACCATCATTTTTTCAGAAAAATAGAAGGGACATTGGAAGAGTAGAAGTGTGCTTTGCAGGTAGGGGGACCCATTGGGGAGGAAGGAGGTAAGGGGAAGAACTGGGGAATGTAGTTAACCAAATTATTCTAGGTACATGTATGAATATATCACAGTGCATTCCAATTTTATATGTAACTATAATGCATCAAGTGAAAAATAAGTACATAGAAGGAAGACCAATAGAAAAGAGGAAGGGAACCAGAGAGGAAGCAAAGGAAAGGGAAGAGGTAAGTAGTATTAGAATTGAAATGGAGAAAACTATGTTACTTCTTTTATGAATATGTCAGAATGAACTCTGCTTTTATGTATAACTATAATGCACTGAAAAATAAACTTTTAAAAAAGTCAAGGATAAAACAAATTCAAGAATTGAAAATTCACACAGTGGCTCCAGAGGCTGAGGCAGGAGGATTGCAAATTCAAAGAAGCCTCAGCAACTTAGTGAGACCATGCTTCAAAATAAAAAATATGAAAAGGGCTGGGGATGTGCTCAGTGGTTAAGTGCCCCTGGGTTCAATCTGTAGTACCAAAAGAAAGGAAAAAGAAAATTTACCCCTTTGGAAGCATATCACTCAATATAAAGGTAAGTCTAAAAATGTTGCTGTCAAATTAATATATTTATTCATTTATTTGATGGTACCCTCCTAATGAATGTTCTATTCATTAATAAGATTCATTTGCCTGTGTGTGTGTGTGTGTGTGTGTGTGTGTGTGTGTGTGTGTGTTACTGACATTGAACAGGGCCTTAAGCACACTAGGCAAGCATTCTACCACTGAGCTACACCTGCACTGCGTTTAGCCTTAGATTTTAATTTTTTTAAAAGCCAGCTACTTATTCTACCTTTTAAAAGTCTTGGTATAATACAAAAACGTTTGTAATCTGAATAAAGCTGTCCATGAAAAAATGGAAAAACCATGATGGTGATACATCTTATTTGATGTATCTTAATTAATTCTTATTTGAAATGGGTTATTTACTTCAGGGGCATTGCTGGAGTCTAATTTGCTATTAAACCATAAATTGCACAAATAATATGTGAATATATTCTTATTATTAAAAATATCAAATAGGCACTCTCACATCAGACCAATCTTTGTTGTTATCTTTGTTATTTACAGGAGTCCAGTTACTTGCTCTTTTAGTTCCCACTTTGATTTCTTACCTGCTGGATGAAAATTCTTTTGCCTCAGCAAGTTCAGTTTCTAAAGATCTTCATGAGTTTGCACTCCAGAACTTAATGCATATTGGACCTCTGTATCCTCATGCTTTCAAGACGGTAATGGGGGCTGCTCCTGAGTTGAAAGTGCGGCTAGAAACTGCTGTTCGAGCAAGCCAAGCCAGCAAGGCTAAAGCTGCTGCAAGGCAGCCAGCTCCGACCATACATTCTGCACCGACAATCAAGCTAAAAACAAGCTTTTTTTAATGTGTTCCTCCACTCATTTTTATATGTATTTCACCTAATTAGTGGTAGCCACTGTACCATTCCAGGCTCTGGATTCTATTTTATTTGTATATTGGTATTATAATGCTTCCAAGTAGGTTAAGGAATTCTTGTTCATACCACTATTGATTTTTAAGTGATTTTTAAAAATTATGTGGTGAGTATGTTTTCATTTTTCTGCTAATAATGTTTCTCATTTATTAATTTTTCATTGTTTTGTTTTTGGTTTTTGTGGTGCTGGGGATTGAACCCTGCGCCTTGCACATGCTAAGCATGCACTGTACTACTGAGCTATACCCCCAAGCCCTAATTTATTTTTTAAACACTGAACCATAGTCTTTTACATGCTGAATACATAATTGTATCGTGTACTGTGACAGACTGTGGACATTATCAGGGGAAAAAATAGGTCAAAATTTGGCATTTGTCATGAAAAATTCCATTGCAAAATAAGTAAATTTTAAATTTTCAAGAAACCAAAATAATATAAAGTCTCTTTCGTGGTGTACCTACTATGAATAAAATCACATTTTTTAAACATTTCTCAAAATATTCTCTTCTGATGTATCTTTTCACTTTAATATTAAATTACTGAATTGTGTTTGTGTATATTTTAGTTGTTAATTGAATTAAAGTTCTTATCTAAAGGTCCATTAAAATGTTTCTAATGTAGTATAATGTTTCTACCTTTTTTTATGTTTTGTAATTACAGAGACTCAGGTTCTGACTGTGATGGTTAGTTTCATTCATCAAATATTTATTGAATGCCTACTGTGTATAAGGCATCAAGCTAAGTGCTTCAGGGCATACAAAAATGAATTAGTCATAATTATAGTTATGCTAGTCTCTTATGCGATTGGAATTTTTCCTTGCAAAACAGATAATTGATTAAATGAATGTATACCACAGCATTTAGCAGATTTTAAACACCAAATTTTACCAGACAGTGTAACATAGACTATATCAAAAGCAAGTGACTTTTCTGAACATTTCAAGCTATATATTTATTTATCACCTGCTACTTGCCATTTATTCTCACTCATACCTACACCATTTGGCAGCTAGCTTATAGATCCTTGCTTTGTTCCTGGCTCAGTCTTTTAAATACCTCAGAAAGTCACTTTCTCTCACCTGTTTTCTCACTGACTTTTATTTCTACAGAGTTGTTTTTCGTTTCTGATTTGAGTTTCCAAAGTTATTATTCTTGTTTTTTTGTTTTTAATTTTGATAAAAGTCTATAAAATGACTTCACATATTATACAATTCATCTATTTAAAGTTGTTTTTATTATAATCACAGGGTAGTACAACTCTCACTATAGTTAATTTTGAACATTTTCATTACTCCCAAAAGAAACTCTATTCTTTACCTGTCATCTCACAATTTTCCATTTCCCATCAGCCTTAGGCAACTACTAATCTACTTTCTGTCTCTATAAATTTTCTACAGTGGTATTTCATATAAATGAAATCATATAATATGTGGTCTTTTGTGACTGGTTTCTTATCTGTGCATAATATTTCAAGGCTCATCCATGTTGTAGTGTGAATCAGCAATCCATTCCTTTTTATGGCTGAATAATATTCCATTGTATATATGCCACATTTTATCATCAACTGATATATTTTATGAGTTGAAGGACATTTGGTTGCTTTCACTTTTTGCCTGTTATGAATATGATGCTCTGAATAATTATGTACCAGTTATTGTGTAGATATATATATTTGTGTGTATATTTTTTGTTTTGGGTACTGGAGATTGAACCCAGTGGTGCTTAACTACTTAGCCACATCCCCAGCCTTTTTTATGTTTTATTTTGAAACAGCATCTCACTAAGTCCTCAGGGCCTCACTAAATTGCTGAGGTTGGTCTTGAAATTTCTATTCTCCTGCCTCAGCCTCCTGAGTCACTAGGGTTACAGGTGCACACCACCATGCCCAGCTGGATACATGTTTTAATATCTTTTGAGTATATCCCTAGGAGTGGAATTGCTGACTCAAATAGTAACTTTATATTTAACTTTTTAAGGCACTGCCAAACTGTCTAATAGTCTCATTTTTTGCACACATACATGTGTGCACGTATCTCCTTTTCAGTCATCTATTTATATATTTATTTCTGCCTTGGCTATTTTTTGCTGTTCTTGGTACCTCTCAAACTTTTCCCATCATTACCCCTTTTAGGGTAGACTGCATCATATCTTAGTAATGTCTCTCTTCCCCTCCTCCCTGCCTCTCTCCTTTTTTTCTCTCTCTCTCTGTTAGTACATCTTTATTTTTTCTCTAAACCGTTTTAAGCCATTGATAACTTAAATTCTAGTTTTCTACAATCAACTATAAAAGGAAATTCTGTTTGATGCTTTGTATTTATTAATATTTCCCCAGCCCATGAGATTTTTACAACCCAAATAATCATATCTATTTAGATTATAACATCCAGTGTCATAAAGCTAAAAGAAGCAGCAGCATTATGGCCAGTGAATTCTGAAGCATGATCTAAGTAGTTTTAATAGCATAAGCAATAAAGTATCTTCTGTTTGCTTTCCAAGTTCTCATTAATCAATATTATAGATTTGGCTTCTCAATTTATCTAGAGAAAAATAAGCTCTGGAGTCAGGTGTCCCTGTTGAATAGATTCTACTAGTCACAGGGATAAAATACAGGACCACATCTACAAAATGAGAGGAAAATTTACTAGGTATTTTTTCTTTGATCTTTTACATATCTAAAAAGTACATCTGTCTTCATAGTTATCTGCTTATTTTTATCAAGAGTGAATCTTTGAATAATCCTTTAATATTGGCAAATAATAATAATATTAGGTTTGATAAATAGTCTTTACATGTGTGTAAAATTGTTGTTATAGTATGAGAGCATAAAACATTAGATATGTAATGCAGGCACAGAAATTATAAAGTATTGCAGATCATGAGGCTTGGGTTGTGACTTAGTGGTAGAGGGCTTGCCTAGCACATGTGAGGCACTGAGTTTGATCCTCAGCCACATAAAATAAATAAAAAAATGAAGTTGCAAAAAAAATATTGCAGATCATTACTATCAATAAAAGCTGCCATTTCTCAGCTGGGGCTATAGCTCAGTGGTAGAGCGCTTGCCTAGCAAGTATGAGGTCCTGAGTTCGATCCTCAGCACCACATAAAAATAAATAAGATAAAAGCTGCCATTTCTGTTGAATGCCAGACATTGTGTTAGACACTTTATATTCATTATGTCTTCCGTTCAAACAGTACTGAATGATGGATATAATTAGCCAATTTCCAAAACATTTAATTTATGAAATAACTAATTATATGTATTACTATTCCTCACATTTGGGGGGGGGGTATCAGGGATTGAAGTCAGGGATGTTTAACCACTGAACCGCACCCCCACCCCTTTAAATAATTTTTTAATTTTTTAATTTTGAGACAGTGTGTCACTAAATTTCTGAGACTGACCTTGAATTTGCAGTCCTCCTGCCTCAGCCTCCTGAGTCAGTGGGATTACAAACCTGTGCCACCATACCCAGCTACACATTTTCTTCATTCTTAATTGGAATTTTTATGTTTGGGTAAGAAATGGCTAAAGTATAGCTATAAATAAATTTCTTGTCTTAATACTTTCCATCAAATGGGTTATTTTTAAAACCTGATTTAAGTTCATCTCTAGTTCTTTCTTAGAGAGCTCACAGAATTTTACTTAAGAATTTTATATATTAATCATAATTCAGAAAAACCATCCCAGGTTTTTATAAAAATTATCCTAAGCAAGCCTGTGATAATCATATCTACCAGTGACAAGTTACAACTACTCTTTCTTTCCCATTTATTCTATTCTTTTCCCAAAGAGGAATTTGTTTACACCTTTTGTCCGATTTCCACAATTCTCTGTCTGTCATTGGAACTCCTGGCTTTCTACCTCAGTATGTTCTCATACATATACTTGTCTTTTCCCCTACCCCACTATTGTCAATTCTAGTCAAAGGATCCATAGAAATTTAAGTGGACTTCTTCGAGTATTCTAACTTCCATTATTGATACTTTCTTCCTTTCTTTTTCCTTTGTTTTTGATTATTTTCTTTACCTCTTCATTTCAAATTATTTCAAGTTAGATAGAAAAATGCCTTTTGTTTTGTTTGTGAAACAAAAAAGGGCTTTAATCTTTTTTGTTGGTTGGTTGGTTGGTTGGTTGGTTGTTTTTTTTGGTACTGGGGATTGAATCCAGGGGTGTTTACCACTGAGCTGTATTGTCAGCCCTTTTTATTTTTAATTTTGAGTCAGGGTCTTGTTAAGTTGCTGAGCATTTTTGCTGAGGTTGCTGAGGCAACCTTGAACTTGGGATCTACTTGCTTCAGCCTCTGGAGTTGCTGGGATTACAGGATAGTGCTACTATGCCCAGCAAGGGCTTTAATCTTGTCCAATGAGCATATAAAGAGACTCAGAGGAAAAAGGAAAGTCAATTTTATATCTTGTTATGAATTAAATTTATTTCAATCATTAAGTTTACATTCAGCAAAATTTTGGAAAAATTCCCAGAACCCACCAACCAGAACAAATGTTAATATTTGACTTTATTTATTTCCATAGTTGCAATCATCCTACATAGTGGTTGTTGTATCTTGCTTTCCTCTATTTATTTTATAAGCATTTCCCCCATACTACTACTCTGAAAATATAAGAGGGATTTAGCAATGACATTTTGATGGCTGGCTACTTAATGTTGGATGTGCCATTATCAATATCCTGTACATGGATACTTTGTTTCCAATTTTTACATTTCAATAAGTAATGTTGCATTTAACGTTTGAAAAGTCAAACTTTGTATATTATTTTCTTAGGATAGATTTCCTAAAAGGGTTATAAAAATATGACAGTTTTCTAGTCCTCCCAGGGACAAAAAAAAAAAAAAAAAAAGCCAGACTTGAATTTTGATAGATTGTTGAATCTTTAGAAAGTAATATTTTTTGGAATAAACAGATTTGAAAATGAAACTGGGTCACTCTTTTCCAAACTCCAAGAAAATAATATAAAGGAGACCTTTCACCACTGCCAAATATTTTGATATAACTAAGTGTTATATGCTATTAACGGCATTTTAGTTGAGCAGCAAGTAGAAAAGTTAATGGAGTTTGAGCTGTTTTTAGTGAATACTAAATTTTTGATAGTACTGTTTTGAATACTGTGAACCCCAGTGTGTATACATAGGAGGTGGAGAAGGGTAGAGGATGTCAAGGACAATGACAAACTGATGTTCATTTAAGCCAAGTGATTTAGAGGAACTCAGGTTTGAAAAGAACCATGTGATCATCAATTTTTAGGTAGGAGGTCCAGGATAGCCCACCTGCATAAACAGGTCAGTATGTCACATAAGTGTTTTCCAAATTACTTAAAAAGTTGTTTCCTGGGGCTGGGGTTGTGGCTCAGAGGTAGAGAGCTCGCCTGGCATGCGTGAGGCTCTGGGTTCGATTCTCAGCACCACGTAAAGTAAAACGAAGACATTGTGTCCACCTATAACTAAAAAATAAATATTTAAAAAAAGTTTCCTAAGCTGTAAAATAAAAATGGAGCTGGGTGTGGTGGCTCACGCCTGTAATCCCAGTGGCTCAGGAAGCTGAGGCAGGAGGATTGTGAGTTCAAATTCAACTCAGAAAATTAGTGAGAGACTAAGTAACTCAGTAAGACACTATCTCAAATTAAAAAGTGCTGGCCCAGTGGTTAAGAGCCTCTAGGTTCAATCCCTAGTAAACCACTCCCTCCTGAAATGGATTGCCTTATGACAGTGCTTTTCTTCACACTGGATACATGAATAAGGAGAATTGAATTCCCCTTTATCAAAAAATTTTGTGATACGATTCTCCAAGGCTCTTTTATTCATTCATTGGACAATTTATGTATGACAGATGTTGGGAATATAGTGGTCAAACAAAAAATCTGTCATAATAGGCTTACATTCTGGCAGGAGATGGAATAAAACAATCACAGACGGGGCTGGGGATGTGGCTCAAGTGGTAGCGCGCTCGCCTGGCATGCGTGCGGCCCGGTTCGATCCTCAGCACCACATACAAATAAAGATGTTGTGTCCGCCAAAAACTAAAAAATAAATATTAAAAAAAATTCTCTCTCTCTCTCTCTCTCTCTCTCTCTCTCTCTCTCTCTCTCTCTCTCTCTCCCTCTCTCCCTCTCTCCCCCTCCCTCCCTCCCTCCCTCTATCACTCTCTCTTTAAAAAAAAAACAATCACAGATGGTAGTAAAAAGGAAGGAATGGTATGAAATATGGCATGCAAGAGGACAAAAGGTAACATTCTTTTTAAAGGTTATCAGGAGCCCTTAAGATTTACTTTTTTGTCTTTTTTTTTTTTTTTTTTGTAACAGACATTGAACCCTGGGTTGTTTTACCACTGAGCCACATCCCCAGTCATTTTTTAATATTTTATTTAGATACAGGGTCTTGCTCAGTTATTTAGGACCTTGCTAAATTGAACTCACTGACTTTGAACTCGTGATCCTCCTGACTCAGCCTCCTGAGCTGCTGGGATTACATGTATGTGCCACTATACCCAGCCATATTTACATCTTAAATAACCTGTTAGTTGTCTCAGAAACTCCTCAAACTTGGTTAATTTAAGATTGAACTCTTCATCTCCTTACCTAAAACCTGCTTCTGTGACCATGATCTCCCCACTCAACAGCTAAATTCTCCTTTTGCTTAAGCCATAAGCATATCATCACACTTCCGGCCTTCTCGCTCACTATGCTTAATACATCACCAGATCCAGTAAATTTTTTAAAAACATGGAATGCTTCACAGAGTCACATGTCATCTTTGCACAGGGGCTGTGCTAACCTTCTCTGTGTGACTCCAATTTTAGTGTAAATGCCGCCGAAGTAGGCACAAGTCTCAATATCTTACCAAATCCTTCCATGTGTCTTTATTATTACTGTTACTACCCTACTCCAGTTCACCATGCTCATTTGCAGTACAGATGATTTTTGACTTAACAATGTTTCATCTTAAACTTTTTTTGACTTTATGATGGTACAAGCAAGAGTGCTACACATTCAGTAAGCATCATACTTCAAATTTTGCATTTTGGTCTTTTCCCAGGTGAGGAATAGCCATAGGATAGTCTCTCTCCATGCTGGGTAGTGGCTGCTGCTCCTGGTCAGCTTCAGTTGAGCCTCATGCCACTAAGAGGAAACACAACCATGTCTCTACAGTGTACCCTGTTGCTAAGTTAGGATGTTTGGTAGGTTAGGTATATTCATGCATTTTTGACTTATGATATTTTCAATTTAAGATGATTTTATCAGGATAAAACTCCCATCATAGGTGAAGAAGCAAAAATATAGCTGTGGATGGTAGGCTCAGCCTGGGTAGGAATCCAGCTATGTCACAACTTGTATAACACTGGTAAGTTACTTGTTTTTTTTTTTTTTTTTTGCAGAAACAGTTTCTGTTTCTGCAAAACAAGAACAATAATAATGTTTATCTCATAGAGTAGCTCTGGATTAAATGAGTTAATACCTGTAAAGGACCTTTAAATGTTGCTTGACCTTTAGAAAACAATTCAGAATGCTGTTTTCTACACACAAAATCAAATGACATATTAAAATCTGACACCTTACTAAAAACTCTTCAGTTGGTTACCTTAGATAAAGACCAACTCCTCAACACAAGGTCCCACATAACCTGGCCCCTGCCTTCTTCACCTCATTTTATTTTGTGCTGGTATCTATGGCCATGTGGTAGTATCCTTAGATGTCCAATAAAGATCGAATTTTGGGCTGGGGATGTGGCTCAAGTGGTAGCGCGCTCGCCTGGCATGCGTGCGGCTAGGGTTCGATCCTCACCACCACATACAAACAAAGATGTTGTGTCTGCCAAAAACTAAAAAATAAATATTAAAATTCTCTCTGTCTCTCTCTCTCCCTCTCTCTCACTCTCTCTTTAAAAAAAAAAATTCTCTTTCTCTCTTTCTTTAAGAAAAAAAAAAAGATTGAATTTACCTTATAGGGACATTGTAAAGATTGAATTAAAACACATGAAATGCTCTTCTTAGTACATGTTCAATAAATGTTAATTATAAAATAATTGTTATTACTTTTTTGTGTCAGCAATATTGGGTTTCTTTCATCATATCAAATGCACTACTTTTCTTCCTCTGAGTATTTGAAGTCTGCTTTAAAACTCCATTCTGCCCTCTTCCTTTTTTAAAAATTAAGGAAGAGTTAATTTTTAATTAATGTTGCAGCATTAATTTGGATATTGCCAAATACTAAGAACCATTTTATTTAAATTGTCTTGTTTTCCCTAGTAAATTTATATGTATTGGCTAAATTTGAATGCAGTCAGCTTATTGGTCATATTAAACATTATAAGTTCATGTGAAAGTCTGGATTAGCTGGTTCAAACCAGTCCTACTCTCCTACTCTTGTTACTTCATGTCCTGCTGCTGAGGGGAAATCTGGAAAAGGAGATAACATAGATAATGGTAGAATTTTCCATTATAGAGAACAAGAACAAGTACTATAATTAACACATATTGAACAATAATAGTACCGTATGGAGAGCCTGCAGAGTAGAGTTGTAGTACATTCAAAATAGATTAAATCCCGTTTTAAAAAATCTAAGAAAAGCATGTGTCTTCAAAAACTTAAACAGAAATTAACTTCATTTTTCTTTGTGTTCTGGCACAAAGTCCAGATATTTTTCCCCTCTCATGTTTGTAAAACAAATAATGTGCAAAAGTATATCACATTTTAATTCTTTTGAGGAGCAGTCTAACAGGAGTTTGGGGAGGTGGTGCTGTTCTGAATAATTCACACCTAAATGAAGATTGTGTGTCTTCTGCTGAGAAAGTGGCTATACCTAGAAGCCAGTGTATTTCAGTTGCATTCTTGGCAGGAATAGCCAGCGTTCAAAAATGTTATTCTTACACACATACACACACACACACACACACACACACACAGAGTTATTTTTATAGAATGAAGGTTATATAATTGTTTGAAATTCAGTTCCTAGCTTAGAAATGGGGGCACTTTAGTTATTAAAAGAAAACAACAGTTGTTGAGTAGAATTTTCATTCATTGGAAATTTTAAAAGGGAAAAGGGGTAGAGAAGCAAGAGATGGAGTTGAAGGGGAGAAAACCAGAATGTGGTTTTGTATGTGGTTTTGAATATGTCAAAACCCAGTTTTCTTTCCTTAGAAAAATAGAATTTGATCACTATTAATATTCCAAGAGAAGTCTTGCTACAGCTTCAGAACTGTGTAATCAATTTGGTCTCTCCTATGTTGTTTAAATTTATTAAAGCAATCCTGATTTTGGATTTGAAGTATTTATTTCTCAGATTATCAATTATGATAAAATTAGTTTTAATTTAAAATTAAATTTAATTTTTATAAACTTATTAAACATAATTAATAAAATAATTTTGAACTTAGGCAGCTCCTTAACCTCAACCATACTCTTCCAAGAGAAAATAATAATAGTAATAATAACAACTAACAGAGGCTATTTTCCCATCATATCACAAGCCTATGATGTAGATTTAGTTCTTGGACTCAAAGAAAGTTTCAAATGATAGACCTTCATTTCTAACTTATTATTGGCTGTTTCCCCAACCAAGCCATTACCAGACTTCAGATCTAGGCAGTAGGTTTGGCTGGAGTCTAAGGGAAGTCAGACGCAGAGGCAGGGTAAGCAGTCAGGAGAAGGGAGAGAGATTGCCAAGAAGCCAGATGGTAGCAGAGGAGCCTAAATAATGGGTTATCACCTGTTCTTACCCCAAATTCTCTTCACCCTTGGAGTGGCCTCTCTCTTAGCTCCAGCAGTTCCCCTTTTTTTTCTGCTCAGAATTTTGAAAGAACTGTCAAGTTCAATTTGAAGTTTTTCTTTGGGTAAAGTCTCAAAGACTCAAATAACTGGTCATTTAAAATCACTTGAAAAAAAAAATAACCACTCATTTTAATGAAACACACACACACAAACACACACACACACACAAAAGCAGATGTATCGTCATTTTATAGAACTATAATGCTCATCCCACAACACATACACATATATAACAAAAAGTAGAAAATATTCCTATTATCAAAATAAACTTTTTTTTTTAAAATATTTATTTATTTATTAGTTCTCGGCGGACACAACATCTTTGTTTGTATGTGGTGTTGAGGATCGAACCCGGGCCGCACGCATGGCAGGCGAGCGCGCTACCGCTTGAGCCACATCCCCAGCCCAAAATAAACTTTTAGTATTTTACATTTTTCACTTTAATCTAGTTTTAACTCTGTGTTCTTAGGGAATGCTATTTTTATATTATTTAGACTTTATTATAAATTAAAAGACCAGGAAATCAACCACACTATGAGGTCTTAAAGGTTAGACTTAGGCATTAATTTTGTTTTGTTTATAAGATTATTTTAACTCTACTAAATTAAAATTCTGAATAGGGGAAGAGGGATGAGAAAGTAAAAAGAACAATAATTGAACCCCTCATATTTATCAGGGCGTGTTTTTTGTTTTTAATTTTTAGACAAATCGCTTAGGTAATTTTGAGATAAATTTGCTAAACTGTCCAGGCTGGCCTCAAACTTTGTAATCCTCCTGCCTCAGCCTCAGGAGTAGCTGGGATTACAGGAATGTGCCACCCTGCCCAGCTCAAGGCCTGCTTTTTATAGGTATCATTTCAGTTAATATTCTGAATTGTATTAAAATATAGCCATTATTAGTATTTACCATATGCTAGGCACTATGCAAAGGGATTTACATTTCATCTCTCATATAATCTCACTGTTACTTTGTAGTGTAACTGATATTACCATATTAAAAACAAAAGAATCAAGAATGAAAAAAAATCTCATTTGCTCAAGGTTTCCAAATCTGGAAAATTATGTAGAGTATAAAATAAAGTTTAAGTTTGACTAATTACAAATGCTATGTCCTTTTTGGCATTAACTTTTAAAGGATATTTCCCTGAAATTCAAGAGACATTTTTGCTGTTATGACTGAGAATGTACATTGAGAGGAGGCTTCTGGGATGCCTATAATGTTGTATGTCATGATTTGAATAGTGGTTATATGGAAATGTTGAATTTGTCAAAGTTCATTGACTTTTTCTGTATAAATGTTATATTCAATAAAATACTTTTAGCAATTCATAATTAATATAGAAAATATGAAAAACAGAAAAGCACAAAGTGGGGCAGGGGAAACACCAGTAAGTTCACTACTAAAAAATGAATAATTTTAGAAGTTGATTCATTTAGGAGGAAATTTGGGGATGCATGTACCTTATTATCTTAAAGTAATTTGAGGCAAAAGAACTACAAGGGAAGTTCTCCTATTTAAATTTTTTTTTGTTACTAAAAAAGAAATATAACCATATATGAAAAATTTTTGAACTAGTGAAAATTCCTTCATAAGCCCATTTCTACTATAACCACTTTTAATATTTTGCTAAATTGAATGATATTCTCATGACATAAATCATCAACATTATCTTGGGTATAAATAAATTCTTGAAAAGGAAAAAAAAAGGTAATAGAGTTAAACCACAAATCAAAACAGTGCTTTTTGCATATATATGGTAGTCCAGGTTATCTCAGTTTAATTATGTTTCATAGTCTGTTATGAATTGAGTTGAAGGAAGAATCAGCGCACATCTACATTAGAGAAAAACAGTTAACATTCAAACCTGTAAGATTACTTAAACCCCTCAGATAAAAAAAAAAGTGGTTATTGAATAATTGTCTCCTTGGTACTCTGGTAGATCAAATGAGAAGAGTCAACCTGTTAATTAACAAAAAATCCCTGAATTAGCAGTCAGGAAATCTAGGTGCTACTTTTTGGCTCAGGCACTCAGAATCTCATTGTGGACAAGAATCAATTTCTTTGGACTTTTGTTATTTGAGTTGTAAATGAGAAAACTGGGTTGTATCTCAAAGGACACTTAACATCCAAAATAATTTATGACACAGGGAATACAGCCAGGCCCTGATCAACTTCTTATGGTAATAAAGGATGAATTCACAAAACGGAAACATTCAATAACAGAGAGGCTAGAGCTTGCCATCTTTATTTGCAACCAGACCAGACACAATGTGTTTCCTGTTCTTTGCACAAGTATCCATGGGAAGAGGGGGAGGCCAGAGAGGACAAGGACAGGATGTCCTTCCCTTACATATCACTCATCACCCTATATTTTTACGGGTTCCCCCCCCCCCCACATCAGTTCTGATATCCCAAAAGATCATCCTATGTAACAGAGGATTACAAGTAACATTTTAGGTTGAAGAAATAAGTGCCCAATAATTTCATTTTCAATTCTTAAGTGTTTTCCCTTCCTTTGTCCCTTCGTTGTAGTGAGTTTTTTAGTGATATAATAATATCAAGGTATTCAGAGAAGGAAAACATTTACAAAACGTCCATTTAAAAGGAATGGGCTTGGGTGTGCCTTTGGTAGATTGATAGTGTTGCTAGTATGCAAGTGAAACGTGGAAGAAACTGGGAATCTGACAAGTGAGAAAGGAGAGGTCCCTAGTACTCAAGGGAGATCTAGTCTGAAGCAGAAAGGGACTTTGTTCTTTCAGATAGTGGAGTGTTTTTTTTTTTTTTTTTTTAATTGTTCTAATTAGCTGTATATGACAGTAGGGTGCATTTTGACATATTGAACACAAATGGAGGATAACTTCTCATTCCTTTGGCTGTATATGGTGCTGAGTCACACCAGTAGTGTAATCATACGTTTATATAGGGTAATAATGTCAGATAGTGTGGTTTCAAGGCAGTGTGTGTGTGTGTGTGTGTGTGTGTGTGTATGTATATATAAAATCTCAATCTCTGATGTCATCTATCTTTACAGCTCCAGGGCGCGGGATATAACTGACAAATCAAAATATCTGCTCTACTGAATTGAGCAAATCTCGGGGAGTGGGGGATGATAGGAAAAATGAGACCGAAAAAACATATAGCCTCTGTTACTTGATATCTGAAACATTTACAGGATTTACTGCAGGGTTACTACAAAGGGAAATGGACTTCAGATGAAAGAGTTTTTCGGAGGAGACCTCAACAAACTAGAATTCGGAACAAGCCCCAGGAAGCCGCTGTGTTGTCTTAGGGGAGAGATGAAAATGAAAACTCATCAGGTAACAGGTTTGAGCCCCTCGGGTAAAAAAGGCAAGCGCGACCGCGACACGGAGTTGGCGAGTGGAAGGTTGTGTAGTACCGAGAAGGTTGTGTAGTCGGAGCTAATGAGAGGACTGAGTGCGGCGGGTTGGAGAACCAACGTCCTGCAGTTGGACAGTATAGCTTGCTTTGAGCTTTAAAAAAAAAAAAAAAAAAAACCGATCAGGAAGCTCTAAAAGATGTGCAACTCGGGCTGATATTTTAGCATGATAACTTCCGTGTGTGTGAGTGTGTGTACAACAGGGAGCACCGACCGTGAACTTCCGCAGCCTCTGCCCGCGGTTGCGGGGCACAGCTCCGCCTAGCCCAGATGTAGAGGAAACCCGCGCGGGGCGCTTCGAAGGCCCCTCGGTGGAGATGGGGCGGAGCAGAACCGCGGCCACGCCCGAGCCCAGGCGCAGCCTGCAGGCCGCCCGCGCCGCGCCCCGCCCCGCGACTACATTTCCCAGCAGGCCCTGGGCTGCCGCGCGCCGCAGTTGACCCGCTTCCCGGCCCGTCATGGGCTCGGCCGGCCCCCGCGCCCAAGCGACTGCTCCCTGCTGACTGGGGTGTGGGCGGGGAGCGGCGGAGGGAGGAGGAGGCGCTGCTGGCTGCCGCCGTTGCCTCAGCTGCTGGGCGACTGGGCAGCTCCCAGGGTTTCTGCGGCCGCCATGGACGAGCAGGCGGGTCCCGGCGTCTTCTTCAGCAACAACCACCCGGGCGCCGGCGGTGCTAAGGGGCTCGGGCCTCTGGCGGAGGCTGCCGCAGCCGGCGACGGGGCGGCTGCGGCGGGGGCGGCCCGAGCCCAGTACAGCCTACCGGGGATCCTGCACTTCCTGCAGCACGAATGGGCCCGTTTCGAGGTGGAGAGAGCACAGTGGGAGGTGGAGCGGGCGGAGCTGCAGGTAAAGACCCTCCCGGCCA
This sequence comes from Spermophilus citellus, assembly GCF_964194105.1. Lineage (NCBI taxonomy): Eukaryota > Metazoa > Chordata > Mammalia > Rodentia > Sciuridae > Spermophilus > Spermophilus citellus. The sequence goes on from NC_138193.1 coordinate 87,111,377, forward strand.
GGCCCTCTTCATCCCGCCTCTTCGCTCCCTTCCGCCCCGCCCCGGACCCTTCTCCCCCTCCCCCAGTCCTCTCGCGTCCCCTCCCCCTTTGCTCGCGCCCATCCCACCCAGAACCTCATCCCCTTCTTCCCTTCACCCTTGGCTTTCGCTGACCCCACTTCTTCCACCCGGGTTCTCACTCCAGCTCTTGATGCGTTGTTTACCCTCCCCGCGCCTTTTCCTCTGCTGCTTCCCACTCTTAACTCCCAGTCTCATTTCAACTCTCTTGCCATGCTACATCTTAGGGCGTCCCTTTTACTTTACTAATTGGGCTGACAGTAGTTTTGAGAGACACTGAGGAAAACATGCTGTCCTACCGTGTCCCATCCTAGGTCTAGAGACGTTATCTGCAAAAGGTTTTGGTAGTTGACTTCTCTTTCTGCAAGGAAAGTGATCAAAGAAGACAGCCCAAGTTGTGTCAGTGGGGCCTTGGCTTTCAGTGAGAGACTGATGTTGGGCAATAGTGTTAGAAATATCAACTCCCTTTTTATGTATGTGAATGTCTTTTTTCTGGCCTTTTCTTCTTTTTCACTGCTCCTGCGTTTCGTTTAGTTTCATGGATTTTGAATGAAGGACCTAGGTAATTGTGGTCCAATCATGGTTTGGAGATGGTTCCGGTTCTCAGAATCTAAAACTTGCCAAGAGTTAATTATGTTCCCTGTTTTGTGAGATTGACATGTATTTTTAAATACATTTTTAAAGGAGCTAAAGAGGCTTCAGTATTAATTACTTGACTTACATGATCTGCCAGATAAAATATATCCAGAGGTGAGCTATTGTGGGCCCTGAGAAGAATGAAAGTGAGTTGATACTTTACAGGCCATTCTGAGTTGCTAAGTTGGTTTTCAGTGCTGGTTCTTAAAAGTTATAAAGCACACACTTAATTTCAGGAGGAACTTAAAGAACTGTTATTGGTTGTGCCTATTTTAGGGGGCTAATCCTGTATGCTTAGGAAATTTGAGTACAGTTTTGGTTTGTAAAGTACTTGAAGTTAAAATGCTATCCCCCCTCCCCTCTTTTTTGTAACATGTATTTTCTTTGGCAGAGAGAGAGGGCAAAATCTGTTAAGTAGAATCATGTGCTAAAACAGACTGCTTTCGTGGAGTAGAAGTGGTTCTGGAAAGACCAACAAGGCAAGATTATAGTAAACAGGGTTATCAATAAGGACCATGCTTGCTGCTAGCTCTGTGACCTTGAGGAAATCCTTTAACCTCTCTGGGCTTCACTTTCATTATTTATATTCATGACATGTTTACTGAATGCCCACCATGTGTGTCTAGGTTCTGGGATTAACAAAACTGACAGAGCTTCTGCCCTTGTGGAGTTTCTGTTTTAGTCTGAAGGCAAATAATCAGCAAGTGCAGCTGTGTAGAATAATGGTTTACAGTGGTAACAGCTGTGGGGAAAAACAAGTCAGGGTACAGGAATAAAGTGTGATGGGGCAGCTGTTTTAGATGGGATCATTAGGGAAGGTCTCTCATGGAGATAATGGATGAACAGGTTGAATGAATGTGAAAGTGGTCCATGGTGTCTATGATTTCTTCTAAGTCAGTATTTTTACAGTTGTATGTTTATATTCTTTGGTGACTTTCATTTCTACTGTTATGGTGCTATAATATAGTCCATTTGAAATTTGTAAGTTTTCTCAGAATGAGTCTGATCATGTCTATATAGTACCCAACAAGTTTGAATTCTTATACATTTTTACCTTTATTAGTAATGCATTGTGTAAATGAGCTTGTGGATTTCAGGCTTCAAGAAAGAGTTAAAGGCAAGGCTTAACTTTAATGTGTGCATTTGCAGGATATGATTTTTTATATTGCTGCTTATATTTTAATTTCTGGTTTAGAAATTGTAAAATAAGTCATGCTAATTTGGTCAAAAACAAACAAGAACTCAATACTATAAGTAGGAGTTTGGGAATTTCTAATCCATCCTGTCCTGTTCACCCTCTCCCTCATGTTTAAACTTTTTGATTTTCCTGTGTTGTCAATCTTTACTTTTTGACACAGACACACACACGCACACTTTAAATTTCAGGTAGGTTTCTCATTCATGCTCATCATATTAAGAACAATACATTTTTACAGTGTCTTGATTTGTGCTAAAATTAAGTTCCCATAGAGAAACTTAAAAACTCTGTCATAGTTTCTGAACCTAGGTATTAAAGGGGAAGATGATTTGCAATAATCTGTGATCTTTGTCTCCCTTATTAGTGAAATTGGAAATTAAAAAAACATTTTTTTTTGCATCAGATCATCATTAAATTAAAATATTTCCCTTCATTTTTCTTCTTCACCATTAGAAATATTCCTAGTAAAACAATAGGAAATAAAATAGTTAAATGAATTTTGATGAAATATGGATCATTTTTAATTTTTAAATTTCTTCTCATGTTATTAACACCAACAAAGATTTAAGATTCTGTCTAATCTGTCCCTTCAGGAACCTGTCAGTTCTGGTCTTTTAAGTTGCCAAGGCAGAGTTTTCAAAGGCAATCCAAGGTCCCAACTACCTGGCCTGCCTCTGCCACCTTCAGATTTTGAGAGTAAGGAAACCAGCTATATTGTACCGAAAACCTTTTGTCATTTATTTCCCCAGGCACATTTTAATAGACTGTCTATTAACTTTTGGCAATGCTCTCCCACTCTGAGAATAGGCTATTCATGGGAGAAAAAAAGAATAATCAAAGTATTACTGAGCTTTACATGTGTGAAAGGAATTGGAGAAGGAATACTAATAAGATTTGAGAATATTTTCTGTATGTGAGACATTGTGCTAGAGACCCCAAAGAAACATGCAGTCTAGTTAGTATAATAGAAAATAAACAATATGTAGAAGAATCAGAGTTTCTAATTTGCTAGGAAGGTTAATTTTCTTAGAATAGCATAAGAGTGTAGAATTGAAAGTGAAGGAAACAAGAGCTGGAGGAAAATGCTTTGAGTTAAAGAGAACCCAAAGGTCAGTATTTGAAAATTTCTAACTATTAGGAAAGAAAATATATGAAACACAAAAATTAGTGGCCCTAGCTGGGAGCAGTGGCACAGTGCTCACAACCCCAGCAGCTTGGGAGGTTGAGGCAGGAGGATCACAGGTTCAAAACCAGCCTCAGCAACTTGGATCCTGTCTCAAAATAAAATGTAAAAAAGAGTCTGGGGATGTGGCCCAGTGGTTAAGTGCCCCTGGGTTTAATTCCTGGTCCTTCCCCATAACCCATGCCCTAGATTTTGGGGGATTACTAGGGTTGGAACCCAGAGGTGATTTACCACTGAGCTGCATCCTCAGCATCCCTCCTTTTTTTTATTGTTAATTTTTAAATTGAAACGGGGTTTCTTTAAATTGCTGAGGCTGACCTCGAACTTATGATTCTCTTGCCTCAGCCTCCCAAGTCACTGGAATTATAGGTGTGCACCACTCACTGTTCCTGGCTTGGCCCTAGATTTTGATGATTATGTGTGGTAGAATTGGAAGAGGCCTGGACATTTACCAGAAAGTGCTAGAATTGTGTGTAGTTGGTGATAAGATTGTGTAGGGCATGTGGTGTGGAGGTTGTATGCTGCAGTATTCATGAATCTGGGTTTTGTCAGTAATAATTTATATTTTCATTCAGCAGATATTTCTTAAGTACCTACCTCATGCTGTATTCCATCTGAGGTACCAGAAAAGATACAACAATGAAGAGAGAATGAAGAGATCTTGTTCTAATCAAGTTTAAATCTGGAGCAGACAGTGATAAATACATACATAACATATTGGAAGGTGATAAATGCCCTGATGGGATAAGGGGGATGTGTAATACTTGAGAGGGGAAGAAAGTTTTTACTGATAAGATGCCATTTGAGTTAAAACCTGAAAAAGTAATAACCTGAAGTGAAGCTGTGTAGGCAGGGGAAGCAGCCAGGAGAAGGGGGAATGCTTGGAATGTTTGGGGAATAACAAAGAGGCAGATGTGGCTAGAGTAGAGAAAGCTGATGGAAGAAATAATATCATAGAAGTACTGAGTCTTGCCTATTATACCTCAGCAAGATGGGCAGCCATTGTAATGTTTTAATCAGAGAGCAGAGGCAATGCTGTCTTTAAAAAGATCCCTTTGCCAAAATGAGAATAGATGTGGAAGGGTAGAAGAAGCAGGAAGACTAGTTAGGAGGCTGAGTTAATTCAGGCTAGAAATGAGTGAGGGTGGCAGGGATATATGAATGTATTTTTTGTTATGTCATCAAAGTATAATGGATTCTGAACAGCTTTGAAGATAGAACCAGCAAGATGTACTAGGCGTTGGATGTAAAGTTTGAGAAAAGGGGGAGTCAAAACTGATTGAAACATCTTTTAATGAAGTGGCTTCATAAAACTGTGGAGAAGACTTTCTAAGCATTTAAGTGGAAAAAGTAAGCACTTAAAATGACGTTTATTTTTGTTATTATGATAATAATAAAATATTGTGAAAGGCACAGTGGTATAGACCTTTCTTTAATTCCATACTCTACAATTTACTGTTGTATATCATGCCTTTAATACATATTTGCCAAAATGACCTTTCAGAGCCTTGATTTCTTGTGTGTAAAGTGAGGATAATTAATTGCCTTGTGAGACTTAAATGAGTTATTTTAAAGTATCTGGTACAGGTGTGGTACATAACACAAAATAAGTGCTGAATAAATAAATAGTAGCAAATGCACCGTATTAAGTTTTACTCTATATCTTTATCCACAGAGAAAAGTATAATCTTCAGTCATGAATTCTTTCAAAGCTAGAGCATGTATGTGCCGTCCTGGATCCACGCAGTCTAGTATTCTGGTTCTGACCCTTGCACTAAGGACATTTTAATAGGAATGATGATCTTGAGTATCTGCTTCAAAATAGTTATATACTTTGAAAGTACTTGCTCTCTTTAATAACCCCCAGGCATCTACTATCTTGGAATTCATATGAGCTCTTCTGAATATAATTATCTAAAGTTTGCATTATACCTTGGGTAACATTGTACACATTTACGGACCACTCTATGCAACTAATCCTCAATTTCAATTGGTCCTTTAACTTACTTCCTTTATTTTTGGAACAGGTGAACCCCATGGTGGTATGGTATAATTTTGTGAGCACGTTCATTTTTCATTCTGTGCATAGCCTTGATAATTTCACAATCTTTAATTATGAGGTTTTACTCTTTTAAAACATATCTTGTTATTTGTTATTTAAGTTTTAACATTTCTCAAACCTAGCTGAAGTCTTAGAATAATGTGTGGAACTTTTAAAGTTACCTATTCCCTGGGCTCCACCCCAGACCAATCAATAATATTTATCAGAATCTTTGGAAATATGGTCCCTGGCATTACTGGGTTTTGTTGTTGTTTGTTTGTTTGTTTGTTTAAAGCTCCCTTATAGTTGTAATATGCAAGGATTAAGAACAAGTGCTTTAGTTATTGTTTTTTCTGTTTTTATATATACAAAACACACAGTATATATTTTAAAAAGTTTGGCAGTTTCAATACTTGTGTTGGTATTCCATATATGGATAGCTTTATAGAATTTGGGATATGATTTCTTTTTTTATTTCCATTGTTCTTTCTGATGATAGCTAGCATTTTATTTTTAGGCAGTAGAATATTATAATTTGAATCACCTCCCACTGACTGAAGTATATAATGACAGTGTAATCTGTGAGCTGGAACTAACTTTGAAAATAACCCCTACTTTAGGTATAGGTAAAGTGAGGCCAGAGAGAGAGATTAAATGATCAAGAATGAAATAGTTTTGTATAAGCTCTGTCACTTAAGTTTCCAGATGTCTTTTTTCTTTTTGGTATTGGGGATTGAACCTACGGGGGCTTAACCACTGAGCCACATTCCTATCCCCACCACCCCCTTTTTAATGTTTTATTTAGAGATAGGGCCTCACTGAGTTGCTTATGACCTTGCTAAGTTGCTGAGGCTGGTTTTGACTCCAGATCCTCCTGCTTCAGCCTCCCGAGCTGTTGAAATTACAGGTGTGTACCATCATGCCCAGATCCAGCTACTCTTTTAAAAAGTCTTTTCAGATACTACTACTACTTTTTTTTTTTTTTTAAGAATTTCTTCTTTAGTTGTAGATGGACACAACCTTTATTTTGTTTATTTTTTTTTATGTGGTGCTGAGGATTGAACCCAGTGCCTCATGCATGCTAGGTAAGTGTTCTACCACTGAGACACAACCCCAGTCTCACTATCTTTCTTCTTATTGTTGATTTTATTTTATTTATTTTTTTGGTTTTGGGGTTCGAACTCAGGCCATTACACATGCTAAACACACACTTACCACTAAGGCATACCCCAACCCTAATATCTCCTTCATTCCTAAAACTTTCAGAAGTAATCAGAGCCACACTAGTGCTACTTTTTATTATTATTATTTTTATTTGTTCTCCTTAGTTGTACGTGACAGCAGAATACATTTTACTTATTTTATTTAAAATATCAGACACAAATATTTTACTGTGTTTTGCCACTTACTTATTTTACATTTGAGATTTTCTTTGTCTTGTAGTGTTTTGTAGTTTTATTGATTTGTCAGAGCATGGATTCCTTTTTATTTCGTTTGGGACTTTATTAGGTTTCTTAAATCTTTAGGTTGGCATTTCCTTAATATTGCCTAATTCTCATAATTTCTTTAAATATGTCTCCGATTGCACTTTCTTCTCTTTTTGAAAAGGGTTTTAATTATATGTATATCGTAGGTCCTCTCCTTTCTCTAGTCTATATTTTTCATCTTTTTATCTCTGAATTTCCTTTTTTTTTTTTTTTTGAGACTGGATCTCACTGGGTTGCTAATGATGGCCTCAAACTTGCAATCTTCTCCTTATTCTCCCAAGTAGCTGGGATTACTTGTGTGTGCCACCATGCATGTCATCTCTGTTTTATTCTGGGTAATTTATTCTCATTTATCTTCTAGTTCATTTTCTCATGTCTTAATTCTAATCCTTTTATCCAGTGAAGTTTTGGTTTTGTTGACATTCTTTTTTTTTTTAAAGAGAGGGCGAGGAGGGGGGAGGGGGGAGAGAGAGAATTTTTAATATTTATTTTTTAGTTTTCGGCGGACACAACATCTTTGTTTGTATGTAGTGCTGAGGATTGAACCCGGGCCGCACGCATGCCAGGCAAACGCGCTACCGCTTGAGCCACATCCCCAGCCCTTGGTTCTTTTTTCAATCAAATCTGCTGGGTATTTTTTCTCCCCCTCCAAATAACATTCTGTTTGTAATAGATATTTTCAGAATGATCTTTTATTCTTTAAACTTAGTAGTTATTTTATAATTACTGTCTCTGTAGTTCTTACACTTGAGATATTAGAGGAGCCTTTGAATGGTCTCTTGTTTTCTAGTTCTTGCTCATGATGACCTAACTTATTCTTTTGTATTCCTGGTTTATTTTTGTGTTCTACTCACTGTCCTTCAGAAAGTATAAGACATATAATATGAGCTCTGAGATAGAGGTGTCTTCTTCAGGAGGGTTTTGTTTTTGCTTCTTGTGGATGTCTGGAGGCATTATCAAAATTCAAAACTACTTTAAAGTGAATTCATTGCTAAGATTTTTTTTGATCACCCAGCTGATATAAATTATGATTATAAGTACATTTGAGTGTCACTACACTTATGCCATTTTTGCTTTGAGGTTGCTCTTTAGTGTCTTAGCTTAGTGTGAAGTATGTTACCTCTTAGACTCTTCTATTTTGGATTGTCTGGGTCTTTGATTTTTCTTCCCTTGGGTCTTACATGGCTGTCTAAACTAAAGTTCAAGTTTCTTCTGATTGGCCAATACCCAAAAGGGGAAAAAATGGCTTTTATTCCATGTACTTAACTGGATTCCCATGTCTTGTCGAATTTTGACCATGTCATTCCTTGTTATCTTGTCAGCTTTGTGTTTCTTTTAAGAAGATTGTAAAAATATTTTATACAGAATTTATAGCTGTTTTCAGTAGGAGAGTTGCTGTAGGGCACCATTACTGGAAACTGAATTTTTTGATGTTACTTTCCAAATCTAACAAATAAGAATGACTCTAGTAATTATCTTAGGAACAATACCACTGATGGCAAGCAGTTCTTTTTTTTTTTTTTTTTTTGGCACCCTGGGTGCTCTACCACTGAGCCAAACTCCCAGCCATTTTGAGACAGGGTCTCCCAAAGTTGCTTGGGGGCCTTGCTAAATTGCTGAGGCTGGCCTTGAACTTTTGATCCTCCTGCCTCAGTCTCCCAAGCTTCTAGGATTACAGGTGTGTGCCACTGTGCTTCTATTTTAAGAGATGTGCATATTCAGTTCTAAATTTTATTTCTATGTCTACAACTCTTTGAATTCCAGTAGTAGGGGAAGCCTACATTTTTTTCTCCAAAATCTTGCCCATTTAGGCAGAATTTAAAATAAAATCCTTTATTATGAAGGTTTTGAGAGGTGTTCAAATGCCCAAATAATCTGGACAGATTACCCTTTGCCAGTCTGCTTGACAATCAGTTATTCTTTATGATTTATGAGTGTTGCTTATGGTATCCAGGTTTCAATTCTGGGCTAGAAATAAGATTGCCTGAGGGATCTTTGGAGTTTCTTGCCTGGGTAGCCAATTTAACAAAACAATCTATTGACCATCATTATTTGGCAGTAGAAAGTGTAGATGTTTGTGACAACCCTATCACTTCCAATTTACAGTTTTTCTAGGCCTCATTTTTAGTGGTAAAATGCTGGTGATAATATATGTACCAAGAAGGGTAGTTTTAAGTTTTATAAAAGGTGAAAGTATTAAAATTTGAGGCATAGTAAGTGGTTTGCTTTTGTTGATTGAGATTGAGATTTCTATGGACAGAGTGCATTAAGTTTTATTCTTTATTTAGATCATATTTTAGAAGCCAAGAATCAGGTTAAATGATCTATTTTGCTTAGTAGCTACTATATTCTCTTTGCCCAATTGAGCAGTGGTTGAAGGACAGTAAACTGACTGCACTAAAGGATAGGCTAGAGATAGCAATAATAGGTGATGATAATAACGTAAGCATCAAGGACTGGAGGTTGTAATAGAGAAAAAATTGGAATTCAGAAAGAAACTGAGGTAAGAGAAATTGGAGAAGGAGATGGAATAGGGGAATAGGGGTGGGAGAAATTTGAGGCAGATAGGAGGAAGAAATCATGTAAAAATTTTTTTTTTGATGGGGGGTACTGGAGATTGAACACTGAGCTATATCTCTAGACCTTTTTTATATTTAATTTTGAGATAGGATCTCTTTAAGTCACCCTCACTGGACTCAAACTTGTGATCCTTCTGCTGCAGCCTCCTGAGTTGCTGGAATTATAGGCATGTTCTCCTGTCCCACATCTCTTATCAATTGGAGGTTTTTCAGCTTGCTCTCAGGCTACTGGCTTAATTAAGTTTTGTGTGTATATATATTCTAATATAATTTGTTTATTAACCATACATCAAATACTATGTAGTGCTTTGGTTATTAGGTTTTTCTTAGCCTTTTTTATATTTGCTATGTTAGAACAGAATAATAAATGTGTCAACTGTGTTTGCTGTAATGCAGAAAGTTATTTGAGGAAATAAGATCACTTTCTTTGGCAGACATAGTGCTGTTTACCTTTGTTATACAAGTACCCTATCTGAACAAGCTGATGGACTATTAGAAAATATTGATATGTAAGGAGTATTTGTTGTAGTTGACTGAAAGCAGTAGGCCAAAGGAAAAAAGGTGGGGTTTTGTTTTGGAGATGAGGTGGGGAGAAAAGCAAGGGTGTAGGAGCCCCGAAATTAAGATGAGTTTTGGGAAGTATTGAAGGAGGTTGGGTGGAAGAGGTATTTTGGGTGTGGCAAATAGGTTCTTGGCATAACTGCAATAGAGAGGTTCTTCAAAAGAAGGGGGGGAGTGTTTCATTTCTGATCACACAAGTTCCATTAGCACTTATTTGCATATGACTTAAATTGAATTCAATACCAGTATATCTACTTAGGAGAAATAAACGTAGTCAAATTCCACAAGGGTGTTACCAATTCTACTTGATGGAAAATTACAGCTCAGTCTGGGACTTGCTCTCAATTTATACTTCCTAAATGAGAAGGTTAAGCAGTGAGCAAAGGAGCTTAAATAATAGGCACAACCCAAACGTGCTCCTGAGGAATGTGGGTTCCTATAAAACTGAAAGGAGGGAATAGGGAGGTGCCTACAGATCTGGGTCAGCACACTTACTGAACTTGAAAGAGTAGTAGAGTCAGTCAGGGAAGATGGTATCCATGGTCCAGTAATTCAACCCAGTACTTTGTTTCCTCTTTCCTTTTTTCTTTTCCCTTCAAAAACAATAATACTTTTATTATTGAGCTCTTACCTTGTATCAAGTACAGTACTCAGCACTTTACATGTATAATCCATGTTCATCTTTGTAAAACTATATATGGTAGGTATTATTCATTCCCTAATTCATAGAGATGGAATTTAAAGAGAAAGGATAAATAAATTTGCTGTAGAAAAAATTTAATCAGCTGAGTGCAGTGGTACATGCCTGTAATCCCAGAGACTCAGAAGGGTGAGGCAGGAGGATGGCAAATTCAAGTCCAGCCTTAGCAATTTAGCAAGGCCTTAAGCAACTTAATGAGACCATTTCTCAAAATAAAAAGGGCTGGGGATGTGGCTCAGTGCTAGAGCACCCCTGGGTTCAATTCCTAGTACCAAAAGGGAGAGAGAAGAAAAGAAAAGAAAAGAAAAGGTTGAATCTTGAATCATGGATTTGGGCCTGGTAAGTAAAAGGAAATATCTTGGCTTTATTCATTCTCTTATGTTTCAAGGTCAGTGTACAGAGCTGGAATGTTTTCTCCTCTTGTCTGCCTGCTAAATTTCTAATCATCTTTTGAGATTCAGTTTACTTTCTCTGGAAAACCTGTCTGACTACCAGAAGCAAGAAAGCTTCATGTTTCCCTAACAGCTTGAATATGTATATAAGGTAGAAATGTTGTTATCCAACACTTTCATACTGGTGGGTGATCATTTAATCAGAAAAGATGGTTAAAGTGATACCTTGAATAATATAAGTTAAAAATATATGTGTATAATTTTTTTTTTCTGAAAATGAAAACAAATGATTACTTCTGTGAAAACATTTTTCTTTTTTCTTGGTACATTTTTTTTTTCGTGAACCCAGGGTCACTTAACCACTGAGCCACATTCCCAGCCCTAAATATTTTTTATATTTTATATTTAGAGACAGGGTTACTGAGTTGCTTAGAGCCTTGCTAAATTGCTGAGGCTGGTTTTTTTTTTTTTTAAGAGTGAGAGAGAGAATTTTAATATTTATTTTTTAGTTTTTGGCGGACACAACATCTTTGTTTGTGTGTGGTGCTGAGGATTGAACCTGGGTCACACGCATGCCAGGCGAGCGTGCTACCACTTGAGCCACATCCCCAGCCCCTGAGGCTGGTTTTGAACCTTCGATCCACCTGCCATAGCCCCTCCCAAGCCACTGGGATTACAAGCCTGCGACACTGAGCCTGCCCAACTGAAAACATTTTTCAATGAAAAAAAAAGTGTATTGTCATTTGCCAAAGTAAGGCCAAGTTTACCCACCCTTCACTTTTTTTTTTTCTTTTTTAGAACACTGATTAGAGTTCTATGTTGTCATTCTTGGATAACCCACAATTATAGCATATTGTTTATGATTTCTGGTTTTGGTTTCTCTTTAGTAAAGCACATTGAATGAACACTCCTAGTGTTTTTATGACCTTTCTTCCTCCTACAGTTGTTACTCCCACATCTAGTTTGACAGCATTATTTTTAGTGGGTCTTCTTTACTGTCCAGTCTTTCCAAAGCATTCTTTATTCCTTTTTTTAAACTTTTAATTTGATTTTATTTTTTAGCTGTAGTTGGACACAATACTTTGATTTTATTTATTTTTATGTTGTGCTGAGGATCGAACCCAGGGCCTTGCACGTGCTAGGTGAGTGTTCTATCCCTGAGCCATAACCACAGCCTGCCCCCCCCCCTTTTTTTTTTCTTTTTTGTGCTGGGGATTGAACCAAGAATTTCTGGCATACTAGCATAAAAGTTGTGGGAGGAAAACCATTTTACATCTCCCCATCCCCTCCCCCTCCCCCTTTTTTTGAGGTGCTGGGATTGAGCCCAGGGCCTTGATATATTAGACAAGCATTATTCTATTGAGCAAAATCCCCAGTCCTCCAATTGACCCTAAGTGATCTTATACAACTCTACTGTGGAAATTGAAGTGTAAGGATGAACTACAAAAGAATGACCTACCAGCTGTGAATATTTTATATACTCTGGGCTTTGGGCAGTGTTTTACAAAGGGACCAGAGAATGCTGGCTGATTCCTAGGATTGATTAACAGAGGGGATTAGTAGATGAGAACATGGACTGTGTTTTTGTTATACCACCTTATCTCATACTTTGTATATTTGTTTCCTCAATAGACTGAGTCATTGAAGGGCGTTTTTATTTCTCTATGGTATAGCAGAGTGACTAGCATGTAATAGCTGCTTAATAAATAGTTCTTAATTGAATGACTCATATTAGTTTACATTGTTACTGAATACTTATTAAAAAATATGTGTTTGTATATGTATATTCTTTCTCCCAGCAAAATCATGTTCTTAAGGGCAAAGGTCCTGTGACTCAGACATCTTTGATTTTGACAGTGTTGTCATAATTGTAGTGAATGTACAATATATATTGGTATTAGGGCAGCTTTATGTCTGTCCCTTTCCTAATAACTAGTTCTTCTTTTTGCCTTCCATTGGGAAGAGATGAGTTCCTTTCAGGGACACCACTGGCTTCATAATTGCTGCTGGATGCCAGGTAAGCAAATTGCACTTGAGTTTTGGTAGTTGTGTTATCTTTCACACCCCTTTTTGTATGTTGAACTGACTGCCAGGAAATGCCTTTGGCATCATGTCCTAAAAGGTCTTTATAGTCAGCAGCCCATGCTTTCAGATTTTACACAAGTTTCTTATTCCTTCTAAATAACTAATTGAATATTTTATTCTTTGAAGATAAATCTCATTAAATAAAATATGTGGTTATGAGTACTATAAATTTACTTTTCTAACTTTGTTTATATGTTACATTACACTATATGGTGATATTTAAACTTTTTTGAACTCTGTTTCTTTATCCCCCTTCCCTGGGTCCTGGGGATCAAACCCAGGGGTACTATACAATGGAGCTCATTCCCAGCCCAGTTTTAGTTTTTGAGACAGAGTCTAAAAGTTGCCAGGCTGCCCTCAAACTTGCAATCCTTCTGCCTCAGCCACCTGAGTAACTGGGATTATAGGGGCGTGCCACTATGAGCATCTATGAATTCTGCTTCTTTAAATAGGTAATAGAAATTCTTAGTTACCCAGAGTTTAGAATGGAAAATTTAACTTCTGATCCTGCTTCTTTTCATCAACAAAATTAAGATTTAGGACTGGATGTGGTTGTAATCTCAGTGATTTGGGAGGCCACTGGCAAGAGGATCACAAGTTCAAAGATAGCCTCAGCAATTTAGCAAGGCCCTAAGCAATTTAGCAAGGTCTTCTCTCAAAGTAAAAAATAAAAAGGGCCTTGCTACCTTGTAGTTTGTATTTCTCTTTCAAATTTTTATAACCCTGATTAAGTTTTAGCTGAACTCTCATTTTAACATTAAGACTTTTTGGATACTCTTATCTTTTAGTTATTGTTCTTTAAAAAAAATATTTGTTTTGTTATTTGGCACTTAGAGTGTGTGCTGCCTTATACTGTACTTGCTTCTTATAAATCTCTTTAGTTATTTTAACAAAGATTAGTTGAGCATCTGCTGCATGCGAGTCCCAATTTACAGAGGGAAAACAAAAATAGTAACACCTTGCTGCTGACCAAAGTACACTGTTAACTATAGAGAAGAAGATGATCATTCTGGAGGATGAGGAAATCTTTTGAGAGGTAGCTTTTGTCTTTCATTCAATAACAAATTAAAAATTAGCCAGTCATAGTGTTGCACATCTGTAATCTCAGTAACTCAGGAGGCCAATGCAGAAAGATTCCAAGATCAAGGTAAGTCTGGTGATTTAGGAAGACCCTGTCTTAAAAAATAAAGTATTTTACTATGGTACGAACTTAACAAAAGAAAAAAAAAAAGTATTTTAAAAAGGGATGTGATGTAGGTCAGTGACAGAGTGCTCATGCACAAGGCCCTGGGTTCAATCCCCAGTATGAAAGAGAGTGAGAGTGAGGAAGAGAGAGAAATTAAAGTAGTTCTTAAAGTAAAGAAAGAAAGAAAGAAAAAGAAATTAAAATTAAAGGAATTCTGTCTTGAGAGACATTAATTCAACTGTATGCCATTAATCTGTGAAAAGAATGCAAGCGGAATACAAACATAAATCTTTAAAAAATACTCATTATCTTCAGATCAGTATTGATTTCCATGTACTATCTTTAGTTCCATGTAATCTCAGAATGTTAAACTCTTTCATTTTTATAGAAGACGGTTGCTTAGAAAGGTTTATATAGGTTGCTTAGAAAGATTTAGTAACTCTAGTAAAGTTGCATAGATTAGAAAACAAAGAGTAATGATCTCTAACTCCTGCATCAGTACTTTCTGTACTAAAGAACAATGGGTATTAACAGTAATAGATGTTGAATTTTATTAATTATTATTATTATTTTTTTAATATTTTTATTAGTTGTTGGTGAATCTTTATTTATTTATATGTGGTGCTGAGAATCGAACCCAGTTCCTCACACATGCTAGGCAAGCATTCCAGAAGCTTTCTGAGGTAGAAAGAATTTGGCATTTTTTTTCTAAGTATGCCTGTCACAATTTATTGTATCACCTTTTGGGAACTAATATTATTATACAATTAATCTCAATCACAGATGTTACCTCTGTGTCTGTCCTTTGATGGCAGCATGATAAAGAGACTTGATTGGTGCTCTTGTGATGGGAAAGTCATAAGCGCTCTACCACTGAGCCACAACCCAGCCCTAATTATTATTTTTTAAATTTACTAAAACAGTCTGTTGTTTTTTCTCCTTTAACTTGCTAACAAAATAAATTGGTCCTATGGGTTTTTTTTTGTTGTTGTGGTTTTTTTTTTTTTTTTTTTTTTTTTTTTTTTTTTTTTTTTTTTTTTGGTACGGTACTGGGGATTGAACCTAGCTAGAGGTGCTTAACTACTGAGCTACACCCCAGCTTCTTTTATTTTTTTTATTTTGAGACAGGTCTCACTTAGTTGCTAAGGCTGACCTTGAATTTGTGATCCTCCTGCCTCAGCCTCTTGAGTTGCTGGAATTATAGGTGAGCCCTTGGTATTACAGGTGTGGACCATCATGCCTAGCCCTGTGGTTGTATTCTTTTTGATATACTGCTATATATGATTTGTTAATATTTTATTTAGGATTTTTGCTTCTGATTAAATAAACTGATTATTTTTAGTAATCTTACTTTGAAGTCAGGTGCAGAGTGTTGAGTTCTCATATTTTCAGTTTATGGTACATCATCATTTTTGGTCTGTACACAGCCCTTCTGTTTTTTTTTTTTCCCTTAACATCCATTTTTATCTCAACTTTTCTCTTATATTTTTAAAAGTATATCTTTGTGAAATATTGCTGTTTTTCCTAAATGTGTGTGTTTTTTATTTGCAAAAACAAAATTGTATCATTTTCTGTAAGATTCAGCTGTGATGTTTTCTTTACGTTAAGTCCATTACTTTTAACTGGGCATTTCTTTGGTATGTTAATCAATAGTGGAATTGCTGGTTTGTTGAATATATGTAAACTTTGCCTTTAAGTGCAGCTTTCTAGAGTGGATGCTATGGTCTACATTCCCTTTAGTGAGTGAATTCCATATTGTTAATACTTGGCATAATCTAACTCTACTTCTTGATGCTTTAAATGTAAAGTTATATCTCCTACATTTTTAATTTGCATTTCTCATATTATTACTGAGTTTAAGTATGTCTTTGTAAGTTTATTAGCCCTTTAGGTTTCTTCTCTTAAATTGCTCCTCCTTATTCTTTGAATTCCATTTAAAGCAAGGAATGTCCATTTATCCATTTTCTAAGATCATCTTCTATCTTTAATTACATTTTGTTCTATATATTTGGTAATTTTTCAAGTTTGTATTATAGTTTTAACAGAAAACAGAATACTTTCATTTATTAAAACTAGATAAATCTGATACTTGTCAAGCAGGTTAAGATAAGGTCATTGGGAAAATTAATTAAAATAAGAGGTATTGTTTCGTTTAATGGATTTAATTTTAAAAAGGTGTATTTTCTAGATCTGACTCTCATATTAATAAAAACATATAATTTGTAGCTACTTTAATTATTTTTGGAAATGTTAGTATTTATATGAACACTGAGATTACCAAATATCCTGAAAGCTTTTTTGGAACTCTGGTCATATTTTCTGCCTACAAAGGGTGTCCACTTTAATGGTAGAATCAGCAGCACATAGTTTACATCTCAGTTTTACCCTCTTTCTCTACAGATTCTTTTCACTATATCCCTATTATCCTTTTATACATTATTTATATATGATGAAACAAGTCCTAGTTATTTTTTGTCTTTTTTGGTACCAGGGATTGAACTCAGAAGCACTCAACCACTGAGCCACGTAGCCAGCCTTTTTTTGTATTGTTTTTTAGAGACATGGTCGGAGTTGCTCAGCACCTCACCCTTGCTGAGGCTGGCTTTACTATATATTTTCAACTCTGTTAGTGTATCTGTTTGTTTTTTTTAAAAAATATAATGAGTTTATGTGCAGCTATTTTAACTATTTTGAGTTTTCTGTTTGACGGTGAAGTTAATAAAAATTATATTATTCTCAATGGTACATGGTAAGAGCTTGACATAAAGCTCTTAGCTTTTATTTATTTTGTATACTTATTTACATAAGTATAATTGTAATCTCTGCACTCATTTTAAATAATTATATAACCAAAACATGTTATTTTTCCTTATGTTGTTGTTTGCTTGTACAGTAAAATACAGAAGGTAATTCAGTGACTATTCACATTGCTTACCTTTGGGGAGTGTGATAGGATGTAGGAGTGGATCTCTTCATTTTTTACATTATATGCTTATGTAAAGTTTGGTTATTTTTCCCCCATTTTATGTTATAATTTAATGACTAATAAGAATCTTCTAAAACAATCAAATTATACTTCATCAAACTATCTACTTTTTGAGCATTTGAATTTTTTTTGTGGGTTATTAATAAACATGTCAGGGCTGGGGATATAGTTCAGTTGGTGGAGT
Organism: Spermophilus citellus; assembly: GCF_964194105.1. Lineage (NCBI taxonomy): Eukaryota > Metazoa > Chordata > Mammalia > Rodentia > Sciuridae > Spermophilus > Spermophilus citellus. Next base: position 87,128,652 of record NC_138193.1, read on the forward strand.
GCTTGCTTTGCATGCACAAGGCCTGGGTTTGATCCCCAGCACCACCAAAAAAAAAAAAAAAGTCAAAATAGTATTGATTGCTACAGAAGAAATATACATTAAGGCAGTGAGGTGCCTTTTCTCTCTAGTAATTAAAAAATAATAATAATAACTAACCTAATGCTGGGGAAGGTATGTTCTAGAACTTTACTTTCATACGTGGTATTGGCACTTGGTCAATAATATCAAGACATGAAATAGTTGTGTATTCATCTGTTAATCTCACTTATGGTATTCTATCTCAGGAAAGTTAAGAAAAAAATTTCATTAAAAGTCTATATGAATAGCTGGCTGTGGTGGTTCACACAAGCAATTACAGCTACTGGGGAGGTTGAGATGGGAGGATCACAAGTTCAAAGTTAGCCTGGACAATTTAAGAAGACCCTGTCTCAAAATTTATATAAATAAATACATACATACATACATACATACATACATACATACATACATAAATAGGTTAGGCAGGTAGCTCAGTGGTAGAGTGCCCTTAGGTTTAATCCCTAGTTTCTCTCTCTCTCTCTCTCTCTCTCTCTCTCTCTCTCACACACACACGCACACACACACACACACACACACACACAGTCTACATGCTCGAAGAGTGTTGTTGGCAAATTATTTTAGAATAGTGAAAAATTACAATCTAAATCTCAACTATAATGGAATGAATATTAACTAAGAATGCTTTTGGCTGCAGATAAGCCCTATTAATAGTGAATTAACAAGTATTTTTCTCACATTAGAAAAAAACAGGTAGTGGAGGGCTTATACAATGACACAGTGATGACATAAGCTGGTTTTAGGGGCTGGAGTTATAGCTTAGGGGTCAAGCATGTGCTTAGTGTGGACAAGGCCCTGAGTTTAATCCCCAGCACTAAACACACACACAAATTAAAAACTATTTTTTTCTATCCTTATCTGTGAGTCTTCATCCCCAGTGTATTATTATCCTTCTTGTTTTTTTATGGTCCCAAGTTTGGTATATTCACAGATATCAAGACAACCATGAAAATCAGCAACAAAGTTTCTTTGGGTTATTTTTGGGGTGGGTCTTCTTTTTTAGTGAATGATAACCGTTTCCCAGAAGTGCTTTCTCCTTGTCCCCAGAGGAGATTTTGCTGTATCTCGGAGTCACATAGTCATGTCTGGCCAAATTAGAAATCTAAAAAAGCATTTGGATTTCCAGAGTCTGTGGTGGGAGGCTGCAAGGTAGACAGAGCTTGGGGATGTGTATGTTGAATATTGAATGGTTAAGTAAGTTATGACAAATCTACTTGAAAACCTATAATATAATCAATAAAAAATAATGGTATAAAAGCAGTCATAACATAGAAAATTTTGCACAGAAAAAGTTATAACATTTTGCACCATAATTCTATTCATGTAGATAAATGATTGAAGGAGAAATTAGAAGGAAACAATTTAAAAGATAAAAATAGAACATGTCTTTGAATAGCTTTGCATATTACACTTTTGTGTATTGAGTATGATGGGGATCTGAAGAAAGCAACCCATTTTCTCTTGTTTTCCAAAGCAAAATTACAATATTGTAAGTTATGTGCATAGCTTTATAGTTCCCTTTTGCAGTTGAGGTTGAATTTTGCATTGTTCCAACAATAGATAAATATATCTGTAATTCATCTGCCTGTGAATTGGGTTTTATCATTTTAATTTACTTCTTTTAACAACAAAAAAAATCAAACTTACTGGAAAGTTTCAAGAAGAGTACAGAAATTCTTTATTCAACTTCACCTGTTGTTAATATTTAAAATGTGGTGATTTGTATTTTTTATTACCAATTACAGTTCTCTATGTACTGGTATAGTTTCTTTATATTCTTACGACTTTTAATCAGTCTTTTGCCATTTGTTTCTAAGTAGTTCATTATGTAAAATGTCTTCTATTTGAGTATGTCAGCATGTATCTTCCTGCTTTGCTGTGGATCAAATCCAGGACGTTATAGATGGTAGGCAAGTGCTCTACCACTGAGCTACATCCCCAGATATTACATGTATTTTAACTCAAATTATAATCTTTGTTTCTTCAGTAGTCATCAAGGCTTTTGCTGTTTCCAAATAAGTGGTAAAAAGAACTTAAACAAACCAGTATTTAGAGAAATTGGATCATGTCTATAGTAGCTTAGCATAGTGTTGCTGTACAATAGGCATTCAGTAAATGAATTGGCAGATTTTATTACAGTATATTGGTTAGAATATGAGTGGGGTTCAATTTATTTAATCATTTTTTGAAATCTTCATTCTATTAACTCATATTCTTTTTATGAGATACTTACTGAGTAATGATTTTATACTAGAAATTTTGTTAGTCAGTAAGGATCAAGAAGTAAATAATAGACAGTTTATATTCTAAAGAAGTTAATAGTTTACTAATCACTTTAAATGGAATCCCCCAGTACCATGCTGTATTTACAGTTGATACATTATCAAGTATATTTTAAAAGTTTTATCAGAATAATGCATGCACACAATTAAAGGCAAATAGTACTTAAAGACTTATGATGAAAAATCGCTGTTTCCTCATGTCCATTCCCTGCTTCCAAGTATGACTTTTTAAAAAAAATGTTTTGTTTTGTTTTTTTAATCAGGGGGGTACTTAACCACCGAGCTACATCCCCTATTTACCCCCCTTCCCTTTAATTTATTTAGAGAGGGTCTTGGTTAGTTGCTGAGACTGGCTTTGAATTTGTGATCCTCCTGCCTCAGCCTCCCTAGCTGGTAGGATTACAGGCATTCCAAGTATTACTTTTCAGAATCAACTTAGCTATATTATCTCCTTTCAGTTCTTTGCTTCATATCCTAGCCCTGAGCTCTCAATAAAGTTAGATTACAACATTTTAAATTAATATCTTCATTATTATGTAAGCATATGTAAATACTTCTCACTTCTAGGCCAACCAAATGGGAAAAGAAACAATGATATTATACTTCCAACTTTGTTTTTTCTTGAGTTAATGACTACATCAATGTTTTTCATGGTTTAGTTTTCTTCTAACCTTGTGCTAATTCTTTCCACATGCTTCAGTAACCTTTTAATACAAATTTATATGTAGTCAAACCTGACAGATAATTCCTCAGTCCCTCTACTCCCCTTTTAAATCTGAAATCTTATTCTTAAAGCTTCTTGCCTTGCTCTGTTGTGGATTACTTGCTATATAGGCCCAGCCATTGTCTTAGAACTTCCTTTTGCCGTTCTCTGTTCTTAGAACTCCTGTTTCCTGCATCCCATGTTTTCTTTTTTGGATTATCCCTTAATTTAAAAAAATTTTTTAAAAAATTATTTTTAGTTATACATGGACACAATATCTTTATTTTGTTTATTTTTTATGTGGTGCTGAGGATCGAAGCCACTGACTCAGGTGTGCAAGGCAAGTGCTCTGCCACTGAACCAGCCCTATCCCTTCATTTTAGTAATATTGTTAGTCTCTTGAGAAAAGATATTTGGGACATAAGATTTGGAAATCTATATGAAAATGATTAGTTGTTGGAATTTCAGGATGAATATAATCTGAATACATTGCTTGATATTTTTTTTGGCAGTTTCAATATTATTCTGATTCTTGACTTTATATTTGTCTTATTTTTCCTCTTTTAGAAGCTTTTATCTCTGATCTAACGTTTCACGATAATATATATTTAAAATTTTTCACTTATTGTGTTATATAGTGGTATATTTGTTTCTCTCAGTTCTTTTTTTAAAAATTTATTTTCTTTTTAGTTATATATGACAGTAAAATGTATTTTGACATATTATACATATATGAAATATAACTTTCCATTCTTATGGTTGTATACAGCATGTCCAATTCATTTTATTCTATTCCCCTCCCTTCCTTTCATTCCCCTTTACCTAATCCAATGAACTTCTGTTGTTTCCCCCACCCCCTATTGTGTGTTAGCACCGACAGAGCAGAGAACATTCAGCCTTTGGTTGTTAGAGATTGGCTCCTTTCACTTATCATGATAGTCTTCAGTTCCATCCACGTACCGACAAATGCCATAATTTTATACTTCTTTATGGTTGAGTAATTGTATATTTATACCACAATTTCTTTATCCATTCATCTGTTACAGGCACGTAGGTTGGTTCCATAGCATAGCTATTGTGAATTGAGCTGCTATAACCATTGATGTGGCCACATCACTATAACATGCTGATTTTAAGTTCTTTGGGTATATGCCGAGGAGTGGGATTACTGGGTCAAATGGTGGTTCCATTCCAAGTTTTCTGAGAAATCTCCATGCGCCAATTTGCAGTCCCACCAGCAATATATTAGTATATCTTTCTCCCCACATCCCTGCCAATATTTGTTATTTCTTGTATTCTTGATAATTGCCATCCTGGTTGTCCTTCAGTTCTATGAATTCTTTTAAACATTATTTCTTTGATATTCCCCTCTTTGATTTTCCCTGGTCTCCCCTTCTGGAATGATTATAATTGGATATTAGGCTTATTTATTTATTTTAATATTTGCCATCTGTTTTCCATTTTCTTTACCTTTTGTTCTATTTTTCGGGAGAATCCTTCATTTTATCTTGATTTGTTTTTTCCTCCTGTTTTGATTGTCATCATTTCAATTTCAGTGTTTTGATCTTTAAACATTTCTTAACATCCTTTTGCTTTGTGTATGTGATATTATTTCTAATTTCAGCAATGAAGATGACAGTAGACTTTTTTTAAAAGAGCTATATGAAAATTAAGAGCAATAATACCAGTACATCACTTAGAAAAGTCCCTGGTACATAGAAAGCACTCAGTCATGTTAGCTATTTTTTCTTTAAGGGTATCAGAGATCTTTTGAAGTTTTGGTCTGTGTCTGTATTTTCTGTTGTGGGTGTTTTTTTTTTTTTTAAGAGAGAGAGTGAGAGAGGAGAGGGAGAGAGAGAGGGGAGGGAGAGAGAGAGGAGAGGGAGGGAGGGAGGGAGGGAGAGGAGAGGGAGGGAGGGAGGGAGAGAGAGAGAGAGAGAACGAGAACGTGGCACCGAGGAGAGAGAGAGAGAGAGAGAGAGAGAGAACGTGGCACCGAGGATCGAATCCGGGCCGCACGCATGCCAGGCGAGCGCGCTACCGCCCAAGCCACATCCCCAGCCCTGTTGTGGGTGTTTTGTCATTTTTGTCTCTTATTGGATGGAACCTTTTCTCAAGTGTCTAAGGGGTTCAGTAAGTGAACAGTTTTTTAAAAGCATGACACTAAGAATGTTACACAAAGCTCTCTACTTGTAGTTTTGGTGGATTGCCATGGAATCTTCCCTAAAGGATGTTCAAGCCTTCATTCTTGGACAGTGTGATTTAGGTGAATTGCCTTTTTTTGCAGGGAGAGCCCTCGATGTCATTCATGTTTAAGTGCCCCCTCTTTGGATTTATTCATTTTTCCAGAAAAATTATTTTCCAATTACTTTCCTTGGGAGAAGGAGTTTAGATAATAGGTATTATTGGAACCTATGTGGATAGTAGGTTATAGGTATCACCCTCAAAAACCTTTTATTTATTTATTTCTTGGTGAGGTGCCTCATTCTTGTCCTATACCATACCTGACTCTGTTAAGTTGGAGCTTGTTCCTTTCAGTTTCTTCAGAGACCAAAGTCTGATGTCTTGTAGAAGGAGAATTAATAGTCCTTTAATTGCAAGGAGTAGAGAGGTAGGTTCCTTGGAGATCAGACTACTTTACGTACTTTCATATAAAAGTTTTAAGTCTTGTAAATACACGATTCATCTATGCATTTCATATTTTTAACTTCTAAGCTTTTAAGGCACTTTGGAGAAAATATACTAGCTTCTTTTAGGAACTCCCTTGGATTTCTGAGCTGCTGAGTTAGTGACCTTTTTAAAATTTTTTCTGGGGTTGGGGATGTGGCTCAATTGGTAGTGTGCTCGCCTAGAGTGTGTGAGGCACTGGGTTCCGTTCTCAGCACCACATAAATGTGAAACAAAGATACTGTGTCCTTCTAAAAACTAAAGAAATAAATATTTAAATTTTTTTTCTTTTGTATTTCTGGGAATTGAAACCCAGGGGAGTTCTCCCACTGAGCTACATGCCCAACTTTTTTTACATTTTATTTTGAGACGTGTCTCACAACGCTTGAACTTGCAACTCTATTTTAGCCTTTCTGGTAAACTGAGCCTCCAAGCCCAGTTTAATGACTTTTTCTGAATCTGTTTTCTACCTTCCAAAAATAGGTAGTTATCACTTGACATTTGTCTTTTTTAATATTCTCTCTTGATGTTGTGGGTTTGTTTTTTTTTAAAAAAAAATTTAATGTTTGTTTTTGGTAAGTTTTTGGGAAGGGGCTGTTCTAGCATGTTTTAAAATCTAGTATGTATTTGCTTTCATCACTGTTAATTTTCCTTTTATTTTTTACTTCCTAGGATTCTTTGGATTTCCTATTTTTGTAACAGTTTTGTCATAAATCTATCAAGTTCTGTGAGTTATCCCAAAGGACTTTTAAAAAATACATAAAAATAAATAAATAAATAAATACATTGTGTCTATCTACAACTAAAAACAAAACAAAACAAAAGATTCCATCTTACCCCAGTCAGAATGGCTAGCATCAAGAATATAAAAAATAGCTGGACACTGTAGCATATGCCTGTAATTTCAGTGACTTGAGAGGCTGTGGCAGAATCTACACATTAACTTCAATGGTGCTATCTTTGTTAAATTTTACCAATCAAGAGCGTTAGTGAGTTCTTCCTTTATTTCTCTGAAGCTATTTAAGTTTAAATTAAGCAAAAGTATATAAAATAAAAATGTTAGTTCGTAGGCTGGAGATGTAGCTCAATGGTAGAGCACTTACTTGCCTAGCATGTGTGAGTCCTTGGGTTCAGTCCCAATACCATCAAAAGTAATAATAATAAAAATAATACTTAAGTTTCTGAGTCTCACTAGTCACAATTTAAATACTCAGTAGCCATCTGTGGCTAGTGGCTGTCATATTGTACCGCATAAATAGAGCACATTCCCATTATTATAGAAAGTTGAATTGGCAGTACTATTCTAGAATTTTAATATTTTCTTTAAATATCTTTTGTCCTTGATGAAATTAATATCAGTGTATTCATTTGTTATTCATCACTACTATAAAGTATCTTAAGTGTCTAATGATAATAAATGGCATTATATGAAAAGGATATTGTAGAGAAATGTGGACAGGCCACATGTGTGATGAAGAGTTGTCGTTGCCTCCAGTTTGGTCTTTTCTTTGTGAGGTTGAAAGCTTTTTATTTTATTATTTTGTCTTAAGCATTTCAGATTCTGAGGGAATTGAGTCTTATTAACTAAGCTTATAAGAGATTAAATACTAGTTTTAATATTTATAGGGTTTTTCCCTTTTAGTGACTAGAATATTTATAACATAAGCAAGTACTACTGTAGAGAACCTGGGGAGTCAAATTAATAAAAAAAAATTGATATTAGAGTGAAGAGAGAGCCTATAAAATGGAAGAAAATCTTTGCCAGCTCCTTCAACAGAGGATTAATATCCATATAAAAAACTCAAAATATATAAAGAACTCAAAAAACTTAGCACCTAAAAAACAAATAGCCCAATCAATGGATGGGCAAATGAACAGACACTTCTCAAAAGAGGTACAAATGTCCAATAATTACATGGAAAAATGTGCATCTATATCTGTCAGGGAAATGCAAATCAAAACTACATTAAGGTTTCATCTTGCGGGAGCTGGGGTTGTGGCTCAGTGGTAGAGCGCTCACCTAGCATTCGTTAGGCATTGGGTTAGATTCTCAGCACCAAATAAGAATAAAATAAAGGTATTGTGTTCACCTACAACTAAAAAAATATATATTTAAACAACAAGAAGAAGAAGATTCCATCTCCAGACTGGGGTTGTGGTCCAGTGGTAGAACACTTGCCTAGCATATATGAGGCACTTCAATGTTCAGCACCACATAAAAATAAATAAATAAATATATTGTGTCTACAACTAAAAAAAAAAAAAAAAAAAAGATTCCATCTTACCCCAGTCAGAATGGCTAGCATCAAGAATATAAAAACTAGCTGGACACTGTAGCATATGCCTGTAATGTCAGTGACTTGAGAGGCTGAGGCAGAAGGATCACAAATTTGAGGCCAGCCTCAGCAACTTACTGAGTCCTTTTCTCAAAATAAATAAAAAGGATAGGGGATGTAGCTCAATGGTAAAGTGCCAGTGTGTTCAATCCCCAGTACAAACACAAAAACAAACAAAAAATAAATGCTGGCACGGACCTGTGAGAAGAGGAACCCTTATACACTGTTGATGGGAGTGTAAACTAGTACAGCCACTGTGGTAATTAGTGGGGAGTTTCCTCAAAACCTAAAAATAGAAATATCATATGATCTAACTGTACTGCTCCTGGGTGTATACCTGAAGGATACCTGCATACCTATGTTTATTGCAGCACATATCACATTAACTGTTACGTGCTATCAGCCTAGGTGCCTGTTAATGGATGAATGAATAAAGAAAATGGAGACTATATACACCATGGAGTATTATTCAATTATAGAGAAAAATGAAATTGTGATCTGTAGGCAAATGGATAGAACTGGAGAAAAACATGGTATAAGAAATAAGCTAGACTCAGATAAATATCACATGTATTGTCATGTGTGATCTAGAGGGAAAAAAGATAAAGTAGAAGGGAGACTATTAAGAAAAAGGGGGGCTGGGGATGTGGCTCAAGCGGTAGCGCGCTCGCCTGGCATGCGTGCAGCCCGGGTTCGATCCTCAGCACCACATACAGATGTTGTGTCCACCGAAAACTAAAAAATAAATATTAAAAATTCTCTCTCTCTCTCTCTCTCTCTCTTTTAAAAAAAAAAAAAAAAGAAAAAGGGCATCATGGGGGGGAAGGATTGAAGGGAGAGTGGGTGAGAAAGGGCAATTATGAATATACGTGTGTGAATATACCACAATGAAACTTGTTATTCTGTATAGTTAATATGCACTGATAAAAATTTGGTTTTGGATTGGGCCAAAGGAATATGGAAAATCCTGATGAACTATTCTTGTGATAATATATACCTGTGCAGTGACCCAAAACCTCATGTCTTCCAGTTTAATTGTATCTCCTTTGCTTGAATTGTATTAAATATATATGGAAAATTCTTGTAATTTGTGTCCATCTTTATATTCTCCATGCAGACTCCCACCCTTGTATTCTACATCACTGCTTTGAAAAATAGGTTGTTATACAATTTAGGCCTCAAAATACGTGGCTATCATACCTGAACTTGAGTTTTCCAAGGTTCTGTTAGTGAGGTACTTAACAGACTGCATTTAGAATAGAGAACTATAATAACTATTGAGCTACCTTATGTTGCTTTCATTGTTATTCTTGGAAGGTGACCATCTAAACTGTAGAAAAGAGGAACGGTGCTGGTTTTATGAACTGGTTTTATGTCCTGCTATTTTGCTAAATTATTGTATTTAAATTTTTCCAATTTCCTGATTATTCTAAGTAAACATTCTATTTCTAAAAATTAATACATTCCTCTTTTGTTAAATTATTATTTTCCTATTCAATAGTTCAAACATACTGTTGTATAAGCATTTTTATTAGTATGTTAATGGAGTTTGGTTTATCTTTAGGTCTCCTCCCTTAAGTGATACCAGTTCTGAACATCTAAAGTCCCCCAAATGGCAATCCCCAAAGGTTAAGCTTCTGAATTTCGAAATACTGAAAGTTGAAATTCCCAAAACTACAGTTCCCATTGTGGATACACGGGGGTGGGGGGTATTTATATGAGAAGAGTAGAAATTTGATGCTAGGTAGGAAAGGGATTGGTGCTTTTACAGTTGTATATGAGGTAGCTACATAATGATATATGGAATGAATATTGGAAACCCAGTAAAACATTATTTTGGGTGTGTCTGTGAGGGTATTTCCAGTGGAGATTAGTGAGAGATTCTTGAGTGGACTAGAATCAGAAAATCCAGAAGCATAGCACACTGGATGGGACAATTTAATAGGGACTTCCTTTCATGTATAAATGAATTGTAGAAGAATTTTTTAAACAGCAGTACTAGTTAGAAAATGAGCATGAATGGATTTCTTGAGGAACACCATGTGCCCTAAAAGAAAAAAGAAGCTATTTATTATGATGTAAGACTTCAAAATATAACTAAAGATTGTCAGATCTTATAGACTCCTCTTGCAGTTGCCAATTCTCTATTCTTGTGATATGTTTTTTTCATATGTCAGATTTTCTTTTTAGTTTTTTAAAAAAATTTAAATGCATTTTTAAATAATTTGCTATGGTGGGTATTTCATCTAGTATCATTTCTAATACTGGAGGTATAAATTGTGTAAAGAATTTTTTGAGATCTAATTTGTTGTATGCATTATTTGCAGATTTAACTGTGCAAGTGCATTTTCACAACATTGACTGTATAGGAGCGTGGAATATGTAAAAATGTAAAAAATTCCTCGGTAAATGAAGAGGTGTTCTTTTTTGTACATCTGTGTTTATGAAAGATTAAATCTATCAGTATCTCCACTGTTTAGGTCATGACCCCTTGTGGGTCTTTCATCAAGAAACTTAGATTATTTATCTTTGTATTTCATAGAACCATTGTTCTAACGCTGGGTACACAGAATTACCAGTTATAGTGATATGCATTTGTACATTTAGCTTGTTAACCTATTTGAGTAGTTTGTATGCTCATAACTCATTATCTGTGCAGTTGTTGGTAGTATATTTGAGTGTGCTTGCAAAAAATATATATTATTGCCTATTATAATTTGTAAAATGAATTAATCTGACATGTTTTGTGTTTCTTGAATCCCATTATGAAAATGTAATTGCCCTTTTAAGAAAATTTTAAACTTTTTTTTTCCAGAATTATATTTTTGGAGTTTTGGTCTTTCAGGATCTCAGCATTTAGGATTATGTCATTCCAGATTGTGTTTTCAGGATTGTGACCCAAACCCATAGGTAGGATATAAACAGATGTTTTGAATAACAAACTGTGCTAGATCCTTTTGTATACATTATAGTAATTAGTTTAATCTTTGCAGTAACATTGTGAGTTTGGGAGCATTATTCCATTTTTACTAATAAGGAAATGAAAGTGTAACAAGGTTAAATAATTTACCATTATTAAATGGCAAAATAAGCTTTAAAGTGACTAGATGTTGAGTTGACTTTTGGAATTTGATTTCTACTTTGTATCACTATTGTGAAGAACAGGAAAGATTCATAACCATAATATAGGTATATGAAAGTGCTTTGTAAGAGTGCAGAAGATAGATGTTATCATTGCCTCTTGTTAGTATATTTCAGCATGATTTATGTTAGGTATTTGGTCTGTGAAAATGGCAAAAGTGGCTTTGGAAAAAAATTACAGTAGAATGTGTTATTTGTATTTAAAAAAGTAAACTCACATACTTAAAATAATAAAGTTTATAGTATTGGTTTTATTTTAGGAAATTAAAGCTTTATTCAAATGTTTCTTGCAAAAACAAATATAATTTACATCTAATAGATGGGCAAAGATATCTGGAATTATATTTGAGTTGGCAGACATTTATCTAGTTTAATGAACTTGATAAGGAAGAGAGAGGACTGGGTATGTGGCTCAGTAGTAGAGCACTTGCCTAGCATGTTAAGGTTCTGGGTTCAATCCCTGAAATCTTCTCTTCAAATCTAGCAGAAGTACTTTCTGAAGAGATAAGAGATAAAGGATGATTACATGAAAAATCTTATAAAGTTTCAATCAGAATCCATAAAACAGTGACAGGATGGACAATAATTAAAATATCAAGTAATTGTATGTTCTAAAATATTAAAAACAGTATTAATGTAGTTTTAATAACTTTAAGTTTGATAGCACTGGGAAAAAGATTATAGGATACTTTATGAAAATAAATACAAATAGCAAATAACATGTTAGCTCAAGGCTTCTTATCCATTAAGTACATGGCAAGGATTTTAACTAGGTTTAACCAGCTATATACCTGTACTGCCTCTGAAAAGGTTTCTTGGGGCTGAGAGAGCAGCTCAGTTGCACATGATTCCGGGATTCTTTTTTTTTTTAAGAGGGAGAGAGAGAGAGAAAATTTTTTAATATTTATTTTTCAGTTTTTCGGTGGACACAACATCTTTATTTTATTTTTATGTGGTACTGAATATCGAACCCAGCGCCCCGAGCATGTTATTGCTTGAGCCACATTCCCAGCCCAATTCCGGGATTCTTACAATTAGCTTTCCTTAATTTCTTAAACTTTTGGTTATACTAGATATGTTCTTTTGAGAGAAAAATTAATCTTTACAATTCATAATAACTTCAGGTTTGGTGAAATACTCATTGCCATGCTCATGGCATTCAGATACATGATCACAGCCTCTTTGCTTTTCGTTGACCTATTATTTCCATTTTTTTCCTTCTTATTTTTCTTTGAAGAACTATTTATTGGTAATGAGATTGTTTTAAAGAATGCTGTTTTTATTCCTCTTGTTACTGTCAAGAGTGAATATTTCATAACCATTTCTCTCTCTCTCTCTCTCTTTCTGGTCAGTCTAAGTTTCTCTCTCTCTTTCTCTCTCTCACCCACCCCCCACACTAATTTGTTGTTTGTTTTTTTATTTTTGTCTTCTCCAACTTTTTCTGAGTCCTAATGTCTTTGTTTTTTTAAAATGTGGTGCTGATTTTCAAAATCAGTGCCTCAACACATGCTAGGCAAGCACTCTACCACATAGCTACAATCCCAGCCCAGTCCAACTGTCTTGATCTGGGAATTTTAGTATGTTGGCCTGGAAAATTCTGCCATCATAAGTCATATTCTAAGCCTTGTATACAACAATATGGATTATTTCAGAAGGAGAATTTTAAGACATTCTTTTTTGGGGTGGGGGGCAGGTATGGTGGATACCAGGGATTGAACCCAGGGCCACTGGGCCACTGAGCCACTGAGCCACATCCCTAGCCCTATTTTGAATTTTTATGTAGAGACAGGGTCTCACTGAGTTGCTTAGTGCCTCAGTGTTGCTGAGGATAGCTTTGAACTCAGGATCTTCCTGAATTTTAAGACATTCTTTTAGAAAATTTGCTTATAAAATGTGATAGGTAATGTATTACAAAAAGAAAGAAAAAAGCCTGTGATCAGAATCAGAAGGCTAATTATACATTTAATAACATCAAAGAAAAACAAATGTGAGATAATTTATGCACTTGTCATATTTTTTCCTATAATTTAGAAGTTGGACAACCCATGCTTATCTGTATCACCACCTTCCATCTTTCTTAAATACAGCATTGATAGTTTTTTTTTGTTTTCTGGGCTTCATCATCATAATGAAAGACTGTTTATTAGTCACTCCCACATATATAGTTAAGTCCTATACAGTATACTGCAAAATGTATAGATGTACACACACATATACACACATATGATATCAATTAATTTATAGGATGGTATCTGTATTTATATAATTATTTAAAGATGGGATTTTACTACATTGCCCCGGCTGCACTAGAACTCCTGGGCTGAAAGAGTTTTTCTGCCTCTGTCCTCTTAGTAACTGGGAATGATACATCCTGCAGCTGGCATGTGGGATGGTTGCAAATTACTAGTTCAGTCTCTTAATCATTGTTAACATTTCACACAATATAGTTTGTGTTCCATAAACATGAATTTATCTCTTAATCTCATCTAATTTTCTTACCTTTATCATTAGATAAAAGACTTTAATTTATTGCCTTGACTGGAGGAAAAAAAAGAAACCCAAACAGAATTAATCCTAATGTTTAGATTTTTATAGTTATTTTATTAATATAGATTATTAAAGCAATTATATCTTTATACACCAACGATAGCATATTTTTACTGTGAAAGGGGGCAACTGGTTGCTTATACTCTTCAGAGAAAATAGAAACAAAGATTTTGTCTAGATGTGAAACAAAAAAAAGACTTAAATGTCTTCATTCAAGGGATTAGGCATTATAATTTTTTTTAAAGAAATTGTTTTCAGTCTGATTTTATTATTTTGCTTTTGCCTGGATATTTAATATTTATGGTTTTCATGTTCTAAAACTTTTTTCTTATTTTATATTAGTAGAAGAAGCTGTAATTCACATTTTATGGTCACCTACATAGTAGACGAAAGAACTAAGAGTTTGAAAAATTTCAAATCTTTTAAGGTGGGAAAAACGCTTTCTAGCTTATAGTACTTATTTTTTTTATATATTTTATACACTCTTGTCTTAGTTTCTTCATTTAGTGCAATTAAAATTTTATCTTTTAAATCAAATAACATTGAATATTTACAACATTGCAAGATAGTATGTTTTGGGACAGAATAGTGTATTTGTTTATAAATCTACTGAGCATAACAGCTATATAATCTAGTACATAAAGTGCAAGAATTCTGGTTTTGTATCCTCAATATAAGCCAAGTTGGAAGCACTTAGTAGGAATTTAATGAATTCTTATTGAATGTATAAATGAAGATTTATGCCCGTAGGGGATTTATAATCTGGTTGGAGATGAGATGAACCATAAACACTTGGAAAATTAAATGAAAGCAAGAAAATAATTACATAATAATCCTGGCTTAATGAGATTAATTATATAAAGTGTTTAACAGAGTGCCTAATACATAGTAAATACTTTGAAGTGCTTATTTTCTTCCCTTTTGACTAAACACTAAAAGTTCCATAAAATGATATTTACATGTAGAGATTTGTTTTGTTTTTAAATGATAATAAATGCTCTTGAGTTTCAGAGAGATTACTGTGAGCTGAGTGGGCTCAAATTTGAATATTGGTAGAATATAAAAAGAAAAGGTGTTTGGGGAGGTTAGCAGGAAAAGAGAAAAGCAAACAGCAAGGCATGGACCTGGAAAAGTTCAGTTCTATGTGAAGATGAATTGCTTCAGTTGAAGCACAGAGTGTGTGAGTAGGGATTATGAAAGGTGACGCTAGGAAGAGGAGTTTGGGACAGATTGTGGATATCCTTATTCTGCTGGGAAGAGGCTGGACTTTATATGCCACCTGAGATTTGTAGGTTTATACTTTATACATAGAGAATGAATGCTTTAAATATAAAAAAGTAGGCCCCTTGAAGAATGCTACTTTAAGGATTAATGTACATATCAAAAGAATTTTATTGGTTTAAAATGTGTTTAGAACCCCTTTGGAGCCATAAACAACAACATACATTATAGAAGACTTGCCATTTGCATGGCATGCTTTCTGAGACCATTTCAAATCCTCAGATTTTAACATTGTAAGATTTTTGTTCAAATCTTTACTTGCTCTGAATGTATTTCTATTGAGTCTTATGTTTCTTGTATATACTACTATTCTACATGTTAATATTCTTTTCAACTTTAATGAATGTTTTATTTTACTTTATGAATTATTTTTGCTCAGGTTGGAGTATTTGGCGAATCAGTTCAATGATTGTTTTTTTTTTTAATCTCAAACATTTGGTGGACTTGTTCACATTCATAGCTATAAGTTATTACCAAATTTGATAATCTGTTCCTTTTTAGGTTAAGAGCTATCATTTTCTTAGTCTTTACATTTTCCCTTCTTCCAATATTGTTATTAACAGTTTGGCTTTCTTTGGTGGTGATGAGGAAGACATTCTTTATGAAGAAACTCAGGGGGCTGGGGTTGTGGCCCACTGGTAGAGTGCTTGCCTAGCATGTGCAAGCACTGGGTTTGATCCTCAGCACCACATAAAGATAAATAAATAAAATAAAGATAATGTGTCTAACTACAACTAAAAAATAAATATTTTAAAAAAAGAAACTCAGGGTTTTAAAAAATAAAATTTTTTTATTAGTTGCTCAAGACAGTACAATGATCTTGACATATCATACATTTGATTCAAATAGGGTATGAATTCTCATTTTTCCACATGTACAAATTGCAGGATCACATTGGTTATACATCCATATGTATACATACAGCAATCCTAGTGTCAGTTGTATTCTGCTGCCCTCTCTATCCACCCCCTCCCCGCTCCTCCCCTCCCATCACCCCTCTCTACCCATTCTACTGTGACACTTATTTCTCTCTCTTTTTTTCTTCCCTTCCCCCTCACACCTTCGTATATGTATTTTGTGTAACTATGAGGGTCTCCTTCCATCTTCCGTGCAATTCCCCTTTTCCCTCCCATTCCCTCCCACCTCTTTTCCTTGTTTCATGGTAATCATCTTCTCATGCTCTTCCTCCCTACACTGTTTTGAGTCACCTCCCTTATATCAGAGAAGACATTCGGCATTTGTTTTTTAGGGATTGTCTAACTTCGCTTAGCATAATCTGCTCTAATGGCATCCATTTCCCTGCAAGTGCCATGATTTTGTTATTTTTTAGTGCTGAGTAATATTCCATTGTGTATAAATGCCACATTTTTTTTTATCCATTCATCTGTTGAAGGGCGTCTAGGTTGGTTCCACAATCTAGCTATTGTGAATTGTGCTGCTATGAACATTGATGTAGCTGTGTCCCTGTAGTATGCTCTTAGGTACACTTGTACATTGCTGGTGGGACTGCAAATTGGTGCAGCCAATTTGGAGGGCAATATGGAGGTTCCTTGGAAAGCTGGGAATGGAACACCGTTTGACCCAGCTATTCCCCTTCTCGGACTATACCCCCAAAATAACATTTTTTAGTAATTGCCTTTGAACTTTGAGATGTAAATGAAAAACATTAGGCTAAACTCATGTATTTTTAGTCTTTGAATTAGGCCTTAGCCTCTCCATTGCCTTCACAAAGTATCTTCTGCATGGGTAACCATGAGTGTCATAGTCTGATATACTGAATATGTTTGTAGAATTCTTCCCTTGATCGATATCTTCTTTTCTCACACTTCTTTGTGTGCCTGTATCTGTGTGTGTGTAGATGTGTATACCATATGCATCTGGTTTTGTATTTTTTTCAGTGAACTTTCTAGCCCCTTGAACAAACATCAGGAACATATGTAAAGATTTAATATTTAAGAGAGTAAAATGTGCTATGGGAACTGATTGGTTGGGAACCTAAGTGAACCTGTATGAGACTGTAGAAACCTACTGCTGGGTGATTATTTATATACTATCATAAGGCAATGATGTGGATATAATTACTTTAGTGGTTTGGGTAGTTGAGGGTTTTCTGTATGGGAAACCCAATATTTGTTATCAGACATTTGGAGATGGCTTTGTGAAAGAATGCACCACTCTTTCCTATAGCATTTCAGAGGTAATATGTCATCTAAAAACTTAATCTTTTTTGAAAAGGAATGATAGACAAATAAATGTAAACAGTACAGGAATTTTTCTATGCTAGTTACAGAATAAATACCAGGTCAAAAGTTTTTGAAAAGAGCAACAATTCTATATTTGTCTCCAAAATTAAATAGATGTCCCATTGTATTTTATTTGTGTTTGTTTTTATATTCACTGTTTTTGCCTGTAACTGTTTCTATTGTAAGTACATATATCATATGTTATTTGTACTCATGGTGTATATGACATGTTACATCTACTGGACTGTGAACTGTTTTATTTCTATTGTTAGTCTTTTAATCCCAGTGCCAGTAACTGTGCCTAGTACAGAGTAGGTGCTCGATTAATATTGTGAGTTGAATGAATGTGAATATTTGACTGTATCATTTGAATTATCATTTATTAGAAGACTGTACTATCTTGTCTTAGCTTTTCTTGTGGACTGGTCATGTACCCTAACTAGATTGGAAATGTGTTATGAGTAGGAACTTGATTTTGTCTTTCCTAAATTCTTCTTTATAACACTTTGGGCTGTAGTGGGTAATAGGTATTCTCAAACATGTGATTGAACTGAAATATGTTGGTAGTTTTTATTTCCTTATCAGGAGATTCCTAAAAACACAGTCATTAATAAAAAATTTGGAAGAGATTCAAAAAGCCAGTATATATATACACTTGTCTGTCAGCTTGTGGGCTTGTGTAAGACTCCATACTTTCATGGAGTAAAGAGTTGTGGTTCTGGGTTCTTGTTTTTGAGTGGCCTACTTGCTTTATTTTGGCCTTTTACCTGTGTCACGGATGATGTAAGTCAGTGGCTCTTCAAATGTGGTCTCAGATTAGAACATCACCTAGGTACTTGCTAAAAATGCAGATTCTCCTGCCCGCTCCAGATCTACTAAATCAGAAACTCTGAGGGTGGAGCCCAATCTGTGTTTTAATTAGTCCTCTATGTAATTTTGATGGTGAAGTTTGATGTCACCATGTGATGTAACTATCTTTAAGAGAGAGGGCTAAAAGCAATGCTTATGTGCTAGAGAAAACCCAACTAGCAGCCTAGATTAAAGAGCATAAGTAATTAAAAGGTTTTTAGAGGAAGTTAGGTATAGTTTACAAGAAGGCATTAAGATGTAAAGCAGGGGCTGGGATTGTGGCTCAGTGGTAGCGTGCTTGTCTAGCACATGTGAGGCACTGGGTTTGATCCTCAGCACCACATAAAATAAATAAAGGTATTATGTTCGTGTATAACTAAAAATATATTTTAAGAAAGATGTAAAGCAAATTATTGAAACTTCATTGTATGCTATTTTTTAGCTTAAATAAACCATATTATGGATTTTTCAAGTATTTCTCTTTTTATGTGTGATTTTGTGTCCAAATTGAAAGATGAGAACTTTAGTTTTCTGTACGTTATTTTGGATTTTTAAAGGAGTAAATGTTCTTTTTCTCCCATAGCAGATGACTGAGAAACAACTGAAAAGTATTCAACACAACTGGCACTTTGTGTTTTCTTTTTGAGTATGCTTTTTTCATTGATGTTGTTGATTTTGAATTCGAATCCTTTTAAAAAATATTTTTATTTGTTCTAATTAGTTATATATGACAGCAGAATGCTTTTCAACTCATGGTACATAAATGGGGTACAGCTTCTCTTTGGCTGTAAACGATGTAGAGTCACACTGTTCGTGTAATTATACATGTACATAGGGTAATAAAGTCCCTCTCCTCCCACCATCCTTCCCACTCCCATACTCCCTCCCCTTCCCTACCTCCCCTCTACCCAATCCAAAGTTCCTCCATTCTTCCCTATCCCCCAACTTCATTATAAATCATCATCTGCATAACAGAAAAAATTGGCCTTTGGTTTTTAGAGATTGGTTTATTTTGCTTAGCATGATATTCTCCAACTCCATCCATTAATCCACAAATGCCATAATTTCATTCTCCTTTAAGGCTGAGTAATATTCCATTGTGTATACAAACCACATTTTCTTTATCCATTCATCAGTTGAATGGCACTGAGGTTGATTCCATAGGTTGGCTATTGTGAGTTGAGCTGCTATAAACATTGATGTGGCTGCGTCACTGTAGTATGCTGATTTTAAGTCCTTTGGGTTTTGGTATAAATTAATTCAAATGATTTTTAATTTTAGAGTACAAGGTAGTTAAAAATTGTGTCAAGTACATTTAAAATATTTTAGTTTATTAGATACAATGCATGCAGATAAGCCTGCTTATGAATGGAAGATTTCTATTCCTTTTACAAGTTGAGTATCCCTTATCTGAATACTTGGGACCAAAAATATTTCAAATTTCAAAAGTTTTTGATTATGGAATATTTTCATAGACTTTACTGGTTGAACTGTTCTAATAGGAAAATCCAAAGTCCAAGATGTAACATGGAATGCAAAAGGTTTCAGATTTTTGAGCATTTTGAATTTCATATTTTTGGATTAGGGATGCTCAACCTATATATATTCTTTTGACAAATAAGAATTAAAAAAAATAGATCTGGCATGATGGTGCACACTTTTAATCCTGGTGTGGGAGGCTGAGGAAGGAGGATCGAAAGTTTGAAGTCACCCTCAGCAACTTAGCGGTGCTATAAGCAACCTAAGTGAAACTCTGTCTCAAAATTAAAAAAAATACAAAGGGCTGGGGATGTGGCTCAGTGGTTTAGTGTCCTTGGGCACAATCCCCATTACCAAAAAAAAAATTAGTTTCCTATTTACCATGTAGACTAAATGGTAAAATACCTACATAATGTTGTTTGTCTTTTTTCTAGTGGTTGGGAAATGGAAGATCTAATTTTAGATATACTATGTTAAAAAAAAAAACTTATAAAGCATCCCGGAAGTTTTTTTTTCCAAATATTTATTTAGTTGTAAATGAACACACAGTATCTTTATTTATTTTTATGTGGTGCTAATGATTGAACCCAGTGCCTCACACATGAGAGGCAAGCACTTTACCACTGAGCTACAGCCTCAGCCCCCATCCCAGAAGTTAATTTTTTTGGAAAATAATTCCAGAGATTTCTTTTCAAAATATGTTATTATCATTCGCTATACTCGTACACATAAATGGCAGTGTGATGACTTGTGCCTGCATTTTATTTAAACTCTGGAAAGTTCAGGGGAGAACACTCTTAAGAATATTGAAGTGACATTAGAGCAGCCAGAAGTGAGATTTCTGAAAAAGTAGTCAAAATATAACAGTGATATGTCAAGAATTATACCTTAAAAAAGTAGCTGAAATCATCACTTCAGTACTACTCAGTAAGTTTGGAGACCACTTACTCTCTTATTAGAGGTCTCTGTTCTGGAAGGAACTTTATTGTGAAGATGAGAAGGGAGAACTTTTAAGGAACCTTGCAAGCTATTGCATTTTCTGGTAACCTTATACATTAGGTGTATGCCTTAAGCTTTCATTGTGATAGTTTACGTAGGTCTTGGACCATCACCTTAGTTCATTTGTGAGAATGCTATTCCCTTTAGGGATATAATCCAACTAATCTCTTGGTGCTTCTTTTTATTTCTCTCTAAAACTAATGAGTGTAGACAGAAACATCCAAGACAGTCTACACATGAGACTGAATCTGATGAATGAGTATTGTTTGGTTGTAATAGGTTTCAGTTACAACACTCTGCCTATGATGGTTCAGCCTTCCCAAAGTTGAAGGGGATGATGCATGTAAAGGTAGGTTTAACTCCAGTTCCTTTGTCTCTCAGTTACCTCGTTACCTATGGAAACATTCATAGTTACTATATACTTGTGAATTTTTCTAGAGATAATACCTACATGTAGAGGCATATGATGTGTTTACCTTTTTCTTTCTATTTTAGAAAGACACCTGAATGGTTTTAAACATTGTTCTATGTCTGGCTTTTTTTTATGTACTCTATCATGGGTATTATCCCACCTCAGTATACATAGAGCCATCTTCTTTGTAATAACTACCTAGTGTTTTTTTTCATATCCTATTATTTCATTATCCTACTTCATTTCTTTTTTTTTTCTTTCCGTTTTTTCTTCCATTTCCTTCTCTCCCCTGCCTTTTCAATTAAATAATCCAATACAGACAACAATATGGTGTCATTTATGGAGACTTGTTAGCTGGGATTTAATCTTTATTTTGAAAGGGATTTATATTCACACCAATTACTATGTTTTAGGCACAGGTTATTTTTTCATAAGAAATAGCTTCCTTGTATAGGAACATGTATTTTAAGACTTTTGTTTTAAATTTTCCAGATGTGGAAAACTTAAGAGGTTGACATTATTCTTAAAGAGTCTTCTCTATTCTCACAGGTCTTAGTTCAGGTCCTAATTTTCTTCCAGTTGTACTCTCATAATCTGTTTAACCAGTTCCCCATATATGGGCATTTGGGTTGTACATAATTTTACCTTTTTTTTATTATATCATTTCATACTTTTGCAAATATATTTGAAAAAACACATTCTTTCAAAATTATTGGGTTAAAGAATATATAAACTTACGGATTTAATAGATATTATCCACTATAAAGTGAAACTGATATATACAAACACAGCATACAAATGCGTGCTTCTCAACATACTAGATCATTAAATTAGTGAATTACTGACCTTTATAAGTCTAATAGAAAAAGGGATATAATTACCTTTTTTTAAATTTTTGGCAGTGCTGGAGTTCAAAGTGTGAGCGTAGCACCTACTAGGCAAGCATACACTACTGAGTTCCACTCCCTCACCTTTTCTTTTTTTAAATGTTTTCTTTTTTAGTTGTAGTTGGACACAGTAGCTTTATTTTATTTATTTATTTTTATGTGGTGCCCAGGATCAAATCCAGTGCCTCGCATATGCAAAGTGAGTGTGCTGAGCCACAACTGCAGCCCACTGATTATACTTTTAATTGGCATTTCTCTTACATTTGAGGTTGAAAATGTTTTTAATAAATTTGAGCTTTTTGTATATTCTTTCTATTAACATGCCTTCCTGTGTAGTTTTCTTTTGAGTTCTGGATCTTTTTCTTACTGATTTGAAGGTACTCTGTGAAAGTTAAGGAAAAGCAAATTTGTGAACTGTGATATTCTGACTTGTTTTGTTTTGATCTTTGTCAGAAATTGTCTTATTTTTTTATAATAGTTCTTCAGCAACTTTTTAAAATTGTATAAAAATTTTTTATGAGGTCAAATGTATTTTATAGCTTTGGATTTTGTCTTATTCTCAGAAAGGCATTGCCAACTTTGAAATAATAAAACAAAATGAAACCTGCCTTTTCTACTAATATTTTTAGTGTTAATTAGATTTAAATTTTTTTTTTTAAATTTAAAATATTTTATTTTTATAGTTCTGGGGATTGAACCTAGGCCCTTGCATGTTCTGATAAATGTGCTTTACCGTTGAACTATACCATCACTCCTGACCCCAATTTTAAAACTCCATCTAGCTTTTGTTTTAATCCTCATTTTCTCCAATGATGTACAGTGCCATCTTGAGCTTATACTAAATTTCTACATTGATTTGGATTTTTGGATTGTCCATATATAAGTGCCATTTTTAAAGTTAACTATTGAATTATGGCTTGAAATATTTTAAGACTTTTAAATAATTTTTGTTTATTCTTATTTATTGTTCCATGTAAGCTTTAGAATTATGTATGGTTTTGTTTTCTAAAATTGCTGGTATTTTAATTGATCTCATGTGATATTTAAAGATATTTTTAGGGAGGAAAATTTTTTGTAATGCTGAGTTTGTTTAAGAACATGGTATTTATTCACATTTTTTCATGTCATTTTTTTGTTCCCTAAGCATTAAAATTTTCTTTGTATAACTCTAATTATTAGATTTTCCTGGCATTCATTCATATTATTTGCAAATGGTAACAATATTTCCTCTTTTCTATATTTTATGTGTTTTCTTGACTAAATTACATTGGCCTGTACCTCTAGCACAATGTTAAACTTTTGTGGTGAAAATAGATATTCTTATTTTGTGTCTTTGGCAGGAATGGTGTTCTGTAATCATGAAGGAGTATCATTAATATTTTGGTTACTCTTAGGTTTGTCTTTTCCACATACTCCCGTCTTCTCTGTAGTTATTCTCTTTGATAATTCTGGGGCTTTTCTTTTGATTAAATATTTAAATAACCTAGTATGAATTGGTAGGAGGATAGGAAGCAGGTATATGTGGAAATTAGGGAAGTTGTTAGTGGATTGGAGACTGAGTCACCGTATTGTAGAGTTTTATAGGCTGACATTTCAGAATCATCCAAGATCTATAATGATAGCATAAATACAGAACTAATCAAAGCATATAGAGAAGATAAAATTGATATTTAATGTTATCATTATTTTGATTGATTGAATTGAGTAGATTATTGCATTTATTAAAGCCATTTTAAGAGTATAAAATTCTATGGCAAAGCATACAAATTCATGCTAATGTTTACTTTAGACTAAGATTTAATTTTGTCAGCTTTAAGTGCCTGTGTCACTATTCTACTCAGGTAAAATAATTATCTCATTGTAGAATATGTAATTCCCAAAACTTCAGTATCATTGAAGTAGAAATAGA
The DNA here is from genome assembly GCF_964194105.1 of Spermophilus citellus. Lineage (NCBI taxonomy): Eukaryota > Metazoa > Chordata > Mammalia > Rodentia > Sciuridae > Spermophilus > Spermophilus citellus. The sequence goes on from NC_138193.1 coordinate 87,152,483, forward strand.
TACTGTGGATATATAATGCCTTTTCCTTTGTGTATATAATTGCTTTCACACTACTTTTAATCATTTCAATAAGACACATGAAATTCAATCAATTGAAATGTCAATTTTAAGAGCTCATTGGAATGAAAATGAAAACATTACTGTACCTACATCTTGAAGATTATAAGAAGATTGCTAAATTAGATTTTATGTTATTGTGGTACTACTAGAAATGAGTCCTTTAAATTAAACAAAATTTAATGGTTTACTCATTAAACTTTAGTTGGACGATTCTCCTAATTCTTTAGGGATGTAGTAAGGTCATCTATAAATGTAAAGTTCTTGCTTACTTGGTAAAGCAAGTGGAAAACATTGTGGAAAAACATTGTTTTCTGTTTTAGTGGATTCATATAATAGAAATTGGAGGAATAGGGAAACATATGAGAATGAATAGTGATAGCGTTCCTTGAGGAAACTTAAATAGAGCCCCTCCCTCACTTACAGTTAACATGAATTACTTGAATGACTTAATGTTTACAACATAGTTTTAATTCCTTAAATGGAAATTATTTTATTTCTACTTAAAAAAAAATAACTCTGGCTCTTTCCTAGTCTCTCTGTTTTACTGAAGATAAAGGGTTTTTTAATGGTTTATTTCCTTTAAGTAATTCTTTGGTGGGAAGCAGGGAAAGGCAGATGTCTCTGGTTTTCTTTTTTTCGCCTTTCACTTTCTTTTCTCCTGCATATAACAAATCCTAAAACAGATTTGAGAGGTTGGGAAGTTTTGTTATTTGTAGGGAAGGGCTAGGATAAAATCACTCAAGACAAAGAATTCCTTGTAAAATTTCAATATATGCTTAAACCGAGACTTTTAATTTGGAAGGAGATCATAATAGTTCATGTGATTTTGCTCCCCCTATCCCTTTACTCTTTATGAAATAAGGAAACCATCTCAAAAGTTTAAGAGAAAAACCCTGAGCAAACTACTGCACACCTTGCATTTGCTTGCATTGGCTGTTTTAGATGATCAGCTCTTAGAGGATCTGGACTATGAGTTGTAACATCCAGTCTGAATTAAACTGCATATAGGTTTCTTTTTTTTTTTTTTTTTAATCTTTTGTCTCCTTGCAGTCTGTGCTTTTCTTTATTTTTATATACTTTGTGACAGAAATGGTAAAAAATCGTATATAATTATCCTGTTTTCCAAAGATTCTTTGTTCAACTGAATTTTTAAAAATATGTATTTGGTCTAAATTGAGTTTTGTCTCTTTGTTCCCTACATAGGCCCAGATTGCCTTTCTTCAGGGGGAAAGGAAAGGTCAAGAAAATTTGAAAAAGGATCTGGTGAGGAGGATCAAAATGTTGGAATATGCTCTTAAACAGGAAAGGTAAATCAATAAAATGGAAGGTTGTGTTCTCTCAAATGACAAAATAATTTTTCCATCTTTCTTGAAGTAAATCCAAATTTTAATACTGTATAATCTTGAATAAAGGAGTATCTGTAATAAACATTTTTATATATGGTTATAATATACTAATCTTACTATGGTGATCAGTAAACTGATTTATATGATTTCAAATCTTTTTCCTTTCTTAAGAAGTGTTTGTACTTACTGAACTGTCATCCATTTTTAAAGGGCTAAAATAGCTTTTGAATTGTAAATTGTGTCTATAAAGTTTCCTGTGATTTAATATGAATTTGATATAATTTCTTAAAAAATTGATCAGATCTAGCAGCCTATGCTGAGAGTTTCATAGACTGTTTTTGGCATTTTATTGTTTTGTCATCAGCTATTCCTTTCTCTCTAGAAGCTAATTTTACATTTATTTTGCTAGTGTCTAAGATATGTAAGTAATGATATTTGTGTCACAAGTTAAGGAAAATAGGTCTTGAATGAGAGTTTTGCAGGTTATATGAATTAAGTTTATATACTTCAGTGGATGGTCTTTGGTTGTGTGTGTGTGTGTGTGTGTGTGTGTGTGTTTATGAGAAATCTAAGGCAGTTCATTGCTTTAGGTAATTAAGTATTTGGTAGTTGATATTGAAATTCTTTATTGTCAGTTTTTTGCTTTGTTTTGTAAATCACTTATTTTTTGAAGTTGGTAAATGGACTATTTGTAAAACTGCCATAAAATAGAACTTAGGTAGTATTTATGAATATTGAGACATAAATATTTTTGTTAGAACTTGTGTTCATCTTCATATAAGATCATTAAATAGTATCAGACTTTTTATCTCTTAGTAAAAAAAAATAGTTGTTGGTTTTTTTGGTTTTTTTTTTCATACTTTGAGAGGTTAGTTGAAAGTTGGAGAGATAAAAAGAAAAACATTTTTTGAAGTATGTAATCTGGGAATTTTTGACATCTTAGGCTTTCTAAATTATAGATTTAACCAAAGAAAGAATATTAGCATTAATAATGGTAAATATTTTTTTAATAACTACTGTGTTCTAGGCCCTAAAGACTTAGAATTAAGTAATGTGCATAGAGAAGCAGAGTTATAGTAGAGCTGAGTTAGGTCCCTCAGGATTGGTTCTAAAACCTGTATTGTTTACCAGCATATTATACTGTCTTGCAAGGTAGGAGAACTGAAATACACAAATACTGAAGTAACCAGAGCAGGTGCATGGGAGTGTATTCAGACTTGTAAACCACTAAAGTGTATGAAGTGTGATAGTTTCTATGGTAGATGTATGTATACAAGGGGTCACAAAGAAGGGACTCGATATTATCTGGAAGTAGTAAGGAGGGCATAATTAGAGGAGGTGAAGCTTCAATAGCAACATAGATAATAAGAAGGTGCTTGCCAGTTAGGCAAAGTGCAGGAAGTAGAACATGTTTGACCTGGAACAAAGCCTTTTGGTGTATTCAGAAAATTGTAGTCATTGCGTGTAAAGAGTAGGGTGATAGTTGTGATTTCATCACTGATAACATGGTAGGGGAGGGCCAAGTCAGATCATGGAGTTTAGAATACCGAAGGAGAGCTACCTAAGGAGTTCAGACTTTTACCTTACATATGATAGGAAACATGGAAAATTTTCAAGTACTTTTTATTCCAAAATGATCTTCAACTGACAGCACCTTTTAAGTATAATAAATTAAGGAATAAAAAAACATTTCTTCAAGTCCTGGAGCTCTAGAATATTTCCAGTGTTTTCCATTCTAAAATTGTTTTCCTAATGCTTAAATGCCAAGAATTAAAAAGAAAATGTTTTTGAGGAAAATTTGAGACCCAACAATGGAAAGACTAGTACCTTTTATGTACATCTCCAAGATTTAATAGATAATGTTTGTCATTCTTGTTTTAGCATGGTCTGTATAAGAGTGAATTCCAGACATCTTGTCATTTTTCCTATAAATACTTAAGAGCTAAGGCATGTGATGTTGTGTTGCTGTGTAGATTTTCTAAGTAGTCCCACTTTAATATAAAAAATTATTTGAGGGCTGGGTATGTGGCTCAAGCGGTAGGGTGCTCGCCTGGCATGCGTGCGGCCCAGGTTCGATCCTCAGCATCACATACAAACAAAGATGTTGTGTCCGCCGAAAACTGAAAAATAATAAATAAATATTAAAAAAATTCTCTCTCTCTTAAAAAAATTATTTGAAAACTGAATCTTCATCATTGTAGCAATGAATTTATTAAAGTATTCCTTACAGTGTAATAAAAGTTACAAAATAAGCAAATTTACAGTTAGTTTTTCAAGAATACAAAGTGTATAATCCAAGATTTTTTCAGAAATATTTATTCTGAGGAACTTCAAATACTATATAAAATACAGTTCTGAAACATTTCTCCAGTGTTGTTTTTCTCCATTCACTGCCACTTTTCTTTTATATGAATTAATATAAGAATTCACCTGTCTTCCTTGCCTCTAATATTTCCATTTTCTAGTCCGTTTTCCTTATCCACAGGACTCACTTTCTGAAACACAAATGGAATAGTTATGTTATAGCCCTACTTAAAAATATCTAGCCGATTTCAAAGTTATTTTGCAACTAGGTCCTTTCTCTAGTCCCTTCAGAGAACTCCGTTCCTTCTAATACTAAATACACTGTAAAACTGCTGTTTGACCCACTGTCTATTTTTCTTATTCACTTTTATAGCACTCCTTTTGACAGAAATACCCCCCTCTATTAATTCATTTGTCTGACTAGAAAATTCTTACTGTTCTTTTGAGGCTTAGATAAAATCATTATCTTCTTTTTGATAGCTTTGTTTGACATGACCTGTTATAGAATTAGATAATCCCTTATCTATATTCCTGTAACATTTGATATAACCCTTGTAAGTTCTTATCATAGTGTGCTATAGTTATTTACATTTCTGTCCCTTAGGCATCTTCTTACTTCCATCCCTACCTGACTGCAAGCCACAGGTTATTCCCAGCAGTCAGCACACTGCCTTGTACGTCGTAGGAATTCAGTAATAGTTAATTGAAATTAGTCATTTTTTTAGCATCAACATTTAAGATGTTATTGGGTATGCTATGTTTTATTTCCAGCACATTATTGTAACAGACTTTAACAACAAAAACTAGAATGAAACTTCTTTAGTTTATTATAGTTATCAAACAATTTTTTTCAATAAGTGCCAATTGGGGGGAACCTGACACTTTTGTCAAATATGAGTTGTTAGACATGAAATCTGCTTATTTATCCTGTAGTCAGAGGATAGTGAAGATACTTTGCTAGCACAATGAGCTTGAAGTATTAAAACAATGGGAAGCAATATGAGTGAGGAAGTATATTTTAACATTGGCTTCAAAAGTATATTATTAGGCTTAAGGAGGGTTTTGTAAAATATTTCTTAGTGAATTTAACAAGTCAGTAGAGAGAGCATGATTTAACAGTTCTTTACATATTTTGTTTTTGTATATGTGGGGCTGGGCATTGAAACCAGCCTTGTGCATGCTTATATAAATTGTTATGAAATGTTGGGTGTCTTTTTGTTTGTTTGTATTGGTACCAGGGATTGAACCCAGGGATGCTTAACCACTGAGCCACATCCCCAGCACTTTTTATATTTTATTTAGAGACAGGGTCTCACTGAATTGGTTAGGCCTCACTAAATTGCTGGGGCTGGCTTTGAATTTGTAATCCTTCTACATCAGCTTCTGTCACTGGGATTACAGGTATGTGCCAAGATGCCCAAGCAAAATGTTACTTCTTAATGTTATTGTTTTTGTTATATTTATTTTGTAGAATGCTTTCTGTTCCTTCTTGTTAATTGCACTGCAGTTTTTCCTAAGACCACTAGAATGCACTAGAATGCAATATTTTCTGCTTATGAATGTGTTTCTTTTTCCTTTTTTGTTTTTATGTAGACATATAAATTCATAAATTTTCTTCTCACTTTATTTTAAAAGCCTTAATATAACCTTTCGTTGGACCATGTAGGTTCAGTTGCTATTTGGGCTCCTATGGAAATAGTATTACTTTGTCTTATAGTAGATGAAGTATATTTCTGTAAAATCTGAAGAATGACAATGACATTAAGAATCTTGTTTACTTTCTGGTAATTGTAAGTCAAATTAATTATAAATCTTTACTACTTATGATCAACATTATTGTAAATATGTTGAAATAGATTTAGAAAAAATTTAGTCTGGTGATAATATTTCTCATTAAGAAACATTGGGAATAGAAATCCCCAGTGAACAAAAACAATTGAGACACAGGAAATAGAAATAACTTGGACCAAACATATTTACTAAAAAAATTTTTAAGATAGATACATACAGTTAATTAATCAAATAACTACAAAAATAGATCCCTTCTGCTTTAGTTTACTGATTTCCTTCCCAAGGAAATCATATTAGCGGATGGCTTATCTATCATGTATCTTTCCAAAATATTTTGTGCATGTGAAATTCTCTTTCCCACACACAAACACCCCCCCCACACACCCCTACACCCACACCACACACAGAGGCATGTTGTGTATAATATTTTAGATCTTGCATTTTTGCTTAAGCTTAGAAATCAGTTCATATTAGCATATAAATATTGTTGCTTCTTATTTTCTTATTCCTTCTTAATCGGTTACGTGTTAGTACAAAATGTTTTATACATATACATAGGCATAAAGACAGATAAGAAATACTCATGTACCCAGCATTAGTTGCCTATAATTTTTATAGGTTTTTTTAAGACTCCTCTCTATATAAAACTGGCAAATCAAAAATAATTTGATTTTTCTGTTGTAACTGCAAAATGAGTATTATTGCAACATAATCATGAAAGATTTGAGTAACATATCTGACCAAATAATTTTCATTTCCTTTATATTTTTTTGAGTTATAAAAACATTAATATAAATGCTTCAATTAATTTTTTAAATTATTCTAATTTGTTATACATGACAGCAGAATGCATTTCAGTTTATATTACACATATAGAGCACAATTTTTCATGTTTCTGGTTGTACAGAAAGTAGAGTCACACCATTTGTGTCTTCATACATGTACTTAGGGTAATGATGTCCATTTCATTCTACCATCTTTCCTACCCCTACACCTCCTGACTTCCCCTCCATTCCCTTTGCCCTGTTTAAAGTTCCTCCATTCCTCCCATGCTCCTTCCCCCATCCCCATTATGGATCAGCATCCTCCTGTCAGAGAAAACATTTGGCATTTGTATTTCGGGGATTGGCTTATTGGCATAATATTCTCAAACTCCATCCATTTACCTGCAAATGCCATGATTTTATTCTTTTTTAATGTTGAGTAATATTCCACTGTGTATATATACCACAGTTTCTTTATCAGTTCATCTACTGAAGTGTATCTAGGTTGGTTCCCCAATTTTGCTATTGTGAATTGTGCTGCTGTAAACATTGATGTGGCTGAGTCCCTGTAGTATGCTTTTTAAAAGTCTTTTGGGTATAAACTGAGGAGTGGGATAACTGGGTCAAATGGTGATTCCATTCCCAGTTTTCCAAGGATTCTCCATACTGCTTTCCATATTGGCTGTACCAATTTGCAGTCCCACCAGCAATGGATGAGTGTGCCTTTTCCCCCACATCCTCGCCAACACTTATTGTTCTTTGTATTCTTAAATAACTGCCATATTGACTGGATTGAGTTGAAATCTTAGTTTTGATTTGCATTTCTCTAATTGATAGAGATGTTGAACATTTTTTCATATATTTGTCGATTGATTGTATATTCTCTTCTGCAAAATGTCTCTTCAGTTCCTTGGCCTATTTGTTGATTGGGTTTTCTTGTTTTTTTGCTGTTAAGATTTTTGAGTTCTTTATATATCCTGGAGATTAGTGCTCTATCTGATGTGCATGTGGTAAGAATTTGCTCTCATTCTGTAGGCTCTCTATTCCCCTCACTGATTGTTTCTTTTGCTGAGAAGATGCTTTTGAGTTTGAATTCATCCTGTTTATTGATTCTTGATTTTATTTCTTGTGCTATAGGAGTCTTATTAAGGAAGTTGGGGCCTAATCTAACGTGATGGAGATTTCGGCCTACTTTTTCTTCTACTAGACGCAGTGTCTCTAGTTTAATTCCTAGGTCCTTGTAAATGAGCTGGTTTTCCTAGTTTCTCTTTCAGAGTATTTGTCACTGATGTACAGAAATGCCTTTGATTTATGTGTGTTGATTTTATATCCTGTTACTTTGCTGAATTCATTTATTAGTTCTATAAGTTTTCTGGTAGAATTTTTTGGATCCTCTTGATACAGAATCATGTTGTCAGTGATAGTTTTTGAGTTCTTCTTTTCTTGTGTTTATCCCTTTAATTTCTTTCGTCTAATTGCACTGGCTAGAGTTTCAAGAACCACGTTGAATAGAAGTGATAAAAGAGGGCATCCCTGCCTTGTTCCAGTTTTTAGAGGGAATGCTTTCAATTTCTTTCCATTTAGAATGATGTTGGCCTGGAGCTTAGTATAGATAGCTTTTACAATGTTGAGGTATGTTCCTGATATCTCTAGTTTTTCTAGTGTTTTGAACATGGGGGTGCTGTATTTGTCAAATACTTTTTCTGCATCTATTGAGATGATCATATGGTTCTTACCTTTAAGTCTATTGATGTGATGAATTACATTTATTGATTTTCGTATGTTGAACCAACCTTGCATCCCCAGGATGAACCCCACTTGATTGTGGTGTACTATCTTTTGATATGTTTTTGTATTCAGTTTGCCAGAATTTTAGCATCTATGTTCGTTAGAGATATTGGTCTGAAGTTTTCTTTCTTTGATGTGTCTTCGTCTGGTTTTAGAATCAGGGTGATATTGGCCTCATAAATGTGTTTGGAAGTGTTCTTTTTTTTTCTATTTCATGAAATAATTTGAGGAGTATTGGTATTAGTTCTTCTTTTAAAGTTTTTGTACAACTCAGCCGTGTATCCATCTTGTCCTGGGCTTTTCTTGGTTGGTAGGCTTCTGATGGTGTCTTCTATTTCATTGCTTGAATAGATTTAAATTGTGTATATTATCCACATTCATCATATGACTCTAGATTTTTGTCAATGCCTTTGATATTTTCTGTTTTATTGGAGTACAAATTTTCATAATAATTTCTGATTATCTTCTGTATTCTGTACTGTAGTGTCTGTCAATAAATAATAATAATACAGTCAAATTGGAAATTTCCTCCTGTAGTGTCCATCAATAAATCAATAATTGTAATTAATCACATCAATACACTTAAAGATAAGAATTATATGATCATATTTCCTTTTTCATCACGGATGTTAGTAATTTGAGTTTTCTCCCTCTCTTTGTTAGCATAGCTAAGGGTTTATCAATTTATTTTTTCAAAGAAACAACTTTTTGTTTTGTCATTTTTAAATTATTTCTTTTGTTTCAATTTCATTGATTTCAGCTCTGATTTTAATTATTTCTTGTCTTCTGCTTTTGGTGTTTATATTATTCTTTTTCTAGGGCTTTAAGATGTAACATTAGTTCATTTATTTGACTTTTTCTTCTAAGGAATGAATTTCATGCAATGAACTTTCCTCTTAGTACTGCCTTCATAGTGTCCCAGATTTTTCAATATATTGTATTAGTGTTCTCATTTACCTCTAAGAATTTTTTAATATCCTCTTTGATGTCTTTTGCAACCCATTGTTCATTCAATAGCATATTATTTAGTCTCCAGGTGTTATAGTAGCTTTTTTTTTTATCATTGATTTCTAATTTCATTCCATTATGATCTGATAGAATGCAGGTTAGTATCTTTACTTTTTTGTATTTGCTAAGAGTTGCTTTGTGGAATAACAGGGTCTACTTTAGAGAAGGATCCCTGTGCTGCTGAGAAGAAAGTGTATTTGCTTGTTGAATGAAATATTCTATATATGTCAGTTAAGTCTAAGTTATTGATTTCTATAGTTTCTTTGTTCAGCTTTTGTTTGGAAGATCTAGCCAGTGGTGAGAGGTGTGTTAAAGTTACCCAGAATTATTGTGTTGTGGTTTATTTGAACTTGAGAAGAGTTTGTTTGATGAACGTAGATGCTCCATTGTTTGGGACATATATATTTATAATTGTTATATCTTGTTGACGTATGGTTCCCTTAAGGAGTATGCAGTGTCTGTCTTTAGCTCTTTTTATTAACTTTGGCTTGAAGTCTACTTTATTTGATATGATTTTTTATAAAGAAAAAAATCCTATTTGACCATTTTCTTTTTCTTCCTTCTATAGTATTGCATTTGGTTTTTAAAATTATTGTTGTTTTATTATTATCTCAGTCTTAAAGCAATGATTATTTGTCACTGGCTTCAGTATTTTGGGGAGAAAATCAAAATACATAAATGCATTAATCAGATATGGCCATTTTAAAATTATCCTTTTAAAAATTTCTCTGTATCTGGATTATTTTTCTAATCTCGTGGTTAAATCTGACATGGTTAATTCAAGATGGGTAAATCTCAGTAACCAGAAATAATGACATTTTGTTAACTTTTAGAAGGACACAGCCTTTTCATTGACAGATCTAAATAAAAGATAAAGGATATCTTGACTAAGAAAATTTTTTTTCATTACTACTAGAATATTTTATTCAATACTGATGATTCAATACTTTTAATGGTTCACCATAAGTATACATGGCAAATTGTAAATAATCTAAATTACTGTATTTTAAAAACAAAACAAAACTCAATTTTGGGAAAAGTTAATCTTAACACATTTATTTCATAGTCCACCCCCCCTTTTTTATTGCTTTTGATTTATAGTAAAGTGTAATTTTAAGTCATTAAGAAAATTTGAATACTGTAGAAACTAGAATGTTAGGTGGTTGATTTGAAATTACAGGAAGATTTATGATTCCTAGTGTTATTCATTAGTTATGATGACACTGATGTTATAACAACAAAAACAAAAAAGCCAGGTGTTTTTGTGATAATGACTTTAACACCATGGAAGACCTTAAGCCTTGAAAATTCTATGAGTGTTAAGCCAGGACTACCACATAAACTGCTCCTGTTAAATAACATAAAGTTCATTTAAATATGTTTTAAGATGATTGATATTTTTGTCCTTTCTTTGTTAGAGCCAAATACCACAAGTTGAAATATGGGACAGAATTGAATCAAGGAGATATGAAGCCTCCAAGCTATGATTCTGGTAAGTTAGTTTTAAAGGAAGCTTAAGTAATAAAAAGAAGTTAATGACTAATATTTTGTAGCAACATTTATAAATATAATTTAATTTCTAATCATTTGCATGTTTTTCTGATCTGCTAATCTGTTGGCATTAATCATTTTGTATCCTGTAGATAATTTCCCACCACCTTCCTTCCTTTTCCTTCTTCCTCTTTCTTTTAGTTCCCCATTTTCTGCTTATGTTCTACACTTATTGGAAAGTTTCAGGCTTCATGGGGTAACATGCACCAACATAACCTTATCTTGCTGGGTCCTTCTAGTATTAATGGAAACTTTGAGATGCACAGTACAAAGTACATGATGCCCTTGAAATCCTGAGAAAGAGTAGGAACTATAAAGGTAAGAGATTTCTTTTTCAAAGCACAGGGGAATTCCTAATCCTTTAAACCTGATTTAGCACCTGCGTGGGCGATGGAGGCCAGATTACTCTGCATGGTTTGGGCTGGAGGTGAAAAGACCACATGGACACAGATTTTCAGAAAGGAGCAGCCGTGGGGTGGGGGACGGCACTGCTGTGCCACCTCAAGAGTCCTCTTCTGCTCTGGAAGGCAAGAGAGCCAGTGCACCTAGAATCACTTTATTTATAGGGAAAAGACAACAAAGGACTTTCGATAGAATATTCTACATTGAATAAGGCAAGGGATAAGGTTTTAAGGGAGTTGCCCAGTCCCATTGGGTAACGCTCAAATCCAGAGCTGAGGCAAATTTATTTGCCAGCTGAAGTTCCTGAAGGTCATTTGCTTTGTACAGCACATGGTGTGTGATTCCAGTCTGACACCCCCTTTACTCAAGGGGAGTACTGAGAGGGGATGCTTAGCTCATGGGCAGGGTGGCTCCCACACTGACTGCTCAGTTTCAGACTGTTTTGGCCTTTCTCATGCACAGAAAATTCTATCCTATAAGCAGAACGTGTTTTAACAGGTGAAACATTTATCTTTTTATATTATTTCTTCTTTTTCTTTCCCCTACCTTCCTCTTTACCCACCAAATAATAGAAAGTAGTACTTGTAAACAATATAGATATCATTCACTTATTAGTAGGTATAAGTGAGAAAAACTGTTCAGAAGTTATCACATAGGTGAATTTTGGGTATGATTTCAGATTAAATTCCTCAAATATCTAAGGATTTTTTCTTCATATTTCAAGTACTGAAAAACTATAATTTATATCACTTGCTGAAATTTCTACCTATGCTAGGAGCTTTAGAAACTATAATTATTTTATTATTATTTTTAGTTATACATGATAGTAGAATGTAATTTGACTTATCATACATATGTGGAGTATAAATTCCCATTCTTGTGGTTGTACATGATGTGGAGTTACACTGTTCATGTATTCATATATGAACATAGGAAAGTTATTTCTGATTCATTCTGCTGTCTTCCTCATTCCCATCTCCCCTCCCTTCTCCCCATTCCCCCTTCCCTGGTTCCAGTCGGGTTAACCTCCACCAACACCCCCCTCCTTGTGAGTCAGCATCTAAATATCAGAACATTCAACCTTTGTTTTGGGAGGGATTGGCTTATTTCGCTTAGCATGATAGCTTCTAGTTCTATCCATTTACCTGCAAATGCCATAATTTCGTTCTTCTTTATACCTGAGTAATATTCCACTGTATATGTACCACATTTTCTTTATCCATTCATCTATTTAAGGGTACCTGGGTTGGTTCCATAGCTTAGATATTGTGAATTGAGCTCTTATAAACATTGATGTGGCCACATCACTATAGTATGCTGATTTGAGGAGTACAATAAGTGGGTCAAATAGTGGTTCCATTCCAAGTAGAAACTATAATTCTTAAAATAGTTATTCAGTAAATAAAATATTGTTCTCATGTCACGTATGTGTAATTTTAGCTCACAGAAGTGGACACATTTTCCAAATTTCCATTAAATGATGAAGTGTAGAGCTGAATCCAGGTCTACCTGAAAAGAAAACTGATAAGGACTACTTTAATGTCAGAAGGAAGACCAGGAGAGTAGGAACTAACAGAAGAGAGAGTTCCAAAGGAAGGAATGTTCATCACTGCTGATGAATTAATTCCTAGAGGGCTAAAGAGTATCTGTCAGATTAGTGGCACACAGGTCATTCATTGGGTTACTGAGAACATAATTGGAAGCAGTTAAGAAACAGGTGATGGCAGAATCAAAGATGTCAGTATAAAATGAAGACCAAATGCAGTCATCATTTTAGATGCTTAGCTTATGAAAGTGAGGAAGGACTGAAGGGCAACAGCTAAAAGATAACCTGGGGTCAGAGAGATTGTGCGTAGGTGGTTGGGGCAGGGTTCATAAATAAGGAGCCAATGAAAGGGAAAGAGTAGATATACTCAGATTAGGAAGGTATCTGAAGAAATAACTGGGATTGGATTCTGAACATAATGGCAGACACATTGGAGGAAGAACATATTTCTTGTTATTATCAAGAGAGAAACATAGAAAGTCAGGTAACAGATTGTAAGTTTGAGTTTCACTTTGGATGGTGGGTATTTGAGGGAATGTCCTCTTAATAGCTTTATGTATGAGACATTATCTACAAAGAGTTGATCAGACTTTTAAGAAAAACAGAGAAAGTTTATAATACTGTTTGTGAAGAGGAAGACAAATTCACTAGGAGTTAGTAGCATTGAGAAAACCTAAGGGTTTGGTTAAGTTGTTGTTTTGTTGCAAAAGTCATTTTTCTTTAAAGAAATTTAAATAATAATATGAAAATTATATCTATAGTACTCATAATGCCTTTGTATAGAACTGTATTTCCATCTGGTATTATTTTTCTCCTCCCTTTAAGACTTCTTTTAACATTTTGTAATATGGGATGCTGGTAATAAGTTTTTTCAGCTTTTGTATATCTGATAAAGGTTTTATCTTGCTATCATTGTTTCTAATAAGATGTCTGCTATTATGCTTATCTTTGTTCCTCTGTATATAATGTATCTCCTTTTTTTGGGCTGCTTTTAAGATTTTCTCTTTATCATTGGTTCTAAACAAATTTATTTGTTTCTTTTTCTTTTTCTTTTTTTTAACTGAGGAATAAACCCAGGGCCTTGCATATGCTAGGGAAATCCTGTACCATTGAACAACATCCCAGCCCTTTTATTTTAAGACAGGGTATCACAAAGTTGCTGAGGCTGGCCTTGAATTTAGGCCTTCCAAGTACCTGGGATTATAGGCATGTGCCACCATATTTAGCTAAAAAAGTTTATTATGATGTTCTGTACAATAAAATAAAAATGTTTATTATGATATAAAAATGTTTACTATGATGTACTGTAGTTACTTTTCTCCACAGTGTTTCTTAGGCTTGGGGTTTAATGAGTTTCTTTGACCAGTGGGTTTATAGTTTTTATGAAATCTGGAACTTTTTGGTCATTATTTCTTCAGATACTGTCTTTGTTTTTCCTCCCTGTGTTAAAAGCTAGAAACTCCTAGAAACTCTTTTATCAAGGCAGTAGCTGGGACAGTCATAAGGTTCATCCCTTTGCTTGCCTTCTCTCAAGGATCACTATCTTTTGGAAAACATTGTTTCATTTGTTTTTGTTTGTTTATTGGTGCTAGGGATTAATCCCATGGATGTTTAACTAGAGTTACATCCTGAGCCATTTTCATTGTTTATTTAGAGACAGGGCTTTGCTAAGGACCCACTAAATTTCTGAGCTGATCTCAATCTTGTGATTCTACTACCTTAGTTGCTGAAATTATAGGTGTGTGCCACTGTGCCCAGCTCATTTGTTTTGTTTTAGGCAGGAGGGTAAATGTAAATCCCTGTTACAGAAACTATACTGGATGTAGCAGTCATATTATCAAGAAATTAAACTATTAGCTACTTTATTTATTTTGGTACTGGAGATTGAACCCAGGTGTGCATTACCACTGAGCTACGTTTCCAGTCATTTTTGTTTTGTTTTGCGACAGGATCGCACTAACTTACTGAGGTTGGCCTTGAACTTCTGGTCCTTCTGACTTAGCCTCCTGAGTTACCAGGATTATAGGTGTTCTCCATTGTGCCAGAGCTACCTTAAAATCCTTACTTTAATATAAAGCTACTTTTTAAATTTCGTAAGACAAAAATGAATCTGATAGTTGATAATTACTTACTAGAAAGGACTACAACTTGGCCTACCATGTAAGAATAAGAGTAATTTGTCTTTTAAGAGGATGGAAGTACATTATTTTTTGACTGGTCTTAACTTACTTTTTATTAAGGCATAATTTTTTAAGGTATAATTTCTGTACAGTAAAATTTATCATCCTTAGTGTTTTCACAAACACATAGTTTGTGGGGATTGAACCCTGGATCTCATGCATGCTAGGTAAGCGCTCTACCACTGAGCAACATTCCTAGCCCAGAATATAGCCTTTTTTGATCTGGTTTAACTCACTTTACATAATGCATTTGAGATTCATCCATGTTGGTTGGGTATCAGTTGTCCATTCCTTGTTCTTATTGAGTTAATGTACCATATTTACACAACATCATTAGCTGCCAAAGTAGTCAGTTGAGTATATCTGAGGATGGCATAGAAAGGATTTAGGCCTGTTCTGATGGGAGATTAAATAACCTCAACATTTCTTTTCACATCTGAAAATTTTAAAATCTTAAAGTGTCAGTGTATATGCTCTTACTTGGCAAGTACAGGTTATTCAGTAGACTGAAGGGTATAAATTGTAACATAATTATGTTATGAATAGTTCCTGAATTGCAAAATTCATAGAACAATGTAATTTTTTTCTTTCCACATTTTTAGTTGGTACATTGTATTTGTACATAATGATGGGAATTTGTTGTTACATATTTATACATGCTCACAATATAACAATATAATTTGTCTAATATCATTTTCCAGCATTCCCCCTACTCCCATATCATTTTTTCATAAAGTTTTTTAGTTTTCGGCGGACACAATATCTTTGTTTGTATGTGGTGCTGAGGATCGAACCCGGGCCGCACGCATGCCAGGCGAGCGCGCTACCACTTGAGCCACATCCCCAGCCCCCAAAGTAATCTTTCTTTTGGAGTTAAATTAATTTCTTTCCTCCACACTCACCTCCAGTCCATTCTGTTACTATTTCTTTAAAATTCTACAGAACTCTCCTGAGTTATTTTAGGAGAAAACAAAACACAAGATATGATTCTTACTTTTATTCACATTTCTCCAGTTTTTTATCATTGTTGTAATAATATATGGAGGAAAGTGCTGGGACTCTGGAGGGAGTCAGGAAGGATTTTTTACACTTACAACTGTGTTTCCAAGGAACCTGAAAATTATTCTCTAAAACTTAGCTTTTCCTCTTTAAGATAGGGATAAACATGAATCTTTTTAATTTGTAAGAATTGAAAGAGAAGGAGCTGGGCTAGTGGCACATGCTTATATTCCCAACTACTCAAGAGACTGAGGCAGGAGGAGTGCAAATTTGGGGCCAGCCCCAGCAACTAAGCAAGACCCTGTCCAAAAATTTAAAAATAAAAGGGGCTGGGGACATAGCTCAGTGGTAGAGTACCCCTGGATTCAATCCCCAGTACCAATCAATCAATCAGTCAATTAATAAGGAAAGAGATAATATATATGTATTTTAACATAGATTTGGGAACACAATAAGTGTGCACTAAATGCTTAATTTTAGAAAATATGAAACAATTTCTTGTTCCCTCTTGTGTCTCCTCTTGAAAAAGATTTTATAAAGACTAGCAGTTTCTTCATTCGATGAAGGACTGATTAAAAATATATGATTTTTTTAATATTGTGAAAGTTGAACCATAGTCTAGTGCGGAACTTTTTGGTTTAGGTTTCTCATAGAGAAATTCTTTTTATTAATTCTTCTGAAAGGATTCAGCTTGTACATAATGATGAATTTAAGCTTTAAAAGTTAAAAGAGGTTTAAAATTCAAAGAATGTCTTTGAAAGAATTCTTGAAATTTTCATTTAATAACTTGCAAAGGAAACATATTTGGATTGAGGTTATTTCTTAGTATATCTGCTCTTTATAAAATTAGATTTTTGGTCTCATTTCTAAATATTTTGTTCTGGTTATAATGTGATACCTAATACTTGTATTTGACTCTCACTGTGTATGACTTGATTGGATAGGTCTTGGTTCTAGAGCAAAATTCTCATTCTAGCTAAAAGTGAAAATGTCTTTATATTCTACTACTCTAAAGGGAATCCAGTAGCATTAATTAATATGTGTTAGAGTTTTGTTATGGAAATTCAAATTAAAAACTTTTTTGGAGTGGGTATACTGGGGATTGAACTCAGGGGCACTCAACCACTGAGCAAAATCCCCAGCCCTGTTTTGTATTTTATTTAAAGACAGGGTCTCACTGAGTTGTTTAGTGCCTCACTGTTGCTGAGGCTGGCTTTGAATTTGTGACCCTCCTGCCCCAGCCTCCTGAGCCACTGGGATTACAGGCATGCACCATCGCACCCAGTTAAAAACATTTTAATTGTCCTAAAACATACATAAATGTTTACTGGATATTTATTAATTGAGATGCCTTCTAATATGTAAAACAAGTCAGTTTTATTATGACAATGTATTTCAGATGAAGGTAATGAAACAGAGGTGCAGCCACAACAGAACAGCCAGTTAATGTGGAAGCAAGGTCGACAACTGCTCAGACAGTAAGTATCTCGTGGCCAATCTTATCAATAATCGAGGATGAGAAACATTATTTTGATGAGATTGTTTTCCTTTTGTATTTTCAATTCAAAAGAATAAGTTTATTTCTTATCTTATTACTGCTTTGAAAAAGCTTAGTTGAATTACTGTTTAATTTTCATATTAAACACTTTTCCCCTTTTTGTTTTTGTTTTGTGGTACTGGGGAATTGAACCCAGGGATGCATTAGCACTGAGCTATTTCAATATAGGTCTAATCAGTATTTGCATGTTTTTTTTTTTTTGTTAATTTAAAAAATTTTAAGTAATTTGTTGAGCTTAAATTCTGAGATTTTGAAAATTCTGCATAGCATAAGCTTTCTCCTGTAAAATGTGTATCTGAGACTATACAGAGGAAACAGTTCAGTTAAGGTTTTGGTGTCAAGTAGTAGACTACACCATCTCAGTGCCTGGTCCTTGTATACCACCTTTGAAACTGGTATTCAAATTTTATGCCAAGGTAAAATGAAATATGCTGCCTGTTTGACACTTTTGGGTTTGCTTCCAAAGTGAATGAATGCTAGCTATTCCTTTTGACTTAAGGAAAGTAATGTTACAACATCTCTTCATATTTATTGTTTATTTAGACAAAAATTAGAAAACAATGAATCCTTACTAATATTTAAGTGAATTTTTATTAGTGTCCTCACTTTG
Organism: Spermophilus citellus; assembly: GCF_964194105.1. NCBI lineage: Eukaryota > Metazoa > Chordata > Mammalia > Rodentia > Sciuridae > Spermophilus > Spermophilus citellus. The sequence continues at coordinate 87,170,390 of NC_138193.1, forward strand.
GTCTGAAGTATGACTTAGGTATTTTGATTTTTAAAATAGGCAAGTTTTCTTAAAATGCTGATTTTTTTTAAAAAGTGATTTCATAATGATTTATCCAAGATATATTTTTAAAATCTTAAAAAGACCTATAATTGTCTTAGAAAAGGGTGACATTTTATCAGTTACAAAGAAACTATTAGCCTGTTTACTTATGGCTATGTGGTTTTGTTGCCAAAGTGAGGTACACATCAAATATTATTGCTAAAAATAGAAAAATACATTTTTGTAGTACTCTGTAAGAACAACTGATTAAATTCAGGAAAGTTGGAAGTTTATTATTTTAATCAAAACTTTCTATATATATTCATTAGGATTGAAAAATGAGCATCTTGGTTTGGTAAGATACACTTATTCCATTTGATCACATATCTTTGTGAAATCATTCTGCTCTAACAATTTTTGAAACCAAATCTTCAAATAAACTGAACTTAAACTATCTTGTCAACCTTTGTTTTCTTTTGTCCAGTAGACTCCATATCAACATATATTAATGCCTAAAATTTTTTTATTGTTTGTTAATGGCATTTGCCCTTTCCATGGTCCTGTCCCTGCCATTTAGTCTTTTTTGATTAACTTTGGTGTTAAATAGGTATTCAAGGGCTGGGGTTGTGGCTCAGCGGTAGAAAGTTCGCCTAGCACATGTGAGGCCTGGGTTTGATCCTCAGCACCACATTAAGAAAAAATAAACAAATAAAATAAAGGTGTTGTGTCCAACTACAACTAAAAAGAATTTTTAAAAAATAGGTATTCAAGTGCTGTCTGTATGCCAGAGACAGTATTAGTTGTGTCTGTTTTTAAAGAAAGAAAACTCAGGTTTGGGAAAATTAAAGTTATAGGGCAAATAAGTGACAGAAATAGATGTAAGACCTATGTCTAACTCTCACTATAAAGTCTGTGCTCTTTTTTTTCTGTGCTGCTGCCTTTCTGCAATATGCACGAATTCACATATATACCATCTATCCCACAATTTAATTGTGGTTTATTTTTATTTTTGAGTTATTTAAGCATAGATTTTTCTGTTCTACAGAAGTGACTTTTGGGAAAATACTATATTCTTATATGATGTGGAGGAAACCATATGTACTGAAAGCATTCTCTCTAGATCTCAAACAATTGATCTGGGGCTGGGGTTGTAGCACAGTGGTAGAGCACTTGCCTAGCATGTGTGATCCCAGCACCACATAAAACTAAATAAACTAAATGAAGGTATTGTGTCCATCTACAACTAAAAATATATTTTAAAAAACAGTTGATCCATGACAATTTACATTTGAAATATTAAAAAGTTGCAATCACTGTTATAAAATAGTAATTTGGTAGTGAACTTGCTCTGATCCTGCAGAAAGAATGTGCTATGAAATATTGAGGAACAGTTTCTGCATAGTATAAATGTAATGAATGGTGTATTGTATAGTTGATTTTTCTCAGTGACTGTAGAGGCTGGTACTGCAGGAGACAGCTCCATCTGCAGCTGGAATATTATTGACAAGTCTTAACTAGCATAGTGCTCCTGGGTCTTATGTAGGCAGTGTATTAGAAGAATTGCTTTTAATTACACATTAAATTTTAGAATACTGATTCCTATATGACTGAATTGTAAGGATCCTCTTCACACAGGTATCTTCAGGAGGTGGGTTACACAGATACTATTCTAGATGTGAAATCTAAACGAGTACGAGCTTTGCTGGGCTTTTCAAGTGATATCACTGACAGGGAAGATGACAAAAATCAGGATTCAGTTATAAATGGCACAGAGGCTGAAGTTAAAGAAACAGCAATGATTGGGTAAGTATTTCGTCTGGAAAGTATTTTAGTTGTAACTTAGTTCATATTTAATATTTTTGATTTTGAAATATTACTTTTAGGTGGGATTTGGAAATAAGTTAAAGTTTCATTTGGTTAGAAGGCAACACAGGGGTTGAAGTTAGCATTTGAGACTATTTAGTTCAAGAATGTAATTTCATATTTAGGGTATTTTATTTGCTTGAAATTTATTTAATATAAGATTTTTTAATATCTTGAAGCTCAGTCAACTACTACTAGAACCTCATAAAATATTTTGATTTGAAATGCAATGCTAATCTATAAGAATGGAATTTCATTATAAGTGACCCAGAAATCATAAAAATACCTCACAATTCTTTAGAAGAAACCTTTTTAACCACTTTTGTTTATGTAGTAATTCTGTAACTCACCTTTTCTTTGATGTAAAATATCTACTTTAAATATACATATTGTTAGATTGAAAAATTTAATAATTTGAAATATTTTTCTTATTGAACATATTATTATTATATAGTTGTATATAATTCTAGTTAAATGAACACTAACAGTTCAATAAAGTAATCGTTCTTTATTGGGAAAAAATTTGCTATGATTTTTTTCTTTTTTTGAAAACTATTATTTTATTTACTTATTTATTTTTATTTGGTGCTGAGGCTCAAACCCAGCGCTTCACACATGCTAGGGGAGCACTGTACTGCTGAGCCACAACCCTAGCCCCTGCAATGATTCTTAGTTGAATAAAAAGCCTAAGATTCTCTGAAAACTAATTAGGATGGTATTACATTTTAACCCATATTTAGGCTAGTAGAATGGTTTTAATTGAATGCTATAAATTTTCTAATGAGAACATATTTCCTGTTATTTGGAATATAAAGTAAAATTATAAGATTAGGTAAAGATACAAGGTAGGAATTTTATGAAAAAAATGTCTTTGGAACCTTCTTAAAAGTGTTCATTAATAATTAAGAATGTATTGGGACTGGGATTGTTGCTCAGTGGTAGAGCGCTCGCCTCGCACGTGCAAGGTCCTGGGTTCGATCCTCAGCACCACATATAAATAAATAAATAAACAAGTAAAGTAAAAAAAAAGAATGTATTAACTTGTATTTACAAATGAAAGTATAGATTTTTTCCCTGTAGACATAGATCATATAGGTATCATTCTTGGTTTTGTTTTTACCTTTTACATTAACCTAAGTCATTAAGTTAACTTAGGTAATATAAATATTTTTAGGGATGGTAATGCATACTTTTACAAAACCTTCAGTAATGACTTTCAGAAGAGATGACTCCATTGTCTATTTTGTGTTTACCTCTCTTTTAAACTGAAAAGGATGTGAGTCTGAATTTGTCAGATTTCTGTAGACAAAGAGAAAAGGAGGAAAAAATCAAAATCATAGCTCTCAGCAGATTTGAAATTGAAGATTTAGCTATTTTTTAAAATTTGCCTATAGTTGTGACTATAGTCCACCCCCCCCCCCCCGAAAATGCCTTCTCATCTAAAACATTTTCCAATGAACTAGAGAGAAGTCATTCTGTTGTGGCCCTTAGGAAAGTGTTAACTAAATTTATTTTGAGGGAGCTATGTTCAAGCCTTATATTTGAAAATTTAGTCATTTCTAAAAGATTCATGGTTTATTCATTGGCAGAGTCAAATCTTAAAATAATATCAGTTTGACTAGTATATTGTTTTCAACAACTTTATTTGTACATTTGCTCTTTTTACCTCCTTAGCTAGCTGTTTAACAAAAGATTGCATCAGAGAAAAATGACATATTTATTAGTTACTTAGTTATAAAAACTCATGTAAGAAATTAATTGAAGAGTTGCAGAAAGAAATACATAGGGATAAAAAGGAGGCAGAGATAATGAGAGAAATATTTTCAAAAATACATTAAGGTTGATATAAGGATCAAAGTAATCTGAATCTTGAGAGGGAGTTCTTTTCAGTAGATTATCACTAATTTTTTTTTTTGTTCATTTGGTATTAGAGTGCTTTTATACACTGATCTATGTCTGCAGTTCTTTTTATTTTGATACAGGTTCTTGCTAAGTTGCTTAGGGCCTTCCTTCTTGAGACTGGCCTCGAACTTGTGATCTTCTTGCTCAGCCTCCCAAATTGCTAGAATTAAAATTGTGTACCACCATGTGAGGCACAATCCTAGAAATTAAGATAATTGAGCCAGGTGTGTTAGCACTGTAATACCATCGACTCAGGAGGCTGAGACAGGAGAATCACAAGTTCAAGGCCAGTCTCAGCATCTTAGTAAGATCCTGTCTCCAAATAAAAAATTTAAAAAGGGCTGTGAATGTGACTCAATGGTTAAGTGCCCCTAGGTTCCATCCCAGGTATAAAAAAAAGTTTATGATTATAAAGTACTTTTAAAAGAATAGCCACTTCTTATATTGCTTTCTAAATCCATAGAATTGTAATAGATGAGAATCAATGTCATTTGAGACTCATAAATATAAGTTAGTAAAACTTATCATGAGTTGATTTTATGTTGAGGTTAAAAAGAATAACTGAGCATGATTATTTGTGTTTTAAACCAGAAAATCTGAGTTAACAGATTCTGCTTCTGTGCTGGATAATTTCAAATTCCTTGAAAGTGCAGCTGCTGATTTCAGTGATGAAGATGAAGATGATGATATTGAGGGAAGAGAGAAAAGTGTCATTGATACTTCAACAGTGAGTTAAATAACTCAGATAACATATATTTTAAGGACTATGTTTACTTTAAAAATAATTCATGTGGGGTTAGGGATATAGCTCAGTTGGTAGAGTGCTTGCCTAGCATGCAAAAAGCCCTGGGTTCAATCCCCAGCACCATCACACACACACACCAAAAAAAAAAAAAAAAATCATGTTCTTTAATATAAACCCTTTACTTTTTTTTTGTGAGAAATTGGAAAGAGCTTTGGTATAGATTTCAAATTCAAGAATGCTTTTAATATTATAGCTTTGCCTTAAAAGCCCTCACTTGAATTTTTATTAACTTATTGAATATTATAACATTTTATAGAGCTGATGAATATAATGAAAATGATATGGGCTGAGATTGTGGCTCAGTGGTAGAGCACCTGTCTAGCACATGTGAGGTCCTGGATTCGATCCTCAGCACCACATAAAAATAAATAAATAAAATAAAGACATTGTGTCCAACTACAACTAAAAAATAAAATATTTTTAAAAATAAAATGATAAACATGTGTTATAGCTGTCTAGTGTTACAATCTTATTACAATGTAATTGGCTGCTGTAAAACAATAGAACTGGCATATAATCCATTATGGTGCCTAACATCATCTCTGATGCAGTTTTTGTTTCTCTTGTGAGTTGCTTTGGTAGGTCAGGCCTACAGACTTCTAAAACTATAGGCAAAGGATTTCTGTAATTTTTTCAGGTCTTTATTAGTTGATTGACTTTTTCCTAGCAATTTCCTGGAATAAAAGTTGTCTCTAAATTGCTATTTCTTACTTCTCTTTCCGTCTCCATGTTTTTCCCCCTCTCATAATCATTCCTCCTTTCCTCTCTTTTCACCTTTTCCTTCTATCCCCATTACTTTTTCCTCTACTTCCCCACCGTTTTTTTCTCCTTCTTTTTCTTTCTCCTTTTCTTCCTCCTCCTTCATTTCTAAGGAGATGAGGACATGTTTTACTTTGTTTAGAAAAATGTTTAAATTTCTTCTTTCACATTTATTTAAAATAAGAATGAGAAAGTAAAGAAATAGGAATCAGTCTAAGTGCTTGAGTTTAAGTCCCAGGTCTGCAACTTAATTATGCTTTTTAATGTTTCAGGCTTAGTTTTTCTAGTTTATAAAAATGAAGACTATAATGAATACCCAGAAGATTTTGTGAGGAACAAAGGAGACACTATATATAAATGATAGCTTTAACTATAAAGTGTAACTTTTTTTTTTTTTTTTAATGCCCTCTGCTTCCTGAGTTCCATTAAGTGCTCTCAGATGGATTACTGCCAGATTATTGTTTCCCTGGGCCACTACGCAGGAGTGCTCTACTGATATAGTCCTGCCATGGATATTATTGGAACTTTGAATAGTCACTCAAACATTTTCTTATCCAAATGAATAGTAATAACTTGTGTATTAATTTACTGTAGTAAAAAAGCCTAAGCTTCTGTGACATTTTTTTCTACCCTGATCATCTGAAAGTTATGTAACGTTTTATGATTCCTATGAGATAATTACATTGAAATATTGGTTTCCTATCAAAATACCTTATTTATAGCTAAGTGGTAAATAACTATGATGCTGTTAGTGATTATATCAACTTAAATATTTAAAATCTATAAACGAATTATTAAAACTGTTTTGAATTATCAGCCTAGAAATTTCTAAAAAACAACCTGTTTAATTTCTTAATTCCTAACAATTTGGGGGTTTTATGCTGTTTGTTTATTTTGATACCAGGGATTGAACCCAGAAATGCGTAACTACGGAGCCACATCCCCAGCCCTTGTTGTTTTTTATTTTGAGACAGGGTCTTGCTAAAAGCTACTTAGGGTCTAGCTAAATTACTGAGGCTAGCTTTGAACTTATGATCCTCTTGCCTCAGCCTTCTGAGCCGATGGAATTACAGGTGTGCGCCACTGTGCCCAGCTGGGTTTTTTTGTTGTTTTTAAATAATCAAATTCATAAATGTTCTGTCTTCCCCTTGGTACAGATCATAACAGTTCTGTGATCAAGCAAGGAAGGTACATCTAATGTAAAGAGACTTATCCCCTTTGAAATACTAGACTAAAAAAGTTTTTTAGTATTTCAGGAAAATTTTTTTTTTTCAAATAACTGATTTTAACAGTTTTGGTAATTTTTACATTATATTACACTAAGTTTCACATGACAGGCATTTTAAAAATCAAACTTTGTAACAGTGAATAAGCATGTCCTTAGAAAATATATTGTATGTAATATAGACAAACAGAATGGCCAAAAATTATCCTATTAAAATGTGTCATTTCTTTAATCAAAATAGTTCAGTAAATTCAACTAAGGAAATATTTTAAATAGTTCAGCCAATTATTCTAGCATCATTAAATAATCTTTATTTCTTCTGTTCAGTTTTTATATATACCAGATCAGTTAAGACAGATTGTTTTCATCTGTGAAGTCAGTTTTATTCCTTTGGTAGTGGCTTCCTAGAGTACTTTATAAGACAGCTTTCTGAGGCTGTATCTCATCTCTGCTGTAAATTGCTGTGATTGATAAGTGATTCCACATATGAGAGTGGGAACAGGGCCATACAAGTCAGGTGTGTGTTTGCTAATTCTTAAGGTCTATTTCTGGACTCACTAGGCTGTCCTATTGATCTGTCTACTGAAACTTTACAATTTTATACCACTCAAAAGATTCCAGGGGTGAAGTTTGATTAGATCATCTATTTCTGTTTTGCATGAAACAAGAAAGCTAAAGTCTGGAAAATTGAGATATTGTGATATTTTATGGAAAGAAGCTGCAGACCCATTATCCTAATTTCTTAGGGCTCATGTTGGTTGAGGTAACCAAAAAGGAGATAATTCATGAAGAGTATAGACATGCTGGTCTCGGAAATCATGTCTGCATGCATTAGTCTCAAGTTTTAACCCTCTAACTGAATTTGTAATTCCATATATACTTCTAAATATATAAAAGTAAAACCTAACCCCTGTCATATTTGCATTTTTGTTTTGTTGGTACTGAACTCAGGGGCACTTTATCACTGATCTAAATCCCCAGACCGTTCTATTTTTTGTTTTGAGAAAGGGTCTTGCTAAGTTGCTGAGGCTGGCCTCAAACTTGTCATCCTCCTACCTCAGCCTTCCAACTATCTACAGTTTAAATGTGTGTCTAATATGCCAGTGACTTCAGTAGGTTTCTGTTTATTTAAAACAAGCCGTCATACCATTGAACAGTTTAAATTATTGCTTTAAGATACATGATGTATACCTTTAAAAATGATATCTGTGTTTTTCACTGGGTTAGGTAGTACAGTTTAATACAACAAAGACATACTTTCTGAAGAAAATAATTGAATAACATTTCTTACTCAGTAGCCAAAGGATACTGTCTCCTTTATTTAAATTAAATATAAAAATTCATAAATATATCCATATTTTAATTTAGCATGTTTTTTCATTAGATTGTTAGAAAAAAAGCATTGCCTGATAGCAGTGAAGACCGAGATACAAAAGAAGCTCTGAAGCAATTTGACTTCTTGGTTTCATCAGAGGAAGGAGACAGTGAATCTAGAAGTGCAGGCGATGGAACAGACTGGGGTAAGGGGAAGCATACTGCCTCCAACCAGAGATTTAAGTAAATAAAAGAAATTAATATTTTACCATGAGGGCCACATCTTGAAGAGCTATAATGTTGAAATGTTGAACATCCAGTGAGATTTTTAACTACTGTTGCCATTTATTCAGGGAGTGTGTGTTTAAAGAAAGTTGTATAATAAGTTGCCCTATCTTTTTTTTTCTTTTACAATAAGCAATACTCTATGAAAATAATTTGAACTCAAATGTAGAATATTTATTTTCTGCCTAGACAGTAGAAACTACAAATCTGCATTTTGTGGAAACTTAGTATGAAATTTTTAACTAGAGGATTTTGAAGATCTCATTTCTAGTATCTTTTGTGCAACAAAGAAGTAGAACATAGAAAATTGTAGTCTTTCATTCTAAGTCAGATTTTGACAGTGTGTACAGGAATAGTGTTTTTTTTTTCCCCTCAAATTACTCTAAATGAATTTAATAAACCTCTTAACAAGAGTTAAAACAAATATTTGGAGGAAACTTCTTTAGCATAGGTCATTCTAGTAGTATGGAAGTAAATTTTTATTATCAATAAGGTAGGATATGATTAAATCTTCAAAAATGATTAATTCCTTAGGTTTAAATATATCTATGTAAGAAAGAAAAAGAGGGAAGGTCTAATATTTGGACAAATGTTTCTTTATTGAGGGAATATAAAGTTGCCTATTATTTTAATATTTAAGTTTATCTTTATAAAAGCTTCTTTACTCAGTTTTCTTAAAAGACAAACCAATGGTTTCTTATTTGAAATATATTTTTTTCCCTTTAAGTTAATACTTTGTCCATAAAAATAAAAGTAATTAAATTGTTTTGAGGGATTATATGTTTTTAGATGTATATACACCACATTATGAACTTTTCATTTACTTCCATTCAAACAGCTACTTTAAATACTGATTTCAATGTACCTTCAAGAACTAGAATATACATCTTAATATTGGAACACAGATATTACATATGTTCAAATGTTGTTTAGTATTTTTGCTTAAAATGAAAATTTTTGTTACATTTTTAGTTATAAACATTAAAAATATTAATATAAACCCAAATTTTTAATACATTGCTTTTCTAAAGGAAACATAAAAATGTTCTAAAGCCAAAATGGAAAAAAATATTTTTTCCTTTTTAAACTTGTGTTAAAAATTTTGTTTGGAATTTTCCTTCTTTACACTTGTGTCATCTTTATATAGGAACTGATAAGAAGACTTGTCCATTTCCTAATGGACAAGTAAAGTGAACAAGTTGGGTAAATTCGGGGAAAAAGGTTGTCTAACATTTTTAATAAACAAAAAATATTTTTGAAACCTATTTTTCCATCTGAAACACTGCAATGAAAATTCCTCAAAGAAAAGAATGTTTTTTCTCTGTAAATTGCTAATAATCCCAATAGGGCAAGATCTGGAAGAGTTAGATATTATTTGAGTGTTTTTCTTCAGCATTCAAGGTAGCCTTTAACTCTCCTTACTTCTCAGAAACCATTATAATGTTAGAGGTGTTTGCTGAATTTTTAAGTGATTTTTCCTATTAGGAATTAAACAAGTTACTATTATTTACTTTGATTGGAATTTTCAGTGAGCAAATGAAAGCTCTCAGTTCACTGGAGGTTTCTTTTATAGTAGTTTGGCTCTGTGCATTTTAAGAATTTTTTAATTTAGCCATATTCAGTGGCGCTGCATGCCTGTAATCCCAGCAACTCAGGAGGCTGAGGCAGGAGGATTAGAAGTTCAAGACCAGCCTCAATAATTTATTGAGGCCCTTAGCAACTTAGCAAGACTTTGTCTCTAAATAAAAAATTAAAAGGGCTGGGGATGTGGCTCAGTGATAAAGCACTGCTGGGTTCAGTCCCCAGTAAATACCCCCCAACACACACACTAAAAAAGAATTTTATAATTTAATTCAAAGTACTAAACTTTGAACAAACTAACAGAACTATACTGTAAATCTTGTCTAGTTGAGTGGACATTTAAACCATTTTAAGTGCTCACGCCATCCTCTCTTCTATTCCACCCCCTTAAAAAAGAGTTGTACTTAGGTTAAGAATCTGATTAGTTTCTGGCAAGTAAATAGATAAATTATACTAACATCTTCCATGATCTTCTAGTGCTGTTGTAATGAGTCTATGAAGGTTAGGATAGTGCTAAATTTTTGCTTTAATAGACTAAAGACCTTCCAGAATTCAAAACCCATGCAGTTAAATTTATTATTACAGCCAGATTAGAGAAAGTAAAAATTTTAATTGTTAGGTTTTTCTTGAAAAATAAAGTTTATTCCTTTTGTTTTTAGATTATAGTTACGTATTTAGAAATGTTGATGTAAAATTGTTTTTAATAGTGTTATGCTATGGAAAATAGAAAAAGTAGAACAAGGTCAGGGATGTAGGAAGAATTGGGATTGGATGGGGTGGTGAGAGCAACTTACAGTTTAAAATAGGGTTGCTATGGTAAGCCCTTTGAGCAAAAGACTTAAAATTGTGATGAGGGATTTGGCCCTGTGGCATCTGAGGAAGAAGAAAGTGAGAGTAAGTGCCTTAAGATAGCAACATACCTGTCATGCTTAAGGAATTCAAGGGAGCCAGAGTGTCTGAAGCAGAGGGATTGTAGTAATAAATGACCATTTTACATAGGATTATGTCAAATGCTGCTATGGGAAGGATATGAGTAGAAGAGTGACATAATCTGACTTTTAAAGCTTTATTATGCTTCAGATAGACTACCCAGAGAACTGTTGATAATTGTCTTATGTGGTAAAGGGTAATAATTTTTTCAGTAATTCTAGCAAGAGATCAGAGTGGCCAGAGAAGTTGTAGATGTGTTGAGAAATCAGATTCTGCTTATGTTTTGAATGTAGAGAAAGTGAAATATTTGATGTGAAGAGGGAGGAAAGGGTTTTGATCTGAACAAATACAAGTATGAAATTGCTATCAGATGAAATAGAGAGCCTGTGAATAGAACAGATTGGTTGAGTAGAGGAGATTGGGAGTTTGGTTTTGCCCATTTAGTTTGAGATGTCTGTTCGATTTCCCAGTTGACAAGTAGAGTGAACAGTTGGTTATGTGTGTCATGGATTCAAACTAGAGTTCTATGCTAACACTTCCAATAGTATTGTATAGTACATAAATTGTTTTATATGGTAAGTATAAGTATATAACGTATTTTTTTTTAATGAGAGAGGGGAGAGAGAGAGAGAGAGAGAGAGAGAGAATTTTTAATATTTATTCTTTAGTTCTCGGCGGACACAACATCTTTGTTGGTATGTGGTGCTGAGGATCGAACCCGGGCCGCACGCATGCCAGGCGAGCGCGCTACCGCTTGAGCCACATCCCCAGCCCAGTATATAACATATTTACTCTTTTTTTTTTTTTTTGGTACCAGAGATTGAACTCAGGGGCACTTGACCACTGAGCCACATCCCCAACCATATTTTGTATTTTATTTAGAAACAGGGTCTCACTGAGTTGCTAAGTGCCTCGCTTTTGCTAAGGCTGGCTTTGAAATTGCAATCCTCTTGCCTCAGCCTTCTCAGCTGCTAGGGTTACAGGCGTGCACCACCATGACCAGCAACATATTTACTCTTTAAATAGTCTTCTCCTGAAATAATGATTAATTTCTTTATTTACCAGAAGTTCTGAGTTTCCTGTTTGGGGAATTTATAAATAATCATGTCATTTAAATTATTTTGCATTTTGAATGAAGGCTACTTAATAAGTTTTATAAAAATCTACTTATAAGGCCAATAAAATAAAAATCATCATTTGTTGATGAACACATGCCAAAAGTATAAAATTCTTAAAGGGAAACGATCATTGGATACTATTTTGTATAATCTCAGTAATCGTCTCTCATCACATAAGTAAATATTAAATGGTTGTTTTTTTTTCCAGTCATTCCTAATGGCATTTAGAAAATGGAATGAAAAATGAGAGGTTCTTGATTTCTCTTTCAAGGGAAGTTTGTTAATTAGATTTGATTGTTATTTCTTAGCTACTGTATTTTGTGCAACTTAAATATCTGATGAATAAATAATGACTTTATTTTAGCTAGTGATGCTATGAAGAAAATCGTTGTGTCTTTCAGACATATTGACTTACAGTGTTCAATATTTTATTGAAAAAGGCTGTTTCATTTATTTTCGTCTGTTTAGAAAAGGAGGACCAATGTCTCATGCCCGAAGCCTGGAATGTGGACCAGGGAGTAATTACCAAACTCAAGGAACAATACAAAAAGGAGAGAAAGGGGAAAAAGGGGGTGAAGAGTAAGTGGAAAACATTGTATTTATAAATAATAAATCTTGCCTCTTTTACATCTCCCAAGTTTTTTTTTTCCTCCAATGTTTTCCTAAAACTACTTACTCTTTTTCTTTTTTGTTCCTTACTTCTTTCCTTTTCACCTGCTCTCAGGGGTTGAAATTAAATTGTTAGCTATTTGATTATGAACTTAAAATCATGATCATGGAATCACAGTATATCCCAATAACAAATTTAGAGCATCGTGAGAGTGTTGGGCTATGTATTCAAACATGATGATAAATTGATTTTTAAAAGTATGTATGCTTAGCGGGTGTGGTGGCGCACGCCTGTAATCCCAGCAGCTCGGGAGGCTGAAGCAGGAGGATTTCGAGTTCAAAGCCAGTTTCAGCAAAAGCGAGGCACTAAGCAAAGCAACTCAGTGAGACCCTGTCTCTGAATAGAATCCAAAATAGGGCTGGGGATGTGGTTCAGTGGCCAAGTGCTCCTGAGTTCAATCCCCAGTACCAGAAAAAAAAAGTATGTATGCTTCATTGTAATGATGTTTATTTCCAGTGGCAATTTATAAATCTCATCTAGTATACCTCACTGGCAAACCACTGTAATTACTGCTTATAATTTTAGATCTTAGGAACAAAAAGAAATTAATTTCTACCCCTGAATATTCTTTGTGTTCACAACACAGTTCATTTACTCTCACCAATATATGCTATACAGAGCACAGAGTCAAATACACAACTTTAAAAAGTATTTGTTTTCTAATTTAAAAGTTTTGGCCAATTTAATTTATAGCACTATTACCAATTGCCTTTTTTTTCTTTTCAATAAATTCTGTGCCACATCAAAAACAAGCCAAAATGAAATTTCTAGCCCTGTGAATCATATAACTTGCTATGCAAATGAAAAGTTAGAAATAGAGCTAGTTAAGTATGAAAATGGAAATACCAAAACTTTCAAAACATCCCTAAAAACAATCTGAATTATCTTTTTAGGAGGGCAAGTCTAAAAACTTCCTTGTGCTACTACCCTCATTGACAATATGATCATAGATCTCTCTTCTGTCGGAATGGGAATTTCATCCTTCGAGATATGAAAGTAGTGTAAATAGAGGTTGAAATATAAACTTAATGAGTAATATATTTTTATAAATTGCAAAGGACTAGAGGGATGTCCTCCCCCACTTTTTACTGATGTTAAAGCTTATCAAAGATCAGTCATCCCTATTAAGATATCCTTTTACAACCTAGTAGTTACTTAAAAACATTTAAGTCTTTATTTTAAAGGATCTCTGAATTTACCATTGTTCAGCTTAATTTTAAAAAAGGTTCGTGATATTAGCATAGTCTCAACAATTTTATAATGAGAGATGATATAATTTAATGCTATGTAACATAGATAAAATGAGAATGATATTAATATAAAACATAAGAACATTCTGTGCCCTTTATTCAAATATACTGATAAAAAATTAACAAACATAATGAGACATAATTTTACATTCCTTTTTGAAGCAATGGCCAAACCAGGCAAACTGAAATTTTGAGGAAAATGTCTATACTGTATATTGATATATTTCCTTAGGTTTTTATACTATAAAAATGAATATCCATTAAGATCTTCAGATTGGAAAGGTAGCCAGAATTTAAATAGAATTCATCTATTCTTACATTGATTATTTAGTTCTTCTTACAATATCAAGGAGTCACTATAGTCAGAATTGAGCACGTGAAATATAGAAGTGCATCATTTGACTGGAACAGTATTCCTACTAACAGAAGCAATTGGATTTCTTCATTTTGGGATAAAGATCCATATTCAGGAATATAGCATTTTTTGGGGGGGTATAATGAAGAAAAATGACTCTGGGGAGAAATTTTAATGTCTTTCATTGGCAGTTTCTGTTTTTCATTTTTAGTTCATGTTGTCTTGATAAAATAGCAATGTGGTGACAAGCTGAAGATTTATGATTAGAGAAAGAATTGAAGCAAAGCTTTGAATTGGTATATGTAACACTAATTTATAAACTACTATAAATATTTTTAATTGAAAGATTACCCACTGGAAAAATCTGAGTCCTTTTAATTAGTCTAGTGGAAATATTTCCAGTCAAATTGTGTACTTCAGACCTACTATCTTGAAATATATTTCTAGATATTAGTTAAAATTTCTTAGAAATAGTTGTATTCTTTGCTGGTATAGGAGAAAACCATAACAGACTATGGGTAAGATTTTCCCATTCTTAATTAAACTTATAACAGGAAAAACTACCGAAGATCTGTTTCAGCCTCTATCCTATATAAAACAGTCAAAACAGGGATGTGGGAGAAGGAAGAATCAAAGCTCAGGTAAGTAATCTGCAGGGAATGAGACTTCACCTTGGGTGTCATAGCTTCAGGATGCAAGGCAGTGAATGCACCTTAATTTATACACAGGGGTTTTATTGTTTAATTGGGTACATAGTAGGCTCACAGTCTTTGGAATCTGTCTTCATTTAGAGCACTGTTCAGTGGTTCAAGTATAGAGTAATGTGAGTTTTAATGTCTACATAGGACATAAGCATTCTTTTTTATGGAAATAATATTTGTTAGCTTAATTTATAAAATATATATAAAATATAATTGTTTTTCAAGACAAACTTTTAGAATAAAATGAAAACTTTGAAAATAATTGCTTCTTATTAATCTATGAAGATGTTTCTAAAGGTAAATGTTGGCAGATGTGAAATAAGTTTTGTGGAACCATATTGATGGTAGTTTGATAATTCTGTTCCCTCTTTTTTGTGTCCCTACCCTTTTTTTTTTGGCTAGGGCCCAATAGGTCAAAACTACAAGATATGCTTGCTAATTTGAGAGATGTTGATGAACTTCCTTCATTGCAGCCATCTGTGGGTTCACCTTCCAGACCTAGCAGCTCCAGGCTTCCTGAGCACGAAATTAATAGGGCAGATGAAGGCAAGTACTTGAGACACTCTGGAGCAAAGAAAGCACTTGGACATATATCTCTAAATTTAGTCATTATAAAAGATTGTCCTATCTTGGAACTTTACTTTTTGATCTATATAATGTTCACCAAATACAAGCTTTCTTACATTCAAGGGATGTTGATTTCAACTTCTATCTTTGGAGTTTAGGAAAGAGTGCATAATTTAAAAACCCACTCTAAATTCTGGTTTAGAATATCCTCCAGCTTCACAGACATGTAAGAAAGGCCCTTTATATACCATTCCAACACTGAGAAAATCAAGTAAAAAAAATAGGTAGTGAATGCTTACTTTGAGACTCATAAATATTTTATTGAGTATAATGATAAACAAAAAGGACAAAAAGTCACCTGAAAGCCTTGTCACATTTTCTTTTTTCATATTTCTCTCTTCATGTTTTCTTGTTCTTTCAGTCCTGGTTCACTTTTTATAGTTATTATATAGAACAATTCTAGTTTGTTTTATACTTAACATAAAAATACAAATAAATTCAAACTATAATACTCTATATAATATTTTAGATGAGATGAAGCCATTTCCTTTTGAATATTTAGATTGTTTCCATTTTTATTTTACAGTATAATCCTGGGATATATAAATATAGTTCTTTGAGGTCTGGGGACATAGCTGAGTGGTAAAGCACTTGCCAATCATGTACAGGCCCTGGGTTTAATCTCCAGCACACACACACACAAAAGAGATGTGTGTTCAATTGCTTATGACTGATGCTTCTTGGCCTCCCATCCACTTTCAGAAGAAGCTTCTGTAGCCTTTGTATACACTATGATTTTTTACTTTTTATTTATTTATTTTTTTGACAGAACTGGAAATTGAACCTAGGGGAGCTTTACCATGAGCTATGTCCCCTTTTTTATTTTAGATTTTTTTTTTAATTTTGAAACAAGTGTCTCACTAAGTTACTTAGGGCCTCCCTGAATTGCTGAAGCTGTCCTTGAACTTGTGATCTTCTTGCCTTAGTTTCCTAACTCACTGGGATTGCAGGCATGCACCACTGCATCTAGCTTTAGTCATGAGGTTAGTGTCATGTTTAAGAGGCATGTTAAATAATTTTATAAAATCTAATTAGTAATGTTTGTGGCCTATAGGGGCCACAAATTTCTTTTTAAAGTAATTAATTAATAGAGGCTGGGGTTGTAGTTCAGTGATAGAGCGCTTGCCTAGTATGTGTGAGGCACTAGGTTTGATTTTCAGCACTGCACATAAATAAATAATCTTTTTAAAAGGTCAGTTCACTACTAAAATCTATATATATGCATATTTAAAAAAAAAGAATTGTGGCCTATAGTCCTTTAAGTTCTGAGGCCATAGAGAATAATCAAATAACAGTTATGCCATATTGCTGTGTCTTCAGTCCATAGGTCCAGTGTCTGGCTACTGGTATGTGAGGAAATCAATGTTGCCTTGTTCAGGTTTTACTTAACTAAATTGAGAGCATTAGTTAAAATTAGCTCACACAATGTGTATGGTCAATCCCAGGAATCTTAGAAATTTTTTGGAGTTGTTTTTATTTCATCTGAACAAAGTTATCTGGAAAGGTTAGAGATGAAAATAAAACAAAAACTTGGCTGGAGACAGCCTCATGGTCTCATATGAGTCATTTTTTTTTAATTTTTGGCCTGTAAACTACTATTCTCACTTAAACAATCCCACTCTGTATTAGAGTTGTTTGGATCCCTCAGTGATGTATGATACTTCAGGTAAAACCCAATTTTTATTATTGCCGCTATATTGTATATTGGCTTGATAACATCTTTTTGTTTTGTTCTGACAAGAATTTTATGTAGAATATCTGTGACTGCTTTAAAAAAATTTATTAAACAAATATTATTAGATATGACTGAATATAATGAAAAACATCTTGTAAATATATTTTTCTACATATACTAGTTAATAAAACTGACTTGTTTCTTTTAAGAAAAAGTTAATTTACCTCTTTAGCAAATAGTTTGAACTGAACTACTAAATTCATCTAATTAACTCATAAATGTTTGTCATCAGTAAAGGAACCATCTCTAGGAAACTATTCAAAGACTATCTCTGGCAGTTTGTCAGAATAATTTTTCTTTACGAAGTGACATTTTATTATTGACCAGATAAAAATCTATTTTAATTTAGCATTTTATAAAACTGGTTCTTGTATTATGGTTGTTGAAAGAATTGGATTGCTATGCCCAGAGTTATAAAGGAAATATTTTCAAGTTTATTACAAAGTTAGTCTGCATCTTGAAGCACAGTTGGCAGCAGTGAAAGTGTTCAAATGAACTTTAAAAAATTTCTTTGAAATGAAAATTTAAATGAAATAAAATATACCCACAGAAAAGTGCTAAATAATAGGGTATATATAACTTAGTGAATTACCACAAAGTCAGAATTATCACCCACCCATGCTACCACCCCCAAGGTCAAGTACAACATTACCAAGCCATCCATGCCTTGCTTGTGTCCCTTCTAATCACAGCCCTTTTCCGCCTCTCAGAAGTGATCCTGACTTCTAATCCAACATACTAATTTTGCCTCAAATAGGCACATTTTACAATTTTAATCATTTTTACTTGAAAACATCTATAGTCTTCTAGGTTATATCAGTTTTTTTTTTTTAATGAGACCAGCAGTGTTCAGAACCAATTGTTATTATATGTTTAGTAATTGATAGAAATTATTTGAGACATTAGCATGAAATATTGAATGGGAGAAACTTACTTTCCTTCCATCGTAGTAGTATTCTATATAGTGAAAAGGAAAGAATAGAGGTTTTTAGTGTTTCTTTTTCTTCTCACTTCAGTGGAAGCACTGACATTTCCTCCTTCTTCTGGGAAGTCATTCATCATGGGAGCAGATGAAGCCCTTGAAAGTGAACTAGGACTTGGGGAATTAGCTGGCCTTACAGTGGCCAATGAAGCAGATTCACTTGCTTATGATGTAAGTAGTTTTATTTTTGATGTTTTTACTCAGTTTTAGAAAATAGAAATTTAATTTTATAGGGGAAAAAATGTCAGTTGTAAAATTTCTTCAAGTATAGACTTGGTTCAATTTTAAATGCAAACTTCGAAAAAAGATAAATATAAAATTAAGCCAGTATTTTTCCAAATAATCTAGAGATTAAAATTATACACTTTACCTAAATCCATAAATCAGTTGATTTGTATATTGGTTTTGGTTAGAGAAAGAGTTGCACAAGTTTGGGTTTTATTTTGTAAAAGTTGAAGGATAACAGGGGTTAGTTGAAATATGCCAACCTAAAACAACATTTTCCTTGTTTCTTAAATACATCAACCAGTATTCTGTTGAAATATGTTTTTAATTATTGGTAGTCAGAGATGTGTACTTCCAGATGTGAAGACTGACTGTCAGAGATTTGAACCAAACCTGAAACCCTTGTATGTTTGTGCATGCATTTACTTAATTCCAAATGTTGTTTTATAAATGCATTTATATTCATTCACCACAGTAAATTTGTCAGAAGAATTATTGCTTGTTTCACAGGTAAAGTATTTATAAACTGTCTTAACCATTTCATTAAAATCTTTTCACTGAGAGCTTATTCTCTCTGCTGGAGAAGATAGTGTGACCCCTGTGGCCAATACTGGGTATGTAGAATGGATCCTCAAGTAAACCACAGGATGATAAAGAAGCACTGCTTGCCACACACTTCTCTTCCTACAAATCAAAACCTCCAACTCTCTTTATTAATTCCATTAGTAAGTCTTTTGGGTTCTACCTCCAAACACAGCTGAAATCTATATATTTTATTTCACCTCCCATGTCTATTTTTTGTTCCTTACCCAGAACTAGTACGGTAACCTAAACAGGTTTCTTCCATTCTTCTCCGCATGTGATACAATTTTTTTAAAAAAAGTTTTCTGTTTCCAGTGTTTTTATATTATGTTTTACATTTATCTTTTTAAAACACCATTTAGTTTATTTTTTCTTTTTTCATGACAGCCTTTTTCTTTTCATTAGAGCATTCAGTCCATTTCTTTTTAAAGTAATTAATTGATATATTTGGTTTTAAATCTACTGTCTACCACCTGTTCTGTTCTCTTTACTCTATTTTTGCCTACTTAGGGATTTTGTTTTTATTATTGCAAGCCTCTGACCCTCTGTTATTTAGAGTTTACACAAGCTTTTGCTTTTCTTTCAATAGTTTCTTTAGAGATTACCATAAAATCCTTATTAAAATTTTATTTGTGAAGTCCCTAAAATACTTTTAACTCTATTTAACTCCCTCACTACTTATCATCATTCTTGTTATATATTTCTAAATGTATATCTTCTATAAGGTATCATTGTTTTTTATAATTTATATTCAGTTAGGATTATCTGTTTTACATTTTGCTTTTTTTTCATTCTTTCTTGCATGTCTCACTGTCCACCTGGGATCACCCTAAGAACACTTTTAATACTTCTAATTAATGAGGGTATATAATTCTTTTAGTTTCTGGTTTTTCTTAAATTTCTTTGTTTAGCCTGAGTGGGTTAACTGTTATCTCATATTGAATTCTGGTTGGCAGAAGTTGTTATTGTTTTTTTTCCTTAACTTTAAACATTATTTATTGTCTTTTTATTTTTATTTTTTCTTACTAAAGTCAACTGTATCATTTCTGTTATTTGTCATTTAATGGTGGCCTGATTTCTTTGACTGATTTCATTTATGTCTGTTGTTAGGCAAGGTTTAGTTTTCTTCTTATTTAAATTTCTGAGGGTTCTTAGATCTTCATGGCTTGGTGTGTTGTCATTAATTTTGTAAATTTCTCAGCCATTTCTTCTTAAATATTAAATATTAAATATTAAATAATGTTTTATCTGTAATTAAGCCTACCTATTGAGGTTTTACAGATTTTGTTTCTCTGATCATTTATTATTAATTTGCAAATTTTTTTCAAATTTCTTTATCTTGAACATAGTAAGCATGACTATTTTAAAATTGGAGACTATAGTTCTATTAATATTATATGTTGTTTCCTCACTTTTTAAATATGCCTTATCTCATGTACATGGTTATTTTTATGTCCAAATAACTACATTTGAAAATTTTACTATAGAGATAACTTCAGACCTAAGATTATATCTTCCTCCATAAATATATTTTAATTTGCTTTTTTCAGATGTCTATAGCTATTAGACACTTGGAATCACATGTTCAGTTTATTGGGGAGTACGAGTTCCAGGGATTGAACTCAGGGGCACTCAACCATTGAATCACATCCTTAGCCCTCTTGTATTTATTTAGAGACAGGGTCTCACATTGCTTTTGCTGAGGCTGGATTTGAATTTGTGATCCACCTGCCTCAGCTTCCTGAGCCCCTGGGATTATAAGCATGTGCCACCATGCCCCACTCTACTTTTTATGTTCGAAAACTGATGTATGGTCCCTGCAAGGGCTTAGCTTCTTCCATTCACCTTTATTTCTAGGATGCAGCCCTTTGAAATCATAACCCAAAACAAAGTGATTCATGAAGTTTCCCCTCTTGACAGGTCCTAGACACCAGTTCCTATCCCTATGCCAGTATGAGCCCATCAGAAGCACTATTTGGTCTCTCAGCCATCCCTTTTGGAATCAGTAAACACTTCTGGGGAAAAATAACCCCAGATTGAGCTGACCTCCTTAGGCCATGTCCTGTGTTCACCCACTAACCCGTACCTACCTTCATCCCTTGCGCTGTGACAGCTGGGTTTTTCTTCACATTTTTGTTGGTTATTCATTTTTCTTTGTTTAATATTTAGTTCAGCTTTTCTACTTGTCCTTAGTACAGGGCTAGTCCATATTACCTAATTCATCATGGCTAGAAGTAGAACCTGACTTACGTTCCCTCTCTGCTAACCCCAAAAAGAGTCTATCCAGCATCTAGTGAAACTTGTTAGTCTTCTCTCTAATGTTAACAGGTTTATAGATAACTTAGTTTTTCAACTATTACCATAAATTTTATTTTATATATTATAATTTAGTTTAAGTGACTTGGTTTTAGAGTCATCCTAGTTGTGTTAGTAAGCTTTCTGTCATTGTGACAAAATGCCTGAGATTACCACTTATAAGAAAGGAAAGTTTATTTTGGCTTGTGATTTCAGATGTTTCTGTCCATGGTTAGTTGGTGGGTTGCTTTTGGGCCCCTTGTAAGGCAGTATATAATGATGAAAACTCTTTTTTTTAATATTTATTTTTTAGTTGTAGTTGGACACAATACCTTTATATTATTTATTTTTATGTGGTGCTGAGGATTGAATCCAGGGCCTTGCACTTGCAAGGCGAGCACTCTACTGCTGAGCCATAACCCCAGCCCTGAGGGGAACTCTTGACAATAAGGAAGTAAAAAGAAAATAAAGAGGAGCCAGGGTCCCAATATCTTCTTCAAGGCAACACTCCTAATAACCTAATTTCCTCCCACTAGGCCCCATTTCCTAAAGGTGCCACTGCCTCCCAATAGTGCCACAAATTGCCCATCAAGCTTTCAACTTACAGGCCTTTGCGGGACATTCAGGATCCGAATGATAGCATTGTGTAGATCTGTTTTGCATTACTATTTGATCCATTTTCATATGAAATTATATTAACTTTTTTATTTCAAGTTTCATGTTTCTTCAAAGCAATCCATTGTTTATATGTTGTTAATTTCGCCTGTTGGTTTGGTTATTTACATTTAAAAATTATGGGTTTTTTTTGAAAGTTACATATTGTGATGGTTAATAACAAATCAGTAAGAGTTAATGTTAAAGGTAGTGTTTTTCCCCCCTCCCTAACTAAATCTATAGGTGTCTTTGTTTTCTTTCTTTAATAGATAGCAAACAATAAAGATGCACTGAGGAAGACGTGGAATCCTAAATTTACATTAAGAAGTCATTTTGATGGCATTCGAGCACTTGCTTTCCACCCCATTGAACCTGTTTTGATAACAGCATCAGAGGATCACACATTGAAAATGTGGAATTTGCAGAAAACAGCCCCAGCCAAAAAGTAAGAATATTCTACTTTAACTTTATTTTTATGTTTTGGTTACATTTTTTAGCAGGAAAATATTTTTAAATTATTTGCTATTAAGTTTCCCAAATATCTCTTCTAGTTTTCTTTACCTCAACACATAATTGCCCTTTTATAAATCTCATGTTAGGTTGGAAAACTGATGTTTAAGAAAAAAATTATTATCTATGGTTTCCCCAGAGTTTATAAATGCTGATAATAGCCCTTATGTAGTGGTTGTCATAATTGGGAAGTTCCATGTCTCTACTGAAAATTTCTACTGTTTTGGTAAACAAGTATAGGTAGATATGTTTAAAATGATGAAACCTCTACCCTGCTCCATTGTTTATAAGTTTGGACTTAATGGGTTGGAGGAAAGGAAAGGCTAATGGGGTAGGGCACCTCTCTTTGGTCTTATTTTTTAGCCTTGAGTCTTTAAGTATTTTCCATACCAAGCAATATGTCTAACTGAAAGACACTGTTGCCTTTACTTAGCAGCTAGTGTTTACATTGACCCTTTGGTTCTTAAGTGTCAACAGACGTGATTTAGCATAAACTTTTTTTATCAAGTCCCAAGCTAGCCTTAATTCCACTTGGTGTGGTGCTTATTGGAGTTCTTTTGTTCCTTGGATCACACGGTACTGAGCTAGCTTGTGCCAACAAGGGCCCTTCTGCTGTGTCGCACGCTTTTAAAAGTGCAAATGAGCATCAAATGAAGGAGGCTATACAAATTTTATTAATGGTAGAGGAAATCTATTGCCCAGTTTAAAGGAGATCATTGGCAATCATGCTGAGAATCATACATAGGGTAGATAAAATACTTGATTTATCAGTCTGTAACAAATAGGTCAACCCGATCTTGGTATAACCAAATGCAACTTCTTATGGATTAGTTATTTTCCTCTTTATACATGTGCCTCTTGCCTTTTTAGTTATTTGGTCACAATGTGTTAGTTTTAGTTCTAGAACAATCATTGAGCAAGAGATGTGAATGTTTCATTATATATTCTTTACTGAAATTTAGAAATATATTGAAACAAGTTACTTGCTGGTAATAACCTAGTAACATCACATGAAAGTAGCTCTTGACTTTAAATCTAGTTGGCCTGTTAGGTAGTGTAGTGTAACCCATAGTGATATCCTTAGTACCTTAGTAATGAGCAAACTGATGACTTGGACAGTTTCTGTGGTATCAAGGATAGACCTTCATGGAATTACAAGGAAATTAAAAGTATCATTTGTTGAAATCCTGTTATCCATGGTTGTAGTCCTTGACTATTTTAAACTTGTAGAATCCTTGAGTGTGGTGCTACCCCCATTTTTCTCTTATTTTAAATATAAAGGATTCTGAAGCACTGAAAGACTAAAATTGCTTATTTTCAGTTAGCTAGTTAATGATAGAACTAGCCCTTCCAATCCTATGTTGAATGCCCTGAGTGAAGCAGTCTCTCCCTTAAGTCAAATAGATTATGGCATTGCTAAAAACATTGTAACAAAGTGTTATTAAACAAGGAGCTTGATACCACATGAAAGTGTGATTGAAGTTTTTTATGTATCCTGTGACTAAGAATGGTATATTACCATAGTGTCTGTATTATGATGTATTATAATAATATTATAACTCAATATACATCAGTATTATGATGTATATTGAGTTATACTTTTTACTACTGAAATTTAAAGTAGTTGAATTTGTCTTCTCTCTCTCTGATTTAGGAGTACTTCTCTTGACGTAGAGCCTATCTATACTTTCAGGGCTCATAAGTAAGTATTTTTTTTTCTTTATTTTAAATCAATATATTTTTTAAAATTTATTTTTTAGTTTTACGTGGACACAATATCTTTATTTTACATTTATGTGTTGAGGATCAAACCCAGTGCCTTGTGCACACTAGGCGAGCACTCTACCACTGAACCACAACCCCAGCCCCTAAACCAATATTTTTTGAACAACTTGATTAGGTCTTTTTTTTTTAACTTATGTATTTATTATGTAAGTTTCATATTTAGTAGTGGGTTTTTGGAATATAAAAGAAACTGACAGATAATATAATGCTAAAAACAAATTTATCACTACCAAGTAGGAATCCTTGCTGGATTTTTATTTGTGTGATGTTTAAATTATGTTTGTGTGAGAGAGAGAGAGCAAGCGAGAGAATGTGTGTGTGTATCAAGTTTTTTATTGTAAGCATATATATTTTCTTGTTTACATTGAAGCACAAAGATTGGTATATTTTTTACATAAGGGATTATTTAATCATTCTTTTTAGATTTTGCAGGCTACATACTATCTGTATTTTTTGTTTGTTTTTAATTTTTGTTTTATTTGTTTTGTTTGAAAATCAAACAAACGTTTTGGTAGCATTTGACCTGAGGACCATCATTTACCAACTTCTGATTTAGCAGAGGAAGAATAGTATTGATAGTATTTTCATTCATTATAAAAAGCAGAAAAATAGAAATCTATTTGAATAATTAATTAAGCATTTGTATTTTTAACAAATTATGCTCTAGAATTGATTTTTTTTTAAGAGTAGCAGTTTATACTTACCTGTTTATTTACTTATATCCCAGAGGTCCAGTGCTTTGTGTAGTAATGAGCAGCAATGGCGAGCAGTGTTATAGTGGTGGTACTGATGGACTGATCCAGGGCTGGAATACCACTAATCCCAACATTGATCCCTATGACTCTTATGGTATGTGATTCAAGGTTCTGAAAGAACAAAATGTTTTCCTTTTAAACATTTTTACATCATTTATATATAAGGACAAAATTTGATATTTAAAAAAAATAATAGATAAGACAGAAGTTTGTCTTTATTTTGTTTAAAATGCAAATTCCTACCTTTAGGAATCAATTTGATATATAATTCTAAAAGAAAAAAAGAAACATTTTTCATGAGAAAACAATTTTCATTCTCCCAGGGTCTTACTGATTAGAAATACTGACTTGATTGACAGTTGATGTCTTCATTTAGTCATCTGCCTGGTACTTAATTCATTGTTACTAATCTTTAATCATATTTCATCACTGTTGGTAAACGACTTTGAAGTAAAATGGATGTTGTCATTATCCCCTTGGTAAAATTATCGGAGGGATGTAGGAGCTAATAAGTTTTAAAGTCCATGCCACCAAAATATATAAGACTTAAAACTTTAGAAATGCCCTTTATTCTAAGGAATAATATCATAAGTCATAAATCCATATGATAATCCATCACTAGATATCATCAGTTTTCTTGCAGAAACTGTTTAGAAATTGGCTGTTTTGGTTTTTGGTTAAGTTCTAGGATGGTTTAAAGTGTCATTTGTCAAAAAAGTATATTTGAATTTTATTATTACTTTAAATTAATTTTACCAACAAACCTAAGTAAACATAAATGCAGTAAATAAAAATATTCTCCAACATTTATGTAATGAACATTAAACATATCTTATGAAAAGTAACCCCTCCCTTCCTGCAGTTCTCTTACACATTTATCTGTTCCATGTCTTTCCTTACCTTCTTTACCTCTCTCCCAGGGAATCAGCTGTTCCCCATTTTATTCTAGGCCAGTCCTTCTCATTTTGCTCTTGACCTTATTCTTTCTACACTAGAAGGGACTGTACTTTAATCTCCGTGTCTCCTTTGGGACGGCACTCTAACCTCTTGACTTCCTCTTTCTCTGTCTTCTTAATTAAGCCTTACTCTGTTTTCTCTCTCTTCCTTCATCATATCAGGTATCTCCCATCCCAGACAAGATCTTTCCCTTATTTTTTTGATGGTATTGTCTAAAAAATATAATTACTAGTTACGAATGCCATGTCTTTGCCCTTTGCATCATCCCTCTGTATTCTGTCTTCTAGTTACATCACTTTAACATAACAAGATTGTTGGTGAGCTAATTTCCCATTCTAAGAGTATTTTTGATGTGGTTAGTAATGTTAACAAGTCCATTTTTTTTTGGAAATTTGTTATTTCATTGGCTTTTTGATAGTTTTTATGACGGTTTCTGTTCTCTATCCTTCATAAACTCCTTTTGTTTCTCATCTTAAATATTGGCATTTATGAAGACCCAGATGCTAAGTCATTCTTTGTAATGTATATACATTCCTTGGGAAATTAAACCTACTTCTGTGGTTTTATATGCTGTTGACTCATAAATCCTTTTTAAGCTGCAGAATCTCTGTAGAAAATTTCAAAGTGTCTGTCTCATCTGTACATCTCAGCATGTCTTTGTTTCTTTTTTTAGTTGGTGGCATTATCAGAATTATCAAAACTAGAAACCTAAGAGTTTTCCTTTATTCCTTGCTTCGGCATACTATCTACAGCTTACTAATTACTTAGTTTTTTTTTTTTAATATGACTTCCTAAATATTTTCTGAATTTACTCCTTCCCTTGTACCACTGCCCTAGCTTAGGTCTTTATCATTACTCTTCCAATTTACTGAACCAGTCCCTTTGCTTTATCTAATTCTGTCCAATCTGTCTTCTGTACCAGAGGCAAGGTTACCTTATTTAATACTTACCTGCCCCTTCTGCTTCCAGGAAATTCTTCAGTAAATCTCTAATGGCTATCAGGATAATTTCCAAGTTTCTTAATATGTCATAGAAATCCCAGCATAAACTAGCTGCCCTCTTCTCATGCACTTTCTGCTTCATAATCCACACTCCATTAATACTGAACTGCTCATAAATTTCCTTGCACATCAAGTTTTTTTTTCCTTCTGTGATTTTATAGGTGCTGCCTCCTTGCCAGGCATGGCTTCCCTCTATTCTCTGAATGACGTCTATATACTCTAGTTGACATTCATCTCAATTACATTCTGTAGTAACTAGTATCTGTCACTAGCACTATACCTCCAACATAGTGTTTTGAGGACAGGGTAGTATTGTGTGGCATGAGCATTACTCATAGTGCCTGACACACAGTTTGTCTTCAATAAACATTTTATGGTACATCTGAGAGAGAACATAAGACCCATAATACCATTGGCATTTCCAGACTTCATTTCTGTGAGACATCTTGAAACCTGCATCACTTCATAGAATCTTTGTCAGAATTAATAACTGTAGTTTCCAATTTTACTTTTATCATAAGACTGCTAAGGCTGGGGTTGTGATTCAGTGGCAGAGTGCTTGCCTGGCATGTGTGAGGCACTGGGTTCGATTGTCAGCACCACATGTAAATAATAAAATAAAGGTCCATCAATGACCAAAAAAAAAAAAAAAAAAAAAGACTATGCTAAGAGACGATTCTCCTGCCCCATTATCCCACATTATTCATATCCTAGTTATTTCTCTCTGAGAATTAAGGATTTGGGATTCCTATAGGTCTCGGTTCCTCTCAAGTATGGATAATTTAATATTCGAACAATTGTCATTGTACAATAGGATAGGTGGCCGGAAAGAGGTATAGCCAAAGTGCTTAAGAAATTCAGAGAGGGGAAGACCTTTGTTCACTTCCTCAGACAGTATGAGTTGTGTTTTCCCCAAAGGTAAATTCAAAATTTAAAAAAAAAAAATCTAGACAAATGGAAGGATAAAAGGAAAGGAGAAGGATGTCCCTAATTTTCTTAAAAGGAAGATGATGTGCTTTTAAATTTTAATTTTGAAATGTTAAGTTGTACATTTGCTTATTTCCAAGCCTGTTTTTAATTGCTGCAGTATTTGAGAAGAATAATAGAAACTGGGGAATATATTTTATACTGTGATCAGGTGCTTTTGTTTAAATATCTTACTTTTTCTGGAGGCTAAGTATCTTTATGATTTCTTTTCCTTCTGATTTGTATTTTTGCTATTTTATATAGATCCTTCTGTTTTAAGAGGTCCTCTGCTAGGCCACACAGATGCAGTCTGGGGTTTGGCATACAGTGCAGCACATCAGCGTTTGTTGTCCTGTTCAGCAGATGGCACTCTTCGTTTGTGGAATACAACTGAGGTGGCTCCTGCACTAAGTGTATTTAATGATAATCAAGGTACGTATTTTAAAAAATATTTTTCTAAATCCTTTATAAAAACATCTTATTCTGAAAATAAGCCAATAAATTAATGATTCTAAGAACTCTTACTGTTTAATGAAGACTGTTTGAAGCAACAGAAGAACATTCATTTGAATATTTATATATTTCCAATTTATATGCAATTTTTTTTTTTTTTTTTTTTTTTTTTGGTACCAGGAATTGAACCCAGGGGCCCTTAACCACCAAGCCACATCCCTAGTCCTTTTTCATATTTTATTTTGAGACAGGGCTGGCTTTGAACTTGTGATCCTTCTGCCTCCAGCCTCCAGAGCCACTGGGATTACAGACATGTGCCACCATGCCCAACCTATGTGTAATTCTTAAAAGCATAATATAATATTTGAAGAGAAAACATTAATTTTAAATTTTTAAAAATTGAGATGCAGTGTATATACAGTGAAAAATATAGATCTTAAAAGATACACTTGAGTGCATTTGATAAATGAATACAACCCTTCATTTCCCACTATTAAGACAGAACACTTTTTTCACTTCCCTAGAGCTCCTCTGTGACCTTCTTAGTCAGAGAATAGAATACAATTGTCTATTCTAAAACTTCAAATGAAATAATATAGAATGTACCTTTTAGTGTCTGGCTTTTTACTTACTAGAATGTTTCTATAATTTGGTGTCGGTTTATTTCTCTTTGTTATTAGTATTTCATTAAGCCATAATTTTGTCTGTTCATTTATCTGTTGATACTTGGGTTGCTCCATTTTGGGCCTATTATGAACAAAGCTGCTAGGAACATTATATATTTTCATTCACTATAGGTGGGTAGAGACCTCTAAGTAAAATTGGTGGGCTTTAGGATAGGTGGGTTTTTGTTTGTTTAAGTATTTATTTTTTATTTTTAGATATTTGGACACAATATCTTATTTTACATTTATGTGGTGCTGAGAATCCTCAGTGCTTTATGCATGCTAGGCTCTACCACTGAGCCACAACCCCAAACCTATTTGTTTTGTTTTTTAACTTTATGTGAAATTGCCAATATTTTCCCACTGACTGGAATGTGTGAGAGTTTCATTTGCTCTATAGCCTTATCAACATTTTGAGGTGTTTTCAGTCTATTTAATTTTAGCCATTCTGGTGGATATGTAGTAGTATTTCACTTTAGGGTTTTTTTTATATATATATTTTTTATTAGTTATTGATAGACCTTTGTCTATATGTGGTGCTGAGAATTGAACCCAGGGCCTCACACACACTAGGCAAGTGATCTACCACTGAGCCACAACCCCAGCCTCCCCACTTTTTAGTTTTAATGTTGCATTTCTTTGGTAACATGTTGAGCCCTTTTTTGTTTCTTAGTTGGCCATTCATATATCTTTGAAAGTTCACTTATTTTTGAACTGTTAGCTTGCTTTAATTAGATGTTGAGCCATAAGATTATTCATTTTATACGTATTATTTATTATGTTTATAAATATACTCTAAGATTTAACTATTCTACACAGTAAATTTAAAATTTTTTTCCTGAGTTATCATAACTTATTTTTAGATTTTGATATGTTGCCTGAATTTTGAATTTTAACAAATTATTTCTTATCTAATTCCTTAATTTTACTGACATAAAATTTCTAACAAGAGATGAATTTTTTTTTTTTTTTTGATGGTACTGGGGTTTCAAGCCAGAGCCTCACATGAGCTACGCAAGCACTCTACTACTGAGTCACTCCTCCAGCCCATTATGGATTTTTTTAAATGAAGAATTTCCCTTGGGTGACTCTAAGTACCAGATTGAGATGGAAATAGCAAAACTTGTAGTCCATAATTGTTTTCCATTTGCTTTCTAAATCAAGGTTTATAGTCCATGAATATATTAGCAGAATAGCAGGTAGAAGATATATAAAACAGGTAAGGACAATAAGGCAGAAAGTTGCAGAAGAAATAGTGTTCATTGAGTGTCTGTGAAAAAGTTCTTGTTTTAATGGTAAACCTTATATACTTCTTAAGGAAATCATGCTATTACTTGAGAACATTGCTACATTTTCTATATTTTGAGCACATTGTCAAATAAACCCTTTAAATGCCATTCTCTAAATATGTTCTCTTTTAGAATTGGGAATCCCTGCCTCTGTGGATCTAGTGAGCAGTGACCCGAGCCATATGGTAGCATCATTCAGCAAAGGGTACACAAGCATCTTTAACATGGAAACCCAACAACGCATTCTTACTTTAGAATCCAATTTAGATTCAAGTATGTATGCCAATTTTTAATGGTTTGCATTTGGATCAGTTTTTTAACTTAATCAGTTATAACTTCGAGTCAACTATGTCATTACAAAATATTCTGCTTCCTAAAGCTCAGAACACATTTTGCTTAAAAGAATACAATGATTTACAATTGATTTTTAAGGGTTAACTTTTACATAGATTTATAACTATATTATTTGAAACAGGATTTTAATTATCCCACATATGAGTCAAGATTGATTTATAACACACAATTAATATTCAGTTCTGTTTGAAGAAGGCATTATTCTGAATAGAAAATAAAATCTGTTTTTAATTCTACCCTTTATTATATTTATTTTTATTTTTTGGAGGTACTGGGCTTGAAGTCAGAGGTATTCTACCACTAAGCTACACCCTGAGCCCCCTTTTAATTTTTTATTTTGAGACAGAGTTTCACTAAGTTACTAAAACTGGTCTCAAACTTGTGATTCTTTTGATTCAACCTTCTGAGGTGCTGGGATTACTCATAATTTCATTTTTAATCAGCTTTATATTAATTATATAACTTAATACAGCTCACTACTAACTAGAGTGTAGATCACACTTTAGCTATCAGAATTCCAAATATGAAACTTTTATTGGATATAGGAGATCAGGAAATAAATGCTTTTTCAGATTATGAAGAATATAATACAGAATGGCTTTTTTGTTTTGTTTTTGTTTGGGTTTTTGGTTTTTGGCTTTTTTAAATGGCCGCTGTCTATCTTTGGGAGGTACTGGAGATTGAACTCAGGGGCAAGTTTAAGGCCAGCCTCAGCAACTTAAACAAACCCTGTCTCTAAAGAAAAAGAGGGTTGGGGATGTAGTTCAGTGGTAGAGCACTACTGAACCACATGCCCAGCCTTATTTTGTATTTTATTTACAGACAGGATCTCACTGAGTTGCTTAGCACCTCACTGTTGCTGAGGTTGGCTTTTGTGATCCTCCTGCCTCAGCCTCCTGAGCCACTCAGATACAGGCATATGCCACCATGCCTAGCTTCTATCTTCAATTATAATCCAGGCAAGCATAATTTAATCTTTAATTATAATCCAGGCAAGCATAATTTAGGTTACAGTTGAAGAAAAAAACATACATGTATGCTGTTGTTTTAATCTGAGAACTAACTTTAAAAATAATTAGAGTGTGTGTGTACTTGCACATGCATATCCAAACACGTATATGTGCATGCATGTGTGCTCATGTGCACTTACTTGTCTTTCTATCTCCCTCTCAAAAATTTCTTTCATTCCATTTTGGCCCTTTTCATTTTTACTTCCTAATCTATTATTCTTTGTTTTTTTTCTGATAGGCTATGAGAATTATTTGGAGAAGTTGGCTTGAGTAGAACTTTGAGCTATTTAGACGTAAAAGAGAAAGATAAGAAAATAAAAATCTAGATTATGGAATTGTAAAAATAACTCTTTTGCCACGAATTACAGATTTTAGACTTTGCATTAATTAATTTTTAGCTTATTATAGGGACTAGGGATTTAATCTAGAAGTGCTCTACCACTGAACTACATCCCCAACCCTCTTTTTCTTTAGAGACAGGGTTTGTTTAAGTTGCTGAGGCTGGCCTTAAATTTGAGTCTTTCTGCCGTAGCCTCCTGAGTTGTTGAGATTATAGTTAGTGTGCAACTGTACCCATAGACTTTAAGTAAATTTAAGTCATATGTGATGTGAAGCACAGTAAAATTAAAAAAACAACAACAACATTAAATTAGGAAGGATGTGAGCAATTTTAAAATTACTTTCAGAAATTGTAGCTATTTTTTAAAAATTTATATATGACAGCGGAATGTATTACAATTTTTATTACACATATAGAGCACAATTTTTCATATCTCTGGTTGTCTACAAAGTATATTTACATCAATTTGTGTCTTCATACATATACTTTGGATAGTAATGTCCTGTAGCTAATTTTTTTTAAAATTTCTGAGTGGCAAATGTTGATGTTTAATGACTACTACCAGTTGTTAAAATCTGGTGAATAAGATTATCTCTTTTTTTTCCCCCTCCAAGAAGTGTGACCATAAAGTAATAAGACATTTTGCCTGGTGCTGGAAACATTTTTGGAAGAAGACTGCCAAGAACGTTTTTAACAAAAGCAATATTATTAAAATTAGTGATAGTTTTTAAATTTATAATATGCCCTGGCATTTCTTAAATTACCAGTTTTGGTACTTTTAGAGTTGTATAAAGCACACTAAATTAAATTAATCTTTCGTTCCTTTCTACTGTGTGTGGACTATTTCTTTGTTATTTATAGTTGATTATGTTATTCTACTTTGGAATTTAGTAGTCTTTTAAAAAAATTAAAGTAAAAACCAAATATGCTTCAAGGTGAAAATGAATTTCATATTGAGTTTAAAATGATGAAGGATATTTGTTGTTGCAATAAATTACCTCTCTTCTAATTGATGTCAATGGTAATTAGACTGTGATAAAGTCAGAGGTAGGTGGTATAGGTAAAAGGTAACTTGTGAACCCAGTAAAAAGATGAATCATGGGGCTGTGGTTGAGGCTCAGTGGCAGAGTGCTTGCCTAGCACACGTGAGGCCCTGGCTTCAATCCTTAGCACCACAGAAAAATAAACAAAATAAAGGCATGAGGTCCATATCCAACTAAAAAAAAAAAAAAGTAAATCATTTCTAAATTGCAAGCTAAATATGAATACGTGGAGCATTGTTTTAGATTCATTTTTAGAATGGCTGCTAAGCCTTCAAATATTCTGATGTTCTTTGCATCTTGCCTGCTTCTCTGATTTACTCTAAAATGGCGGAACTTCCTTAAAATTATTATCAAGTAAGAACTTTATTTTTCTTGCTTCCATTATTTGATTTCCATCATATTTATTTTTTACCTTTCAAAGTAATTAAAGCTTTTTTCTACCTTCTGTCTAAAAATATATGAGATATTTCAATTAAAGTATTTCTTTTTTGTTATTGTTTTTGTTCTGCCAAACATTAAAAAGTATTGCTCAATGGTGCATTATCTCTGGAAGAAAAAAATCCACAGTCTGAATTTAAAACTAAGCATCTCTTTACATTCAATGTCGACAAATAACATTTTTGTACTGTATTTGACAATATCCATCTTCACTTTTTAAGATGTTATATTTCTAGAAACCACATGAAAATTCAGTAAGAGTATACTGGTTTTTAGCTATATTTTCCATTATGTAAACATAAATTTATAGTAACTGTTTTAAGATTTATATTTTTAACTCTTCATTTTGAAGTAATTATGTGTGTATATACATATATATTTATTATTTATAGAGAGCTTTATAGTTATACATAGCTGGTGGATTCATCCCGAAAACTCAAATGCATGGAATTCAATTTCAGTCCATGAGCCCCCCCTTTTCCCTTGCCCTTTTCTCACCCATCTTCCCTCCTCTGCCCCATTCTCCTTCCTCTACTAGACTTCCCTTTGCTCATTATTTATATTTGATTGGTTCTTTTTCTTACATGTAAAGGGTGAAGTTTCCTGTTGTATATATATTTATATATGCATATAACATGATTTTTTAAGAATTCATTCTTTATTGCCTTCCCCTATCTGTCCTTCCACTCTGCCTTTCAATCTCCTCCTTCTACATTATTGATCTTCCCTTTATGATATCCTATCCTTTCCTCCCTTTTCATTTATTTTACTCTACTTTCCACATATGAGAGAAAACATTTGACCTTTGGGTTTCTGAGTTTGTCTTATTTCATTTAGCATGATATTCTCCATTTCTATCCATTTACTGGCAAATTTATAATTTTATTCTTTTTTATGGCTAAGTAGAACTCGTTTGTATGTGTTTTTATATATGCCACTATTTCTTAATCCATTCATCTATTAATGGGTACCTGTGTTCATTCCATAGTTTAATTATTGTGAGTTGTGCAGCTGTATACGGTATATCAATTTTAAACCTTTTGGGAAAATACCGAGAAGTGGTATAGCCAGATTATATGGTGGTTCCATCCCTAGATTTTTTAGGAATCTCCATACTCCTTTCCAGAGGGGTTGTACTAGTTTGCAGCCCCATCAACAATGTAAAAGAGTACCTTTTTCCCCCACAGTCTCACCAGCATTTGTTATTGTTTGTATTCTTGATCACTTCCATTCTGACTGGAGTAAGATGAAATATTAGTGTAGTTTTGATTTGCGTATCCCTGATTGCTAGAGAAGTTGAACATTTCTTCATATATTTGTTGTCCATTTGTGTTTCTTTGGAGAAGTTTTTGTATAGTTCTTTTGCCCATTTATTGATTGGGTTATTTGGGGAGTTTTTTGAGTTCTTTCTCTATTCTGGATATTAATATCCTATCAGAGGGGTAGCTGACCAAGATTTTCTTCTATTCTGTAGGTTCGCTCTTCACACTTTTTTTTTTTTTTTTTGGTGGGGGGTGACTGGGGTACTGGGCCACTGGGGCACTTGACCACTGAGCCACATCCCCAGCCCTTTTTTTGTATTTTATTTAGAGACAGTGTCTCACTGAGTTGCTTAGTACCTTGGTTTTGCTGAGGCTGGCTTTGAATTGGTGATCCTCTTGCCTCAGCTTCCCAAGCCACTGAGATTACAGTGGTGTCCCACCATGTCCATCTCTCTTCATTCTTAATCATTTCCTTTGCTGTGCAGAAGCTTTTTACTTTGATGTCATCTTGCTTATTGATTTTTTTTTTCTTGTTCTTTGGGGGGGGGTTGTTAAGGAAATCATTGTCAGTACCTATATTATGGATTGTTAACCCTGTGTTTTCTTCTAGCAGTTGCAAGCTTTCTTGTCTATTCCTAAGTCTTTGATCCATTTCAATTTCAGTTTTGTGCAGGGTGAGAGATGGGGGTCTAGTTTTATTTTTCTACAGATAGCTATCTAGTTTTCCTACCACCATTTGTTAAAAAGGCTACCTTTTCTATAAAATATATTTTTGGCACCTTTGTCGGATATAAGATAGCCGTAGGTATGTGGATTTTTCTCTTTTATTTTGTTTCATTGGTCTTCATGTCTATTTTTTAATAAACTTTATTTTTTTTTAAATTGTAGATGGACATGATATCTTCATTTTATTTGTTTTTATGTGGTGCTGAGGATCAAACCCAGTGCCTTACATGTGCTATAACCCCAGCCCTCATGTCTATTTTGATGCCAATACCATGCTGTTTTGGTTAACAACAGCTCTATAGTTAGTGTATTTTCACATCAGGTATTGTGATGCCTCCTGCTTCGCTTTTCTTGCTTAGTATTGCTTTGGCTATTCTGGGTCTCTTATTCTTCCAAATAAATTTAAGAATTGTTTGTTCTAATTTTTCTGAAGAACGTCATTGGTGTTTCAGTGGAGATTGCATTGAATCTGTATATTACTTTTGGTAGTATGGCCATGTTGACAATATTAATTCTCCCTGTCCCAAAATATAGAAATTCTTTCCATCTTCTAAGGTCTTCTTCAATTTCTTTCTTCAGGGTTCTCTTTTGCCTCCTTGGTTAGACTAATTCCCAAGTATTTTTTTTTAAAGAGAGAGAGAGAGAGAGAATTTTTTTTTAATATTTATTTTTTAGTTTTCGGCGGACACAACATCTTTGTATGTGATGCTGAGGATCGAACCCGGGCGGCACGCATGCCAGGCGAGCGTGCTACCGCTTGAGCCACATCCCCAGCCCCCAAGTACTTTTTTTTTTAAAGTTATTGTGAATGGATGGTTTTTCTTGATTTCTTCCACAGCTTTTGGAATACAGCAAAGCTGTTGATTTACAGACGTTTATCTTGTGTCCTGCTATTTTGCTAAGCTCATTTAGAAGCTCTAGAAGTCTTCTGGTGGAGTTTTTTGGGGTCTTCTAAATAAAGGATCATGTCATCAGCAAACAGTTTGACTTCTTTTTTCCTTATTTGTATCCCTTTGATTTCCTTTTCTTGCATGATGTCTGGCTAATGTTTCAAGGACTATATTGAATAGAAGTGATAAGAGTGGACAGCTTTGTCTTAGTTCTGATTTTAGAGGAAATGCTTTTAGTTTTTCTTCATTCAGTATGATGTCGTTGTTGGGTTTGTCACAAGTTGCCTTTATAATGTTAAGTTCCTTTGATCCCTAGCTTCTCCAGTGTTTTTAACATGAATGGGTGCTGAGAACATGGGCACTCTCTGACATAGAACATTACAGTGATTCGAATTAGGAAATTTAAAGTTGACAGAATTCTGTTCCATTTGAGTTATGGAATTTTGCCAATTGTCCCAATAATGTTTTTTATTAGGATACCTCTCCTTCCTTTCCCTGGATGGTGATATAATGATAATGACATAGCTTAATTTTGTGGTGTCTTCATGTCAAATTTTTTTTCCGTATAAAAAATACTAATAAAAACCATTAATTAGGGCAGGGAATATAGCTCAGTGGTAGAGCGCTTTCCTAGCACATGTGAGGCACTGTGTTCGTGCCTCAGCACCACATAAAAATAAAGATTTTTTTTTAAAAACACACTAATAAAACTTAAGTTCTTCCTAGTTATTAATTCCCGTCTGATGAAAGACTTTCAGAGCAATTTGGATTGCTCAGGAACCAGTTTTGGCAGTCACCTGATTTGTATGATTGGAATAGAGTTAGACATTAGACTAGGTTCTGGTTTTGTCACCTGGTGTTAGGGTAATCACAACTCATTTTGGATCTTGGTGTATTTACTGATATGGGCCTAATAATGTATGATCTGCCTGTCTCATTGGGCATATAATTGAAATATCTTCGAAAACTCTTAAATAGTGCACAAAAAATACTGTTAGGATGTTACAGTGCTACTTCGAAATTCCAAACCTGGTGTGGTCCATAGATTGTCAAATTATAACCATTCTTACCATGATGAAGACAACTCAAGAAGAGAAGATTTAAGGATTAAGAAGCTCTCTTTGTCATGTTTATCTTTAGATGACAACTATATGATAAAGGAGCTTTGTATATAAAAAGAATGAAATTTAAATTTAAGGATTATCTACATGCAAGTAATGATGAAACTTTATTTTAAAGTAGCAAAAATATCACAGAACATTGTAGAAAGAGAAGTATCAGTAATTCTAGGCTAAATCTTAGGTGGCACCCATAGATATCAGGTAGTGGAGAAGAAAATTCTAATTCTTAGGTGCCTCTAGATATGTCATTAAAGTGTAGCTCAATCAGTTTTCTTTTTAACATTGAAATTATGGAAATAGAGAAAAGTGAACTAAAAACAAACTAAGGTTATACTATTTTCTTTTTCAGCCTCTTTGGTGAGTATTCAGTTCTTCTTGGTCTTGACTAGTTCGTGTTGCTCTTTTTCCTTTTAAGCAGCCAACTCTTCCTGCCAAATAAATAGAGTCATCAGTCATCCCACTCTTCCAATCAGCATCACTGCTCATGAAGACAGGCATATCAAATTTTATGATAACAATACAGGTAAGAATTTTCATGAAAAATATCTCTACTAAAATATGCTAATTGAGACTTCTCTTGGTGGCTGCATAGTCAGGGACTAGGTACTACAACAAATGCTCTCCTTGTTCAGTTTCTGTTCAGTCCATTCAGATGCACTGAGACCAGTCAGTCTTTATTATGCAATTTAGAATCACTTTGGTTGGTTTAACAGTGAGTAAATGGTATATTTACGACCTAGAGCCAATGATCACTAAGAATATAATAAAATGTTCATTCAAATATCAGTAAAAATCATCTGTTGCTGTGATATGTTGTAATAGATGAGGGAAATGGAGAAATGTGTCGAAAGTAGAGACATTAGATTATTGTATTTGGGGCTGGGGTTGTGGCTCAGCAGTAGAGCACTCGTCTAGCATGTGTGAGGCCCTGGGTTCGATCCTCGGTACCACATAAAAATAAATAAATAAAATAAAGATATTGTGTCCAACTACAATTGAAAAATAAATATTAAAAAGATTATTGTATTTAAAATTGTTCAATTATTGAACAGCCTTATTCAGTATTCAGTTACTAAGTTATTGGGTTGCACTATTCAGTGTTGCTGATGGAAACCCTACAAATCATTTGGTTTGTTTTATTTATTTTTCCATGGACTGATCTTTTCTGTGTTATAATAAAATTTTGGTCCTGATTAATTTGAATTGGAACATGAGGCTTTTCTAGTTTTTATTGGATTACATTTCACCAGTGTAAAGGAAATTTACGAGGAGCTGTGCTTGGAGGAAAGTACTCTTTATTAGCAGCCATATTTCCCTATGTGCTGTTGACCTTGCTAACATAGTGACTTTTACCGACTGGGTTTAGCTGCTAGTGATGAGTAATTTACTGTTCTTAATTCTTTTCTGTATGTTGTTTTCACCAGAATTATGGCTATGTTTTCTTTTGGTTTGTCTCAGTTTCATTCTTTTCTCTGAATTTGAATTATCTGTTCCCGTATGCCCATATAATTTTTCTATAGCTAAGGGATGCAAATAAGTGATTAATAATGTCTAAGTTCTAATTAATGAACACATAGAAATTAATGAGTTCCCTTTTGTGGTTTAAAAGAAAAAAAATATAGTCTGAAATTTGAGCTGCTTTTTTCCCCTCAACATAATAATGATTAGAAGAAGTAGAGGAACATGTGGTTTTAGCTGACGGAAAAGTTGTTTATATAGTAAGGACCCAGAGAGGGATAATTGGAGGAACCAGTATAACATTTAGCTAGAATATGTGAAAGATGAGGAAAATTATCTATAAAGAGTAACCATTTCTTTTTCCAAAGGCAAACTGATCCACTCGATGGTAGCCCACCTGGAAGCTGTTACAAGTTTAGCAGTTGATCCTAATGGACTATACTTGATGTCTGGCAGTAAGTACATCAAATATAGATTATTTAACTTGTTCTTATCATTTTCATATTAATATAATTCCTTTAAATTTCCTTTCCTTTGGTATAGGTCATGACTGTTCAATACGTTTATGGAATCTAGAAAGTAAGACGTGTATACAAGAATTCACAGCTCATCGGAAAAAATTTGAAGAATCCATTCATGATGTAGCTTTCCATCCATCCAAATGCTATATAGCCAGTGCTGGAGCTGATGCCCTGGCTAAAGTCTTTGTATGACACCATGCATCATCTTCACTTCTAGCTCTTTATTAATAATCAGCTGCACAAAAAAAAAAGATACATACAGAAGACCAGGGCAAGAATCAACTCATCATGCCCTTTCATTCTGCTGAAGGAGCACAGAGAACATTTGTTAAAGTATAGTTTTGCAATTCGTATACTGTTTTCTAAAATTAAGGTTTGTTCAGGTTGCTGCAAGCTCAGCTGAATCTTTGAGCCTGTAAACTCTTTCAAAATTTCCCCCAAAGATGCGCTTTTATTTCTGAAGTTGTTCTAATTCGCTAGGCAGGCCTGAGCGAAGATAGATTTAGCTTGTCCCTATTGAGTAAATAGGGCATGCTATAAGGGATAATTAAAAGCTGGATGGCTGGGAAGGAATAAAAGAATGGAAACTTGGACCTACTTCTCCCCTGAGAAATCTTATTAAACACATGGTAATCAAAACATTAATCTTTACTATATCTGCTTTGCTAACCTTGTTGTGTATAATGACCAGACAGTGTTAAAAGGAATTTTTAATTTAGCTCTCCTTCGGCTGCTTGCATAAAGCACGTGATAAAGCATTTTACCTATTGGGGGGAAAGATGCAATAATATGTTAAATATATTATTATTCAGAAATGCTAAACAATTTTACTTAGCAAGCAGATTTCTATATTGTATTACAGATTTGAAAGTAGATTTGGTACCGTTGTAAAGTTTAGCTGTCAAGCACTCACCATTATAAAGACAGTTGATAGAGTTTGCTTTTACTAAAGAATTAACTTATTCAGGTTTGAGATTCTGTTATTTTTAAGGGCAAACAGGGCATAGATGTATAATGATTTCTATTTTAAAATTCACCTTACTCATGTGATATTTAATAGTACCAGAGTGATTATCTCATATTGATGAAATCTACCAGTGATTGAAAAACATGGAAGTTATTTGCTCGTACTCATTTGTCAATAGCCACATAACCATGCTTCAGATGATCTCTGCTTTTTCTTTCTTGTCTCTCACATTCATGCTGACACTTACCAAAAATAGTTCATAATTATTATGTTTTAATAGTCCAGAGAATATGGTTAACTTCAGGCAGCTGCTTTCAGAGCAGTTAAGTAAAGCAAACGTACTCCCATAATTTCTCTATTAGTATCTCTGAGAAGAACCACCTCTTGGAAATCTGAGTGGAAGATTTTATGCCTCATGTTGGCCAAAAGATCCTCTCTCCCTGCTCCTCCCCCTTGTTTAATTGGAATGCACTTTGTAAAGCACAGTGAATCGGTATTGTTCCCTGGGAAAACCATGACTTAAGATACTGGGTTTCCCTGAGTCCACTTTACTTGTGACCCACATGTGGTCAACTTTTGAGATTCCTACTACCCTACTATCTGGAACTAGTGCCCTACCATGCAGAATCTTTCCCTAAACTTGTCATGCTCTTCATACTTTTTTCTTATTTGCCCCAAATGACAAGAGATCAATCCAGAGAGTAAAATAAATTATTAATGTCTAACCAAAATGTATATCCAATAGACTGTCAGTCTTTTATATATTAATACATATACATGTGTGTGTGTGTATGTGTATCCATAAATATTTTAACCCATTAAAATAATTCCTACATTTCAGCCAGGCGCCATCATGCTTGCCTGTAATCCCAGCAGTTTGGAAAACTAAGGTAGGAAAGTTCGAGGCCAGCCTCAGCAATTTAGTGAGATGCTATCTTAATAAAAAAGGGCTGGGGATATCCTTCAGTGGTAAAATGCCTCTGGGTTTGATCCTCATTACCAAAATAATAATAATCACAATTCCTACATTTCTATCCCCATATATTTCATTGTAATAGCAATCTTCTGATGTGTACATTTCTCAAAGCAGAAACCTTGTGGTAATGTGGACAATAATTGACAATACTTTTTAAAAAAATTTTCTGCTTATCTGCATCTAGAATTTTGTAATATACAGGCAAATTTTCATTAAAGTTATAAGACCTGTGCTATTTGCCTGATTGTTACATGGTCATGCTATAGTATTTTGATACAGCTTCTTTTTCATCTCTGTGCTTTGGTTAACATGTAGGTTTAAGAGACTTCTTTGTACAATCGAGTGAATTGACCTAGAAATAAGCTACCAGATGAATGCTTATCTTTCCATGAAAATATAAAATTCTACATTGTGTTTTGTAAAT
This sequence comes from Spermophilus citellus, assembly GCF_964194105.1. NCBI lineage: Eukaryota > Metazoa > Chordata > Mammalia > Rodentia > Sciuridae > Spermophilus > Spermophilus citellus. The sequence goes on from NC_138193.1 coordinate 87,212,180, forward strand.
TGGATTGTTCACAAAGTGAAGAAAGGGTGTTGCTAACTTAACATTTGTAGAATACTGGACAAATCCGGCCAGATGCCCTTACATGGTATATTTATTATTGATGACTGCAAAGCTATTGTTCCACTAGTTATTGCTTTAATTACCTTCCAAGGTCTTGAGTGCCTGCTTTACTTGTATCACTGAAATTCTGTAAACCAAGACACTTTTTTTAAAAATTCATTTTATGCCTCATGGTTGAAGTTTTTCTGTTATTGAAAATTAACCATGAGATATGCAAACTAATGCAAATAATGGATCTACTGAAAGTTCCTTAGGAAGCCAGTCCTGTGCCATTGGATACTGCACATAAAAAGAGATTTTTCTACCCTTGCATTGTAAGATCTCAACTTAGAAATGAACCCAAGCTATCTTCCAGTGAGCTGGTAGTATATGCATGTATTTGACTTTTCCCCCCAGCCTATTGAAAATTTAATAGAAATTCACAAAATGAACAAATTCAAGATTCAGTCATTGAAATGCTTTTATAATGCTTGATTTGTAAATATTTTGGATGAAATGTATTGGAATAGTATGAAAATCAGCAGGTTCTAGGGTCCCTGCCTTATTTTCATTATGCTGTGGATACATCTCTGGGAGCTTGCAGTACCCTTTTCAAAACTCAGCTGTCACATGGAGCTCATTTGCTGCTCAGACTATAGACAAATATTTAACATGAGTGATATAATAACCTTCAGTATTTTTCTATTGAACAAGTTTAGCAGTTTTTGCCATTAAACAGATAATTAGTTATGCAAAGTATTTAGCTTTTATAATCATTTTAGTTATGACTAAAAGGGGGAAATCGATCTGCATCACTGATAATGAACTTTGTGAAAAATTTTTGTTTATCTGACTTCCATTCCTTCAGTATTCTTGCTATAAATTTGTTTTGGAGATAATGATGAAGATTTATTTGAAAATATCTAAAATGTATGTATATTTTATAAATATATATTATATATATTGTGTGAATATATATAATATATAGACTATATATATAAATATAAACCATAGGTGCATTTTACTGTTTTTTATTTTCATTTTTGGAGGTAGTGTAACAGCAGATTATGATGAGTGTTGTGCTATTTGCTTTTGCAGTATAATATATAGTTCTAAATGTTTAAATTACTGTATATTCTATATTCATTATAGGCTAGCATGCTTGTTTTAAAGACTGTCATTCTAGTTTATTAAAATCTGAATGTAAGAAAACCTGGCTATTCAAATGTGAATTGAAAAATATTCCATTCTCAGTACTGAACTATTTCCATTGAACATTCAGGCTTTTAAACAAAATATACATCATCAAGAAGGCAATAGTTAGAAAATGAGAGGTGCCTTTAAAATATATATATATATACAAATGCAGCCTTACAGTGAGGATGAAGATTGAGTTTGTGTAAGGGGGTGGGGGTGGGGGGACAGTGAGAGAGAGTGTGTGTTTGTCAATCTGTGAAGGTCCTGATTTGTGACCATCAGTGTCTTTTTTAATGTAATGCTCAACCTCTAGGACTTCAGGGGACATTTCATGCGCTGTCTTTGTGCTCTTCTGAGCACCTTATGTACTTTCAAGAATTTTGAATGTGAATTCCTAGAAATTTTAGTAAGAGAATAAATATCTACTCTTTAATCATAGTCAATTTCAGGTAAAAGAAAAGTTTTTGGTTCACCAAAATTAGGGGATCTCATTAATGTTTAATTTTTTTAAAGGCTTGCTGTTTTAGTACTTCATGTGTTTCCCCTTACATAAAAGCATGTCATGAAATTGTTACATGATTCAGATTCAGATTCAGATAGTAAAAATTATTTTTAAACACCTGAACTAGTTAAAACTCCACCTGAGAATAGTCTTAAAGAATTTAAATGGCATCTCTCATATCTACCTCGTTGTTGCTGCCATTTTAACTAAAGCAAATTTTTATGACATCTGAAATGATAGTTAGATGCAATTTAAAAATCATGTTGGTGCTTTTCTCAGGCTTTATCATTTAAGTTGTATTGTCACAAATCAGATTGAAAGGTTTAGAATCACTCTTAGTTTTCCTTTGAAAGAATGGCTTTAAAATTAACCATCAATGTTGTGAGTGGAGGTTATCTCTGGTTGGTGTATGTCTGTGTGATGTTTTCAACCAAAAGACAAAATTGTTATTGAATTTACATGAAAAGAGAGTCCTAAATGTAATTTTATTCAGCTTCCTTTATTATTTGAAAGCTGTTTCCAAACTATTAAGTACATTTTCCTTCATTTTATTTACTCAGAAGTTGCCTCTAACTGCTATGTTACTTGTTTATGTATGTAATTGCATTACTTTGAGTGTTTGACACTGGGATTCTGGTTGTACAAAAGTAGTAGCTGATCGAAATATGTATATTTTTGTGAAATGTATTAATTCCTAAAATCCATTTTGGGGGAAGGTCCAGAAACTAACATATCTGTGTTTAAAAACAAAGAATAGGTCATGGTACTTTATTTGAATCATTTTTATTTTTGCCACTAAAAGCTTTTAATAGGCCATATTTGTCATCCAACTGGATCTCCATATCAGTATAAGGAATTTCATGTTGACAAAGTATTTAACAGATCCTTAACATCACTTTTGTTTTTATAATCTAAAAAAAGCAAATGTTAAACCAAAAGAAACCCCTAGATTCCACTCATTTATTCTAGCAGTGGTGCCAGAGGGGTTGGAGTTTTCTGGATCTTTACTAGTCAAGTTTTAGATTTGATTTAACTGGGACCACAAACTTGTCATCCCTCTGATGCAAATTAGAAGGTTCATTTTAATTTAGGTTAATGTCTGCCTGCATTTTTTAACAGGCTGTGAACCAGTGAGTGCCTTGTTAATGTAGAATGATTTTCCCCCTGTTGAGTGTTAGCTCTCTTCGAAAATGTCTCAGAGAATGGTGTTATAATTGGCTTGTGGAGAGCTGCTAAATTTGGTATCATCAGCATGAGAAAGTCTTTGGTCTACCATATACTCCCTTCCCTGCTTTCTCCTCATTGTTGGGCTGAAGTTGGCCTCTTGTGAATAAACAAATACAACCCCCCCCTTCTCCACTCACTTTTTTCAATCCAGATTAGGAGGTATCCCCATACCCATCCCAACTATATGATCCAATTCCTGTTTTTAGGAGGAACCACTTCTTTGTAATACTAAGTCTAATGGTTATTTTATGTCTTCTCAACTTTAGTTTACTAGAGCTGACCTCAGGGTATCATCAGTTCAGTTTCCTGAGTAACCCTTGCTCTCCACACCTAAGCCCCCAACTGGTGAACCCTGGGCCTAATTGTTTGATCTTCAGGTATTTTAAATTTTAGTTAAAGTATCAATTAATGTAAATTAATCCAAATGCTAATTTTTGTGGTGCAAAAAGTTTCTTTTGTAAATTCAGGGTATGGATAAGCTAATGATGATAATCCATTTTTGGTGGCTCCAAGTGTATTATTTGTTTTTAAATAAAGTGTACAAATATAGATAATATGCTATAGGTGTCTCATGAATTGGAATATTTGTCAGATTTGAAATCTAGCTTTGACTTTGCAATCAGTTAAAATGCTTTAATACAATCTAATTTGGGGTTTTTATTGAAGAGGTGTTAGAAGGGTGCAGAGAAGCCAAAAGGGTATAAGATAAAGTAAATATGAATCCAAAGTAATGAAACAGTCTTAGTTATTGATTGCAAGAAAGATGGAGAAATTTATCATTAGAGAATTTGAGGCTTTAGAAAGACAGTCAAATTATCTCTTAAGATTGGGTCAGTGATACTTTGAGGGATATATGTATATTTAACAAATAGGTTTTGTAATTTTCAAGTGTTAAATAATTTTTTAATTATACACCTATATATATAAAAATAATTTTTTTTTTTTTTGGCTTGGTTTCTTGACAGACAACCGGGATTTCCTTGCCCTCTGCCCCTTTGGATCATTACTATTCAAAGGCTTTGCTTGTCTAGAACTCAAATTGTCTTTGTTGTAGTCTAGTCACAATACAAATATGGAATCTAACCTGTTTTTGAAACTACTCTTTGGGTTCTGCATGCTGTTGCAGTAGCAAGTATTATATCCTTCAGTATATACACATATTTTTTCAGTAGTATTGGAAACGTCCTTTTTGATGAAAACTGAGACGTTATTTGCTGGAGTAATTTTGAAATAATATAATTCACATGGTCAGAAGGACTCCAAGTTACATACGAATTGATGGATGAACTCTTTGGGGTCAGTCTAGTGTTAGAGTAGAAGTCTGACCTTGAGTTTCACGAGACCACTGGTTTTTTGAAGGGTCTCAGCATTGTCCTAGCACTTAACATACTCCCAGAAACATCTGAAAGATTGGCATACCCTTTAATACAGACCCCCACAATCACAAAGCATCCTCCACTTATTAACTTCTCAGTTCCAATGACTAGGACATTCAATTTTCTATAAAGAAACACTGACATAGAGCTCTCAGATTCAAAAAATTGGAATCCATATTTTCCAGAACAGAATTTTTTTTTTTTTTTCAGTATTGGGAATGAATTCAGGGTCTTGTACACAGGCAAGCACTCTACCACTGAACTACTCTTCTGGCCCTTCGGGATAGAAACTTTAATTTTGTACATTCTTTGTACTTGCAAAACCAAACAACAATCCAAAAATGTGCCAAAGAGAAAATGACTCACTTTAAGTATCGCTTAACTCCTACAAAAACTTTGTTCACCCTTAGTCTTAGTTGATATTAGACTGATTGATATTAGATTAAAAATGGCTTCAAACTTGACGAAGGATCAGGTTATTTGAGTGCAGAATCTGCAATATCCTACTATTTCTTAGAAAATTCTCTCATCCTTGGTGATTAGTCACCTACCTTACATGGGAGAGACTGGTCTAAATGCACTCCACATTGAGTTTTCCTGTGTACTTCTTTAGAAAGCTAATTAGCCCAGTCATGTAAAGAAGATCCCACAATTAGACATGTTAACTAGCACTTGGAGTACTAGAATTGGTATTATTAATTCATGTGCCATATTTTTTTTCTGCCCTCGTAAGATCCAGTGTTATGTTCCAGATTACTAATCTATAATCTCAAACCAAAGATAGGTAATAGAATCATCAAATTAAGGATAGTGGTAGGAAAACTCGAAAATCACTCACATATAAGAATTCTAAAACTGGAAACATTAAAAAAAAAGTTTGCACAGAAAGCAAACTTTTACATTAATCATGAGTTGTAGAAATAAGCTTATGGATTTTATATAATGTGCTGAAATGTTAATTTATATAGACTTTCAACTACTCCTTCCTATGGAATTGGGAACAAGACTGTAATTTTTCATACATAAAGATAACTTCTTCTAGAGCAAAAGTCATTTCATCAGAAAGTTTACTTTGGGTGCTAAATAACTTGGGTGAAGTTGTGGAAATAAGTACCACACCAAACTGAAAAAACAGCTAGCCCTGTAAACTGGGCTACATTGTCTTCCATTTCTCCTTAAGTAGGCTGGAAAGATGATCACTTTTGACCTCAAAAAACAGCTCCAATCCAGGCACAGTGACACACACCTGTAATCCCAGTAGCTCAGAAGGCTGAGACAAGGACGATTGTGAGACCCAAACTCAAAAGTTTAAAAGGGGCCAAGGATGTAGCTCAGAGGAAGAGTACCCATAGGTTTGATGCACATACACACAAACCCGCAAAAAAAAATCCCACCTTTTTTAATTAAAAAAAATTAATTATGCACATGTTATTTGTACATGCTTATGAGGTATAGTTTACACATATACTAATCACCCTGAACTAATCATTATCCAATATATCTACCACTTTAAATTTATTTCTTTATGGTGAATACGTTCCAAATCCTCTCCTATTTTGAGAGAGAGTGATCATCATTGTTAATCATATTCACCCTGCTGTGCCATAGAACACTAGACCTTAGCCTCCTATATAAATCTAACAGTGACCTGTTGGCTAACCTCTCCTCATCTTCCCCCTACTCTCCCCAGGTCTGGTATGCTGTTCTACTCTTAATTTCTGTGAAATCAACTTTTTTAGATTCCACATGAATGAGAGCATGCAGTGTTTGTCTTTTTGTGCCGGATTTACCTCATTTAACTTAATGTTCTCCAGGTCCATCTATGCTATTGAAAATAACAGGATTTCATGCTTTTTTGTGATTGAATAGTATCCCATTGTGCTGGTCAAAATGTGGAGAAAGAGGAACTCTTACATACTGTTGGGATTGTAAATTAGTACAGCCATTATGGAAAACATTATGGAGGTTCTTCAGAAAATTGTAAAACAAGTAATGTATGTATGATTCAGCAAACCCACCACTGGGTATATATACCTGAAGGAAATGAAATCACCATATTGAAGAGACACCTGTACTCCGAAGGTCATTCTTTTCAACAAGCAAGACAATGAATTCCTTTATTTCTATAGATTACTTACTTACTGATTGCAGGTGTTCCCCATCCACCCATCCACCCAAGTTTACAGACAGACTTCTTTATCTTTAGAAACATCATGGCTCTGTGGAGGTAAAAATGATTTTACTTTCAAACTTGACTGTGGATCCAGGCAATTTTGTGCCTTCAATGTATAAAAAAAAGTATATATATTATCATTCAAAATCTTTTGGATTTTTTTTCCCCAAGGCATGGGGCATAGGTAATGAGTATTTTGCTGAATGTCTTGACTCTCCTCCATCCTCAACCATCAGATTTTGTATATTAGGTACTGCTCATTTGTCACCTAACAAAATGTTCACAATTGTTTGCTTCTGCCTTTATAAGCTCCTTTAGGCAGGGATCATGTTTGTTTTTCTTCTATTCTCTCTCAGCCTTTTGCCTATAGGAAGAATTCAAGTATTTGTTGGTAAGTAATCGGAGAGCCCATCTATCCTGATCATCAAAAATAAAGAAAAATAATCCCTGCCAGTCCCTAGATAATGCTCACATGCATTTAGATCTGTGGATATGATTCTACTGATGCCCGGCTGGGAAGGAATTTGGGCCTCACATGCAGGTGCAGCAGAATGCTCAAGGGAACATTCTCATGTTGCACACTTACGTGCTGCTCATCTGGGAACTGAATGGAGCATGTAGGAGAGAAGGAAGTATCACTCAACCCTGTTAATGGCATCCCTTCCTTCCCTGGTCGTCCTACATTTGAGTGCTTGCTGTGCACCAGACAATTCTAGGGGCTGGCAGTCAGTCATGAACAGAAGTCTTCACCTGAATACCTTTAAGGCCCACTGGGAGAACTGACAAGTAAAATATATGGAATCTTAATAAGAAGTGCTGAAGAAAAAAATAAATTTTATTTGACGTTTCTCTGATAGCACACACTGATGTTCCTAGCTACTCAGGAGGCTGAGCCAAGAGGATTACAAGTTTGGGGCCAGTCTCCACAACTTAGCAAGACCTTGTCTCAAAAAAGGGGTGGGGATTTCACTCAAGAGTGCCTCTAGGTTCAATCCCTAGTACTGCCAAAGGGGAAAAAGGTGATACAAATGAAAAGAGTAAGACAATTTAAATTAATACAGTTAATTTGAAAACAAAACAATGAAAGGCATATAACATCAAAATAACTCCCACTTTACCCCTTCATTCCTCCCTAATATGTACCTTTCTAATTGTTCATACAAATATATATCCATAATTACTACATTAGGGGTTTTAGCTGTCTTATTCTACATATTACTCTACAGCTTACTTTTTTAAAAATTTAATGTTCATCATGAGCATTATACATACATATATGTATAAGTCTGCATATATGTCACTTCCATTTTTTAGCACATACACAATCTAGATAATCTATAGATAATTTTTAGTGGGCCATGTGCTATAAATAAATAGAATTATATATTCTCTGAATCTCACTTCTCCTTCAACAATCTATAATGGTAATCCTTCTAAGTCTTATAGTTCTTATTTTGTTCTTTTTAATAGTTGTATATTACTCTACCATGATTTATCAAACCTCTTCCAGATTAATGGGTATTTCCTTTGTTACTAGGTTTTTACTATTATAATAAGCATACCATGATTTATCAAACCTCTTCCAGATTAATGGGTATTTCCTTTGTTACTAGGTTTTTACTATTATAATAAGCATTTCTCTGTGTGTGTGTGTGTGTATATATATATATTGTGTATATATTGTGATGGTTTTACTTCTGAGGAGTACATTCCCTGGAGTAGAATGCGGATTCAAGGATATGTATATTTAAATTTTAATTCATGTTGACAGATTGTTTCCTAAAAATGCTGGAAAGATTTATATTTCTATCAATAAATGTGTAAAAAACACTTTTCCCTTTATACCTACTGGCATTGGATACCATAACACTTAAAAGAAGAAGAAAAAGAAAAACCCTAAGCCTGGTGAGTGTAGCGATTTCTCAGTGTTATTTTAATTTCCACTTTCTTGGCTACTATAAATCTAGATATCTTTCCATGTTACTTGATCATTTGGATTGTCTCATGAGTGAGTAGTGTTCTGTGACCACATAACAAATTACCACAAATTTGGGCCTTAAAACATAACCATTTATTATCTCAAAATGCTGTAGGTTAGAATTTCAAGTGGATTCCCTTGAGCTCTCTGCTCAGGTCCCAGCAGGGCTGAAACAAAGGTATTTGCCAGGGTGGACTCTTACCTGAAAGCTTTGGTGAAGAATTCACTTCCAAGCTCCTTAAGGTTGTAGGGTGGAAGTTATCTTTATGTTGGCTGTCAATCAGCTCCTGGGATTATGCTCTGGTCCTTAAGCGTAGTTCCTTCAATTAGTTAGCAAGGGTTTATCATATCTTTGCATACTTTGACTGTTTTCTCTTCTGCTTCTAGCCAGAGAAAACGCTTTGCTTTTAAAAAGGCTCTTGTGATTTGGTTAGGCACACCCAGATGTGTGAAGATTGACTCATTAGTATCCTTAGTTATGTCTTCAGAGTCCCCTTGCCTTGTAATGTGGCATCGTCATGGAAGGAACACCAGGGTTAAAGTTCATGGGAGCCATCTGAGACTTTTGCCTACCACAATATTCATAATTATACCTGTACATTTATTTCTCATTTTTATTCTTATTTTGTTCCCCTTGTGTTTTTTTTTTAATTTAACTGGTTTATAAGAGCTTTTTCATGTTATGTATGTTAAAGCCTTTTTTCTCTTGGTCGCAAATATTCTCCAACTCTTTATTAACCACCTTAACGGGTACCTTTTCTGTATAGCATTTACCCACTTGCAGTTCTCTCTTAAATGAATTGCATATTTGCATGTTTAAATTTACATTCTAAATTTTTATTAATTTTAATTTTTTTCATTTTGTTAACATTTTTCCCATGTTTCACTTTTTTTTAAATTTATAAGTACTCTTTTTTCATATGTAAACCTCTTTTATTATTTGCTATTTTTTCTCCAACTCTATATAATATTTCTGTTGACTGTATTTATGACACCTTCTGCCATTCAAAACTATATTAGTATATAAGCATATTAATACTGTTTTATATTGTATAAGTATTTACAATAACTTGTAAACTCTTCAAGTATTCTGTAATAAGTTCTCCGCTCATGAGTATCATGTGTAGTCAACTAGAATGGATCTGTAGTTTTTGGTTTGGGGAGAATCTTTTTGTTATTGATTTTCTACAATTAAGTCTTTACTGCATTTGATTTTTCATGTTTGTAAAATGTAAGCAATAGATCTAATTTTTATTTTTCCCAAGTAGGTTGCCAGTCCAGCACTCTTTCTTAAATGAAACTCTTCCCAATAAATGCTGACTTTTTCACATGTTTCATGTACAATGAGATTTATTTCTCAATATGCTTCACTTAAACTTTTTATATGGCAATTTCATATGGATTCAGTTACAGTGGCTTTATAATATGGTTTCATAACATGGTAGAGCAGAACTTTTTTCATCTCACTCTCTGCTGTGTTTTTTTTTTTTTTTTTTTGAATACTGGGGTTGAACCAAGGGACATTCTACTACTGAGCTTCCCCCGCCCCCAATCCTTTTTATTTTTTAGTTTGAGTCTTGCTGAGAGTCACTAAATTGCTGAGGCTGGCCTTGAATTTACAATCCTCTTGCCTCAGCCTCCCGAATTGCTGGGATTACAGGTCTGAGCCACCACACCCAGTCCCTGCTATTCTTTTTACTGCCTTTCTTGTCTGTTCTCAAGCATTTGAAATTTATGACATTTTAATCCCAATTTTACCCAATCAGGGGCTGAAAGTTAATTTGGGGAAGTTTGACATGATATTGTCATCCCATCTAAGAACATCTTATTTTGTTCAGATCTTATTAATAACATATCTTATCAATATCTCAAAATAAGATTTGAATTTTCTTCATTTAAGTTCTGTCTTATTAAATTTATGACTGTTGACCTTTTGGTCATTATTATGAGTGATTTTTTTCTCATTTCTAAGATCTTAGAACAAAGACAAAACGTATTGTTTTGTATACTTATATTCAACAAATTTATTATATATGTTTACTAAATCTTCTCATTAATTCTAGCAGGTTTTTTTTTTTTTTACTAGAGTCTCCTGGGAGTTTTAGAAATGTAATTCTGACATTGACAAAAATAATCTTATCTTGTCTTTTCTAATGTTTGACAAATTCTCTCCTTTTCTGAAATCTTAATTGTCTAGAAACTCCAACCAAATATTGAGTGATAATGGTGACAGACATTATTGTCTTTTACTGACCTTAGTTGAAATGCTTTGAGTAGTTTATTATTTAGGATATTTGTGTTGCTCCTTATTAAGTAATCTTTGTCTAATTCAAATCATTTTTTTCCCATTTTGCCAAGATATTTTATTAGGAATGGCCACTGAATTTCATCCAATGACTTATCAGCATCTTTAGAGCTGATCAAAATTGCTGACTTGCTAAATTATATGTATAAATTCTGCCATTATAATACCCTTGCCTCCTTGGAATAAAGCCTTTTTGTCATAATGTGTTGGACTTTTCTTTAAAATCTATGTTTCAGTTACTGATCTTTTTTATTTAGAACTTTAGATGCATATGCATAAGTGATATTAATCTAGTTTTCTTCAGTGAGCTGTTTTATTAGATATAAAAATTACACAGTTTGGCAAGGATGTGAGAGTAACCAGAGGGCTCTCACTGCAGATCAGGGTGTAGATTGATGCAAACATATTTGAAAACAATTTGGCAGATTTTACTAAATACAAAAATATTCATACCATGGAATCTAGTAATTCTACCCCTAGGTGTATACCCAATAAAATGCAAACATATGTTCACTAAAATTTATGTGCCAGAATGTTTGTAGCAACACTGTTTGTAATAGCCTCAATTCAAAAACTACCCAAAAGTCTGTTAACTGTAGAATGAATACATTTTTTAATATTAACATGAAATATACAGTAATGAAAATGAACGGTTACTACATGCAATATATGGACAAATCTCACAAATGTTATATCAGGCATAAAAAGCCAAATTTAAAGTAGTACTGTATACTTTTTATTTATATAAAGCTCAAAAGTGGGCAAAACTAATCTGTGCTGTTACAAATCAGAAAAGTGTCTATCCTTGGTGGCAGGGAAGGAGGCTATGTCTGAAAAAGGGAGTGTGGGGGGCCTTCTGGAGTGCTGGTCATGTTTGTCTCTGTTTACATCATATTGTTTAGTTTATGAAAGTTCATCTAACTTATTTGTGTACTTTATGTGTATCACACTTTTTAATACAGCTTTTGGAAAGTTATACTTATTTCATAAAACAAGTTGGGGAATCAGTAAATGGATGGAACTGGAGAATATCAAGCTAAGTGAAATAAGCCAATCCCAAAAAAACAAAGGCTGACTGTTCTCTCTGATATGTGTGGATGCTAACCCACAACAAGGGAGGGTGGAGAAGGGAAGAATAGAAGTCCATTGGATTAGAAAAAGGGGAATGGGAATAGGAAGGGCAGTAGAATTAATTAGACATAATTTTCCTATCCTTATATTTGAATACATCACCAGGGTAACTCCACATCATGTACAACCACAAGAATGGGATCCTAATTAGATAAGTTATATTCCCATGAAAGTATATTATGCCAAAATACACTCCACTGTCATGTATATCTAAAAAGAACAATTTTTTCTTTAAGTTGGGAAACTTTTCATCTTTTTCTACAGTTTAGAGTTCCTTGAAATTATCTGTTAGATTCGATGGAACTCTGCTGAAGAATTTTTTTGGTTCTGTAGCCTTTTTAAAGGTGGGATCTTTAATCACCTTCCCACTATCTTTGGTTCAGAATGTCCTCTTTTTGGATTAACTTTGATCATTTATATTTTGCAAAAAAAAGAATTTAGGTTTCTACTTTTTCTACAGGACTATGCTGCTTTTAGTTTTTTCTTCATGTGGAATTATAATTTTTATTCTTTTATTCAAGAGTTATCTATACGTGTTTTTTGTCACCAAGAGGTGCTTAACCCCTGAGCCACATCCCCAGCCTTTTTTATATTTTTATTTTGAGATGGGGGTCTCACTAAGTTGCTTTGGACCTCACCTTGTTGCTGAGGCTGGTTTTGAACTTTCAATATTCCTCCCTAGCCTCCTAAGCCGCTGGGATTATAGGGCGTGTGCCATCATACCTGGATATATGTGTGTTTCTTAATCTTCATGGAGTTAAGAACTTTTCAAAAACAATTTTATGATATGTTTCAGTTTTCTGTAAATCTTTATAAAATTTAAGGTTTCATTTGAGACCAAGTTTATTGTTGCTTTTCTAAAGGTTTTGTGGACCTGTTTATTGTATGTGCATTTTCAATTTGAGGGATATAAGTCTTTTTAAATATCAGTGAGACAGTTACTGATTTTGTTTTTCAGTTCTTCTATAGCGTTAGTCTTTTTTTTTTTTTTCTGAGAGCTGGCCAGTAATAAAAGAAATATGTGAAAATTTTTTTTATTAAACTTTCTTTACATTGCTAATAGCTCTTGCTTTGTATATTTCTTTGTTGTTGGGCATATGCACATTTATTAGACTTATAACTTCATTTATTGTACTTTTATCTTTATTTTCATCTTTATCTTATGCTTTTTGATTTGTATTTCCTTTTCTAGTAGATAACTCATGCTCTACTCTATTTTCAACTGTTCTTTGTCCCTTTGTTTTAAGGGTGTTTTCTATAAGCTCCTCATTTCGGGGTTTTATTTTTTGACCTGGTAGTTCCTTTTAGTAAATGTGTTCAGTGTGCACACTTACTTTGTTTCTTTATTATGTTCATTTTTTTTTTGGTTTATTACATTATTTTCTTTTTTATTTTTCATTCTTTTTTTTCTCATTTTAATGTGGATTTTGTACTGCACTTTTCCAAAAATTATCTTCCCTTTTCTAGCCTTAATAATCAAAGTGATATTTACCTACTATTATATGAAGAAAAAGAATCATAGTAGTCCTCCTCTTATCTCCCCCATCAACCCCCAAAATGCAATTTTTAGAATACTTTGACTCCCCTTCCCTCCCCCAAATATACTTTAAAATTTTTTTTTAAATGTTACTGATTAAACCCAAGAGCAATCTATCACTGAGCAACAACATGCCTAGCCTTTTTTTTTATTTTTGATTTTGAGACAGGGTCTCACTAAGTTGCTTAGGACTTTGCTAAGTTGCTGAGGCTGGCCTCAAATTTGTGATCGTCCTTCCTTAGACTCCCAAGCTGATGGGATTAATTGTGTGCTCTACTGTGCTCAACTTCCAAAATAAATACTTAAAGATATGTTTACTCTCCTTTCCCATCCTCTGTCTGCTTCTCAAGTTTTACTGATATAAATTTCCAAAGTTCTAGACAATTATCATTTCCAGAGTAAGTGTCTTCTTGATCAGTAATCAGTGCCCAGCATTTAGCTTGTGTATTTCCAGACAGGCCATCATTATCTTGATAAAGAACCATTTGTATCTGTAGTTCCTAAGAGGGCATTGTAGCATTTCAGGTGGGACAGTTCTTTGTAATGTAGGGTTGATTCGTGCATTTTGGTTTGCCTTTGTGTCTCTTGGGTTTATCACAGTTTGTTGCTCACCCTCTTTTTCCTCTGCTTGCTTTATCTTCTTATTCTGGTTCTCGGTGTTTTCCTTCGATGAGGTTATAAATTCTCTGAATCATTGGTTAGCCACAACTCTTTTTTTTCATCCCAGTTAGTGTTGTCTTGGTTGGGCATAGTTATTTGGGGTTATGTCCAGTGGCCTGAAAAACATTCACCATATTCTAGTTTCTAGTGTTGCAGGAAAGGTCTGATGGCTGGCTCGGATTCTCTTGCGTGTCTCTTGCTCATTTTGTCTGGAAGTGGGTAGATCTTTTAAAAATTCTCTGGTTAAGGAATAATTTTTGATCCATGATTTGAGATCTTTCTTCCACATTTTGGCCACTAATTCAAATCTCATGCATGACTTTCCCCCTTTCCTTTTGTTGTTCAAGTTTCAGGAAGTCCTTTTTGTTTTTGCTGTGAATGAATCTACTTACAGGGTCCTAATTTTTTCAACTTCTCTGTCATGTACACATTCTTTAAACCTTTTCTAATTATTCTATTGTTTTCCTCCTCATGTGTGTTATTGTCTTTATTAGGCCTCTTAGTTTAAAATTATCTGTGATGGCAGTTCCAAAAGTTGGGGTGGGGGAGCATGGCCATCTCTCAGGATTCTTTGGAAACACCTAGTTGTCTACACCACAAAGGCCAAGGAGGAGGGCTTTTCCTGTCCTTGTCTCTCCAAGGTTTTCTTGCCTCAGAGGATGGAAGACTTAGACTCTCTCTTTACCTTCTTCTCAACCCCTCGGCAGTTAGCAAGACTAGTCCTGCTCAAGCCAATTCACTGCTGCTTGCTATTTGAATCACACCTGTCGAAGGCACCTTGCATTAGCATGAAGGAAGTGTTCAGTGTTGTAATCAAGGGAAAGTTCTAACAGATGACACCCACTTTGGGACTCTATGTTCACAAACAGTAAACAGTGCAAGCCAAAGAAGTATTCATTTTTTACACCCAATTCCCCACAGCCAGGATTTAGGAAAAGCAGGAGTTTTCCCAGAATCCCATCTGAGGAATCCCAGGTCAATCACTGAGGAAAGTGCTCAGCTTCACCATTTCCCTTGCTTTTAGGCAGGAGGAACAAACACTGGCTCTTGCTTTGCCCTCTCCTCAAATTGCATTGCTTTATCCAAGCTCTTCTTTTCTTCATGTCATTGGGAAGAGTTTGCAAAATATTTTGGGTTTTGATATCATAGTCAGTGGACGGGTTTCTCATCAGTTTAAAATCTCTTTGTAGATACAAATGTAAACTGAATGACAATAATACAGACTGGGTCATGGAGTGTAGCCACATTGCCTATCCTATCCTTGGAGTGTTCGATCATTATTACTAAGACTACTTTTCTTCAGTGTTTAGATGAACAAGTGCATCCCTGCCAATGGAATTAGTCTGAAGTTTGAGAAAACCCAACCAATAATGGCCTATTCGATGGGGTTTCTTTTATCACAAGAAGCCCCAAGGAAGGCAGTTGTTGATAGTGGTTCCACTGTTCATTACTAAAGACCCAGGGTCTGTCTATATTTTCTGCCATCTTTAGAGTTTTTTGTCTCATTTGGTCTTGAGATGACTCTCATAATGCAATTTATCCAAATTCAAGACAAAAGAGCAAGGGCAGTACTAATTAGAACTTTTCTCTATTTAATTTTTCTTTTTGGTATCAGGGATTGAATTTATGCATGCTTAACCACTGAGCCACGTCCCTATCCCTTTTTATTTTTTATTTTGCTTAGGGCCTCCCTAAATTGCTGAGGCTGGTCTTGAACATGTAATCTTCCTGTCCCAGTCTCTCAAACCACTGGGATTATAGGCCAGTGCCACTGTACCCAGCAGAACTTTTCTCTTTTGACAGTGCTGTGTACTGGATTATATTCCCACCCCCACAGTTTTTACGTTGGAACTCTAATCCTTAATGTGACGATGTGTAGCATGGGCCTTTGGGAAGTAAATGAAAAAACTTATTTCTCTATTCACAAGACGCTTCTTCAGACACCAGGTGTTCCTTTTTTGCCCAAGCAATTCTCCAGTTCTCTGAGGACATTGATTGGGTGTCTTATGATTTATTTCAGTTCTGACACTGTCTACCTTGAGTCAGAAAGGCACTGCACTTACATCTGCCACTTGTAATCCCAGTGACTCTGGATGCTGAGGCAGGAAGATGGCAAGTTCAAGGCCAGCCTGAGCAACCTAGTGAGAGCCTGTCTCAAAATAAAAAAATCAAAAAAAGGCTGGGGATGTAGCTTAGTGGTAAAGAGCCCCTGGGTTCTCAATCCCCAGTTCTAAAGTAAGAATAATACAACTCAAGAATAATGAAGTGGAAGAGACACGTAGGCAAAATATGGTGAGGCGGTGTGGAACTTCTATGTCCTGTCTGTGGTTTGAAGTATTCACCTACTCAGAAGTTCTCTGAACCCCATCATTTAGTATATTTTTAATGGAAGATCTGTAAGCATGATGATTACATCACTGATGATTGTGCTCACTCTCTAGTCCCTCTTCCCTTCCAGAAATTATGGGCTGGGACTGAAAGTCCCCCCTCTGATCACGTGTTTCTGTCTCTAGCAATCAGACCCCAACCTCAAGGAGTCACCTCATTAGCATAAAGTTAGAAGTGGCTGGAGAGGGCTTATTATGATTAAAGATACTGCTTTCACCCCTAGCACTCAGGAACTATTTCAAGAATTTTTAAATGCTCTCTGCCAGGAACTGGGGAGATGATCAAATATGTATTTCTTACTGTATCACAGTATCACAGGAGGTAAGCTGACATAGATAGGTTATGAGTATGGGGTCCTCATGATTGTAGAATAAGAGATACCTGCGAGCTTGTGTGCTGTCTTCTGCAGAATGCCTCCACCCTCCCCATGTCATGAGAGAACACAATATTTGAAAATCAGCGTAATTCACTACATCAACAGAGTATAGTAGAAAAACTACATACTTCTATCATGTAGGAAAAGGAAGTGTAATTCAGATACATGGTGTGAATATTTTCATGGTTATCTGTAGTTCAGGTCATCTCAAAGTGAGAGCTGAAGTCCCACAGTCACCTGCTAGGTGCTCAGAATACCAAGACAAGGGCTGGGGATGTGGCTCAAGCGGTAGCGCGCTCGCCTGGCATGCGTGCGGCCCGGGTTCGATCCTCAGCACCACATACCAACAAAGATGTTGTGTCTGCCAGTAACTAAAAAATAAATATGAAAATTCTCTCTCTCTCTCTCTCTCTCTCTCTCTCTCTCTCTCTCTCTCTCTCTCTCTCTCTCTCCCTCTCTCTTTAAAAAAAAAAAAAAAAAAGAATACCAAGACAATACAAGTTATCATCAAATGGACTTCTTTTACCACCTCCCATGTATAGTACTTACCAAGTTCTCTGGCACTAGGTGTTGTCCCTGGCATCTGCTACAAGTTCTTTCCCTTCTGATGGATCAGACTGTCACTTACTTGCCTGATCTCAAGACACTTCTTTGCTGATTATATATGCCCCTCTGAAGTCTGTTCTGATAGGTTCTCTACACATGCTTGTGACAGTGGGTCAGAAAGAGTACTTGCAGTGCCTTCTCCAACCCAGGAGAAAAATGTAAGAGGTACTAGTGCTTTCCTAGATCCTGCTGGTGGTGGTCTGCTTTCAAAAACTAGGAAGATCTAATATGTTCTTTTTTAAAAAAATGGTTTTTTAGTTGTACATGGGCATAATACCTTTATTTATTTTTATATGGTTCTGAGGATCAAACCCAGTGCCTCACATGTGCAAGGCAAGTGCTCTACCACTGAGCCACAACCCCAGCCCCTAATATGTTCTTCAGTGAGGAAAGGGTGGGATTTATTGCTTTATCCAGGAAAGTTGTTATTATCTCATTATTTGAGAAGTTTCAATGAATTAATGAATTATAAAAATATGTTTTATGTTTCCATGCTTCAAAACTAAAAAACCTCTCTTCTAAAACAGATTTCTTTAATTCCATATTTCTGACTTCACATTTTAGGCATCTCTCATTTAACTCATTATTCAGAATTTATAAATTAACCTTCATAACTTCACATTATTTTGTTTCACAACATTTTAGCTTATTAGTTTTCTATGTTTTCATCTATGAGGAGCAAACCTTAATTATTTTTTTCAAAGTGTTGATGTATAATTTTTTTGTATTTACTAGAAGTGGGTCAAATTTGGCTGTAGGAAGCCACCATACATTCTTACATAATGAACTGCTACATAACTTTGTATGTAAACTAAATGACTTACTTTTGTAACAAATGGCTAAGTCTCAGCCAAGCATAGCAGCTAAGCTTCAGTCTATTACAACTGTTCAGCCCATGTTCAAATAAGGCAAATGCCGAGCAGTAACCAGTTCAACTCTGTCTGTACCTCATTTCTGTTTTCTGTCCATAAATGCCTGACCACATTGCACTTCTGGAGTTTCTCTGAATCCATTCTGGTTTTGAGGGCTGTGTAGTTCTCAAATCATTCTTTGTTCAATTAAACGCTGCTAAATTTAATTTGTCAGAGGTTTTCCTTTTAACATTACTTAAATAATTCTGAAGATAGACTTGATTTTTGACTCTGAATTTATCAAATGTGTGACCCTGGGACAAGTTACTTAACCTCCTTTCTGAGTCTCTATTTTGTCCTTTATAAACTCTGCTTGGAATTGTCATTGTGGGACTTGGTTGGGATAATAGATGTGAAGGCAGCCAAGGTAATGCAAGTACACAAAACCCCCTCTGGATGGACCAGTTTCTCAGCTGCATTTTCCCTCATCCTGACCTCCTGATTTTAGGGCAATTGTTAAAAGTGCCTAACCTTCAGCAAGAAACTTCACTGTAGAGAATTCTGGACCTGGTAACCAAAAGCAACATATTACAAAGACCTCTTGGTTCAAGCTATGAATGTTTCCAGGTGGTTTATTTAGAAGCCTCCTTAGAAAAGAAATCAAACTAAAGTAAGACTAATATTCTCCATCCCTAATATTTTCCAGAAAATAAAGAGGTCTGTTTGAAGAATTTATAGGCAATGACATATTCTGGAAGAAAAGCAAAGAAACCTCCCTTTTAATCCCAAGTGCACTTTTTCAGGATATTGCCTTCCTCTTTAGACTATAGAGATGGGTAAATACCAACTATGGGAAATGACACTGCCCAATCCCTCTCCCATGACAGACATGGACAATCAATTTTAACACATTAAAGCCCTGTCCTCAGGGTCTTTCTTCAACTGATTCTTCAGGTAGTCACTATTACTTGACCTACCCATGTAAAAACTATACACCATCCCAACCAAAATGTTTCCAGGACAACCAGCCCAGCATGGTGGAGGCAGCATCATTGCAAACAATCGTAGATCAGAAGAGAGAATTCTTCAAAATGCACTTTGTTTCTCAGTAAGAAAAAGTTCCCCACTCACTGGACAATCATTTGCAACTGGAGTGGGTGAATGATATGCAGGATCAGGGACATTCAGAAACTTATTGGAGCTGGGCACAGTGATGCACACCTGTAATCCCAGCTACTTGGGAGGCTGAGGAAGGAGAATCACAAGTTTGAACGCAGCCTGGGCAATTTAACAAGACCCCATTTCAAAAACTTAAACCTCCCAAGAGTTTGGTAAGGAAGGCTTCCTAGGGTGTCTGGGAAAAAAAAAACAAAAAACAGCTGCTGTCCTGTGGTCAAGCAGTCTCTATGACGGTGAAACTACCATGGCTAGGCAGGCTTGCCACTGTGCCGCAGGCTTGGCAGGCAAAGACACAGGACCAAGTGGATTCAGACAGTTTATGGCGAATGTAGCCCAAGCAAGATGAACACAGTGTCAACTCCCTGTGCCCCAGGACACCAAAACAGAAAGAGCCGTGTTTGTGGGTAGAGGGGTAGCCATTCTAGAGGGCAGAGAGCTCACTGTGCAGCCTGCAGCTGTCTCCTAGGGAACAGCATGGTGGAAAGAAAGGCCTAGGCCTCACTAAAGCCAAGGAGACTGAAAAGAAAAGTGCTTGGTGGATGCCTCCCACAAGATAGAAAGCTCCAAGTGGCTCCTCACAAACTGCCTCCTTTGCAGTGTCCCTGAGATGATCTCAGGGCACAAGACTTGTTCAGGCTGCAACTGGGCCTTGTCCACATGGACCATGTGGAGGTGTGTAGGATTGCCAGGGTTCCAGGGCAGAGCCATTGCCCAGTGGCTTCCACTTCACTGTGCTCTGTGGAAGGAATCGGGGATGGGAAAAGTCTTAACCATGGAGGCTGGATTGGAGGGTGCCTCACAACCCTGAACTGACTTGTACCCAAGGAAATTACTCTGAGATACAGTTAGAGTTTGGTCATGAAAAAAATTCTCAGAACAGCTTGTTTCTAATATACTTAGTTTTAAAAAATGACCAGAGCCCCTTGAATTTGAAATAATGTATTAATTAAATAGCTTTTCTTTAAAATTATAAGGGGATTCCATATCAGGGGTCATGCTTTTCCTTTTTACCCCAAGCCGCCCAGAGCATCGATAGTCCCTGCCACACATTTTGTGTGAAACCATTTTTAAGAGCCTGCCAGTGGATGGACCCATGTTCACCAAGCTGGTGAGAAAAGGGACACAGGGAAAAAGATAACCAACAACTTCTAAGTAACTTTCCAGCCTTCCAAGATCTAGGAGTCTAGGTTGCAGGGAGGGAAATAGAGGCATAGCAAAAATATAGGCCCAAAATGTGTGGAGCTGAACAGGTGGTTTTCTCTACTGTGTGAAAAATGGCAGCTGGTGGAAGGGCTGATGGTAAGGCGGTGGTGACTGGCAGGTGATCAGGGAGGAACAGGCAGAGAGGGCAAGGTGGCTGTTCTGTAATGAAGAGAGCATCAAACCCGCGGTCAGGAGACCCAGGTTCATAGCCCAGCTTTCCTTCCTACCTGCTGTGTAGGCAACTCCTCAACCTCCGTGTCTCACTGTCCTCCTCAGAAAACAGGAAATACTGAGGATGTGATGAGTTATGAAAATACACATGGTGGACTCCTAATGTTTTAGTCAGCTTTTTTCACTTCTGTGGTTAAAAGACCTAACAAGAACAATTTTAGGAGGAAAAGTTTATTTGGGGGCTCATGATTTCAGAAGTCTCAGTCCATAGATGACTGACACTATAGCTCTGGGCCCAAGTGAGGCAGACATCATGGTAGAAGGGCATGGAGGAGGAAAGCAGCTCAAGACCTTGCACCAGAAAGCAGAGAGTGAGAGAGCGTTCTGATCAACAAGGACAAAATATATACCCCAAAGGCACAGCCCCCCCAGGGATCCACCTCCTCCAGCCACATGCTACCTGACTTCAGTTACCACTCAGTTAATCCCTGTCAGGGGATCAATTCGCTGATTAGGTTAAGGCTCTCTTAACTCAATCACTTCACCTCTAAGTCTTCCTGCATTGTCTCACCCATGAGTTTTTGGGGGACACCTCACATCCAAATGATAATATCCAATTATGGTTGATTGTCATATAAGATAGTCTCTCCCAAAAGGATGGTTGTGAAACTCAATTTCTCATCAGCATGGATTCTGTGTGTTTTCAGTGACTAGGGTAAAGCTTCTAGAGTTCAGCTCATGGCACCCTGGGGAATCATAACCGATGTCAGCGGTTGGCATTCCTATTGTCACCAAAGTTTCCCTACACCTCTCCAGGCTGTGGGTACATGGGAACAGAAATTGCTCAGTGGTATTGGCTTGTCCTCACTAGCATATTGCAAGATCAGGTGTTTTGGGGTTCTCTGAGGGATGCCCCCAATCTGCTCATGAGCAAGGCTGAAGGCCCTGCCAGGACGATCTTCATTGCTGCCCAGGTGGGCGACTCCCCTTGAGGCTGCCATGGCTTGATGGCATTTGCTTCCAGAGATCTTTGTTGACTGATCAGGATTAGAACTTTCCAGGATGAAAAATGGATTTTCCATTTCAGGAGAATGCCCCCTTCTCTCAAGGTGGAAACAGGGATGTGGTATTCCAGGTCTTGTGTGTGGGTCACAGAACTGGAAATGTCCCCTGCAGTTTCCATGCTGCGGTTGTCCCCAAGTTCAATGAGGGTGTTTTTTAAATAAATTACACTGCCACTTTGCCCTTTAGAAAATTGTCTGCTCATTTATTTTGCTTGGTGCATATCGCAGTCATTACCACAGTGGTTTGCAACCTTTTCGACTTTCCCTGATCCCTCTTTGGCTTTAAAATGCAGCACAAACCCTCCTATTGAGGTTGGAAAGAACTCCTTTCACCACAGTTCCAAGGAGGACTTGTAAAGTGTTAAGGTAATTGAAAAAAATCAATACCATGATATCAGGATACAGCTTTACTGATGCCTTTGGGATGTCAGACCAACAACAATTACATTGATCTTGGGCCTTGTTTTGGCCTTTGAGAAGTTTCAATGGCTTCCAAGCTCTGTGGGTTTCTGTGCCCTGGCTGGTCATGTAAAGGCTCTTTGTGAGGAATCCAGATTCCATTTGCCATTAACCTGAATACACCCTGCTCACCTCAAGCAAGCACAAGGCTGGGGGAGTCTCAGAAAGGAGCTATTCAGCCGGAGTTGTATGTTTTAGCAGTCTCGGCTGCCAAGCCAACGACAGTATTTGCTTACTTGGGCAGCTCAGTGCCTACAGGCCCTGTTTGTGTAAGAGGGGTGGCAGGGAGAAAATTCAGCTCAATGTTTTTCAATTAAAAAGAATTTTTTTTTGTTTAAAGAAGAAAACTACCTTGAAACTGAGGTCTTTTCAACCTTATTTGTTTTCTGTGTGGATGGTGATTTAAATAGACCATTTCTCCTCAGTTAAGCCTTCTGATGGATGTAGAAGTGGATCTCAGGAGCATCATGTCTGCATCCCTGGCCATGGGAACAGCTTTGCGGTAGTCAGTGGTGTGTAAAAAGCAACATCTTGCAAGGCCAAGAGAAGTGACAGGGCATCTTGGAGAGACAGTTCTTGGCTTTCGTACATAAAGCTTTCAAGCAAAACAGAGATTGACTACCGAGTGAGGAGGCCAACAAGCAGCCCACATTGGTTTTCCAAACTTGGGCCCTGTGGACATGCATTCGTTGGGATTAAAGTTGACTTGATGCTTCAAGGAACTTCAAAAAACGTATTAACTGTAGGTGCTCAGGTAGGAGATATGGGCGCTCCTGCCCTATCAGCCACATAAACCTGGATTACCAGGTGGCCTTGATGATGGGGGCTGAGTTGTGGGGTTGGTCCCTGAGTTGAGGGAAGTTTCCTTCTGTTTTATCTCCAAAACTGTTCACAAACTTCCAAATAAAGATCATTCTGCAGAAGGGTGGAATATAAGGGTGATCTGGTCTCCTTTCCTGCTCTTGTCCCTTATTCCTACTGTCTCCCTGGCCTGGAGTTCATGAGTTAATCCAGTTTCCTTCCAAAAATGCCCCCTCTGCTTGAGCTCCTATGAATTGAGTTCTGCTACTTGCCACCGAGAGAACCTTAAGTAACAGCCTTCCACGGCCTGGCCCCTGCCTGAGTCTCCAGCTTTGCTTCCTGGTGCCCTGGCCTTGGCTTTCATGCTGTCAGTCTTGCAAGGTGCCATGCTACTTCACGCCTCCTAGCCTTTGCTTCCACCACCCCTCTACTGAGACGCCTTTTCCATTTTTCCTCGCCTGAATGAACTGGGATCTTTCAAGAAAACCCAGCTCAGGAAGCCTTCACAAGCTTGCCTGTCACCTGTCACATTGGTGAGCTGCTCTCCGCGTTCCCATCTCTCAAGCTAGTCTGTAAGCTCAGGCAGGGATCAGGCCTCATTCATCTTTGTATCGCAGTGCTTGGCACACAGTAGGCACTTACTAATTTTGGTTAAACAAAGCCCAGCAAAGGAACAGCCAACAAGGATTTCCATTTCTGCAGGAGAAAATGAGAGCAGGAGAGAAACAGAGTGGAAAGAGGGTTCTGACCTTAGAAAGACGGTGATTGTAACATACTCTACGAAACCTGAGGAGGACAGCGGAGGGAGTGCATTGTGAATGGGACCTAAGTTCCCTTCTCCTCCAGCCACCACAGCCTGCTTCTCTCTTCTTATTTTATCTTTGCCTCTCATACTACTGTTGCCATTGCACTGGGGGTTGTCCACTATCAGGTGACCTAAATTCAAAGTTTCCATTGTCTGGATTCCAAGTCCTTGATAATGTGTGTGGCTTGTATCCTTTAGTGAGAAGGGACCAAAGAAGTCTCTGGAGAATAAATAGGTCAAAATCCTGTAGCCAGAGAGCTTAATCTGTCTGAGCAAGTCAGAGAAGGGTCCACAGAGGCAGTACCATTTGCACTGAGACTTGGAGAATGAGTAGGAGTGTATCAAGATGACAGGAGAGCCTGCTGTGTACCGGAAACTACAGGGACTGTGGACTAGAGATTAAAATCACCCTTAAGTGAGACATGGTGTCTGTGCAGGAAATCAGGGCAAATCATGGGGAGAGTGGAGTTTACCCTGGACATTTCACAGTCTCTGTTCACTTTGTACATTTAACGTACCCTCAGGATGTATATTTTAAGTTGTCAAACTTTCTAGAGAACTCCCTGGGCAGCCCCTTTGGTTATTTTCCGTGCCACCCCTTTAAGAAGCAAAGTGGGTGAGAGTACAGACCCTGGAGAGAGATTGCCTATGCGAACTTTTCAGATCTTCCTTGTGCCAACTCTATGACCTCGAGCAAGTTCCTTGACCTCTCCAGGCCTCACATGTATGATCTATAAGATGTGAATAAGAAGAGTTTCTCAGCAAATCATAGGGGTGAGTTAGCACGTGTGAAGCCTTAGAACAGTGCCTAACCTGTGGCAAACACTTACTTCATAACTACAATTTTATTTCTTATGAGGTCGTTTGCAGTTGCCCTTCATGCATTTGGTGTATAAGCCCATGACGATGATATGGCTTTAATTCTTCCTTGTGGTTTCCTGCCGGGCTATGAATTCCTCAAAGGCATTGGTTGAATAAATACCTTTTTCCAAAGCAATTGATTTCGTGCTTTCAGTTTTTATATTTATATTCTGTAATCTAAGGGGAGCTCTTCTCTTAGTATTTTGACTAGAAAACAACATTGTTCTTTGGAAATTCTTCCTTGAGGCTGAAACATCCTTGGACATAGGAAAATTTCTGTAAACCCATGCAGGCCCCTGAGGCAGCTGCCGGGAAAGTTATCTTATGAAGGTGCTGTCCTGTTCAAAAGGATTAAAAAGCCCAAGAAAACAAGAAATATCTGGACCTTGTCATTTTGGCCAGAAATTTTTAGCAGAGCCTTATCGCAAAACTTTGAGACTTGCAGGCATGGTGGCACACACCTACCTGTAATCCCAGTGACTTGGGAGGCTGAGGCAGGAGGATCAACAAGTTCCAGGACAGCTTTGGCAACTAAGTGATTTAAACTTTGGAAACTAAGTGATTTAAAAATAAAAAGGGCAAGGGATGTGACTCAGTAGTAAAAGATCCCTGGGTTCAGTCTCCAATACCCCAAGCAAACATTGAGCCTTAGTAAAAAACAAACAAACAACAAAAAAAACTTTTTTTCCAAAGACCCTAATTCCTGAAAAAAATCAAGTCTAGTGGAGTTTTAGACATCACATATACCCAGACACTGGGTGAGCCCTTTTTAGGATTCTTTTGAATGTCTCCCCATTGTACATGTATCTCACATCTTGACAGGTATGTTCTTGGCAGAACATGGAAGTAAAAAGGAAAGTTGAACCAGATTTCTCCCAGCTTATTGTAATGCAAAAACATCAATAATAACATCTAGCTCTCAGCCCTCTGTGGTGTCACATGCCTATAATACCAGCAGCTCTGGAGGCTGAGGCAGGAGGATCTTGAGTTCAAAGCCAGCCTCAGCAAAAGTGAGGCACTGAGCAACTCAGTGAGACCCTGTCTGTAAATAAAATACAAAATAGGACTGGGGATGTGGCTCAGTGGTTGAATGCCCCTGGGTTTAATCTCTGGTACAAAAAAAAAATTTAAAAATTTAGCTATCATTGAAAAATCCAGGACAACTGCTAAACTAGATGGATCCCTTAGGACAACAGGCATGGAAACTTGTAGGAAATGACTGTAACACTGATCCCTCAGAGGTAGTGCAGTGGTTCTCAACCCTAGCAACCTTTAAGAGTCACTGGGGAGCTCTTAAAATATGCCAATACTTGGATTCCAGTTCTTCCCAGAGACTCGGATTTCACTGGTATTAAGATGGAACCTGAGAATCGGGATTCAGGTAGCACCACTTTCAAGCAAGATCTACTTGTTCCTCAAGGGACAGTGTTCCAAAAGCAGTGCGATGCAGGCATTCAGACAACAGGAACAGCAGGGTCCCTGCCACATTCTCCAGTGGGTATGTTGTTACTTTGGGCTGGAAGAGTGGAGGGTGGCCCCCACCACAGACCTCGCACCCCATGACACGTGACACAGTGAGAAAGAACGCATGTGATCCTTTTAAACATTTAATTAAGCAACTCCTACGCTGTCATGACAAAATGAAACTTGTTGAGGGTTACAGAGTTCTATGAGAAATAAAAATAAAAAATTCTCACAAAAGCTCCATTTAAGCCTGTCAATAAGTGCTGCACTCTCTTCTGAACATGGATTTTGAAAACAACTGTCAAAATGTAAATCCTCAGCACCCTAAAAATGACATATTATTTTGATTCAATCTGTAAGTCGATGATCATATTTCCAGTGCCAAGTTTTGACATATGAGAACTGCAATGGCAAAGAACAGAAATGCATCTTGTTTGCCCAAGCCCTCCCCAAGACTCGCCCACCCTGTGGGTGCCCCAGAAAGCACAGGGATGGTCCAAAGAGCCAGTCAGTTGGGCAGCATTTGCTATGCTTTGCTGCTCTGAATTCAGTTCCGCGGCTGTGCATTGAACTCTGTACAAATGTTCTGGATGATCCTGGGGACGGATTTGTACAGGTTGTCAAACTCATCCACAAAGAAGGAGTGGTCTCTGGCAGGGTGAGTGGCAATGACCTCCAGCTCGTCCTGTGCAGCCCATGCAACCCCTATTGCATAGGTGATCACTCCTGTGGGGACAAAGATCAGGTGAAACAAAAGCCCCTAAGAAAAAAGTGTTGCTAGTGAATCTTTGCTTTTCTGCTGCCCTGTCAGCACAACCCAACCCCAAATCAGAAATGTGCCAAGCAAAAGAAAAAAAACTCCCATGGAACTCTAGGTTCTAGAATTAAGCATAGGTATGGCCATTCATTCATTCATTCATTCAAGAAATACTTTTGAACATCCACTTCAGAGAGGAGGTAACAATCTTTAGTGGGGAAAGTGGGGAGACTGCCTGCTATGATAGTTCTTGATTCGGTTGGGGGCAGCTGGATATCAGGTACTTGACCTTACTCTACAAAATCCTATTCCTATACCACCTTCAGGTTAACCAGGGTGGATGCACAGGATGGCCAGGAAACAGAGGGCAGAAGCTGGGGTGGTCTTCCTGCCCAGGCACCTGCCCTGCAGCCCCCTTTCTGCCAGTGGCCCGTCTCATCTTCTAGGTGCCCCGTCCTGCTTATTAGGAGCTATCAATGCTTCACATCGCTCTGGTCTAATATGCTTTCAGTTGTCCATCATGTTGCATATAAGCTGCCAGTCCCTTTTCTCTCCTCTCCAGCTTCTTTTCTCTGAATATTGTCTCGATTAGGGGAAGCCAGCCTTGGGTTTTAAAATGCTGGCCAAGTGGCCATGGGAACTGAGCTTAGACTGAGCAAGCCCATGCTTCTGCTCAAAGAAAGAAAGAAAGAATATCCCCCGATAAAGACTACAGAGCAGTATGCAACTTTTCGATCCTTGAGACCACTCTTGCACAGAACCTTCTACTGTCAATTCTGACAGATGGTCGTTAACTCTGGACTTGGATGATCCTAGGAACACAATGCTCATTGCATTTTTAGATGAATCATAGTGTTTGGCTGAACAGGAACCCGCCTCCATGTAATTTGTATCTATTGGTCCCAGTTCTTTAAAGCTTCCCAGAATATGATCCCCTGAGAGCTCCCATTCCAACAGTCTTCTCATTCCCTCACTTCCTGGGTGAGGCCCAAAGAAGGTACCTAGAGAAATAAGTGAGGGTGGGACTGAACGTGAGCTTGGACAGATGTGCTAGAAAAAGCCCTGGGCTGATGAGCCAAGAGCTGGCCCATCTGCCACTCACTCTGGGATTTGGAACAGGTAGCTTATGACCCTTGAACCGACTCTGCTGACGTGAGACCAAGGGAATTTGTGACCACTGGCACAAAGAACATCACCATCTCACCATTGTGAAGGTGCTCCAGACTCTGCAAAAGGCAAGTCCCTGAGAAGACTTTGCCTGAATGCATTGTCTAGATACTTTGGTTTCTGGAAGCCAGCACCACCCGTTCACTAAGAATTGTCTTAGGAAGGATTTAAAGCAGCTCTCAAGAATACAAAAAAATCCTGAAAAAATAACCCATATTAAAAGTATGCACAGAAAAGGGAAAAGTAATTGACCACTGCATTGAGTGTTGTACCCTAGCACTTAGAGGTCTCCAGTTCCACTGACTACTCGATTCAGTTTTATCATTATTATTGTTACTATTTTTCTTTTTTTTTTAAGTTGTAGATGGCTACAATACTTTATATTTATTTATTTTTATGTGGTGCTAAGGATCAAACCCAATGCCTCACACTTGTTAGGCAAGCACTCTACTACTGAGCTACAACCCCAGCCCATTTATTATTACTATTATTATTATTATCATTTTGGGTTTCTTCAGGCTGTTATATTTTCATGCTATTTTATGGCACTTTTGAGAACAGTTTTATATACATATTTAAAATTAATTCATAAATGTGACTTATTTTCTAAACACTAAAGTACTTTGTTCATTTTGTGTGTTTTTTTAAAATAATTATTTCTTAATTTTAGGCGGACACAATATCTTTACTTCATTTTTTTTTTTTTTATGTAGTGCTGAGGATCGAACCCAGTGCCTCACGCGAGCACACTACCACTTGAGCCACATCCCCAGCTCTCATTATTTGTGTTTTGAGCCTTCTCTCGACAACTTAGAAATTTTTATATGGAAATATCTCTTTTAAATATTCGGAATCAAAATTTCTTTGGGTTTTTTTCCCCCCAAACCCTCAATATCTAATTTACAAACATAGTACGACTTCCTTAAAGAACACTATTAGGCTTTAAAAGGTACTAAAGACAAATTGGTGTCTTCAACACAGCTAGGGATTTGTTTTTCTTTCATAGAAAGTGACAAATAGAATTCCCTTTTAGTGTCTCAAGCCCTGGAGGGAAAAGTCTCAGGATGTAGGAGGTCAAGGAAAGGGTCCCTGTTTTCAAAGACACTGGGGGAGCCTCTGGCTGCCCTTCCTCCTTCCCTCTTTGCTACTCAGACACCTGCAGTATTTGCTCCTCTAATGGCCTTGAACATTTTTGAGAGTCACAGACAAAACCAATGCACAGAAAAGCAGAGCCTTCCTTGCCCTCCAAGGATAGCCTCTCCCAGCCCTAAGAAGCCTCAGCAGTTGGCTGAACCAGGTTCCCCCTACCCTTCTGATGGGCGGCCATGGCTGGTATCCGCACGTCGTCGTAGGACCTGCCGTCGGTGATGAGGATCATCAGCTTCCTCTTGTTGGGCTTGGACTTCTTGAAGAGCTGCTCCAGGGCATAGTGGATGGCAGCGCCGGTGCTGGTGCCACCACTCCAGTATCCCACCCTCTTGATGGCGTTGAGGATGTCGGGCTTGGTGCTGTACTTGTCAAACCCAAACTCCAGCCGCTGCTCATAGGTGTACTGCACGGCCCCGATGCGTGTATCTGTGTCTGAAATCTCAAACTCCTTGCTGATGTTGGCCACAAACTGCAGGACCGTGCGGAAGTTGCCTGTCCCCACGCTGCTGGAGCCGTCAATGACAAAGCCAATGTCGGCTGAGTTTAAGCAGGTCTTGCTGCAGGCCAGGCGGTCGGTGTCACAGACCCGCTTTACCAGGGGCTGCATGGTCTTGGAGAGGCCCAACCAGCTCTGCACGTTGAACGAGTAGAAGCCATTGGTTCTGCACACAGCCTGGAGGACAGAGGGGAGGGACACTCACCAGGTCAGGGGTCAAGTCCCCCAACCTGACACCCTTACCTTGGGCCTCCAGTTGGGTGAAGAAGCAAACAGACTCCTGTTTGCTGTGCTCGTCCTTGTTGATGGCTCTCTCCCTTTCTGTTCCCCTGTCTGGGCACTTGCTGAGGCAAAGACCTCTCCAGTAATCTCTGAACTCACTCCTGTCTCTGTGGCTGCCAGTGCCTCAGTGGGAAGACCTTGTGCTAGGTGAATGCACAGGGAGATGTAAGTCACTGATTTCTGCTTCAGATTTCTGCCTCTTGAGCTCAATTCATTTGTACTGGCAGCCAGCCATGACTGGCATTGGTGGGCACCAACGCATGAGAGAATTAAAGACAGCTTTTGTTCTCTTGGGGAAAACAGAGCACACGTAAGAAGTGACTGAGGAATGTTTCCAGAGCAACCTGCACCCACTGGGAAGGGGCCCCAGAGTTGTTGAGTAGCCACATGGATCAGGGTCGCTCTAGGTGCTCTTGGAGAGATTCTCTCATTCAGTCCTCACCTCACCCTACACGGGGAATGATGACACCCCATTGTTAGAGAACAAACTGAGGTTCCACTACAAGGGACATCCCTGAGTTCCCCAAACTAGACTGCCCAAGCTCTGCCCTCCAGACAACCTTGCCTCTAGGCAAACGAATATTTATTTACTTGTGCCCAAGCTTGTTCCAGAAAAAATTCAAGTCAGCTACAAATAAACATTGAGCAAACTCGTTGGTGTGTTCCTGGAAGTGACTGGGCTAGTGTTCCTAAGGTGGGGCATTTCTTCCTGTCCCTTCCTTTGTGGGTCACAGAGCATGTCTGATTTCATGACTATGGATGAATCTGTACAATTAAAAAATTATTTTGAAACAAGTAATGACTTAATCCTTCCCAGGAAATACATCTTTTTCTTGATTTGTAAAAACCTAAATCAGGTTGCAAAACTTTCCATGGACGAGGCGGCACAAGAGGCTGAGTGCTGGTAGGAAGCTGATCCTATGGAGGAAGAGGATCCCCATCAGACAGCCTGTGGGAGATTCCAGCAGCAGAGAGTGGTGGTGCTGGCCAGGGACAGGTGGCCATTGGCTGGAGCACAGGGCCTGTGTGGTGTCACAGCAGCAAGGCCAGGAAGTGGGGTTGGGACCATGCTTTAGAAGGCTTCAAGAACAATGAGGGACAGTGAAGGATTTGGAGCAAAAGCCCCATAGTTGGAAGAACTCTTTATAAGCATGAGTTGGCCTTCACTGTGAAATCTCTACAAGGGAGACCCAGGAGAAAGACAGGCAAGATGTTAAATACTGACTTGAAGTGGGGAGATGTCACTGGCAAGAGAAAGAACAGAGAGATGAGGGATGCAATTTGGGAGCTGATGAGGAATTCTGGGATGGACGGGGCTGTTCATGCAAAGTCCTGAGAAGGAGACAGTTTGGGTGGGAAAAATGATGATGAACTTGGCTTGCTGCATGTAGGACTTCAGGTTCTGACAGGGCTTCTGAAAAGAGAAAGGTCACCAGGTGTGATGGCACATGCCTATAATCACAATGACTTGGGAGGCTGAGGCAGGAGCAACAGCAAGAGACTGTCTAAAAATAAAAAGGGCTGGGATGTAGCTCAGTAGTAGAGCACCCCAGGGCTCAATCCTTAGTATGGGGGTGCCGGCAGAGTCTTTCATCTGGACAGAGAAGATTCAAGAGATGAGGACTGAAGCTGTGGCCCTGGGGAGACTGGAGGGAGAGAATCTTGTGAGAGAAGATGGAGGAACAGGGTCTAAGTCCTGAAAAGGTCCATGTTCAGGGTACCTAATGGAAAAAAAAGAAAAGAGCAAGTTAAATAACAGCTGCACAGGGCCAGGAAGTCAAGGAAGAGAATTTCATGGAGCAAGAAGAAGTCAGCAGCCTGCTATGCTGCAGGAGGTCTGGCCCTATTAGCTCCAAAAACATATAATAATAAAGTTGGAGGAGCATCAAGGACAAGATTTTGCCAGGCGTGGTGGCACAGGCCTGAGATCCCAGCAACTCTGGAGACTGAGGCAGGGATCCCAAGTTCAAGGTCAGCTTCTGCAACTTAGCAAGATCCTGTCTCAAATAAAAATAAGTAAATAAATAAATGAAAAGATCTTTTTATTTTCGTACCCCAGTACGAAAAAATAAAATAAAAAAAAATCAAAGACAAGCTGTCCAAGCTGGCTGGCTCTGTTCCTCCCTCCCTCCTTCCTTTCTTCTCTCCTTCTCTGTCCTTCAGTTGAATCTTTGCCTTTGAAGGAAGGTTTATGTAGACAGCCACGGGAAAACACCGAAGGTGGTGTAGTAGACTGGGAACGGGAGGCCTACTATCCCACGTGTCCTGCCTCATCTCTGGCCAGACATTTCCGCAGAACCCAGAAGTAGCATTGGAAACATGACCTGCCTGAGATGCCGCAACACCTCCCTTCTCTTGTTTATCAGATGGATTAATTTGTAGCATGTTTGTGTGAAAGTACATGTGTGTGTGTGTGTGTGTGTGTGTGTGTGTGTATACAAGCTCATGTGTTTGTATGAAGCTGTCTGGTCGAGGTCCCTGATGCTGTGGGAGGAGCAAGGAGGAGCCTCCACATGAGACCTCTGGGACACTGCTCCTGCCTTCTGTTCCCAAGCTGCTGGCCTTGGGGTGGGTGTGGGACTTTTCTTTGAGAGGGTAATTTGAGGTTTCCTCATTGGAGACACTACTACCTAGATGTGAGCTTCACACACATTTGAAAGCCCAAGAAAACAGTCTTCCTGGAATTTCAGCTTGTCAGAGTACAGGGGAGCTTGACTGTGGGTGAGTCTCTGGCAAATTACAAACCTTGTTGGCAAAGTTGGGCTCCATCACATACTGCTTCTCATTTTCCGCGGCAGCTTCCACAGTGATGAAGAAAATGTTGATTCCGGATTCTCTTGCAAGCCTTGAAGCCTCCTCCACTTTGTCTGTGGGCCAACCATCCACCATCACTACAGCCACATTGGGAGCACCACCTCTGTTTCCATTGGCTTTGGAAAAGAAGGTCTTGGTCACAAAGGAGATGGCCCGGCCTGGAAGAAAAAGAGACTCATGCTTGAAGGGATCATGCCAGTGATAAATTCAGGAACAGATCACAACAGCACAAAGAGGTCCAGAAAAGTACACTCATTCCCTCCCAGTTTGACTGTTCTATTTTTTGAACCACTTTACTTTCAGGTGTACAATTCAGCGGCATTTGTGGGTGTACAGTTTAGTGGCACTGGGGCACATTCACAATGCCATGCAGTCGTCACATCGTTCCCTTAGTTTCATTTTAAGCCTTTAATTTCTAATTGCTTCCTGCTTTGAAAAAAGTTATAGGGACCAGCAAGTAGCAGGGAAAGACTTTCATAAAAATAAAGGGCCTCTTATCTGCCTGGGTACTAGACTCACTCTAAGTCTCTAAGCTGCCCCACGTTGTGTCCTAGAGCACAGGATTGGAGGAGTTGAACTGGAGTGACAGTAGCTTGCTCTGGGCTTCCTAAAGCCTGACAAGCCCAGTGTTCCAGGAGCTGCTGGGCCTGCAGGGCTGTATTCTGTGGTCAGCGGCCTTTCCTCCGGTTCCAAGCCAGGGGCCCAAGTCTGGCTGTCCAGGGAAGAGCTATACCCACCAGGAACTGAGAGACTGTGTTCTAGCCCTGGCTGTGCCAACACTGGCTGTGTGGCCCTGGGGGGTCCCTCATGGTCTCTGGGTCTAGACTTCCAGGCCAGTGATCTGCTTCAGCTGAGTGGACCAATCATGGGGCTTTGTGAAACCTCGAGATGCCTTTCTCCCATGTGCAGGGTCTCAGAACATTTTCAGAGTCAACTAAATGACAAACTATCCTACTTTTCCAGCAATTTCCCAGTCTCAGTGCTAAAAGCCCAGGTTCCCCTGGGCAAATTGGGATGACAAGGCTCCCTTGCTGGGTTGTGTGGAACCAGTGTGTATGTGTATGTGTGTGTGAGAGAGATGTGTGTGTATACCCATGCATCCTCTGAAATTATACACAGGATCTTGTGTATGAGTACTATCTGGGTAGCAAGGACATACGTATTCTTTTTGGAGATTCTCAAATGAGTCCCTGATAACAGCTAACAACCACCTTCTTTAGGTGAATATTATTACACTCAATGCTTCTCTGGTTTGGGCAGTATAATATTACCTGTCAAATGAAAGCATCAAATGGTTACATACAAAGTCCTGGAGAAGTGTCTTAGCGAACCCATGTGAACTATCTGCACAGAACCTGGTTGCTAAGGGAAAACTTTGGCTGCTGAAAACTGCTTCCATGGCCAAGGGATAATTTCCATCAAGTCCCAAAGCACCCAGAAGTCCTTTCTGGCTTAATATTAGGTACCATAAGGAAGTCAAAAGATCACTTTGACCCCACCTAATCTTTTTTTTTTTAAATTTTATTTTATTTTATTTATTATTAGTTGTTCAAAACATTATATAGCTCTTGACATATCATATTTCATACATTTGATTCAAGTGGGTTATGAACTCCCATTTTTACCCCGTATATAGATTGCAGAATCACATCGGTTACACATCCACATTTTTACATAATGCCCTATTAGTAACTGTTGTATTCTGCTACCTTTCCTATCCTCTACTATCCCCCCTCCCCTCCCCTCCCCTCCCATCTTCTCTCTCTACCCCATCTACTGTAATTCATTTCTCTCCTTGTTTATTTTCCCATTCCCCTCACAACCTCTTTTTTTTTTTTTAGAGAAGAATTAAGAGACAGAGCTAAGAGCTAGGAAATAGTTTTATTTTATTTTATTTTTTTTAAGAGTGAGAGAGGAGAGAGAGAGAGAATTTTTTTAATATTTATTTTTTAGTTCTCAGCAGACACAACATCTTTGTTGGTATGTGATGCTGAGGATCGAACCCGGGCCACACGCACGCCAGGTGAGCGCGCTACCGCTTGAGCCACATCCCCAGCCCCCCCTCACAACCTCTTATATGTGATTTTGTATAACAATGAGGGTCTCCCTTCATTTCCATGCAATTTCCCTTTTCTCTCCCTTTCCCTCCCATCTCACGTCTCTGTTTAATGTTAATCTTTTCTTCCTGCTCTTCCTCCCTGCTCTGTTCATAGTTGCTCTCATTATATCAAAGAAGACATTTGGTATTTGTTTTTTAGGGATTGGCTAGCTTCACTAAGCATTATCTGCTCTAGTGCCATCCATTTCCCTGCAAATTCTATGATTTTGTCATTTTTTATTGCTGCATAGTACTCCATTGTGTATAGATGCCACATTTTTTTTATCCATTCATCTATTGAAGGGCATCTGGGTTGGTTCCACAGTCTAGCTATTGTGAATTGTGCTGCTATGAACATCGATGTGGCAGTATCCCTGTAGCATGCTCTTTTAAGGTCTTCAGGGAATAGTCCGAGAAGGGCAATAGCAGGGTCAAATGGTGGTTCCATTCCCAGCTTTCCCAGGAATCTCCAAACTGCTTTCCAAATTGGCCGCACCAATTTGCAGTCCCACCAGCAATGTACAAGTGTACCCTTTTCTCCACATCCTCGCCAGCACTTGTTGTTGTTTGACTTCATAGTGGCTGCCAATCTTACTGGAGTGAGATGGTATCTTAGGGTGGTTTTGATTTGCATTTCTCTGACTGCTAGAGATGGAGAGCATTTTTTCATGTACTTGTTGATTGATTGTATATCCTCCTCTGAGAAGTGTCTGTTCAGGTCCTTGGCCCATTTGTTGATTGGGTTATTTGTTATCTTATTGTCTAATTTTTTGAGTTCTTTGTATACTCTGGATATCAGGGCTCTATCTGAAGTGTGAGGAGTAAAAATTTGTTCCCAGAATATAGGCTCCCTATTTACCTCACTTATTGTTTCTCTTGCTGAGAAAAAACTTTTTAGTTTAAGTAAGTCCCATTTGTTGATTCTTGTTATTAACTCTTGTGCTATGGGTGTCCTATTAAGGAATTTGGAGCCCGACCCCACAATATGTAGATTGGAGCCAACTTTTTCTTCTATCAGACGCAGAGTCTCTGATTTGATATCAAGCTCCTTGATCCATTTTGAGTTAACTTTTGTGCATGGCAAGAGAAAGGGATTCAGTTTCATTTTGTTGCATATGGATTTCCAGTTTTCCCAACACCATTTGTTGAAGATGCTATCCTTCCTCCATTGCATGCTTTTAGCCCCTTTATCAAATATAAGATTGTTGTAACTTTGTGGATTAGTCTCTGTGTCCTCTATTCTATACCATTGGTCCACCCGCCTGTTTTGGTACCAGTACCATGCTGTTTTTGTCACTATTGCTCTGTAATATAGTTTGAAATCTGGTATCGCTATACTGCCTGATTCACACTTCCTGCTTAGAATTGCTTTTGCTATTCTGGGTCTTTTATTTTTCCATATGAATTTCATGATTGCTTTATCTATTTCTACAAGAAATGCCGTTGGGATTTTGATTGGCATTGCATTAAACCCATAGAGAACTTTTGGTAATATCGCCATTTTGATAATGTTAGTTCTGCCTATCCATGAACAGGGTATATTTTTCCATCTTCTAAGATCTTCTTCTACTTCTCTCTTTAGGGATCTGTAGTTTTCATTGTATAAATCTTTCACCTCTTTTGTTAGGTTGATTCCCAAGTATTTTATTTTTTTTGAGGATATTGTGAATGGAGTGTTTTTCCTCATTTCCGTTTCAGAAGTTTTGTCGCTGATATACAGAAATGCCTTTGATTTATGCGTGTTGATTTTATATCCTGCCACGTTGCTGAATTCATTTATTAGTTCTAGTAGTTTCTTTGTAGACCCTTTTGGGTCTTCTAGGTATAGAATCATGTCACCTGCAAATAGTGATAATTTAAGTTCTTCTTTTCCTATTTTTATGCCTTTAATTTCTTTCGTCTGTCTAATTGCTCTGGCCAGTGTTTCGAGAACTATATTGAATAGAAGTGGTGATAGAGGGCATCCCTGTCTTGTTCCAGATTTTAGAGGGAATGCCTTTAACTTTTGTCCATTCAGAATGATGCTAGCCTGAGGCTTAGCATAGATAGCTTTTACAATGTCAAGGTAAGTTCCTGTTATCCCTAGTTTTTCTAATGTTTTGAACATAAAGGATGCTGTACTTTGTCGAATGCTTTCTCTGTGTCTATCGAGATGATCATATGGTTCTTATCTTTAAGTCTATTGATGTGGTGAATAACATTTATTGATTTCCGTATATTGAACCATCCTTGCACCCCAGGGATGAATCCTACTTGATCATGGTGCACAATTTTTTTGATGTGTTTTTGTATTCGATTCGCCAGAATTTTATTGAGGATTTTTGCATCTGGGTTTATTAGAGATATTGGTCTGTAGTTTTCTTTCTTTGAGGTGTCTTTGTCTGGTTTCGGAATCAGGGTGATGTTGGCCTCATAGAATGAATTTGGAAGAGCTCCCTCTTTTTCTATTTCCTGAAATAACTTGAAAAGTATTGGTATTAATTCTTCTTTAAAGGTTTTGTAAAACTCCGCTGTATACCCATCCGGTCCTGGGCTTTTCTTGGTTGGTAGTCTTTTGATGGCTTCTTCAATTTCATCCATTGATATTGGTCTGTTCAAATTGTGTGTATCCTCCTGACTCAGTCTGGGCACATCATATGACTTAAGAAATTTATCGATGTCTTCACTATCTTCTATTTTATTGGAATATAGGTTTTCAAAATAATTTCTAATTGTCTTCTGTATTTCTGTAGCATCTGTTGTGATATTGCCTTTTTCATCCCGTATGTTAGTAATTTGAGTTCTCTCTCTTCTCTTCGTTAGCATGGCTAAAGGTCTGTCGATCTTATTTATTTTTTCGAAGAACCAACTTTTAGTTTTGTTAATTTTTTCAATAGTTTCTTTTGTTTCAATTTCATTGATTTCCGCTCTGATTTTAATTATTTCTTGCCTTCTGCTACATTTGCTGTTGTTTTGCTCTTCCTTTTCTAGGGCTTTGAGATGAAGTGTGAGCTCATTTATTTGTTGGTTTTTTCTTTTTTTGAGGAATGACCACCAGGCGATGAATTTTCCTCTTAAAACTGCTTTCATTGTGTCCCATAGATTCCGATATGTTGTGTCTG
Source organism: Spermophilus citellus (assembly GCF_964194105.1). NCBI lineage: Eukaryota > Metazoa > Chordata > Mammalia > Rodentia > Sciuridae > Spermophilus > Spermophilus citellus. The sequence continues at coordinate 87,250,397 of NC_138193.1, forward strand.
TATTTTCATTTATCTCTAAGAATTTTTTGATTTCCTCCTTTATGTCTTCTGTAACCCATTGATCATTCAGTAACATATTGTTCATTTTCCATGTGATGTAGGATTTTTCCTTCCTTCTTTTATCATTGATTTCCAATTTCATTCCATTATGATCAGATAAAATGCAAGGTATTATCTCCACCCCTTTATATTTACTGAGGGTTGCCCTATGGCATAATATATGGTCTATTTTTGAGAAGGATCCATGTGCTGCTGAGAAAAAAGTATATCCATTTGATGATGGTTGATATATTCTATATATGTCAGTTAAGTCTAGGTTATTGATTGTGGTATTGAGTTCTATAGTTTCTTTATTCAACTTTTGTTTGGAGGATCTGTCCAATGGTGAGAGAGGTGTGTTGAAGTCACCCATAATTATTGTGTTCTGGTCTATTTGATTCTTGAACTTGAGAAGACTTTGTTTTATGAATGTCGCAGCACCATTATTTGGTGCATAAATATTGATAATTGTTATGTCTTGTTGGTGAATGGTTCCTTTTAACAGTATATAATGTCCTTCTTTATCCCTTTTGATTAACTTAGTCTTGAAGTCGATTTTATTCGATATGAGGATGGCCACCCCTGCTTGCTTACGAGGACCGTGTGCATGGTATATTTTTTCCCATCCTTTCACCTTCAGCCTTTGTATGTCTTTTCCAATCAGATGTGTCTCTTGGAGACAGCATATTGTTGGATTTGTTTTTTTAATCCATGATACCAGCCTATGTCGCTTTATTGGAGAGTTTAAGCCATTAACATTCGGAGTTACTATTGATATGTGGTTTGTACTTCCGTCCATGTTTGATTATTTATCCTTTTTTAAAAAAAATTAGTTTGTTTCTCCATGATTATCTTTCCCCTCACCCTCTGTCTTTACCGAGGCACTTCCTACTGATAGTTTTGGTTATTGTTTTTCATTTCTTCCTCATGTAGTGTTTTGCTCAAAATGCTTTGCAATGCTGGTTTTCTGGCTGCAAATTCTTTTAACTTTTGTTTATCATGAAAGATTTTTATCTCGTTGTCATACCTGAAGCTTAATTTTGCTGGATACAGAATTCTTGGTTGGCATCCATTGTCTTTCAGTGTTTGAAATACATTGTTCCATGACCTTCTTGCTTTCAGTGTCTGTGATGAAAAATCCGTTGTTAACCTTATTGGTTTACCCCTGAATGTAATCTGTCTCCTTTCTCTTGTAGCTTTTAATATTTTCTCTTTGTTCTGTATATTGGATATCTTCATAACAATGTGTCTTGGCGTTGGTCTACTGTGATTTTGTGTGCTCGGTGTCCTGTATGCATCTTCAATTTGTATATCTGTTTCTTTTTTTATTTCTGGAAAGTTTTCTGTAATTATTTCATTCAGCAGGTTACTCATTCCCTTGGTTTGAATCTCTGTACCTTCTTCTATCCCGATGACTCGTAAGTTTGGTTTTTTTATGTTATCCCATAACTCTTGGATGTTTTTCTCGTGATTTTTTACCAGCCTTTCTGAGTTGGCTAGACTCTTTTCAAGATGATATATTTTGTCTTCATTATCTGACGTTCTGGCTTCTACTTGCTCCACTCTGTTAGTGATACTCTCATTTGAGTTTTTAATTTGGTTTATCGTTTCCTTCATTTCTAGAATTATTGTTTGATTATTTTTTATAATCTCTATCTCCTGATAAAGATGCTTAACTTCTTCTTTTATCTGTTTATGTAATTCATTCTCAATGTGTTCTTTCGCTGCTTGAATTTGCTGTCTCGTATCCTCTTTAAGGTTCCATTCCATCTGTCTAAGGTGTTCCTTGAGTTCTTTATATGACCATTTTTCTGATGACTCTAGGTCCTCCTGAATATTTAGGCTGTCCTGCATTGTTTGTACTCCTTTTCTTCCTTGCCTTTTGAAGCTGCTCATGTTACTTCTTGTTCTGTTTGACTGATGAGTTACTGTTTACTCCTATAAATTTATTAGATGCTTGGGAGGAAAGGTATTAGAAAGGTAGGGAAGAAGTCACTAAAGAGAATGAGAGTAAGCAGGTAGAATTCAAGGAAGGGGGGATAAGATAATTGAAAAGAAATGAAAAGACAAAAGAAGAAAAAAATAGGAAATAAAAAAAGAAAAAAAATTTTAAAAATGATAAAAAAAAATTAAAATTAAAATTAGAAGAGAAAAAAATTAAAAAAATTGTAAACAAAATTTAAAAAAAACAAGAAAAAAAAATGAAAATGAAAGAAAAACCCAAATCAAAAAAAAAGAGAGAGAAAAGAAAAAAAGAAAAAAAAAACTAATAAATGCAGTCTTAGAGTTTGATTAACTTCTCTTCCAGTAGGTGGTGCTGTGCCCACCAGGCCAAGTTTCTCCTGTCAATACACGGGAACCAATCACTGTGCAGCAGCTCCTCCCAGACTGGGCAAGTCTCCAATCCTGAGTGCCTAGGGCCTCCTCTTGTGTCTAGTCACTTCCCACTTTTCCTCTAGCCAGGCCCCTCTCAAGGGTGCTGCTCACCACAATACTGGCTACATGGCAGGTATGCTGCTCCCGGGAGCCCTATTTTCATGAACGACTGGGCACACTCTTCCAGTTTGCCATTCCCTCAGACCCTAAGTTTGTAGAGCTTGGGGCTGAGAATCCTCAGCGAATTTTACTTGCCCTCCGGTAGCCATGCCCCCGGTAGCTGGTGCAAGAGACCTCAGCTGTCAGCACTGGTGGGAGCGGTAGTTCTGCGCCGCGGGTCCCGAGCTACCTCTGATTCCCTCGGTCTGGCTATCGTGCTCACAGGAGAGCTGGGATGGGCCCTTATGGGAGAGCTGGGAGGGGCCCTTAAGGTTTCCCCGATGTGTGGAGAGGGAAGGCTAGGGAATTACACACCTGTAGCCGCAGGTTTCAATGAAGTTATCTCCTCCGCCGCAGTCTGATGACGTCAGTTCTCTGCCATGCTGGTATCTCTTGCAAATGGCGACAGTTCATTTCCCTTTGCTGGGCGATCAATGCAACGGGTGGGTCCTTACTGTCTCTCCCAAGCCCTGTTTCAAACCTGTGGCCACTACCTATGAAGGCTCGGTAGGCATTTACCTCCATAGGATGAGAAGGGCTGACCAGTTGTTTCAGCCGGATGGATTAGTGCTGAGTCACAGCTGTTTGTCTGCGGGAAGCAGGCGAACGGGAGCTTGAATTCAGCCCATCTGGGCTCAGTGTGTGTTCTGAGAGGCCCAGACTGTTCGCCCCAGATCCACATCAGCTCAGCATTGCCTAGTGATCCTGAGCAAACAGATTTAGGTTGTTTACGACTCCCTATGCCTGCACAGCTGAAGAGGTCAGAGACGTGATCTCTCTGCGCCCGCCGCCATGTTCTAGTGGTCAACCCCACCTAATCTTGAGTCTAGTTGAGCCCACAGTGAACCAGTGCTTGATGCACATTTCATCCACCTTGCAGTGGATTTTTATTGTTGTTGTTGTTGATTTCTTTTCTTTTCTTTTCTTTTCTTTTCTTTCTTTCTTTCTTTCTTTCTTTCTTTCTTTCTTTCTTTCTTTCTTTCTTTCCTTCTCCTTCTCCTTCTCCTTCTCCTTCTCCTTCTTCTTTGTACTAGGGATTGAACTCAGGGGCCCTTAACCACTGAGTCATATCCTGAGCCATTTATTTAAAAAAATATTTTATTTAGAGACAGGTTCTCACCGAATTGCTTAGGGCTTTGTTAAATTGCTGAGGCTGGCTTTGAACTTGCAATCCTCCTGCCTCAGCCTCCAGAGCTGCTGGATTACAGGCGTGCTCCACTGTGCGGGGCTTGTAGTGGGTCTTGAAACCAGATGCTGGATGTCTGAAAACTACATTGTCCATACTCTCTTGCATCTAGATTTTCATCTCTGTTTTACTTTCACAAATTGATGCATTTACATGAGATTTAGAAGATGACAGCAGGCAGGGGCTGTACTTTCCTTTCAGCAGTTTCTGCTGATCAGAATCTGTAGAGTTTTTGACTTCTCTTGGAGCACCATTGACAGACATGTTTGTGTTGGTTGCTAGCTTCGATAGTGTTAGGAGAGAGGGTGCAGGATAGCCCTTCTGTGGGTAAGAATGGGTCAGGGAGGACTTGGTTCTGGAGTTGGCAGCTGTAGAAGAAGGTTTCTAATCGTGGGCTTCCTGCTGAAGCAGGTTCCTGAAGAGGCTGTGGTGGCCGAATTCAGAAAGTTGTTTCTAGATCTTGGAAGAGGTAGCACCTCCTTTGGAAGCCCCATTTCCAAAAGAAGCTTCCAAAGTCTGCTTCTTCAGTCCTTTCTATAATTCTCATAATGTTTCATGCTCTGAAATAAATCACTTTATACCTGAACCAGCTGGTTGGATTCTGTCCTCTGAACCCAAACCCTGAACCAGAGGCAGAGTTCAAACCTGTCCTACACTGAAAAAGGTATACTGATTAGGTTCAAACACCTTTCTGATCTCCTCAGGGAAGTTAGTTGTCTTCTGAAGTTTTTCTCCAGTAAAATTTTGCTAATGGGAGGATTAAGTGGAGAACAAGTCAGAAATCAACTTTATCATGTTTGTAATGAAGATGCTTTGGAATTTGGGGGATGGAGAGCAGCAGCTTGGTCAGTGTTTATTTAACATTGTTCAAAAGTGACAGGCTCTGCATTTGCTTCTTTCTTATGTTTGGTGGCTACAAAATGTTCTCTGAGGGTTGGGGGAAGGAAATAATTAATCAGATTTATTGTAACTCCCTCAAGGATAAGATAGTTCTACACCCTGCACGTAGATTCTCCATGCCAAGCAAATGCGGCCCACATCTCCAGTCCTTTGGATTTTGATGGTATGAACAGGTTCCCTGAGAAGCATATAATCATCCCCCCTTGTGTCCCCCAAAGTCAAGCTACCATTTATACATTAATAACACATTGGCATGGGTTCTTTGACAGCCTGAGCATGGTTAGTGGGAAAATGTGAAACTGTTGTTTCCTAATGCCCCGTCACCTCTGGGTGAAATGATAAAATAGAGTTTCTGAACCTGCTCTAATGAAGATTAGATCTTGAACTTCTGGTTCCCCCTCCAAAGGCTCAAACATCACAAAAGATTCATCTTGAAACAGAGGTCAAGACTCTGTTTGCAAAGTCATTGCTGCAACAGTAGCTGATTGGAACAAGACTCACAAGGAGCACTGAGCTACTTCCTGATGGAATTGGTGGTGGAATTTAATGTTCAATCTTGGCAACTTGGAGGCCAACCAGGAAATAGTCACAACAGCAGTCCTGCTTGTCCTGAAGAATGTTGGCATCCCGAGGAACCAAGCAAGCTGGAACTAGATGACACATATGTTTTGACAATTCTTGCCACCTGAACTCATTATAATGCTTTAGAAAAGATACAGATGTTACATTGAGTCATTTCTTGATGGATTCTTTTTTTTTTTTCCTCCTTCAATATAGAATGTTAGAAGACAACCACGTAGAAAGAGAACCATGGTAACAAGATAGAATTATCTGAAGCGGGGTCACATACCTACATTAGAAAGCCCTCCTCTCTGGGTAATTTTCTCAATAGCTGTCTTCAGGTCTCGAGAATTCATGTGAGTTTTGAGGTTAAACTGGGTAGCAGGGTTGTCACTGAAGAGGTAGAACAAAAAAATAAAAATTAGCTCAAAAGTTATTACTGTCAAGAAAGGTAGAAATAACAGTGAATTCTTTTACATACAAAGAGAAGCTGCTTCAAAGCCTTAAACTGTGGTTCATAAAATGTTCCACTGTGGGCAGAGTGATGGGAAGACAGGAGACGGGGATCCTTCACAGGGCATGGAGAGAGACAGGCTATTTCAGAACTGTGACCCACTGTATGGTGTGCAATCCGTGTAGTCAGACGGAGGTTGGTTTACTGCTTTGCTACCACCACCTTGGGATTCTTAACAATTTTGGAAAGGAGACCTGCATATTATGAGGCTATTTTGGGCTATAGGTTACTAAGTCCTCAAGTGGGGGCATGGAGACTTTTTTTTTTGTTTTGTTTTTTACTTTGATGGTGCTGGGGATTGAACTCAGGGCCTCCTGCATGCTAGGCAAGAGCTTTACCACTGAGCTACACTCCCAACCCTGGAGGAGACTTTCAAAGTATCTTTTCCAAGATCCCCAGAAGTAGATCAATGAGAAGTTGCTTTGGGCAGCAGCTTCAAATGGGAACCCCAAGGTGGCTGACAGTGGATCCCTATTGAGTTCTTGGGGATCCAGATAGACAATGCAGTCACCAGGGAACCAATCACCAGGATCTAAGAGAGAGGAGACATTCTCTGCTTCTTTCCCACCCTTCCTTCTTCCCTCTTTTCTAATCTTCTTTTTTTTTTTTTTAAAGAGAGAGTGAGAGAGGAGAGAGAGTGAGAGAGAGAATTTTTAATATTTATTATTTTTTTAGTTCTCGGCGGACACAACATCTTTGTTGGTATGTGGTGCTGAGGATCGAACCCGGGCCGCACGCATGCCAGGCGAGCACGCTACCGCTTGAGCCACATCCCCAGCCCTCTAATCTTCTTAGGTATCTCAAGGTGATCTGAGTTATTTCCATAAGCTGTGCTAATCCAAATGGCAGGTGATGTAAAGCTGGGGTGGGGAGATAGGAAGCCACTTTCAGGGAAGACAGGAAATTTAAAACAAGTTCAACCAAGGTAGGGCCTTGGGGCAACTCCCCACCAGATGAAAACTAAGTCCCGTGGTGAGGATTAAATGAAAACAAGTAAAAACAGCAAGCAATCAGGAAATGGGGAATTTTGGACCTCTGAACTGAGCATCAAGTGTCCTTATCTGAGGATGAAGTCATACACTTACACTCTTATAAAGCAATCCAGTGATGGCTGGAGGCTCAAACCTTTCTCTTTTTTAATATTTATTTTTTAGTTGTAGTTGGACACAATACCTTTATTCTATTTAATTATTTTTATGTGGTGCTGAGGATCGAACCCAAGACCTTGCACATGCTAGGTGAATGCTCTACAGCTGAGCCACAACCCCAGTCCTCAAACAATTTCTTTATAGTAACAAAACCCAGACTAATGTACTCTCATTGTTTGGCTTCTTATTTTGGCTTTCAAAGCCTCCATGATTTGGTTCTAATTTATGGTGATATCCTCTCTCTCTCTGTTTTTCTCTCTCTCTCCTCTCTTCTTCTTTTCTAGGATATCCTATATTCTAGTCAAAATGCCAAAATGAACTGCTCACTCTTTCCTGTGGTCTATAACACAATGTCTTGGCACTTTGTTTTTGTTTTGTTTCGTGGTACTGGGGATGGCACCTATGGGGGCTTTGCCACTGAGGCTGGCTTTGAACTTGCGATCCTCCTGCTTCAGCCTCCTGAGGGGCTGAGATTACAGGCGTGCATCATTACACTCAGCGAGTCTTGTTATTCCTTGTGGTCATGTTTTTCAGTCCCCACAAGCACTGGCTTGTAGGGGACAGTGACGTGTTCCCTAAAGGAAACATAGGGATCCGTTCCTGTGTACCTCTGGTCATAGCAGTATCATCAACAGATCATCACATTACCTATTTTACATGTGTTTGTCTTTGAAGATACTGAAAGTTAATATTTCTTAAAAATTAATGATATCTAATTTTTTTTATAATACAACATTAACTGAGAAGGGTTTAATAGTTTTCTTGACCTTGGATAATGTGACTCTAAATGTCTTTGGCTTTCAGCCTCATAACAGTGCTGTCCATTAGACTTTGTTTGGTGATTCGCTTTTTAGTCAGTTGTCACTCATGAATTCCTGAGTTTGGTCTCTTTTCCATCTTTTCCACAGCTTCGCCACACACGGTAGATGTTACTTAAGCACTTTCTGAAGCACACTCACATACCAATCAGCAAATCTCCTCTCCTATTGCTGAATGTACCAAATTATCAATTAACACTGAGCTCACAAGCAATGGCGCTACGCCTCATGCCTGAGAGAAGCTCATCTAACTTTTGTGATTTTCTTTTATATTTTTTTTATTGGTTGTTCAAAACATTACATAGTTCTTGATATATCATATTTCACACTTTGATTCAAGTGGGTTATGAACTCCCATTTTTACCCCGTATACAGATTGCAGAGTCACATCAGTTACACTTCCACTGATTTACATATTGACATACTCATGTCTGTTGTATTCTGCTGCCTTTCATATCCTCTACTATCCCCCTCCCCTCCCCTCCCCTCCCCTCTTCTCTCTCTACCCCCTCTACTGTAATTCATTTCTCCCCCTTGTATTATTTTTCCCTTTCCCCTCACTTCCTCTTGTATGTAATTTTGTATAACCCTAAGGGTCTCCTTCCATTTCCAAGCAATTTCCCTTCTCTCTCCCTGTCCCTCCCACCTCTCATCCCTGTTTAATGTTAGTCATCTTCTCATGCTCTTCTTCCCTACTCTGTTCTTAGTTACTCTCCTTATATCAAAGAAGACATTTGGCATTTGTTTTTTAGGGATTGGCTAGCTTCACTTAGCATAATCTGCTCTAATGCCATCCATTTCCCTCCAAATTCTATAATTTTGTCATTTTTTAATGCAGAGTAATACTCCATTGTGTATAAATGCCACATTTTTTTTAAAAAAATGTGATTTTCTCTGGAAGCCACAGCACAGCCTTCTTGCGCTCACAACGCTAGATGCCATTTCAACACTACATTTGAAGGGCATGAGCCATTGTGTCCGGCTTGAGGGGCATTTTAAATAGTAAAGTCATGAAAGAAAAACCCCAAAATGCAAAAGCAAAACAAAACAAAACAAAACAAAACAAAAAAACATTGCACTCAAGTGGAGTGAGGAAAGGAAGGAAGGCTGTAAACTTGTTTGACCATGGCTGGAAATAGGTGAGGCAGGTGACTCAAAAATTTTCCCACCTTTGCACACGTGTAGAAAAGACTGTGACAGTGCCTCAACTTGCAAATTTGGTTCAAGTTGAATTTCAGTGAGTGTATCCATTGGCAAATAAGTGGATGCCCAAATCCTGGAGAGGGACCGTAACCTACTTGAGAACAGGTACTTCTCCTGGCTTCTGATCCCTAGTGTTTAGCACGCAAGGTATAATAGGCTAGTGTGGAACACATAAGTGAAAGGGAGCTCCAATGTCCTCTGTCTGTCTCTGGCGGTTGAGGGGGGGTGGGTAACCAGGGATTGAACACAGGTGTGCTTAACCACTGAGCCACACCTCCCAGATCCTTTTTATATTTTATTTAGAGACAGGGTCTTGCTGAGTTGCTTAGAGCCTTGCTATTGCTGAGGCTGGCTTTGAACTTGCAATCCTCCTGCCTCAGCCTCCTGAGCTGCTGGGATTAAAGGAGTGCTCTACCTCGGTGGACTCAAATGTCCTCTCTTAGCTCACCTGCAGTGCAACTGAATACTCTGCCTCCAAGCTCCATAATGATCACTCTTTCCTTTGATTACATCATGGATGTAGACAAATCCATCCTTAGAGGTGTATAGTTGAGCTATTCATAACCTAATAAATAGGTGCTTTAATTTCATTTAATGCCATTCCCTCTAAAAATGCAAGACCAAAAAATAAAAAAAATAAAAAATAAAATAAAAAAATAAAAATGCAAGACCATAAAGTCCTAAAGAACAGAATCTCTATCACATTTACTCATTTATTTTAGTGGATTGAAAAGTTGGATCATGAGCTGGGATTGTGGATTGTTTGATCCTCAGCACCACATAAAAATAAATAAGTGAAATAAAGGCATTGTGTCCAACTAAAACTAAAAAATAAATATTAAAAAAAAGAAAAGTTGGATCAGGGGACCTCTGAAATCCTTTCCAATTACTAAATTGATGATCATTGCTATTATTAGGGGCAAAACTATGGAGCTTATTCACCAAGAGTCTTACAGGCAGAGGTAATCAAACCAGTTAGATAAATATTATAACAATATTCCCTGCAAACAGCATAGTGCTCAGTACACGGCAAACATTTAATAAATCTTTGTAAAAGTGCACTCTAATTAAATCACAGGAATGAATGATGAATTGTTCATTTGTAGACTATGGCAGCTCTCAGGACCACAGCACATGAATACATGGGTTTATGTGTCCTTCAGAATGTGTATGTGGTGGCCTGTCCTCTTAGCATAGTGTCTTTTCAGATGGAGACAGCTATAGGTTGGGAATGGTTTCTCTCCTAGAAGGTCATGTGCTGGAGGCTTGGTCTCCAGTGTGGTGTTGCTGAGGTGGTAGAATCTTTAAGAGATGGGGCCTGATAGAAAATAATAGGTCATGGGGGTACCACCCTCCTAAGGTATTAGCACCAGTCTGTGGGACTGGACTGGTTTCCTGTGGGAATGGGTTTGTTATAAGGAATCCATTCTGGTTTCTCCACTGAATTCTTCTATATGATTTTCCATGCATTTCTGCCATTCTCACCTGAGCCTTTGCCATTTTGATACCATGAAATCCTCATCTGAGCTGAGCAGAAGCTGCTGCCATGTTCTCTAACCTCCACTTCAAGCTAAATAAAGCTCTTTTCTCTCTAGAGTACCCAGCCTTATGCATTTTGTCATAGCAACCAAAGATAGAATAAGACAGAAACTACTTTAAAAGTTCAAAGAGGAATACCACTATTTTATGTAAGCAATCTTTGAATTTTATTACAAGCTCTCATGAAAGGAAAACACTTTTTCCCTCTCGACAATATTAAAGATTTCCTTTAAAAACGTGAAGAAAATAAACAGGTTTATAGCTCAAAGATAAAATGGAAAATTGCCCTATGTTTGGAAGGAGAACTGGGGTTAATGAAGAGAAGTTAAAGGGAGCCAGAAGTTGGCCATGGACAGAAAGGGACAATTTGTGCAACAAGAAATGGCAACCTGGTGCAAAGTGCAGTGGCACACGCCTGTAATCCCAGCACCTCAGGAGGCTGAGGCAGGAGGATTGCGAGTTCAAAACCAGCCTCAGTAACAGTGAGGTGCTATGCAACTCAGTGAGACCCTGTCTCTAAATAAATACAAAATAGGGCTGGGGATATGGCTCAATGGTTGAGTGCCCCTGGAATGCAATCTCTTGTACCCTCCTCCCCAGAAAAAGAAGAAATGGCTACCTGGCAAGGGCTTAAGAAGAACAAATGTCAGAGGTGGGCCCAGGTATTTCCTTAGGAGGTCTTAGGGACAGGGGGGCAGAGAAGTGGGTGAGATCATCAGTGTTTCCAAACCTTCCTGATGATAGCACCCACCAGGGGCACTTGGAAAACTATAGAGGTTACCAGGCCTTTCTTGGAAGATATTCAGTGGGGCCTAGGAATTTTTGAATGAATCCTGGTGATTCTTACATCAGGGAAGTTCAGAAGTTCTGGATTCTAAAGAACTTCTGAGGCTCTGTCAGTCCTAACGCTGTCGTTTTGTCAAAAGTCCCAGGGTCTACTGATTTGCCCTGTAACACTTTCAGTCATATGCAGTGACCTTGCAAAAGAAATTTATAGCAATACAGAAATATTAAGTAATCCTATTTCCTCCAGCAAGAATCTTTCAAAACTGTTTCCTCCAATAAAGGCTTACCTTAAGGTTACACATCAACTAATCAATATTTAGCCATTTAATTTTTAAGAAAATATTTTCTAGTTGTAGGTGGACACAATACCTTTATTTATTTATTTTTATGTGGTGCTGAGGATTGAACCCAGTGCTTCACACATACTAGGCAAGCGCTCTACCACTGAGCCACAACCCCAGCCCTTAATTTTTATTACTAGCTAAACTGTAGTGATTTATTGACCTACTCAATGGGGTAAGTATGCCTGTGAGATCAGGAAGATGTTCCAGGGTACATTCCAGTGGCTAAGAGTGGGTGTAGACTTGTCCCTTGAGGGCATTACCTGGCTCTGATTGAAAATGATTCTGCCCCCATCACACAGCTGTGAGCTTTCTGTAGCAGCTGTGACCAGCCTAGGTACAGTGGCCTGGGCCAGCCTGCTCTGGGACTTTGTACAACTAGTACTCATGAAGACACTGAAATTCTGCACATTTCCTAGCATAAAGGAGGGGGAGCCGGGTCTTACAATTATGTTTAATTTTTACATGAGGGTTTTTGCAAAATAGTGGTAATATTTCCACCCATATACCAAAAAGAACCGAAAATTAACCCGCATTAGCCTTTTCCTGCTGGAGGAGATGTAATCTGTTGTTCTCAGAGTCCCTCCTGAACCAATTGGCTGGCCAGCTGCTAATCTGCAACCGCAGAACAGGGCTTCCCCAGGCAAGTGCTGGAATGTGTTAGCAACAGAGCTTCCCAAGATCAGATGCGCATCCCATCACCTGGGGATCTTGTTAAAATGTAGATTTTGCTGCTGTAGGGCCACAGTGAGGTCTGAGGTTGTGTATTTCTAACAACCTCCCAGATGATACTGTGAGTCACACTTTGAGTAGCAATGTCTTAGTGGATGCTTTAAGAATTAGAAAATCAGCAATGGGGCTGCCAGTAATATGAGGAAGGGAAGAGGATACAATATGAAGTCTAGAGAAGGCAAGAGAAAGACAGGGAGGAAGGAGATGGAGCTCCTGCAACCGTTAGGTCAACTGGGGGCAGGGGAGAGGAATCAGGATCATGGGATTCATCAGAAGACAGCCCAGGTCTGTGGGAGTATTCGTGCCTTCACTCCATGGTTACACAATAGAATCATCTGGGGACTCTAAGAATAATGACGCCTAAGTTCCACACGCAGAAATTCTGGTGTTATTGATCTGAAGTTTGATTTGGGCATTGGGATTTTTAAGAGCACCTCAGGTGGTTCTAATGGGCATCCGGATAGCCATCTATTCCTCAAGGGGGAGAATGATGTCAGGGGGATGCTGGATAAGCCCAGAAAATGTGTAATGGGAATTCAAGGGGAATTGCTGGTGGAAGTCAAGTGCAGTCATTTTGATGTACCTCCAGAGAACTGTATGGGAAGGAATTGAAATGCCCAAGATTTTTGTTGTATTTGCAGATCAGTGGACTCTGAGACTCTGCTTTCCTGAGAAGTATACTTTCTCAGGCTTGCCTGCCTATCTAGAAGAGAGGAAAGAAATGGCCAGGCAGGGTCTTTGCAAGGGTCAAAAGGCCCTGCAGAGTCAACCCAAGTAGATAGCAGGTAGCTTTTGGGGGATCCTGTTCTGCAATAGGCAGTGTTGGCTGAGAGGGCAAAAGAGCAGTAGGGAAGAGTTAAATAAGAAAGTTAAGTATCAACTTCTGGGCCTCATTCCCTTGCTTGATTCTGGTTTCATAGGTCTGGCCCAGTCATTAGCATTTTTAAAATGTTCCCTAGGAAGTCAAGGTCCAGGCAGTCCCTTCCTGCTCAGAAGCCCACAGGGTGGTGGTGATGATAGTACAACTCATATCCGTCTATCACATCCCAGCTGCATCCTGTACCTCAGCCCCTCCCACTTATTCCTGTGCTGCAGACTCAAGGAATTTGCCAGCTGTATTAGTTTCTTATTGCTGCTGTAACAAATGACCATAAACTTAAGAGATTAAATAACATGCATTTGTGAGTTCTGAAGTTCAGTGGGGATGTCCATTGGCTAAATTCAAGGTGTTGGCAGGGTTCTGTTGCTTTCTGAAGGCTTGTGGGAGAATTTGTTTCCTTTTGCCATCTTCTTAAGGTTGCCTGATCCCTTGCTCACAGCCCCTTCCTCCATCTTCAAAGCCATCAGTGTCGCATCTCCCCCTGATTGACAATAGCCGGGGAAGTTCTCCACTTTCAAAGATGGGTGATTAGATTGGACAATCACTCCATCTCCGAATCTCTATCTTTAATCACATTGGCAAAGACCCTTCTTTCACAGGTTCCAAGGATTTGGACATGGACACTCAGTACTGTTAATCTGTCAGACACTCCAGGGTTGAACTCTTACTTCTTTCTTCCACTCTGACTGTCCTGCCCTGGGCAGCTCAGCTGGCCTGGGCATGCTTGCTTTTTCCAGCAGGAGGGGACGCTCAGCTCAGTGCACCGGCTGTGAGTTTTCAGTCTGAGGCTGGGGTTGCTGAGAAGTGAGAAGACATGTGCAGCCCAAGTCAGAGACACTCACTAAAACAGATGGCAACTGTTCTAGACCCATGAGCAAAGAATTCAACTTCATTTTTAAATGAAGAAAAACCAACATTTTGCTTTTTTCCAAAGCTGTTTTCCGATTTTGACATCCGAGGTTTGGTAATGAAATTCAAAAGAACATGTACAATTCTCTTCCATTTATATTGAAATTGGAGCCTAAAGTGAAAGCACATCAAAAGTCTAGAGGACATTTAGCATCTGTGGATCTAGGCTATAGCTAAAGCACAAGCTGTGTGGCTGCATTCGTTCTGCTTGCTAGAGTTCACCTAATAGCTACTTGGTCTGGCTGTTCTTTTACTTAGCCTTTTAGCTTTCCTGTTGGTATTGAAATTGCAAGCCTGTTGGTTGTATAATTTTAACTTTGAATGCACATGCAAGACAGGGATTTGATCCTTGGCTTGTTGTTCAAGCCTAGTGTCTCAGTATGGTGAAAAGCATCAATTATCAGAAACTTTCCTTGCAAATGAGCAACATCTTCCCTCTGAAGTCAATTTTGTTTGACATTTTGGGGATTAACCCAGGATTGACATTTGCACTCTTCCCATGGTGGTGTATTTAGCTGGTGTTCTTGGGAACATCATATCTAAGTGTATATCATATGCTTCCTGCCTCTCTCACTGAAGGTGGGTGATAATTTTAGTGGAAAGGCTTTGGGTGCTGACAGGTTGATGCAATGGTAAGTTATGAGCCTCTGCAAGTGGGGAATACAGGAGAAGGAGTATTCTAGCGCTCTACCACGCGGCCTGCGCAGTGGTTTCATTAATGAGGTTCTAGGCATAAAGTTAGTTAGAAGAGATCGAAATAAAACACACAAACCAGTTACCTTATTTATATTGCTAGGTCCCAGACGGCTCGCCTCCCTGGTTCCCGCCTCCAGCCGCTCAGCAGGGCAGCGAGGATTACTCAGGGCTAGCAGGAGAGAGAGAGAGCGAACACGCCTGGGAGTAGCCTTTTATTTGGGAACAAGAGATTCAGGGGAGAATTCCATCCAATGAAGGTTGAGGGGGGGCTGCACTCCAAGGTCAGGGTCAGTGATTGGGTCTCCAGGGTCAGTGGTCACGCACACCCCCACACGGATGGGCTCTCTCATCAGGAAAGGGTCGGGAAAGCTCCGACACAGCCAGAGCGCCTCAGGCCCTTAACGGGAGTCACCCAATCACGTGTCAGAATGGCTCCCCACATAGCGCCATAGTGGTTAGACCCTCCCTGGGCCTGGACCAGAGGTAGGAAGTCAGCCAGTACAAGGTGGAGTATTGGAGGAAGAGAAAGCAAGAGCCGGGCAGAGGATGCTGGTCTGTGAAAGAAGAAATGGAATGGACAAGCAGAGAGCCCAGTGAGATGTCTGGAGAGGAGGGATGGAATGATCAGGGACTTGTCAGACCTCTGAATGTTCTTCACCATAAATCTCCCTGCACCTTGGTTGCCTAGAGTGGTTTTCTGTTCCTTGCACCCAAGGGATCTTTAAGTAGGGTATCTGAGGAATCGGGATGTGTTTGCATTTTTATCCATCTTGGATTGTATTTCTTATTTAATTTTTGTTTCCTGTTAATGTTTAGTATGAGCCTTTTAAATTCTAAATCTAAGTCTTTGGAATTCAGAATTTAAGTCTGAATTCTGACTAAGCTCTCCTAAGAAACAGGAAGGGAAGGAGGTCTCTAGGGGAGCTGAGTGGAGCAGCAGTAGTGGTATTGGCTGTGAGAAGCCTGAGAAGAGGGAAATTCCGAGTTACCAGGCTCTCCTCAGGTCCCTGTCAACCTCATCATCTTTCAAGTGCTTGTCCTTGATGGGTGGTCCCTTCTTTGTAGGGCCTCATGTCCTCATCATCACATGAAGAGGCAAAACCAGGAGTTCTCTGATACCTCCAGGCTTTGTGACTTCAAGACATGGGGGTGATTCCAAGTTGGAGTGAAGAGGTTGTGGTGGTTGATTTTGGCTGACCACTTGACTGGATTGAGCGCACTTCTGGGTTTGTATTGTGAGGGTGTCTCTATGCATGATTGGCATGTGGGCCAGCAAACTGAGTGGGGAAGACCCACCCTGAACCTAGGCAGCACCATCCCATAGGCTGGTGGTCCAGATGTAATGAAAAAGCAGAAGGGAGAAGAGTGAATGTGCACACTTGACCCATCTTGAGCAGGCACTATTTTTTTTTTTTTTTTTTTTTTTTGCTGCTGCTGTTGCCCATGGATATTAGACTCCTGATTCTTTAGCCTTTCAATGTGGACTCTTGTCAGCAACTCTTCAAGGAGCTTTCAGGCCTTTGGCCTCAGACAGGGGCTGCATTACTGACATCATCCCACATACCCCTGCTTTCATGTTCTGCGGTTTGCAGATTCTTGGACTGAGCAGCTACTGGTTTCTCTGTCTCCCCAGCCCTCAGATGGCCCCTGTGAGGACTATTCTGCCTCTGATGGTACTCATCTATTAAATGCCCTCTTTATAATATTCTATTGGCTCTGTTTGGAGAAACCTCCCCGGAGGACAATAGAATCTTGTGAGAACCCAAAAGACCATGAGAGGAATCAGATTCCCAACCAGCCAAGCTTTTTCTTTTTGAGGAACACAGACCCCAGTTCTGCACCTACCTCTAACCCTTTCCTGCTCCACTCCCTTCTTCTACACGTATGAACACATTTCATGAAGAAAGGATTGAAGGGAGCTGCCTAAGTGAGAAAGACGGGCACCTGAAATCAAAAGCGATTTCAGCTGGATAAACACGTCTCCCCTTCAGCCTCATCTTCAGCCTCATGGGCTGCCCTCTGATCTACTTAGTGTCTCACATTGCACAGTTGGATGTGTAACCTCAGCACAACTCCACCGTTTCATCATGGATCATCCTGCTTAATCGGGACCCCAAGACTGGAAGGAAGGAGGAAGCAGCTCACCAGCCCAACATTCATTTGCTGGATGTCTTCTGCATACAAAGCCACTTGCTGAACTGCAGGAAGCCAGAACCGGCAGAGCTCTAATAAATCATCTCCTGACTGCCAGACTTAGAGGCAGCAGCATTTACATGGAGAGGTTAAGTGACTCGCTTAGGGTCACACAACAGAGCCAAGGCCAGAACCCAGGTCTCCCGTCAGCAGTTCATGGTGCTTTCTTCTCCATACCATTGCCAAGGCAAGGTGAAGATGATGGATTAGTTCATGTGAGCGTGAAAGGGAGGAAAACACACACATTTCCCTTATGTGCTTTAAATTAATAAGGACCCTGGATGGAAAACAAATGCAGATAGCAAGGAATGTTTAACAAATGAAACTGGAAAGCATGAAAGTCAATTCTTTCTTGCAAATGGTAATTGTGTTAGGAAAAGCAGAAGAAAATTTAGGGGGGATGTCTTAGTCTTTGAGTTGCTATATGGAATACTACAGGCTAGGTAATTTATTAAGAAAAGTTCCTACAGTTCTGGAGGCTGAGAAGTCCAAACTTGACAAGCCCACATCTGGCTAGAGCCTTTGTGCTGTATCATCCCATGGTGGAAGTCGGAAGGGTAAGACAGTTCAAGAGAGCAAGGGCAAGAGTAAGGGGGGAACCAACAAACTTGCTTCTGTAACAAACCCACCCTTTTGATAATTAATTGGTTCTGTGGATAATGCATTAATCCATTCCTATTCACCTCTTAAAAGTCACACCTCCTAGTGCTGCTGCATTGGGGATTAAGTTCCCCACACATGAAGGGGGGGGGGGGACACATTCAAATCACAGCAGGGGAGAAGGAAACTTCTGGTTTTCCTTCTCTGCCATGTTTGCTCTTTAATTCACATTCTCATTTGCACACAACATTCTCCTTACGCTATTTTTCTTTTCCTTGACATATTCAGCACCTTATTTTCATACCATACTATAAATCTTGGGATATACAAGCTTTTAAAGCAACAATTTTTAATGCAAGATAACACATGAAGCTTTGAACCTCCCAAGAAGAATTGACTAGGGACATCTGTTGTTAAAATACTTACATTATCTCCCTGTGGAAAAGCCTGATATCTATTTTTTTTTATCTTAAAACGTAATACTGGAATAAAAATAGCATGGCATTTTGAAAACAAGAAAATAACATCAACAACAAAAATACCCTTCCCCCAAACCCTTCTTTTCTTATTTCAAGTCAAGAGCCTCAAGATAGATCATTTGACATCAAGAAGTGGCATTTGCAGCAATTAGTTATTTTTAGATAACTGACTACATATTAATGCCAGTTAACTAATTTTTCCTGATAGGAACAGAAGATAGAACTAAATGTGCTATTGAAATTTAATTCTAAAAATATAAACCTTGTAGTTTTTCTTTTAAAGCACTTTTGTTTATTTTTCTTGATAGCCTGAAAATAAATATCCTAGTGTCTTTGATAAACATCTTCATTTAAAATGTTTTCCAGAAACCTCTGAAGGGTCTGGGGTCCCTTTGGGTGCTGTGAGGTATGGAAGCTTTTACTTTTCAGGCGTGAAGAAGCTGTGGCTAGAGCTTTGGGGCAAGAGGCATCAAAGCCTTTGTTAGTTTCCACTTCCAAGGGCTAAACTGCAGATCCGGGTGTGGGGGTGGGAGTAGGGGGAAGGTCACCATGTGGTGCCCAAAGGTCCTTTGTGGAAGGCAGGATAATTGTCTTGCTCTCAATAACTGCTCATCAAATGACTGCCTATTTGAAATGTGAATCTTGGATTTATGCATGTTCTCTCCCTTGATTGTTCATGATCTGTCAATATCTGTATATCTGTTTTAGGGAGAAACCTCTTCTTATTTAAATTAAGATTCATTTATTATCCTAAACAACTGAAAAGAAGGTTGAGTTTGGAACGATAATATGACTCCTTAATTTCTACCTAAGTAAAATAATAAAGCAGATTGGGGACAGTCACCTCCATGATCAGCTGAGTGATGGGGCCATAGCTCTCCACTCTTGTCCTTCCCCATTGCCTGGTGAGCTTTTCTGGTATCAGTGCAGAGCCCCAGGGTGATATGGAGAAAAGAGAAAGTGCAACCTGAAGCACCTGCCCTCTAGGTCTTAGCTCAGGGTGCAGCCCCTCAAACAAATTTCCAATTGTTAAGGTTAAAAGAAGACTTAACCTTCCTCATCTACAGAAGAACAGAGAGGCAAAGGCTAGCCAAAGGCCACATGAGTTTGTTAGAGGCTGAGACTTGTACTGAGCTCTCCTTTTCCAAATAAATATTCTATGAATCATGAGTGCAAATGCTATTTACTCACAAACGTTTATTAGCCTCTCCTTCCCTTCAGGAAAGCTAAGATTTCTTAAATGGCATACCAAAGGCTTCTGTTTTTCATTTACACTTGCATTAGGGAAGAGGACAAATCTGTGCTCTGACATGTTGGCACTGGTGACGTAAACATGCAGCATCACTTGGCCTTTGGATTCAGAACATTCACTGCACTTACCCATACTGAACCACACCCATCAGAGGACCAGCAGGGCCAATGTCAAGGGCCTGGGCGATGTCAGCCAGGAATTGCTTCTGGATTTGGAATCGACGTTTGCCAATGCCGGAGCTCCCATCAATTAAAAATGACAAGTCTACTTTGCAGTCTGAGGAATGAAAAAAGACTCTATTATTCTGGTTCTCTCCCATTGTATCTACCTGGAGTTTGTGTTCCTTTCTTTCTCTGCTAGCCCCTGGGATCTCAAGGAGAAGAGAGTGGAAAAGAGGTAGTGGTGCAGATGTACTCATTTCTCTATCTCCTGACAATGGCCCTGAACACCAGGTCCTGGATACATGTGCTCACACTTGTTTCTATAACTGTTTTAGAACTCTCTGGATCAGATAGTGATACCCCTATCTAGCTTGGGAAAACCCTCAGAGTGGATTCCCAGGCTCAGATCATAGAAGTGCAGACTCTCAGACATGGGAATTCACCAAAACGGAGTCTGAAAAACTTGTGGCCTTTTACTTTCATCTTAACTTTTTTGAAATATGTGTCAGGTCTTTATGAGAGTGTGAAAGAACCTGCAAGCCCAGTGCTAAGCAGAGAGTAGGAACTGCAGGATAAGAAGTAGATACTAATCTGCTTCCCCAGATGAAGTAACCAAAGGAATTATCCACATCTATCTATAATATCAGCACTTGTTTGTGATTATGTATTTTTTTCCCTTTAATTGTAAAAAGACGAGGGTAGTTGTCCTGGCTTAGGATTTCTGGACCTCTGCAGATACAGTGGTCCTTCCTTGTCTACATGGGGCATGTTTCAAGACTTCAAGAAGATGCCTGAAACCACAGATAGCACTGATACTTATATATACTGCATTTCCCCCTATATGCACATACCTATGCTATGGTTAAATTTATAAATTAGGCACAGTAAGAGATTTGTAAGAATAAAACAGAAAAGCTATAACAATAGGCTGTGCTAAAATTTACTTTAGGGGGTAGAGTGCTTGCCTTGCATGCACAAGGCCCTGAGTTCAATCCCCAGTACCAAACAAACAAACAAAAACCTCATGAATTGCTTATTTCTGGAA
The DNA here is from genome assembly GCF_964194105.1 of Spermophilus citellus. NCBI lineage: Eukaryota > Metazoa > Chordata > Mammalia > Rodentia > Sciuridae > Spermophilus > Spermophilus citellus. The sequence goes on from NC_138193.1 coordinate 87,270,914, forward strand.
TTTTCCATTTAATACTTTGGGCCATGGTTGACTGTGGGTAGCTGAAATCATAGAAAGTGAAATGATGGGAACAGTGGGGGACTACTGCATAGATAGAAGTTCTGATACAGGTAGAGGCAATGGTGGGGTTGTAAGCTATTTTCAATCTTCCTAATGCTAATAAGAATAAGTGAAAAGCCACACAGGATATCAGAAATTAGTGTTTTGTTTTTTTTTAAACTCTCCATTATCATCTCAGTATGATAAAATTGATTATTCAACACTGACCAGAGGTTCTTATTGGGAGCTATATATCCCTATGATTTAAAAAAATTAAGAATGAATTATTAAACAATTGCAGTTTGGGAGACAAAAATATTTCAAAACAGAGTTCCATACAGGAAAAAAAAAGAGTAAAGTAAGGAATTTCTGGGCTGGAATATCCAAGAGAACATGGAGACTCATACTGTCCTTGTGGGTGGGGATCAATCGCCCACGCAAGCCTGCATCTCCCTCAGATGTGCGTGATTGCCCATGTTCTCTACACCATATGCTGCTGTGGGACTGCGGTCTCCCGATCTCTAGGGGGAGAGGCTCCATAAGCAGGTTTGTTATTATTTGAAATGGAAGCAGTAAGTGAACATGAGTTGAGTTTCAGGTAGGAGAACTGATATGAATATCTATGGATGGGTGACACTGCAGTCTACGGATGAAAAAGGAAAGTTATACCTGAGAATGTGTTTTATTATCTTGCAGTGACTGCATGACAGCCAAACCTAGAGATGATTTTGAGAAGAAGGAGATGACAGGGACCTCTCTGGGTCTGTCTGCCTCTGTTCCATCTGGAAGCAGGGCACTGCTCTGTGCCCTGTCTCATCTGCAGATCTCAAAATTTCCCCCTCTGGTCTGCCTGCACTGGATGTTCAAGGCCTATCAATACTTGTGCTCGGCTGGCTTCCGCTGTCCTCTGCTGCCCCTCAAACTGCCTATATCCAAACATGATCTTTGAGATGAAGATTAGAAGAAGTAAATAAAGTCAGATGTAGAATTTAAAGATATCACTAAATCCTGGGAGAAAGAGAAGTAGTACTGCTGTGCGGCTTCTCCTGTGGTTGTTCCTCCAACAGGGCCAACTCACTTTCCTAGGTAAACCTTGCAATGTAAATTATTGCCAGAAGGTGGCAGTGGTGTTCTTCAGGGCTTGCCGCCCACCAACACGGAGGGTTGGTTAGAAATGTGGACCTTCGGACACTCCATTCAAATCTACAGAATCAGATCTGCATTTTAATAAGATCCCCAAGTGATCCATGGACACAGTAAAGTTTGAGAAACACTCCTTAACATGGATTTTTTTTCCCAATGTCAGCAGATTAGTTCAATCTGCCTTTTAAAATAACTTAAAACAACAGTGAGAATAAGGGCTAAAGGGGAATTTCTTCCATTTATTTTAAAAGAAGAAAGTACATGATAATTTTCCCTTCTTATTTCGTTACATCTTGAGCTATGTACAGGGTGACACAGTCATTTCATAGCTAGGTGTTACGGAAGTGACATATTTATTTGCTTAGTTCTCTACTTCCCTGGCCTGAGGGTGGATACAGGGTTGATGCTTAGGAAAGATTGATCCCCTTTTCCAAGATGTTTTAATGACAATGGTTCCAGCTTATGGCAAATGCTGGTTAAGACCTGCTGGCTTTCTCATATTGACATGAAACCATGCTGATCTGAAGATGACTGATGGGTAGAACTGGGCTGTGGAATGTTCAGTGTGAATGACTTTTTATGATCACAGAGAACAGAGTTTGGATGACGTGAAAAAAAAAAGGTAAAATATAATGTCTACAGAAATCAATGATTTTTTAATGATTTTTAAAAATTGTTGTGGTCCAATTCTGCATGGTACAATTCCATAGATTAATGCTTTGTATTGTCCAATATATCAGGCCAGAGTTTCTTAACCCTGGATACTTAGCAGAGTCATGTATGTGTCAGAGTTGCTTATGCTGCTTCCATAAATGATGATGCCCAGGACTTACTCTGGGTAGTGCTTCTCAAGGCCTTAATGTGCAAAGAGATCACTTGCAGGTATCACTTGTAGAATCAGTAGGTCTGAGGTGGAGCCTCAGATTATACATTTGTTATAAGCTCCTGAGAGATGCCAATGCTGCTGGTCCCCAGACTCCACATGGAGTAACAAGGTATATGGAGAGTCTGACATAGTAGGTGAGGCTTTAGAAAGCAGGATCTCTAATTTAAAAAATATTTTCTGGTGGTTCTCACATGCAGCAGAACAGATTCACAGGCCACTGGTGGCTGACTGGTAGAGATTTTTTAGAGGAATCTGCAAGTGCTTTCTTTTGGTAACTTTCAAGATATTACACCTTTCCGGTTTTCTTCTCTTTCTCTGGTCCTTCCTTCCTGGTATTTTCCAGTGTCTTCTCCACCTAATGCAGTTCTTCAAGTTCAAGTCCTCTATTTCTTCCTTATCTCCCTTGGTCACATTTTCTGTTTTGAACCGTATTTCTTTATCTTCCAACTCTAAATTTCTTTTGTTTATTCTCACGCATCTTAATAACTATTTAACATTCATGATGGCGATGAGGAGGAGTAGGAGGAGGATTATTCTTTGAGAAAAAAGGTCAGAGTACTAAGTGGTAACCTGGGTTCCTTAACTCTTGTGGAAGCAGTTTGGTGTGTGTGTAGCTGTTCAACTTGGTGTGTCCATGAGAACATGATCACCAGAGGATCTTACCCAGTTGCCATCTTGCTGTAACCCCAACTCTTAATATCTGACTGGGCTGTTCTAGTCAAATATTGGATCTGAGTAATCATCTCTTAGGCTGAGTGTCTCATGGACAATCAGAGGAGAGACAAATGATCTCCCAGCTTCCAAACCCGCTCCATCCTGTGTTCCTCATTGCAATGCCATTTACCTAGTTATTCAGATAATTTTTAATTGTTCCCTCTCTCTTTTTCCACCCCAACCTTATAGATTCTTCCTTTTCTACATCTCTTGAATCTGCCCATTTCTCACCATCACCACTCCCAATTCCAAGCCAGCTGCCATCACCTCCATGATACCACTGCCCCTGCTGATCTGCCTGTCCATTCCACTTATTCATCCTTGTCTCCCCAATTCCTTGCTATTCTTTACCTTGTCACCATAGCAATATTTAAAAAACTGGATCCTCTCCCTCTCGTGCACACAGTTGTTTAAATCTTTCAAAAGTTTCCTTTTCTTCTTAGAACAAAGTGACAGAAGAGAGGAGATAAATAGATCCATGGTAGGAGAAAGGCAAGTTTGGGTGGGAGTGAGTAGGTAGAGAAGAGAGAGAACAGATCAGATGTCAAAACTGTCATGGGTTGCTAGTTGTCAATTAACTTACTTGGATCTCCCTGGGATACTGGCTCTGAAGACGGTGTGCTTAATTCTTCTTTTGGAATAAATCCTGGAAAGAACAGTAAAACTTTTGGTGACTTACCAGCACAGGAAACATCTGGCCTGATGCCAGAGACAGGGACAGAGTGGATATTCATGCTCAGCTCAGGGGCTTGGCTCATTCTTCTCTACACTACCGCCCCCGCCCCATTCTGAGAAAAATAAGAGTAAATTAATATTTACCGATAGTCTACTAAAGATAGTACTCTGTTGGAGGGGTGGGGCGGAGGATTGAAATCAGGAGACTTGAGATCTACTCTTATTTTAACTTATTCTATTTGAGTCTTAGTTTCCTTATCTTAACTTATTCTATTTGAGTCTTAGTTTCCTTATCTGAAAGCATTAAGCAGTTTGCAAGTACAAATGACCCTTCTGTAAAATTCTGAACATCTTGAGGTCAGGAAATGTGTCTGGCTTATATCAACATGTAGTGATTGAGGCAAAAAACAGAGATGAGTAAGACACACGAGGGCAATCTAAAGATGGTTGGATAGAGACTAGAGGGGAATAACTCAGAAAAAATCAAATAAGAGGGTGCAGGATGCATCCTCTCCACCCAAAAGCTTGGAGGTACAGACACAAACATGTTCTTGCTTGGAGAGGCTGCATGTAAGGTGAGTTTCACCCTGGCAGAGGTGGGGGTGGTTCTTCAGAGCCATTTACTTGGAGCCAAATTCACAAGTATTCCACTCAAGGAAATAAAGGCAATAAATGGGAATTCTCTCAAGCTTGGTGAGACCAATGAGTTTCCCAGGCAGAGCAAATGCACAGCATCAGAAGTAGGTCTCCCTGTTTCCAGGATGCCTGGAAGCCCCGTGAGGAAGGTGCTGGTCTCTGCCCTTGCTCTTCGCTGCAGTGTGCTTTCTCCTGGCCCTCCTGCTTGTTATTTTTTCCAGTTTGCGAAGCACATGATTTCATCTTCCCATTAAAGGTCAGCTAGCTCACCCTACTTCTTCACATCATTTAAAATTTTCTCCTTGGGTGTTTAACAGCATTTCTCTGCCAGAAAAAAACCTCTGGGGAAACACCCCAAGGCTCTACTTGGTAGGGAGGGGGAGAAAAACAAGTTCAGGGATGGAGTCCTCTCCATTGGATTCTATCAGTAACATCTTCCTTTCTACCAAGAGCTGGAAGGCTCTGTTTGTGGGAGTTTCAAACATTCAATGCAGTAAACAACAACACCCACTCAGGTGAGGGGAAACCTGACAAGGTGTGATCAGGAGGGAATGAGGGTCTGAATGCATTTTGGAGTGGGGAACCAGTTCCCTTCTGGCTTTTCGTCTTCGTATTTCCTTTCTTTTCTTAGCCTCTTACTCCAGGCCTCCCTAGTTGAGGTTTCAGTGTCCTCCACAGGACCTCAATGTCCCAGGTGGAGGCCATTACAAAGGCTGCTCTGGATCAATGGGCTTCTCCTGCCACCAGCTGGACTACTAGACCCTCCTGGTCTGTAATCCTGTGTCTCCATACAGCCATGCAGAGAGGTTGGTCTGTATAATTACCTGCATCTAAAAGGACTGATCCAGGCTTCCACAAGTCCATTTCTCCTGATTTTCAAAATTAAAAAGAAACAAACTTGTTATTTAAACCAACCCAGCAAAAACACTCAAGTGAACGACCGGGATGATGTTCCCCAATTGTGGCAGAAAGATGAGTGAAGGAGCATGGCACCAGAATTTTTGATGAAGGAAAATGTGTGTGTGATTATCTCATTTAAAGCTCTGAAAGCCAAAGACATAAACATCACTGTCTATTTATTTGTTTTCTTTTATTGGACACCAAGAATAATGGTACAGGAATCCTAGGATTCTAAAGGACCTTAGAAGCTCATCTAGTCCAGAGCACCCTCTCAGCCTGCTCCTACAACATCCCTACCAAGTAACTGGCTGGTTGGTGCTTTAATATCTCCAGAGACAGGAAACTCATGATATAGCCAATAAAAGTAGGATTTATGTTTATTCTTTCTTGGATGATTGAGACTGTGAGAAAAAATTTCATTGTAGCAATCTGAAACCTTTTGACTTGAATCTTTTTCCATCTATCAATTCATCCATCCACCCCACCCCACACTTATTAAGCACTCAGTATGTGCTTAATATTTTAAGTACATCTGTCCCACCTGTTTGAATTCTCTTCCTTAGAACTACACAGAGTTAATCAGGCCCTTCAGGGAGCAGGCAGTTAGTTCACTTGTTTTTTGAGTTTCAGCTCCTTATTGTGTGCCTTAAGCGGAATAAAGCAACTTGGCACCTGGATTCTACCTGGGACAAGATGTTCACTGTCTTTCACCACCATCTGCTGATGACGCAGAAAGGGTAGAGGGGAGGGGGCAATTCTTACCAAATAACCCTTGATCCATTTGGGGGACTGTTGTTGAGAGAGGCTCAGAGGCAACACAAACATGTCAGGGAACCTCATAAGAACCCAAAGATTACTGTCCCCCTGCCCCAGCTCTGCCTCCTTTTCTCTCTTAGAAGGCTGAGCACATGACCAAGTGCTTCATTTCTTAAAGCCTATTCACTTTGCATCTGGCTGAAGTCATTAACACACTCAAAAGAAGAAATCTTTTTTCAGTATGTGATTAAGATGCCGGGCAATTCTGAAGGGCAATTTGTTTTGCACATTCTAGTTTCATGGTGAGACCTGTTTAACTGGACTCAGTCATTACCCAGGTGTGTGGCCTTGAGCAAGTCATGTACCCTCTGTTGTGGACCTTAATTTCTTAGTAAATAACATTAGCAGGGTGGATGAGATGCACTCTTGCTTCTTTAGCTTTATTACTCTATTGCCACCTACTGGTGAAGAGATACACTGCTCTTTTCCTAAAAATTGGTGCTGGTAGCCTCTGTCTTTTCTCAAGCCTCCTTTCTTTAAATGTCATGAAGATTAGAATTTATAATTCTGGGTGCTCTAATATTTTATCAGGAGGTTAAAAAAAAACACTGACATCAGGGATTTCCAAGTCTCCTACTTCTTCTGGAAAACTGTCCTTCCATTAATGCTACTTTTGTCTTGTTTGGGACAAGTTTGAACCAAATCACCTTCATCTAAAAGCTGAGGGCTAAAAAATATTTGGACAGCTGAGACTTGGTGATTTTTGGACTTGGTAGTAATAACAAGTAAATTTTTGGGAACATTTGAGTTCTGGCATCAAGGAGGAACAGGGTGGTATGGGAAAAGGGAAGTCAGAAGACCCTTCCAGGGTCTGCCAATCCCAGGCTGGGCCTGGTTCACCCCACCACTACAGTTCACCTGTGATTTTTTTCCTGAGGTCATAAAGACCCATCCTTTCCTACCACCCATGGAGGAGACTCAGAGGACATCAATGAGCATAAAATCACTCTAAAAAGTATAAAAGTATAAGTCCCTCTTAAAAAAAAAAGAAAGAAAAGAAAACCCAGGGAATTATTTTTGTGACAATCCTCACTTGGCCATACCATGACATATTCAAATCTAAGAAAAGTGTTGATTCTGAGCAATTTCCATGGTAAAAATGCAGAAACCACTAACATCTATCCAGAGCTTGCTCGGTGAGAGGCACGCACACTGCATAAGTGTTAGATCACAATGACCCTATGAGTTAGGTACAGCTAAGATCCCTGTCTTATTGGAGAGGACACTGATGCTCAGGGAAAGGCAGAGCTGAAGGGTGAGCAGCTGAGGGCTTGCATTTAACCACCACCTGTTAATCACAGATGAGGAGGAGTCGTTAGCTTCAGCATCTCGGGGTACTCGGTTAGACCACTGAAGAGCTAGGCCTGCCACAGCCACTTGTAGCTCCCACTAATGTGATTAAGTCTTCAAAAGGGCCTGGAACCAACCCTGGTCCTCAGAACCTAGCAATGAACTTTGTATTGGTTTTAGTTCCTTCTGTTCCTCTGCACATCTGGAAGTCGCCAGAACAGGACCCAAGTGGGAGTTACAACACATGGCCCTTAGGGCTTTTATGAGACAAGCCCTGGTGGCCCTTCAACTTCCACATTCTTCCCCACTGGGTCCCCTGGGGTATGGTTTTTATTATTTAAAAAAAGTTTTTTTGGTACTAAGGATTGAACTAAGGGGTGCTCAAGCACCGGCCACATCAGCCCATTTTGATTTTGACACAGGATCTCACTAAGTTGCTCAGGGCCTTGCTAGGTTGCTGAAGCTAGCTTTGATCTTCCTTCCTCTGCCTCCCGAGTCACTGGGATTGCAAGCACACAGCACTGTTCCCAGCTAGGGTACAGTTTTGAGAAGAAGGTAGAAATCTGAAAGACAGGAGGCTTCTTGAGGGAGAGGACCTTCAGGCCTTTCTTCCCTCCCCTGGCTTCATGTCCTGAGGTCTGCACCTTTCCCTTGAAAAACTTCCTCTCACTGCACCCACATGGGAAGCATGAGAGAGCAGAGCCCTACAGCTGTGCCCAAGGCATTGCCACACCAGCAACCCACTGCATAGGGACTTTCAGAGAAGACTGGGGATAGTCTGAGGTTCTGGATCAAGCCCTTACACCAGCAAAGCATCAATAGTCCTTGGTTTTTAAGTGAATTACTCTCTAAGACTCAGTGTGGGATGTTTATTTGGGACCTCGTAACCTTTTCTCATGGAAGCAACATTAATTCCATGGTTAGGTTTTCAGGCCAGTGCAGGGTATCACGTGTGATAGTCCAACTTGAGTTCACAAAATCAATTGTACGAAGATGAGTTTGGGGTCATCTGCTTCTAAAGAAGAAGACAGAAAATCCTAAGGACTTTATTAATTGCATGCTCAGGAAAAGATAAGCAAGGATGAGACAGAGCTCCCCCCAAGTGGATCCTGAGATGTTTTAGGGGAGAGCAGTTCTTTGGCACACAAACATTGTGCTTTGCTCTGGGTGCCCTGTTTCACGAATCACTTGCAGGCTACAGCATAGTTAAAGTATGTTCTGCCAAGTCATGTAAGGGCCTGTTGGAGGGAATGGAGAAATTTTTTTTCTGGAAAAGATGAGACATAAAGGAAGACATAAAGTCTAGTTTTATGTATTTGAAAGGCTCTCAAATTTGAGAGATTCTCAGTTTCAGTCTCTCTATCCTCTTAGAAATTATTGAAGATCCCCCTTTTTGTGGGCTATATGTATTGATTTTTATTATTTAGAAGTTAAAACTGTGACTTCTCTCATTTGAAATAAAGTATCGACTAACAATATATTTAACTATTAATTCATTAAAAATAACCTTTTACATTTTATCATACATCTCATTTTTTTATGGAAAAAAGAGGCTATTTTCCAAAACAGAAGCATTCAATGAAATAAATGGCTACTTTTTTCAAGGTATTTCATAATAGAAGACAGCTGGAATCTGATATCAACATCTGCAATCTGTCGTGATATACTGTTGTTGTTGAAGTATATGAAGGAGATCTGTCCTCATGCAGATGTAGTCAAAAGGAGGACCCCACAGAATCCCTGAAAGTAGGGTCCTTGTAGCACAGTCTGAGAACCACTGGTTTAGACAAATTAGGAATGATGGACTAATTAGTTAACTAATTAGTTAAGAATAAGAATAAGAATAAGGGTTTTCATGACTAGTTTAAGTCTTAGCACCTTCTTGCTAGGAATTCACGGGAGAGTCAGATGCTCAGAGAAAATATGTAGGGATGATGGTGAGGAGGGGGGGAATATGGGAAATGGGAAGGACTGGAGGGTAAAAAGAGAACTAAGAACCTCAAGTGGGTCAAGGAGTCTGGGTGTAATTACTGGGAGCATGAAGAAGATTGGAGAAGAAGCAGACTCAGGTGAAACAGAGCGAGGATGAGAAAATTGGAAAAAAGGGAGTGGAGTCAAGTATGTTTGGCAGAATACAGCCTTGAAACAACCTAAAGGTTGTGAGTTAGAAATGGGAGATGGAGGTTGTATTTGTGGCCACCACCTACGCAGACACACTGATTGACGTGGTGTGTCTGCGTATTTGTGTTTTATTCCAGAGCCCAGCCTGGGGATGTGCCAGGGAGAACAGAGGCTGCTTAGGTGGGGAACCTGGCAAGGGGACATAAGACAATAAGAGACCTTGGGCTTCTGGGTTGGTAGAGATGTTCTGTATGATGTGCCCAGAACAGACAAAGCAGACATTTTTTTCAAGGAAAATAACTTGGCATGTCCCCAAACTCTGGCGACCTGGAGTTGAGCTGCAGATGCCAAGAATGAGTGTGGGAGATCCATATGTGCAAATACTGCAGAGCAAGTTTCTAGAGGGGTGGGGTATGGTAGGCAGCGGGAGGCTCACCAAGGCCGACATCCGCTCCCATGGGTTCCTGGAAGGCAGCTCCTGGAGAATCCTGTTTTGGGGTACCTGAGGGGATTGACACAGGGTCAGCTGATTTTTAATGCAGCCAGCAACTGCTTTCTTCCCTTATTTTGCCCCATAATGAAAGTGACCCTAGTTCAGATTTTCTTTGCAATCTGCCAAATGCTCTGTGGTAGGTTCACTTTGGGTTGTTGCAGAGGAAGCAGAAATCCTGATCAAGGAGACAAGAGAAGAAAATGCCCTGGCTTGGTCTTCCAAACTGTCCCATGGGCCTGTTGAGGTCTCAGATGGTCTTGGAGATCTTGCCTTGGCTAGTGTTCTGATTCCTAAGCCTGTTTAAGCACACCATTGTGAAGTCCATGAATGTTGCTAGCCCTTACCAGGGAACCCAGGGAGTCCCTGTTCACATTTTATATCAAAACAGAACCTACAATTTATAGGACTCTATTACCATGTGGAGAGCAGATGACTATCCCCAGAGGAAGAAGACTGAACTCTTCTCTATTGTAGGCTTGGATTCTGATCCTACTGCCCTGTGACCTCAGTGCCTAGGACAGGTCCTGAGCAGAGTCTGTGATCCTGCTGTTTCCTTTCTGAATCTGTGCAGTCCTCTCCAGTGTTGCAGAGAAGAGAATTTGCTGCACTCCCAGAAGAATTTGCTGAACTCCCAGAAGCAAAGAGAGGTGAGCCTAGGGGTCACAATTCAGAGGGAAATTCCTGAAGTAGAGAGAATGTGTTTCTGTCCCTTTATTCGCTCCCCGCTCCCCGCATTGAATCCAGGGCCTTGCACGTCCCAGGCAAATGCTGTACCACTGAGTTACACCCCCAGCCCCATCTATCCCTGTATTAGAGAAGTACCAAGCACAACTGGCTCTGCCCTCGCCTTATCATTTTAACAGAGTTCCTCAAGCATGAAGCCCATAAAGTATCCCGTTTCAGGTTTTGTAAGAGCCCTGGTTAGGGATCCTTAGGGTTTTCTAAAATACCCTGCATGAAATCACCTCAAGGGAAGGAGACTGGTGAAAGGCCTTGTTTATTTAACAACATCCTCACTTTCCTTGCAATATCTTCTAGTGGGCCATTTGGTTCAATACTCTGTCCCACTCTAAATGAAAAGGCGAGCATTTGGAAACGAAGAACCCCCTGTAAAGAAGCAGCTAGAAAGACAGCTCAGGTTCCTACCTGGCTTGGCCCCATGACTGTTTTGTCTGTGTGTGTGTGTGTGTGTGTGTGTGTGGGTGTAAGGGGGGGGGGTGGCCAGAGATCTGTAATCACATTGGACTGGTCAGAGCATGAATTTTAATCTAACTGTTCTCATTCTTTCCATGAGCCAGCCTAGCAAGACATTACAAGGTAAGGACCAAGGAAAAGCTTTGTCCTTGGGCTCCTTGGGCGGTCTGAACCTGCCCTGCAGGAGACATTGAAATGGGGGGGGGGGGGAGAAGAAGAAGAAGAAAATGGATTAGCTCAAAGCACTGACTGGAAATTCCAGGTACTAATAACCCTTGTATTTCACAATTGTCAAAGTAAGTTTCTTTTACTAAAGTGCCATATTTCTTTATCCTTTATTCTTAGAATAATTCTCGACTGTGCCACTTGTGGGGAGGTTAAAGTAGTCCTTCAATAGAAATGTCACTTAACATTTAGCAATTTGCCTAAACTGCATTAACATGGTATTGATGCAAATAGCATTAGCTTTCAGTCATTTTTAGAGGTACACAATGGTTATCCTTAATTACTCCATGAGAGAATCAAATCTACTTCAGCACTCATTATTTATTGGGCAGTTTCTCTGAAGCAAGATTTTAAAAGGGAGTAGGGAGATGAAGGATTCTATAAAGAGAAATGCAAAGCCCCTGTTGTGGAAAAGGAGGCCACGTAAGAGCCCACAGAGGGAAACAACCATGTTTTATAGACAGAAAGATAGAAGAGGTCAGGGAAAAATATCAATTTCTCTTAGAACTGGATCTATCCACAGTCAAAAATTTGACTCTTTTTTGTTTGTTTTTGTTCCAATGATTTGACATGAAGTCAAAGTAGTTTTTTTTTTTCCTAACCATAAAGATAAGACAGGCTTGTTGTAAAAAAATCATGTACTATGCATAGTAAGAAATCCTCTTTTATTCTCTCTCCAGCAGTTTCTGGCATACAATTTTGGTATGTAGAGTTTTTTTTCTCTGCCTTCATTCTTACCTCCAACACACATTTACAAGAATAGGAGAGGGACCCCCACATTGCCTTGTCTCCTGCTTCCTTGACTGAACATTCTGGATAGAGCAGACTTCTCATGTCGGTATGCGCACATTTGCAGCAACATTTTCACAGCTGTGTGGTAACTTTAACCGATCTTCTAATGATGGATAATTAAATCATCTCCATTTATTTTTCTATTATGAACAACATCTGTGTCCATGATTCTTTTCACCCTTGGCTAATAATTACCTTAGGATATCATATTTTTGGAAGTGTGACTACGGGGTCATTTCTCCACACTCTGCAGCAAGCTGTGGATTATCAGTTTGTAGTGCAAATTGAGGGAAGAGTGGCGTTTTGCTGTTTAATTTGCACTCATTTGGTTCTTAGCGAAGGTTGAACATCTTTTAAAAAATACATTTAGGAGCCATTTGCAGTTCTACTGAAGCTTGCCTGGCCATGACCTTTCCCCATTTTTCTTTTGAAATGCTTATTTTTGGTTTCTTTTTCCCCCTTACTTTTGAAAAACTGGATTTTAAGAAAAACCTTCTCCAGACACTTTGGGGAAAATAAATTTCACAGGTGAGAGAAATGTTGGTAAGAAGGAAAATAGTATGGAGAAGGACTAGGCTCTCACTTTCCCAATTTCCAGGTTTGCTCTTCTTGGTTGCCCTTGTCCAGAGGGTGGAGCAAAGGGTCATGCCATTGCAGTGCTTTGCCACTAGGCTGCACTCTTCCTCCCCTTTCTGGTATATTGGTGGTTGGGATAGACTGGCTAGATCAGCTGAGGCAACCTAAGCAAGCAGGTCTTGAGATGGAAAAACACTACTTAGAGGGCAGCCACTCCATCTTCTAAGCCTGTGAAGTGTTCACCTGACCCTTCAGGGGGGCCTGGAGGGACTTTCCATATTTCCCAGAACTCTTTCCTAAGCATAACTTTGGATCTGCTTTTTAGGCTGCTCCCTCTGGCTCTGGGATGCAGCATGGTGGCTGTTTGGCTCCCAGGGATACCAGTTCCATCCTTGACCTCTCCCAGGAGGAACAGCCTCAGTTCTGCCCCTGTAAGAAGTCTCTGTCACCCTGGCTCTTGGCTCCCTTACTTTCTCTCTTGTTTGGTTTGCATATTCATGGGTCAGTGAAGTGGCTGCAATGTGTCCAGCCTCACCTTTAAATTTTTTAAAAAATTGGTGCATTATAATTATACATAAGAGTGGGATTCCTTGTGATGTATCTGTACATGCACAGAACATAATTTGGTTGGTTTCATTCCCCGATACCTCCCCTTCCCCTCTCCTCCTCCCTGCCCACGATCCCCTTCCTTTCCTCTGTTGCCTTCCTTCTATTTTCATGAGATGCCCCCAAGCCTTTTCCCATTTTTCACTCTAGCTGCCACATACAAGAGAAAACATATGACCTTTGACTTTTTGAGTCTCAGTCTTCTCTTCTTGGGCTAGGAGAGCCTCCAATCATCTGCTTCCAAGTTTCTACTCTCCACCAGCCTCCTTCTAAGTTTACACATCTTGATGAGAGGCTGCTTTTGACCTATCATAGGGCAAAGATGACTCATAGATCTCAAACTCAGGTAGCTCCTGTTCTAGCTACACACTTGTCAGGTGTTCTAAGCTGACATGACCTATTGCAGGTATCTTAGTGGGATGTGCCCAATGTCCTAGAACAAACATTCGGCATATTTCTCTCTCTCTCTCTCTCTCTCTCTCTCTCTCTCTCTCTCTCTCTCTCTCTCTCTCTCTCTTTTTGAGGTACTAGGGATTAACCCCAGGGGCACTCACTGAGCTACATTCCCAGCCCTTTTTATGTTTTTTATAATTTTCAGACAGTGTCTTGCTAAGTTGCTGAGGCTGGCCTGGAATTTGCGATCCTCCTGCCTCAGACTCTTGAATCACTGAGATTAGTCATGTGTTGCCATGCCTTGCTCAATAAATATTTCTTTCTTTCATACACACACACACACACACACACACACACACACACACTCCTTTATTTAATTTATTTATTTTTGTGTGGTGCTGAGGATCGAACCCACTGCCTCGCATGTGCTAGGTGAGTGCTATATGGCTGAGCCACAACCCCAGCCCCCCATAAATAATTCTTAAGTGAATAAGTAAACAAAAATTTGCTTGAGTGCTCCATCCACAACCATTTTTAGAACCTTTTGACTACAGACACACACACACATATATATATATATATAAGAAAAAAAATCCCTTGATGAATACAATAACAGCAACTCACTCTCAGAAGCTTGATGAAATTTCTTATCATTGGCAAAGTATTTTCAATTCATTTGAATCAAAAAAGGGAGTTATCTAAATACTAAATATTTGATATAGTTGGGCTACAGTATCAAAGCAAATATGAACTGCCATACATTCATGTAAGTAGAGTGGTAGTTACCTGGGGCTGGGGGGAGTGGTTTAGGGGAAATGGTGAGTGACTGTTCATGGGTGTGGGTTTTTTTGGGGGGGATGATGAGAATGTTCTAGAATTGACTGTAGTGATGATCACACAACTCTATAAAAATATACACTGAAAATGAGTGAGAAAATTATGGTATGAGAGTATCTCAATAAAGCAGTCATTGAAAACACCCATTGAACACCCATTTTTTTTTTTACTACTTTTTATGGTTACAGAACACTCTTTGAGTGAGCTATACAAATTGACCATCGTGGTGCATGATGCACACACGCTTGCTCTGAGGATTCTTCAAGCAGAGTGTAGTCAGCATGAAAGTGGGTGCTGGGCAAGTTCAAAGAAGGAACATTGATGGGCTAGGAGGCTGATGTCCAGTGCTCCTGTCCCAAGCCAGGAATAATGAAGCCTTGCCAGGCTGGGAGCCACTACTTCAAGTTTCTTGAGATTTTCCACAAGCCCAGCCCAACTTGCTCCCAGTGTTGCCAAGTAAATATGCCACATGTTTAATTATATGTGTTATGTAAGAATTGACATCCTCCAAGAGGTACAGGAGCAACTTATTCAGATACCCAGACATTTTTGAAAGCATTAAGGACTCTAAAGTCAAGAGCCTGAAATTATAAAAAGAAAAACTGGCTATGGGACCTCTGTAAGCCTTGGGTCACCTGGCGTCCTTTCTATTTCTCTTTTGCTTTTGTTGCCTCAATTAAGTCACAATAAGATGGTGGGTAGATGTTGTCTGGTATATTTCAAAACTTCAAAAATTATTTTTATGATATTCTGATTTGGAAACTTTATATCACAGCTTTTTCCACGAGTCTTCTATAAAATAGAATAATACTAATCTCTGTTTCATAGAGTTGTTGAGAAGACTAAAACAATGTATGCAGTGTGCCTGGCCCCTGGAATGTATGGACAGTGTGCATCCTGCCATTTATTAGTTGCAGAAGAAGTTGGGCAGGTCTAGCACTCTCTAATCTGGACATCCCATCACGTCCAGGTGTGCTTTGTCTGGGCCCGGGTGTTTGGGATGCCTCCCTCCAGCAAGGGGAATCAGAGAGGACCCAGGCTGCTGGACTTTGAATTCCTGCTTCGCTATTTTTTGCCCTGTGACTTGGGGCCAGTTTCCTAACTACCCTATTCCTCGATTTCCTCATTAATACAGTTAATACTTCAATTAAGAAGTAATATATTTACTTTACAGGTTGCTAAGGATTCCATAGGTTATTCTGTAAGTTGCTTGGAAAAGTGCCCAACACATTGAAAGTGTTGATTCACCTTGTGTTAAATAAAAAGATGGATAGACAGTGGGGGTCTGCCAGGCAACAGGGAAGGGCCAGGCTACACGGCAGTCATGATTGGAAGCTAGAGGTCAGGCTGAAAATAACAAGTTCTGGAGATTTCTTCCTAGAAGGAAAAAGTGGCATTGGTGGGAAATACTCAGAAAAAAAAAAAATCTCAGGACAATAGAATTCCAGCTGTGGAATCCCCCCACCCCCGCCAGAAACTCTTTGAGATGAGACAGGTACCTATTAGCAGTGCTGATGTAAGCCTATGTAGAAACTTGAGATTGGATTATCAGATGAGTTTTAAGGCCCTGTTGATGTGATGCTGCTCTTTGATAAAAATCTAAAACATGATTTAAGCAACAGATAAAAGTGGTCAGATAAAAAGAAATTAGGACAGAAACAAAAAATTTCAACTATTTGACTCTTCCTCAAGGTTTTTTTTTTTTCCCCCCCAAATATTTGAAGACTTCCAGCTATAAACCATTTGCCTCTTAAAAATACCAAAACCCAGCCAGGTGCAGTAGTGCATGCCTATATTCTCAGCAACTGGAGAGACTGAGGCAGGAAGATGGCAAGTTCAAGGCCAGCCTCAGCTACTTAGTGAGACCCTGTATCAAAATTTAAAAAAAAAAAAAAGGAGTGGGCAGGGAGGCTGGAAATGTAGCTCAGTGGCAATATACCCTGGGTTCAATCCCCAGTACCGAAACCAAATCAAACCACACCAAAAACCAGTAACCCAACAATAGTTACATAGAAACCTAGGATCCCTTCAAAAGAGCTTTTGGAGAAACTAGGGTTTTTGTAATAGGCCAGTTTCATGTAATATCCTACCTTTGAAAGCACTGTAAAAGTAGTCCTAGTTTGATTACGGGAAGACAGAACCACATACCAACTCCTGGTGCAGGTCTCAGCTGCTCCCCACTCGCCTGGCTGAAGAGGTGGGGGCTGAGCCCTACATGTCAATGTTCAGAAAGAACTGTCACTCTGAACATCCCCAAATCCTACTCTTCTAGTACACAGCAACACATGGTTCACCTACTCACCCATCTCCCAGCTCCCATGGCCCACAGGATGAGGTCTGGGGCTGCTGGTGGCAGAGGTTGCAAATGGGAATGGCTTTGGCAAGGTGGCGTGGGTGACCTCAGCTGCTGGCATAGCCAGAATCTGCATCAGGGTGACTGGCTGTGCAGTTGTCCCTGGAGCAGATGGCCTTTGATAGGCTTTTGTGGTCTCGCCTGTAAGGAAATGGAATTATATACCAGGGCCTGCAAGAGTCTATAGGCTCTTGGAGGACTAGAAATCAAATAAACGTTCACTGAACACTCGCTATGAGCAGAGACCTGTGCTGGCTGCTGTGCAGGGGGAAATCTAGACAAATAGGCTGCAATTCCTGCTTAAAGGAATGTTCAATCTCAGAGCAATAGGCCAACCAACAAACCAAAGACCAAATAACAACAATATACTTAACTGACAGTTAAACACTATAGCAACATAGACATAGCAGAACATGATTAGTTGCCAAATTAATTTGCCAGGCACCATGAAGAGGGTTTGTGTACTCTATGACTTACTCTTAGAGATTGCATTCTAGCTGTTCTAGTTTAAGTTGGTTCATTACCAGTTAACTAACTCCTCTGGGCCCCAGTTTCCTGGTCTATAAAAACGGGTAATGAACTGACTCCATGGTAAAGGAGCATCTAGATTCGTCTTCTAAACTGTGCTCTTCATCCACATGTGATGACTTGGAATGCTTCCACAATTTGAGGCTCTGCCATATAGAAAGTCTCAATTCATTAGTGATCTGGTTGCCCTGAGGGGATCTCTGAAGGTTCAGAGGAAGAGGAAAAGTGGCTACCCATTGAATACTGGGGACTATCTTGAGATCCTAGAAGGAGATGCCCTGCAAGGTCAATAGCACCTCAGTCCTGTGGGCCCCAGTGGGGTCTGCCAGCTTCTGTATCTCTATCTCTGGTGTCTTAGGACTGCTGTAAGAAAACATCTCAAACTTGGTGGCTTACAAAACCAAATTTATTCTTTCAAAGTTCTGGAGGCCAGAAGTCCAAAATCAGTATCAGTGGGACAAATTCAAGGCATCTGCAGTGCTGAGCTCCCTCAGGGAGGGTAGAGGATTCAATGTGTTTCTTGCCTTGTCCTGCTTCACCTGGTGGCTGGCCTTCCTTGGCTTTTGTCATCTTCAAGCCTAGCAGCCTCAATTATTTCTCAGCCTCATCTTCACATAACCTTCTCCTTTATGGGTATGGAATTATCTCCCTCTGCCTCCCCTTGACAAGTGTGCATATGATGGCTTTTAGGGCCTACCCAGTTATTCCAGGGTAATTTCCCCATCTCAAGATCCTCAATCACATTACAACATATGAGAAAATATTCACAGGTGCCAGTGGTCAGGACGAGGGTCTTTGGGGAACGGGGAGCATATTTTGTCCTGCCACAGTATCCTGGCTCCTGCCTTCACTCTGCTTAGGGATGAAGCACTTTTTTGGTACATGGAACAGTAGGCCAAGGGGGGTTGCATCTGAGACAAGAGTAAAGGAAATGTCATAAATCAGGTAGACAAGGTAATGGAAATGTCAGAAATGTCCCTCTTCGTGGGAACCATCTCACTCACTCTTCACTGTTGTTCAGCATTGTAGATTGCACAGCATCCTGGGAAAGTGGTGTCAGAACCATAGTCCTGTGGACAAACTTTTGGTGGGTGTTCAGATCCATTGCCAGGCACCAGCATCTGCTCCTTTCTCCACTCTGACACTGTCACTTTCTTGAGAATCCCAGCACTGACCAGGAAGGGCAGTCAGCAAAGAGTGAACCTGGAATTCAGCCAGTCAGTCCACTCTGGCAGGCATTAGCCAGTCAAGGCAGGAAGCAAATCCCTCATTCACCTTGATGGTTGCTAATAGTTGGTCTCCTTTAAATCTGTCTGTAGATTGTGCCAGACAAGTCACTAAAGAGTTGGAGGCCACCTTGGGGGGTCAGCTTGCCTTCCAGTCTTCAGGCCATTCTCAAGCAGGACCAAACCTGCCTGATTTATGACATTTCCATTACCTTAAAGGGTCTGAGCTTCCAGAACAAGTCTAGGGAAGTGTTTATTTTCTCCGGAACATTCCCCTGTCTTACACTCAGGAAAATGCTAACAGGCATTGATGCCTCTTTAGGGAGATGCTGGCCCAGGTTCAACCTTCATCCAGGGAAAAGCCATATAACAGAATTGCTTGTACACTTTAGGAAATAGGATATAAGAATTAATTTGAAGAGAAACATGTAAACAAGCTGATGGTACTCAAAAACTTAATTAATCTACAGTATACTAAAAATAAAACTTTAACTAGCAAATAGTGAACATTTTAAAAGTTATTGCATATTAAAAACAAAAATTATCTCTTTTTTTGGGGTACACCATTGGCTAATTCCAAGGCTTTAGAATACCTTATCCTTACTGGTGTGCTCATAATGGTTTGCTAGAGAGAAGTAAAATATCCTGGGGACAGCCATTGCTGCACTTAGGACGCAGGTGCTGTCAAACATTTTGTAAATTCAACCAACATGGCCATCTCTCCGGTCTTCCATGAGCTGTTTCTGCCTGCTCCCCTTCACAGATCTGAAATGGCTTTAAGAGGGAGACAGAGGGAGTCACTTTCCCTGCCCCAGCCTTACGAACACAGCGCTTAATCTGGTCCAAAGGGAATTCTTCATGGAACCAGATTCTTTTTGAGCAATTTGAAGTAAAACCCATAAAATAGTTTTTTTCTTTCCACATAATCTCAGATACTTGGTCTCTCTTCAAAGTTTCAAAGATGTTCATGGGAAAGCTTTTCAAAACTTCCCTTAGACTCTCTATTCTTTTGGACATAATCAAGAACAGCCCCAGAGAGCTCCTTCCTACACCTGGCCCCTCGGCAGAATCACCGTGGAGGTGTTATGAAGGCAGACTTTAGGGAGCTGCTCACAGAGATGTCAACTCACTGAATCTGAGGTGGGAGGGGGATTCTGATTTGGGAATCATAGCCAGGGCCAGGCTCCACTCTGGGCTCTCCCTACCAGCCCTGCCACTAGAGCTTTCTGAGCCTGGTTCCTTTTGTTGTACCATGGCCATGGTCATACCTACGTGGGAAGGTTGTTGTCATAATTAGAGGTCAAGTCTATCGGGGGCTCATGCACACCATGCTTGACACATGGCAGGCAGACATTCCATAAGTGGCAGCAGCTGACATTTATCCCCATACTAAGTC
This sequence comes from Spermophilus citellus, assembly GCF_964194105.1. Taxonomy (NCBI): domain Eukaryota; kingdom Metazoa; phylum Chordata; class Mammalia; order Rodentia; family Sciuridae; genus Spermophilus; species Spermophilus citellus. The sequence continues at coordinate 87,290,753 of NC_138193.1, forward strand.
TCCCCCTCTGCTGGTGGAAAACAGTGTTCTCACTAGGTGTCAGATATGAGGTGAAGTGAAGGAGACAGAGGTCAGAAGCCTGAAGCCGGTAGCTGGTTTAGCAGCAATGTCTGGAGATAAGAGTGCTGGGGGAAGATTTGGTTCTTCCTATCACTAACTCATCCCATGCCTCGGGGTTAGATATGAGGGCAGGAAATGCAATATTCATTGAGCACCTACCATGTGCCACATTTCAAAGTCCTCTTTTACACAAACATACACATTTAATATTTATCATGATCCAGGAAGTTGACTGAAGTATTCCTATTTTTGAGATAAGGAACAAGTTTTCCAAGAGGTCAAGAAATGTGTTTAGGCTCACATGGACACATAGGTAGCAGAGCCAAGATTTGGACTCTATGTATTTGATTCCAAGTCGATGCTTCCTCCCTGCCTCCTTTTTCCATAGAAGGGGAAGAAAATGGGAGGCAAGTCTTGGGAAGGTTTAGGATCCCTAGACGTGGTTTTCATTAGAGGTGACCCAGAGCCCTTTGAGATCTCACAAAGCTATTGTCTTCTATGAGAGGGTGAGGAGTGGCCTTAGTGGGTAGGTTTGGGCAGTGAGGGCAGAGGTTCCTAGAAAGTCAAACTTAGTGCAATAACCTTCAGTTTGGCTTTCTTCCAGGTGAGGGCCTTAGCATTTGGCCAGAGGAGCTGGGCAGGGGGTGGGGGTGGGGCGGTTTCTGGCTGTCTTGCTCAGTAGCTTCAAATAAAGATTTACTTTCCCTTTTCTTGCTATGGTACCAGGAATGTGCTTTTCATTTTTTTTTTTTTTTTGTAAATTTCTACAAATGACCACTTACCTGATTTTATTTAGCTCAGAGTAGATGGAAGCTCTAGCCAAATAACAGTTGCCCGCCTGATGCTTGCTAACTGCCTGGGGGAACAGCATGTAAATCTCAGGTACTGTCTGTCCTCAGCATGAGCTGCACCAGGCAAATCAAGATGCCTTCTATTTTTCGAGTGAGATAATTTTCCGCAGAAGAAGGTTATTATGCTTTTGGGGGTCGTCCTAACCTGATTTACCTGTTAACTCACATTCTTGGAGAGGCAAGGAAGCATTTTACGTGGGCATGCTGGGTCCTGAATGGTCTCCATCCCTTCTGCTTCAGCCAGTTTCTAAAGGAATTTAATCGTTTAAGGCAAAGCAGCAACACGAGGGGCACTCTTTTGTGATTCTCACTGGAATTTTTTATTTGAATTGGTAAAAACCTACTCCATGGTGGGCATGAGATTTTTTTTTTTTAAAGCCTGAGGTCCCTCTATCTTGAAACCAGGCAGGACCCCAAGCCTCCCTTTTAGGTTGAAATGCTTATTATTTAGTTCAGGGTCTGGCACACTGCAGGTGCTTAATATGTGGTTACTGTGTGAATGAATGAAGGGATGAACGTAAATCTTGAGACTAGTCATCTAGTGATAAGGAGCTGATAGTAATACTTGGTGAAACTGTTACAGAAAGTTGAAATGGCTTGGTAAAGGGACAAGTGACAAAGCAATGCCTGTTTTAACTGTGGCTTTTGCCAGTTTATGAATTTACATAGCAGCCAATTTCACAATGAGTACCCAGGCCCACCTGCACTTCTCCGGAATGTTAACAACAGATATCAGCAACAAGCACTTGCTGGGAGTGGATGGTGTTAAGCTTGGCCACAGTGCTGGGGTAGATGGAAAAGTTTTGGAAATGATCTCTGCTATGAACATAGAAATCAAATGCATTCTTTAACACCAGGCATCCCTTGGTTATAATTCCTCTCTCTCCCTCTACAACTTTACCTGTTACCAGGTGATACAATCAGAGTATGGGCCAGTTAGGACAATGCCTTGGGCAAGTTACTGAACCTCTCTAAGGACCAGTTTCCTTATCTGAAGAAACGGAAGACACTGGTACTCTGTTCCGGGGTTATTGCACCGTAGGTGGCACTAGAGAAAGTACTCAGTTCATGGCTGTTGTCATAGAGGTTGTGTGAGACCCTTCCCATTGTTTAGAATTGAGCCAGAAGGGCGGAATGACCCCTTCCTAAATGAGAAGATGTGTCCCTGAACTTCCCCTACGCTGGGCCATTGCAGTACCATCTGTGCCATCACCAACCCCTCCTCTCTCTAGCCCAGTGAGCAGAAGGAAAGGTCCAGAAGAGGGAGGGCTCAGTAGCCAGGTTATGGGGAGTGCAGTATTCAGGGCAAGAGAATATTCCCTCCCTTCCTTCATGTTTTGTCCTCCCCAGGACAGAAGAAGGTGCCGCAAGAATCACTCATCTATGTGCAGGGAAGGGAGCCGGGCATCTCACTTCCTGCCCTCTCCCTGAGGCTCAGCAGCACAGGCCCAGCTTATGTGCTGCAGAAGCAGACTTGGCAGGCTTTTAGGAGAGTATCCTGGGAGTCTAGAAATACTCTACCCTTTGGGGTAAAAAGAGGAAGTGCTTGACCTGTGGCTCCTGAGGTTAGGGGCTTACTTGAACATGGGGATTCACTCTGCTCTAGGATCTCCAAGAAGGGGACGAGAGGACACCTGGAGTATCCTAGGCCAGCAGTCCTTAAATGTGAAGAAGAGGAAGGTGACCTCACTCTATCCCACAGTTCTCAGACCTCAAAGGGGACCAAAGGGAACCCTACAATTCCCAGAGCTCATATTCAGGGGCTGCCCAGAAATAGCAACCCTTATTTCACTGCTGTGTACAAGTGTGGATTTCCAGGGGTGGGAGGAAGGGGTGGGGGCCCAATGAGAAGGTCTAGGACAGATGGACAGTACCCCTGTGCCCCACACACTTCAACGACTCAGAAATCACTATGTGAATAGAAGTTGCTGGGCTAGGGGAGACAACAGGACACACCTCTTAAGGATGTCTCTGTCATCTGTTCCTCTTCCCTGTGTCCACACTCAAAAAGGACAGGTGATATCTCAGAAATGGTCCATAAGACTTGCAGCTTGTAGATTGGGGTGGAGAAGAGCTGTATCCTTATAACTAACCACATCTAGATCACCACCATCATTAAAGATATAGATGATATAAAGATATAGTAACTAGGAAGACAACAACAAATTCCTATTTGTATGTCAATGCTGGTCAAATTGAGAGTTTCTGTATGCACTGGTATTAAAATAAGAAAAGTCTAGGATAGTGATTTAGGGAGGAGTTTTTGGAGCCAGACTGTCTGGGTTGAACTCTCATCTCTGCTACTTTCTAGCTGTTTGGCAAAACGAGATAACTTAACACCTCTGTGCTGCATTTTTCTCAAACTGTACATTAGGGCTAAGAATAGTACATGCAGATGGTAGTCTGGGGTTGATTAAAGGCAATGATCAGGTAAAGGTCTAGGAACAGTGCCTGGCATACAGCCAGTGCTCAGTAGATGCTAGCTTCCACTGCCATTCTTAAACCTGTTCACTCCACATCCGTGACTAGAACCTCAGCTACATCAGCTCATCCTGTAAGCTGCTGGGAGCAAACACCAAATCCCACCAGAAGGCAGGTCCCAGACCACGATCATGCACATGAGTTCTTGATTAAACACTGAAATACGGACAGAGGAATTCCTTGGCCTGAGGTCTACCTGTCCTTGTCTTGCTGTTCCCATGGAAGCCGGGTGGGCACAGTCCTGCAGACAATGTATTTTGGCTGGGGTTGTTCAGATTAGCTGCTCGCTGTTATCACAGAAGCCACCTCGGTCTCTTTGCTTCCTCCCTTCATTTCATACTAAGTAAATCTGGCTTTTCTCCTTTTAGTTGCCAGGGAACATTTCCAGACAGAATGTCATGTCATCTTCTAAAGCAGCAATGCAGTGAAATTCAAGGCAGCAGTCACTCCAAATGAAAATGGCACAAACGCAGGGACAATCTCAAATTGTGAAAACAAAAAAAATTAAGCCTTCACTCCTTAGTCCCAGATGTCTGCTCCCATTGATGTCCGTGCCATGCTTCTGGCATCGGGTAAAATATCACCAGAGTCAGTGTGGCATGACCAGTTAAGATGTTAATTTGGACACCATCTCCTAAAACACAATATTGCTTATGTTTACGAACTCAGAAAGTTTAGATTAAATCACAAATGAACACTTGCCTGCTTTGGCATCTGGGCTTTTGGATGATGAATACGTAAGAGTTGATGGGTAGGTTACACCCTTTTGGGGTTTACTTTCTGCAAAAAAAGAAAAAAAAGATTTATTTCTAGAGCTGGAGATTTTAGATGATTCTATACCGGTAAGTTGATTTCCTCCTTCCAATTTATCTCGAGTTCAATAAAATCAGTCTCCTTTGTACTGACTTGTTGATTACAATAAGAAAGCCAAGTGGCATTTTGTTTTCTTGTATGCCCTGTGTTTTATTAATGTTAGAACGGAAGCAATAAAATCTCCATAACTCAGTCGTTTAGCAGTAGCAACCCTTATTTCACTCATGATGATGTGACCTGTAAGTTAAGGTTTCATGCATGTGGCTTTGAATGCTTAATTATGACAGCAGATGGACATGAAATGCTGCACATTCTCTCCTCCCAGGTGCAAGGGCTCTCAGGTCCCCCACAGGCTATACGTGCATGGCCATCTCTCATTCTCAGACTGCGCTGATCAATTCATACTTTATGGTGTCAGAGAAAACTGAAAGGTAAATATAGATCAGCCTTGAAAATAACCAAGTGTTGCCACCCAGGGAGAGACTTTAGATGCCCAGAGAGGGTGTGGATGGTACTGTCTAACAGGGAAACAATGGAAGCATAAAAAGGAAAAGACATTAGGTGATCCACCGGATAAGCAGCACTAAGCTTGGCAGGATGCAAACTGCCTGAGAAGGCTGCTTCCTGCAAAAGTCTTCTGACCACGAAGAGGAGCTGCCTGAAATTCCAAGGGAGCTTTGTTCTGCAATTAAACTGAGAGTGCTGGTGGAATGCAGTAATCCCCCCAAAGGCAAATAATTTGTCTGAGTTGGTAGCTGTTGAATTCCCAGGGCCTCAGGCAGTGTCTGGCATGTAAGGGCTCCCGGAGTCCTAATTCCTGAGGCTGAGGAATGACGCCCAGGCCTCTGTGAGGATTCATACACCCCAGGAGGAGGGTGTCCATTGTGATCCGTTATTTACATGGAATAATGGATGCATTGTGGCTCTCGACCTGAGGGAATTCTTTTATTAGAGGATGAAGGTTGTAGAAGACATGGTAAGGCACAAAAATCCTGGCGGGTGGGACTAAATCTTGCCAAATATCCTATTGGCTCAAGAGATTGTAGGGTCTTAGGAAGTGCCTGGGCCTGGGAGTCAGAAAAAAATCTAGGTTCTAGGCTTCAGTTTCAGTTTTCCTTTAATTAAGCTGTAGCAGCTTCCAAGACTCTTGTTTTTACATTCAGAAAATATGAGTAATGGTATGGCCACTACTTAACAACACAAAGCTGTAAGAAAAAAAAAAAAAGCTCATGGGTGAGTCAAGCAAGAATTTTCAGAGGTGAAAAGATTGGGTTATGAGAGCTTTAACCTAATTGGTGAATTAATCTTCTGTTATGGATTAACTAGTTAATCACCTGTAGGCAGGTAGGTGTGGCTGGAGGATGCAGGTCACTTGGTGGCATGCCTTTGAGGTTTATAGTTTGTCCCTGGTGAGGAGAGCTCTCTCCGATTCCTGTTTTCCATGTTCTGAGCTGCTATTCTCTGTCATGCCCTTCTACCATGTTGTTCTGCCTCACCTTGGGCCCAGAGCTATGGAGTCAGCCATCTATGGACAGGGACCTCTGAAACCATGAGCCTCAAATAAACTTTCCCTCCTCTGTGTTATTCTCGTCAAGTCTTTCGGTCACAGAGATGAAAAAGTTGACTAAAACAATATATTTAATATATACTGAAAACATATATATCATGTACATATCTATAAAGATGCAAAAACTCATTCTGGTGTAATCTGTAAGTGCCACTCACAGGCAAAATGAGGCAAAACATTTGGGGTTATTGGCTGTAGTCACTTCATCTCATTAAAATCACCTGGGGAGTACAATGTGGCATTTCCAAGTTCTCCACATGGGTCCAAGTATGCTCCCAATAGATTCTAATTGGGGCCATTTCAGAACCCATAAGGGCCCCACGGCTGTGGGCCACATTTTTATTAACAGAAAGTAATCAGACACATCATCTCCCTGCATTCATTATTCTTCTCACCACTAAAACCTAATGTTTCTGTTTCTATTCAGAAGGAAAAAGAGCATGACCTGAGTTTTCTGAAACGTGGATCAAAAACAATTGGGGGTCTTTCACTGACTTTTAAAATCCCAGGACTGTCCAAAGATCATGCTGACCAAAAATACTCATGCCCCTCAAACCCAGTTTCCCAAAGCAAATTAATTATAGGAGCACAGTGACCTGTAAAAATTAGAAATAAAAACCTAGAGAAAGGTCATAAGGATTCTGACATGATCCAGTTAAACTCGTTGGCCATGAACCTCTGAATAACGGGGCGTTCCTTGGCTGCAGCCTTCTGCCGCAGTGCACTCCGTAACTCATCCATTCGAGAGGCTTCCTAGCCACCGCAGAAGCACAGATGTTTATTATCGTTGGCGAAAAGTACTTTCGGTTAAATGTCACTAGGAGGAATGAGGGGAGATGGAAGTTGAAATTTATAGGGAATAATCTCAGCAGATTGATTTTCATTTTAAAAACCTAAAACATCTCTTACTCTCATGGAATTAATTTTTTTCTTTTAAGCCTCTGGTGGGAATCTTGAGTTGCAGGCTGAGCCCCTTAAGGTTGAAATGCTCTTATTTAGCCAGGGGTTACTTGGAAACACCTATGTGGAGAGTATATTTCTTTCTGTCTCAACATATTTGTATTCTAGACAGTAGCATTTTCAGATGGTCTGCTCTGAGTTCTGTTATGAGGCAAAGACCCGCAATATTGCAGTTGATGCCCTTCCACTATCTGATAAAAAAACCTATCCAATTTGAACCCGAGTTGTATAGAACCTGGCAGGCAACAGGGAACAGGGATTGTTCAATTTGAGAAGAATCCTCAAAGGTCTGTTTTTAGTTGTATTACAACCTTGACAGTTGGAGGGTAGTCGGGTTTAGGGCACAGGATGCCTAACAATGCTAGAGAACCATCCAGGCTGGAAGACCTAGTATGTTAGGAGACATTTCTCTGCTTCAGTTGCCTCTTCACAGGTGGCTCCTACTCAGGAAAGTCCCATGACAGTTCCAGGAAGATTTGCTAGAATCTAGTTTAAGATCCTGCTGAACTGTCTTAGAGAAAATGGGAGATTCAGGTCCTAAACAGTGGAGGTTTAAGTCAACATCGGAGACTGTGTTGTGCTCAAACGTTGATGGGGAATATGTCCAAAGCCCGAGGGGCCCCTGCTGGCCAATCTCATAAAACGTGAGCACCAATCAGGACAGTGATAATAATATACTGTATTTAAAAAAGCAATCCACCAGTCCATAGTCCACATTAAAAAAAAACACACAGGTTGAGGAGAGGAAGAAAACTCCTCTTTATATAAGAATACTAGCTAATAAATGTGGAAGGGATGACAGAATTAGGAAAAATTATAATTTTGCAATTACAGTTGGCCCTCTGTTTCCATGGATCTCTGAATCTGTGGATTCAACTAACCTCAGATTGAAAATACTTACAAAAAGAATTATGTCTGTGATGAACATGTATATACTTTTTTCTTGTCATTATTCCTTAAACTATATATATATATATATATATATATATATATTTACATGGCATTTACACTGTATTAGGTATTATACAAGTAATCTAGGGATGACAAGAAGTATATGAGAGGATGTGTGCAGGTTATATGCAAATAGAATACCATTTTACGTAAGGGATTGAGCATCCTGCAGATTTTGGCATCCACAGGGGATCCTGGAATCAGTCCCCATGATACTGAGGGACTACTGTACTAATATAATTCTTACTACAGCAAGGATGAACACTGGATATTAAAACTACCAAGTTAAATTTATTTGGGAATCAGTTAGCCAAGTGGTTTTAAAGTATCACTCTATAGATTGTTTACTAATTATGAGTATATTTGTCTGGAGAGAAATGGAATGTAGCCAACTAATCAAATTTACTATCACCAATAATTAGATAAGTCAACACTATGTGCCTCTTGATGTGGCCAATGTGGTATGACCCCATGGATATGCCATATGACCTATCCTTTTCAAAATATTTAACCTGAATCCAATCATGAGGAAGCAGTTGGAAGTGTTTTTCATCCAGATTATAGGACATGCTAGACAACTGACCTGGACTTCATAGATGTCAATGCCATTCATGACCAAAGAGATAGTGTGGTGGGTGATTAAAGATAATAACTGAACATGACAACCAAATGCAATGCATAACTTTCGATCAGATTGTGGATCCGAATAAAAAAAAATTATAATAAAGAATATTTTGGAGATACTTGAATAAGAACTTTTTATTAGATGCTATTATCATTTCAAGTTTATATTCTGGGTGCAGTATTGGTATCATTGTCATTTTGGAAAACGATTCCTACAAGATGTGTACTGAAGTATTTAGGGATAAAGTGTCATGTTGCTGGCAACTTTTGTTCACATGGTTCAGAAAAAAGTATTCATAGATGATAGATAGATTGGCAGACAGAACAAACGTGGTAAAATATTAGCAATTCATGAATTTGGGTGAAAGAAATATGGGTATTCATTGTACTCCTCTTTTAATTTTTCTGTTAATGTGAATGTTTTCAGAATAAAGGCTTGATTTGGGGAAATTCACAAAATTAGAAAAAGGTGGGAAGGAAGGTCATGATAGCACCCAAAATACTAGGTTAGCTTTCACTGGGAAATTGCACTACAGTGGTCATTATAGATCATTGTTATTAACTTTTTGAAAGAGAGAAGAGTGAAAATGATTATCTATAAAAATCCTGTGGCTCTAGATAGGGAGAACTGATTGAATAGTAAAACAATTATTTAAACACAAATTTAAAAAATTGAAACTAAAATTGTGGCTCAGTTTTTTTTTTCTAAGCACATGCTCCCATTTGTTCAATTTCCAGAAATCTTAAAAGATAAATGCCCAGATATGGGGCATATTAGCCTAAAAAAAAGACTAGTTTTAAAATATAAATTATTAATGCAATCCACTTTATTAAAAGTTTGATTGTACTTATAGATAGCAGCAATGTGTTTAAAATGAGCAATTTGAGGCTCTTAATAGTTCCAGATTTGACTTTTGTAGTGATTTATCATGTAAGTATAATTCATCGCTTCATGATCTTAGAAGAAGTAGTGCTTTAGATTTTTATGAGATGAAGTGGGCCATCAACAAAAGCTAAAAGCTCATTGAAAAGAGCAAACTTCACCCTGGGAGGTCATCCCAAATGCCTACTGTTAGCAGTGTTTCTCCGGCATGTGGCCATACCTGAGACGATGAAGGATTCTCTCCATCTTGGTAGGGATAAGGACTGAACACCATTGGAGAAACTCCCTTTGTAACCGGACTGTCCTGCCACTTTCTGAACAAGTATTTTTCCTCCTGAATTATCGAGCACACCACTATGAAAAGAAAAAAAAATTTTGAAGAAAGTACAGAAATGCTCTTTGACATCCACAAACATGCAAGCCAGTCTCCATCTTTATGTAGACATACAAAAGCAGTGAGGTTAAGGAAAAGTTTACCCTGACCTGCAGCCAAGCCCCAATAAGGGTGCCTCCATCAACCTAGCCTGGTACCTGACCTGCCAGGTTCAGTGTCCTCTTCCTTCTTATAGAGCCCCATCTGTCAGTCAGGAATTGGTCACCATGCCTCAAATTTCTTTTTTTCCCTGGATTTCTCATTCCTAATGGATTTTCTCCCTTTTCTTTCTTTCTTTTTCTTTTTTGTTTGTTTGTTTTGAGTCACAGTCTCACTATGTTGTCCAGTTTCAAGTGATCCTCCCACTTTAGCCTCCTGAGTAGATGAGACTACAGGCTGCACCACGATACCCAGCTTCTCACTGGTTCTTTCAGGTAAAACTTCTTTCCTGACAAATTCCAATTTTGTTTTGTGATTTCATGGAAAGAATCCAGTCATTACAAATGGCAGTATGAAATTATTAATTTTCTTAACAGAATTTATTCCCATCTGTACTTGCTCCTTCCAAAGTATGAGTCGCTTTAGAGCTCTGCTTTAATTCTAATTCCTTGAAGAGGCATTTTTTTAAAATTATATGGTTGGGAATGGAACCCTGGGCCTCTTGCATGATAGGCAAGTTCTCCATAATTGAGCGACATCCCTGACCCAGTATGGAGTTATTAAAAGTAAATTATACTTTTCGTTTCAGGCCAGGGAGGGAATATGTGCAGCTAAATTAAACACATTAAAATAGTCCCCAGTACTGGGAGTGTAGCTCATTGAAAGGATGCATGCTTAGAATACATGAGACCTGGGTTCGAGTCCCAGATCTGCAAAAAGAAAAGTGTTTCCCAAAGACTCAAAATTGTGTCTTTTAATTTCTAAGATTTCTCCAGGTTTTAAATCCTAATGTGATAGTGACTGACATGTCTATGTTGATGTTTCTTCTTCTCTGTTAGGCAAGGGGTCCACTTTGGTTCCTAAATAGCACTTTCACAGTGTCATCTCCTAGCCTCAGAGCCTAATGTGGCTTCTTTGGGTATCCATACTTCATGGCACTAGAGGCAGGGCATGAGAAAGTATGTGGATTTGTTTCTATCGATATCTTTCCCTGGCTCTGGTAGTGGTAGTTGCCATTTCCCGCCCTCCCACCTTCCTGGTGAGTCAACCACGTTCAACACTCAACTTCCCAATGACCCGGAAGGAAAGAAAGTGATAATAATACTTGACATGTGAAGCACTTAATTACTTTAAAATCATGTCACATATGACATCTCCATGTGTCCTCCCAGAAAACCTCTGAGTTGTGGAGTGGAGGCTGTTTCTATGAGTGACTGATTCACTCAAGGTCTTGTTGTTAATTGCAAGAGGAATTTGAATCCTAACTGACTCCTAAGTCTAACTGACTCCAATCCTGGACTGGTCCCTTGAGGTCATGCTACCTCTTAGGATTCAAGAGCATAACTTCATCTCACTCCTCAGAGTCTTTACTTCCTGCTCTCTCTCCACAATCGGGGGAGTCGGGCTAGTCTCTATTTGCCTGGCCAACCACGCATTTCCACTCAACGTGGTTTTGATTATGCTGCTGTTCCCCCTGGAAAATATGGTTCCATGTCTGCCTGACCAGGCCTGAGCAGCTTTCCAGGTGTACATCTATTCCCAGCATCTCCTTTCTTCTACAGATCCTTCCATTGCCCTTCACCCCCGGCCCTCTCAGAATCTTGTTCTCACAACTCCTAAAGTACTTCCTAAAGATTTCTGGAATTAATTTTATCTCTCAATTGAACCGGAAAATTTCTTATGGAAAGGACAGAATTTTATACCTTTGTGTAGGAAGGCCTATTTGTGACCTTTGGGCACCAATTATACCAGTGTTTGGGAGAGGATTGTCATGATTTCAGGATTTTGAGAGCTGATTGACTTGACATTGGTAGCTTGAAATCAACCATGGTAGGAGGAAGTATATGTGGGAAAGGGAAAATCAGGCCTCTCCTCTCCTTGCCTTCTTTTTGAAAAGTTGTTTGTTAAAAACATTTTCCAGCACACTATTGGTTCAGTCTGAAAATTATGAGGATTTTTAAAACAATTACCTCATGCTCTCTTTAACTTATAATGAATGGGGAAAATGGGAAATAACACTTACCCTTTTCTTTTTCTCCAGAGAAATCATTCTGCCCTTGGGTTTATATTATATTACACCCAGGACTGCTTTTTTGAGGAACCATGTGCCTGTGCCCACACTCCTGTATAAGAGTCAGGAGCCCTGTAGCTGTGACATCCCTTGTGAGGGCTATGGAAGACCGGAAACCCAGATTTTTGAACAATTGTAAATGTAGAACTATAGGTTCTCATGAGATTTGCGTGTTAGGGTAGAGAAAGACCTCATCTTCCTTCCTAATTGGAGGGTGCAGATATTTCAAAATCAGAGAGACTAGACCAATGTAGAAGATATACTAGCGAAGGAGGGAGACAGCTGGGAAAAGGCTGTGGGTCCACTTGTTGGCAGATGGGAGCTCGAAGAGGTTGCAATTTGGAGAATGTATGGAAATTTGTATCTTCATTCTCTGACAGAGCAAAACAAGTTCCACTTCTTGGTGTTCCTCAGATGCTCTGCATGGGGCTGCACATGCTGTTGATATCCACATGTTTCCTGTCCCTGGTACCAGGGGTTAGGGATGAGCTGATTGTAAGTGCCTTGGTTCAGAGAGAAGGAACAGTGCTGCTGTCCTAGGGGTGGGCATTTGGTCAGAAATCAGTGGGAAGAGTATTCTGCATGGAGGTGGCCTCTTCATTGCTCCATCTCAGAGAAATCTCTTTTCCCTAGCACTCGGCTCCACATTAATACAGGGTTAGTTTAGGATAAGACTTACAATGTCTCAAATATGTCCATTATCTTCTTGGTTTGAAGGAATCAAGGAGATGACTGATAAGAAAACATATGAGCTTGATAGAGTATATAAATATGAATTCAAGTTAACCTGAATTTCTAAGTCAACATATGCTCTCTCCTACCTTCCAGTTCTGACTGTGGGGAATTCTACCAGGACAGTGGCTGTAGGTCCCCAATGCACTTTTGACTCAGTCTTAAATCCTACCTCCTGAAAACAGACTTGCTCTTTTGGTAAAAAAAAAAAAAAAAAAAAAAAAAGCTAAAGTAGCAACCAAAATTCCAGTTTTTCCTTTTTTGCCCTTCCCAAGGACAGCAATACCTCTTTCCAACGAGTTTTCCCATTGTGCCAGGAAGCCACATGGCATTCAGTTGGTTGAGCAGCCAATATTGTTTCTGAAGCATTCAAGCTCTTTTCTTCCACCTTCAGCTATATTCTTCCCACCAAGCCTCTAGTCCATCCCACACCCTGGGACTGCGGAGCCCTGGTCCAGTGAATGCCCTTCCTGTTTTCTTTCCAGGGGTACACCTGTCCTTCATAAAGCCTTTTCTAACTCTGACTCCTGTGAAGTCCACATCCTTCTGGAGTCCTCACTTTGTACATTAAGGGATGCTGAGACTCCCTTGTTCTTATCAAAATGGGTCAATTGGGCTCTGAGCTGGAAGTCAGGAGAAATGAGTTCTAATCTTCAGTGTGCAAATAACGAGCAATTTAATTGACTTCCCTATGACTAATGTCCTCTTTTGAAAAATTGGCTAAAAGTGCTAAAAGTGCCTCATAGGACTGAGTTGAAGTTAGGAGAGAATCATAACACCTGGATTCCTTATCATTAAAAAAATTTTATTAGTTATAGATGGAGGTAATGCCTTTATTTTACTTATTTTTTATGTGGTGCTGAGAATCAAACCCAGTACCTCTCACATGCTAGGCAAGTGCACTACCACTGAACCACAATGACATCTTTGGTAAGGTCAAATTTACTCTGTGCCTCTGTTCTTCCTAGGAAATGTGGAAGGGTAGGAGAGAGTCAGCAAGTACCACAGTCAGCAATGCATCAACCATCTAGGATCCCAATTGGAAAAATACAGGCCACCTCAGGACAGGCTCAGCCTCTGCAGCAGATGTCACTGTCTTCACAGACATGAGAGTCGATACAGACACAGATAGGAGAGAGCTCCCAGTGTTGGTGGGCTGTATGGGCCTGCACGAGTGCGTAAAGCTGTGTGTGAGCAAGCATGTGTGTGTATCAGTATGTGTAGGAGGCATGCACATGGCACAGATAATCACATAGGGCATGCACATGTGTATTTGTGTATGTGTGTGTGTATACACTTATTTTTGGCATGAAATTGACTTTGGGGCAAAAGGGAATTTTTATTTCACAATCTGAAGTTAGGAAACAATGTTTGGTGTCATTTTGTTTACTATTCCACCACTTGTACTTAATAAGTTATCATAGTCCTGCTGCCATTGGAAAACCAATTAGCTCATGAACCCTCAGCAATAGTGGGGAAAAGGGAAGTATGAATGATCAAATCTACCAGTAATTCCTAAACTTTATCTTATGTAACTTTATTTTTCCTTACTGTTTACCCTAAAGTTTAGGACATCTACTGATGCTATGAGAAAGAATGGATTTCACATTGTCACCTCTCTTTCTGGCAGAGATAATGATTGAACAAACCATTGGCTTATGTGTAAATACAGAAAAGGAATAAGATACCAGAAGCCTGAAGAATTCAGAGACCTCATCAGGCATCCAGTTGCTGAGCATTGACTTGGGAGTCACCTCTCAAAGTTGTACTGGCAGCGTCAGGAGCATGGGCACTGTAGCTGGCTGGACTTGGGTTTGAATCTCTAGCTGATACCTTTAAACAGGGTGGCTTAATCAAAGTTATTAACTGGTCTTCATCTTTAAGAGGTGCATAATAGTAGTAGATACCACTTAGGAGGATTGTGAAGACTAAATAAGACAGCCCAGGTGAAGTGCTGGGCCCATATGTGCCAGCCTTATCCTCAAAGTTATTAAGGAAATATGCATTTCCCTATGCGTCGACCCCAAACTTACAAAAAAGTAGTCTGAGGATTTTGGGAAGGTCACTTTGCATATCTCCCCATTTGAGAAGTGACTTAGTTCAAAGCATGCCCTGTTTCCTGTCCTCCTTCCTGGATCTCAGACCAACACTTGACCAGGTGATACCTCCCACCACCCTTCTTCTCACTTCTTTGTCTCCAGGCCATCATTAGAAGCATGCTGACATTTTTTCCTTCAAACCTCTGGGCATTCTTTGGCCATATCCCTCTCATTTCCTTGCCCAGCACATAGAGGTAGAAACAAAAAATGGCTTTGGTTTGCTTTGGTTTCCTTGTCATGAACTTAAAAGAGTAGAATTCTTCCCTCCCTATTAAGGTATAAAGAGAAGTGAGCTGTCTTTTCTGAGTGTTGTGGAAGGAGATGCAGGGCCACATATGACGTCTGGGTCCTCCCTCTGGGATGTAGTTGCCAAATAAAATGCAGGATGCTCAAATTTGTATATTTTTGTTTGCTAAATTCAGCAACCCTGCACCATTGGCTCCCTGTCAGCACCTTGATTGCTAGTTATTAAGTAGCTCAGAGCCACCCACCTGTGTACCGCGGCGCCACACACACTGGAGTAAGACGCGTAGATTCCAGTGCCATAAACGTGGTACTTGGGGTCTTGGCATCCTGCTGGACATTTCACAATGAACTCAGGATTGATTATCTTTCCAGCTTTGACATCACAGTTGATCTGAGGCACAGCTGGGAATAGAAAAGGAGGTCAAAATTACAACTGTTGTATCAGCTTATATATGAGATGACTCCATTAGGTTGTAAGTGTTCATTTGCTTAATTTCTAGAAGTCAGAACCTGGGCTGACCCTGCATCCCTTCAATATAATGAAGGCAGAGATGTGAATAGAACATTCCTCAGACCAAATGCACAACAATGTCCACCTATTGCATTCAACCTGCTGGGAGCAAAAATTTATTCCTGTACTTATTTGGACAATTAATTAATTTAAGAAGAGAACTCTGGGAAAAGGCCCACTTCTAGTGACCAGAAATGTAATTTTGAGTCAATAGTGGGAGGGTACTGGGTTTTCAGAATCTGTGTTGTTAGCTCAGAAAGAGAAAACTGTAAGACAATCTTACATAAGGAAGGAAAGCTATTCCAGGAAGGGCCAACAAAGAAAACATAAGTCTTGAGGTCGGAGATGACTGGGGTAAGCCTGGTGGGAGGGCAGTGGATTGGTGGGGCTGCATCAGATTCAGGAGGTTGAAATGCTTGTGTTCTGTGTAGGATGTGGGACACCAAGGAAGGTTTTTGGACTGGGAGAGATATGATGAAAGTGACCTTGGTCCTAGAGGATTCTCTAGGCTTAGGTGCCAGGCCACTATGGGAATGATCTTTTCTCATTTGCTTCAACACTTTGTGGAAAGCTGGGAACTCCCCTGATGAACATCCAGGGAAGCTCATCCACTCTTTTCTCCCTCTCTTTGGCTTTGTTACTTCTTGCAGACTAGTGCTGTGCAATAAGCAAGTCTTCTGGAGTTGAAAGCTTGCCTGGGGGATCAGGTGGAAAACATGTTCTATTAATAATAACTAAAAAATGATGGGGTTGCATCTTCCCCACAAAGATTTTCCCTCAAAAACTCCTGAAGTAAAAGGTCCCCTAGGTAAGACAATCCTGGTGTCCTTTAAGATGGAAATGTATCCGGTCCTGGGCCCCATTCTTCAGAAGAGACTCTGCAATGTAAGCCCAGTTGTGATGGTCCCCCAGAAACAGGTCATTTCAACCATGAAAAGGCAAGAATTTGGAAGCAAGTGCGACTGTTGCGTGCTGCGACACTGGAGGGCTGAGCTAGAACTGAAGGGGTCAACTTTCCATAGAGGCAGATTTTGCCAAGAACTTTCTAGGAATTGGCATTGTCCTTAAAGGAATGGGCTGCCTTCTGAAGCAGTGAATCCCCATTGGTGGAGGTCTGCAAGCAGAATGGTTGGAGAGGATTTCTACATTGGGTGGGAGGTGGAAATAAAACCTCTCCCAGTGCTAAGAATCTGTGATTACACGCATGGATCCAGGAGCTCTGCCAGGCCACCCACCCTCTAACTGAGTTACCAAGATGGTCTCAGAGTTGCTAATGGGTTCCAGCTGTTTCCAAAAAGCACACGCTTTTTTTTTTTAACCCTTATGTACCTGAATGAGCTGAGTTACATTTCCTTCGGTCTAGAGAAAGAACAGAAATTAGAACTTCTGCTCATTTCTTATACCTCCCAGAGGAGTTTTGCCACTTAGGGCTAGGCCAGCAAGGTACTCCTTCTGGGAACAGGGGCTGAATTTGATCACAGGCTTAAGCAATTTGTGGTCTATATTAAGAAGTGGAGAACTGTGATTAAAACAGTTGGTTTCGTTCTCCTTACCAAAGGTTGTATCCTCACCACTGTTATTTCCTTTATACCTTTTGTGCCTTTCAACTCTGATACTCATGGCTGCATTTACTGTTTTGGGTCTAGGAGTACATTTTTTAAGGCAATTTTTTTGGGGTTGAAAATGCCAAATCAGCTAATTGCTTGGTCCCTAGGTGGAACTGGAGCACGTTCGATTCTCCTTTCCTTCACAGATCACTTACGCATTCCCAAATGCATCTCCTCCTTTAGATGTAAAGAAAATGAAAAACTTCTTTTGGATCTCAGTTCTTTGAAATAGGAAGTAACCAGTCCTGTGGCCTGGAATTACATTTCTGACATAATTCAACACTTGGAGATTTGGGGTCTCCTGGCAGGCCAACCAAATCTTTTGGGATTGAGTAAAGGGGTGTAAATCCAGAAGCTTCTGCATGAATAATGTACAATGACCAAACCTGTTGAAAGACTTCCTGGTGCACACAGTACATGTGGTAGGATTTTCCATGAAATAGTTGGCTTAAAAGACAAGGGGAAAATGCCACAAGGGAATATTTTGCATCCTGCTAATTAATTCCCCCCCTTCCTTGGAGGGGCATTTGTTGTTTGGTGTGTGTGTGTGTGTTAATTACAATGCCTAGAAAATATTTTAAATAAGTTTTGCTATATTTGTACCCAATAGGACCAGCAAAATTGGTGGATGAACTCATTAACTTGAAACAAAGGAAATCAAGCTCATATGCTCATGTACTTTGGAAAAACACCAAGCAATGGCAAAGTGTGGTTAAAGGTCAAATATTTGTTAAATTTGTACAGAAAATTAAGCAGGAGAGAATGAACTAATTAAATTTTGCAGAGTAATTGCCAAAATCATTGGAAAGTGTAGTGCACGTCCAGCCAGAAAAAAGCAACCATTTGTATCTTTCTAGCGGCTCTTCTTTAAGAATATTTTAAAAAAGGCTCATTTCTTTACAGTATTTCCCCAGTTATATGTGAAGTAGTTTGTTTTCTTTTAACCATCAAAGACTCTTCCATTCCTCCACTTGGTCTTTGCATTTCCTCTGAATGCTTTTGAACTATTCAATGCTTACAAGTTGAGTTTTCCTTTCTCTCTCTCTTTTGTTGTTTAGGTTCTTTTTCTTCTTCTTCTTTTTTTTTTTTTTTACATTTTCTTTTCTCCTCTGGATTTTATCCCTAAAATATAAAAACCAGACTTCCTTGAGAGGACAATTCAATAGCAAGGCAGCTCAAGAAGCATCATTCTCAGGCCTGAGAGGAGCAGGCTGACATTTTGACTGATGTCCAAATAGACATTCAGAGAGGAATGCTGTGTCCCTGTGGCTAACCTCAGGTAAGAACTTATTTGCAAGTTCCAAAAAGATCTGTTACCAAGAGCACAGGGGAAAAGCAAGACAAAAGCTTCCTCCATTCCTTCTGGAGTGCACTGTTTCTGGTGGCAGTGAGGAAGACCCCGGGCTGTGGTCACTGAGGACAGGGGGAGTGCCCACAGAAGCCTGTGCTTGGCTGTCTGCTCTGCTCCTCACTATGTGTCCTCACCTTCTCCTTTAGATGGTTCCTTATGGTTTCCTGGCCTTCTTATAGTCGCTATCATTTTCATGTCAGAGTTCATCTCAGTATGTGCCAAGGATTCCTTCCCAGAGGTCTTTGGAATCAGCCACCAGGAAAAGAGAAGAACTACTTGCAAACTAGATAGCTAGAGCTGCAGGATTACTTTAGACACAGGTCCAGGCATCAGTAGCATTGATCTCTTAGTGTTCTTGGGCAGAGGTCACACCTCAGAACAGAGAAGAGGTACCATCTGAGCCACTATTTTAATATTGCACATGCTTCTGCTGTGGGTTGGGTCTCCTGCCAGGGCTAGTAACAATGATTAGGTGAAATAACACATAACAAGCCAGGTATGTAGCAGGTAAAATCAAACCTTATTTTCTTCTTACTTTGCCATTCATCTTTTCAATGATCCCAGCAATGTAAGCCAATTGCTTCTGGGGAAATGTTTTTCCTTATTAATTACAGAAAGCCTTTATAGGCTTGTCTGATTGATGGTAATGAGGAAGAAATATTATAACATAGAAACACTTATGCACAAAAAGTTTTGATATTAAGCTTGATTTTGTTGGACTGTGATATTCAACCAGTGCAAAATCCCATTTTAAGAGAATTATGCAAAAATTGTTAGTTTAATGAAATAAAAATGACTATTAATTTGAAGATGAATGTGTCTTCCTCCTTGGTTCTGATAACCAGTGAACAGGTCATGCTTGAACAGGTCATGCTAATTCTTCCCTTATACCGACTTTCCTTCACAAAACATTCTTTTCCATTTTTCTTAAACAGTTTCTGATCATGGGAAGTCTTTGCTCAAAAATTATCAATAGCTTCTGGTTGCCTTTAAGAAAATCTGAAAGTCCTTAAGACCTTTCCACAGTCCCTTCCACACAATTTCTGGGCTTGCCAATACGACTTCCTAAATGCGTGCTGTCTTTCAGACTTGGCTTCTCACCCCTGGAATGCTTTTTGCTTTCACCTACTTTTTCAAAGTCCCAGTCCCAGTTACAGCTTCATGCATCTACTAGAATATAAACTCCACGAGGGTGGGGATTTTTGTCTGATGTGTCCATCAATGGATATAATAGAATGCTGAATGCATGAATGAACAAAGCAAATCCATTGGAAAGCCCTCTTCTTTCATTTCTAAATCTGCTATTTCCCTCTACCTTCACTTGGTCCAAGTCACGGGCATTTCCTGTCTGGACTGTTAAGACAGCAGCCTCTATCTTGGCTTCTTCCTTCCAAGCCTGCCATCCTTTGCCCCAAATCCTTTCTCCATTGGACAGCCGCTGGGGTGCCTTAAAAAATGGAATCAGATTATATCTTTCTTCTGCTCAAAACTCCTCATTGGCTACCTATTACTCCTAGCTTAATGTCCAAACTCCATAAGAGGGTCTACAGCCTTACAGGATTTGGCCCCTGTATGTCCCTCTACTTAATCTTCTGCTGTTGTCACATGGATGATGAGACTGTGCCGGTCAGAAAAGGCCTGAGAGAAGGAAGAACCAGGGCAAAACCTTGATGTAGAAATAGACTGAATGGTTTGAAGAACATTAAAAACCCCTGTGTGCTGGAGCATAGTGAGTGAGTGGGGAGAGAGGTCCAGGGTGAGGTCTAGGAGGTATCAAATTACATGGGAAGTAGACAAATGAATAGTCCCACCACCATCAATACATCAATTATTTAATTATTACCACTAGTCTTTTTGAAAGGACCCTCCCCCCTCTTTTGGTATTTTTGGTATTAAGGATTGAACCCAGGGGTGACCTGCCACTGAGCTACTCCCCAGCCCTTTTTATTGAGACAGTGTCTGGCTAATTGCCAAGACTGGCCTCAAACTTGCAATTCTCCTGTCTCAGCATCCCAAGTAGCTGGGATTACAGGCTTTGCTGCTGTTCCCTGGAAGAAATTTCTTGACAAGTCTACTGAGCTTTCCAAGGACCTATGTATGCCTAACTGTTCAGAGAGAAATAAAAAGAGTTTCCCTATGTAATGGTCTCATTGTATGGGAGAGGGCCGGGGGGAACAGGAGATGGGAAGGGAGACAAAGTGAGAGGGAAATGAGGTGCTGGGGAAGAGCTTGTGCTCCATAAGTTGGTTCCTTCTGTTGGCCCTCGAGAATCTATAGTAAAGGGTTCAGAATATGACAAAATGTCAGGTGAAGGGGAAATTCTCATAGAAGCTGGTAAAGGAGTTGAGCCACAGGACAAGAGGACCACGAGAACGGGACTCCAGGAGGACTTAGGAGTGGCTAGGCAGAGAAAATCATGAGGACATCTATCATAAATTTTCCAGAAATTATGGGGGAGTTACAGACTTTTAAAAAAGGGTCCAGGATTGACTTTACACAGGTTTAATCTGACATCTAAGAAGTCATGGAGGCCAAGCTCACATTGGGATGAAATCACTTTAAACTCTGAAATTACAGCTTTGGTCATTGGTGGGGCTAGATTCAAACCCTGATATGTCTGAATTCAGTGCCATACCACACTCCTACTTCAGTTGAGCCTTTGCCAGGAAAATGTGCAAGGTTGTAGGTTAAAGAAATATTTCTCATGGTATAAAAAGATTTCAAGAAGAGTCTACAAATAACAATTGGAGAAAATATAGTACAAGCAATGGAAATTGTTTCACACAGACAAATCTAGTAAAGTGTACTTGTCTTGATAGATAACTCCAAGCTCAATTTTTAAGCACCTAAGAAAGTCTATAAAGTTTGGTTCATATGTATTTTTTAATCCATAATCCAAGGAAAGACTGTGATCAAGGGATGATTGAATGACAGAATAACTTACCTGTGGCAACATAGGTAAGTTAGGCAGCTGTAGAAGTTTGTCTAAAAAATAACCTATTCTCATTCTTTCCCTTGATTCTTAACAAAACCCTAAAAGACATATTGTATCCATTTTCCTGAGAGGCAAGTTGCTGTACCCAAGCTCAAGAGAAGTAGCAGAGCCAAGACCTGAACTCAGGTCTTCTTGCTGTAAATCCAAAGTTTTGCTAGCTCTACCTGCTCACCTCTTTCATAAGTGAAGAGGAAATCAATTACTGTTTGATCTTTTCTTATAGGGCTATTCTGAACTCAAAGATTGTTGGCAATTACTAGTGGATGAATGCAGGAGTCTGGTAGATAGATGTGTGTGTGTGTGTGTGTGTGTGTGTGTGTGTGTGTCTACACATGTATCTGTGTACATGCAGGTATGCATCTTTATATTTGCCCCCAAAATACTTGTAAGGCAACCGTTTGAGTGAAATTTTCTTTGCGTGGTTTTCCTGTTACTTCTGGGAATTGAACAAGGTAGAATTCACTCAACTACAAATCTGTAACATAGAGAGAGTCTGTTTTCTTTCTCACCCATACATCATGATTGCTAGGAAGTAGGTCTGTTTCCTTTTTCATTGTCTGAGAAAGGGCACACACAGCAATCTGTGTGGAGAACACACTGGTTTGACCCTAGGTATCTAAGAAGCAAGCATACACTGAAGATTACTTACTAGTTGTTATACATGAACCTGCCCAAGCAGCCCTGTGCATGCTATGCCAAATCCTACAATCACAGAGCTGTATTTTTGTTCATCATCAGCATCCAATGCACAAGCTAACCAAGTACCAGAACAATGACCTCTTCATGCTCCAGGCAGTAGGTCTGGGAATCATCCACCCTCTCAAGGCTGATTGCAAAAATCTTTCCATGCCGTTCAAGGTATTAAGGGTAACTTCTTGGAGAGAACTATATGAATTAAAGGTCATACACTTCACCTCAAATTAAGCATATTTCAACAGTCTGTAATGTAATGGAAATATTTCAGAATGTAGCTCCATTGTCTCTGGAGAATATCTCCTTGTTCAGCTTTCTGTTTGTTGTCTACATCATGTACATTTCCTGCTTGAAAAACTCTCAGGAGACCCTATCTTTTAACTATAGAAAAGAGCAACAACTTCTCAGATCATTCTTCCTATGTGTGCTATCTCACCTTCCAGTAGCATCTCCCAAGACTCCCCTACCATGTCACTGTAAAACCACACCATCCCTCCTCACTGTTTCCTGACCTCATCCTGCCCTTGTTCTCCATGATATCTGGGGTCAGTCCAGTCAGAAAGCTCTCCCATCTACCTCTACCTGTAGAATTCTACTTATTTTTCAAGTTTTGTTTTGAATGTTCCTTCATGAAACCAACATGAATTCTCTTGTTATTTTTGTGTAGCATTTACCACATTTTTGCTTTATTTTATAGTGGTTGTTGTCCATTTGTCTGTCCATCCACCCAACAGTTACCTAATGAGCACTATGTATGTCTTCATGGTGGTTTTGGTCTTGGTCTTGCTGGGAAAACTGACTATATGAAAATGTTCTTAGAATTCAATGTGGTTAGTACTTAAGTGGGAGTGCCCCCACACAGGAAGCAATTAATCTAGTCTTGTGTCTGTGTTGTGGATAGGGGTTGGGGCCAGGAAGGCTTTCTTTTGCATATATATTGTTTGTGGGCTGGGGGGGGACACATATTTTTATTCTGTCTTATATGAGATTGGATGCTTAATGAAATTGAAGACTTTCTGGATGGGCAGCCGGTAACGTGTTGTGCAGTTAGTTGTCCTGGCTCCCACCTGTGTGAAGTACTCTCTCCTAAAGCCTCTTTGGACTGAGGCCATTGCTGCTGGGGCTCTTCTGGGGCTTCTTCTTGTGTGAAAAAAAAACTATGAATGAGGCCTCTCTGCAGACATGCTGCCAGGCAGACACTTTTCTGGACTCTTTGGAGGATGTAATTTATGTGGTAACATATGTATTTATTACAGTATGGGCTGAAAGGCTCATGATTGAAGAGCAGGTCTTTTTTTTTTTGAATGTATAACCTACACATAAATGGGATTAGTCCTTAGAAATTATAACCCTTCTATCATTATCTGCAGCATTAAACAATCAAAAAAAAAAAAAAAGCAACCACATTTGGGTAATTCGTTAGAAACTGCTTAAGTGGGTTTTGGCTAACTAAACTTGCCTCTAAGGTGCTGCTAGGTAGGGTTAGATTTGTGACCCCAACTATATCCGGAAAACCTTGAAAAAAATCACTTCTAAAAGTAAGTGATAAACCTGTCATTAGTGCCACAGGTAAACTTTATCTTGAACTATCCAGCAGGTTAATTTATTAAGTCATTCACATGTTAATTCTGTTTTATTTTCCCCTCTACCACGTGGCCTGCGCAGTGGTTTCATTAATGAGGTTCTAGGCATTAAGTTAGTTAGAAGAGATCAAAATAAAACACACAAACCAGTACCTTATTTTACATTGCTAGGTCCGAGATGGCTCGCCTCCCTGGTTCCCGCCTCTAGCCGCCCAGCAGGGCAGCGAGGATTACTCTGGGCTAGCAGGAGAGAGAGAGAGCGAACACGCCTGGGAGTAGCCTTTTATTTGGGGGACAAGAGATTCAGGGGAGAATTCCATCCAATGAAGGTTGAGGGGGGGCTGCACTCCAAGGTCAGGGTCAGTGATTGGGTCTCCAGGGTCAGTGGTCAGGCACACCCCACACGGATGGGCTCTCTCATCAGGAAAGGGCCGGGAAAGCTCCCACACAGCCAGAGCGCCTCAGGCCCTTAACGGGAGTCACCCAATCACGTGTCAGAATGGCTCCCCACATTCCCCCTTTTACTATACTGAGAAGGTGGCCAGGCTTTCACATTCTCCTATCTTTGGAGCTCAAGGTCGCCGGGCAGAGGGCAGAGTTGCCTAAGGATCACATTCTCTGTGCTTTGAGAATTAGACTCTCCGAATCTCCCTTGTTTGAGGGGAAATTGAGTTCTTTCAGCCCCAGGAGTGATGAAGAGAAAATAATGTTCCAAGACTAGGAAGGTGGGAGTGGGTGGGCAGGTTCCAGGACAGGAAATGTCCTCATTCCCTAGAGCTGTCTGGGAGGAACTGCCTCAGAGCAGCACCCAGAATGATGCCTCTTGGGGTGGAGCCTGAGGCACAAAGTTTCCCCATCTCTGCCAAAGTACTATGGTCCAGAAAACAGCGGAGCTACCCACCGTCCAGGGATAACACGGACTTGGACACCACACCACTCCTGGAACTCTTTCAATCTTTTAGACTGCATAACCCTTCTAGGGGCTGGAGCACAGAGAAAGAAAGCTGCTGTGAATATGGAATTTGAATTCTACACCCTTTTCCCCTTGCACTTGGTGGTTTGGAATCAGACTTAATTTGATTTAGAAAATGAAGTAATGTAATAAGCCAAGTGTGGTAGAATCAAATTGTACCAGATACAACTATTCACATGAAAAAGCTAAGTGTTGGCTTGGAATGAATGATCACCTATAAGCTTAGGGAGTTATCTGTGAGAATCTGTCCAATTGCTTTTTCCATCTTTGCTTTTTCCCTTTGTCAAATCCCCATGCCAGAGTATTTTCAACATGTTCTCAAGTACTATCTTCTAGGTCTAAAGGGCCCCTGATGAAGGCCACTGGGGACTGTGCCCAGACCAAAGAAGTAGAAAGAAGGAAAAGGGATACGAGGAAAAAAGAAATGTAAATGAAGGAAAAGAAGGGAGGAGAGAAAGAACAAATTATCTGAAGCAATTGTGACCCTATACACAGACAGAATAGATGCAGTGGTACAGCAGATGTTCTCAAGCCACGTATTCAGGGTATTCTCCTTTTTCTATTTTATCCATTTCTCTTCTACTTTACTTCTCATTTGGTCAGCTGTTGCTCATCCAACACTCTTAGAATCCTCATTCCCAAGTCTCCCTGGCTTGGGAGGGGACCACTGGGAAAGCAGCAGAGGTAGAACCTCACCCAGACCTGAGTTTCTAGTCTGGCTTTGACAACTTTGGTATCATGTCTTGGGTACTGATCCTCAAGACTCTCAGACTGTGGGAGTGATGATATGGATCAAGGTGTTTGATTGCCTGTGGTTGTGGTGTGTTGCTTGTGCTGGGAACCCCCTGTGCAAAGGTACAAGCTAAGATTGCCCAGTTGCTGTGGTAATGCTGACCCAAGGAAACTGTACAAAGGCTCAGAATTATCAGTCTTAACCTTGAAACTCAAGTCAACACTAGCTAAGTTAACACTAGCTCCCAGGGATAGAGGATTCTGAGCATAGCAAGATAACCATAATGTCTCCCTATAATATCTGACTCTGGAGGTCAGGAGTGGATGTGACAAAGGGTCCCAGGTGATGCTAATGTTTCTGGTGCAGGAACCACATTTTTAAAAGAATGACTAGTCTTGTCTGCCAAAATGATTTGTTTAATGTCCGGCTTTTTAATTCCACTTTGCTTAAAAATCCTTTGGGGGTTACCTATAAGACAGATTCTGACGTGTCAACTGTAAGAATGATGTGGTCACGTTTCTTTGTTTAGTGACTAGGAGGAAGGCCCCGGCTCCCTATCCACTCCTCTTAGGGTACCTTCTTGAAGAAATTGTAGGTCAATAAAACCTTTTGATTTTATAAATCAAAGTCTCTTTGGATCCTTGGATCCATAAACACTTTCTTCTGGAATGAGCTTGGGGGTCTCTAGGTACACAGGAGGCAGGCCTAGGGTGCACAGTTTGTCTCCTAAGGAGACAAGAGAAGTTGTAATTGTTCTGCATTCCACTGTACTACAAACATTTGTGTGGAATTCTTTCCACACTTTGTAGATACTTTCATGCCACCTATATATGCATGTAAATCTCTAATGCTTCTTCACTGGCCAATTACATTCCCTGTCTTCTGCCCTCATACACTGGTACAAAGTTTCTTTGTTGTTGTTGGCAGGATTGTTCATTTCCTGAACCACCTTACTCTCCTCTGAGAACCACACTGCTCTCAGAGAAGTGGATCCCTGCCTGTCTAAGCTCATACAATTAGATTCTGTGTCCCAGGATCTTGGGGTAGGAAAACAGGGGCGGGAAGGAGATACGGATATGCGGAGAGAAGCAGGGGTGTTCTTGTGGACCCTCCATCTGGGGACCAGTTCCAGGGAGTTCCAGCTGCACTTCCCTCCTTGGGTTCTGCAAGCTACCCTACTTCCTGTCCAAATCCCCTTTTCTACTTAAGCAAATTGAGCTTGGATTTCTGCTAATTGCAACCAAAATAACCTGCACTGAGATACTCCCCACTGACTCATGATGAAGTCCAGATTCCTAAACACAGTAGTATAGTCCTTCACAATCTGGTGCCTGCTTATTCGCCACCTTTTCCTCAACACCTTCAACTTCTACTCTTGTAAGGGTCCGGCGAACGTCGGAGGAAGAGACCACCAAGAGACCGACTCATGCAACAGCAAAAGGGGATTTATTGAGGATCCGATCCAGCGCGCTGGGGCTCCAGGCTCACTCAAGAAGGGAGAGCGGCCAAGAGCCCCGAGCAGGGGTTGAGCAGTGCTTAAGTACACTCTTTGGGGAGGGCAGGAACTTTACATACGTCATGGTCCCCTTTAACAAATCATCATACACCGTGGGAAAATCAAACAATTCCTGAACATGATTAGTACATTCATTGGCGGGAACAGGTCAGGCGGGGGTGATAGGTCACTCCTAAGAAGGGGGGTACATTCAAACTGATTGGTTTGGGCCCTGAATGCCTACGTGCCAAACTGCACAAGGTCCAGGTTATTTAATAACTAAATGGTCAGTACCAGGCATTGTCTTAACTGCCTCAGGAATTTCAGGTTCTGTGTGCAGTTCAGAAACTTTACAATACCTAGTCCTTTACATTTTAACTCAGGCTTTGCAGCTTAGAAATTTTACCCTTTCACTCTGTGTTTCAACCAAACCAAAATGCATTTTAGTTTTTTTCTACTTTTCAGACCCTGGATACCGTGTGTTTTCTCAGTTTGTAATGCCTCTGCCTATTTGGCTTTATCAGTGTTGATGTGTCATTTCCTGAAGGAAATACTCCCAGAGGCACAGTTTCTTCTCCATATTCTCCCTGTTGTCCTAGCACAAACATATGAAATAATAATTACCCGTTGGCTTGTCTTTCTTCCTCCCTAGATTGTGAGCTCTGTGAGGGTAAGGGGTGAGTCTCAATCACTGTTGTATCTGAGTGTCCAACTCCATGTCGCATACTCGGTGGCACCTAGTAAATACTTGTTGAATGAAGGAATCCTGTGCCTTCTTTATCATCAGTCACCTGCCCCAGCTATAGACCAAGTTGAATGGGAAAGATGAAAATCACTTTGGCCTCAAGCTATAGATTATGATTTGGAAACACTCCTGAGGTCAAGAATCAGCTATCTCCATGGTTTGGGAATATTCTATTACTTTCATTGGATCTTTTTTCCTCCTTATTTAATGATTGTGCCAGAGTTTCTAATTAGAGAAAAGACCTCAGGCATTTATTGATTCAAATGTGCTGCATCACTAGGGAGATTTTGAGAATAAAACTAGAATTTAGCATATCAGAAATTCAATCCATCTGAGATCTCTCATAGAGGTTTGCCCTTGGGTCATTTAGCAGAGACTTTCATAGTCACTGCAAACTGTTGTCATGGTAATCATGGAACCTTTCTTGATTTTCCTACTCGAGTTAATGAAGATACTGGAAAGAGCCCAAAGGAATTCATACTTGGGTGTGCATTTGTCTCCATATTAACCCAATCATTGTTTTGAACACACATCTGCCCCAGGGCCTTTCCTCTTGGCTCTTGGTCCTGACAGGAATAAATAAACAACTGATTCCTTTTTAGTATTTCAGCCTAGGAGGCTGCCCTTTTGGCCTCATTTCAACAGGAAATCCCACATAGAGGGTTTAAAGGAGAAGAAGAAAAAAAGGGTGGTGTGTGAAGCAAAGATCATTCTTTCTTTTCAAAATGACTAACGTTGCTGATTTCAAAGCACTTGAATTTAAATGTCTCTAAAGAAAGTTTTGGTTGTGAGAGCATAGAACCTTGACAGTATCTAAAACCTTTATTTTATGGCCCTTTATAAACACACCTTAACTCAAGCCTCCATTGAGCCCACAAATTTGGATCCAGATATCCCAGTGTGCTCACAGTATGTGAGTGTGAGATTTTCCATCTGTGTCCCATCCTGCTCATTATTTCTCAGTATTCATTCTTCCTTTTTTTCCCTGCTGGTACTAAAAGTCCTTACTTTTAGGGAGATATGTGGATGTTTGAAATCAAGGCATTTCCCTTTCTCCCTTACTGCTGGCCAATGGTATTTAAGGATAAGTGTTATACATTCAACTTTCTGGACATCTCTGAGAAGGAGTTATTCTCCTCCTCATGTCTTATTAAGTGGAGAAGTGGATGGAGAGGAGACGGCCATCTTGGGTAATGAACTGGAATCCATGTTGAGAAGGGCAGAATGACCAGACAGGGGTCTGGGTCCCTGGAGATTGTGGAGCGTCCATAAAAGCACAGACTCTGTTTACAGGAAACAGAAAGAAACTAAAGAAATTTCAGTCTTATGTATGTGCCAATTATTTTGGACTTTCTGCCATCTAATCTTAACTTGGGCCTTTTAACTTTTTAACATCACCGAAAAGTGAAATTTATTTTTCCTCCTTCCATTGACTGAGTGTGAAATCCTTTGGGCTTTTCTGTGACATTTACCTTCTGATCACAGGGCATGCTCCAGGGTGGGCATATTTACTGGACTTTTTTTGCATTAGCTGGACTGAATTTTCTAGCATGGGGAATTGAAACAGAGGTTGATGGCAGGGAAATACCTAGTCCAGCTTCACCATAGAACCATGCATGGTGTTGCCTGGTGTGCATTTTAAAATTTTCTGGTCAGTGAAACTATATTCCTGTTACTTTAAAATCAGGTCTCATGTCAAATGCCCTTTGGAATGGGGTACATGATAAATAAGACTCATCATTGTTCAGTCTGAATGCAAAGCAACCTGAGAGGACAGCAAAAGCCAAACAGAACCAAAACAAAAACCACCTTCCACATTCTCTAAAGCAAGTGTAACAACCCTCCACATGTGAGACAGATGCCTCATACCAGTGAGGAATGATGATTTTACTTACTGAACTTGGGCCTTTTAATCTTCTTAGTCGTTTCTTTATTGGAATGTATTCCAGTCACCAGCAAAACTACGTGAAGAAAATAAAAAATGTTTAAAAATCTAATTAATATTATTTCACCTGAATGTTTATTCTCTTTTGGTTCTTACATTTGGTTGGATAATGCACAAAGCATTCTTACTGATGGAACTATTTCCCCATATATTAAGATTAGGGAAATGAGATACATAGTTTGTGTACTTTTCTTAGCCCCTGCTGAGAAAAAAAACGCCTCCTGGATACTTGTCCTGTGTTTTGATGCCTTTAAATTTCACTATCCCAGTTCTACAGTCTCCATTTTCAAAGGAGGGAATGTGGGTCAGGAGAAGTCTCCTAATTTGCCTGGTCCCAGGAATGAAGGATGGGGTAGAAGCACTTGTACCCTTCTTGTTATCTTTTGCTCTGTTCCACGGCAGGTTTCCAAATGACCAATTTCCAGACTACACATGCAGTGTGCATGTGTGTGTTTGTGTGTCCACACAAATGTGTGTTTGTATGTGTGTGTGCCTGTAAGTAACTGAGGTAAGATTGAATGGAGGAGAGATGTAAGAAGCCTCAGGAGACAGGCTGTCTGGGAAAGAAAAAAGAGGAGAAAGAGGTTGGGAGAAGAGGGGAGACTAGACACAAAGTCTGAGAAGTCACCTGATGGTCCCCTGGTCATCTACTCTAGAAGACCTGGTTCTGTGTCTTCCTGAAATATAGGAGAGAGCTCAGATAGCATTGGGGCCCTGATCTCCTTCAGGAAGTACAGCAATAGGTGAAGTAGGGGGAATTCTTCATCCTTTTAACTTTAAGGTCAGATTCCTGGTTTCTTTTCAAGCATATAAGATGAACTTGATTCTTGTATTTTTAAAAATAACGTTGACTGCTTTTATTCTTATTACAAAAATAATATACACTCCTTGCAGAAAAATGTAAAAGGCACAAAAACTAGTATAGAACTCCAAAGTATGTATTTTCAGACTTTCTTTCTCTCCCCTCATATCTGTATCTACATATATTCATATGGATACTTTCAAATATACATTTGATCATACTCATACTATTTTTAATATTTATAACTTATTTCAACTTCAGGATATTTATCAACATTTTTTTCTTGTCATTAAATTTTCTTTCCACAGTAATTTTAACTGCTTGCAAAGTATTGCACTATATGGATGTAGCATCATTTAGCCAATTTTCACTTAATAAAAGTAACTTTAGTTTTGCACAGATTTATTATTATTTCCTTAAAATTAATTTCCTGTGTGAGATTCATGCTCACCTAAAATTTTGGTACGTATTGCAGCCATTTCTCATGGCAATTTTGTATTCACAATGTGTGAACATGCTCATTTTGCCATTGCTGCACTGATTCTAACTGTAGACAGAAAGCATTGCTGTTCCAGAATGCTGGTCAGTTCTCTTCTCCTCTTTCTTTCTCTCTTGGCATTCCTCCATCTCACTACCCAGGATGGCTCTGCTTTAACTTACCTCCGTTTTAGCTACATTTCAGAGAAACTCACTTTCTGAGTTGGGACTCAAGATGAATGTGGGAAAATAGAAGAATCAAAATAGGCACTTGACTTACTAGCCTGTGTGTTGCTTTTTAACAGAATACTGATGCTCAATTTTGGCATAAAGGGACATAGGGGATCTCAAATTGGCAGCCAGTTTTGAAGGAAAAGATGGTAATGTCACCAAGTGTTTAAGAAAACCTTGTGCTTATATTTTAATTGTCTAGCTGCTATAGAATGAAAGTTTGTGTCCTTCCAAATTCATATGTTGACATCCTAAATCCCCAAGGGATGGTGTTAGACGATGGAGTCTTTGGATGGTGATTGGGTCTGTCATGAATGGAATGAGTGTTCTCATAAAAAAGCTTCTAGGGCTGAGGATGCATCTCAGGGATACAGCACTTGCCTGGTATGCACAAGGGCCTGGGTTCAATCCCCAGTGCCACAAAAATAAAAAACAGAACAAAACAACAACAACAAATCCAAGAGGCTACAGGACAATTTCTTGTCTCTTCCATCACGTAAGAAACATGATGAGAATGTGGCTGTCCATGCCAGGAAACTGGCCTTCACCAAACACTGAATCTGCTAGTGCCTTAACTTGGCCTTCTCAACCTCCAGAATTTTGAGAAGGAAATTTCTGTTTTCATAAGCCACCCAATCCATGACAGTTCGTTACAGCAATCTGAACAGACTAAGACACTAGCTAATCTGTGTCAATGATGCAGCCACCAAATGATCCCGTTTTGTCCATGAGCTCTAGTTGTATTGTGGACAGTTGATGTACCATGTGCTACAAGAACAGTACCATGAAAGAGAACTGAGTGGGCATCAGAAGTCTAGCCAAGAAGGAGGAAGGCGGACATTTTTTAGGTGTTATTTACTTCTGCGGTTTGGTTGGGTGTGAATGTCCTTTTTATAGTAGTTTCTGAACCGTTTAACTCTGTATAAAGACTATATTTTTATTTTATGTGCAAAAATAAATATCTAGAATATTTTTAAAACAAGCACCAAATAAGTATATAAAAAATTAAGCAAGTGAAATAATAAATTTGTATATAAGTTCTCAGAGAAAACCAAATACTGTCCTTTTGGGCCTTGTGGCTTTGACAAGTGGTTTATAATCTCTGGTATCACTAGAACGATAATATTTCAGCAAGACCACCCCATCATTTGTTTGGTCACCCAGACCCTCCAGGCATGCATGGCTGGTTCAGTTTAACAGTAGTGGCTAATAAAGTCACAATTGTCATTGGTACACACGGGCTGTCCCTTCAGTTTATGTGCTTGTTAATTAAAGCTCCCCAGAAACCACTCCTCCAAGAGAGGGCTGGTCAATAAGGCCTGCAAATGTGCTTGTGCTTTGGAGCAAATCTTCATTTATCATCAGCAAGACTTCTCTTGCTACACTGGATATAGTGAATTGCATGTTAAACTTGGGTGGGAGAAACATCCGTCTTCTATTTGTTTTCCTAGGAAGCCTGGCAGAGCCCCAAGACGGATGGTGCCCACTTCCACGAGCGTGGTGGCAGATGGTTCTGCAAGTCAGCCCCGTTTGTAAGAGTAGTTAATTATCTGGCCATTTGTGTCTACAAACCTTGTGGAAATTAATTCCAGAATCCAAAGTTCCAAGGCAAACATGATTATCAGCTCTGTACCAATGCTTCTCCATTTTTAAAAATCTGGTGTTCAGTTTTAAATAAACTAAAAAATTCTCAGTTCTCTTTGGTACTGCTTAAAATTTCAAGGAAATTAAATATTAAAAGTACTTTTTGTAATAAAAATTTTCTACTACTTCCCCCTTTCTCTTTTGTAATAGTAAGGACAGGTATATTAAGTGCAACTGTTTTTAAATCAATGTAAAAAACTGATCACATAATTTGTAAGTGGAGAAAATACAAATGAATAAACTTGAAACAATGTTCAATCTCATTAATGATAAAAAATGCAATGGAAACAAAATGTTTTAGGGAATGTTTTCCTATTTCATGTCAGTAAATATGGAACACAAGATTAAACTTAAGTTTGGCAGGGATTTGGGGTTAGTGAATTTTGTGTGCTGTTCATGAAATCTAAGCAGGTGGAGCCATTCTGGAAAGCAATTTGATAAAAGGTTTCAAGAGTCTTAATTTTTATATTTAACTGAGACAATAACACTCCTAGGAATATATCCCAAGTTACAATCATTGATATAGACAAAGATTTATGTAAAAAGTACTCATTATAGCGTTTCTAATGGCAATCTGGAAATAATGAAATGTTGGAAATGCCCCAACAATAGGGAAATCCTAAGCATTTATTACAAATGATGTGTAGAAGAACATTAAATTATCTGTGAAGTGTTCTACTCTAATCTTAAGAATAATTCTGACAAAGTTAAAATATATACAGAGAAGTAACTGGAACAAGTACCAAAATGTTAACAATAATGGGATTAGGGTTTCTATTTTTATATTTTTTCCCTTTTATATTATATTCTTTATAAATAAAATATATAGTTTATATAGAACATTTCTTTTATCATTAAAAACAGGCAACATTGCTAAATTATGTTTACATTTGCTTATATTGAAATCATATAGGCTTACAATAATGAAAAGTGCTTTCTAAAGTTATCAGTATGATTAATCTGTGCTTATTATTTTTAGTTTTCCTGTCAGTAATAAATTATAATCCATTTTCCAGGGAAGACATGAAGTGCCAGAACATCTAACTAATAATCAAATCGATAAGTACTTACTGAATACCTATGTACCTAGACTTTTACAGAAATGTCTCCTTCTAGCTCAGAAACTTCTTATTGGATATTTTTTAACTCCTCAATATACTAATACAGGTAGTGTCCACAATGTTTTCTGGAAAACTGATTTGCAAAGCAGATCTTTTTAAAGCAGTTAAAAACTTCCCTAATAACTTAATTTGGGATTATGTACTTATTGGAACATTTAGCATCAAATAAATCAGAGCAAAGATATGACTGTTTATTTTCTATACCCACATAAAACTTAAATTTATCCAGAATATTAAACTCAGGAGAAGCTTTAGAGATCATCTCTTTATTTTATGGAAAGTAAACTAAAGTCAAGGTTAACACTTTCCCTAAATCTGTAGTTATCTGGGGCCAGAAGTTGTAACTAGAACTCAAATTTGCTAACAACAGCCTTCGTCTCTTTATTCCACTTGCTCCTGGTAAGCTTACACATTGATTTTACAAGGGACTTCAAAGACAACGAGTAGTGAACAGCCTAAAATTTCTGTGGTGCATTTAAAGACATGTAAAACAAACATGCTTATTTTGAAATATATTAATTAAATAACTGTTGTTAATTTAACAATTTGGGGAGGAGGATCATTGGGTGGCTCTGATACTTTGAAAATCTAGCATGGCTAAGAACAATCATTTGTGGAGCAAAACTTATTTTGTACCTATGATATGTGTGGAGCACTGGAGATACCACAGTAAGACACAGCTCCTGTCCTCAATGGGTTTACAGTGTTTGGAGGGTCAGGCTAATGACAAGGCAAATACAGTGTAGCCGTGATGAGAACATAGGGGTCAAGGAAGCACCCAGGAAGATGGCCCCACATAATGGGGCCGAGGGAATCTTCTTGGAGGACCAGAGTCTTGTGAGGATGTGGGGATGTAGGAATGGAGGAGAAGCATACCTGAAAAGGGAACCGTGTGTTCAAAGGCCTATAAGATGAGAATGATGCAGCCCCCAGGGAGATTAGGAGTTCAGTGCCAGGGAGGGGCTGGTGAGAGGCGAGAGCAGGGGAGGACAGTAAGAGCCAGAAACTTGGACTCCATCCTAAAGACCAAGGCAAAACTCTCAGGAGTTTAAATCAAGAGAGTGGTGATCAGACATGGACTTTAGGGAGAGGAACACACCTATCCTGGAGAATGAGTTGGAGGTGTAAGGATCTGGGTCAGGGAAGCAGTCATAGTACCTACCAGGGGTGGAAGTCATGAGGGACTCAAGGAAATGGCCCTGACCAGTGGGCTGAGGAGGGAGTTTCCCAGGATGCAGACATTGGAGGACTTAGAGAAATCTGTGAACAGGAGTTGCCTTTGTTTTTTTTCATCAATGGAGTTATTTATCCTTTCCTACCCAGCTTTATTAAGGTGTAATTGACAGAAAGTTGTGGTGTACTGCCTGATGTTTTGACACACACACATATCTTATGAAATGATTAAATCAAGCTGATTAACCTCTCCATCACTTCACATACATACTTTTGTGTGTGTGGTGAGAACATTTCAGATCTGCTTTCTTAGCTAACTTCATGTCGACAACACAGTATTATACATTCTGGTCACCATGCTGTACCTTAGACTCCTTAACATTTTGGCCACATAATTGACAAACACTTCCCCATTTCTCCATTCTCCTGGGCTCTGACAACCCACATTATACTCTTTTTCTATGAGTTTGACTTTTTTAGATTCTGTAGGTGAAATCATATGGTACTTGTCTTTCTGTGTCTGACTTATTTCCTGTCTTTCTGTGTCTGACTTATTTCCCTTAGTATAATGTCTCCAATTTAATTCATGTCATAAATAAGATACAGGTTGTAGGAAGATTGATACTGTGATCAGGAGGCAGTATTTCATCATTTTTTAAGGCTGAATAATATTCCATTTTATATGTACATAACATTTTATTTATATACTCATCCATCAATGGACTGTTGACTCCATATCTTGGCTATCATGAATAATGATGCAGTGATAAGGAAGTACAGATATACTTTCAACATATAGATTTTGCTTCTTTTGGATGTATACTCAGAAGTAGGATTGCTGGGTTATATAGTAGTTCTATCTTTAATTTAATTTGATATAAAACTCTTTTTCATTTATCTATTGACCATTCATATATCTTCTTTTGAGAAATGTCTATTCAGGGCCTACTTTTAAAATTAGGTTGTTTTCTGCTAAATTGTATGAGAGTGTGAGATCCTTCTATATTTTGGATAATAACCCTTTCTCAGGTGTATGTTTTAAAAACATTTTCTCCTATTCCACAGGTCATCTTTACCTTCTGTTGACTGTTTCCTTTGCTATGCAGAAACTTTTTTAGTTTATGTGATCCCATATGTCTAGTTTTGCTTTAATTGCCTTTTCTTTTAGGGTCATGTTAAAAAAAATCACTGTCCAGAAATATCTAAAAGATTTTTTACTTTGCTTTTAGTAGTTTTATAGTTTTAGGCCTTATATTTAAGTCTTTAGTCAGTTTTGATTTTTTTTTATATGAGAATCTAATTTCATTCTTTTGAGTGTCTTTATTTTTCCAACACTGTTTATTCAAAGAGAATTATTTTCCTAGTATGTTCTTGGCATCCTTGTTAAAAATCAATTGACTAGAAATGTGTAAATTTCTTTCTTTTTTTTTTTTTTTTTAAAGAGAGAGTGAGAGAGGAGAGAGAGAGAGATTTTTTAATATATTTTTTTTTTTTTAGTTCTCGGCGGACACAACATCTTTGTTGGTATGTGGTGCTGAGGATCGAACCCGGGCCGCATGCATTGCAGGCGAGCGCGCTACCGCTTGAGCCACATCCCCAGCCCTGTGTAAATTTATTTCTGGGCTGTCTATTCTGTTCCACTGGTTTAGATGTCTTTTTTTTAATTGCCAATAATATGCTGTTTTAATTTGTATAGATTTAAAGTGTATTTTGAAATCAGGCACTGTGATGCCTTCAGTTTTGTTCTTTTTGTTCAGAATTGCTTCGTTTATTTGAGATCTTTTGTGGTTTCAACAAATTTGAGGATTTTTTTTCTATTTCTGGGAAAAATACCATTGGAATTTTTATAGAGATTTTTATCAAGTCTGTAGATTACTTAGGATAATATGGACATTTTAACAATGTTGAGTCTTCCAATCCATGAACATGGGTTATCTTTCTATTAATTTGTGTCCTTTTCATTTTTTTCATTAATGTTGTGCAGTTTTTGATGTATAGATCTTTTACTTTCAGAGTTAAATTTATTCTGAAGATTATTGTTTTGCTTGATGATATTGTAAATGAATTTTTTTAAAAAGATACATTATTGTTTGTATTTAGAGGTGCTACTTATTTTTTTGTGTGTGTGTTGATTCTGTATCCTGTAACTTTGCTGAATTAGTTCTAATAGCTTTTGGTGTAGTCTTCAAGATTTCCTTTATATGTTGTTATGTTATATGTACACAGAGACAATTTGGCGTTTCCCTTTCCAAATTGGATAAATTTTATTTTTATTTCTTGCTCAATTATTCTGGAAAAGACTTAGTACTATGTTTAATGGAAGTGGTAAGAGTGGGGCATCTTGTCCTATTCATGATTTTAGAGGGAAAGTTTTGGGCTTTTACTTTCAAGTATGCTGTTGACTGTGAGTTTTTCATACATGCCTTGTTGTGTTGAAGTACAGGAGTCTCCTTTTTCTACATTGATTTCCTGCTATATGAATGAGCACTCCTATATGAATGAGTTTTGCAGAAGTATAGTCCAAAAAAGGCTGAGGACAAAGGATAACCAGGTCTCCCTTCTTTGTTCTGTGATGCTGGGGAACATGGAGTAACTCTAAGTTTGGTTTGTTTTGTTTCACTAAATTCTTCCTATTCCCAACCCCTTGCCCAGCTATCGTTGGGGTAGGGCTCCTGGTCAAGTACCAAGAAACTTCTTCAGGGCTTCTCACAACCATCTGACAGGAAACAGGATAGGGCCACTGAGGATAAGGAGTGTCCTTATCTTTGGCTCCAGGAGAGTGTGGCCTAGCTAGGTCAAGAAATCTTGACAAAGCTGAACCAGCTCCCGGGCAGCCATTTTATATAGAGCTGAATAATTAACAGCTCAACTATATTATTTATTTATTTTTATTTTTTTAAAGATCTTTTTTTGATATGAACACAATATCTTTACCTATTTTCATGTGGTGCTGAGGATCAGACCCAATGCCTCACATGTGCAAGCAAGCGCTCTACCGCTGAGCTACAACCCCAGCCCCTCAACTATATGATTTATAGAAGAAGAAACAGGAGGCTTGATAGGAAGGGTGGCTTGCCAACATTATTAGCAAGGTCATGTTGGAGCCAGGACTCAAACCTGTACCCTCCCTCTGATTTCCAGTGCAGTATTCATTCTGTCATGCTGAAATCTCTCTTCCCTTCTCAGTGGTGTGACCTCCATCTCATCCTGTGCCCAATTCTACCTTGTAGACTCCCTATGAGCAGACCTTGAACATTCTCATTGTATTATGGATTCAACTTTGTTCCTTCAATCCAATTTATATGTTGAAGTCCTAACCACCAAGTACTTAGCATGTGACCTGATTCAGACATAGGCTCAAAGTAGAGGTGATTAGTTAAGATGAAGTCATACTGGAGTAGAGTTGGGTCCCCGATCTAGTACGACTGGTATCAGAGGGAAATTGGGAGATAGACCTGCACACAGGGAGGACATTATGGGAAGAGGAAGATAGAGACTGAAATGATACATCTAGGAACCAAAGAATTCCAGATTTCCAGTAAACCACTAGAAGCTAGAAGATAGTCATGGAACAGATTTATCATTCATGGCTCTCTAAAGAATCAACCTTGCTGAGACCTTGATTTTGAACTTGTAGCCTTCTGAACTGAGAGAGAATAGATTTTTGTTGTTCTGAGTCACACAGTTGCAGTTATTTTGTTACAGCAGCTCTAGCAAACTGAAACAGGCTATCCAAAAGACCTTTGTGCCTTGTCCTGGCAAGAGTTTCACAATGACTGACAGGGTCACTTTATCTGACAGGGCAATAGACAATGGGATCAACTTTAACAGATCATTACCCAAGGGCTTGATCCTAAACCCATTAGCAGTTTTCCTATCCTAGTAGCCCCGCTGTTCTTTGAAAAAACAATTCAAAATTGTACCCTCTGGTGATAATACAATTAAACAGTTTCATCTCAGGCTGAGTCTCCAATGAAACAAGTGAAGCCAAATCAGTGATAAGAATTTCTTTTTTTGAGAAATTAAGAAACAAGAAGACCCCTAAGTTCAGAATCTGTAAATATGCTATATCCAAAATATTTACCCGTTGCTGAAAAATACACATAAAGACATGTGTGCATAATATATAATATATGGAAATACATATGCAATACATATTTGTTTTATATAAAAATGTAGATACACGTGCATCCTGAATTTGATCTATTTTTAACTTTGCCACTTAAACTTTTCTCCACCATGTTTATCATACAAAGAAATAGTAGATTGTTAATGTGTTCTGTCTTGCTTTAAGACTTTTCTTGGCCAAATTCTTTGGACCTTAGGAAAATGTTAAAAGAGTATCCAGATACACATAGAAAAGTACTTACCAAGGAACATTTCAATAACAGATGCCTTCATAGTGAGAACAACAATCCCCATAAATATCAAAATGGCACCCTGGGGAGAAAGAAGCAATAACATCGTCATGTTTCAGCCAGGAGTCCTGAATTGGAAGCATGCGGGGATAGGCTGTGTCACTGTGCATCAGCTCCGGAGTCTTAGAATTCCACGCTTGGGCTCTCCATACGCAGGCCTGCAATGGTGGTTCTGGTACCCAGGGAAGACCCAGCCCAGCCACCAGCCTCTGATTCTTCAGACATTTGGTCTTTACATAGTAGTGAAGAGGAAACAACTTTGCACTTTTGAGAGTGTTTAACCAGTCTCCAAATGTGGACCATACCCACATTTATGGTGTTGAGAGAACATTTTTAGATTACAAATAAATCATTCATTCAATAAATATTATTAAGCTTCTATTATAGGGCTAAGTTTTGTTAGGAAGAAGGTGATAAAATTGAATTAAAAAAACAGTTCTCACTCTTAAAAGACTTACAGTTTTAATAGAGATGGAAAAACATACAGGGACAAAAATAATAGCAACATTAGAAAGTAGAAAAGAGTTTTAAGGTCCCATAAGGAGTTGAGAGGGAAAGTTTATAGAGCAGTGGTTCTCACACTTTGCTGAATATTAGCATCATCTGGGAATTTTTAAAAATCACAGGCAGCACCCAGACCAATGGAATCAGAATCCCTTGAGGTCTAGGCATTATACTTTTAAAAAACTCAGATAATTTCAATCTGCAGCCAAGTTCAAGAACCAGCATATCAGAGTATGGCTTCTCTTGATGTGTATACTAATCATGTGGTGATCTTATTAAAATGCAGACTCTAATCCAGTAGATCTGGGGCCCTGTTAGAGATGCCCCAAGGGGCCAAGAATTTTAAAGAAGGAACAGAGTATGTCAAGCAGGAGAACAAGAGAAAGCCTCATGGAGGTGTAAAAATTGGCTGGACTGGGAAGAATTAGTAGAGTTTAAATATTCAGAAATAGGGAGAAGAGGCACCAAATGAGGAACAAACATCTAGAGAGTCCCAGGGGTTGGAAAGTACAGTGGATGTGAAGATGCCATTAATTTATAAGTGATTCCCCTTCAGTTAAGGCTGTAAGGAAATCCTCCAAGGGTTACAAACATTACCATTAATTGAGCACGTTGTATGCACTCTATATTGTCTTGATGATCCTCACTGAATAGATGAGGAAACTAAGAGTTGAAGAAGTTAAAGGACATAACCGTACACGGCAGTAAGTGGGATTGGAACATGAGTGGGAGTAGGTGGGAGGGGTCTGCCCTGGACACAGATGATAAGGGAGAACATTGCAGTGACTCCAATGACTTAAAGTTGATCTGCTTTCTATTAACTTTGTGAACTAGTGATTTTAAACACTATTGATGACTATAGCCCCTCCCCCAGTGTCACTGCTGTGTGGCCTTCACTCTGTTTTGCCTGCTGGTGTGCTGGTGAATTCACTCTCTGAAAAGAAATGTTTTAAAAGCCCTGATTTGTACAGTTTGCACATTTTTTTGTGGTGTAAATCCTCCTACAATGACTGATTTTGAAGCCACTAAAGGGATACCTATTGAGTGGGAGGTTTGGAAAGAGGTGAGTACAATCTGGTCCTAGCTGGGTCCAAAATAAGCTTACATCCAATATTTAAAGGAGGTGCTATGAAGGGTTCATTAGCTAAAAGCAATTGCTAGATTACAGCTGAAGTACTATTATAAGTACCTGATGCAAGGAACTTAAATAAAACTGTTAAGTGTATGAAAGGTTTATTACAAATGATTAAATTAAGCATAAAGAAACACCCAAACAGGGGCTGGGGTTGTGGCTCAGTGGTAGTGCACTTGCCTAGCATGTGTGAGGCACTGGGTTTGATTCTCAGCACTGCATATAAATAAATAAATTAAAAGGTCCATTGACAACTAAAAAAAAAATCTAAAAAATACCCAAACAACATTGGATCACTTTGTTCACTTCAAGTGACAATTGCAATGTGTTACCTGTTATGATAGTTAACCACAGGTTAAGTAATAGACCAGTAATTATTGTTAGTTACACAATAAAAAAATAAAATCATATAAACAATCTGTTTGGCAATTTGATGCTTAAACAGCTGGGTTATGTTTTTGGAAACAGTGTGATAACAAGTCATGTTTCCCTTTTATTAATTTGAGAAACTCCTGAACAAGGTACATGTCTCCAGGTCCATAGGTCCAACTTTCCTATCAGATAGATGCGGAATACTAGCTCCCCTACTGGTCCCCATAGTCAGCCCCAGTGCATACAGCACTACAGATTTCCCCTGAGGCATTCTGCCTCTCCTCCTCTCTCTCTCTCTCTCTCTCTCTCTCTCTCTCTCTCTCTCTCTCTCTCTCTGTCTCTCCTCATGTCTTCTCGACCACCAAGCCTGCTGCTCTATGTTTATTCATACCCTATCCATAACCTGACCATTTTCCATCCTCTTTACCTGCTCCAGGCCACAACCTGGCCACCTGGATCATTGCTATTAGCCTCCTCATTAAGTTTCCTCCTTCATCTGCCCTCCCCAGGCCAGTTGCAGCATCTCCTGCTGAGAACGCTACATGCTTACCCGCCTTACTAGGAAGAAAAGTCAAAGTCTTTACAGACAGCACTAGACCCTACTTGATTTGGAGACCCATCAATCCTTCTGAGCTCCTTTCCCTGTGTTGTTCCTATCACCTATTAAGCCCCAGCCACCCTGGCCTCTTGGCCATTTCTAGAACATGCCTCTGACCTCAGGTTTCTGAGCTTATTGTAGTACTACTGTTTCCTCTGCCTGGATGTTGTTTTCCCAGATGAGTCATGACTTGCTCCCTCATTTTTTTCCAGTCCTCTCTTTAATATTACCTTCTTATGAGATATCCCCTAATCACCCAACTTAAAGTCATAATCACCCTCTTGCCTGCCACCAACAGGTATATCCTATCCTTTCCCACTATCTATTTCTCCATGTCATTCATCACCTTCAACATACTCTATAATTTACTTATTTTATTTGTCCACTGTTTTGTCCCTACCAGGAGCAGGGATATTTATTCGATTTTTTTTAGATTCTTAGTAAATACATGTTGGATCAGTAACTAAGGGTTTAACTCTTCCTCCAGGATGGATGGAAGATAGGAAAACAAACAAACAAACAAAAAGCGGGGGTGTGTGTGTGCCTTCTTGTGAATACACTGCAGCTACTGAATCATACACTTAACAAGGTGCATTTTCTAGTATGTGAGTTATTTCTAATAAAAATAAGTTAATAAAACATTGTTGATAGCCAACAACTAACCCAAAAGGAAGATGAAGAGTGGATAGTAGTGCTTTCAGAGCTGCCCTGCAACTTTAGAAGTCACAATGGACATGACCTTTACATGGTAGGATGGATGGATTAAGGACCAAGTAGATTCCAGGAAACTCTCTAACTTCAGAGGAGTTATCACCCGAGTCTAACCAGCTCATCAGCAGTGGAAAGTGACCAGAATCATGCTGGTCTCTTGGAACCAGAATGCTTTGGGTTTCTTTCTCACCAGCAGTTTCTCTCCTTCTTCGTCCATTTATACATACACTTAAAACATAAATATGCCTTTTGAAATGTGTGGGAAAAACTCAAACCACCTTTCAGGCTTCCCAGAGGCTGGGGCTGAGGACTCCTGGCAATGTCATCAGGCCACTTCTACAGGTGGTTCCATGTCCTGGAGTCATAGGGTCCACAGAAATGGAGGAACCTAAATCGTTCATGTGCTCACCTAGGTTCTAACAAAAAACCAAACAATAGGAACTTCCAAAAGAATATGTTAGTGATTCATAAATTTATGGATTGTTTTTTGAGATGTAATATAAAGAATCCTGAATATGAAGTTCTGGTGAGACAAGTGAAGCCTGGTTGTGAAAGAAAAAATATACAATTAGTTTAAGTAGATTAGTGGAGACAATTTAATTAGCTCTCATTGCCCAGAGTTAGATGAGAGGAAGTTGGTAATAAATAATAATAGTACCTAATATTTATAGAGCCCTTCATGGTGTTTTGAATAAGGAAACTTCATGTGCATTTCTGGAATGCAGGCTCCATTTGTTTCTCTTGCTTACTGTTCAGTTTCTAAAACTCAAAATACTGCTTGGGGGCAACCACTCATGTTTGTTGAGAAAAGGAACAAATGCAAATTTGTCCTTCACAGTAATCCTGTGCCAGTGTGGAGGCTTGGATCAGAATTCCCACTTTAAAGATAAGGAAGCCGAGGTCTGTGGCAGGTAGAGGACTTATTCAAGGTTAGGAATCAGAAACAGAGAGTTCAGGGACTTTGCCCAAGCTCACAAGGCTGGAAAGAAGACAAGAGAATTCAGGCCAGCATTCCCAGTCCCAAAGCCCTGCACTTCTGCCGGCCACAGCTGTTCCATGACAAGCAAATACACTTCACTTACATTCTGATTCAACTGGACTGTGGTGGTATCAACATTGTTTTATAGCTTCCCAAGAGACTCCATGCGCAGCCATTATTGAAACCTTCTGCTGTTAAGGGCACCATGAAGGCCACAAGGGTGAATGACACTGGGCCGTGGGGGCAGGGACTCAAAGGGGCTTGAATTTATTAAACTGGCAGGTTGGAAAATAATGAAAGATTGGTGAGGAAAGGACAGGACGCAGGGACAGAGGAGCTTCAGGAACTGGGAGTTGCTCAGCCAGGCACGGAGAGGACTGAGCCTGTTAGAGAGGAAGGAAGGGGCCCTGTCGGCCTTGAATGTCATGCCTGAAGAATGTGAGATTGATCCTTTAGGCAATAGGGAGACATGGAAGGCTTAAGAATTATTTTTGCATTCATCATTTTTAATAAGCCCCCTAGAGGCCTACTTCAGCCACTCACTTGGAAAAAATCTGCCCTGGTGGACGTGTAGGATTTATGTTAATGTTGGTGTTTGTCTAATCTAGGAAGCTGCATGGGGGAGCACCCAACCATACTGTGTCCACGGGGTGGAAAGAGCCGGTATCCATCTGGAAACATTTAATAGTTATGAGAAGCTTGTGCTTTATTTCCAAAATGCCAAAAATCCCTTGAGGACAGACATCTCTGAGTGGGAGAGGCCACATCTGCAGCCTAGCTTTCTCCATCTCTGCCTGACTGTAAATCCTCAGCCACTTGTTGACGGATGTGGGTGGGTCTGGTGA
Source organism: Spermophilus citellus (assembly GCF_964194105.1). Classification (NCBI taxonomy): domain Eukaryota; kingdom Metazoa; phylum Chordata; class Mammalia; order Rodentia; family Sciuridae; genus Spermophilus; species Spermophilus citellus. The sequence continues at coordinate 87,335,261 of NC_138193.1, forward strand.
GGATGGGAAGAGGAGGCTGGCACTAGATGGGTCCTTTGCAATATTGGGTGGCCTCAATCTGCATGTAAACCTTGACACAGATCATATTTCTCTGGACTAGGTCTGAAGCACTGCATTTCCTGTTGCCCTGACACCAGCGGCCACCTCAAAGTTACTATTATAATCCCCAAGGATTCTGTGAAGGAGAGAGAGAGAAAAAAAAAGAAAAGAAAAAAAGCCAGAAAGGATATGGTAGTTTTTCTTTCTTTCCTGATTTTTCTTCTTTTTCCAACTCTTCCATTCTATATTTCCTCCTTTTATCCGGCAGGGAAAACTCTGCCTTTTTTCAAAAGTTGGCTCCCAAGGATACATAAGGCTACTTGAAGACATGCTGTTGTGATAGTCAGTTTTTGTTACTGTGACCAAAGTATGTAACATGGACAATTTAAAGCAGGAAAGATTTATCATGGCTCATGGTTTCAGAAGTTTCAGTCCATGGTTGGCTGGCTCCAAGACAGAAATATCATGGCAGAAGGGCATGGTGGAGGAAAGCTGTTCAGTTCATGGCAGCCAGAAAGCAGAGGGAGAGACACAGGGGAAAGGGCTGGGGACAATTGCCTAGTTGCTAAGGGCACAATCCCAGTGTTCTGCTTCCTCTAACCATACCCCACCTACCTACATCACCTTCCAATAGTCCATTCAAATCATTAATCCTTCAAATGGATTATTCCACTGATAAGATCAGAGCCCTTATGATTCCCATCACTTCCTTGAAGCCCCACCTCTGGACATTGTTATTTTGGGGACCAAGCCTTTAAGAGACAAGCTTTGGGGGGACATACCAAATCCAAACTCTAACAGCTGGGCTTGGCTACATGGACAAGATGCTCTTGATTTCTTATACAGAGCATCCATTCCCACCCACCTCTTCCTTCCTAGAAAACCCCCAATTTGGTAGAAATGAAGGCAGCCATTATGGTTTAGATTGCTAATGTCCTCCCCAAAGCTCGTGTGTTAGCCAGTGCAGCAATGTTCAGAGGTAAAAAGATTGTATTATGGGAGCTGTAACCTCATCAGTGGATTAATCCTCTTTATGGATTAATAAGATGGATGGACTACTGGGTGGTAACTGTAGGCAGGTATGGTGTGTCTGGAGGAAGGTCACCAGAGATGTGCCTGTTGGTACTACATCTTGTCGCTGACCACTGGGTCTCTGCTTTCTAGTTGTCATGAGCTGAAAATTTTCTTCAAACATACATTAATGTCATGAGTTCTGCCTCACCAGGGTTCAGGGTTGGTTGACTATGGACTGAGAACTCTGAAACCATGAACTCCAAATAAACCTTTCCTCTGCTAAGTTATTCTTAGGTATTTTGTTTGCAGCATGAAAAGCTGACTATCACAACAGCTAAGGGACTCAGGAAACTTGCCCATTCCCAAATCTCAGGGTATATTCTGAATCTAAGTCCAAGCCAAAGATGGTTAAACACTCTCCTTGCTGATGATTGGGGCCCTTAGGCTTGGGCCCACCAGCATAAGACTCTATCCAGATGATTATTACAGGTGGAGTATCCCTAATCCCAAAATCCAAAATCTGAAATGCCCTCAAATCTGAAGAATTTTGAATGCTGACATGACACCATAAGTGGAAAATTTCACACCATGAAACTTCATCTGAGCACAAAATTATTAAAAATATTGTATAAAATTGCCTTCAGCCCGTGTATAGGTATGCATAAAACATAAGTGAATTCTCTGTTTAGACTTGGATACTATCCCCCAAATATATTATTTTGTAAATGGAAGTATCCAAAAATGTAATAAAATTCAAAATTGGAGTGACTTCTGCTCCCAAACACATTGGATAAATGATGCTCACCGAGTACTGGTTACTAGTTCAGGTGGGTTGGGTCCTGAGTTACAATGAATAAAAAAGAAAGACTTTAATTTTCTGGTTTTTAATGACAAATTGCCTCTTGTTGGAAATGAATGAGGGAGCAGGTCGACTGAGGTCTGCTGAAGCCATCTTGAGACCATGAGAAAATGCAGACTGAGGAAAAAGCTGACATTAAAAGGATAAGGACAGCCTGGGTAAATCACAGAGGAGTGGAGCTGCACCTCTGATTGTCTTGTGCCTGGAGGCTGGACCCACCTCTATATTATTGTTATGTAAGATAATAAATTTTCTTTTCACAGTTGATATACCATGCAAATGGAGCCCCAAAACAAGCAGGAGTAGTTACTCTTAAATTCAACAAAGCAGATTCAAGCCAAATTTAATCAGAAAAGACAAAGAAGGTCATGTCATATGGGTAAAGTGAACAATCCAACAAGAAGATATCATAACAACAAATATTTATGCCCAAATATTGGTGTACTGAATTATATAACTTAAAGGCTCAGACCCCAGTACAATAATACTGGTGATTTCAACATACCTCTCTCACCAATAAATAGGTCAGCCAGACATAAATTGAGTAATAACTCTTCAGAGCCAAAAAAAAATACTATAAATCAAATGGACTTAACAGACATCTATAAAACATTTCACTGAATATTAACCAAATTCTAATTTTTTTTAGCTACTCAGAACCTTCTCCAAAAAAGATAATATTTTAGGCCACAAAACAACTGTTAGCAAATTCAAACAAATTGATATAATTTCTCGTATTATATCTGATCATAATGGAATAAGATTAGAAATCAATGATGTCAATAAAAACTACAGAGACTATGAAAACACATGGAGATCGAACAATATATTTTTGAATGATGAATGGATAATAGAAGAAACCAGGGAATAAATTTAAAAATTCTTGGAATCAAATGAGAATAGTGATATAACATACCAGACTCTCTGGGACCACTAAGAATGTGGTTCTAAGAGGAAAGTTGATAGCTATGAGTGCCTACAGGAGAAAATCTGGAAGAACCTAAATAAACAACCTAATAGTGCATCTAAAGGTCCTAGTAAAACAAGAACAAATCAATTCAAAAACCAGTAGAGAAAAGGAAACAATTAAAATCAGAACTAAAATCAATAAAATAGAGAATAAAAATATATTAAGGATCAATGATACAAAGAGTCGATTCTTTGAAAAGATAAGCTGCATAAATCCTTAACCAAACTAGCCAAAAGAAAAAAAAAAAGAAGATCCAACTTAATAAAGTAGAGATGAAAAAGAGAAATCATCAGAGACATTACAGAAATACAGAGAGTCATTAGGAACTATTTTTAAAATGGATACTTCATACATCAGAAACTTAAAAGAAATGTATACATTTCTCAACACATATGAGCTACCAGAATTGAACTAAGAGGATATAGAAAACCTAAACAGACCAATAACAAGCAGTAAGATAGAATAAGTAATAAAAAGTTTTCCAACAAGAAAAGTCCAGGACAAGATGTATTCTCAGCTAAATTCTAGAAGACCTGTAAAGAGGAACTAATGCCAATGCCCATCACATCATTCCATGAACTATCAAATAGTGGGACACTTTTAAATTCATTCACTGACACCAAAACCAGATAAGGCCACAACAATGAAAGAAAACTACAGAACAATATCCCTGATGAACACAGATGCAAAAATTAAGCAAATAATATTCAACAACATGTTAAGAATATTGTATATCATGACCAAGTTTGTTTCATTCAAGGAATTCAAGGATGGTTTAACATACACAAACCAGTAAATATAATTCATCACATAAATAGAATTGAGGACAAAAATCACATTGTCACTTCAATAGATGTAGAGAAAACCTTCAACAAAATTTTGCATCCACTCATGATTAAAAAAAAAACACTGAAGAAATGAGGCACTGAATAAATCACCTCAACATTATGAAGGCAAGTATGACAAATTCAAATCCAATAGCATAATGAATGAACATGTTTCCTTTAAAACCTAGACCAAGACAAGGATGTCTACTCTCACCACTCTTATTTGATATAGTACTAGAAATTCTATCCAGAGAAGTTATGCAAGAGAAGGAATTAAAGGGATAGAAATAGGAAAAGAGGAAGAAAATTATCATTTGCAGATGATATGACCCTATACTTAGAAGATCCAAAAACCTCCACCAGAAGACTGCTAGAACCAATAAACAGTTTCAGCAAAGAAGCAGGTTACAAAATCAGCATATAAAACCAATAGCTTTTCTATATACCAGTAATGCATCTGCTGAGAAAGAGGTCAGAAAAATAATCCCATTAACAAAAGCCTAAACAAAACCAACCAACCAATCAACCAACAAACAAACCCACCTAGGAATAAATCTACCACAGAGGTGAAAGACCTCCCTGGTTAAAATGGCCGTATTACCAAAGCAATATACAGATTCCATGCAATATCCAACCAAATACCAATGATATTACTCACAGAAATAAGAAAAGAAAGAAAAAAATTCTGAACTTCATTTGGAAGAATTAAAGATCCAGAATAGCCAAAGCAGTTCTAAGCTCAAAAGCAATGCTGGAGTCATCAAAATACCCACCTTCAACTTACACTACAGAGCTATAGTAACAAAAACTGCAGGGTACTTGTACAAAGATAGACACAATGAGCGCAAAATAGAAAATGCAGGTACAGTCTTCGGATCCTTGACAAAGGTACTAAAAACATACATTGGAGAAAATATAGCCTTTAAAATAAATGGTGCTGGGAAAACTAATTATCCATGTATAAAAGAATGAGAGTACATTCCTGTCTCTTACCCTGCAAAAAAAGTCAATTCAAAATAGAAAAAAGACTGAAGAATTAGGCCAAAAACTTTGCAACTTCTAGAAGGAAACATAGGATCAACACTCCAACATATAGGTATGAGCAACAATTTCTTCCACACAACTCCTAAAGTTCAGAAAATAATACGAAGAGTTAATAAATGGGATTATACATTGTTAAAAAGCTTCTGTACATCAAAGGAAACAATTAAGAATGTGAAGAGAGAACCTGAAGAGTGGGAATCTATCTTTGCTAGCTCCTGTTCCTACAAAGGATTAATATTTTGAATACATATATAATGAACTCAAAAACTTTCCACATAAAACCAAATAATCCCATTGATAAATGGGCAAATGAATTAAACAGATACTTCTCAAAAGACAGTACAAATGGCCAACAAATATATGAAAAAAGTGTTCAACATCTTTAGCAATTAGGAAAATGTAAATCAAAACTACACTGAAATTTCATCTTTCTTCACTTAGAATGGCAACCATCAAGAAACAGATAATAATAAATGTTGGCAAGGATGTAGGGGCAAAAGGAAGACTTTTACACTGTTGGTGGGATTGCAAATTAGTACAACCACTATGGAAATCAACATGAAGTTTCCTTAAAAAGACCGGAATGAAACCACCATAAGATCTACTCATTATTTTTTGTCCTAAATAGTTAAAGTCAGCATAATATAGTAATAGATGCATATCTATATATATATATATATATATATATATAGCAGCACAATAACCAAATTATGGGACCAGCTTAGGAGTATGTGAAGGAATGACTGGAGATATATATATATATATATATATATATATATATATATATATATATATCTCACATTTTCTTTATCCAGTCATTGGAATTTTTTTTTAGACATAAAGAAGAATGAAATTATGTCATTTGCAGGAAAACGGGTGGAATTTGAGAACTTTATGTAAAGTGAAATAAATCAAATTCCGAAAGTCAAGGATCATGAGTTTTCCCTTATATGTGGAAGCTAGGAAGGAAAAGGAAAAGAAAGATGGAGGTTGGGCTCTCATGAAAGTCAAAGGGAGATCAATAGAGTAGAGAAAAGGCCCTGGGGAGTGGGGAGCAGAGGGCAACAGATAATACTGGGGAACAATATTGACCAAATTATTATCATATTGTGTGCAAGTACAAATATATAACAACAAATCCCACTATTATGTATAATTGTAATACACCAATAAATATATAGGGAAAAGATATCATACATTAAAAAGTTTTTAAAAAATTTATAATTTTCCCTCCCAGGTGGCTTGCCCAAACGGTGGTTTTAACTAGAGAAGACTCTAATAATATAGATTTATATCTGAGTCTGCAGAGAGATTTCTTAGCAAACCACCTGAACATTCTCATTTGAACCACCCAAGGGCTCCTTGAGGAGGTAAAACGAACATTACGGTTCCTAGAATTCAGAGTAATGAAGGGACTGGCCCAAGGTCACACAGCCTGGATCTTTTTCCCTTTAATATTGTGCTCTTCCAAATACATCAGACTTCTCACATGAACTTTATTGTATCTTTCATGATATTATTATAAAATATGAATTCCACTCTTTCATATAGCATTTTTCACTTTACAAAGCCTGTTTAGATCTATAACTTCAATCTCCAGAGATCCTTGGAGGAAGTAGCTCAAATATAGTCAGATGCAGAGAACACTCGCTGAAATTTAGGTGACTCAGCTGCCCAAAAGCCTATAATCTAGCAAGAAAAGATAGCTTAGGCCAATCAAGACCTCCCTTGGGACTTTAGAATTGGAACTCTGAATGTCTTGAGAAGTGTGTATTCGTAGCCACAGACCCTGCGAGGCCCTGGATGAGATGGACAAGACAGGACAGAAAGAGGGGAAGGAGCCCTGGAGAAACGGGGAGGGCAGATGCCTTAGCTTCTGGCCACTTCCCAGGTCCAGGCTTGAAGGAGGTCCAGCTGGACTCGGTCTCCTGTGCATGACGTAGATGTTTCTGGGCCCTTTCACTTGAGCCCGTTTGAGTGGGTTTCTGCTCTTTACAGCTTTGATTAAAACATTTTCAAGTTTGTTGTTTTAGTTATATCCTGTTTCCTAAAATGATGAGTAGTGAAATGAAAGCATTTTAAATGAAAAGGACACACGTGGCTGTATTTTGGTCAAAAGACAAAAATGGGGGTGGGGGTGAGGGTGGGGGGATGTCCCTAGAGAGGCTGAACATAATTCTAAAGCCAGTCTCTGGGAAGAGGTGTGGAGAGGAATCCTGTGAGCTGTGGCATCCCCTGAGAAGGTTCAGGATGCTATGGGTGACCTTGAAACTATGCTGTCAGATGTTGCTGGGGAGTTTCCCATTACTGATGACAGTAGTTCACAACCGGGAGACATTGGACAATTTTGAAGACATTTTGGTTGTCATGCTTGGGTGGGGTGGGGACACAGATTTGACTAGCATGGAGGAGGTGGAGGACAGGGGTATGGATTCACGTTCCTTAACACCTAGGCCAGCCCCTTGGGCAACAAAGAATTGCCCAGGACAACATGTCAACAGTGCCAGGGCTGAAAAACTGATTTGTGAGAATGTTTATTTCCCAATGTATTTATGGGAACGTTATGCTTCCTGATGTTTCCGTCTAGGAACTTCCCGTAAGTGTCATGTGCACTTTTTGAATGATAGAGTGGTGAACTACTTAGGGATTTATTCCTTTCTTTAAGATCACTTTGGATCACTGCGTATAGTCAGAGAAACTCCTATAGCAAAGGCCCTGGGTGGATTAAAGGGTTCATGCATGTGTCCAATGACTGATATATGCCTGTGCCATTGATCTATGTGGCATGTTTCTACAAGTCAGGAGACCAAAAAGGGAAAGCCTTTTTTGGTGTGTGTGTGTTTCAGACCATCATTTTGTACCTCGTTAAGAACCTGACATATGGTAATGCTTTCCACATCCACAAAGGCTTTGACCAATGGTGATTTCTAGGGAGACTGCAAACAGTAATTACATTTCTGAAGTGGTGGTTTAGAATTTTATATTGCCAGTGGGGGAAAAAATACTGGGTTTGCAGGCATGCCCCTCTCTAGGACTCCTCCCAGGAGTTATTCATCCTGGGTAATGGTGGGGGCACAAAGAGCAGTCAATGTGTGGAAGAGGTGAGGATCTCTGAGATGAGGTGGGCCTGGATTATTTCTTTGGGTTACTCTGGAAACCCGAGTACAGTTTAAAAGATTCTCATGGAGCTTTGGAAGATGGATTCCTTTCATCAGAAACTTCTTTACCTAATGTGTTTGACACTGGATTAGCTCCTGCCTCCTCCCAGCAAGGCTTTGAGGTGTGTGATTGCCAAAGACCATCTACTGTGGATTTGGAGCTGGGTATCTGGTTCAATTTAACTGTAATCCCTAGAGCTTCGACTAGAGTGGACACTCTGCACTTTTTGGTCTGCCTTCAATTCCGAAGCACAGTTTTTAAAAACACTTGCAGGTCCGGCCTCACTTCCCAGCTGAGATAAGAAGCTGAGGGTGTGTCTGCAAGGTCTGTGCCTTCCCTTCTGCCTGCCTCTTGGTAAAGAATGGGTTCCTCTCAGATGACAGGGTTCCAGCTTTTCCCTAGCTGCCCAGAGACAGGGGTGTGGGGGGGTGGGGCTTAGGGGTCAAAACACATTCTTGAATCCCAGCAACCAGAGGCTTGGGGACAGTGGAGGGTGTGGAGAGTGTGGAGGAGTGACTGTGGCAGAGGAATCGAGGGCTGTAGGGGACCAAGTCCTGGACATTTCCAGGGACCAGCAGAAGCAAAGTCATTTAGAAGTAACACACCACGCTCTCTAAGGGGAGCCACCCAGCCTCAGACTCCAGAGCCCTTCCTGGGGACCATTTCCAGCTCTGAAGGAGCCTTCAGACCCTCCTGCATGTCCCTCCTGACGATGTGACTCTGTTATTTGGTGATCTGTTAAATGAGATGGGAAATTTTGCTATTCTTGGAAAATTTCCTTCCTCCCTCTCCCTCCTTCTCTCTTTTTTCTTTTGAGATGGATTCTATGTGCCTGGGTTGATCTCAAACTCTTGGACTCATGTAATACTCCTGCCTCAGTCTCCTGAGTAGCTGGGACTACAGGTGCACACCACTACATCTAGCTCTTCATGAAAGGGTTTAAGTTTAGAGTCCACTCCAATAACAGCAACTGCTATCACTTACTGAATGCTCACTCTGTACTACACACTGCATATATGTGATCATACTTAATTATAATGGTAATCCTATCAGGTAAGTAATATTTGCTCACTTTTTCAAAGCAGTATTGAAAGCTTGAGAATTGAAGCTTAGAGAATTTTGGTGAGTTGTCTAAGGCTATAGGATGAATTTGGAGTGGAATCAAAATTCTCTCTCTGCCCTCAGACACTTACTACCACAAAATCCCACTCTGCAGCTTAGGTTCATTTTTACCTTTATTTATGTATCATAGGCTCTTGCGAGGGGTGGGGGGGTGTACCAGGGATTGAACCCAAGGATTTAACCACTGAGCCACATCCCCAGCCCTTTTAAAATATTTTATTTAGATACAGGATCTCACTGAGTTGCTTAGGGCCTCACTAAGTTGCTGAGGCTGGCTTTGAACTCATGATCCTCCTGCCTCAACCTCCCGAGCCTCTGGGATTACAGGCATGCACCACTGCACCCGGCACCATAGGCTTTTTGAAATAGTTGGTTGACAATGGTTAATTAAGTTGCAGACTATGAATAGTTGTTTTAGTTATATGGTCAAGGTATTTTGGGGGGGGGGGCGGGTACAGGGGATTAAACCCATCCCCAGGCCACTTTATTTTCTATTTTGAAAGAGGGTCTTGCTAAGCTCCATAGGGCCTCCCTAAATTGCTGAGGCTGGCTTTGAATTTAAGATCCTCCTGCCTTAGCCTCCCAAGCCACTGGGATTACAGGCATGTGCCACTGCGCCCTGTTGAAGGGATTGTTTTCAAGAGTCTTTGGGGGTCTACACTGAGAGTATTCGTTCCCTCACAAATGTTCAAATGATGTACAGGCACATTTCTAAATTTAAACAGACACTACTTAAAACATCTAAATGAGCATTTGAGTGTACTGTCATTGACAGAGTGATGGAATATTACAATGGAGTGATTCTTTGTTTCAGTTCCAGCCAAGGCCTCAAGACAGCAGTGCCAATCACTTCCATGTTCCAAGGTCATCTCCTGGAAGCTCTCTGCACTGTTGCCTAAAGCAGGGTGGGAGTCACCAGCTCCCCTCCTGCAACTGGGGAGGAGGTAGAAGGAAGGAAAATGCTAACAACTTTTCTTATAGAAACTCTTGCTCTCTAAGCTACCCCTCTCACTTTCCATACCTGTCACACAGTCTGAGGGAGCTGGTGAGTCAGGGATTCTGGGTCTTTTGGAAATTCAGCTTGAATGCCCAGGAACCCCGTTTGACATGGTTGTATCCCATGGGCTTGGGGCTCAGTGGACTCCTGTCAGACACCATTCAGTTCTCTATAGAAGAGGGGAAGAGCTTGCTGCGCATGAGTCTGTCTGCTGAGCGTCTGTCCCAGTCAGGAGCCTGGAGGATTGAGGAAACAGTAGCAAAAAGTAGCTGGACACAAGCTGCCTGTTGCTCAGGGCTGGGGGGAGGAACAGCAGATTCTGAGCTGGAGCAGATTTATTCAACAGCATCTGCAGAAATACAGGTAAGGAATTCCCAGCAAAGTGGGAGAATCTGCCAGGCACCCACCGCAGTGCCAACAAGAAGCAGCTATAAACTCTGACAAGCTCGGGGACTCTGGATGCCAGCTCATAGCTGTGCCTAGCCAGGCCTTTCTGTCACTTCTGCCTGGCCTCTCTGGACCCACTTCAACTTGGGGCATGAAAAGACCACTGTTAGAAGTCAGGGTAAGCTGGGGTTGTGGCTCAGTGGTAGAGCGCTCACCTAGCATGTGTGAGGCACAGGGCTCGATCCTCAGCACCACATAAATAAATAAATAAATAAAAATAAAGATATTGTGTCCATCTACAACTAAATTTTTTTTTTAAAAAAAGGAAGCCAGAGTAAGACAGGTAAAGGCAGGAGAAAGAGCATTCAGGCAGCAAAAAGGAAATCTGGATGTGGAGGATGAAGCTAGAAGCTCTAAACACCATTTTTCAGAAGGGTTTGCTAGTAATATACCTTAATGGCTATAGTGAGAATGTTTCAGGTAGACTATAATCAATTTCTTCTTAAAAACACTGAGCATGGCCTGAAATATTAAGGGACCTGAGCCAGATTTCATCCAGAGCAGAGGTGAGAGAGAGCTACCCCAGAGGAGGTTTCTGGGGATATCGAGGACGCAGTCTGTATCTGCTTGTCCAACATACACCTTTGATCCCACCTGTCCTCCTCATTCAGTCCAGATCCCCTGCCTTCCCAAGCACGGGACTGCTCAGGGTCTCTGCATTGGCTCCAACCCCACCTGGAATGCTCTGCCCAAGGACCCACATAGGTCACTCCCTGACTTCCTTCACCAATCTGTTTAAATGTCTCTTTATCAGACACTTATCTAATCATGCAACACAAACAATCACCTCCATCTCACTGCTTCCTGTCGCCCCCTTATCTTCCTTCCTTATCTTTTTTCACAGCCCCTACTACCACCAGGCTGCTTCAAAATATTTTCCTAGTCTGTGTCCCCTGTGGGTCACATAGGTGACCCAGTGTGGGTACTCTAGGAAAATGGAAACCGTTCTGTACATAGAATAGTTAATGGCACCTGGGGTGGCCCCAAAAATACTTGTGGTTGCTGCCATTGAATGCTATTATCTCTGCTTCCCAAACTCCTTTTACCTTTTGGGGCACAGATTTACTTGCTGCGTTGTACAAGCAAAGCCAGTCTGGGCAAGCTGATGTGCGCCTTTATGTCCAAAGCATGTTTTCTCTGTCTGGAACACAAAGGAACCCAGGGGGAGGGAATTCACTTAGCATTAAGATGCCAGTGATCTGATCTCTTGGAAACTATAGGTAGGAGTCCCCCTCCTCCAGGAATGGTCCCCCCCCCCTTTCCTTTTGAATCTGAGAAGAAAAAAATGCAGAATCGCCTGAAGGGTGATTTTTATGAAAATTTGCCACAAGTCCACACAAAACTTTAGCCTTCCTCCAACTGAGGGAAAGAATTCGAGAAATTTTCCTGGAGTCTTGTCCCTGTGGAGACCCTTATCAGGGATGGTGGCTTTCTGCTGCAGTTTGAGTCAAGAGGAAGTGTGATTCTTTCTGTGACAAGATGCTGACTTTACCCTTAGTGAAGATAAAGGAGACCTTCTGGGGACACACCACCCAGAGGGCTTCCTGATGAAGGCTCCTCAGGCTCCCCCTGCCCAGAGTCAGATCCTCCTTACCCACCTGGGAAGTGATTCTAAAATCACAAGGTTATCCAAGAATGACAGAAACAAAACCCTCCTTTCCCCCGACAAATCTCCTGTGAGTTCCTTCCTCCAACCTCCCTTCATGCTTATCACTGAGGTGTCTCTACTTGTAAGAAAGGATATTTTTCTTAGAAATTTGACTTGGCTTGAGAGCTGTTTTCAGGATGGCAAAGATAAATTGGGTACAGTGACAGAAAAACCACGACCATGTGTGACCGAGAAGGTGAGCTTGGAATTAGGTTTCTTGGATTTCAAGTTGAGTTCTCTAACAAACTGTGTGATCTCAGACAACTTAACTAACTTCTCATTGCTTCAGGGTTTTTTGTTTTTAAATCTGTATAATGAAGTTAGTAACAACCCACCCATATGTTTGCTGTTAGGATTAAATGGGTTCATATATGAAAAGGACTTAATTTGCTGTTGCGGGAGTAGTGGTTAATCATACACTGCTGCCACCGTCATGATCACCACCATCATCATCATCCCACCATCTTATAAAATGTGGCCCACTCAAACACTAGTTTAGGACCTAACAGAGGTAAAACAACTAGCTGAATCTCTCAGTGAGATGCTGTCCAAGGTTAGCCATGATTTGGCTCTTGGATATCTGGGTGAAGGAACCTACTATGGTCTGAATGGTTGTGTCCCCCGCAAAGTTCATATTTAGAACTGATAACTCTTAAGGTTACAGAATGAGGAGATAGGGCTTTGGGGAGGTGACTAGGTCACCAGGGCAGCACCCTTGCACTTGGAGTTAGTACCCTCATAAAAGAGGCACCAGAGAGACCCTGGCTCCTTCCACTACACACAGATACAGTGAGACCTTATCACCTATGAACCAGAAAGTGGTTCCTCACCAGACACAGAACCTGTTGGTGCCTTGATCTTGGTCTTCTCAACCTCTAGAACTATAGAAATAAATTTCTGTTGTATAGACCACCCAGTCTGTGGTGTATTGTTATAGTAGCCCAAATATACCAAGAACATGTGGATTTGTGGCTGCCATTTGGCTCAATTATTCTAGGGCCAAATGAACAGAATGTTTGTGTCTTTCCAAAATTCAAATTCTGGAATCCTAATCCCCAGTGTGATGGTACTAGGAGATGGGACTCTTGGAAGGTAATTAGTTCATGAGGGGGAATCCTCACGAAAGTGGTGAGTGCCCTTATAAAAGGGACCTCAGAGAAGACTCTCCCTCTTTCTAGCATGTGAGGATACAACCAGAGGGTGAACTTGGTGCACCAGGAAGTGGGCCTTCGCCAGACAGGAGTCTTGGAGACCCTTGATCTTAGACTTCCCAGCTTCCAGAACTGTGAAAAATAAATATTTGTTGTTTAAGCCACCCAGTTTACGGTAGTCTGTTATAGTAACCCCACTGATTAAGACACGGAGAAGGAGAGCAATTCCATATTTTTGTTCCGTCCTCCTCTACTCAAAGGATTTGTAAGTCTCTTCAGTCCGTTGACATAAAAATCCTTTCGATAGTTGTACCATTTGGCCACAATGGTTGAAGAATGATATGTAGTCTTTGATTCTTAAAAAGAACTGAAAAAAAAATCTAGTGAAAAATATAAACTAGAAGTGGATCCAAATATGTTTTCTTTTAAATTATAAGATCAGAATAAAACATAAAAATACTCTCTAAATGGAATTGACAGAAAATTAATATTTCTGTGTGTCAAGATTCTGAATCAGAGATTTGACTCAGGAAAGGATTTTGGCATCCAGGATCCTGGGATCACCTTTGTCCCTCAGGAATGGGGTCATGCATTTGTGCCGACTCACAACATCTGTGTGTGGGGGGGTTCGCATGTGCAGGTTTGCCACATGTTGTGTAGTATTTAATAGGTGGCTCCACTCAAGCATCATCTGGTGTGTTCTTGTGCCCTGGCCAGGCAGCCCTGAGAGTTTCAGATGGTCTCCGAGGGTTTTTATAAGGTTTGCCGTCTGTTGAAGCCCAAGAGTTTCTAGCTGATTAAAAACAAATTCTAAAGCCAGTGTCCACAATTGTTTATTTTACAAATGAGGTAACCATGGAAAATGCAGTAAACAGAACAAAAATAGTCCTTGCTGCATTGTGAACATGTGACTCTGGGCACGCCTGGGGGTTTTCCTTGCCTTTCAACCTTTCACCTTCTCGTCTGTAAACAGGACCTCGTGCAGGTGATCTCAGACTGATTTATGTTTGTCTTTTTTTTTTTAATTAAAATTTAATGACCAGCACTATCAAAAGTCACTTCTGATGTGTATCTTAACTTCACCTGGTTTTCTGCTCCTCTCGACCCATTTTCTGCAAAAACAGAAGTAGTCTCACTGCCTCTTGCCTAAGGATCGCCCTCGCCAGTAAAAAACTGTCAGCTTCCCTGTGCCCTTCCTCATGCGCTGTGCTCAGGGGGTTCAGAATTTCATTGTCTTCTGCAGATCAGAAGGAGACACACTTGAAGGCAGCAAGCTTGGCAGGGACCTTTGGGCATTCTCAAATTACAGTCATCACAGAAGCTGCCTCTGATGCTGATCACTTGCTGAAGGACTGATTAGCTCAGATCCTCTGGATAAAGAATGGACAACTGGTTTCTAATAATCATGTTAATGTCACAGAAATCCACAAATCTATTTGCTTCCCATATCCAAAGAGCTGGTGTTTAAAAAACTTGACAATGATTACAAGTGAATGGTTGCACAGCTGATCTGGGTTCTTTGTTCCAGTCACATTTAATAAAGGAAATACATGCTAATATTAGGGGGCTGACAGTGTGTCAGTCACGGATTGAAGCCCTTTGCCACAACTCTATGCCATAACTCTGTGAGGCAGGCACTAACAATAGATCCCTTGCATGGATGAGAAAGTTGGGCCCACAGATTTTTTTTAAGTAGTTGACTAAAGTTAACACATTTAAGCAATGACAGAGCCTGCAGCTGAACAGCCTCCACAGAGTCCAAAGCCTAGGAGCAACATTTCGTCTTGGCATCACATGAAAGGCCATAAATTTAGACATTTGACATTGTCTCCACATGAGGTCATGCAGACAATCACAGAAATACACCAGAAAACTGAAAGAAGATTGTCATGGAACTTGGACCCCCTAGTAAGCTATGTGAGATACATGTATGCATATGTATATATAGCAAAAGACACACACACCATAATCTCCTTCAATTGTCTTGTGAAGAATACAGTTAAAATTCATTTTTGTATATATTATAGTCTTTAGTTAGGTACACATAAATATTTAAAACTTATCATAGATTCCATAACCTTGTTTTGATACGTCTTCAGTAATATACAGATTCTTAACAATGAAATTGTCCTGGGCAGTTTAGACTTTGAAGAGGTTTCCGTGCATAGAACCATATATTTAGAAGGGACTATAGAGACTACCTTGTCCAACTTCTTCATTTCATATGTGAGGAATTGAGGGTCAGAGATGCTGAGTCACCTCCCCAAGGTCACACAGCTAGATGCCCTTCCTTTGACCAACAGACCCATGTGTTCTGTCTGCACCCATAGTTGCTAAAACCTGGCTGTATACGAGGAGACATGTAATGGGAACATCTGGAGGATATGAAGTATTGGTCTTTTTTGTAAGACCAATCACTCCTCCCAATAGAATCTTTTTTTGAGTATATGGGAAAATGCATTTTTATAGAAGTTTTCATGTTTCAAAACTTTGTTGGAACTGAGAATCAATATCAAGCCTTATGGCCACCCTGGGAGAGAAGGGAGAGAAGGCTTTGATATTTCTATTTTTCAGAGCAGGAAACAAAAAGTGGAGAACTGTCTCACACCTTTCCCGAGGTAGCCCAGCTAGGTAGCCGCAGAGTGGGTCCTATAATTTAGGACTCCTGGTTTGGCACATCGGGTCAAACCACACTGCTCTCCTCTACTCCATGTGTCTTACAGGAACTATAGCTGAGAACAGCATAAGCCTTTTTGTTCTCCCTATACTATTTACAAACCATTCTCAAATCTGCTGTAATTTCTTTGAAAGAGCCTATTCTTCATGTGACCTGTAACTTGATGGAAAAGATAATTAGATCTTCTAAATGCCACTCATAAACACTATTTCAGGACAGATATTAAGCATTTCCAATGTTTCTAACTTATTTCCTTTTCAGGGTGAGATGTAAGATAGATTTAAATAAGTCTGGTAAAGTAGTGTACTGCAATAAAAATGCAGTCCTACAAAAAAAAAAAAAACCCAACAACAACAACAACAAAACTAGTCTTTTAATTCAATAAATAAATGATGGGCACTTCCAGTTTTTCTACAGGGGCAGCTACCACTTGCAGCTAACACACACACACACAGAAAATACACAAACAAACAGCCTTTGATCCTGTCTTGCTGCAGGGCGTTTCATCTTCCAAGAGACCAAAGGAAAAACAACCTCAGAACTTTACCACCAAAACTTCCAAATTTATTGCAACACAACGTAATGGCAAAATACCATTTTCTGAGCACACAGAGTTTTGAACAACCACCACAGCCAAGAATGCTTGGTTTAATGTTTACAATAAACCCCAAGAAAATCTTGAATTCCACTCTGGGTTTGGGGATGGCAAAGATGCTGTGGGTTGTCTGGAGCAAAGGATCATGTCCAATTATTCAGTCTTATCCTCTCTGTTTAAACTGGGCTTGAGGCGTTTATTTCATGTTTATACTGGTTTGACACAAATCATGCTTAAAAGAGATTTTTGTATCCTGTCTTTCTGTGCAAAGTTGAGCTACAATGGTCGACTGAACAATGCCAGTCCCTTCTTGGGCTTATCAGTAGCAGAAGCCCTCAGCCTAGGAAAACACTTCTAATGTAAACAAGACACAGAAAAGCACATCTAAGCCACATTCCACTGAGATCTGCCTGAAGAGAGAGGTCCAGAGTCACATTAAGTAATTTCTCTTTTAATTTAGCATCCGTGTGCCCATTTCTCACACTGTTTTTCATACACTGTCATATGTGAATTGTTAAATTGTTATCACAGGAAGCAAGAAAAATATAAATTACTTTAAAAATTCTACACAAATGTCATGCTTTTCGACTTATTTTAACCATAATTAAGTTGGCTTAAAAAAAGAGTGAAAACTTTGTCCTAATATTGACAATGTTTATAACTGATAAACATATATACATATATAAATATAAATATTATTAGTTTTTACGAGGATGCTACCACTCTCTCCCATCCCAACTCTCTTGAAACTAAAATTTACACAGACTGATCACTTAGTAAGGTATGTAATCTAGTTTCTTAGTGACAAATACATTTTACCATTTCTATAATAATGAATGGAAAGCAACTATATGCATAGTTTAGCAATTTATCAGACGTACCTTGTTTGAAGAAAGGAATTAGTTTTTGCAAAAATTCTCCACCACACAGAATGACTATCCCTTTTTCTTTAAGCTTTTCTGCATCACAAATTCCATCCAAATTATTCTAAAGAAGAAACCAGCGGAGGTCCAAGCACCTTTTCTCTTCTCAGAGGAGCTAAGCAAACATTCCCATCCACCTCTCAGCCCTTTGAAAAGCGCATTTTGTAACACACACACACACACACACACACACACACACACTGCTCCTCACACTGGTTTTAGTGCTGAATTAGGCGGTCCTCTTTCAAATTTCCACTCCCACTTGCTTTTTTGGCGAACGGATTTCTAAATATTCTTTTCTAACCCAAAGCACACATTTTCAGTAAGCAAATTCTACAATTAGAGAAGCAGTTGGATAGAAAAAGCTTTTTTTTTTTTTAATATGCTTTAAAAACTACTCAAGCAGGGGCAATTAATTTTTCTTTTTCAAATGCTAGTGAACGGCTGGATTAAGGTGTTTATTCTACTGGATTCTCAGTTTTGCACTGAAAACACTTTTCCTACATATGAGTGCTTTTCCTTTGCGTGAGTTGTTTCTGCATTTTGGCAGCTTCCTGAAGTGATTGAGGTCTATGCTGCTAGTAGCAGGATCCATGATAATAGTAGTGGGAAGCAAAATCTGACTCAGTTTCAGTAAAACTGCCGATGGGTATGTCTCTCACAACATCAGTGAAATCTGCCAGCATCAGTTATTTATATATCAGTGCCATCAATCAAATCAATGAGATTAAGATCCAAAATGTGTGTTAACACATCTCAGTATTTCAAAAAATCAGAACCCCCATCCCCCCCAAAAGTGCATCTGGCCATCCTTGAGATTCCAGGGTCTGTGGGTATGGCAGAACCAGCAGGGCAGAGGTAGCACAGAGCCATTCCTCCTCCTGCTGGGGAGTGTGCACGCACGCAGCCTGGGAACAGAACTTCCATTTGAGTACCCCATCCTCATCTACTGTCCTTGTCCCTTATTTAAGATTATTGTTTGAGTGTTGTTTAACCTATTTTTTCCCCTTCTGGTTCTGGATTTAAATTGTTATTTTTCAATCCTGTTTCTTCCTCCTCCAAATCCTGACATTGACTCCTTTGGTAGGAAGGACAGTGTTGCCACACGGAAGGTCAGCTGTCCCACTATTTGCATAAGCGCAGGTTCAGATGAAATAGCATCTAAGTAATAATAATGTCAATTAATAATAGTATTCAATATTAACTCACATTTAATAAACATTAAATAATTCATATTAGTTAATATTATTATTTATTACATTTATCATCTAATTTAATATTTAGAAGTCTCTAGAACAATCAGTACTATTATTTCCATTCTATAAACAAGGAAACTGAGACTCAGAGTATGTAACTTTCCCAACATCACTCAGCCAGTAAAGCAAGACCTAGGATTCAAATCCAAGGCTGTCTGACTCCTAAGTAATGGTGCTATGTTAGAACTTAGAGATTTTTTTTTCTTTTACCAGTTGAATTTGCTTTCTTATGGTGAATAGGAAAAAATCAAATGTAAAGGCATGGAAAAGCATCTGAAGCTAATGCAAATTAAAAAGCAATGGTATTTGGGATGATGAAATACACAAAGTTATGACTGTAATTAATGAGACTGAATGATACACTTAAAATGGCAAAATTTCTTATATATATTTAACTATAATAAAAATAATTTTTAAAAACGTGATTCCCTTAAAAAATGAAGTATTATTTTATTTTCATCATATTGGCAAAAATTAGAAATTTGGACAAAGTCCAGGGCAACCACACAGTGGCCCCAGTGGGCTGCTAGCAATATAGGCAAATGTGGCTATTCTCAAGAAAAATTCAGAAGTACTTGGTTGAATTATGTTTTTTTTTTTTTTGAACTTCAGAATTTATTTAAACAGGAAACCTGTAGGTTTGAACAAGAGGGGAAAAGGAAGGTAAAAAATAGCATCTCCAGGAAAACAGCCCAAAAGGCACAGGGTGCCTGTTCTGCCCTCCCAAACAGTAAAGCAGGTATGAGGAGCCCAAAGACCTCATGCCTACCCAATGAGGCTCTGCACACACTTTAGACTACCGAACTCTAAGCTTCACTGTACAAAACACACTTGAAATGTGTATCAAAATCACTAGCCAAAATAGCTTTTCAAAGCTGAAGGCTCAAAGCCCAAGTTTAGACACCTTCACAGTGTGGAATGTCTGCAACCTTGTGTCCCTGTAGGAGGAATAGCAGCGTCCACCAAGTGGTGCCTCTGTACTTGGGCCACTGACCACAGAAACCACCCCAGGAAGGCTGATAGGCGCTGAGTGACAGCAAAAAGGCACATGTCCCTGTTCAAGCTGCTCATTCCTGGGTGGTTCTTAGTGTTCTTTCTACTTACGTAATCAAGATAATCAACTGAACTTATCAATGTTCTGGGATGAAAATGGAAGAGCACTTATTACAGAACTTTTGTTTTCATATTTAGTAATTTAAAAACTCACTGGATTTTATAAAAATTTCTCCCAACAGGTTACTGAATCTATAAAACAGTGAGAATTTCACCAAGAAGGACTGCACATAAACCACAAAAGCAACTCATGGACAAGAGCTGCTCTTATTGCAGGTGGCCAATAACACTGTTTTAGGCCATGAAATTAGTATCTCATGATAAATATTCTGAGTGAAGACTGCATAGTTTGGGGCACAATTGCACATTCAGATGAAGCACTGCTGATCAGGGCACACGCAGCGGGAAGCATCCAGAGGTCCTTAAGACTTCTCCTCCTCATGTTTAATTTCGGAAATTCTGTCTATAGATTTTAAGGATTTCAGCCACAAAATTCAACGTTTCAGCTCCAGAAACCAGCTGCTTTATGGAGGCATGTGCACTGTTCATGACAACACGGAGATTCTGTAAGGCCACGTCAGTGTTTTGCTTTACCACCGTCAGGCTGGCACCCTGGCCTGACCTCAGGGCTTCATTCTCGCGCTTGAAGTTGGAGACCTGGGCCTGGAGCAAGTTTATTTCCTGTTTTAGCTTTATGATGTGATTTTCTGCCCTTTACAGACGATCAGCTCCAGGTTCTGCTCCACCTGCTGGACCACTGACTCCAGGTCATGGCGGTCATCTCTTCCTTGATCATCTTGGCTTCTAGCTTCCGCTCAAGCGTCCTTACCATTTCTGTTTGAGTTTCAGAGAAGCTCTGAACCTCATTCAGCTTTCTTCTTAGCTTAGAATTTTCATCTTTCAGTGCTTCATAGCTTATCTGCAGCGTCCGCAGGTGTCTGTCTCCCAGAGACTCCCGGTGAGTTGTAAACTCTGCACTAGGACTCCCTGCTCCAGATGCCAGAGAGATGCGTGAATCTGTGTCACTCAGTGTCCAGGGGCGGGCTCCGACGGGGTGGAAAAAAAGGAAAGGTACGTGCCACAGGGTGATGAGCTGGCCGTGGCCCTGGAGGAGTGAGTCTTTTCCACAGCAGATGGTAAATAGGCCCCATTCCACCCACTGTCTTCATCTTCCTCCTCCTCACCCACGATGTCGCCAGCCCCTGTGGGGCCTTCAAAAAATGGCTGCTGATATTCCAGGCCATACCCCACAGTCTGGGGGGGGGGGAGAGCTGTGGTCCAGTCCCAATGAGTGCCTCGAGGCTTCCTTTGGATAAATTCTGCTATTGGTCGTGTCATCTTTCGTCAGACCAAGGTTCTTGGTTTTCAGAAACTCTTTAAAGGAGAATGGATTTGCCTCTTCAAGGTCTTCCAGTTTGTCATCGTGGGGAACGACGAGGCTCCGGGCCCTGGACAGCGGGGGCGCACCCGGGCGGCGCGCGTAGCCCGACATCGCTGCGGCGGCCTAGCCCGGCCGTGGCCCCTACGGCCCGCCGCCGCGTCGCAGCCTCCGCTCCCATTCTCTGGCCGCCGCTTCTGCCTCACCGCCGGCTGGGTTGAATTATATTAACACCCATAAAACAGTCTTTCTGGAGTGTATTCATCAGTGAGCTGCTCACATGGGGCCTTCTCCAGAGAACTCACGTGTCAAGTATGGGAGAAGCACAGAATGAAACCACACTGCAGTTAGAAACCAAGGCTGAGAGCTGCGGCAGTGCCGTGCTGAGGTCTTTGGGACACCTGCATGGATCTCGCACTGGACTTCTTCCAATCTTTGCCCAAACGTCACCTCTTGAGTGAGACCTTTCCTGACATCCCTGTTTAAAAATGGCACTGCAATCCCAAGAATATCCTCTTCTCTCTTTAATTTTTCTTCTTCATTGAACCTCTAATGATATTTCCTACTGTTTTTTTTTTTTAATTAAGCATCACTAGAATAAATACAGGCTCAGGAAGGCAGGGGTTTTTATCTGTTTTATTCACAGATGCATCTTAGTTCTTGGAACCACACATAACAGGCATATATTCACTACACACACACACACACACACACACACACACGCGATCAAAAGTACATTAGAATGGCTGTCTACAAGAAACGGGAGAGGGAATGGAGACATGGGATCAGTAGAATTGAAAACATTCAAACCAAAGTCCTGGAGTCTCCTGTGAAGCAGAGACGAGGGTGTCAGGAATGGAGTGAGCCCTCCACACCTGGCCATCTGGCAGCAGCAACAACACCCATGACAAAATCAACCATGCTGCTGGCTTCTTCTAACTTTTTAGAGTAAAACAAGATCGCAACTTCCTGGTGAGTGGCCTTGAGCTTGCTACTTGGCCTAAACTGAAGTAGATTACCTCTAGTTGAGAATAAATATCGTGATTGTGATATTCTCTTTTTCCTGTTATTGCTACGTGAGAGTCTATTTTGCTTATAAATCATCCAGAGTTTCTTGGAAGCATTCATTATTTCCCAAACAACTGTGTGTCACTTCATAAACTTATTGTCCCAGTCTTATATTGTATCTGGTACAAAAATTCAAATCTTTTAGAACATTCGGTATTAAAAAGTTTTTATTATTGTCATAAACATTGAACCTGATGGTTCTTTCAAATACTGCCTCATTTTTTTTTTCCATTTCAGAGACAGAATGTGAGGAAATCAATGCATTCCTTCTATCACAAATCCATCCTTTTATGTGACTTTTAAAAATGCAGGCTGGCAATTTAAGAGTCTAAGTAATGAGGCAGGCTTTTCATACAATCCTGATACTTTTATTGTGTGCAGGTATAAAACACAAGAATTACACCTTCATAACATGAGTTCACTGAAATGTCTCAGGCTATATTGTTTGATGCTACATCAATTTTTCATAGAACTATGATTTGCCTTCAAGAGTTTTGAGACTCTTTCCCCCTGTGCTTTGATAAGTAGCTTTCTGCAAATGCTCAGATTTTTTTTTCCAGTTTCCTGGACACTGCTGAACATGGCTGGTAAGTACAAATTTTGTGTGGTGTCAATGTGAATGGAAAATCCACCAGTCTAATTAGACTTTGTTAAATTTACATCACTATTATCTATCAGAAGCAAAGAGGTTATTACAAGAAAAACATAGCTTTCCAAAAATTAAAGGAGCTAAATGGGGACCATGGACAACTTATAAATAGGTGGAGGATAGGTGTCCAAAAAAAGCTCTCAAAACTACAAGGAAGATGTTGTTAAGAATACATCAGAGGCACCAGGCACAGTGGTGCATGCCTGTAATCCCACTGACTGAGGAGGCTCAGGCAAGAGGATGGCAAGTTTAGGGCCAGCCTCAGCCATTTAGTGAGACCCTATCTCAGAATGAAAAATAAAAAGGACTGGGGATGAACCTCAGTGATAAAGCATCCTGGGTTCAATCTCTAGCATGCCAAAAAAAGAAAAAGAGGTACAATTTTGATTAAATAATAAATAGGAGCCACTCATATTAGGAGCTAAAGGTAAACTCAGCAGAGGAAAGGAGATGGTGTATTTCTTCCTTATGTTATTTTTTAAAAGTTGAAAAGATTACTACTCCCAAATGCTTCCCTGCAACCAATGAGCCAGAACCACTGTATCAAGTATTGGACAGCAACCACAACATTCTAGGCCAATATGACAAAAAATAAATGCAGATAAGTCACTGCGATTTAAATAGCATAAAAGGGATTAAGACCTAAAGGAGGATATGGAGAACTGGAGGCCATCCTGCAGATTGTAGCATTCCTGAGGGCTGCTGAGCTGGCAGGGTACGCAAAATACAAAAGCACCTTGTACAAAACCAGGGTTCAAAATGGTAGGCAGGAGATTATAGGCCTTATATCTCCCTATTATGCCAAGTAAGCACATGGAGACTAAAATAAAAGATTGGTTCACAGAACACTGATCAGCTGGGCTCTGCTGATCTAAGCTGGGCTGGGCTGGGAAACTGTGCTTCTTGCTGAGGACCTGTGGGTTGGTGGGGGAATCTCTCCTACAAGGGTTTATTCTGGTGTGGGTGCTACTGGGACAGCAACTTTATAAGAGAAGTGCTCATGGCCAAGGCAAAGCAGCAAGAGGACAATGCAAAACACGTGGGGATGCTAAGAACTGGCACACTGTCATTTCTGGCCAAAGGAAATTCTATGACTAAGTCCAAAGTCAAGGAGCAAGAATCTAGACTACTCAGGAAAAGGCTATGACAAGAGTGCGGATGAGAGGGGAATGAAAAACCGAGACCAGTAGTAATCCAGTCTAACACACAGGGCCTTAACAGTCAGCCTTTCCTTTGTCCTTATGTTTATTGTGAATCTTGAAATTACATTCAACTGAATTTTTTAAAAAAATTCTAATTCATGAATCTCTCCATTTTATTGTTTAATTTATTTATATTTATTAGGATTACGGACATTGCTGTTTTTTTTTAAGTTCATTACTTGTTTTTATTTACAATCTGCAGGATGGCCTCCAGTTCTCCTTTGTTTGTTTATTTTTCTATCTTCTGGTAGAATAACCACCTTTTCTATGTTCCTTCCTCCCTCTCTGTTATTTTCAGAATTTACATATTATGCTTCTCAACTTTTAGTGTTGTCCTTTCATGGGCAGCTATAAAAATTTTAAGTTATTTTTTACTTGTACTCTCCTCTTAACCTGTTGAGACTCCTAGGCCTCTTTAACTCTGATCTCATGTCCCATAGTTTTTGTTAATAATTTTTAATATTACCCTTTTGCAATACAAACTAAAGTGTTATAATTCTTTTTCAAAAAGATTCTTAGATTTAATATACGAGCATATTTTATCAGGTCCAGGTTTGTCATTGTGTCTTTTTTTTTTCCTATACCTTCTTTCTGAATTTACATTTCTTCTTGTTGATAAAAAAAAACATTCAAAAAAATAAGAATTGATAGATATTTACCTAAGTAAATACTTCTCAAAAGAAGAAAGGCAAATGGCCAACAAATATATGAAAAAAAAGTTCAATCTCTTTAGCAATCAGGGAAATGTACATCAAAACTACACTGAGAGTTCATCTCACTCCTAATAGAATGCAAATAATCAAGAATACAAATAATAGGATGGGGATATAGCTCTGTGGGTAGAGTGCTTGCCTCGAATGTACAAGGCCCTGAGTTCAATCCCCAGCACCCCCCCTCCAAAAAAAGAATACAAATAATAATAAATGCTGATGGGGATGTGGGGAGAAGGGAACACTTATGCACTATTGGTGGGACTGCAAATTATTATTTACTAAGTAGTAGTTTTTAATTTTCATCACTCTTTCTTCTTTTACTTCTTACATTCCCTCATTTGCCAGTTGGAATTCCTTCATAAGGAAGAGCTGATATGAATAAATTATCCCAATTATTTGGTTATTTATTTATATCAAAATAATAATAAATTATTATTTTATGATATGTGTTTTAATTCACTAATATTATTATTTTCTTTTTGTTCAGATTGTCCCAGGTTGGCTATTAATAGCTCCTTCAGGTTAGCTCCTTGTCCTTTTAACCTATAACCATCATTTTTGAACACTTTCTTACTAACTCCAAAATGTTCCAGGCATTTCCCATCCTTAGTCCTAAAATTAGCTTTCATCCAGGGATCTCAGATTCTACTTATAAAGAATGATATTTAGGCCAGCTGGGGGTGTAGCTCAGTGGTAGAGCGCGTGCTTAGCATGCACGAGGTCCTGGGTTCAATCCCCAGCACCTCCACTTTCTTTAAAGCGCTTAGGTTTCTGATCAAAGGTTCGATCCTCAGCACCACATACAAACAAAGATGTTGTGTCCGCCAAAAACTAAAAAAAAAAAAAAAAGAATATTTAAAAAATTTCTCTCTCTCTTAAAAAAAAGAATGATATTTAGAAAGTATATATATAAACTTTAAAAGAAAAAAGATGGTGTCATGAAGGGAAAATGGATTAGAAATAGAAAACAATAGGTCTGTGTAAGAAAGAAGACTTCTATTTGTGTTTTTTGTTCTTGAACAGTTTCTTCATTTGTAAAGTGAAAAAAAAATTTGCCTAAATCTTTTGAATATCAAATGAGATATTGATAAAAACAAAACACCCTATGCTCTGCTAATTGCTTTGCAAATTGTTAATTGTAATTATCATATGTTATTTTGTGGATAAGATCAGGTTATTCAGGAATTAAATTTTTTAAAAAAATACGTATTGCTGATGTAGAGAAGAAATACATAGTAAAATTTAAAGCTTTCTTTTTAAAATGATTTATGTTTTAATAACTACTAAGAACATACTTTTACATAACTTCATCTTTTTTCTTTTTAAAATTTTTTTTATTTTCTCTTTTTAGTTATACACAACAGTAGAATGTATTTTGACATCTCATACATCCATGGAGTATTCTCCTTCTTGCGGTTGTACACAATGTGAAGTTACACTGGTTGTGTATTCATCTATGAACAAAGAAAAGTTATGTCAGATTCATCCTACTGTCTTTCTTATTCCCATCCCTCCACCCTTCCCTTCATTCCCCTTTGTCTAATCCAAAATACTTCTATTCTCCACTCCCCTCATTATTGTGTGTTAGCATTTGCATACCAGAGAGGACATTTGGCCATTGGGTATTTTAGGGATTAGTTTATTTACTTAGCATGATGGTTGCCAGCTCCATCCATTACTGGAAAATGCCATAATTTCATTCTTCTTTATAGTCAAGTACATTTCATTGTGTGTGTGTGTGTATATATATATATATATATATATATATATATATATATATATATAAAACAGAAAATGTGATATATAAATGTGATATATATATATTTATTAAAGGGTGCCTAGATTGGTCCCGTAGCTTAGCTATTGTGAACTGAGCTGCTATAAGCATTGATGTAGCCAAGTCACCATAGTATGCTGATTTTAAGTTTCTTTCCCTCCTTCCCTTGCTCCCTCCCTCCCTCCCTTCCTTCCTTCCTTTTTTTCTTTCCACATACTATACCAAGGAGTGGGATAACTGGGTCCAATGGTGGTTCCATTCCAAGTTTTCTGAGGAACTTTCATACTGCTTTCCAGAGTGGTTGCACCTATTTGCAGTACTACAGATTTTTTTTTAGTTGTAAACAAACACAATACCTTTATTTTTATTATTTATTTAGTTTTATGTGGTGCTGAGGATCAAACCCAGTGCCTCACACATGCCAGGCAATTGCTGTACCACTGAGCCACAACCCCAGTCCCAGTCCTACCAATTTTAAATTCCCATGGCCAACTCTTCTGGCTTGTAAACCCATGTAACTGAGAAGCAAATGGAAGCCAGACCTCGATGGGAGCAGTACCATGTGACACGTCTGGAGGTAAATAACTTCCCCACCACATGCATAAGAGAAGGATTTGGATGCCTTCTAAGTGATACTGAAAATGACCTGGGCCCCTTTATAGAAGAGATTTAAAGGTCTGCACAAAGCCTGAGTCACACATATCTGTTGTAATGTTTTAGTCTTAATGTCAAAAAGAAAGAGATGGGG
The DNA here is from genome assembly GCF_964194105.1 of Spermophilus citellus. Lineage (NCBI taxonomy): Eukaryota > Metazoa > Chordata > Mammalia > Rodentia > Sciuridae > Spermophilus > Spermophilus citellus. The sequence continues at coordinate 87,362,577 of NC_138193.1, forward strand.
GTGGGTGACAGAGAGAAAGGAAAGAAAAGAAGAAAAGAAAGGCAAATTACCATTTGGACATGCCAGTGACACCTGAATCTGGGTGGAGATGGAGGCAGAGGTGGTGACACTGTGGGAGGGGCCTTCAGAGTCCCATCAGCAGGACGATGTTGGAGCGGGGATGTGACTGAAGTTGCCTGGAAGAAATCACAAAAGAAACTGTAACACAGTTCAAAAACAAAACACATATACTGTTAAGAAATTAAAGGGCAAATGGCCAAACGGGAGAACATAGTTGTAATAAATGTGATAAAGGGATAATATCCTTAAATTATCTGAATACTTAAAATCACCAGGAAAACCTCAAAAGAACTGCCAAATAGAAAAACTAGGCCAATGGAACAAACGATACACATATGTGTGTATACATGCACACACCTACAGTAAATGGGCAATAAGCATGGAAAGAATCATTTAAAAATCATACAAATTAAAAATATATCGAAACACCATTTTCAGCCTGTGTATTTAACTCTGATGTTTTTTAAAAAAACATTCAATACCAGGAAGGGAAGTCTGGCATCCTCATGTACTATAGCAAGCAGCAGAAATTGCAACGTTTTCAAAAAGCAGTCTAAAAAGCAAGCTGTACCAGGGGACCCCGCCCCCACCGCCTGCAAAAAAAAAAAAAAAAAAAAAAAAAAATCTGTTTTGGTCTTCTTTGTGTTTGAATCTGTTTTGGTCTTCTTTGTGTTGCCACAGACTGGGTAACTGATAAAGAAAAGAAACTTAGGCTGGAAGTCCAAGATCAAGGTGGCAGCATTTGAGGTCATGCTGTGGCTGAAGGTGGGAGGTAGCAAGGGTCAGAGAAAGCAAGAGAATGAGCTTGCAACTTTTAGCCCTTTTATAATCAGTGTGAATCCATTCATGAGGGCGGAGCCCCTGTGGCCTCATCACCTCTCAAAGATTCCACCTCTTCACACACACATGGCATCAGGGCTTAGGTTTCTAATGTGAGCTTTGGGGGAGACACATTCAGACCACAGCACTATTTTAGAAGGAAAACCAGAGACAGGTTAAGCTGCGCCTAAGCATAGCACTATGAACAGCCTAGTTTGTGCTGCATCCCTGAGCTGGAGGTACCCAGCCAAGAGTGACTCTAACCCACAGCCCCCAGGCTTGTCTCTTATCCAGGCTAGGGGCATGGGAGGGGCTTTTCCAGCAACCTGGTCATGTAGCACCCCACCGGTTTATCACCACCTGGAGTTCTCCCTGGTACACTGACCAGAGTGCTGGGTTGTGTGCCACAGCCCCGGCAATTATTGGCACAGTGGAAAGCATTGAGCTACTAATGGACCAGAGAGAAATCCAAGTTCTGCTACAGCTTGAGCAGCTTTGCCTTTTTGTGCCTCTAGTCTCAGAAATAACGAAATAATGAGAACTGCAGTCTTAATAGTATTTGCTATTTTGCCAGGTACAGTTCTAAGCTTTTTGTCTATATGAATTCATTTCATCCTTAAGCATCTCCAGTGAGTAGCAATCATATTAGAAGTGAGAAAAGGCAGGCAGAGGGACAAAGTGGCATGCCCAGTGACAGCAACCAGGAAAACAAAGTCAAGGTTTGGAATGCAAACGGCAGCCCCTGACTGCTGTAGACACCCTTAGTCATCAAAAGGATTAGCACAGGTGAAATACATGAAAGGGATTTTAAAACCATAAAGCAGGATAAAAGTATAAGGCTTGTCTATTATTTGAGAGGTAAGAATAAATGACATGAGCCACAAAATGTGCTTTTGCAGTATTTGCTGTTAGTCCATAATTCCACATTTAAAATTCCAATAAAGAAATCTAGACTAGTTAAAAAAAAAAAGAATATTGAAAAATCTTCTCCTCTCTTCCCCTCCCCTCCCCTCCCCTCCCCTCCTCCCTCCCTCCCTCCCTCCCTCCCTCCCTTCCTTCCTTCCTTCCTTCCTTCCTTCCTTCCTTCCTTCCTTCCTTCTTGTGAACCACAGCTAATTTAGAGAGGATTCCTTGCTAACTAAGCAGAGTGGGCAAAGATATGGCCTGGGTGAGCTTGCTTTTCCAGGTTCAAATTTGAAAGCAGACTTGAGAGTTTTTCAGCAAAGATCAGTCTTCTGTGGCCTGATCCCTCTTGGTATTTTCCTTCCATCCTGCCCTTTGTTTGAAGAAGCTTAATTTGATTTATTAGTAAGAAAAATATTTTGCTTTCACGTTTGTGGGATGTATTAATGTATAAAACGATTAATTAACATAAGAGATTAATTACAAAGCACTTGAACTAAATGAACCCTAATTCTGATGAAAGCTGAACATAAACACTTCATTTGCAAAATGAAATGGCACTTGGAATAAAGTGAAGTTCCCAGCTGCGGGGCAGGTGAGTCGGAGTCCTCTGCATTGCTTCAAAGCCCCCAAACCAGGGCTCGGTGTCCAGCTAGAGGGTCCTGTCACTGTGCACAGTCCAGGATTGGCCCACTTGAACACCAAATTCCCTGATTTAGCAAAATTGTGTTCTCAGTGACTTCAAATCAGTCCCGTGACCTGGCTAGACTGGGGGGGCGGTGGGTTATGCTCTCTATTGATCTCTGCTTTCTGACAGCTTCCTTCCACCCTCCTCAGGGGGCTCTTCTGTCTGCTCCTGAGGTTCTGACCTTTCTAGTGTCTAGCCCCAACTGTTGCTTCTCCTCCATCTTCCTCCTTAGTTTGTTTTATTCACATTCATAGTTTTAATACCAAGTGTATGATGAGCTCTTTCAAATTCTTATCTCTAGACTCTCTTATAAGTTCCCTTAGCTATTATTTATAGTCACCGTGATACTGCTGTTAAGGACTGAATATTTTTGTTACCCCACAATCAATATGTTGAAATCCTAGTCCCCAGTGGGACTAGGCATTCAAAGATGGGCCTTTGTGTGAGGCAAATAGGTTTAGATGAGGTCACAAGGGTGGGGTCCTCATGATGGGATTAGTGTCCTTATATACAGGAAGAAAGGCCAGAACCAACTCTCTCTCTCTCTCTCTCTCTCTCTCTCTCTCTCTCCCATGTGAGAACAGAGAGAAGGCAACCATCTGTAAACCATGAAGAGGACCCTTCCCAAGAACCAAATCTTCAGGTTCCTTGACCTTAAACTTTAGAGTCTCTAGAATCATAAGAAAAAAAATTGTAGTTTAAGTCATCTAATTGATGACCTTTTGTTATGGCAGTCTGAGGCGACTAATACAACTTTGTAGACGTCTCAAACCAAACACGCAGAAAGAAGCTTGTAATCCTTCTAACTCCCTGTCCTGATTTGTGGTAGCCCCATCCACACAGATGGCCAGGTTGGAATCAGAGCATTGGTGCATCTCTTGATCTGCCTTCATCATTCTCCTTTTTCTTAAAAAAAAAAAAATACTCCTTATTGTGGTATAATTCACATACTATAAAATCTACCTTTTTAAAGTGTGCAACTCAATGGCTTTTACTATGTTCACAGAGTTGTGTATCTACCCCCCCGGAATCAACATGTTAATCACTCCAGAAAGAAACCCCACACCTTTTGCCATTCCACTTTTTCTGTTCCTTCTGGTTACAATCAACTTTCTGTCTCTATAGATTTACTAATTCTGTAAGTTTCATACAAATGGAATCATACAATATGTGACCCTTGTGACTTTCATTTAGCATAACGTTTTTGAGGTTTACCCCTGTTGTAGCATGGACCAATTCTTTATTTCTTTTCAATGGCTAGATAATATTGCCATCATTTCTTCCGTGGGAAATTGTATAAATTCCTGATTTGTTCCTTGCTTTAGTCTTATTTCCTTTAGTGCATTCTCCCTACTCTTCCCAGAGGAATCTGTAAGCATTACTCTGCTTAAATCCCATTTAAGATCTTCTAGTGCTTCCCACTGTTTGCAGAAGGACATCCAAACCTCTGGGTGTGTCATAGCCAGACTTTTCCCACCCCATCCTCGTGTACCCTTGGCACAGTCATGGGGAGCATCTGTTCTGCCTGTGGCCTACAGGTGCACCCCCGCCTCACAGAATGTCCTTCTTCCAAGATTCATCCCGGAACACTCCTGCTCATCCCTCTCTACCTACACGTCATCTCCTCTTTGGGTTTCCACAGGACCTTGAAGACAATTCTATTAGGCGTGTGCCACTTGCTCTAAGGATTTCTGAGTACCTGTGAATTCCTTGAGTCCCTATCTTTCCTCAGGTCCTGGATTGTAATATAGGCAGAACTTGGTAAATGTTGAATAAATAAATGATTAGAGATAGAAAGAAATATTCTATATTAAATTATCCTGTTAGTAGCTCACAAAATAATAGCAATTGGAAGATTTTTATATGAGCACATGTGTTGAAAACCTGCAGTTACTAAACATCAGGCTATTCTGGGATAAACCCCAACAATGGAAAAACAAATCTGCCTTTAAAAGGGACAGATATTTTACTGCCTGGAAATAGCTTAATTTACTTATCAAAAATTCGCTAGATAAACTGCTGACCACTCTATTTTACCTTGACACTAATAGCTCAAGGATCTCAGTAAATAACTGTTTCATAGGGAGTACCTGCTTTTGAATTTCACTGAGAAAAATGCCCTTTGCCCATATGCAATGAATTTCGATCATGTGATTCTTGTGACTGAAGGTATGATTAATAGATGTAGGTATCAAAGGGCTCTGTTGCCACACACTAAATCTAAGAAGCTCAAACAGAATTCATTCTTAGGAAGTGGGTGGCTGATCCTCACTGAATGGTCAGTGTCCTTACCTTATTGTGAAACTGAAATTAATAGCATGATTTTTGTTTAATAACATTTGAGGATTTTTTTTAAAAAAATATTTAAGTTCGGTAGGGTTCCTACTCTTTCATTCATAGTGGCAGTATTAGAATACCTTCTGAAAAGTTAATGGTTTTGGCCAACAGGTAATATTCAGAGACAGAGTGTGGCCTCTATATACAGAAGCACATAAGAAGCCTAAGTAAGAACTGGGGTTTGGGCTGAGTGGTAGAGCATTTGCCTATCATGTGTGAGGCACTGGGTTCCATCCTCAGCACCACATAAAATAAAGGCATTGTGTTCATCTACAACTGAAAGAAAAATAAAAGGAAGAAGAAGCCTAAGTAAAATGATAGCCCCAAACATCAAGAGTTAGTGAAAATCAACATATCTACCCAAATACCTCTCCTTTCCATGTACATTCCTCTTCTACCTGGAAAATTACTGGAAGTAGCTAGCTGGACTTAGAATTCAAGTTCTGAACAGTAAAGCACTAGGAGTTTCCCTCCATCCCACACCCTAGGGCACTTCTCAGTTCTTTCAAATGTTTTCTTGGGTGAACCTGTGGCTGTTGAAGGCTCATAGGCAATAAGAAAAGCAATGAACCTCTATAAAGAACCTCACTTTCCATGTCCAAACCAGGGGACAAAACTTCATGTATGTTATCAAGATGATTATTACCTGACAATATTATTAGGCCATCTCAAAATCCTCCTCTTCTGGCACATGAAAAAGATCAATGGCACTCAACTTCTGGAAAAGCTAGTCTTCCATATGCTTTACCCAAGGCAAAGAATTTTCAAAGAAAGAGTTTGGGTGATAGCATAGAACCTATGTTTGATTAAGAGAGTCATAGAAGGGGAAACCCCAAATCTACAGACTCCCTTCAAATTTTTGGCACATGTTCAAACGTGACTGTATGGAATGAGATTCTGAGAATCCTCAGGGAATAAACATCAGCAGGAAGACTTAAAAAGTCAAGGAGAGATTTCTACAGATATCCACTGCCAGGGAGACAGAATTTGAATCTCATGTCCTGCTGAATTAGATAGGCTCGGCAAACATCTCAGGTTTTTCACTGAGTCCACAGAAAGACTATGACTTAGAATAAAAAAAACTTTCCAGAATTAAGAAAACCACCATAGGGCTGTGGTTGTGGCTCAGTGCTTGCCTAGCACATATGAGGCACTGGGTTCGATCCTCAGCACCACATATAAATAAATTAAATAAAGGTATTGTGTCCATCTACAACTAAAAATATTTTTTTAAAAGAAAGAAAGAAAAGGAAAACCACCATAAGATTGATAGCAAAACCTATATAGATGACCCTAACAAAACTTAAAAATAAAACATAACAAAACCTTTTCAAGAGATATTTGATTCATCAATAACTTAATTGAAGAAAATGCAAGCGATATTTTCGCAGGAAGATAACAGAATTGAGAGTTTCTAAAATGTATTATCCATAATGTTCAAAATACAATTTTTAAAAATTATATACAAATGAATAACATAGGGAAATGTCATTCAGAGACAAGAGTGGAGCAAGGGATGGGGGTTGGGGAGGCAATCAATAGCAACCAATATGAAAGGGGTGAGAGACCATCAGATCTTGGAGTTAGCAGACAAGGACTATAAAAAATATTCTGATAAATATGTTAAATAAGCATGTAAATATAATGGTAGACAAGGTGAAAATGTGAAATTGAAAGAATTACATGGGAATTCTAGATCTGAAAAGTACATCTGAAATTACAAATTTATTGAATGGGATCAACACAGATTGGACACAAGTGAATATACTTCAAGGTATGTCAGTAAAAATATTGAAAGAGTTTCAGAAGCACAGAAAACAGGGGGGGGGGAATGAACAAATTTCAGTGACCTGTAGGATAGCATCAAATGGTGCAGCATATATATAACTGGAGTCTTAAAAAAAAAGAGAGAGAAAAGGAGGTATAAAAAAACACTTAAGTATTGGTCAAAATATTCCAACTTTTAATGAATAAATGACAAAACAAAAATTATCAGAATAGATATAAAAGAAAAACACATTTAGGGACATAATGATATACTGCTCAAAATTCATCCAGAGGGGAGGAAAAAGACACATTATATACAGGAAAACAATGATAAAAATGATTATTGACTTGTCATGAGAATTATTGGAAGCTAGGAAACAATGGGATGATGACACATTGTTGAAGTTACAAAAGAAAAGTCTACAAGTCTACTTGGAATTTAAATCCATTGAAAATATCATTTTAAAATTAAGGAAAAATAAAAACATTTTTGGATAAATAAAAACTGGGAAAATTTCTCCCCAGCAAATAAGAAATGCTTAAAGAGGTTTAGACAAGAGACAAATAAATAAAGAACATAATATAAGGTGAATTTTGAGAGAAAAAAAATTAAAGGTGATGTTGTAGACAGTGGTAGGAACTACAGGGCTGAGGGAGAGGATGATTTAGCCACTTAACGTGAGACGTGAATGACCAGAAGGAACCAATAATGGCCCTAAGACAAGACAAAGAATGAAGTTTAGGAGTGGAAATCAGGAAAACTTCAGAGATCCATACATTCCCAAGGTCATTATGGAATTTAATCTCAACATTATTATTAAGACTTCCAAAGTACCACTTCAATTCCAAGCTCTGATTACTGTTGACACCTTTAATCTTATTTGCTGTAATACCAGTGCTCCAACCATTTAAAAAATATTTTTTACAACTTCAGTTTCAATGGCCTTATCTTTTTTTTTTTTAATTTTGTACCACTCCCATATCTACATTTTTGCCTTTATCAGGACTGGATTCTGTGGTCATGCATACTAGATACCTCAAATCACTCTTCCTCCATCATAATCATCTAACTGAATTCCAAGAGTGGCTAAATCCAACTACCCACCCAACAAGTCTTCACCTGCAGGAGAGCTGCTGAAGGCAGCCGGAGAAGAACATGCAATGTTCTGATTTCTCTCACATTATAATCATGGCTGTACATCTCATGGACACTTGGCATCCTGTTGCCGCTGCTATTCTACCCTCAAGTGTTTGTGCTGCCACTTACCAAAAAAGCCATCTCACACCTGCCCCTCTGTCCATAAGCCATCAATATTGTCAGATCAGGCCAGGCGGGCAGCGACCAAAGGAGGCAGATTTAAAAGGGCCGCTGAACAGGCTTTATTGGGGTATCACTCTGGGGCGGAAATCCATCAGACCTACAGAGGGGACAGGAGAAGGGTTTGAGGAGAAACTGCGTGGAAGCTCTACCAGACTGGACTTTTATGGGGCTTACAGCAGGAAGGGAAGGGTTTGGGACAGGAAAAGGTGTTTTTAGGGTCCCTTGTCCCCTTGGAGTTGGTCAGGGGAGTTGGCTGAACTCCAGGATTGGCCAGGGGGTCCTGCTGATTGACAGGCGTTAGTCAGGAGGTCTGGCTGATTGACAGGCGTTTCCACCGCCCTCTGATTGGTGTTCTTTTCCGTTGCAGGCTGCTTTGTTCTAAGTCGCCACCAAGTCGCCACCACCGACCTAATAAATATCACCACCCCCTAACTTTCATTCTCAGCTATTAATTTTTGCCTCACATTTTCTTTAGAAGGGGGAAAAGCAATTCCATAAAATTATCTTACCTTTCCACAATAAAATCTACAAAACATCTATACATTTAGAGCTTCATGTTTCCTTTCTGTTTCAGAAATTATATCTGCTCCTCTTTCATTTTCTGTTCACTGGCTTAGAAGCTCCACACTTAGACTTAAACCCTCTTTGGCAGTATCAAATTCTCCTCTTCTGGAACATTCTCATCAGCACACTGACATGCTCTAGAATCTCTCATCTTGAAAATCAGATCCAAAATAACTTTCTACCCTGAATTGACATTCCCATTCAACTACCACTGCAATAAACTTTTAAAAATTTGTCTATATGCATAGTTCACATTTTCTCATTTTTTCTTCTACCTCTTCTTCTTCTTTTTGTTATAGAACAATGGACCCAAAATTAGTATCACTTACAGTATGTTAAGATAAATTGCCTTTGAAAGGAAGCTTCTTTGCCAGTACTTTGAGGTCTAAGAGACGTATCTAGAAAATGTACTACTGTGGAAAATGAAGACTGCTTAAATTGAATGGTTGGGTAGGGCTTGTGGTTTTTCTTTTTGATTAATTGCTGTAACGCTGTCCTTCAGGAGGCTGGGGGAGTTTCATATTTTCTTTAGACATCACTGAGTGCTGCAGCTCTTGCAGAACAACTTTGATGCAGTATCAATTCTGCCATTTTGCTAGCACCCGTATGGCTCTTGGGTCCACCATTCCATTAGAACTATTGACTTCTGTCTTCTTAATTTTGGTTACAAATCTTACAGAATGGGGTGCTGCTGGGTATTTAGGCTCACATTTTATTTTAAAGCTACATATTTGGGTTTCATAAATTGAGCGTATTATGGCTGCCATCTTGTGTTGCTGCCACTCAAAGGCCCTCCACTACCTCTTTTTATGGGGCTTCAGCTCTCACCATGTCTCTGCAACTGATCCCACTGAGGTCACCCTTGATGTCTGTTATGGTTTAGATCTGGAATGTTCCCCAAGGTCTCATGTGTTGAATTCTTTGTGCTCAGTACTGCAGGGTTCAGAGGTGGGTCCATGGGAAGTGGATTCATAGCGGTAAGGACAACTGGGAGGTGGTAAAAACTAGGAGGTAGGACCTATAGAAGGGAGTGGGTCTTTGGGGATGTGCACTTAGAAACTATATCTTCTCCCCTGTCCTCCCACCCCCACCCCCATGATTTCTGGCTGCCCTGAAGTGAGCCCCTCTGCTTCACTATACCTCCTCCACCTTGATATTCTGCCTCACCACGGCCTGTAGTAATGGAGCTAGCTGACCATGGACAGAAACCTCAGAAACTATGGGCTACAATAAATCTTTCCTCCTTTAAGTTGTTTTTTCTCAGGTATATTGTCCCAGAAATGGAAAGTTGACTAACAACCTCCAGAGGCTTGGGTAATGGTCCCTTTATACTGTTCACTTCCTGTTTGGCCTTTCAGTTCAGTTGACATGCCTGCTCACTTCCTCCTTGTAACCCTCTCTGGTTTTGTCCCTGACCACTCCTTTTCCATCTCCTCTGCTGGCATTTCTCTCTTTGTTGGTGTCCTCAGGGTTCATTCCTGGCCACTTCTTTATTTTTTTATTTTACTTCTCCTTTATCAGACCATTGATTCCCAAGGTTTTCCTCAAGCCCTAATAACATCTCTTCTGCATGTGAGGGTCTCTAACTCTGACCGCTAAGCTTTTATCCTGGTGTCCCAGTGTTTGGGATATGACCTCTTCCCTCTACCACAACAATGGCTCTCCTGCCTATTAAACAAATTAGGGTTTGTCTTGATACATGACTTTGGAAACAGAGTTAATAAAACATTATTTGAAAAGACTATTACTCATCATCAAATGATCAATTATTTTATGATTTCAGCAAAGGAAAGGTTATTTCCTACCACATATAGCCAAAAGCACTGCTGTTAGTTTTAGTTTCCAGCTTTCTGGCTCTAAATTTAAAAGTGAACTTAAGTCAACCGAAGTGCAAATTCTTCGTGTGTGGCCTGGCCTCCCTCTTCCCCTAATTGTGCAGTTGGAAACACCTTAAAAGGAAAAAATAACTCCCCTTTGGGCAAAGTGAAGCAAAAATGTAAACTGCTTCTATGCTATCTTGAACAAATGTACATTTCCTGTCATTATACTTCATGGTTCAGAGTGGGCTCTTGAGAGAGAATGGGGAAACAAAATAGAAAAATATCCAAGCACATGCATAAAACCATACAGATACAAGAGAAAGCTGCAATGAGAGCCTACTGGGGGGAAGAAAAATTAAACTTAGGTCTCGTGCCAGCTGAATTTTTAGCATCTCTAAGAATAGGAGGGTAAGAGTAAAAAAATAGACTTTCTTCATCACATTTCCCAGGCTCTAGGAATTCAGGTCGCTGCTTACTTCCTTTTCTTTGAACAACTGGTTTAATCCTTCACTTGGTCTAACTTCTCCCATCTAGAAGATTCTTGACTTGCTTCTTCAATGAAGTTTTTCTTCATGTATCACAATACAATTACCACTGCCCTGTCTTGGGAACACTCTCAAAGCCAATGGGGATACATCCATTCCGCATCTTCCTGCCACAAAGCTTAGTTAATATTCTAGAAACTCCTACAGAAGTGCCCATACAGAGCAACTGTAAACACATTTTAGAATAGCTATTGTTAGAGATCACCATGAGATTGATAGAAGTTTCTGGAAGAAGAAGTAGAAAGAACAGTGCCATGGAATTTAGCATTGCAGGGGAAAGAGGGATTAATGTAGGTTTTTAAAATTCTGGTTTTGCAGTTGGGGGTAAATACACCTCAGTGGTAGAACACTTGCCTAGGATGCTGGAGGCCCTGGGTTCCCTATAAAGTGCCATGTAAAAAAGAAAAAGAAATAAATTTTATTTTTTATGCCATCCTCTGGAAAATATCTATATTATACCTATTTTCCAATTGTGGTGGTGGGTTTGGGGATGAAGAAGTGAAAGAGAGGGTGCTTAAGGAAGATCATACAACATGAGATTCATTGCCTAGGAAACAGCTAGACACATCAGTTGAAATTTGTCATTCAAGTTTTATATTTTACAGACACAATCTGTGATATTTATGGCCTTTATGTATATGCAAAGGTTTATGAATATATCATAGAAGGATAAAATCCCCTTCTCCCTGCTGGTGAAGACTTTTGCAAAGGATCAGGTGGTGTAAAGAAAGGAGTTAAACAATAAAAGCCTAAGGGATATGGTATTAAATTCCTCTGCAGAGCAAAGAGTGCAAAGCCTGCCCAATCAGAAAATAGAGAAATGAATAAAGATCAAGGATTGGTAAATAAACTGCTGTAATAAACAAACAAGTAAACAGCAGGTAAAAAATGAGGTAAGAGGAAGTGAGATTGCATCTGAGCTCTAGTCATTTGAAAGAAAGAGTCAAACTATTCTTAAGGCGATGATTTGATGAGAGATTTGAACATGCATAAGAATACTAATTTAATGGAGCGTGGAGTCTTATAAGAAGGGTAAAGCAAGGTGGAAGTCAGACCCTTTCTCTAATTTCTCCTTTTTCTTTTTTTGAGTTATAATTTATATGCCATAAGTTCACATGTATAAAGTACACAAGTTCGTGGCTTTTAGTATATTTACAGAGTTGTGCAACAATCACCATCTAATTTTAGAGTATTTTTATCATCCCCAAAGAAGCGTCAGTACTAATTAACATTCCTTCCTCATTATCTTTCTTCCCTGCCCTGACAACCATCAACGTACTTTCTGTCTCCATGCATTTGACTATTTCTGGGAATTTCATATAAACGGAATCATACAACATATGGTCTTGTATGATTCTCACGAGGTACAATGTTTATAAGGTTCTTTCATGTTATTGAATGTATCAGTACTTCATTCTTTTTATGGTCAAATATTCATTGTGTGGATAGACCACATTTTAGTTATCTTCTCATTAATTTATGGACTTTTAAGTTTTTTCCCCCAAACTTTTCAGCTATTATGAATGATGCAGCTATGAGCATTCATGTACTGTTTTTTGCATGAAATAAGTTTTTTATTCTCTGGGGTAGATACCCAGAAGTGGAATTTGGGGGTTGTATGCTAACTCTAACATTTTGAGAAAGAGTCAAACTGTTTTTGAGAGTAACTGCAGAAATTTGCATTTCTTTTTTAATTAATTTTTTTGTTTATATATGACAGCAGAATTATTACACATATAGAGCACAATTTTTCATATCTCTGGTTGTATACAAAGTATATCCACACTAATTCATATCTTGAAAAGATAATGTTAAGTGAAGTTAGCCAATCCCAAAAAACCAAATGCTGAATGTTTTCTCTGATATAATGAGGCTGATTCATAGTGGGGTAGGAAGGGGGAGTGTGGAGGAATAGACGAACTCTAGATAGGGCAGAGGGGTGGGAAGGGAAGGGAGGGGGCATGGGGCTAAAAATGATGGTGGAATGTGATGAACATTATTATCCAAAGAAATTTACATTTCTACCAGCAATATATGAGATTTCCAATTTCTCCGCATCTTCATCAACACTTGCTGTTGTCTTTTTATTTAGCCATCATGGTGTGTGTGAGGTGATATCTCATTGTGATCTTGATTAGCATTTCCCTAATGACCCAAAGAAGTTAAGCATTTTTCAGATTCTTATTGTCCACTTTTTCTGTCTCTCTGGCCTCTCTTCCTTGTTTTCCAATCTTCCATTTTCCCCTCTCTTCAAAAATGTGGCACAAAACCCTGATAGACAGGAACTGCGTTGCAAGGCCTTGTGTGTGTGTGTGTGTGTGTGTGTGTGTGTGTGTGTGTGCTGTAGCTAAAACAGAGTTTCAGTGAAACTCAAGGACAAGTTCATTAATGTGGATTGTGAACCCTAAAAGTCCAAACTTTGGCTTAATTCAAGCCAACAGATCTTTATTCAGTGCTTTGTTTAGATAAGTGGACTGTGATGGATTTTTGAGTATCACACTTAAAAATCTACCAGCCAATACAATAACAAGTTAAGTCCATCAATAAGTTTAAAATAAGGACACAATAGATAAATATTGGAAAAAAGTGGTAGAATGCTATCTACAGTGGAAGTGGAAATGTGCATACGCTTTGACTCAGCAATCCACTATTAGAAATCTATCCCAAGGACATAGCTACACGGTTTCACAATTAGATCCAGAGATATTTACCTAAGGCTTATTTGTAATTATATGGAAAAAAACCCAAGTAGTTCAATAGTTACATAAATTATATCTAGACAATAATTAGGCATTTGTTTAAAACTCTTGGCAAATATAATATGCAGAAAGTATAAGAAGTCTCCAGAGGCCATATCAAAGGAAATAAAAACCAGAGTGGTATTATGGGGGCTGGTGCAGCAGCTTGCCTGGGGGACCAGGTCAGGGAGGGGTTGCCAGTTTCAGTAATCTAAGGATTTAGGTTTTAACACATGGGGACAGGGGACAAGAACTAGGATCTACTGAAGGTAACCAAGTCCCCAGCTTCTTGTAGGACTATAACCTCAGAGGGAGGAGGATTAGGATGACTTACATTCATCAGTGAAGATGACACAGAACTTTGTTTGTTTTAGTTTAGTCTCTGGGTGGTGGAAAAAAGGCATTTATTTTGAGAATTTGTAATCAGGGACTTATGACTCTTGTAGATATAGGGCCCAAATTATACTACCTGAGTTCAAGAGAATCCCAAGGTAGGAAATTTAAAAAAAAATTGTCTCCTGGCCAGAGGCCACAGGGCATTTGGCAGAAAAGCAGCCCTCTCTGGGAGAACAAGGCAGCCCTGCAGACTGCCCAGGCCACTGGCCTATCATGTCCCCTAATGAGGTGCACAGGATCCACAAGTCAAGATCACTCTTCTATTTTACAGATTTTTCCCCCCTATAAGACTCTTCATTTTGCCAGTCTAAAAAAACGAAAAGATCCAAGTTTGTTCTTATCACTTAGATCATTAAATGTTCCTTGTTGGCAGCCTGGAAATCCTGCTTTGGTTAAAGTGTAAAATCGTGACAAGTGTATGTCAGGGTGGGTTATTTCTTCGTGGAAGTAAATGGGTTCTCTTAATACGCTGAATAATAACATGCTGAAATTAACCTTCAAATCAGGAAACAGGTTGAATTTTAAATTTTCCTGCTGTTTTATCCACTGTTGGCATTTTGAGATTTAGCTAGTACTTATAGGTATTTCATTTTTTAAAAAATCTTCTTTCATCATGGTTATCTCTGATTAATTTCACAAGAGTTTGGTTTTATAATTCCAGCCACTGTATCTATGATTCTTTGCTCTGTAGCTTCTGCACAATTTTTTACTAGCTCCATCAATATTTCAGTTCTTTAGTGTTTACAAATGTTGCACATTCTTTAGACACATTCTGCTTTAACAGTTGTTACTTATTCTTTTTGAGGGGTTGGGTTACTGGGAATTGAACTCAGGGGCACTCGACCATTGAGCCTTTAAAAGAGTTCCATCTCATTCGTGTCTTCTAAAAATATATCGTTCTTACTATTATTTTGATGGGACTACTACTACTTTGAAATTTTCTTTTCTAGTTTTCTATGACTTGACCATGATGGTATAATATGTTGATGGAAATTCAATTTTTAAAAACTCATCTGGCTGGGAGTTTTTTGTTATTTCATATTATTCCACCTTTACATTTTAGTTTAAGCTTTAAGTTGGTTGTCTAGATTGCAACAGGGGAGTGTGAAACAGATAAAATTGTGTCTTATGAGAAAGTCTTTTTAAGGTCCTGGAGAGTAATTGAAAAAGACAACACCCAGAAAGGCCAATAGGCTGCCCTCAAATATTGGGATAATGGGGAAGAGAGAGAATAAACAAGGAAAGAGTTCCTAGCTTTAATATGCAGAAAAATTAATTAGAACCATGAAACAACCAGATAGACAAAATTGCAGATGAGGTACAAATTTTTGTCAGATATTGTTCAAGATATTGTTCAAGATTTTGTCAAGATATTGTTCTCATTTAGACCTGGAGATGACATTCCTTACTAGGAATAAAAATAAACATGTGAATTATTATATACACAGTTCTCTTAATATTTAGTTGATTTAATCATGATATGAAGTTTGGAAATAGAATGCCAATCATTTCTGTCCCTTACCTTTAGGAGAAGAGGTTTTTCGTGTGTGTGTGTGTGTGTGTGTGTGTGTGTGTGTGTGTGTGTGTATAACATTCTTTTTATAATGCAAATGTTCTTAACTTTGATGAATCATGTATGGAAAATATGAGGAAGCACTTTGAACAAGTAGATTTTATTTCCCTTTACTCTTTTGAATAGTCATTAAAGTATAAAAGTTTGTAAATACAAATAGTATTTTGTCTCCAATAAAGATAAATTCACCTATAATGCCTTATTAATACATGCATGGATATGATCAGTTCTTTCCTTTTTCAAGTTTGAAAGAAACTTATTGTTTCTAAAAAAAGTTTTTTTTTTTTAATAGAAAGAAGAACCATTGTAAGAAAACAAAACAAAACAGAAATTAAAATAGCAAAGCCCTGATGTCAATTGTCCCACAGATCCACAATGGGGCACTATTGAGTTTTGCAAGTTGCCCTTTCCAAGGGCAGAAAGGGAGCCCTGATACTAATGATCACCTCAAAGACAATACTTCAGTCTCTCATATATGAATTATTTCATTATTTAATATGCATTTTTCTTTAACAAGTCCTCACTAAAGAGCTGAGTATGTACTGAATATTCTCACTTTTAAAATGCCACAATCACCTATTGAATGGTATCATTAGGCCCGATTACTTTGGAGATGTGAATAAGCATAGGGAAAAAAATTAAAATATGCAAATAGTATAAACATTAGAAATTCTCTTCTAAGTTTTGCACTTGTGAACGTGGAAAGAATTATTTGGGTATTAGATTATTTTTAGGTAATCCAAATTCTCTAAAGTTCCATCAATTTGTAGTCCTTTCAAATATGCTTTGCACCAAGATTAGTTGGAGATGATGTGATACATCGTAACCAAAGAGTTTGGCTAATTTAGTGAAAACAGTAAGCAAGATTGCTTGGCATAGGATATGTAGTCCAAATAACTAATTTATTGGTTCTACTTTCTTTTATAGTTATTCTTAAAAAATCATTAGCGAATTTATAAATGTATTTAGATACGTAATTTTTCTTATGTTTTTGTTTCCTTTTAGGTGTAATAGCTGTTCCACAAAAAAGCAATTTTGAAAAGAGGGAAATGAATGTGTTATGTAAAACAAATTTTCATTCCTATATTTTGCTTCAGAGAGGGGAGGTATGTACTTTGGTGGCATCTTGTTCTATTCATCTTTGCTTGTTAGTAAAATCACCCATCTAATAATGAACTCATTGGGGATATATATGCACATTCAGTTAGGGGAGAGAACAAATGGAAATGCACCATCATAAGAGAAAGTGTAGACATTTCATAAGTCCTCTCCCTATGACATCCAATCTCACCATCCATAAGTCCTCATTAGTATTTTTCATGATACTTAGTAGGTCTGAGAGGTAAGAACACAAGGTCAAGGTGTGGCCGAACTGATCAATGGAATTTCCAGTGAGTTAATGCAACAGGCAAGTTTGATGAATGAAAATAACAGAATATATCCTAGTTAGTTTAAGCAAGACATGGATTTTTTAGAGAATATTGAGAATCTCACAGAGCCTCTGGAAGAACCAGAGACTTAGCAACAAGTCCATGTCCCATTGTACCAGAAGAAACTCCACAGCAAGGGTTGCTCCACCTCTAACACTATGGCTCCCATGCTGTGTGCAGCGTGCACTGATGATACTTAGGCCCGGACCTCAGAAGTTATTCTTGCTTCAAAAAGCCCAACACCTATCTCAAGGCCACAATTGAGGAGGTCAATGCCTTCAGTTGTTCCCTTATCAACTAAAACTCTACATGAGTGTGTCAGGTTGGTGTAGCCCTGTGTCTGCTTCCATGCCTCAAGTCTAGCTGAGAAATTTAGTTCTGACTTTCATTTTAGGGAGGAAGGCTTCTTCTTCTTATTATTATTATCATCATCATCATCATCATCATCATTATTATTATTGTCATCATCATCATCATTATTATTTTGATTGCCCAAAATATACAAACGGTATTCAGAAGATAATGAGCGACTATGAATATAACAGAAGTCTTCTACAATCTATCTGTTCAGGTGAAGGGAAAAAGCTATTTAAACAAAACAAGTTAACTGCCTTTGAGGAATATGAAGTTGTTCAAAGCTGATGAAAAAAAAAACTGAAACAGTAATGAAAATTTCCCTGAAATTTTAAGAACTTTTATTTTACTGGGAACATAATAACAGTTAATGTTTACCAAGCACTGCACAAAGGCCCTTGTATGTATCTTCTTGGAGAATCTTTATCCCATCCTTGGGATGTAGTTGCTCTTCTCATCCTACAGGCTCTGGAAACTTAGACAATCTCCACCAAGGTCACATAGCTGCACTGCATTCAGACCAAATTCACCTGGTCACATACTCCATAATCTTAACCAGCATACCAACATTTCCCTACAGAGCATGCAACCATTTGAAGAGATATGATCTGTTCACTCTAAGTGTTCTACTGAGATTGCTTGGATGAAAGTAGAGTGTTATAAATGGTGTTATTAGTATTCACAAGCATTTTTTCAAGCATAAGCATTTTAAATGTCTGTTGCTAAATCTTTTCTAGTGGAACACTTCTCTCATGCATTTATCCAGTGTCCACTCCTTTCCCATCTAGCCAACTTGCTCTGCATACGTTTAGTGAGAAGATATTCAATTACTGTGTTCTGCGTCTGGTTTTTAAAATCTATCCTCATTTTGGGTCCAAGTCAAGTCTCAGTTCCTCCCAGAAGGCCCTTCTGCTTCTCCAAGTTTTTAAAAATGTTTTTTATTAGTCTATTATAGTTATACTTCATAGTGGGATTCATTTTGACATAATCATACATGCATAGAATGTAATTTGCTCCATTTCAGTTCCCAGTATTTCCTCTTTCCCTCCCTTCCTCCACTCTAATGATATTTCTTGTATTTATTTATTATTTTTTACTTGATTCTTTATAGATATACAGAAAGGCAGAATTGCTGTGGTCTATTTATAAATGTACTTAGCATAATTTGTCAATTTTATTTCAAAGTTCCTTCCTTTCCTCATTCTTCCTCCCTCCCCTTTGATTCTCTTGCTCTTTAGATTTCACTTCTATTTTCATGGGATCCTCCACCTTTCCCCCCTTATTTTGCTCTAGCATGTATATATGCAGAGCAGGATAAATGTTGTATATATATATATATATAACATTTTCTTTATCTATTCATCTGTTGACAAGTACCTAGGCTGGTTCAATAAGTTGGCTATTGTGAATTGTGCTGTAATAAACATTGAGGTGGCTGTATCATTATAGTATGATAATTTTAGTTCTTTTGGATAAATACCAAAAAAATAGGATAGTTGGGTCATATGGTGGTTCCATTCCTAGTTTTTTGAAGAATCTCCATACTGCTTACCAAATTGGTTGTGCTAATTTGTGAATTTGTGGTCCTGCCAGCAATATATGAGAGTAATTTCCCCCCCACATCCTTGCCAGCGTGTATTATTATTTGTATTCTTAGTGATTGCCGTTATAATTGGAGTGAGAGGAAATCTCGTGTAGTTTTGGTTTATTTAGCTTCTTCAGTGTTTTTAACATGAATGGGTGTGGATTTTGTCAAAGGCTTTTTCTGCATCTATTGGGAGGATTATATGATTCTTGTCCTTACTTCTATTTATGTGGTGAATTACATTTATTTATTTGCATATGTCAAAACAACTTGCATCTCTGAGATGAAATTCACTTGATTATGATGTATTATCTTCTTAGTGTGTTTTGCTAATATTTTATTAAGGATGTTGGCACCTAAGCTCATCAGGGATATTGGTCTATGATTTTCTGTCCTTGATGCGTCTGTCTGGTTTTGGTGTTTGGGTTATACTGGCTTCATTGAATGAATTTGGGAGTGTTCTATCAATTTCTATTTCATAGAATAATATGAGGAAAAATGTCATTAGATCTTTTTAAAGGTCTGGAAAAACTTGGCTGAGAATCCCTCTCATCCTGGACTCCTCTTTATTGAAAGAAGGCTTTTAAGTGCTGTTTTAATATAATTGCTTGGTATTGGTCTGTTTAGGTTTTCTATATCCTCATGATTCAATTTGGGTAGGTCATATATGTCTAGAAATTTGTCAACGTCTTCTAGATTTTTTAGTTTATTGGAGTATAAGTTTACAAAATAGTTTCTAATGATCCTTTGGATTTTAGAACTTTTTCTGCAGTTATATCTCCTTTTTCATCTCTAATTTTGTTGATTTGGGTCTTTGTTTTGGTTAATTTAGCTATGGGTTTATAAATCTTGTTTATCTTTTCAAAGAACAAACTTTCTTGTATTGATTCTTTGTATTTTTTTACTTTCAATTTCATTAATTTTGGCTCTGATTTTAATTATTTCCTGTTTTCTATTGATTTTGGAATTAGTGTGTCTTTTCTTTTCTAGAGAGCCTTGAAGTAGAACATGTGATTGTTTATTTGGCATCTTTTTATTTTTTTAATCAGTGACTCCATGCTATACATTTTCCCTTAGAAGTGCCTTCATAATGTCTCAGAGTTTTTGATAGGTTGTATCTCTGTTCTCATTTCTTTCATTTTGATTTCTCCCCTGATTTCTTCTATGATCCATTCCTCTTTATAAAGTGTATTATTTAATCTCTAGCAGCTCAAATTATTTCTGTTTTTCATCTTGTTATTGATTTCTAATTTCATTGTGATTTGATAAAGATGTAAGGAACTATTTCTATTTTTGCATTTGCTAAGACTTGCTTTGTGTCCTAAGGTATGTTCTATTTTATAGGTTTCATGTGCAGCTGAGAAGAAAGAAAATTTGGTTGTTGGTGAATGAATTGTTCTTCAGATCTCTGTTAGGTCCATTTTATTAACAGCATCTTTTAGTTCCCAAGAGTCTTTACTTAGTTTATGTCTGGATGACTTATTTATTGGTGAGAGGGATATGTTGAAATCACTCAGCATTACTGTATTGGGGTCTATTTGATTCTTCATATTAAGTAGGATTTGTTTTATATACATAGATGCACTGATATTAAGAGCATAAATATTTACAATCATTATATCTTGCTGTTGGATGATTCCCTTAACTAGTATGAAGTGACTTTCTCTGTCTCTTCTGATTAATTTTGGCTCGAAGTCTACTTTGTCAGATATGAAAGTAGCTACTGCTTGCTTTCATTTCCATTTGGATGGTATATATTTTTTCCACTTTTTCACCTTCAGCTAGTGAATTTCTTTGCCTCTAAGTTGAGTCTCTTGCAAACAACATATGTTTGGGTTTTGTTTTTATTCCATTTTCCAATCTATATTTTTTGATTGGTGAGCTTAGGCTATTTGTTATTATTTCCTAACTTTTAAAAAATATATTTGTAATGCTTAATTCAGACTTGATTTTCTTTTTGTTGACTATTCTTTAAGAGAGAATAATACATATGCTGGCTTTGATATTTATTTTTTATTTCTTCTATGTGAAACATTTATTGAGTATATTTTGTAGTGCTGGCTTACTGGTTATAAATTCTTTTAGTTTCTACTTATAATGGAAACTTTTAATTTTATCTTTAATTCTGAAGGATAATTTTGCTGGAGATAGCAATTTTGGTTGGCACCCGTTATCTTTCAGAGCTCAGTATATATTATTCCAAGCCATCCTAGCTTTTAAGGTATATTCTAAGAAATCAATAGAAATTCTAACTGGCTTACCTATAAATGTGACTTGCTGTTTTTCTCTTGTAGCTTTTAGCATTCTAACCTTGTTCTCTATATGAGATATTTTAATTATAATGTGTCTTGGAGAGGATATTTTTTGAGCTTGTCCATTTGGGGTTCTAAATACATCTTGTGTTTGGATTTCCATCTCATTCCTAAGGTTTGGAAAATTTTCTGATATTATGTCACTGAAAAGTTTATGCATTCCTTTAGTTTGTATTTTGGTGGCTTCTTTTATGCCAATTATTTTTAGATTTGGTCTCTTAATGTTATCTCAGATTTCTTGAATATTCTGGTCATGGTCTCTTAATATCTTTCCTTTATTGTTGACTTATTTTCAAGATTATATGTTTTAACTTAGGGTCTGAGAATCTGCTTTCAATGTTGTCTAATCTATTGGAGATTCTTTCAACTGAATTTTTAATTTGATTTATTGAGGCTTTCATTTCCAGGATTTGTTTGGTTCTTTTTCAGAATCTCTTTATAAAAATGTTATTTCTCTTCCTGTGTATTCTCTCTTTTTTTTTTTTTGAGAGAGAGAGAGAGAGAGAGAATTTTTTTAATATTTATTTTTTATTTTTCGGTGGACACAACATCTTTGTTTGTATGTGGTGCTGAGGATCAATCCCAGGCCACACGCATGCCAGGTGAGTCACATCCCCAGCCCTTCCTGTGTATTCTCTATAGTTCATTCCTCAGATCATTTTGTCCATTGAACATTTAATTATCAATTTTCTAAATTCTTTTTCTGGCATTTCCTCCGCTGTGTTGTCAATAGGGTCAGTTGTATTATGAACTATTTGGGGTGGCTCATTCCCTCAATTTTTTATATTGTTAACATTTCTACACATCTTCTAGGATGATTATCTCTTCTACTTTTATATAGGGGATTTTTAGTGAGTTTCTTTCTCTTTACTATGTGTCTTAGGTTGGGCAAATGTCTTGGTGTCAATATTTTCAATTTGAACTCTCTACTCTGTCTTGGCTCTAACACCACATTGAGACAAATACAAATCCCCAGTAATTACAGCCATTTCAGAACAATGTCTTATATTAATAAATCTTAGAAAAACCTTATTAACAATACTCTCTAGCAGTCCACTAGTCTGAATAATAAATTTGAGTATTTTCTTGAATTTATTGAGAAATTAGATAATAAGGAAAGTACAATTGCTTTTAAATTATATTTGACTCTTAGAATAGGGCTTTTTCTACTATCTCAATTCTGGGATGCAGAGAAGTCAAGACACTATTTCCCCTTCACCATTTTCTCAGAATCAGTTTATTTGTTTATTTATGTTTCTTGCTGAAGCTTCTGAAATAAAAAGCTTTTTTCCTGGTTATTGTGTAGTTTGTTTATTCGAAGCTCTGACCCAAAGTGGTCAAACTTGTTAGGGGAGTCGGCATGCAGAGTTTCACTGTAAGGTTTCGCTCCCTTTTGGTCTAGAAGCTCTGGTCCAATTCTTTCTGGGAATCTCAGACCATGAGTTGGGAGAAGGAGAGTGGAATGCATCAGCCTATCCTTCAACTCTTTCTGGGCTTGGGAGAGATGATTCAGGGGTCACCAGATTTGGTTTGAATTTAATTAGTCTCAGTTCCTCACTCTCAGTATCAGGCAGGCTTCTTATCACAGAGCTCAGATTTCATATTTCAAGTGAAAGAGTTCTTCACTCTTCTCAGCTTCACAGGTTTAATTTGCCAGTGCTAAATTGGCAAATTTTAAACAACTGTTAAAAATGGAGTCCATTAAGAGTAAAGACGTTGAGTTAAGAAGGCAAAAGGAAGATTGGGATATTCAAAAGGTGAAAGTGGAGAAAATGGAAGTCAGGAAGCACATGAAGGCCCTAAAGAGGGAGGAAGTGAAGAAGTAGAAGTCAGAGAATGAAATATTTCACTATTGGAGGAGAGAAGAGTCAGAGTAATGAAACAACCAAAGAAACAGAGAAAAACAACACCAACCCCCAACATCAACAAACAAACAAAAAGGCTTAAGAAACAAACAAAACAATCATGACAAAATGAAAGAGTAAAGATTAATAAAAGGAAATGATAAAATAAGAAAATAGAAACCCCAAACACGTGTGTATATGTATACATATGAACCAATCAACAAACATAGCCAGCACAACTAAAAAATGAATAATAAAAAAAAGAAAAATTCTTAATTAAAGATGCTTGAAATTTTCCACTGAGGTAACTGAAGTTGAGTATTTACGCCCAGTTCCGGAGGGTCCTCCCATTCCTCACTTGGATTCTAGAAGGAGCCAGGGCTGGGTGATATGAAAGCCATCCTTTTGTGATTTTCATCACTGCCTGCTGGAGTGGGCTGGAGTGTTGCTGGTTGCAATACCTTTTAGCTTCTCTAGGCAATAGGACTGGAAGTTCCTTCTATTGGGATTCTGTCTTGGTGTCTTAGATTGATGCTGTTCCTGGTTGGAAGTGGTTCAGAGATCTATTTGGGGAGTTTGGGCTGCTGGGGTTGAGCTCTAAATGAAACTTTGGACCTTTGTTCGAATATCTACTCTAGAGCAATTAAATCCTTGTACCCCTGAGGGCTCAGTAGATGTTGACCTTGGCTGGGCATCTGGGTTTCTAGCGTCTCCCCACAGTTCTGTTCTAGGGCGGGATGACAGACCTCTCTGAGTGGATGGTGCACAGCAGGTTTCCCACAGCTTCCTTCCTCCCCTACCCACATATGAATTTCCAAGGCTCTATTCCCAAATGTAATCATACCCCCCACCCCCACCCCATCAATTCCCCTTACTGATCCTTTGAACCACAGGGTTCAAAGAAAGAGCAGGTCACACTGTTCTCTGTACCTCTGTCTTGAAATCCCCCTGAATCTTCTATTTTTCTACAACTGTTTTGGGATCGTGATTTGCCAGGTGCACTTTAGGTCATGCAGTGAGTACTGGCTGTGACAGAGTGGAAGTATTTGCTAAGGACTCTCCTGTTTCCATAGGAACCAGTTTCAGCATAAACTCCTCCAGCTGGACCTCCACCTCAGTTTTTCACATAGGAGTTGAGAAACACAGAGCACTTTTTAAACACCAGCTGGCTGTGCAGTCTTTAAATCACCTGAGTACAGACTGCCTTCCACAGCTCTTTGTATGCCAAATTTATCCATCCTGCTTCTTTTTCCCCTTTGTGGTGCCCCTCCTTTTGCAGTGACCCAACCCCCTGGACACTGCTGGGCTCAGGTGTATTACTTGATAGCCTCCTTTCACTACCCTGGAATCTCTGGGCTTCTCTAACCTCTGACAAATATTGATTTAAATTGGTTTTCTTGAGATACTTACCTTGTTATGAAGCAGTATTTTTGCTATTCCAGTTCCAAACAGGAGAGCCTCCTTCTGCTCCGCCATCTTGCAATCCCCTTCCATTTCTCTCAGTTTTGACTGATCTTCTGGAAACAGGATATTTATGAATGCAAGCAGCTTCAGGAGTCAGTCTTACCTTGCACCCGGTAAGATGTACAATATCCTGGAAAGAAGATTGGCCTTGGATACTTACATCTAGGGAAGGTCCAATTCTTTGTCCTCCAGGCAACTTCTCCAAATGATCAATTCTTAAATATCTTTCCCCCGAGGTCTTTAAAAGTAATATGACATTTTGGTGTTAGTTTAGACATGCCAGACCTTGAGTGCCATCATGGCACAGATCATCTGTCCCTTCCTCTGGAATGTCCTGGAACATAAGATGATGCCTTAGTTATCATTATACCCCAGAGAATGACAAATAACAGCCCCCAAAGAAATGGGGTTGCTACGTTTATATCTCTGGGGGTTGGAGTGGCTTGTGATCCCAGCCTCTCCATCACTGCTCTGCCTCTTCTTACCTAAGCACAGCAGAGCTTCTCCTTAAAGGTTACCATGAGCATTTACCAACCAGTAGAATGAGTAGAAAGAGAGCCTGAGTCATTCCTTTCAGGGACTTAAAAGCTAAAATGTTGGCACTTTTAAAGGATTAAGGCCACTTATTAACTTAACTTTTTTTGGAGTTAATATGGAGCTCATCTGTCTCTTGTTTTCACGCCATGTTTTGTTGTCTTCTTTGAAGCTCAGGAAGCACGTCTGTCCGCAGCCGGGGACAGTCCTCCCGTTGTCTGTGATCTTGTAACTCTCACCTGAAGTGGCTTTGATATGGCATTGACAGGTTTCTTCTGCACCCTGGTCATTTGAACCCAAGATCAACTCATTTGCTACATTACCTCCTCCTTGCCTGTTGAGGGCTGTGTTTTCCATTTTGAAAAAGATTCCACTTATTGAAAAAACAAGGAATGACAGAAGAGCTGATAGCCCTGGCTTCCGCCAGCCATCAAAGTGTTTTGTGGGGAGCCACTCTTGTGTTTTTATTTCTCCCCCTTTCATCCTCTTCTTTTTTGCTCCCTCATTTCTGTCCTTTAGTCCTTTTGGAATTACAAAGGATATTATGGTCAGATTTCAGTTTTTAGATGCGCACATTACTTTGAAGCTACATACTCAGAAGATATCTAAGCATGGAATCTTCTCCCTCTTTGATTTATTTGAAGTTCATTAGGTTTGCTGCCTAATATTTCCCCTAGTCATAAAAGTAAAATTGATTTCATTGGCAAATATTTAGAAGATACAGAAAAGTACTGAAAACAAAATAGAACAATTTGTATTTCCCTGAGAGGTCTTCATTTTACATTTTGGTGTGTGTGTGTATATGCATGTGCCCACATGCAAGTGTAAATGCATGACTCTGTGTGTGCGTGTGTGTGAGAGTGTGTGTGTGTGTTTAAATGGCAGCAAGACCTAAGAATAATCTAAAAAGCCCTACTAACAATGTTTCCATTTATGTAACATAGATCGGATAGTGGGATGACATTTTTAAGTATTAATTTATGTTTTTCTCCTCACACTTCCTTTTTCCCCCTAAAATCTTCCTCCAGATGGGTCAGGAGATAGGAGGCTCTTTGCTTCAAGGCATGTTGTCATAGTGGGACCAGATAACAAAGGCTGCCAACTCCAGATTTTTAAATTCTAAAAAACTAGAATTCAGGTATGAGACTGAGGGGGTCAGGAGTAAAAAAGGTGATAAATTCAATTTTCCCCAATACATTTTCTACCACAAATATGAGGAAATATGGCAAAAAGTTATGGTAGGAAACATAACAAAAGAAAGAGAACAATTACCATAGTGGCAATAATAAAAAATTGTCAAGTAACAAAGTTCAAAAGAAATGAACAGGATTAACCTGCACAAAATTAGCATACATACAACTCTGTGGAGGGTCAGAAATGAAGATGGGAATAAATGTAGAGACATGCCTTGTTTTGGAGTGATAGGAAGACTTAATGTTGTAAAGATGCCAATTCTCCTTAAATTAATTTGTGAAATTCATACAATCCTAATTAAGATCCCATCTGGGGGAAAAAAGTCCCATCTGGATTATTTGTGGAACTTGTCAAATGATCAAGTAGAGGAATAAATATGCAGGATTATTTAGAAAATTTTGAGTTGGGGGATATAAGAAACCTTTCTTTACCCCAAATCAAAATGTCTCATGAAGCTACCTTTACAAGACTGGTGCAGGAGTGAAAAAAAACAAATCAAGGGGAAAGAATAGAGATCTGAAGCAGATTGTAAGGCATAGACATATCTTATTTTGGCACAATTAACAAATAAAAATTGTATATATTAAAGGTGTACAACATTGTGATTTTTTCAAGAATATTATTAGCTCATTCTTTTTATCTTTGTTTTATTTATTTATTTATTTATTTGTTTAATTAATTTATTTTTTATGTGCTGCTGAGAATTGAACTCAGTGCCTCACGCATGCGAGGCAAGTGCTCAACCACTGAGCTACATAACCCCAGTCACAGCTCATTCTTTTTTATTTATTACTTAATTATTTTTAGTTATAGATGGACACAATATCTCTTTATTTTATTTATCTATTTTCATGTGGTGCTGAGGATCCAAACCAGTACCTCACATGTGCTAGGCCAGCACCGAGCTAGCCAACATTGTGATTTGATACACATGTTCATTATGTAATAGTTACCACAATGGAGTTAATTAACCCCATTAACAATGGTGATGACATCCATTGCCACAAGGTGACATGTATGTGTGGGAAGGGAGGACACTTAAGGTCTACTCTCAGCAGACTTCAAGTGAACAATACTATGTTATAAACTAGACTAGCCACGTTCGGTGTTGGATCCCCAGCTTATTCATCTAGCAATTGGATTTGTACTTTGACCAGCGTCTCTTCATTTTCCCTAGTCCCCAGCCCCT
Source organism: Spermophilus citellus (assembly GCF_964194105.1). Taxonomy (NCBI): domain Eukaryota; kingdom Metazoa; phylum Chordata; class Mammalia; order Rodentia; family Sciuridae; genus Spermophilus; species Spermophilus citellus. Next base: position 87,390,014 of record NC_138193.1, read on the forward strand.
GGCAGTTGTCACTCTACTCTCTACCTCTGAGTTTGACTTTTTAAGGTTCCACATATATGTGAGATTATAAAATATTTGTCTTTCTGTGTTTGGATTATTTGAGAGTAGTGGTGATAGGGTCCAACCCAGGGTCTTGCACATGCCAAGGGTGTGCTCTACCAGTGAACCATAGCCCAGCCCCCTCTGGCTTTCTTTCCAACCCCTAATGTCTCCTAGATATTTGTCCATATTATTGCAAATGGCAGGACTCCCTTCTTTTTATGGCTGAATACCATCCTGTGTGTGTGTCTCTGTGTGTGTGTGTGTGTGTGTGTGTGTGTGTGTGTGTGTGTTGGGCAGATTTATATATGATTTTTAATCTGTTCATCCACTGATGGTCTTTTAGGGTGTCTCCATATCTAGGCTATCATGAATACTGCTGCAATGAACATGGGGGTGCAGTTATCTGTTCAAGGTTCTGAGTTCATTTTTTTTTTTTTGGATATATACCCAGATGTGAGGTGGACAGCTAGATCAATGGCAGTTTTAGTTTTAATTGTTGGGGAAATTCCATACTGTTGAGGAAATTTCGATCATTGTATCAATTTACATTCCCACCAACAGTGTGCAAGGGTTCCATATTCTCTCCAACTTTACCAACACTTCTTACTTCTTGTCTTTTTGATAATAGTCACCATAACAGGTGTGAGGTGGTATCTTATTGGGAAAAACGTAAGCCTGTCTAAAGAAAATATAAGTGAACATTTTTATATATATTTGTGAGCTAATACATGAGTGTGATTCTATATAGTTTTGGTGATGATGAAGAAGTTGCTTTCATTATATGTTAATGTTTAAAAATTAGGGACTGGGGCTGTAGTTCAGTGGTAGAATGCTTGCTTAGCATGTGTGAGGCACTGGGTTCAATACTCAGCACCACATATAAATACATAAAATAAAGGTAAAAAAATACAATAACAAAAACAATTTTAATTTAAAAATTACTTTATCATTTGTTTAAAATATTTTTGCATGGATTGTATATAGACCTAATGCCTAAGTAATAATATTGCCCCTCATCTTTCAGTGTAAGTTGGTGTAACAGAGAACCCTCCAAAGATAATAGCTGAAACAAGATAGGAGCTAAGTTTTCTCTTACAAAAATTTACCAAGTTAAGCAGTTCAGGGATGATAGAGAGACTATGCAGTTTCTTCCTACATCTTCCATCTCCCACCCAATGGGGAGAAACAGGAGCAAAGAGGAACACAGGCTATCTCTTGTTATGATCAACTCAGAAGGCAAACACACACACACACACACACACACACACACACACACACACACGGTATATATCCTTTTCCCCTAACATTATACCTATGAGAACCTGGCCATTCTTAGCTTCAAGGGAGACTGGGAAATGTAGTCTTATTTGGAAAGCCTTCTTCAAGCCTGAGTTCATAAGCTCCTTTATTAAAAGATGGGAAGAATAATTACTGACAACTTGGAGCTCCTGCCACAAATAGTCACTTAGCCCAATGCCATTGGGCTTATTCTTTTTTTCTTGCTCCTGTTTTGTTTCATATTAATTTAAAAAACTTAATTTATCTATATTTTTCCTTTAAAATTGAAGTAAGAAAAGTTATGCTTTTCTTACCAGATTCATGTCCTCTACTTTTTTTTTTTTTTTTTTTTTGGTGGTGCTAGGGATCGAACCCAGGGCCTTGTGCATTCGAGGCAAGCATTCTATCAACTGAGCTACACCCCAAGCCTATTTCCTCCACTTTTTGCAAAAGTTTATTCACTCCATCCTTGCTAAGAAATCCAAGACCCTATAACATGGATTGACTCAGAAAACCAAACCATGTGTTTCGGTATTATCTATGTTCCACCATTCACTTTCAAAAACATTTTTCCTCTCCTAAAGTCATGGCCATCAGCCTGATTTTGTAGGTCAAGTGTTGGCAAAATTTCCCCTACAGGGTCATATGGTAACTATTTTCAGCTTCATGGACCATACACGGTCTCTACCTCTTTTTTAAAATTGTTTTTCAGCTCTTTAAAATGTAAAAATTACTGTTAGCTTTCAGACTGTAACAAAATTAGGCAACTGGGATGGATGGGGTGCATGATGCCAAGGTTTGCTGTCCCCTGTTGCAGAGCGATGAGGGGTTAATGTGTGTCTGTGCATTTTCCTTGAACAGCAGGGAAGTGGCAGGGACAGTGTTCCTGTGCCAGATGGTGTGTGCCAAGGAACCACAAGGAACATCTTGCTACAGCTGAGCAGATACTATAGCTCTGTGACCTGTGTAAAGATGGTGTCTTTTAAAATGTTATATCTTAAAATTCCTTTTAAAATGTTATTTTAAAAAATCAACCTATTTGTACCTGCCTCTGTTTGAAAAATATTTATGACACCATAATAGCTCAGATAATTTGTAGATTCAAAATGATTTTCTAATTCATAAATTGAAAGTTCCTACAGATTGCCTTATCTCTGAATAATCATTAGATCATTCATTATATAAATAAGCCATTAGTATGTATTGAACACCTTCTCTCTCTATATATGTATATATATATGCATAGGTATAGTATATATACATGTATACATATATATGTACTTATATATACATACACATATATATATTCATATATGTATATAAACTTATACATATGTATATATATATATATATATATATATATATATATATATATACACACACACACATACACACACACACATACTAGGCACTGTACTAGACTCTGGAAATATGTGTAATAAACAAAGTCTCAACCATCCAGTAGGGGGAGCTCCCAGTCTAGAGGAGAGAGAGAGAGAGTAAACAACCACATATATTTAAAACATGTTGAGTGCTGAAAAGAAAAAATAAAGCAAAGTTTGAGGGGATGATCTCAGAGAGATAGGAAGGTCTCTAAAATGAAGTGAGAGTTGAACTGAAAAAAATAATAACAAGGAAGCAAGGTAAGTAGTCGATATCTGAGCCCTATCTAGCAATAGGGCAAAGGTCTCTGAGGAGTCTCCAGGATAAGGAAGGTTAAGCTGGCTGGAGTGGAGAAGGGTTCACAAAGCCAGAAAACGTAAAGCCTAGTACTTCTGCTGTGGAGAGGGTTTTGAATGAGAAGAGAAGCCTTTGTAAGGTTTCGAACCAAGAACAGTGATGGTGTGAGTTAGGTTTTATGGGTCCATTCTAGTTGGCTACAGAGAACAAAGTAAGGTCAAGGGTAGAATCAGGGATAGGAGGTGGCAGGTTAGTTTAATTGTGCAGGTGAGAGATGGCAGTGGTGGGGTTGGGTGGTGGGAGGAAATGGAACTGTTTTCACTGGGTTCAGCACACAAAGAGTAAGCCATCAGTCTGTCTTTAACTGTCTATGTTTTCTAATCCTGGAGGGATCCTGTACCAGATAATTGTCTTTCCCAGAACAGGTGCTGCAGCCAAAGCCTCTTACGGTAGAAACACAGGCTAATTAAACCAGGATTTACTATATGGTTTACTTTTATATCTCAAAATCTAGGCATAGCCCTGTTATTATTACTAATAAAGAGTCCTGGCTATAAATTAGGATGACTTCATGAGGCAGAGCTTCCTTAATATCGAAGAGTTGACGGAACTCTATTTAGAGCCGAGTTATGCAGAACACTAATCTTTCCACGATGGCTTGATTTCCAATCCTCTATTCACATCTCTGGATCGCCTTGTTGCAATAGGAATGAACGCAAACAAATGTAACCCTATGCCTAACAATGTGCGACAACAACTGCATGTAAACAGAGCTAAGCTCACAGTGGATTCTCAGTTAATTGTTGGGGATGACAACTGAGTGATGAACTTTAGTATTTAAAAATTAACGAGTTCAAGTGCTGAGGACAGCATAGTGAGTTAGATGTCTATGAATAACCCCCCAAATTAATACATCTCTCTAAGTTACTGCCAGCAAGTGGCTTAAGTGCCACTTAAGTGTGAATGAAGCTTATAATATTTTCTTTCTTCCATTTCTCTGCCACTCTTTGAGGTTGACTTCAATATCAAATTCTGATTTTTCCCCCTTCCCAATATTCCCTGAACTCATTTACTACTTGATTTGGGGGTATCAGCTTCTCTTAAGGAACACAAAGTGGCCAGGTGTGGTGACACACGCATGTAATCCCAGTGGCTCCAGGAGGCAGAGGAAGGAGGATTAAAAGTTTGAAGCTAGCCTCAGCAATTTAGCAAGATCCCCCGGGCCTAAAAGATAAAAAGGGCTGGGATATTGCTCAGTGGTTAAGTACTCCTGAATTTAATTCCCAGTACCAGGGGGAAAAAAAGAAGAAGAAGAAAAAGAAAAGAAAAGAAAAAAGAAACACAAAGGGATGATTTTGGGGGGTGTGGGGAGGAGTACCAGGGATTGAATTCGGGCACTTGACCACTGAACCACATCTCCAGCCCTATTTTGTATTTTATTGAGAGATAGGGTCTCGCTGAATTGCTTAGCACTTCATTTTTGCTGAGGCTGGCTTTGAACTCGCGATCATCTTGCCTCAGTCTCCTGAGCTCTGGGATTACAGGTAGACGCCACCATACCCAGCCAAAGGGATGCTTTTATCAAGGCAAATGGGCACTCTTGTTATGGTCAATCTTCCCTCCGTTTTTAATAGCTTCCACTTACATAAAGGACTGTGCACAGATTTAAATGTACTCTATAGTTAAATGAATTCTTCCCTATGTATACACTCAAGTAAGTACTAACCAGGTCAATATAAAACACATTTACAGCATCCCAAATAACACTCTGCACCCTAACTAGTCAACACCCCACCAAAGGAAATCATATTGACCTCTATCTGCAGTTTGCCTGTTTTTGAGCTTTACGTAAATGGAACCATATGTATGTATTCTTCTGCATTTGGCTTCTTTTACTCAACATCATGTGTAAGAAACTCATCCGCATTGTCACACATATAGCAAAAGTTCAGTTTTCATTGTTGTTTAGTATTCTATTATGTAAATATGCCACAATTTATTTATCCCTGGTATTGTTGATGGACTTTGGTAGTGCAGACTTTGGACTTTGGGCTATTCTGAGTAAAGCTGCTGTGGACGTTCTTGTACATGTTTTTGATAGATGTTTTCCTATGTTAAATCTCTCCCTATGGGTTGAATTTCTGCAACAGAGTCTGGTAATTTGGCATTAAAACAAAAGTGCTTTATATTATTAGACTAAGAAGATCCTTGATAGAAAAAGAATAGCATTTGGTGGCTGGTTTGATAGAATGTTTAATTGAATTACTTGGAATTGTTTGGTTATTATTTTGCCCTTTATAAAAGGCAGGGATGAATCATAATGAAATGTCACCTCAACTTTGTTAGAATGGACACTACCAAAAAAGAGAAAGGCGGGGGGAGGGGGGAAACAAGAAAAAGAAAATTGTGAGTGTTGGTGAAGAGGTGAGGAAACTGGATCCCTTGGGCATTGTTGGTGGGAAGATAAATGGCGAGTCAGCTATAGAAAACAGTACGGAGTTTCCTCAAAAAATTAAAAATAGAATTATCATATGATCCAGCAATCCCTCTTCTGGCTATATATCCCAAAATAGTTGAAAACAGAATTGCAAAGAGACATTTGCACACTCAGATTTATTGCAATGTTAAGCACAATAGCCAAGAGATGGAAGCAACCCAAATGTCCATCAACAGAGGAGTAGATAAGTAAATGTGAAATATATGTTCAATGGATTATTATTCAGCTTTAAAAAAGGGAACCATGTCATATGCTTCAACACAGATGAAAACTGAGAATGTTATGTGAAATGAAATGATCCAGTTATAAAAAGACAAATACTACATGATTCCATTTATATAATGTATCTAAAATATAATCATTCTTACAGAAAGAAAGTAGAATGGGGCTGGGGGAAGAGAGAAAAGGAAAATTGTTGTTTAATGGGTAGAGAATTTTAGATTTGCAAGATAAAAGGGTTGTAGAGATCTTTTGTGCAACAATGTGCCCTATCCAATATACTTAAATGGCTAAGATGGTAAAAAACAAACAAAAAAAGAGATGGATGTTGTTTTTTATAAAAGAGAACAAGAACAACATCTCATAGCTTTGATTGCAAAATATTGATCTCTAATTTTAGGCAAACATGTCTAAAAATCAGATGCAGATTTCTATCTGCTGGATTTACATGTTTCAGAAGTTTTGTGGAACACAAACTCAGTACTCCTTTCTTACCACCTAAGTGGTTTTAAGGGAAACAAAGTTCTTGAAATTGAATAAACTTACTTAAATTTCTTAGAAAAGTATCAAAAACTATTACTATAAAAAGAATTTATAAGCATAAGACAGCAATTCTCCAGCTCTCTCTGATTAAATAGAGCTATTTTTGTCCTTCTGATCTTTGCATGAAACAAAAACTCCCCTGAAGTTGTGCTCACTCATAAATAACCTTGGTGAAGCGCTCAGCCCATGACCTAGCAGGTCACAGGTTGTCAATAGATGTGATCAAGTGTAATATACAGTCCTCTTGGCAGCAGCTGTGTGGGTGCCAAAGGCCTGCCCATGTCCAACAAATGTTACCTCTGCAGAGGAACAACTGCCTGCAATTCCTGGTGTGGGCACCAGAACTTTATGAGCAAAGCTGTGGCTTTAGTGAGACATCATACCTTTCCCAAAATGGTCATGAGTTTAGGTAAGCCAGGGAGCACTGCAGGCATGTGATCTGTTGAAGAACAGCAGGCTTTCCTGCCAGGAATATCATTGGCTCTTACTTGTCCTAAATTCAGCTTTCTGACTTGACCCCACTGGAAAATGGAAAAGGTTATTTAGATGCTCACAGTCAAGCTGTCTTGTTATGGAATTTGTGAATTAGTTTTACCTCTGTTGAGGTCTGAACTTGGGTTAGTCTTAGACAGGCTTTGACCTTGGGCCACATGCTGCCTGCCCTATCTTTGATACAGGGAGCTGCCTCCATTCTGCAACTTCCTAAATAGATACAAATAACCACACATGATCAGGGCTATAATAAGAAGCGTTATTTTTTTTTCTCATTGGTGTTTTAGATTTCAATAAAAGAAGATAGCCTAAATTTTAACACCATACATTTTTCCATGGGATTAAAATACGATTATTTTTATTTAGATTGAAAAAAAATAGAGTGGGAATTGTTTTCCCTGAATTTAATTTTCTCTATCCTTTTCCTTTCTTCCTCTGTCTCCCACAATGCTTCTCTTTTTATGCCAGTCAGGCCAGTTTGGAAGAACAGTTATGAGTTTGGACACAAACTCATGAGAAAACAATCCAACTCAGCTCTCACCAGGGGCGTAACTCTGGGAAAATTCTTCACCTTCCACTGTATCTGTTTCTCCTCTTATAAAGATGATCTATGATCCCTTGCAGTTACTGTGACAATCTCATGAGATGTTTTTGTGCCTGACCTATAGTAAGCACCTGATAAATATTAGCTCCTATCCATTATTGATAATGCTGTGTCCCTATAGCATGAGCAGCATCAAGAACATGGATTTGGAGCAAGAGAAGGGGCAGGAAAAAACTCACATGAGCAGCCAAATTACTACAGACGATTTATTGAGACAGATCTTAAAAATCTGAGAATGAGATACACAGGGAAACAAGTGAGAGGTAGGGATAGGGCGCAATTTTAGTCAATGCGACAAGAATAAGATTGTCACGTTAAAGGACTAAAATTAGTTTAGACCCTCAGCTACAGAAAAGAAATTTTTGTAATCATGAATTTTATATTGCATTTATACTGGTAAGACTGGCTTAAGAGAAGGCATTTCTTTGAATTATATGGAAGATCAGAAAATTTTTGAGCTTAAAGACCACCTGGTCCAACTCTGTGTTACAGGTGAAGAGACTGAGGCTTCAAGAGATTAAGCAATTTGCCTAAGGTTACACATCTGGTGACAGAGCTGGATCAGAACCATAAGTCTCCTGATGGGAGCCCAGGGCGGGTCATCCTACTTGAGAATGCAGCTTTTGAAATGTGACAAGATCAAAAAGCCCTGGAGAAGTTGAATGCTGGAATGAGAACAACTTTGCATTCACATCAGGGATCATTTTTCACACCTGGAATTCAAAGCTTCTGCAAACAGATATCATTATCCCTGTTTTGCAAATGGAAAAATTTGAACAAAGCTAGACTCTAGACTGACTGGCTTATGCACCCACGGTACCCATGTGAGCTGGAATGTTCACCGGCTGAGGCTGCCTGCCCGCTTCTGAGACACCTTCCAGCATGCTTTCTATCCCCCACTTCTATACTCCTGATCACTGTCTCCTGTTTACCTGAAAACCCACAGAAGATAGGTAGCTTTTTCATTCATAGATGGATCCCCAACTTCTTGAATACTTCCTACCATATATTTGACTATTGGTGAATATTTCTTGAATAAGTGTGAACAACAAAACAAGGGCATTTCAGGTTTTTCAGCTTGCCCCTTGGATTGGCAGATGAAATTTGAGCCACATGTCTGAACTCCTGTTCTGAGACCTCTACTATAGGTTGGCTAATTCTCAGCTCTGGGTAAAAGCTGTCTGCCTTTGGACCACACAGTGGATCCCAGGACACAAGGCTAACTGGTAAGAGGGTGAGACTGGGTAAATACCTAAAAGATTGGACTCACCGGATTTTGGAGGTAAAAAAGGGAATCCTCCAGTCCCTGCACATTGTGATAATTCTGCTGATGGTTCACTGGTTAAGTCAGTGAAGTAGGCTTTCTGGAAGAAGGCAGAGAACCCAAGATACATCTCCATAAATACAGTAAATCCAGACTGGACCTCCTTCTGGTGGGCCTATCTAACCATTACCAAGGTTAACTTCCCCTCCAGACTGGGTATATGAGGTTTCTTTTAGCCTGAGGTTGCACTTAATATTTATCTGAAGTAAACTTCACCAGTGCACAAGAACTACTTTATCACTGCTGTCTCAAAGAGTTGGATAACACAATAGCTTTAGGCTTTTGCTCAGTTTACTTAAGCAAGAGAGCTTCAGGCTTTCTGAGGCACAGCCTGTGAGGGATGGAAAACACCCCACAAAAACTGCATTATGCTGCATGGTGCACGCCTATAATCCTCAGGAGGCTAAGGCTGGAGGATTTCAAGTTCAAAGCCAGTCTCAGCAACCTAGCAAGGCACTTAGCAACTCAGCAAGACCCTGTCTCTAAATAAAACTTTAAATAAGGGCTGGGGATGTGAGTCAGAAGTTAAACACCCCTGGGTTCAATCCCTGATACAAAAAAAAAAAAAAAAAAAGGAAGAAAGAAAAAAGAAAAAAACCACATATGCAAAACTGTTCCATCTCCTGACTCCCAGGTCTTGTCTACAGGTGTTGTCACAGCATTTGAGGAGCCATACCAGAGACATGCTGAATATGAACTTCTCTGACATGTGCCACAGAGAGATGATCAAGTTCTAGGGTGTCCTGTATGCTGGCAAATACACTGTTCATAAGGGAAGCCTCTTGGGTTGAATAATGTGTTTTTATTTCTGAGCAAGAGTAAGACTGTTATTATCAAATACAGGTGAAATGGGCTGATTAAGATCTAGAAATTGACCATCTACAAATTGAAAGAAGCCACAATGGCCACACACAGATAATTGATGGTAACTTGCTACCTCTGGAGGTAAGATGGACAAGTCATTCAAAGATTTTCAACCTGGACCAGTACTTCCATGCTGGGGAGGTATTTTCAATGCCTTCTGCTTTAGCCCTAGGGGCTCCTATCTTTATGTTGTAGCATGATCAACAATAAGATACAGGTTCGAGAAAGAAAGGGTATGACAACTAAATTGAAATGAGACACAAAACACGTCTTTTAACTCTGGCTACTCCATGCACATACCTGACCAGGTCTTCTGATGGCCAGACTCTCCTTGCAGCTATACAGCCAAATTACAACACCCGAGAGGCAGGTCAATCAAAACCCCTTCTTGTCAAATGTTTAAAAAATATGGACCTTATTTTATGACTCCTAGAAAATATAATAAGGGTGGAAGAAACCTTCTCCTGTAAGTAATCCCAGTTCCTATGAAGCCCTAGGCAGTTGTAAGAGGTGTAGACAGTTACTAAAACACCTATTGATTGAAGAAAATTGTTTTGTGCTCTTAGAGAACTGGGACAATATTTGGGACAGAGTCATTATCAAAGAAAGAAGTGAATTCTGTGGCTTTAGTGAGGTTTATCTTGTTTTGTGCTTGCTTCCGTGATAAACCACCTGCCTTACACTTGTTCCTGCACTTGTAGGGATGATGAAGTGTTTGGGAGATGAATGGGTCTTTAATGTACAGAGAAGGTCAGTGACCTTCTTTCTTCTGACTGGCCCCAACTAAAGTACCACATATTCAGATTATTCTGCAGGTCACCAGGCTGTGGCTTAAGACAGGAAGTCTCAAGAAATGTTTTGCAAATAGCTTATCATCAGAGGAAATGTCAGCTGAGTCAGGAGCATTGTTTCTCTCATGGACTCGGGTGTTGAGGGATTTAATTAGGGTGAATAGTTGAAGCAGGACAAAGATGGTTTTTCCTTGGGGACTCATGTACTCTGTTGAAACAGAAATGCTTACGCAATGACTTTCTTCGTAAACATTCAGAACACTTCAAAAATTCCCATTAATTGTATTCTCACCACAGCTCTGAAGATTGGTCACCTTATCATGTAAGTATGTTTTTAGGACAGTCACATGGGTTCCCATAACTTCTTTTACAGCAACCTATAGACATTAGAAAAACTGAAAATTTATTGAGCACCATCAGCAAATATTCCTAAGGGCTGCAAATGCAAATATTGTGCTTGGAGAAGAGAGTATTTAGAGCTATTTTGAGGGTTTAAAAAATTAGTCCACTAAAAAAAAATTAACCCACTAAGTCTTTCTTCAACTTACATTTTTTAATTGGAATATTTAAGTACTAAATACTGCTATTTGCTTTGTCTCCTATGGATAATTTTTATTTTAATGTCCCTTAGCAAATTTGCATCCTTCCATCATTTCTGCTTTATGGAGGTAGATGATGTGATATCTGTATAAAATTATTTATAATTGTCATAACTTCATTGTGAATTGTAGTGTTTAACCTTATAAAGCAGCATTAACCAATAGAACTCTCTGTGATCATGAAAATGTTCTCTTTGTACTAATTTAATTTAATAACATTACAAGTTGAGTTCTGCAATCACATTAACTGCATTTCAAATGCTCAGCAGCCACATATGTCCAGTGGTTACTGAACTGGACAGCAGTCTGGTTTTACAGTTCCCTCTTTGACTTACTCAATGCTTTTAGGATTGAATTCTATCTCATCTGATATCACAACATTGACCTCTGCTTTTTTTGTTTGTTTGTTTGTTTACTTTTTACAGATACAGTGTTGCTTACCCTTCTATTTTTAGCCTTTTTGTTTTAGGCAAGTCTCTTCTACATTGCAGGTTGAATTCTGTTTTGTTGTTTTCTACCATGGATTTAACCCAAGAGTGCTTTATTGCTGAGCTTTTTAATTTATTTTTTTTAATTTTTGAGACAGGGTCTCATTAAATTGCTTAAGACCTTGCTAAGTCGCTGAGGCTGGCCTCAAACTTGCCATCTTCCTGCCTCAGCCTCCAGAGTCGCTGGAATTACAGGCATGCAACCCCATGTCCAGCTGAATTCTGTTTTTATCTTAGGTGAGTTAAGCTCATCTATATTTAGGGATGTAATCTGTTCGATCTTATTTCTTTTATTTTTATTCATATTATAAATACTAGTAATACCCTCTCTTGCTGGAAAATTTTTAGTCGTTTTCTACTCTGAGCAAAATAAAATTAGCTTACATTTTTCTTCTCTCATCTCTCCTCCACCTTCCAACTTTAGTGAATAATATTATCTTTCATAGTGTTTATCTTTGTACTCTTAGACTTCCCCAGTTCCGCTGGTCAGCATTAAATGATAGCTCTGATCCCTTCTGCTGCTCATGATGCAATTTATATTCTTATTCTACTTATCCCATCCTCACCCCTCTTTTTCCCTCCGACATATTATTATGAAAATTTCCAAGCTTGTAGCAAAGTTGAAAGACTTTTATGGTGAACACCTGTGTACCTACCACCTAGATACTATCATTAACAGGTTCCTAAACTTGCTTTGTCAACATATGTCCAACTATCCATCCTTCTATCCATTTGTTAATTTGGCTAATACTTTATGTATTTCAAAGTAAGTTGCTGACATTAGTACATTAAACATTAGTACATTAAATATTTCAGGTGCATATCATAACTAGCATTCAATTTTTTAAAGCATTTTTCTTTTGATGTAAAATGTACATACTGTAAACTATGCAAGTCTTAGACATACCTTTGATGATTTTGAAAAATGGATGCACCTCTGAAACCCAAACCTCTAACAAGCCAAGTTCCCTCATGTCCCCTCCTCATCAATTCCCTCTTGCATAGAGGCAAACTTGGGATTTTTGTTCACTATTAAGTTTTACCTGCTTTAGAACTTCACAGAAATAGAATCCTATAGTAAGAACTCTTTAGTGCAAGGCTTCTTTCCCTCAGCATAACCTTTTGAGATTCATCCGTTTGGTTTCTTGTATCAATAATTTAGTCCCAGTAATCATATTTCATAGTAAGAACATCTGACAGTTTATTATATATTCTCTTATTAATGGACACTAGGACTGTTTCCCCTTTGGGAGCCCTTATGCATAAAACTTCTATGAACATTCTTGTTCAAGTGTTTTTGTGAACTATGTTTTTATTTCCCTTTGGTCAATTCCAAGGATTGACCTATGGGTCACAGGACTGGTATATGTTTAGTTTATGATAAACTTTTTGACTGCACAATTTTATATTCTCACAAACATTCAGTGCTGCCAATCTTTTTAAATTTTAGCCCTTTTGGTGGGGGTATAGTAGTGTCTTACTGTGGTTTCAATTTTCATTCCCCTGATGACTAATGGTGTTGAGTACTCTTCATTTGCTTATTGGATATTCATATGTCCTATTTTATAAGGTATGTAATACTGTTTTCCCCACTTTAAAATTAGGTTGTTAATTTTACTATTGGATTCAAGTTTAGTTTTGATGATTTGTTCAATTACATTGGACACCAGCTATTTGGCCAGATATGTATTTTGTAAATAATTTCTTAGTCTGTATTTGCTTATTCATTTTCATGTCTTTTGATAAGCAGACCTTTTTAATTTGATGTTCAATCAATCGTTAACAATTTTGTAGTCACAGCTTCCGGTGACCTAATAAACTCTCATCTGTCACTAAGACATTTTCTTACAGTCTCCTCACCTTTATTGTTTTCACTTTTACATTTTAGTCTATTTCTGTAATGGTTTGGATGTAAGGTGTCCTCCAAAAGCTCACAGGTGAGACAACGCAGGAAGGTTCAGAGGAGAAATGATTGGGATGTGAGAGTCTTAACCCAATCAGTGAATTCAACCCCTGATATGGATTAACTGGGTGGTAACTGAAGTGGTGGAGTGTGGCTGGAGGAGATGGGGATTAGGGCATGGCTTTGGGGTATATATTTTGTATCTGGCAGGTGGAGTCTCTCTCTGCTTCCTGATCATCATGTGAGTCCTGTCCCTCTGCCACACTCTTCCGCGATGATGCTCAGCCTCATCTCAAGCCCCAAGGTATGGAGCTGGGCTTCTATGGACTGAGACCTCTGAAGCCCTGAGACCTCTGAAGCCGTGAGACCTCAAATAAACTTTCCTCCTCTACAGTTGTTCTGGTCAGATCTTTAGTCACAGCAGTGAAAAGGATGACTGAAACAATTTCTCACCTCTTTTCTCCCATATTTTACTAGACCTGTTAGTTCTAGTAGTAGAACTTTCCTCCACATGTGTTTTAGTCCTGGATCTAAACATGAGCATGCTCTCCACTAGTTCCTTCGCCAGCGTTTCCCTAGTCATCTCTTGGTTGGATGAGGCTCATTGACTTGTAGTTTCTACAACAAAGGCACAATATTCCCTGATAGCTTGCTTTTCTGCTTTTCTTATTCCCAATACTTTTTTCTTTTCTTTTGGTCCTGAGGATTGAATTTAGGGATGTTTTACCATGGAGCTATGTCCCTGGCCCTTTTCATTGTTTATTTTGATGCAGGGCCTCACAAAGTTGCTGAGGCTAGCTTTAATCTTGTGACCCTCCTGCCTCAGCCTCCTGAGTTGCTGGGATTACACATGTGCACCACCACACCCGGAAGTCTTATCCCCAATACTTGCGAGACAGGATTGATAAAATACTCTTTCTGGTGCTTTCTTGCTTTAATGTAGTCATTATTAGTTATCTTCCATTATTTGTTTCTTTTCCAAAGATATTGCCATTACAGAAGCACTGGGAGAGGAATTCATACATTCCAGACTATTTTCCAGAGACATGTATTTCACCCTAACATCATCTTCAGGTTCATGTAAAGGACTGACTTGTGAATTTCTTTGATACTTAAGGGTCAATTGACACTTCTCAATAAAATTGGGTAAAATTGGGTTGGTGAGCTTTGAATTTGTGTATATCTGCAAAAGTACATAGTATATACTATATATAAGACTTATGTAAATATATGCAATATAATAATAGTAATAATAACTCTATTCACTATTTCTATAGTGATGGGGTTATATTTAATAAAAGAGGATTTCCCAAAAACAAGGCTAGAATTTTAAAGTTAAAAATATTAGAAATAAATTGTTGATATCCCAAAGTTTAGATAACTAAGTTTCTTATATAAATTTGGGACTTGAATCTGAATTAAATTCTGATTACTGACTCTTAGAAAATTTTTGAGAAATTACAAGTTGGTTAGCAAAGCTGAATTCATCAGTTATGAATTTTGTTGCCAATTAAATATTTCTATATTTGATCCTTCCTCACAAAGCAAATCTATGATCTCAAAATACATTAAAGATTTATACAAACAAATCTCTCAGAAATAGGCAAGCACAAATACTAGCATCTGATCTGACTGGGCTAAAGTGAGATAGTCCCCATGGAATTTAACATGCTCTTCTATGTAAAATGAACATCACAATATGAATTCCAAACATACATCATTACTGTAAAATTTAAATTATGTAATAGAGAAGGAGGAAGAGAAAATAAAAATGCAACTTATAATATTGAACTCTTAAATATTAAGGAAGAAAAACATGTAGGGTTTTTGTTGTTGTTGTTGTTGTTGTTCTTGTCACTGGGGATTGAACCCAGGAGGATTGTTATCTTTGAGTTACATCCCCAGCCTTTTTATTTTGAAAAAGAACCTCACTATGTTGCACAAGCTGGCCTCAAACTTGGCCTGTCTCAGCCCTCTGAGTAGCTGAGATTAAAGGCATGCATCACCACACTTGGCTAAAATGCAACTACTTTTGTATAAAAGATCGACTTCCTGTAATTTCACATGGGCAATGATGACTAAAGGACAGGATCAAGGGACTTTTGCACTTTTCACATGAGGACAGGCCTGAGGTCCTCATGAAGAGAGGCAGTCTCTGTTAATTGGAATGGCAGATAACTAAATGGGATTTTAAATTTTAAAATGGAAATTTGTATATTGATTGTTTCTTCAGAATCACACATACTTCTGAACTATAAAAAGTTCAGTTGTCAAATGGGCCAAGGACCTGAACAGACACTTCTCAGAGGAGGACATACAATCAATCAACAAGTACATGAAAAAATGCTCAACATCGCTAGCAGTCAGAGAAATGCAAATCAAAACCACCCTAAGATACCATCTCACTCCAGTAAGATTGGCAGCCATTAAGAAGTCCAACAACAACAAGTGCTGGCGAGGATGCGGGGAAATGGGTACACTTGTTCATTGTTGGTGGGACTGCAAAATGGTGCAGCCAATTTGGAAAGCAGTATGGAGATTTCTTGGAAAGCTGGGAATGGAACCACCATTTGACCCAGCTATTCCCCTTCTCGGTCTATTCCCTGAAGACCTAACAAGAGCATGCTACAGGGACACTGCTATATCGATGTTCATAGCAGCACAATTCACGATAGCAAGATTGTGGAACCAACCTAGAAGCCCTTCAATAGATGAATGGATGAAAAAAATGTGGCATTTATACACAATGGAGTATTACTCTGCAATAAGAAATGACAAAATCATAGAATTTGGAGGGAAATGGATGGCATTAGAGCAGATTATGCTAAGTGAAGCTAGCCAATCCTTAAAAAACAAATGTCAAATGTCTTCTTTGATATAAGGGGAGTAACCAAGGACAGGGTAGAGACGAAGAACTGGAGAAGAAGATTAACATTAAACAGGGATGATAGGCGGGAGGGAAAGTGAGAGTTAAGGGAAATTGCATGGAATTGGAAGGTGAGCCTCAGGGTTATACACAATTACATATAAGAGGAAAGGAGGATTAGGAGAAAAATTATATAAGTGGAAGAAACGATTTATAGTAGAGGGGATGGAGAGAGAGAAGGGGAGGGGAGGGGAGGGGAGGGGAGAGGAGACAGTGGAGAATGGGATAGACAGCAGAATACATCAGTCACTAGAAAGGCAATTTGTAAATCAATGGAAATGTAACTGATGTGACACAGCAATCTGTATACGGGGTAAAAATGGGAGTTCATAACACACTTGAATCAATCTGTGAAATATGGTATATTAAGAACTATGTAATGTTTTGAACAACCAACAATAAAATAAAAAAAAAAAGTTCAGTTGTCTATGAAATAGAAAGTATAAGCATTCTATTACTCCTGCTACTGTCCACATTACTGATTTCATGCCACAGAGAAATCACGAATATTAATAACCAGTGTTTCAGACATTGCATAAATATAACATGTAAATGACATGTCATAAATTCGGAAATTATGTACTTTATAAGTATGCCCATGTTGGAAGAATAGGAGTCTGTTGTTTTATCTTCTTTCATTCAGCATCATATCTTGGACATGCTTCTATTTTAGTTCTTATAGATTAACCTTCTCCTTTTACATGGATTTATAGTATATAGTGTACCATTGTAGGAACATGCCATCACTGAGTTAATGAATCTTCTGCTGATGGATGGATTGTCAAGTTGTTCCTAGTTTTTTGATATTATTTACTGTAATATAATAACGTTCTTACACATATATTTATCTATGAGAATTTAATATGTGTATTTAAAGAAATAAAATTTTGAGATCAAAAGGAATGACCATTTTCAATTTTGATATATAATGCTACATTGTATTTATGGGTTGTATAAACCACAGGGTTTTTTTTTTTTTCTGGCTTGGAATATGACCAATAACATAAGGTATTGAAGCCACACTTAAAACAATGTCTATTATTAAGTCATTATTTTTGTTATGAAAGAAATAACAGGACTGAGTCCATTATTGATTGACTACTGTCCAACAGACAGAGGTAAGGAAAATCCCTCACTTTCTTTTAAAATGGGGATAAAATTGGGATCATAGGGTTGTTTTGATGACTAAATGAGATCATAGCTTTAAATGTTGTAGACTAGTGCCTGGCACAGAGTAAATGTTCAGTAAACTACTACTGATATTTCTATAAGGAGAACTTGTTCTCATATAAGAGCCTGCTTAGCTTCTATGATCATTTTTCATTGAGTATGAGACCACTGGAAACTGGATTTTAAAATATTATATTTAAATATAATACTGAGTTCAGTGGTGCAAGCCTGTAATCCTGGGAGCTCAGGAGGCTGAGGCAGGAGGGTTGTAAATTCAAGGCCAGCCTTGGCAACTTACAGATACACTGTCTCAAAATAAAAGACAAAAAAGGACTGGAGGAATAGCTCAGAGATAGAGTGTCCCTGGGTTTAATCCCCAGTACCTATAAACAAATAAGTAAATAGTAAAAAGAAATAAATTAACAAAAACTTAGGAAGCATTTAGTGAGAACAAGAGAAGTCTGTGGAGTTTTTTAGAATGAGTGATGGAGTTTTATGCTACACGGTCCGGGCAGCGAGGGGTTATTAATCAGAGAAAGAAATCGGGGCCAGGAGCATCTGTCATAAGCTGAGGGTCAGTGTCTAAAAGGTGAGAGTTACCAGCACAAGCTCAGTTGTCAGGAAGTGAAGGCAGGCCAAGAGTCAACAAGCAGGTGGCTCACAGGTCACAGGACACCCACACGTCAGGAGCCTGGCTCCATCACCACAGAAAACTCCACTCCAGAAAGGCTCAGGCCAATACTCTGAAGGTTTGAAACTCAGGGTAGCCAGCCAGGGCCTGAGGGACCCAAGCACATCCCTATGCCAAGGAGACTTGGCTGATAGATGTTTCTGGGCTTTCACAGGCTCGTGTGGGTCAGAAGCCAGCTACAGAAGAGCTTGTCTGGGTCCCCTAGGTAGAAGTACATGAACAGGCAGCAGGAAGGTCAGAGGTAGGAAGAAATAACACAGAGCCATCTGCTGATGGCTGCAGCACTCTGTGACGTGGGCCCTCCCCTGGCCAAGCATTAGCAAAGATCCAAGTGCTTCAGTGAGCGAGCTCCACATCTGTGGTTATCGCTTGAAAAGTGAAATGTTGTGGTATTCTTCTCTTTGGGTTCCAAAAATATGTAATATGGTATCTGAATTTCCTGACAGCTTTGCTAAGACTTAAGCAATGATGGCACTAGAATCACCATCACATGCTCTGGCTGTGCCTTATCCTCACCTCTGCTGCTTCTTGGAAAAGACTGGAGATGACATTGGAGGGAGACATTGCTGTATCTGCGGTGAGGTCGACGCGGACAGGAACACAGGAAGTGCCTTAGAAACATTGCTCTTATACTTGGAACCATTCCCTAAAAACAGTGCCTGAGGCTGCACCCTAAAATCCTTTATTGAGGAATGCACTCCCAGGAAGCAGTTAGAGGCAAATGAGAAAGGGGAACATATATTTAAAAAGCAGGCTGTGAAGCTGCCCTGTCTCCCTTCTTGAGGCCTAAGGGAGAAGATTTATCCTCTGGCTTGCATATCCAATTTATTAACCCTTGCTCAATGGGGCGTTACTGCCCCACACTTCTAAGTTGTCCTACCTGGTCCCTGTATCACTGGTACATGCAAGACAGCAGCTGGGGGCTTCTGCTGCATGAGCCACACTTCACAGGGAAAACTAGGGAGCAGGTATGAGTCACTGTCATGGTACACATCCTTGCTGCAACTTGTGACCTTGAAAGCCCCTCTAGGAGGTGTCCAGTGGGTCATGTAGCACATTTAGCTCAAATACATAACATCTCATGACACAATAGCAAGAGAGCAGTCCGGGTCAGATACTGGCTGGTGTCATGAGGGATTGATCACAGGATTGCCCGACACCATAGCAATAAGATAGTGCAAGTAATTGCTTAGGACCCTCTCCATCAGAATGCAAAGCACATGTTTGGATCTGGGGTGAATCATCAGTTGAGCCCAGTACTATGATGTTTATATGTTTGTGATTATACAATAGCTAACATCATGGAGCATTTACTATGCAAAGCATTTTATATATAATTACGTGCATAAATCTCATTTAATATATTTTGTTTTATATTAAATTATTTCCATTTAGGTATCTATGATGAGGGTTTCCTGATGTCTTCCAATGTTCTTTGGAAGAATTTTTCAAGCTGGGCACAGTGGCACACACTTGTAACCCAAGCAACCCCAGAGGCTAAGGCAGAAGGATCTCTAGTTAGAGGACAGCTTCTGCAATTTAGCAAGACTCTCAACAACTTAGCAAGACCCTGTCTCAAATAAAAATTAAAAGTACTTGGGATATATCTCAATGATAAAGTGCTCCTGAGTTTAATTCCCATAACAACAACAACAAAGCATTTTTTACTGCCAGCAAAATCCAGAATATGTATGCATAATAATGTTTCACTTCCCCATGTTAATAGACACATTGGCGGTTTGCAGTTGTTTGTTCTCATAACTCATTCAATGTATGTTAGTCAGATAAGTCAGATTTGGCTCACTATGTTGTTAAAACAAACAACCCCCAGTTCTCAGTGGTTTAAAATAACAGAGATTTATTTTTCACTTACGTATGGGGTTAGCAAGAGACCTCTGCACATCATAGTCACATTGAAACCAAGTCTAGCAGAACAGCTGCCATCTCGAATGTCATTGGTCACTGTGCCAGGGAAAAGATAGCTCTAAAGAGAGTCACATTGGCAATTAAATACATCCTGAAAGTGACACATGCCACTTCAGAACTCACTGGACAGATCTAGTTGCAAAGCCCCACCCAACCACAAGGGGGCCAGGAAGGGAAAGAACCAGATATGGCATTACAAACATCCTTGCACATAAGTTTCTTGTTTTGCTGTGTTTTTTTCCTTAAAAGTTTTTATAGGGAATTGTCATAATAGAGAGTGTAAACGTTTTTATGTTACTGATGCATTGGATGCCCTGCAGTTTTATGTTTCTGCTCTCAGACTCATATTACTCTTTTGTACTCTCCTATGTATACAGATTGTCATTTATTGTCATTTATTTCTTACAGTTCTGGAGTTCCCAGCCTCCAGAACTGTAAGAAATAAATTTCTATTCTTTATAAACTACCAAGTCTCAGCTATTCTGTTACATCAGCAGAAACGAACTAAGGCAGGAAGATGAATCTCTTTTTAAAAATATCTGATCTCTGGTTGCCAGAATTCTCAAAGTACTTCCTCCCCTTTAGTGATTCGGAGAGCATATTAGGGAATAGACTCCCTCTGTCCCACTGTACCTCTTCCCTCCTTCCTTCCCTCCCTTCTTCCCTAGTTCTTTAAAAAAATACAATTTAAATAAATGGTCCACTGCAGTAATAGAGTAAAAATATCGACTTTATTTTCACTTTAGAGAATTTACCTTAAAAATTACTAAACACTAGGAAATCCATTATAGCCTCATCTTTGAAATCTTGCTTATGTCCACTGTGTTAGGATCTTTCATTTGTCCGGCCATGATATCAAGGACTATCAGAGAAACGCAAGAAATCCTGAAGGGTGTGAATACACCCTTGAAGAGTTAGGTGTGTATGAAGCATTGTTATCAACTGGACACCTGTTCAAGCTTCTCACACCCAAGCCTAGCTGGAATTCTAGCACATTCCACCTGCCCACCAAGAAGCTCTCTGCATAATCTTTTGAGCTACCTCCTTGAGGAAAACTCATCTGGAGGGTAGACAGAGCAAGAATAAACTTAATAGAGTAAATTTCAGAGTGACAAGGAAGGCATGTTTCTCAGCACCATGAATTATCTGTAAAATAATTCAAAGTATAATTGACTTATCTTCATGGATTCATTTCTGGGAATAGGGATTGGAAAGACATAAGATCTAAAAGCTATAAAAATTCAAAGACTTGTTGTTCATTAGCAATTTTCTAAGCTAAGGGGTGCATTAGATTCCGGAAGCATTTCTTGATGCCTCCCCAAGAGCCACTTTGCATTTTTAGAAGCTTGTGGCCTTCCACGCATTAGTGGTTGTGCTGAGCAGGACGAGGTCATGGTTCCCCTTGGAAGGTGCAGGGGCTTGGCAGAGGCAGTACTGCCCATCAGAATGGCAGGATTCAGAGTTGCCACAGTGTCCCACACTAGTCGTGATGGGGCCATAGAGAAGCTCCTGTGGGGCCCAGAACATGCACATGTTCACCCCTTGTCCCGATACACAGCCATGGAATTTGTGTCCTGCAGATGTGTCACTGGTGTTGAGCAGAAGCTGATTCTAATCACATGCGAGGCATCCTCATGGCTAAAGGGGAGGGGAGGGCAGAATGAAAGGGTCTTAAGGCTTACAAGAGCCAGTAGGGCAAGTACTATATTATTATTATTATTATTTGATCCAGGAACCACTGTGACACTTCGCTTTATACTTAGTATGTGGAACCAAGAACGACTCAGAGTTGACAAGGAGTGGAAATGTCCTTTAGGTCATCCTCCATCTCAATGCAGAAATCCATTCTCTAGCATCCTTGTAAGACCCTCTCAGCCCAAATATGGAAATAAAGGGAAATTCACATCCTTAAATGTCTATTAAACTAATTTATATGTCTATTTCTTTAGAAATTTTAATGCCTGTTAGAAAATATTCAAATCTGAGCCATAAGTATATACTGTAGGTTATTATTAGCCACTAATGTAAAACGGGACCCACAAGAGAGAAATTGTGACTTGATACTCATTTATATTTAAATACATACAAACAAATTATACATATATGCATACATGATACATATGTTTATACACAAGCAAGCAGGATCTTTTTTAATTTTATTTTTTAGTTATAGTTGGCCACAATACCTTTATTTTATTTATTTATTTTTATGTGGTGCTGAGGATCGAACCCAGGGCTTCGCACATGCTAGGCGAGAGCTCTACCACTGAGCCACAACCCCAGCACCCCCCCCAACACCCCCCCCCAAACAGGATCTTTTTAAACTTATGCATAACATAATTTAAAAGATTCGCTAATAGGAACAGTATTAGTTAAGATATTGTGAGCTGTTATAATAGATAAACCTCTGAATCTCAGTAGTTTAATAACTTAAAAGTTCATTTCTCAATAACTGGAAGAGCAAAGTGAGTATTCACATTTGGTTTCCTTTCAAGCAGTGGGTCAGGGACCCGGCGGCTTCCTTCCATTTGTGCCCTACCCTGGTCCACGTGGTCTGCAAGGTTGCTATTGCCATGCACTGAGCCAGGAGTAGGGCTGAAATGGAGACTCATGTGCCAGGAGGTTTTCATGACTCAGGTCTGGAAGGGGTGTGCAATGCTTCTGTCCACATTTCACACGACCATACTGAACTTCAAGGGAGCCTGGGAAATAGAGACTCCTGTGTGGTCAGAAAGATGAACCCTCTGGTTCTGAGATGGCTAGCAGCCTTAGTTATAAATATCCTCCCTTTTTGGCCTTCATAAAAATCTCCTAAAACACACACACACACACACACGTACACACACACACACACACATGTACACACACACGTACATACTCAGGTAAAGTCTAGCCTTCTGCCATTTTACTAAAACTTTGAAAATTGTATACACATAATTAAGTGCTTGCAAATAATGGCAAGTATCAGGCCATGTCCAGATGCTTCCATCTACCTCGTCAGCAGAGGCCACTCAATGAAGGCCAGATTCAGATTTTGTGTATTCTGAAAGTCATATAATTTGGTAGGACCTGTTTAAGGAAAAGAATACAAATACAAAATTAGCTATTAAAGTAACTGTTCACTTAGAATGAACAAAAATTTATACATATATATATATTTATACATACATACACACACATATGTGTATAATGCATGTGGCAAATACTACATGCATATAAAAACCCAGATATAATAATATCTTGAAATAATAATATTTTAAAATAATTAACTTTTAATAACTCTCTGCAATATTTTCCCCTTATCTTTTGTCTGTTATTCTTGACAGCACCTTTCCAGCATTTTCCTATAAACAATAGAAAGAAAATTCAGTCTTTCATCCAGAGTCGTTCATAAAAATATTTTTTCTTATTAGTGTTAGTTTAGAAAAACTTTATATTTATGACTTATAAGTAATATTATCAGGTCAGTGTTATAAAAGTATTTTTCCTTATTAATGATAGTTTAGAAAAACTTTAGATTTATGATTTATAAATCATAAAGTAATGTTATAAGTAATGTTATCAGTTAAATGTGTAAAATTATTATCAAATTTGTAAAAACTTCTCTCAAGTTTCTTGTTGGAGTGCTAAGGTTTTATGGCATTGCAGATGTTTTGTACAGTGATTAATCTTTAATATTCTGTGAACTGACAGCACTATTTGCATTGCTGGAACTCCTTAATATGCATGCATTGCCTCTCCCAAGGTCTCATAAAAGCCATGTGCAAGTGAGGGTCCCCGAAGCTTCAGCGTCTTCAGTTTCATAGTAGCTGTTCCAGATCCTAAATGTACCAGATCCAGGCCTACAGTCAAGACCTGGAGAGACCCAGTTACTTGCCAAAAGATTATTCTAAACTTAACCCTTTTTCTGCCTGCCTAGTCTCTGGGTACTGCCTGCTCCTAGATCCCTTATCTCTGTGTTTTCTAAACTGTGAGGCTCCAGAGCCTTGTGAACTTGACACTGGGTGTTGTAGAAGTCATCCCTGTTTTGGGAATATATTGTTCTGCTAAGGATATAGCCTCAAGGTCTGCAACGAGGCCCCCACCCCCTGCCCAGGCTGATCCAATGCCTTCAGTAGGTCTACTTGCAGGCCCTCCACTTCCCCAACAGTGCCCATCCTGACAGAGCTGGTTGGTGGGGCCCTGTCCAATCTGATGGCTGCATACAACATCAGGAGAAGGTGGGAGTACCTTAGGGGAAAAACGGGTGCTTATTTACCTGTTAAGGTCAGATGTGGGTTAGCCAGAAAAGACTATTTAGATGGGAGAGTTTCAAGGCCTTTGTGAATGACAATAAAAATATCAAGTGACTGGGAAAAGACACATGATTGGCTTGAGTCTAAGTTGCATGGAAAAGACTCCTAGAGTAGACAAAGGAGAAAGTCATTTGAGAGCAAGTAAGGAGAACGAAAGAATGGTGAAACAGATGAGAATATGCATGTAGAAAGTAATTAAAAGCATTGTATATGAGGAAAGAAACAAAGTGAATGGAAAAATTTGAAGGACAATGGATAAAATAAGGTATGAATGTAGGGAGTTTTAGAAAAGAATAATATTTGAAGACTAGTTGGGCCAAATAAATCAACGCAAGGATTTAAATACCACACAATAGCACTAGTGGTGCATCTTACCCACCATTTATTTTAAGGCAGGTGTTTTCAAATTGTTAAAACAACCAATAAGATATTACAATTACCAAGCATGAAAAAGAACTGTCTGTTATTCAGAGATCTCAGAGGATAATTAAAAATTCCAAGGGTATAAGTGAAAACACCATTATCACATGAAACCAATAATAAGAAAATCTGATTTTTTTTTCAAAAATAATTTGATGTATGTGTAACCACCATCTTTTTCAAATACGATATGCACAAGTTGGTAATTTGACAATTTTTTTCACTCCTCTGACATTTTTGAAAGATGTACAATGCCATATTTACTCAGAGAAGATCTTGATTAAAGAATTTAATTTCAAAGAACTAAATATTGTTGATTTTAATAGACACTGGAGATGAGTCTCTACTTCCAGGGCCATTTAACATTTATTATTAAGCATGTATAAAAATCAATGCCTGCTTCATGGAGTATTAAAAGCACAGTCTTTAGCTTATGTCACCCTTTGCCTATGGGAGACCATTTTAACATCACATTTTGATATGGAACAAACTTAGAAACAAATTGATCTTTAAAACAATTCATAGAAGCAAACAAATTCCACTTCATAAATCATTCATAGAGAGGTCTTTCACTGACCACAAAAATAGAGGCTTAGAATAGTCTTTTTCCAATACAAGAGTCTATCTACTTGCTTTTGTTGCTTATGCATTTTACTGATAGAATTGGATAAATGTTTTCAATTCTCTGTACCATTTCTCAGGTGCTGATGACAGAGGAAATAGCCTCTGATGCTTCTTAGATTTTGGCTGTTTTATCCCATCAGTGGAAGATTATTGAGCAAAGGAAGGAAATCTTACCACAAGTGAGAGATTCCAGAATCTTCTGCACTATTATTATTTTTTTCTTCCTTTCAACAGTTTCTTTGAATGTCTAACATAGGCATCCCTAAGCAAACTTAAATAACAAAGGAGGCAAATGAGCAATTTGTAAAGATTTTTGACAGATAAAAAAACAGTATATTAGCATTAAATCAGCTATTCAGCAGAGATGGGCTTTATTTGTCACATACTGAAGTGCTTAAACTTTCAGGTAGGGATGAGAGATGCTTGTGCTAATCCAAATCAAAACATCTCATAGCAAAAGACAGCACATCACCTTTGCCTTCTGAAATGTACTTTCTCTGAAACTGTCTGTATTCCAAAGATTGGTGTTTTGGGTCCACTGTGTTTTCCAATAGTTAATACCCTCTATTCATTCACTGCTTTCTGATGGGTCCCCTTGACCTTTGACCTACTTTCGCAATGCACTGCACCCCCACTGCAGCCTGGAATTTGGAAGGGCTTTTCATTTAGGTGGTCTGTTTCTATACTCCCAGGCTCTAATACCTATTTCCACTAGATATTCATTTTTATTGGTGGTTTAAATGTAGCTTTGATTACTATATGGTGGTGCGAGGTGATCCCAGTCAAGTTTGAGCTTGATTGTATTAAAATACATTTGTATTGACATGAACTGATATTTATCAGGACACTGTTATAGTTTTTGAAAGGGAATGGGAGGTCTTTGTGCTGGGTGGGGCATCTAATAGAGATGAGAATAGAGGGGCTGGCATGGTATCTGTCCAAGGTGATTAGACTAAGAGTTGTTGAATATCACAATATGTTAAAAGGGCCTAATTTACTAGACTACATTAAGGAGAAAGCTCAGTTTTATTTTTTAGGCATTACCAAGTCTGGTCGAATGTACATAACAACTTCCTCCCTGTACTGGTGCTTATCACGTGCCCCTTCTGAGACCTGACCCCTGCAGTGGGCAGGAATTTGGTTTGCTCCTTTGCTGTTTCTCCATCTCATCCCTTCTTGCCCTGCATTCTCTCTTCCTTCTGGGTTGAGCTGTTTTCCTCAACCCTGCTAATGTTTTTGGTGGGACCCTTTCAAGATGACTCCAGTCTAGCTACATTTTGGCATGTCTACCTGGCCCTACAGAAAACCATAATCCTTGCTCAACAAATAACACAAGTGTAGGCTGCTCCCTCTGTTGCCCTGTCTTGGCGCTGTCTTGATGGACAGCCCTTCCCACATCATACCTTCAGAATCCTCTAGGTAAAACTTGGCCCCTTTCTTAATTTCTTGTAGCTTGCAAATGCCAGGGGGCAGACGTCTGGCTCTCCCATGGAACCTTCTATGGTGTCCCACTCTAGGCTCATGGGGACATCATGGTCCAGGTCCTTCATCTGAGTTACCATCCATCTGAGGAGAAGGATATACCACTTTTTTCCTTGGACTCTCTGCCCACTCTGGTTCTTGGGTTCTTGCCATCTCACTTGGGTTGAATGGACAGCACTGAAACCTGTCTCATTCGGCATGGCAGCTCTGCATCTCTAATTCTTCTTTATAAGTTTAATCTTCTCTCCTGTAGGTCGTTAATAGGGTATGGGAAAAATCTGTTTCTACTCTTTACTTGTAAGTCACCCATTTAATATCCTACTGCTTTTTTTTTTCAGGGTTGTCAAAGATGTTGGAAAGAGGAACAGAACTGTCTCTGCCTGAGCTCAAGGGAGGTGACCTGTGTGGAGTTCTAGAAACCACTGGGAAAACTGTGGAAGGTGTAGCAGTATTGCTCTGCTAGGGCTGCTATAACAAGATATCACACATTGGGTGGTTTCAACAACCAAAATTTATTTCTTCACCGTTCTGGAGACTAAGTCCAATACTCAGGTGTTGGCAGGGATGATTTCCCATGAGGCCCTTCTCCCTGGCAATAGATAGCCGCCATCTTGCTGTATCCTCATATAGTCTTTCCTCAGTGCAAGTGCCTCTCTGGTATTTTTTGTGTGTCTAAATTTCTCCTTCTTATAAGGGAAATTCCAGTCAAAGTGGATTAAGGCCCACCTTAAAGACCTCAGTCTAACTTAATAATCTTCCTAAAGACTTTATCTCCAAATACAGCCACATTCTGAGGCACTGGGGCTTGGGGCTTCCATACAGGAATTTTGAATGGACACAGTTTATTCTATAATGAGAGGAGAAGGCTGAAGCCAGGGTTACTTAGCCTCTCCTGGAAGAGGCCTGTTCTCTCCAGTATCTATTCACCTCCTGACAGGGTACATAGAAAGCACAACTCAAGGGGCAGGGTACTGGAGTGCCACAGCATGGGCACATGTAAATAAGATAATGAAATTCAGGCACTGGTGCTAATTTAGCCATCAGAGTTTCCAGTCTGGTGAGATTCAGAGACATTCAGGGTATGTATTAATTCAGTTATTCAAAGAGCATAAAAGTTCAAAGTTCCAAAGTTGTTCTATACAACATGGTATGATACTAACATTTTTATCTTTAAACAATGTAACAAGAAGTTCAGAAATCACCTAGCCATAACTCTATATGTCTGACATGAAACAGTTAACTAATTCTGCATCTAATATAGTCAACCAAGCAGAGAATTGAGCAATTCCTTGCATGTGCTTGCTTAAATTATGTAAACAATTATCTCAATAGACCACTTTGCTTTGCTTTTGTAGATCCAATGCCTGTCTGACTTAAGTGGCATATTTATTTAGGAACATCACATTTTGATGAGGCTATTTTGATATAACAATATTGACACAGCTCTTCTGCTGTCAAGACATTTTGGTCACACTTAAAAAAAGGGGGAAAAGGTGGAGGTGGGGGGAGCCCTATTAAAATTACAGCTTTAAAAAGTTGTTATATGTTGGGGCTAGGGATGTGTCTCAGTGGTGGAGTGCTTGTCTAGCATGTGTGAGACCCTGAGTTCCATTCCCAGTACTGGAAAAAAAAATCAATCACAGGATCCATTTATCTCATTCAAATGAACCCCAGCCTCCTGGTTTTTCTTCAGTTGCAGACTCCCCTGAAGAACCTGTGTCTGTTTCTCTCAAAAACCTGTTGGTGCCTCTTTTGATGCCTCCTACTCTCCAGATGTGCCCTGTGCCTCTAGTACAATGTCACTTGCATTTGGCTTGCATTGTACTCAATATTATTATTATTTTTAAAATTCTCTCACCAAATCAGTGGGAAGTGAACTTACTCTGCTTTTTGTCACCTTTTTCTCTTTCCACTGCTTTGCGTAGGCTAGGGAGAGATTTCCCATCTCCACTGACTTTCTTAGTATTAGTGCCCTCAAAGTCCTCTCTAAAAACTTAAGTCCGCTAAAAACAGTAATCTATTTTATTAATTTTTTTATTGCTTTCTAGTGAAGTTAATTTACATAATTGTCATATAAAATATAGATTTAATTGTAAATTAAAGATACAGAATTTAACAAATGTTACTGTTAGATGAATAATTATCACCAATGCTTCTTTCCATTTATTTTTGGGGACCATCATATGATTCAGCAGAATATAACTGGACATGTGCCCCCAAATGCCTTCCCCACATAGCTGTTTATGTACATTGTAAGGCTGCATCCATGGTGGATTACTTTGGCTTCTTCTCTTAATGGTCCGCACTCTTCTGGGCAGGGTGGTTCTGCCTGATAACAACTCCCATTTAATCACTAAAATCAAAGGCACAGCTGTTCACTAGAGATTCATCTCCGTAACACTTGAGTAATTGGAATGAAAGGCTAGATTGTGTTTGGTCCTTTTATTTGTAATTGACACAAAATTGTACATATTTATGAGGTATGCTGTGATAATTTTGATATATTTATGCAATATGTAATCATCAAATCAGGGTAATTAGCATTTCTGTCTCCTTAAAACCTTACAATTTCCTTAAACATTATCATTTCTTTTTGTGTGGTCTTTGATTATTCAAAAGTTTCTTGAGTCAGGCACAGTGGCACATGCTTATAATCTCCGCAACTCTGGAAGCTGAGGCAGGAGGATCACACATTTGAGGACAGACTTGACAATTTGGCAAGACCCTGTCTCAAAATAAAAAAATAAAAAGGACTGGGGATATAGCTCAGTGGTAGAGCACCCTGGGTTCAATTCCCAGTACCCAGGCGATGAGGGGTGGGGTGGCAGAAGGGTTTCTTGATTTGTTTTTTTAAATAGAAAAATGGAAAGAAGTCTCTTCCCTTTTTGACAAGCAAGCACTTTCCTTAAATTCTTGGGTAAACACATAGATTTCTAAAGTCTTTTTATTTTTATTTCTTCAGCCCTTTCCTTTTCTTATGGTTATTGAATAAACTTAACCATTATCTGAGCTTTTCTTGAGATATTTTCATTTATGTACCTCCTCATTGTCTGTTGTTTTATAATACATTCAGCATTTGCTAAATATGATACTTTCATAACCATATATTGTCATATTCAGTAATTTATTTACTTTTATAGTTCTGATATGTTCTAATTAATTTAATATTTAAATGGTCTACATGTTAAATTATCTACTTTTCCCCTTTTTATTATTTAAATTTCCACTGTAATATGAACAAAATTTAAATACATTGTCAAATCAGAGAAATAATAGTTTTCATTTAAATGATTCATATGACCATAATAGTCAAGTGGTTATTAGGTTTTCTTTAGAAGTTACTCTAGGGGCTGGGGATATGGCTCAAGCGGTAGCGCGCTCGCCTGGCATGCGTGCGGCCCGGGTTCGATCCTCAGCACCACATACCAACAAAGATGTTGTGTCCGCCGAGAACTAAAAAATAATAAATATTAAAAAAATTCTCTCTCTCTCTCTCTCTCCTCTTTCACTCTCTCTTTAAAAAAAAAAGTTACTCTACATTCTCCTTCTAGTTTGGAATCAAATGCTACAAATTATTATTATTATTTTTGGTGCTGAGGATTGAACCCAGGCATGATTTACCACTGAGCCACATCCCCAGCCCTTTTTAGTTTTTATTTTCAGACAGATCTCACTAAGTTGCTGAGGGCCTCACTAAATTGCTGAAGCTGGTCTCAAATTTACAATCTTCCTGTTTTAGCCTCCCCAGTTGTTGGATTTACAGCCATACACCATGCCCAGTTAAAAGTTTTTTTTTTTTTTTTGGTACTGAGGATTGAACTCTGGGGCACTCAACCACAGAGCCACATTCCCAACCCTAGACAGGATCTTACTGAGTTGCTTAGCGTCTCACCATTGCTGAGGCTGACTTTGAACTCACAATCCTACTATCTTAGCCTTCTCAGCCACTGGGATTACAGGCTTGCACCATGGTGCCCAGCTCCATTTAAAAGTTTTTGTAGGTTAACTTTTCTTAATTTATCCAGGGAGCAAATAAGTTTACAGAGGTTCATTTTCATATGGCCTCTAGGAATCTAGGTAGGAAATAATAGGTCCGAAAAGATAGGTCAGAATATATCAATTAGTAAAATTAGGCCATGGGAAATAAAAGGAAGTGGGATACTCTGCTCTTCATCAGAAGCCTTTGGGTTGGATCGACTGATCTAAAAAGGGTCGTGGGCTGGCAAGAAGCCTGGACTTTTTCCAGATCTGAGGCAAAGTAGGAAGCTAGAATTCTAGAATTCAGCTGATAGGGAGGAGAGTTACTGAAAAGTGGGTTAATTAGGAAATATTAAGTGAAGGGGTTTAGGGAAGAGAAGCTTGATGCTGGAGTCTCTAAGAGAAAAAGAAAAGACAAAAAACAATAAAGAAAAAAAAAAGGAAAGAAAGGCCTTGATGAGTTGCTGAAGCTGGCTTTGAACTTGCAATCCTCCTGCCTCAGCCTCCCAAGTCTCTGGGATTACAGGCATGTGCCACTACACCTAGCACTTTGTTCATCTCTTAACAACATGGAAACCCATTTTAAGAATACATGTTAATACTAAAATGTCTTTATTTACTGATCCAATAATATTGCCTTCTAATTCAGTGACGAAGAAGTACCAAAGAAGTAAAAGAAAAAGAAAAGGTGGGAAGGAGTGAACGGGACCACAGCATGGATGGTCTGGGAGGCTGTGTTCGGGGTACTTAAGTCCCCAGGTCCCACAAGGAAGAGGAGTATGTGGAAGACTTTAAAGAGAAATATTGGTACTTTATATTTATCTAGTCACAAACATTCTACCATTTAAACTTTTTTTTTTTTTTACATTTACAGTAACTATAGAAAATCTACAACACACCCATTCACATTTTATTCCATATGATAGTTTTTTTTTAATCTCATTACTCTGTTCCCATAAAGTTGCAAAAACTGTAGACAAATATAGTTAGTTTTCTCATAGAAACATGCCATGGGAGCACTTTAATAGATTATGCTGAGTCAAGTTTACTGCAGAGTGTGCATCACAAATTGACTAAGAAAAGTGGCGTATGCCTGTAATCCCAGCAGCTCGGGAGGCAGAGGCTGGAGGATTGTGAGTTCAAAGCCAGCCTCAGCAAAAGCGAGGTGTTAGGCAACTCATTGAGACCCTGTCTCTAAATAAAATACAAAATAGGGCTGGGATGTGACTCAGTGGTTGAGTGCCCCTGAGTTCAATCCCCGGTATCCCCTTACCCCCCCCCCCAAAAGAAAAGTGATTCAAGTCTTGTTTCTAATGGGGTATTCAAAGTGCCTGGGTGAAACCAAGTAATTTCCATTGAATTAAAAGTAAAAAGCAACTTGTGTGGACCATTTGACTAAAATAAAATTCTGAGATCACCTTAGCTAACCCAGTGGCAATTTATTTAAAAATACCAAAAACTTGACAATGCTACATTTGGGTTTGAAGACTGAGTAATTTTCATTTCCACTCATATATACACAAAATAATTTTGTCTTTGCTGTATACATAATTTGGAGAGTTTGAGACAACTTCTCATAACTTTGTATGTATAATCAAATAAATAAAGAAAGCTCTCATACTTGTAAAGCGTCACTTTTGAGTAATGTTCAGAAACACAACTATCAACTGAATTAGAATACTCTGTCATCAACCCAAAAGCTATTAACTATTGACAATTTAATTTTGGCTCTTGATCAGGTAGAGCTCAACATCTGTTACCTTTATGGTTTTAAAGGAAATAAGAAACAACATTGCCTTTAAATTATTAATAACTATAATTATCAACAGTTTCTTAGGCTCAATCATGGAAATATTTAATATGGGATAAGTCACTGAAATAGGAGGCAATATTTATTGGAACAGTAATTAAAGACATTTTAGTATTAGCATGCATTTTAAAGCTGTCAAGAGATAAACAAAGTGCTAGGTGTAGCGGCACATACCTGTAATCCCAGAGACTTGGGAGGCTGAGGTAGGAGGGTTGCAAGTTCAAAGCCAGCTTCAGCAATTTAGCAAGGTCCTAAGCAACTTAGTGAGACGCTGTCTCAAAATAAAAAAGTAAAATAAAAAGGGCTGGGGATGTGGATCAGTGGTTAAGTGCTCCTGGAAGAAGAAAGAAGGAGGAGAGGCAGCAGGGGAAGGGTGGAAAAGGACGAAGAGAAGGAGGAGGATGAGGACGAGGAGGAGGAGGAGGAGAAAGAAGAAATTGACAAACAATACTGGAAAAATTTTTTATTAGTAATTTCAAATGTGTCTTTCAAAATAAGAGCTCATCATCTAATTATGTCTCACATCCTAAATGAAGTATTTGATTATTCCAGTTCAAAGATACTGCTCCTTTCAACTCCTAAGCATTTATTGCTTCCATGCAATCACACTTCCTTATAATAGTTTTTCTCTTACATTTTTTTTATTGTGGTTAAATACACAATACATATAATGTAAAATTACCATCTTAACCACTTTTAAGTGATCAGTTTAGTGGTAATCAGTACATTCATATTATTGTGCAACCATTTACCAACCGTCCACCTCCATAAATCTTTTCATCTTGCAAAACGCTATACTCATGAAATAACTTTCCACTCCATATACTTTTTACAAGACACAAAGCATTTCCTTTTAGTCTTATCACGCAAGGACATTCATTGTTAAGCCCCCTGTAGGTAGCCCACAAATATTAGTTTTATAACATACACGAGGTATTTACTGTCAGGCATTTTTCTAAGTGCTTTGTAAATATTAATTTACATAATTATTCATCTTTGTATGTGCTTTGCACGTGAGAGACCTAAAATATTTGTGGAATGAATCTCGGTACCTCTTAAACATTTCCCATTAACTTTGGTCATAATTCTAGTTGGAAAGTTAACCTTTGGGTATTTTGACACTAGGTCGCAAGTTTAAAGAGATTCTTTTAGTTTAGCCACATTAAGCCAGGGTGCTAGTAAGGGAAGCTATGAGGGATTTATTCCTCAAAGATAGAGAATTAGGAAGTGACTCATAGGAATTAAGGTCTTTCTCTGGGCACCCGCGGTCAACTCCAGAAGACTCAGGAAAAGGAAGACGCCAGCAGAAGACCCGGGACTTGTCTCTCAGTGGAGCCGGGGGAACTGGGCCTGGCGAGCCTGGGCGGGGCGAAACGGCCCGGGGGCGGGGCCTGCAGGGGGCGGGGTCTCGGCCGGGGCTGGGCGCGCCACAGCACCGGGCGGCGATGGCGGCGGACGGGGACTGGCAGGATTTCTATGAGTTCCAGGAGCCGGCCCGGAGCCTCCTGGACCAGGAGAACTGTAACGCGAGCCCCGAAGCCGGGGCAGGGGCGGGGGCGGGCGGCGAAGGCTTCCCGGCGCTGGCCTGCAGCTTGGAGGAGAAGCTGAGCCTGTGTTTCCGCCCCTCGGGTCTCGGCGCCGAGCCCCCGCGGGCGGCCGTGCGGCCCATCACCGAGCGCAGCCTCCTGCAGGGGGACGAGTGAGTGCGGGCCCCGGCCGGGAGCGAGCGGGAGCCTCCCCTGCCACTCACCCTACCCGGGACCTCGGCCCGCAGCCCGGCGGGACTCCGGCCGCAGGCTCCTCCCCGCGCCCTCCTTCCGCCTCCACAGACGCGGCGGCCCGCCCCGCTCCCTCCTCCTGCGGGGGGGCGTTGCTCGGCTCCCTGGGCGATTTAAATCCCAGCTCCCCCTCTGTCACTGCCCCTAAGAGTGCTCCTTCCTCAAGACCAAGCCCTTGTTTGGTTTTGGAGGTGATCACCTGTACCGAGCTTGTAGTTGGAGACCGTACCTTCTGGGGCACGTGGGAGCCTTTCATTCATTCAGTTGGATTTATTAAGCGCTAGTTAAGTGCCCGACGCTGCTTAGCACTTGGAATACCAAAATGAGTGGATATTGTCCCTCTCAAGTAGGGCACAACG
This sequence comes from Spermophilus citellus, assembly GCF_964194105.1. Classification (NCBI taxonomy): domain Eukaryota; kingdom Metazoa; phylum Chordata; class Mammalia; order Rodentia; family Sciuridae; genus Spermophilus; species Spermophilus citellus. The sequence goes on from NC_138193.1 coordinate 87,424,797, forward strand.
TAGGATGGGACGTAGATGTATTTGTGTGTGTGTGTGTGTGTGTGTGTGTGTGTGTGTGTGTGTATGTGTGTATGTGAGAGAGAGAGAGAGAGAGAGAGAAAGAGAGAGAGAAGTGTTCTAATAGATACTTGTACCAAATATGAGATTTAAAAGGCTGTGCCTGGGGGAAAGTCTTCATAGAGAAAGCAACCTGTGAATTGAATCCTAATGGATGAGTGGGAGTTTGCCTGGCACGTGAAGCAAGGTCTAGCATTTTAGATCAAAGGTATAGCATGCGCAAAGGTACCAACGTGCGCAGCATTTTATGCCACGGGAATCTCTTGGGCCCACCTGAGAGCTCTGGTGGAGCACAAGCTGCCATTGAGGCAGAAAGAAACGCTCTCATTATTAATAGCAAGGATCTCAGTGGTGTGGAGACCAGTGCATAAACAAGTAATAATTACAGAATCACCCGAAGTGATTTAATTAATTCATAGGGATTTATGAGAGCTGGGGGAGGGAAAAGGTAGATATATATACAGGAAAGCATGCAGGCAGTAGCAGAAGATGCCATTTTCGAAAGTTGTTTCTCAAAAAGAAGATAGTTGCATTTATATGTATGTTTATGTGCTCTGAATCACTGAGACTAGGATACATTCTGGGTTTTAAAATTATATTTATAAGACTAATTTAAAGTAGGTGAGGGGCTTATACAAAGATAATTAAGGATCCCTGTTTTTGCTTCACCTGGACTTCCTCAAAGTGGTTTATTTTGGCCTTTACTTTAGACAGGTTATACCATTTAAACTATTTTGTTGTTGTTGTTGTTTTTCTTCTTCTTCTTTTTTTTTTTTTTTTTTTTTTTTGGTACTGGGGAGTGGATCCAGGGGCACTTAACCAGTTAGCTACATCTCCAGCACTTTTTTGTTTTTTTATTTGGAGATAGAGTCTCAGTTAGTTAGGGCCTTGCTAAGTTGCTGAGGTTGAATTTGAACTCTTGATCCTCCTGTCTCAGCCTCCGGAGCCACTGGGATTGAGCTGCTGGGATTACAGTTTACTATACAACGCTGGCTATTTAGTTACTCTTGATAATGGTTTGAGTAGGTGATATGTTGGTAGTAATCTAGCTGATTCACATTTCTTGATTTGGGAATGCATAAGAAATTTCTCTCAGGAGCTTGGACTGGTTACCATTGTCATTGTCCCCTCGCTATTGTGTAAATTTGCTCACCATTGTTTGACAGAGTCCTTTCTAGCTCCTTTCCTTAGCAAGAGTTGAATTTTTTTTTTTTTTACTCAGATATGACCTTGCCTTAGGGCCCTTTATTTAACTTTTTGGAGCCCAATTTTCTTTTGGTAAATATGGATTGTACTCCCAAGATTTTCCTTTAGAAGGGTATTGTTCAGGACTCACTGTTGGCAGGACTTTGACCTCCTTCAAAAAGTGCTATCTTGCTAGTTGTTTATGACTGGTAGTAATATTTTATGATAAGGATGAAGGAAGTTCATGTCTAGAGAGAGAATTCTAGAAATCTTTCACTGAAGCTGGCCCTATGCCCTTCTCAACTACAATTGTTCTGATATTGGTGGAGGTAGAGGACTCTGCACTGTCCTTCACTTTCTTGGAAAAGCAAACTCACCCACAGTCATTCCTGGGTGATGTATTCCACTCCACTTGTTCTTTTCTTATATCCTCATTTAAGAAGGAGGCAACAAAGAAAATATCTCCTGCCCCCTGGAAAATTCTGGACTATCTTCTCCTACTAATGTCTTACTGTAACCCCTGATCAGAATTAGGTATATAGTCAGGTATGCAGTATTTGAAAATTGTTACCCAGAAAAGCATGGGCTAGAAACCCATAAGTAGCAGTCCAGAGGCATTACCTAATTCTAACTGATTCACATTAGAGGAGGCTGGATCCCAACAGAGAGGAGAATTGGAAACAAACATTTGCAAGATTTTCTGGGTAAACCACCTTTGGTTTTCTAGAGCTTTTGGGGTTCACATTTTCATCAAGGCTAATGTGTATCTTGAAGCCAAACAAGGCAGCATGGTCCTATCCCTTCTGCTTTTTAGCACCAAACCCCTATTCATTACATCAAGTTTGTTGCTTCTCCATTTTTAAACTTGTATTCTTATGTTTATGTATTTACTAAGATTGTTTATGTACCCTAGTTGCATACACACTTGGTAAAAAGGCATGCACAATTATTTAATGACTTACAATTAGATAACCTGTTATTCATTGTAGGATTATTTTTTATATGATATCTTTGTGCATTCTTACAACCAGTAAGTGGTTCAAATTTAACTTTCATACCCTATTTAAATTTCATCTCATTTGTATATCAGAACTCTTTTCATAAGACATCATGTTTACTGTGTTGATTATTTCTTTTTTACTGAAACCTGAATTTTGGTCATGAAATTGGAGTTTGCTTTTCTGGTGTTGCTTGGGACTTTCCCCAGTTCAACTCATTTGAATTAATGCTTAGAGTAATGGAGCTGGAGGAAATAGCTGCTTATTGTTCAAGCCTCATTTTATAGTGAGGCAACTGTCACCCAAAGAGGTTAAGGGACAGGGCCAAAGACTAATTGGGCAAAAAAGGAGATGAGAATAGGTTTCTTGAAGCCTAGTCAAGTGCTCTTTGCATCTTACCTCATCACCTCTGCAAAACTCTGTTTGCTTATAAGGTAGGATAACTGCATTGGGTATAACCTGTGTACATTTTATAGGAACGTCCCCTCTTTCTCCTTTCATTTCATCAGTCTTTATTCTTAGCCAATTACATTACAAATTAGATATTATATGCTGGTTCACATTGAGACTGAATTCTCCAGAATCTAGGAAAATAAGATTTTGGTTAGAGATAGATTATTTACTTTATGAAATGTTTAGAAGTTGCAGAAGAAAAATAATTGTAGTGCACAGTCTATTTACTCTCTGTGTGACCTTGGAAATATTACTTAACCTCTCCGTGTTTCATTCTCATCTGTAGAATCGGTATGACAATGGTTTCTACTTCTAAAGTTGTTTTTGAGTATTAAATGATTTAATAATATGTAAACTGCTGTGAACTGTGCCTGACCATAGTATGATGGAAGTATTAGTGACTTAGAGTTTTTTATACCACTTCCCTTTCCCTCAGGACTTTTTGTCAGCTTGCATATATCATTTTCATGCAGTTTTATTTAGGAGACTCTACATAGTAGGTGTTTCTCTGAGAAAAAATTTGCTATTTGGTGTCCTTCTTTCATTGTAGTATTGAACATTTATTGAACAAAAGACATATAGGGTGGTAACTTTCATTGAATGCAGTTTTCTTCTTTTCAAGGATTTGGAATGCCCTGACAGATAATTATGGAAATGTGATGCCTGTGGACTGGAAGTCATCTCACACTAGGACCTTGCACTTGCTTACTCTGAACCTCTCAGAGAAAGGGGTAAGTTAGGATTTCTGCATAACTGCTGCTGAGAGCAGAACTAAACAGTACCATTTCGGTTGAGCACAAATATTGAGTTGCTTCGTGTGTGTGTGTGTGTGTGTGTGTGTGTGTGTGTGTGTTGTAGGGGATTGGTGCTGGGCAGGTGCTCTACCATTGAGGTCCATCCTGAGTTGTCCCTTTCTTAGCGTATAGTGTTTGGAGGGGCCCTCCTTTCTTCCCATCTTGGCTCCATTGCCTTTGTCTTGCTAGCACCGTTCTCCAGTTCCTCTCCAGCACATGCTCGCTTTTGTATGTTTAGCTAAGTTTCCATCACTATGGAAAACAGCGAACATCAACAGTCACTATTTCTCCCTGATTATGGAACGTAATTGTGGTGTGCTGAGAGCACTCAGTGAGAATCCTCAGCTTTGATGTGATGTAACTTTTTGGTGAATTTAATGACTTGCTGGACATGACATGTCATCAGGAGTCTCTGTATTCCTGTGAATAGTGGGGAGCTACTAAAAGACATTTCTTGGCTTTTTAATGTGTTCTTGGCTAATTTACCTAGCACTTGTATGCATACTGGTATTGTCAAGTGAAAGTGCCTTGAGTGAGAAGTGTGAGCACAAGTGAAAGGATGGCTGCTGGGAGAGAGGTCAGAAAAGGAACAGAATTGATTGAAGTGAAAACTCCAAGTGGTAAAGTTGATGAGGAATGTAGCCACACTGTGTTTCAGGCCGGACTTTTAAGTTCCTCATCAGATGACAGCGTAAGCTGGCGTGTGAGTTCTTCTGGCATGCTTTATATTTCATTAAGTGTAGTCATGTGATTATTGGAAGTATAATGCAGAGTGGCTGTTAGTATTTAAAGTAATATTGTTAATGTTTCATGGAAATGTTTTCTTAAATATGTGACCCAGAACAACCTGCTGCTTTCATTTTCTAGTGAAATATGGAATTCTGCCTGTATTTCCCATTATTCTAGTAGGTATGGAGTCTTACTGTTTGTTCCATTCGTCAACCCCATTAAGCTTTGCAGATTGACCTGGTACATGTTTAATGAAAAGAAATAAAACAAAGCATGTTATGATTTGTATTCTGTTTATTCAGGTCCTAGCTGTCATTTTGAGCTTCATGCAAGTTCCCCTCCTGCTCTGAAGGTTCCTGTTACTGTTTTTGCGTTTGCTGATCTCATGGAATTACATAATTTTAGAGTTGGAAGGGACTTTAAAGGACACTTAATCCAGCCTCCCACTTGGGGGAATCCCCATCTACCACATCTCTGACAGATGGTCATTCAGCCATGGCCTAAATCCTTGCACAGAAGGAAAACACACTCCTCTGTGTAGGAATCCATGAACACTTGTGGGGCTGTGAACTTTTAAAGGACTTGTTATCTGTCCCACAGAATTAGCCCCATTGTCTCATGGGTGCTAGTCCCACAGCACTTTTTCCATGTCTCTGAAATCATGTTCTCTCATAATCTATGTTTCAGAGTCTGTTATTAGATTCTGACTTCCTGAGAGGTATCTTTTTGTCTTTTTAGTAATTACCACTGGACTGGCACATGGTAAATATAAAGATGATGTTTGTGGGATGAGTGAACGAATGGATATTGTGAATGAATGAATATTGTCTTCAGAGATCATGATGAAAGGTTGTTTTTAAAAAATATTTTCTTTCTATTTAAAGTAGTGCTGAATTCATAGTAGCTAGCCCTTGAATACTTTTTTTGTTTGACATTTAAGAAGATAGCATAGAAGAGTTCCTTGCCTAGTTTTTAAGAGAAGCACATTAGCAGCAAGAATAGGGCACTCTAATCCTATTTCATTGAATAACATGTAAATCTTGTATTGTTCTCAGATTGCACTGGGGAAGTTGCTCCCTTTTGCTGCTATTTGAATGTTGTTTTCAACATTTAGAACAATGCTACAAAGTAGTGATTAGTAAAGAAGTATCATTTAATGGTAGTACTGATTATAAAAGTTTTACCTGGATTAACTCAGCAGATTAAAGTAAACAAATGATCATTTATCATCTGTTTGTTAATCGATCAATCAATCATCATCTACTGTGATATGACTGATCTGGTGATGAGTAGAATTGAAATTAGAATGCTATTTTTCAGTAAGGATTATAACATGCATGGAGTTTACTGAAGAGTAAGTGGGCAATAAGCACCATGTAAGAAGCATTTACTATTGTCAAATGAGTGCTTTATTTTTCCATGACTGATCTATGTAAAATTTACCTTTTGAAAGCATTTTTTAGATTATCATAGTTGTAAAACAGGGTGTACAGGAAAGTTTTTCCCTGATAATGGGTGGAATAATTTTTTTTACACTAAGATAAGAAAAAAAGATGATTTGCAAGATTTCAGGGTTTTTTTTTTATATTCTTTCATTTAAGGTTAAGATGTACAAATTTGATGGACTTTTACAGGGTAAGGCAACTGGGATATTTCAGATTCTTACCTGGGCACATTTTTTCCGTTTGATGTTTCTGCAGTTTTGTACAGGGAAACAGAACCACCAGCTCCGAATTAACTTCAGCATAGGAAGGAGTGACAGGAATGTTGGGCACAAAGATGGCATATTTATGCCTAATGGAAGAGTGATTAATGATCCTCCCGACAGCCAGGGTTAGTTTTCAAAGCCCGAAAGGGATTCCAGCCCTTAGCATATGCCATCTCTGTGAGGAATGGGCTTGGCTCCCTCTCTGGAAAGATGATCTGGGATCATTATTTCTGTTGTTATGGAAATTTATTCTAATAGTTTACTGGTATTAATCTTATCTTCTGGACCCATTTGTAAGCCAGAAGGGGAAAAATAAAGCAAAACTATGGTGCTCAAGCTTCAAGATAGAAGAGTGATGGAGGCAAGTGAGTTTGAGGTATGAGGATCAATGACAATGATTATTAGATCCATTCCTGTCATACAGACCCCCACATGATCACATTGTGGTGTCTTGAAATATAACATTCCCTCATGAAAAGCTTTGTCTCTTGACCTTTTCCTTTTCTTATTAAGTTAGTAAAGGGATAATAGTGATAGGATTTGGAAGGAAAGGCAACCTGTCCTCACTGACATTGTCCTTGATTTCTAGCTACCAGACACAGCCTTTCAGCTGCTCCTTCTAGCAGATCACCTGCTCACTTTACTTGGTTTTATTTTTCAATTTTAGGCGTTGTCTGCTGACTTTCTACCCAGAGTGTGAAGATTTAGTGTCTTACCATCTTCCAGCCTCCAGCTTCTTACCCCTCACAGAAACTTTCTCTTCCCTCATCTTCCCAGTATAATCTCATCAAAATCCTCAGTTAAGTTGATCTTCAGTCTGGGGACTGCTCAAGCAGTAGAGTTCTTCCCTAGCACATGCAAGACACTGGGTTTGCAGAAACAGACCCCTGCCCCAGACAAACCAAACTGATCTTCATCATTTGTGTTACCTATGTAAATGTTCTCAGTTGACCCATTTTGGTATATATGATTAAACTACTTCTCATACAATCTTTGTTTTTTCTTAGAGTAATAATAATTGTGTTTTTTTGTGGTTTATTTAGTTCATAATTAGCTGACTAATTCAGCCTTATGACAGCGATAAAACTCATTTTAGTGAATGGAATAAACTAGGTGGTAAGTTTCTCTCTTTTTCTTTTCTTAATGACTTATGCAGTACCAGTTCTAATCTGAACTAGTTACTCTCTGGTTTGACTTCATAGCCATCATTTTGGAATTTTTCATTCCTCTCATCACAAGAACTCCCTTTGCCTCTTTCTTGCATTGGACCCTGTGTCTTCCTCCTTTTCATTTTCCTGCTGGTATCTTTCCGAGAAAGGGTTCAAAGAAGTATATTATTTGAGTAGACTTGTCTAAAAATGTCTTTATTTTTAGCTCACACCTAATTGTTAGGCTAGCTGGACATTAGAGTCTACAGTGGAATTTATTGGGACATGAAAATTATATGAATTGTTTTTTAGCATCTGTTGTTGCTATTGAGAATTCAAATGGTACCTTGATTCCTGACTTTTGTAATGTGATTTTTTTTTTCCTCTCTGGATGCTGTTAATCTGCCCCCACCTTCACTACCATGGTGTTCTGAAATTTCGTGGTGACTTGTTGCCAGCCAAGGGAGGCCTTTCCTGGGCTGATGGTGCAGTGAGAAATAGAATGAGGTAGAATTGCATTATGGTGTAGGCAGGTAGATCCTGGAGTGCTCATGTGGCCCCTGTCCCTTGCCTGGTGTTTGGACACCAGCACGCCAGTGGTTCCTTCCTTTGCTCTTCTCACTTTCAGGTTTCTGATATTTTGTGGTCACTCTTAAACTTTGGATGGTCCTATATGAGGAACTAGGGAGGCAATGAGGATCAACATCCACTCTATTGTATCGTCAATTTTAGATACATTCTCTGTACTAGTGAATAAAATAATTTTCATGATAAAATTTTATTATTTTCTTATTATCCTTTTTCATATGAAGTCAGGTGTGGAATTTTTTACTTGTGGCTCAGAGTGTTGGATTTTGGAACATTTGAATTTCAGAGCTTTTCGGATTTAAAATTTTTGGATGAAGTTAATATAGTGTAATGTTATATATATATATATATATATATATATATATATATATATATATATATATATATATATAGTTTTGTTTTTGTTTTTAGGAACTGAGGATTGAACCCAGGGGAATGTTACCATTGAGTACATCTCCAGTCTTTTTTATAGTCTTAAATTTTGAGATAGGGTCTCACTAAGTTGTTGAGGATCTTGCTAAATTGCCTAGGCTGGCCTTGAACTTGGGATCCTCCTGCCTCAGCCTCCTGAGTCATGGGGATTATAGACGTGTGCCAGCACACCTGGCTATTTTAATTATGTACTATGTAATAGAAGGACATAGTTTATTTTTACGTAGTCCTTGTTGCCCATTTGTTCTTTGGGAGCTCAAAGGGTGCTAAACTTTCCAGAGGAATAAGGTTCTAATTTCAGTTATGTTTATTACCATAATAGTCACGTCACAATAGGTAGAGGATGGATCACTATTCACTTTAATCTGCTCCATTTTTCCAGGAAAAGTTTTTACAATTAGTACTGGTACTAGACTCTAAGCATCAATAAAGGGATGGTTTATATTGGTGTTTGCAGGGTTCAGGGAAACCAGCTAAGCATAATGCAGTACCTCAGGGATGGTAATGGCTAGTGGTACTTTAGCAGCCCTGGATGTGAAGAGGAAAGGAGAGGGAGAAATTTCTAGAACCTGAAGAGATTAGGTATGGAGAGAGGTCTGCTTGACAAGAGCTGTGGCCTTTGGTAAAGAGCCAGAGCTGACAAATGGCAGTCTGGCAGGGAGGAGGAGAGAGAACAAGTGCTCAGCCCTCACCTTCTCACCTTGCCGTCTGCCAATGATGTGTGACCCAACTGGAAGCTAGAAGTCAAGGGCATCCTTTGATGTGGTCCATATGGTCAGTCTTCTGGGGCACAGAGTGTGGTAGGATATCTTAGTGGGGTGATTGGATACTCTCCAGACTGTTAGGTTTAAAGATGTTTTGGAACCTAGAGATCTTTCTTTGGGAGAAAAGATATTCAACTGGAAGAACTAAGTGCAATCCTCATGGACAGATCCTGTCTGCCAGGGAATTTATTACTTATCTTTTACTCTAAATATTAGAAGTTAGTTTGCAAAAGACTTGCTTTATGCTTTCCATAGAGTTTAACATCTACCAATCGTGCTGTTAGATTAACTAAATAATATTCATTGTTATACCTGCCCGTTTCCTCCCTTCTATTCCTTGTAATTCCCTACAGCTTGCTTACAAATACTATATTTTTTCCCCTCTCTATAACTGTTGGCTTTTATATGCTCTTATATTTCTTCTGGAAAAAATAGTTAAGTATGTATTAGACCATAGGAATATATATGCCCCTGAACAAGTTTATGTCTGTTCTACACTGCTCTTTTTTCTGCTTGGTATGAATAGTAAAGTACTGCACAAGCTGCCTAGTTCAGAGTGACCATAAGGTCTTCCTTTCAAGGGTGCACTCTCAGTCTGTGCTTTCTTTGGCTGCCTCTTTTACCCAGGGATATTTTGGTTAGAATGTCTTGTTTTTAACCATGGATATTTTTGCTTTTAGATAAGTGACAGTTTGCTTTTTGACACATCAGATGATGAGGAGCTGAGAGAACAGCTGGACATGCATTCCATCATTGTCTCCTGTGTTAACGAGGAACCCCTCTTCACGGCAGACCAGGTATCCAGGAGATGCTCATCTACGCAAGGACAGCAGAATCTAGAGCCGAAAGCCATTTCTTACTGTGCCAGTAAATGATAGTTATTAGAATTTACTTATTTGCCTTAGATTGTGTGGTTATATTGGTTAACAGCTAACTCTTCCACTGAGAAAAAGAAGAAAGTTTATATAGAGGCTGAGGAAAATGAAATTTTGTTGATTGGGAAGATTTCTAATCTAAGTATTGTTACAAGCTACTTAAAGCCAAGGTAAAAGAATATTAATTTTCCTATTTCCTTTAGATTTGCCCAGACATGGGGAAATATCTGTGTAGAAATTATTTAGTTTTTGTAAAATCCTGGGTAAGACTCACTGGCACATATTAGTAGCACCTCTTACATACTCCAGGAAGAAGTGAGCATTATTGCTGTGGAATTTTCTATAATGTCAATCCTGTGTTCATTTGAAAGCAGTTGAATCAGCATTCTCATTTTCTGAATACTCTGCCCACCTCTCTTGTATTGTCCAAATGTGATGCCAAAATCTCTTCCTGAAATAAAATGTTCCATGGCTTCTCAGACTGTTAATTCTACCACATTCTATTTTTAGATTGGAAAGAAGAGGTCCAGAGATACTTTATGGCAAGCTTGGGAGGTGCATTTTCAAGATGTACAATAAAAATATGTCATTTTAATACACTTAGTCATATTTGTGATTGAATTGTCCTAGAGTGGGAAAGAGCGTGGTGTTTAAAAAGCAAGATAATAATATTTTAGAGGGCTTTTTTGAGGTAGAACATGATCTCCCAGAAAAAGATGTGACCCTAAGGGTTTACTGTCTCCTACTATGCCTGAATGCAATAAGTTATGCCTATTTTTAAGCCTTAGGGAAAGGGAGCCTCTAGCCTCCTGGGATATCTCATTGCACTGTTTGCAATGCTTGTTTTGGGGCATTTTCTTACTAATCAACATAATCCTCCCCCCTTCAGATTTACTTTTGTTTTTCCTCAGTACAAGTGCTACCTGTTAAGCTCAGTGATTCATAAAGCATGTTAAATATGCTTGTGATATTTTATACCTTCATTTAATTGTATTTTCTTTAATAGCTTTCTCTTAATCCTTAAATCCTTTTTTCAAGTATTGAGTAACTTTTCTGGCTTTCCTTTAAAGTTTTTTTCCTTCTCCAGTTTTAGACTTTGGAACAGCATGAGATACAGTTATGTGGTGTTGCATATGACAGTAAATCATTTGTTTAAAAGGCAGATATAAGTTTTCCTGTTACCTAAGGCTTTTTTCCTTTTTTTTTTTTTTTTTTTAATGCTACCAGGATTGAACCCAGAGGCTCTTAAACACTGAGCCACATCCCCAGCCCTTTTTATATTTTATTTTGAGACAGGATCTCACTAATTTGCTTAGGGTCTCACTAAATTGCTGAGGTTGGCTTTGAACTCTCAATCCTCCTGCCTTAGCCTCCCAAGTCACTGGGATTACATACAGGTGCCACTGTGTCCAGCTTATTTCCTCCTTATGCTTCTACATTTTAAGTAATTTAAAAATATCCCTTTATCTTTTATTGAATTGATATGTGAAATTCATTTTTTGCTGCTAAACTTTTGCTGCCAGAGAAGTAATTTCTTGCTTTATGTATGTTTTATATTATTTTCTAAATTTTATGTCCAACTTTTCATTAAATAGCTTTAGACTGAGCGCTTGCATGTGGTAGATGACAAATTTTCTTTTATTTGCTTCCTTTTAACTACAACTTTTTGATCTGGTTCTGTTCTGCCTGGAGTAAATTATATAAGTGAAGTATCATTTCTCAGACATTGCAAGATCTGGTAGGGCCCACTGAATCATAACAGATGTATTAAATCATATTCTATTTAATTTTTTGTATAGTATATTGTTAATTTCCTTTGAGCCTTGTTCACTCTTACAGTCGAAATTCTGAATGTTTGGAACACCCACTACTGCATACTGTTGGTTAATGAGAATTTAATGCTTTTCTACTCTGGTAGCCTCGGGTGAGCACCATGATACATACAGGTAGATCATTTTCTCCCTGGATATTTGACTAACAATGATGTGTGTATTTTGGAAGGTTATTGAAGAAATTGAAGAAATGATGCAGGAGTCACCAGACCCAGAAGATGATGAGACACCCACACAGTCAGATCGGCTTTCAGTGCTCTCCCAGGAAATTCAAACTCTTAAGAGATCTAGTACGAGCAGTTATGAAGAGAGTAAGAGATCCCCCTCACATCTGTGTTCTTTGTGCTTTTTGTCCTTATCAGATATCTCTAGGAAGCTTCGGTTCTAGAAGGCTGGGTTGCATACCTTCCTGGTCCTCTGATAATACAGTACTCTGGGCATATTTTTATCATTGCTCAGGGACTATGTTGTATTCCCCTTTTAAACCCTGTGTTAGTTTGCTGGGGCTTCCTTCTGTAACAAAGTACTATAGACTGGCTAGCTAAAATAGCCGAAATTTATTTTCCCACAGTTCTGAAAGAGTGAAGTTGTCAGCAGGGTTGGCCTCTTCTGCTTGTGGATGGCCTTCTTTTCCCTGTGTTGTCACATGGTCTTCCCTTTTTTCCTTTACAGGTGTCTGTGTCCACATCTTTTTCTTCTTCTTTTTTGTTTTGGTTGTGGGATTTAGCCCAGGGATACTTTACCACTGAGCTACATCCCTAGCCATTTTTTTTGTTTTTTGGAGATAGGGCCTCACTAAGTTACTTAGCACCTTGTTTAGTTGCTGAGGCTGCCCTTGAACTTGTGATCCTCTTGCTTCAGCTTCCCGAATAGCTGGGATTGTAGATGTGCACCACTGCACCTGACTTCAAATTTCTCCTTATAAAGACACAAATTATATTGGATTAGGGGTTAGCCTAATACCTCATTTTAATTTTACCTTTATAAATACCCTGTCTCCAAATACTGTTACATTCTGAGGTAGAGGGGGTTTGATTATATGAAATTTTGGGGAGACATAGTTTAGTCCACAATTAACAAGATACTTCGTGTTTGTTGAAAATAATTCCTATCTTTACAAATAGTTGTCTTCAGGGTAGCTATGAAGAATTTTGGAAATCAAAATTATGTTTGAAGTGGATCTGGTATACATGATAATGAACTGTTAAAAACTGTGGAGTTGGTTATTGTGAAGTTTCCAAGTATGCATAACTCTCCTGTGAATATTCTGAGCTAAGCATACATTTATTCACTGCCTGGTGACTAGTCCCCTTCTTGAGTAAAAAGTGATTAGGTCCCTATCTGCTTAGCCCATATCATCACTTAGTATTATGTTGATGGTATGACCAGAGGTCTGAAACTTGGTTGCCTAAATCCCTTTGGGTGGTGTGTGACTTCCTTTCAACATACTGAAGGTCTTACAACTAAATTCTTTCCACTGGTCTGATCACACCGTATTGCTATAGATAGGGGCTTGACATTGTTGGAGTCCTGATTGCAAAATCCAATCCTGATACCTGATAATATATTAAAAAATATTGTGTTAGTTTACTAGGGCTGCCATAACAAAGTACCACAGTCTGGATGGTGTGAACAATAGAAATTTATATTCTCACAGTGTTGGTGTCAGCAGTCAGGGCCTTGGTAGGTTTGGTGTTGGTGAGGCCTTTCTGCTTGGCTTGCAGATGGCCATGTTCTGCCTTTGTCTTTACATGATCTTCCTTCTATGTCCTCTGCTCTGATCTCATTAAAATTTTTTTGTTGTTGTTGCAGATGGTCAGAATGCCTTTATTTTATTTGTTTATTTTTATGTGGTGCTAAGGACTGGTCCTAGTGCCTCATAAATGCTAGGCAAGCGCTGTGCCACTGAGCTATAGCCCCATTCCTCTATCTGGTTTTGTAAGGATAGCAGTCGTACTGGATTAGAGCTCACCCTAAAGACCTCATTTTAACTTAATTTCTTCCTTAAAGACTTTTCTCTCAAAATCATATAGCCACATGAGGCACCAGGGGGTGGGCAGGACTTCATCAGTGTTCTCTTTCTCATGTGAGTGAAAGTGTTAAGAAAAAAACCGAAAAAGGGTATCAGGGATTGCTTTCTTTCATCTTCCAAGTCCTCAACAAAATTCACAATTTGGGGCACATATGATTAAATATGTATTTAGTTTAATTCTTTTAGATCAAGTCCTTTCTAGAAATGTCCCAGAATACTACTCACTTGCTTGCATTTCTTGTCAGCAGGTGGTTTCTGTACTCTCCCTCTGCTTTTATGTGTGTACCTTGTGTAAGCTTTCTCAGTCTTGACTGAAGTACTGCTCATGGGGTACTTGATTTATACAAAAAAGTTAAAAGTTTTGTTCTTCGTTTCATCTCAGCCAGCTGAGAAGTGACTTTGCCCACCTACTTCTACTCAGACCTGCCCACCAGAAATTTTAAGGTTCTGAGAAAATCATAAACAGTTTAGTTGCTTAGAATATGATTTTTTACTCTTTGGCATGAAACACCTGCTGTTCTGCCTTGAAACACTTTTGTCTTAGTGTCTGCTGTACTTTGTTTTTGGTCATAGGAGTAAAAAGGCTCTCGGTATCTGAATTAAATGAACTACTGGAGGAAATTGAGTCTGCCATTAAGGAGTACTCCGAGGAGCTGGTGCAGCAGTTGGCCCTGCGAGATGAACTGGAGTTTGAAAAGGAAGTGAAAAACAGCTTTATTTCTGTTCTTATTGAAGTCCAGAACAAACAGAAAGAGCACAAAGAAACAGCCAAAAAGAAAAAGAAACTAAAAAACAGCAGCTCTCAGAATGGGAAGAACGAGAGAAGTCATATGCCAGGCACAGTAAGTGATGTTTTGCAGGAGGCACCGAACCCTAGAAACAGGTAGTCCCAGCATACTTGGCCAATGGATGGGGTGCAGGTTGTACCTGTGTGAGAGTGTTGCATTTCTACCCAGAGTGCAACAGGAACTCTCTTCCAGAATGTCCTGTGCTCAGCTTCTTCAGAAAGGTGTTTCTTGGTAATGCTTTTAATGACTGGCCGCGTAATTTTGTACTGAAATGTTTAAGAGAGAAATAAGTGTAAGAAGGTGGGGGTAACATATTTCAAAATGTTAATAGTGGTTATTTGTATTTGGTTGGTTCTTATGACTGCTTTTCTTATTTTTGCTTAACTCTTTTAGGTTGTATAATAAGAAATTTAAATGGGGTCCATTTAGAGGTAGCAGGACTATGCTGAGCCTAAAAACACAGATTAATTTGTAAATAGAGTCCTCCTAGTTATTTGGCAGGTTGGAATGCAAGGATGTCATTGGCAATTGCATGATATTGCCATTTGCTCAGGTATTTGGCAGAACAGAATATTATTGATAGGTGATAGTAGGTAGAATATTTGAAACTTTGACACTTTTTATGTTTTTTTTCCTGTTTTGTAACTTTTTCTTAAGTGGTCCTATTAATTTCACTTGATTAAACTTCATCATGAACATTAACTGGCAATTATATAAGATCTATCTCTTTATTCATCTTAGATGTCTTTCATTTTCTGCAATCAGTTGAATCCTCGTATATTCCCACTTTGACTTTTGAGTGTGAAAAAATGTTGGTTTTATTTTTAGAGTATAGTGTGGTTGGGCAAAGGCTTCTATTTTTCCTAAGAGTATGTATTTTTTAAATTTGTCATCTTGATAACAGTGATACATATCACAAATGGTTGTTATGGCTTACAATAATATAGATTCTCTCTTTCATTAAGTCTTGAATTATTTTTCTCTAAAGAATACTTACCAGAGAAGTAGATCTCACTGATTAGAAGCTGATAGAATCCTAGAAGACTTCTAGATTGTGGACCATTAGTGAACAGCTGTTACAGACAAGATGATGCATAACCATACTGCCCAATCATGGCACTTATTAACCTATGAATAAAATCACATTTTCTTAGTGTAATATCCATTTGTACATAATTAGAAAGGTCAGAACTTATGAATTAACTTAGAAAAAGATTATTTAATCATTTCTAGTGACTACTCTGAAAAAAAAAACCCTTATATTTGTTTGAATGTACAGACCTGGAAAACTTGATTTAAAATATCAAGGACAATATTTCATGTTTCCATCTCATATTTTAAAAAATTACACCCTTTAAATTGCCCTATTATACTGGTGAGACTAAATAAATTGCTTAGTGAAAAAGTCATAGTATTGTTGGTAATTTCTACCTAACTGCTTTTAGGGATTACATGTAAATCCTTCATTTATTGGTGTTAATACTTAGCTGAGAAAAATGAATTTATCTCCAGAGGGGTTTAAAGGCTTCATTTTGTAATTCCCACATAAAATGGGCTAGAGTGGATCCTTTGTGTAGTCTTACATGGTGTTCCTGTTCAGAAATGGATTTGGCAAGGCAACAGTTAGATTGTATTTGAACATTCATTAGTCTTGAAATAGATTCATAGAATAATGATTTTTTTCACAATATTTGAAATTGTGAAGTGGCTTCTTGAGTCCCTATCTACTATGTGTGTCAAAAACTTTAATTAGGACTGTAATGGCATGGCTTAGCTTCTGGTACTTGTTTCCTGCATCTTTTTTTAGCCCCAAATGCTAGAGAAAGACCATTCCATCTGTGACACAAATAGCTTGAAACCTGTGATTTGGAAAATAGTGATACGTGGCTCAAAAGAAGTCTAGAGTAAAATGACCAGTTGGATAAGCAGATTCCAGGAGGTATTACCTTCCTAAACATTTTATATAACATAGAGTTTTGATGGGGCCTGACCTCTATGAGTAAGCTATCATTAATGATACTAATTTTTAAAAAAATGGTAACCTTCTTATAGATGTCACGTCTTATTTGTTTTTCCAATTACAGTCACTCTTTTTTTCCTACCAGAGCTGTTTTTGAGTTAGCAGCACTTAAATGTTTTCCTTAAGCATTGAATAGCTGCCTTCTATTTTTCTTCAAGCGTGTTTCATTGAAGTAGTACATTGATTTGCAGTTGGTATAACACTTTATTCATAATTGCTAGCTTGTGCTCTTTGGTTCAAATATACTCTAGCAAACTATCTGGGTGGGAAGAGAGCAGAGTTAAATTCTTTAGGTGTTAATTTTAGAGACATGTTTTGTTTGAAACATTTGCTGCCATGGGAAAAAAAATATGGGGGTTAGGGATGCTATTTAAATCATTATCATCAGAACTGGTAAATAGTAAAGAAAATAGTAAAGAAATATTAAATAGTAAAGAAAATATTGAGTACTTTATAAAAGAGAAATGTTATCTTGATTTGAACTTTGAGTTTTAAAATAATCATAATGTTATATACTGGGTAGGATAATAACAAAACAGTATAATAACAAAACAGTATAATTCATTCAGCAAATATTTGTGGAGGGTCTTCCTTGTGCCAAACAGTGTTCAAGATACAGTGGTGAGTAAAACAGTCAAGACTCATGCCTTCCTGAAGCTTAGAGTCCATGTGGGAGACAGGCAGTAAACATGGAAAAGAATGAACGGTAATGTAGTAATAAATGCTATGAAGAAACCAGAGGGCTGGGCAAAGTGTTTGGTGGTGATGCTAAGAAGCTGTTTTAGATGAGGTGGCCACTATTCTACTGCTCCTCCCGATTGGCAGGAGGTAGCACAAGAGTGACCCATTCTCTACACTTTCCACCAAACATGGGCGTTATTTACCTTTATTTAATATATATTGATCAGATAACAAAGCAATGGTTTGATCTGTTGACTATTGGTATTCTTTGGTGAGTTACCTATTATATAATATTTGAGATGGTTTTCATATTTATGAGGGTACATATGCTTCTGATGTGTACCATACTGTTGTAGTCTGTAGTTCAAATGTCTCCTCTGACACAGGGCAGGCTCCTTACAGGCTCATTTGTTGGCACTGTTTCACTAGCACTCCACCTCATTTCCAATATTGGAGATTAAATTCTGAAAGATTTGGATTTGTGGTATTTAATTATGACTCTTTAGGATTTTTTAATTTTTTTTTGGCCATGCTCTGTTTATATGTAACATCTTCACAGGTCATTGAATTTTTTTTTTTAAAGAGAGAGGTAGAGAGAGAGAGAGAGAGAGAGAGAATTTTAATATTTATTTTTTTTTAGTTATCGGCGGGCACAACATCTTTGTTGGTATGTGGTGCTGAGGATCGAACCCGGGCCGCACGCATGCCAGGCGAGCGCGCTACCGCTTGAGCCACATCCCCAGCCCCAGGTCATTGAATTTTAGTATCAGTCCTCTTGAGTATAAGAGCAAATTGAAGTATATAGCAGGTTACGTTTTAATTTAGTAGTTGGCATTCATTGAGAATTATCTGAAGTTGTAAAGACATTGCTTATCTGCTTGACATCATACTTAGTAAACTTACAGAGGTAAAAATGGACAGATTGGAGCTAGGGTTATGGGTCAGCGGTAGAGCGCTCACCTCACACGTTGCAAGACCCTGGTTTCGATCTTCAGCACCACATAAAAATAAATAAATAAACAAACAAATAAATAAAATGAAGTTATAAAAAAATGGACAGACTTACTCTTTGAAAATCTAGTAATGTCTCTGAATTATAGGACAAATGAGATTGCTTATTCCAAGTCTGTGGTTGAGAAGATAAGAATCAATAGTATTTTCTGTTTGCTGTAATAATCACATTGAACTTTCAACAGAGTCCTAGTATCTTACACTTACCACCATCAGAAATGTCTAATCTCTGGGATGGGGTTGTGGCTCAGTGGTAGAGTGCTTGTCTTGCATGTGTGAGACCCTGAGTTTGATCCTCAGCACCACATAAATATAAATAAAATAAAGGTATCATGTTCATCTACAACTAAAAAAAAATATTAAAAAAAGAAAAAAGAAATGTCTAATCTGGAACTACATCCTGAAAACTTGTGGGATATTACAGAACAGTGACTAGTGGGTACTGGTGAATACAAGAAACTGTTGTAAAAAGAGTCCTATTTCTCTAATTTATTGCTTTTGGGGGGTTGGGAAGATAATTGTTTAAAGATGGGGGAGAGGTAAGCTTAGATAATAGTTACTCTTTCTTGTATACGTTTTTTTTCACAGATGCCTTGCCATGCCTTTGTGACTCATTTAGCTCCTATATGACTAATGCCAATTTGTTTCCTTTTTACATGCAAAAGTGCCCTCAGTAATAGTTTTAATTTACTCTTGACCAAAGCTGACTTTAAGGTAAGACATTTTACTTTTATTTAGATGCCATTGTTAGATCATCCTGAAGTTATTCTAATTATCCTAGATCTAAGTTAAGAAAGAATCATTCTGACACACATCTACTTGAATTTGGGACTTCTGGTTTAAAAAATGGAGCTGGGCACTGTGGCTCACACCTGTGGTCCCAGTGACTTGGAAGGCTGAGGCAGGAGGATTGCAAGTTCTAGGCCAGCCTCAGCAATTTAGTGAGATCCTGTCTCAAAATAAAAAAATAAAAAGGACTGGTGATGTAGCCAAGTGAAAAGCACCCCTGTATTTAATTCCCAGTACCAAAAAAACAAAAACAAAACAGGGAGCTTTTCCTCCTTATTTTTAATTTGGAAATCTTTAATGGCACATATGCTAAAATGTTCCATTTGAGGATTGGCAAGGCAAATTACTGTTCAAGGGCCAAATCCAACCTTCATCTTTTTTTTATAAATAAAGTTTTATTGTAATGTAGTCACATCTGTTCATCTGCATGTCATCTGTGACTGCTTTGATGCTTCAAGAACAGAGTTGAATAGTGTGTCCTGCAAAGCCTAAACTAATTACTGTCTGGCCCTTTATGGAAAAAAAATTTTCAACCCCCGATTTAGATATAATATAAAATTAAAAATTAGAGGAAAAAACGTAAATTCCATTTATATGAATTTGTATATATTAAAAGATATATTGTGTCCAAATTTCTTGTAAGGTATTGCCTTGTTTTATCCTAAGGGTTTGTTCAGTTCTTTTCTGAAGATCCCAGTGGCAGCAGCAGCCTGAGTTTACTCACAGATGGCCACATCTTGGCCAGTTCAACTCCAGACCACTTGCTGCAGGCTCCTTGCCTAGCAGTAGCCACTTGTGCTGGGTATGTGTTCAAGTCCTGGTGGCTAGGGGAAGACAGCTGGAAGGTAGACCATTTGGGTCTAGATGGAGTGAAGCAGAAGGCATAAAAATGTTGGTAGTCCCCTCAGCACTCTGTATTTATACATAATAACAGAAAGTGGTTTTAAAGAGATATAGATGTAGAAAAAGAGCTGGTCTCCCCCTCACCCCCTTTTCTAAACAGTTGGTGCTTGAGAGGATAAAATCTGGCATATACATATACTGGAATATAAATATTAATACATTTTCAACAATAATTTGTTGATGATGATTCACAGTATTCTTCTGCATTTTTCTTTATTGCAAGAAGCATTTCTTGAAAATTAGTATTAGGGCCATGGAAGGTCATTGTAGGGTAGAGAAAAACTTCGATGTGTAATGGCTATTATTTTGATAAGTTGAAACTATGAATTTGAATTACTTTAGATGTGGAACAAATTTATTTTATGAAGGCTAATATTGTCTAGAAAAAATATTTGTCATTACCAGTTTTTGGTATATTATTGTTATCTACTGTTTCTTTTCTGTAGTGTGTGTTAGGATGGAAATTTCATGACCCAGCAGGTAATGTAGTAAAACCAGGAGACCATTCTTGATATTTGTGTCTTTGAGAAGTCATGTTAATACGACACACGTTCACAGAAAAGCTGTGATAAGCTAGGACATTGAATTCTTTTTATATAATTGGCTTAAGGTATCCATAAGAATAAGCAAAGAATTTATAAAATTACCAAGATTAATTATTTTCCTTTGGTTTGAACATGTTTGGCAATAATTTAAATTCTATATTCATATTAACTTACATCAAGATTTTAAAAAGAGGGTTGGGGATGTGGCTCAAGCTGTAGCACGCTCGCCTGGCATGGCCCAGGTTCAATCCTCAGCACCACATACAAACAAAGATGTTGTGTCAGCCGAAAACTAAAAAATAAATATTAAAAAAAAAATTCTCTCTCTCTCTCTCTCTCTCTCTCTCTCTCTCTCTTAAAAAAACGATTTTAAAAAGATCTTCAGATATAAAATATTAAATTATTTGACACTATTCTACTTAACCCCTAGCTTAGAATATCTTTGTGTCATTTCTTTTACTTTGAAAGTGAACTTACAACATTGGATTTTAATATTGAAAACAGTATCAAGTATCTGCTTTGAAATAGTTTGTGTTTTTTAATCTGTTTTTTTTTTTTTGGAAAAAATATTTTTTGGTAGAAATCACTTTTATAACTGCTTTAGAGTCCACATTAAAATTATTTGACTTGAAGCGTCAGAACAAGATGCTGCTTTTGCCTCTTTAGGTGATATCTGTTATCTTAACTATTTGCATATTTTTATTTTGTAATTTTTGCATTTGATTGTTGTTTTTCATTCTGTATTTTTTATGTTTTATTTCAATTATTTATAAAAAATTAAAACTATCATTTAAAACTTTATGATTTGATTTATAAAGAACAATGATGTTATTCTTATTTCACTCTTTTGAACTTTTTGAATATAAGGAATATTAATGGGGTAGATGCGAATAAATCAGAACAGATGGAGAGCATTCCATGATTGCTTTTCCTAACCCTTTTTCTAATACTCAGCTTTGATATTGAGATTTTTGAAAGCTGCCCTGGCTGGTAAGAGATCTGTGCCAATTAGTTCACATGAGGCTAAGAGCATACGTGGTGGCAGAAATAGCCTCAGTTTCCTGGCCTCCTTGCTAGTTTTGCTTTTTCCTGTCATGGATCTTGTTTTGGGAAATTAGTTGAGCTGGTTAATATGCCCTGCATAGAATGGGATGATGTATTTAGAATTCTAGAAAAGAAGGAACAAACTACAATCCTGTATCTGGTTCTTGTTGCTTTTTCTTTTACAGAGTGTTTTTGGTTCTTTTCCTTTTATTGTTCAGAAAGACCTTGAGTTACCTGAAACTGTTACTTGTTTTCTGTTCATGCTCTTTGGCTGATTTCTATATTCAGTTTTAGATAGTAATGGGTGTTCTTTTTGTTGTCTGCAGTCCCTTAAGCAAGGGCTTTTAATCAGGAATATAGTATTTCTCAGTGGTAATTTTATTTATTTTTGCAGAACTTGATATACTGTTTTTGCTGTTATGGAGAAAAGAGAAAGGTATGGTTGTTTCTCTTTGGGAGTGATACCTAAAATGTTGTTCTAGACTCCTTTTAAGAGAATATAGCACAGGTTTTTTTGAATATTGATATTTGCCAATCTCTTTGCTAAAGTGCTACCCATGGATCATTTCATTTTGTGCTCACAACCACCCTAGAAAGTAGATGATATTATTGTTGTTGCTGTTATTATTATTTATTACAGTTTTATGAATGAGTAAATGAAAACTCAGCTGAGGCTGCAGCTCATAGAAGCAGCACACAGGAGTGAGGAGGTGGGGAGGTATGTAGATGGGTGCAGGGAACCTTGCCAGATTTCCTCTTCTGAGCTACGAAGGCATGTTGTATGTGTGCTTGGAGATTTTGGCCTATTTCTTTGTCTTGGGGATTTTTATGGATTTTTAATTTTATATCTTGTTTTATACTTTGTTGCTCCTGGTTTTGTCTGAGAAAATCTTCTAGAGATTGATTTTGAGACTTTAATATATACTCACACCAGTAAAGAGAGTGATCATGAAGCAGTTATGAATTTTCTCAGTATAAATAATAATATTCCTGAAGGCAGTATCAAGTCACCCCTTTCCCGTTCTTGCCATATTACTGTGTCATTTTGTGGTAGTGAGGACAGCAGTGAACTAAATGCTGTGTTGTTTAATCATTTTCCTGCTTGATGGGCTCATGGCAAAAATCCCACTCTGAGAAGGGCATTTTACAGAACTATTATTGTCTCCTTCCTGTAGAAATGCATAATTGGATTATAGGAGAGCTGTAGAATGAGAATCTTCACCAGCTTTGCACTTTGAATTTGGTCATTTTTGGAATTCTTCATATGTGGGAATGTAGATTAGATAGACATACCTAATGTTTTAATAAATAATGATGTATTTTAATTAAGTGGTAGCAAATCTTCAATGTCCTTCATTTTACTCAGCATCCATAACCCTGGGACCTTATCGCACTGCTTTGGCCTATCTGTGGTACTTTGACCTTGAGACATGCTTAGCAAAGAAATGATTCCCCTGCCCCACTGCCTCCCTCATCCCTTTTCTCCCCCCGGCTATAAAATTTTAGGCATTGAGGAAAACCTTCCCTCTGGCCCAGTTAAGCCCATAAGCACCTAATAATACTGCATCTGCTCTCAAGGTTGTAAATGTAGTGTTTCTAAATGAGGTGACGTTTACTAAAAAGTAAATTTAATCTGCCTCTGAGGTTTTATCATTTTAAAATTCATTTTGCCTTCCAGAAGGGTGTGTGATTTTTTTGGAATTTATGGTCAGTTGTAAAGCCGGACCCATCATGTGCTCTGCAGAGCTTTCTTCCTGGTTCTTCCTACTCCCACTGACTCTGCCTTTCTATTCCTTCATCTTTCTCAACTTCTTTGGTCTTCCTTGCTACTCTGGAGCTACTCTTTGCTATCCCAGGGGCTTCGTTCTTATTTGTTCCACGCCAGCAGTACTGTTGTAGCTTACTTTATTGATCTCGTGTTGATTTCCTAGACTAGATTTTTCAGTGGAACTTTTCAAAATTCTGATGTTTGCTCCTTTGACCAATAACTTCATGTCTTGTCATGTCATTGTTCTCTGTTCACACTTACATTATTTTCACCTTTGGTTCTTCTTTTTGCCCCCTTCTCTCCTGCAAGGAGTAAGAGGCCTCATGCTATGGTGCAAAGATCAAAGGCTCTGAGACTCTTGGGCTCTGGAGTTAGGAGACATTACAAATGTCTGTGACAGCTTAGCAGTTCTTTACAAATGCTTGCTATGACCAGGCTCTCCGCACATTGCCCGGATGGAGAGATGAATAAGACCTAGTCTCTCTTCAAAATGTCCTCATGTCCTCATGAGAAAATGAAGCCACCGGAGTAGACAGCTCTGCATGTGCCTTCTTGGCTGTGCAGGTCTACCATTCTGTAGTTCTCATGTGACTTTTTAGTTCTGTATTATAGTGTGTGTGTGAGGGGGGGAGGGGGTACGTTGGTTTTCCTTCTTAAAACATAATGTATCTTTCTGATTGAGGTGATTCCTTGATTTATATAATTTATAATGTAACATTTAATCCTCTCCTTTCCTGTGAGGACACAGGCCTTAGCAGGTTAGTGACTGTGCTTGTATTACAGTTAGTGATAGAACTAGGAGGGAACCCAGATCTCTGATTTCTTTGCCAGCATTTTTCAGTCAAAGTTGATATTAAAATTTTTTATAATTCCAAATACTTTTGACTCAGGTGTGACTCCTGTTTTCATACAAAAATCTACAATTATTTCACCAGTGTTGCTAGTAATTCCAGTAGAATTTTGCAGTTTAAGTAAAAGACTGTTAAATCAGATGCCTCCTACATACTGAGGACTGGCTTGTGCTTTTTGGAACATACAAAAGAAGTATCTCATCTGGCCTTATTTCTGTCCTTGAAGATTTTGAGAACTGAGGTGAATTAACTAAAACTTTTGTTTTTTACTTTCTCTATTTTTTCCCCCCAGATTTCATGCCAGGTAGCTCCCATTAAAAATATCTTTATTGGCTAGGCACAGTGACATGTGCCTGTTGTCCCAGCTACTTAGGAGGCTGAGGCAGGAGGATCATTTGAACCACCCCCTGCCCCCCAATATATCTACAATCTTTTCTTTGTTTACTACTATTAGACAAACATTTTTTGATCCCCAGTTATATTCCAGGCATAGATGTTAAGGATTCAGAGTAAGTTACACATCTCCAGGGCTGTGGTGTTATCTATAAGGATGACAAACCATCTAGCATATTTTAGTGTGGTGATTCTCAACATGGCCATCAGTCAGTGTTTGAAAACATTTATCATTATCACAGCTGAGCGAGGTGGGGAAGTTGGGGGACAGTGGCACTGATACCTTGGTGAGTAGAGGCCAGACATACTGGTGGACATTCTGCAACTCACAGATCTGCCCCTACCACAAAGAACTATTCTAGTTTAAGGTGTCAGTAGTATCAAGGTTGAAAAACCAAGTGTAGTGTGAAAATTGCTGTACTCCAAACTGCTACTGGTTTTTAGTGTTTTCTGTATCTGGCACTGTTCTGTGGCAGAGGTGTGCATGTATCACTCTGTCATCACTTGTTTTAGGGGTCTGGAGTAGCTGAGTTGAATCCCAAGAACAGGTGTAACAAGGAGGGGACAAGCAGAAAGAGAGGGAGTGGTGTGTGCAGCCACCTGGAAGTGCCAGTTAGGGACATCTGGGGGACTACATATCATTGATTATGACTGGAGCTAGAAATAGGCGAGAAATCTGGAAGATGAGGGAGGAGGTGACTCATGAAAATGCTACAGAAGTTGAAAACTGGAAGCCAGCATATAGATGGTTTGTGTGGCATTTCTAAGGCTTTGGCCTTTACTAAAGACTAGAGGAAACAAAAAAGGGGTTTTAAGTAGGGTAGTTACATGTTGAGATCTGTCTTTTGGCAGTGGGACTTCAGAAGTTTCAGGGAGAACTAGTTGGAAGGACTCAGCTAGAGATAAGGAGTTGATTAGGAGACTGTTGTGATCATTCAGGTAAGAATTGACCAAGGAATTCGCAGTAGGGATGGAAAAATGGTAGTCTTTCCAAGGTCATGATGAGGTTGAATGGTTGGTTGGGACACCAGGGGGAGGGGAAATTAGGGACATAGTTAACCATTGACTTGGGTAAGCATAGGTAAAACATGTGGGAGAACATGGTGTCGACAATCCTAGATATCTCACAGATAGATCTGAAGTATCTGGCCCCCTTCTCCAAGGAAGGTGCGTAGGTTTCCTCAACAGTGATTGCATTTAGCCTCAAGTTCAGTATCTTTGGGAGTTGTCCTCCTTTCCATCAGCTCTGGGTAAAGCCCCTGTGATCCAGAGGTTAAGCTAGCCATTCCAGCACACCCTGCAAACAAAGCAGGGGAGAGGAGCGGGTTGGTGCAGTAGAAACCCATTGGCAGAAGCATGGCATTCTTTCAGTATATTGAAAGAATGAGTAAATGAGTAAGAGAGGTATAGGATGCTGAAGGACAAACAGGTTCTTTTTTGTTATGGGAGAGGAGGATGAATTCAGTTTTGGACATAAATTTTAGAAATACAGGAATATAGACATATCCAATGGGCCATTAAACATTTAATAAATACAAATTTAACATATAATATGTACAGATATCCAATTGGATGTCGAACATGCAAATCAAAAGCTTAGGGGGAAGGACAATAAAGATTGTGAATATTTACTGAGCCCTTACCAGATACCAGTCCTGTTCTAAGCACTTTGCTAGTCTTAGGAAAATGGAGCTGTGGATTAATGGAGGCACACTGAAACTATTGAATGGTAGTGTGCATGAGAGAAAAAAATAGTGAAGAATCCTGGGGAACTCTGACCTGTAAGATATGAGTAACAAGAAAAGCATCCTGAGAAGCAGCAGCTAGAGGGCCAGGGCAGGGAGAAATCCGGGAGAGTATGTTATTGAGCATCCAGGGAGAAGGAAGGTCAGGGAGCGGGCATTCCTGATGTCTTAGAGAGGTCTCAAGTGGACTTGAGTGTCAAAGAAATGACAGTGGGAAGAGCTGTTTCAGGAAACTCTGGGGAGAGGAAGTAGGTTGAGGATTTGAGAATTTAAAGTTGCCATTGGGAAAGAGCCAGTAGAGAGAGAATTTTAGAATGCAGTAAAGGGAGAAAATTGGTACTGCATGGTTTCTGGGGAGGCAGGAACTCATGGCAACTGGAGCATTTTGTAGAGGAAAGTTTCCAGCCATATCTGTTAGTTGTCCTCCCCACAACCCTCAGAAACTTCTAATTTTCTTGTTCTGTAATTCTCCCAGTGGAACAAGAAGCAGTTGAACTTTGCTGGCTGCCCCACTGCTGCCCTGATTCATCTGGTGGCTGGTGACAGGTCAGGAGCCCATGGGCCTGGTTGGCTGCAGCTGCTGACTTGGCACCATCGGTAGAGCTGCTGAGAGGCCTTGCCTTGCACTTTCTTCACCAGCATCAGTTGGTAGTTTTGTATTTTTCAAGGTTGCCATGATCTCCCATGAATATATTTCCACTTATTTCTACTCGGCCTCAAGTTCTCGTTGCATGAAAGACACCTTTCATAAGTAGCGGGGTTTCTAGTAGTTGAAATGGTTCAACAGTGTCCACAATTGAGTATTTAATGAGGAAAACCTCAATCACATATGCGTCTTATGAATTTAAACAATTAGGTGTCTGAATGGTAAAGTAAATTACCATTTTTGCAGTGTGCTGTCCAAATATAAAAGTATACCTTAGTTTCTTAACATGTGAATTCTAAAATTTTTCACTTTGGTGGAGATTGTCTGAATTTTTGTATAGCTTTTAACATGCCCATAAATATTGGAACCAGGTAATGTAGACTAAAATTAAGTATTTTTCTGTTTGTTGCTTTTCAAAGGAAATATATTTGATGAAAGCATTTTTTTAAAAAAAGCACTGACTTGTTTATTTGAAAATAGTTTCCTAAATTTTTATAGCAGACTAGAGAGACTATGATGTTAATTCTTTGGATAATTTGTTTTAAAAAGTGTGAACAAATTATATAATAGCATGTGGAAAATCTGTAAAAATAGTTATGTATATTTATGTATATTTTTGTTTTATTTTGTTTTGTGTAAAACTAGCTCTTTCCATCAAAAGTGAAGAGTGGTCAAAGTATCTTGACCAGACATTTGATTCTTGCTAAAACAAAACTGGTGCGCAGATACAGACCTGGGAAGGACTGGGTAGGGAGAAGGATGGTGAAGGAAGAGAAGTGAAGTATGTGAGCTCTCACAAGTTGGGCAAGTGTGGCTCACAGATTTCCAACAATACCACTGAGTCGTGTGAATGACACAGAGGTACAGCAAGCACTCAGTCTTTTGGCATTTATTAGCTTTTTGCTGTTAGGACTTATTTAAACTCTTAAAATTTATTGAGGACACCAGAAAGCTCAGCTTATATGTGTTATATTTTTCAATACTTACTGTATTAGAAATTATAATTAAAATTTTTAAAAAATATTAGTTAAGGATATACCAACAATAAATTATTATATAAATAGCATATTTTAATTAAGATTACTATTTAAAAAAATAGTGAGAAAAATGCCATTCCTGTACATTTTTGTCAATCTTATTAATGTCTGGCTTGATTAAAGGCAACTAGATTCTCAATCTGCTTCTGCATTCAATCTGTCATTTGGAATATTTCACTCTAAATCATGAGAGATAAAGAGTGATGAAGATCAGTTTTATCTTGGTAGTATTAAGAAAATAATTTTGAGTTCATGAACTCTTGAGAGAATTTCAGGGGCTGTGCGGGGTGTCCCTGGTCCACACTTGGAAAACCCCTGGAACTATATATTTGTTGAGGATAGAGAGACTACCTTGGTTTCCTTTCTTCTACTCCTTGGGGCTTGGTGAAATAGTCTTTATGTTGACTCCTTAAATGTGTTTACTGGTTCGACTTCCCCTTATAAAATTCCAGGGAAAGGAGTCATGGGTGAATCAGGCTGTAGCTTCCTTTCACAGTGCCTTTCCCCTCCATTAGTCATGCTGCAAGAATCCATCTAAGGTCTTTGACTCGGCTGCCATTGAGGTGCCACTGGACTCTTTTCACTGAGCCTTTTGACATTATAGACTGGTTACAAATCAAGATAAGTAGTTTAGGAAAAAAAAAATTCCCTTTTCAGTCCAGTGAATTCTAGGAAGTCTTGGCAGTTGCTGGGAGAAAGAAACTAGAACTGTTTCCTAGAAACGGAGTGGAAAGTCTCCGCAGAAATTTTCTGGGGCCCAGCTAGCAAATGGATCCACTCGGCTCCCCAGGAAGCATGTGCCATCTTCCAATTCACATTTTCTTCATGAAGGCAATGACAGGTGCCTACAGAGTGAGTGGGAAGCAATAATCAACTCTCCAAAGTAACAGCATTTTCATTTGCCAAATGTTAGGTTAGTGTTCTCCAAACTGGTGGTGGAAATATACAAACTTAAGCTGAAAATATGCATACTCTTAATATTAAGTTTTTAGACTTTTGATAAAATGTAGGTAAACAATATCAAAAGGTATCTTCAAATTACATGGCAAATTGTGTGTCAAGCAAATATGACAATGTTTGTATTAGAACAAATGTATTTATTGGCTATGTCAGGAAAAATCTTCATAATATAGTAGCATAAAACCAGTTGCTTCTGGGTTGGACTTACAAAGGAATGGAAGCAAAAATGTTTTAAAGACAGCATGATTTTGTCTGCTTTATCTGAATGAGTAGTGGCATTTTCTAACTGCTTGTCTCTTGGTCACATAAATCACCATGGTACACTACTAATAGTCTCTGAACTTCTTTCTCTGTCCTTTTCTTCTGGCCTTATATTGCCACCTTTAGCGCTTCAGCATGGAAGGGATCTCAAATGTCATTCAGAATGGCTTCCGCCACACCTTTGGAAATTCAGGTGGAGAGAAACAGGTGCTTGGTTATCCTTATTTTCCTCATTCTCTGCTTTTTCATTTTTTTGTGTAAGTGAAGATCATGAAAGCTGGCAGTTTTACTAATTTACTAAGACCATTGCTAAAAGAGAGAAATGAAAGTTCATTATATTTACAGTCTTGATAATGAACAGAATTTCCCTTGAGGGAAAAAGCACTTTCCAAATTAAAAATAGACCAAGTGCATTCTGAAAACATGCATCAGAGCTCCATTTCTCACTTCTGTCTCTAAACAAATAGATATTAATGTATTGACATAATGAATTGCATGTGTAGAAAACCCTGACTGTGAATATAACAAAACTAGAATATGCTGCACTAATTCAAAATATTTAAGAAACAAGATCTTATTTTGGTGGGGAAATAAGTTTTTTTGGGGGGAAGTGTAAAAGCATATTTTACCTCTTAAATAAAATGTATGTGTTTTTTTAAGGTGTTATATAGTCAGCCAATTCACTTGTTGGTCGTGAGGCATTCGACATCATTTATACAGAATTATACATTGTATGACTATACAGTCAAATGTGTAGCAATTTGCTTTTTATTCACATTATATTTGATTGAAAGGACCATCACAAACATGAGAAATAGTTTATATTAATGAGTGTGCTTAAAATTATCTTTTACCATTTGAAATTTTCACTTCAAAAGAACTTTTTAAAGTTAGCTCTTGAGCAAAGGTTAAGAAGGTAGGCAGAATGTGGCTTGTAGGTAATTTCTCCAAAGAATCAAATTGCCTAGAGTTTTCACCAAAGGTTCCTGTGTGTTACTTAAGATGTAAGCTAATCCATATTAAAGAGGGCAGGTTCACATGGACATTTGCAGCTCATAAAGAGAAGGGACAGTTGAATTTTTATTTTTATTCTGATGCCTCCCACTTCCTGAAGCTCACAAAAAGGAGAAATAGTTTCCAGACCAACCCAATACATGGGAGTGGGGCAAGAGGCCTAGAAGCATAGCCAGCCAGCTGACAACTGAGGCACAGGTTCCCCAGGCTTCTCCAAGATGCTTGACACATGTATTGCCAGTGAAGCCCTAGGAAGGCGCATTTCTGGCCTTTTGTGTGTTCTTTACAAAGACACATATTTGCTTATTTAGGTGGGCCTCACCTTGAAGAAGTCTGTTCAGGAAATGTGGAGTACTAAGTTTCTTAAAGATTGAACAATTTATTTTTATTATGTTTCTGGACTTCAGGGTCTAGTCATTGTTAATCAAATTTTTGATCTTATTTTCAGTTTTAGCAATTAAGTAAGGATTAGGAGTAGGGCTGAGATTTAGGGCATGAGGCTAACTAATGGGTGGGGCTAAAGAGATTCCAAGTACACACCCCTAGCTTTCTACATTAGCTTATGCAAATGGCACTGAACCATATATACATGTGGTGGGGTGGTCATAATAGGAGAATCTGGACAGTCATATTCAGATTATGCTCTCAGTGGATATAGTTTTAGAATATAACTTGATACTTGTAAATTTTTCAGGTAGTGAACTAAGCACTTTGTCTCATTCAGACATTAATTTTTATTATTAATTTCCCCGCTTAGACCATTCTCTCCTTTTGCTTTTCTCATCACCTTTAATATCTAAAAATATTTATAATTACTTACACAATAATGTAGTAATAATATGCTGCAGAAATTCTTTGGGTGTGTCTTTGGTAGATTCTGGAAGGAAGAAGGTGGTTGTTTTTTAAGTTGACATGTTATTCATGTTAACTATTTTGTTCAGCAAGAATAAAAATGATCTGAAACAGAATTATTTGGCTGTTGAAAATTATTTTTCTGTGCAGAGTTGTTAAAACTATGTTTTCCTTTACTATTTTAAAATGTGTTGAAAAACATGCAGGAAGAATGTTAGATAATACTTCATTTTAAAAATTAACAAACTGAGTGAATCATCCTCAGACCTAGTCCTGTGAAATTTTCAATAACTGAAATGCAAAAAACTGATTATTTTTGTTAATATGGACTTGTAGGAAGCAGAGGTAGGCAAATATATGAGCTCCAGCTGAAAGATAATGCGTGTGTTGAGCTTATGTTTTGTTTTGTGTTGCAAAATAGATGTTAACTGTGTCATTTTTTTTTTCTGCAGGCAAGTTAATTCAGATTTATGATTTTTTTTTTCTTTTTTGACTTGGCAGTATTTGACAACAGTCATTCCCTATGAGAAAAACAATGGACCACCATCTGTTGAAGATCTTCAAATATTAACAAAAAGTGAGCAAAGACAAAATTAAACGTTACCTGATTTACTTTGCTGATTCTTAAATCCTTGGTCTTAGTTGCCTGGTTTTGTTATTGTTTGTTTTGTCGGGATAAGATAATGATGGGTGTCATTATTTATTGTTATAAAAGTGAAACTAAAAGCAGCAGCAACACAAACCAACACCAGTGCTAGTGTCCATTTGTAATTCTTTTGTTTTTCTTACTTGAATACGTATGAGCTACATGTTTTGGGAAAAATGTAACTTGACTCTCCATCACCTCTTCAATAAGAATATAAACATTTATGTGGGTCTTATGTAACTTTATTAGTAACTGGATAGGAGAGATTTATAGTGAACAGTGAGTGTCCTTTCTTATGAGTGTAGAAACCAAGGTGGTAGTTACAATTAGAACATAAATTGATAGTGATGTTTTCATGACATGCATTCACACAGCAAACATTTGGTAAAGGCCTGCTCTGTACCAGGCCATTTTCTTAGCACTTGGGATACTTTAGTGAATAAAGCAAGCAAAGATATTCTACCTTTAAGGGGCTGGCATTTTAAAATAACTTGTAATGCTTACATATATTTATCTTATTATAGCCATAAAGGAGCCAGGAATTCTGGTTCTGTCCCTGTTATTTTCTGGGATATCTGGAAGTCACTTACATTCTCATTGAAAAACTAGCAGAAAAATATTTCCTCCACTTATCTCATGAGAAGGAAATTATGGGTGATTTGGGGTAAGTCACAATCAATTGGTCCTATTGTGTTTGCCCTTAAAATGAAGGGATTAAATTTACTAATCAGTTAGGTTCTAATAGTAGATATTTATGATAATTGCTAGTTAGGAAGAAGCCAAATTAAAGAGTATGACATGGGTAGATATTAATGAAGATATTTATTTTGGAAATTCAGGACATGGAGGTACAGGCAAGGGACGACTAGAAGAAGAGTGGGTATGGTACCCTATTTACTCCCTGCTTGCCTGAATAAAATCTGAAGATTTTTTTCTTTTTCTTTGCTGAACAATACTTTAATTTTTTTTTTTTTTTTTTTTTTGTATTTAGATATGGGTAAATCAAGCCATGCTAGTCAATCCAGGATAAAGAACCAAGGGATTAACCGAGTGGCCAGACCTATAATTTTCAGGAAAGGCTTGCAAATTTATGAGTGTCTGAGATCACACAGGGGATGGTTAATTAACCGGTCAGTTCTCTTGATTCATAGGCAACTCTACATTTAATGAGGCTGGCTTTTGTATGTGATTTTATATAGAAGTTAAAAAAATTCTAAAACATGATTAGAAGTGTAAATGCTGAACATAATATTACTCTAAAGAAGGGAACATGGATACTGCACACAAGCCTGAGAGGCCCCAGCGTCTCAGATTAGGAATCAGCCAAAGTCATTGCAATTCTGTCATCAAAATGTCCTGAGGCTAATTGACGTCTTCATAGATTGACAGAGTTTTAGGACATCTGTGGGTGAGAGAATGAAGGCCAACTTGAGACAGTTATGGTGACAGTATTGTGAAGACAACAGATGGAAGGATGACCTTCACTTTGAAAGTGAAAAAAGTGGTTATCTCATCATAACTTTGGGGAGGACCAGAGCCTCTGCTGTCACCACATGTACATATTAGTCAAGAGAAAATCTCTGGAAGCAATCACAGTGTCGATATATAACCTTCCTCATAAAAGCTGTTAGAAGGGGATCACAGGTGCAGTAAGAATAGCATCAGAATCACAATTGTTTAGTGGTGTTCATTATGGTTAATACCTGGTATTATATGTCCTTTATATCTGCATGAGTAATTAATCCTCATGTGAGCCTTTGAGATAGATTTAATTATTCTCATTTTACAGATGAGGAACTTGGTGGACAAAAAGGTTAAGTAACTTGCTCAAAGTCACATAATTAAGGAAGTGGTGGGCAGAAAGAGTGACAGTTAAACTATATTGTCTTGTCATAGAACTAGGGAAATATAGTAAGGTATTTTCACCAGGATGTTCTGGAGAAAGTCTGAATTGCCAGTCACTGTTAAAGTATAATATTTGTGAGTTTTTCCTCTACCTGGATTTTCGAATTTAAAAAACAAAAAAGCGAGTGGTTATTTTTTCTATTTTGGTCTTTACTAAGAAGATAAAATTGTTAGGCTTGGGACATTGCTCAGTGTAGAGTGTTTATCTGGCATGCACCAGGCTCTGAGTTTAATGCCTAGGATTGGAGGGGCACGAAAAAGCCAAAGGTTCCCTTTGGAATGAGGCTGATTCCCATAGGTTTCTCCTCACCAGAGAATGAATAGGTAGTAAGGTAGTAAGAAGGCACAGCCAGTGGGTGCTGCTTCATGGAAATCTGTGCTGCTTTTCATCTTTTGTTTTCCTAACAAAAAGCCATCTTTATGGAGGATTTTGTATTAACAAAAAAAAAATCAATATTCATCCATAACTTGAGCAAATAAATCACATATTACAATGGAAAATAAATTTTTATCCATTTTTATGCATATAGTTGTACATAACGTTGAGTACATAATATTCATACATGTACACAGTATAACCATATAATTTGGCTGGTATCACCCCTTAGTATTTCTACTTTCTTTCCCCTCCTCCCTTTACTTCGTCCCTTCCTTCTAGTCTACTGATCTCCCTTCAATATTCGTGAGATCCCTCCTAGGCTGTCTTTTCCTTTTTTCTCTTTAGCTTCCACATTTGAGAGACTTTCTGAGTTTGGCTTATTTCACTTAACATAATGTTCCCAAGTTCCATCATTTTCCTGCAAATGACATAATTTCATTCTTATTTATGGCTAAACTCCATTGCGTACCAGACCTTAAATTATACAGAGAGCTATATTAACAAAAGCAGCATGGCATTGGTACCAAAACAGAAATGAAGACCAATGGAACAGAATAGAAGACACAGAGAAAACCCATAAAATTACAGTTATCTTGTACTAGACAAAGTCCCCGTAAACATACATTGGAGAAAAAGATAGCCTCATCAACACATTGTGCTGGGAAAACTGGAAATCCACATGTAGCAGAATGAAATTTAACCCTTATCTCTCTCTCTGCACAAAATTCAACTCAAAGTGGATCAAGGTTGTAGGCATTAGACCAGAGACCCTGTGCCTGCGAGAAGAAAATGTAGGCCAAAATTTCCATCAGGTTAGGAACTGAATTCCTCAACAAGACTCCTAAAGGGCAAGAAGTAAAATCAAGAATCAACAAATGGGATGGTATCAAATGAAAAAGCTTCTTCATAACAAAGGAAATAATCAAGAATGTGAAAAAAGAGCTTATAGGATGGGACAAAATCTTTGCCACCTGCACCCTAGATAAAGCATTAATCTCCAAGATATATAAAGAACTCAAGAAACTTAACACCAAAAAACCAAATAACCCAATCAATAGAATGGGCAAAGGAACTGAACAGGCACTTCACAGAAGAAATACAAATGGCCAAAAATATATATTAAAAAAAAGTTCAACATCTCTAGCAGTTAGAGAAATGAAAATTAAAACTACACTGAGATTTCATTTCATTCTAATCAGAATGGCAGTTATCAAGAATACAAGTAACAATAAATGTTGATAAGAAGAATGTGGGGAAAAAGGTACACTCATGTACATTGATGGTGGGACTGCAAATTGGTGTACTTGTTCTGGAAAACAGTGTAGGGATTCTTCAGAAAACGTGGAATGGAACGAACCATCATTTGACTCAGTTATCCCATTTCTCAGTATGTACCCAAAGGACTTAGCCTACTACAGTGACACAGCCACATTAATGTTTACAGCAGCTTAATTCACAATAGCTAAGCTATTGAACTGACCTAAGTGCCCTTCAACCGATGAATGGATAGAGAAAATGTGATATATTATTTAAGGCTGAGTAATATTCCATATATATATTATTATTCCATATATATTATTATTCCATATATATATGATTCTCTGCCTTACCTTGAGCCTCAAGGAATGGAGCCAGTATGTGTATATATGGAATATTACTCAGCCTTAAAAAACAATGAAATTATGCCATTTTCAGTTAGATGGATAGACCTGGAGACTGTCATGCTAACAGAAATAAGACAGTCCCCCCCAAAAAAGTCAAATGTTCTTTCTAATATGCAGATGATAGTCTACCAAGAATGTGGGGAGGGAAGAATAGAAGTTCGGTAGATTAGACAAAGGGGAATAAAGGGAAGAGAGTGGGGATAGGAATAGGAAAGATAGTAGAGTGAATTGACATAACTTTCCTATGTTCATATATGAATTACACTATCAGTAAAACTCCACATCATGTACAACCAAAGAATGGGATCCTAATTAGAATAAGTTATGCTCCATGTACGTATAATATGTCAAAATACACTCTACTGTCATGTATATTTAAGAAGAACAAATTTTAAAAAGTGAAAAAAACCCTCCATTGTGTATATGGACCATACTTTCTTTATCCATTCAGTCATTGATGAATAGCTAGGCTGGTTCCATAGTTTTGCTATTGCAAATTGTGTTGCTATAAACATAGGTATGCCTATGTTCCATTCCTAGACTTTTGAGGAACCTCCATACTGATTTTCATAGTGGTTGTATTAATTTACAATCTCCCAATGTGAAAGTGCTTCTTTTTCTTTACATCTTCTCCAACATTTCTTGTTTGTATTCTTGATGGCTGCCATTCTACCTGGAGTAAGATGAAACTACAGTGTAGTTTTGATATGATTTCCCGAATTGCTAACAGTGTTGAACATTTTTTCCTAAACTTGTTGGCTTTTTTTTTTTTTTTTTGACTACTTGTTTGGAGAGGGGTCTGTTTAGTCCTTTTATTAATTGGATTATCTGAGGTTTTTGATAGTAAGTATTTTGAGTTATTTATATACGCTGGATATTAATCCTCCATCAGAAAAGTAGTGTTATGGTTTAGATGTGAGGTGTCCCACAAAAGTTCATGTGTGAGACAGTGCAAGAGAGAATTAAAATGGCTGGATTAATAAAAACCTAATCAGTTTATTGATCCACTGATAGGGATTAACTGGATGGTAATTGTAGGCAGGTAGGATGTGGCTGGAAGAGGTAGATCATTGCGGGTAGGATGTGGCTGGAAGGATGTGGCTGGAAGAGGTAGATCATTGCGGGTAGGATGTGGCTGGAAGAGGTGGATCATTGGGGGCATTCCTTTTGGGTTTGTATTTTGTCTGTAGTGAGGACAGTCTTTCTCTGTTTCCTGGTATCCGTTCCCAGCTGCTTTCCTCTGCCACACTCTTCCACCATGATGTTCTGCCTCATCTTGAGCCTCAAGGAATGGAGCTAGCTGTCTATGGACTGAAACCTCTGAAACTATGAACCTCCAAATAAACTTTTGCTTCTGTAGTTCTTGTCATATCTTTTGATCATAGCAGTAAAAAAGCTGACTAAAACAAGTAGCTAGCAACGATTTTTTCCCAATCTGTAGGTTTTTTCTTTACATTCTTAATTGTTTCTTTTGCTGTGCAGAATCTTGTTCATTTGATGTCATCCCATTTATTAACTTGTAGCATTATCTACTGAGCTTTAGGGGCCCTATGGAGAAGGTTGTTTCCTGTGCTTATATGTTGGAGTTTTGACCCTACGTACATTTTCTTCTTAGAGTTGGCATAGTTTCTTGTCTAATTCCTAGGTCTTTAATGCATTTTGAGTTGACTTTTGTACAGAGTAAGAGATAGGATCTAGTATCATTCTTCTGCATATGGATAACCAGTTTTCCTATCCGTTTGTTAGAAAGGCTGTTTTTTTTCTCTGATGTAAGTTTTTGGCATGTTTGTCTGCCGGGTTTCTGTTCTCATGACTAAAAGGCTCAGGGGTCTCTCCAGTTGAACTGGGCTAACTGGGCTGCGCAAAATAACCACACAAGAGACATAAATATCTTTTTCTTTGGGGTCATTGTGACGGCTCCTCTGACCTTAAGGGTCCGCAGGAAGAGATAGAGCGAGAGCATGCGCTGACCCCTTTTATTGAGGAGAAGCTATTCAAATTAGGCAAGGGGTTAGGTTTCAGGGGGTTGAGTCTATCTTCATGATGTCCACTGTCAGCAGGTTGACTGACACCTGGGTAGGCCACGTCCAAGGGCACAGTAAGAGAAGGGGACACACACAAGGCACTTCCATGGAAGATTCTATCCTAAACAGGGCAAGGGGTTATATTATAAAGGAACAGGTGAGCATAGCTTCACCCATGGGGCTGTAGCAAGACACACCCATGCACGAGACACCGACCCTTGAACCCAAGAAGAGTGGGGAAAGCTCTGCCACATTTCTGTAACTGAGCGCCTCAGCACCCAGCTGGGGAGTGTGACTCAGTCACGTGCAAGGTTGGTCTCCCACATTTGTCAAATATCAGATGAGTGTATCTGTGTGAGTTTGACTCTGTACCATTGGTCTATGTGTCTCTGTTTATGTCAGTACCATGAAGTTTTTATTTCTATAGCTCTGTAATTTGAAGTTAGGTGTTGTGATACCTCCAGAATTTTTTTTTTCATAAAATTGCTTTGGCTATTCTGGGTGTTTAATTTTTCTAAATTAATTTTAGGACTGTTTTTTCTAGTTCTGTGATTAATGTCATTAGTATTTTGATGGCAATTTCAATGAATCTACATATTGCTTTTGGTAATATGGCCATTTTAAAAATATTGATTCTGCCAATCCATGAACATGGGAGTTCTTTTCATCTTCTCATGTTTTTTTCAGTTTCTCTCTTCAATGTTCTGTAGTTTTCACTGTAGAGTCTTTCACCTCTTTGGTTAGATTTTTTTCGTGTGTGTGTGTGTGTGTGTGTGTGTGTGTGTGTGTGTGTGGTGTATATGATTTCTTCATTTCCTATTTTTAGCTCTTTTATTTCCTTCTCTTGTCTAATTGCTCTGCCTAGAATTTCTAATACTATATTGAATAGGATTTGTGAGAATGGATATCCTTGTCTTGTTCTGGATTTTAAAGGCTATACTTTCAGTTTTCCCTATTCCCTAAGATATTGGCTTTGAGTTTGCCTTTATGATGTAAGGTAGGTTCTTTTTGTCACTGGCTTCTTCAGTGTTTTTAATCATAAATTGGTGCTGAATTTTGTGAAAATTCTCTGCATCTATTGAGATAACTATGATTTTTGTTCTTGATTCTATTTATGTGAAGAATTACATTTATTGATTTGTATGTGTCAAAGTATCCTTGCATCCTGGGATAAAACCAGGTTGGTCATGATGCACAATCTTCTTAATGTTGTTGAATATAATTTGCTAGTAATTTATTAAGGATTTTTGCATGTAAGTTCATCAGGGATATTGGCGTGTAGTTTTCTTCCTTGATGTGTCCTTATCTTGTTTGGATATGAGTGATTTGGAATGATTTGGAAGTATTCCATTTCTTTTTCTTTCATGGAATAATTTGGGGAGCTGCATCAGTTCTTTAAAGGTCTGGTGGAATTCAGCTGAGAATCCATCTTGTTCTGGGCTTCTTTTTGTTGGAAGGCTTTTAAGTATTGCTTCTATCTCATTGCTAATTATTAGTCTGTTTAGGTTTTCTATGTTCTCTTGATTCAATTTTGGTAGGTTGTTTGTGTCTAGAAATGAATCCATTTCTTTTAGTCTTCCAATTTTTTCAATGTAAGTTTTCAAAACAGTCCCCAAGGATCCTCTGTATTTCTGTGATTTTTGTGGTGATTTCTCAATTTTCATTTCTAGTTTTATTAATTTGAGTCAGCTTTCTTTTTTTTCTGGTTAGTTTGGCTGGGGGCTTACCAATCTTTGTTTACCATTTCAAAGAACCAGCTCTGTTTCATTGATCCTTTGTACTTTTTTTTTTTTTTTTAATTCTCAATTTCATTGATTTTGGCTCTGATCTTAATTATTTCCTTCTACTGATTTTGAAATTGGTTTGTTCTTGTTTTTTTCCAGGGCATTGAGATGTATCATTAATGAGGTTATTTGGATATTTCTGATTTGCTTATATAAGCACTGATAGCTATAAACTTTCATCTTAGAACACTTTTCATAGTGCCTCATTGGTTCTGGTAACTTGTATCACTATTTTTGTTTGATTCTAACATTTAAAAAATTTCTCCCCAGACTTCTTGTATCACCCATTTATCATTCAAAAGTGTATTATTCAATTTCCATATGTTCATATAGTTTCTGTAGGTTTTTTTGGCATTAATTTTAAATTGCATTTCATTATGATCAGATAAGATGCAACAATTATATCAATTTTTTTTTGTACTTGCTAAGAGTTGCTTTGTGGCCTAAAATATGGCTGTTTTGGAGAAAGTTCCATGAACAGCTAGAAAGAAAGTGTATTTGGCTATTGTTGGATAAAATATTCTATAGTTGTCTGTTAAGTCCATTTGATTTATATTATTTTTCAGGTCTGAAGAGTGTTTATGTCTGGATGACCTATGTATTGGTGAGAGGTGTGTGGAAATCACCCAGTATTATTGTACTGTGGTCTAAGTCTTTAATTTGCATAGTGTCTGTTTTATGTAATTAGGAACACCAAAATTTGGGGCATAAACATTCACTATGTTATATTTTTTAATTGAATCATTCCCTTTACTTGTATGAAGTAACATTCTGGGTTTCTTCTGATTAAGTTTGGCTTCAAGTTAGTTTTTTTTTCAGATATGAAAGTAGTTATTCCTGCCTGTGGCTATCTTTGCCTGTAAGGTGAGTCTCTTGCAAACAACATCTAGTTGGGTCTTATTTTTTAATCTATTCTGCCAGCCTATGTCTTTTAATTGGGAAGTTGAGACCATTTACCATTTAGAGAAATGTTTATTCCTGCCATTTTGATTTGTTTCTAATGTTTAATTTGGTCCTGTTTCTCCTTTGCTTAGCTAATCTTCAAATGAGATTTGTCCATTTGTGGGCTCTGCGATTTGTTTTAGATTTCTTCTGTGTGCAGTATTTCTTTAAGTATTTACTTTAGTGTCAGTTTAGTAGTCATGAATTCTTTTAGTTTCTGCTTATCTTGGCAGGTTTTTATTTTCCTTCAATTCGAAGGATAGCTTTTCTGGATACAGCAATCTTGGTTGACAGTTATTTTCTTTCAGGGCTTGGAACAAATCATTCCAACTCCACCTGGATTTTAGAGTTTGTGCTGAGAAATCAGAAATAATTCTGATTGACTTGCCTCTAAATATGATATGATGTTTTTCTCTTGAGCCTTTTAAAATTCTATTCTTATTCTGTATGTTAGGTGTTTTAATTATGAAGTGTCATGGAGAGGTTCTCTTTTGACCTTGTCTATTTGGGATTCTGAATGCCTCCTATATCTTGATGTCCTTCTCATTCTTAAGGTTTGGAAAATTTTCTATTATTATTTTCATTAGTCTGCATCTCACAACCTTCTTTGACTGCAGTAATTTTTATCTTTGGTCTTTTACTGTTGTCCCAGAGTTCTTATATATTCTGGCTATGGTTATTTATTTTCTTTTCTTTAATGTAGTCTGAAGGCTGGCTATTTTATCGTCCAATTCTGTCTTCAACTCTGTTAGAGAGACTTTCACCTGAACATTTGATATGTCTTTTGTTTCCAGATATCTATTTGGTTCTTTTTCAATACCTGTATCTCCTTTTATTGGTTTTTCTCATTCATATCCTGTACTGACTTCCTAAATGAATTCAGTTGTTTTTCTGTGTCTCTTGAAACTCATTGATCATTTTTATAATCATTTATTTATTTATTTTATTGTTTTTAATTTGTTCTAATTAGTTATACATGACAGTAGAATGCACTTTGACACATCATTCTTAAATGGAGTGTAATTTCTCATTCTACTGGTTGTTCATGATGCAGAATCACACTGGTTGTGTAGTCATATGTGTATGTAGGGTAATCATTCTTTTGAATTGTTTATCGGGTATTTCTTGCACTTCAGTATCTTTGGAGTTAGTTGTTGGTGAATTAGGAAGAATTGTGTTACCTTATTTTTTTCATATCTCTTGTATTCCTGTATTGGGTTTTATGCATCTATTGGAATGGTTTTCTCTTTCACTGTGATGTGTGAACCTTTTTAGGGCACAGTCTTCACTTGTCAAACTGTTGTGGAGTCATCTAGGTTGAAACCCCTGATATCCACAGCTTTTGTGTTAATTTTCTTTTTGCTGTAGTAGTTGTAGTGAGTGGGTGGGACCCTGTAGCCATTCCTGCTTGGCATCTGGTTCTTCGTTTGGGGTTTTTATTTCTTATGTTTTTTTTTTTTTTTTTTGTATTAAGGTATAGTTGAAGTTTGAGTTTGGATGATTTTAGCAGGAGCAAGGTGCACTGTCTTGGTTAGTTTAGTTCAGCAGCAGAGTCTCTCCCCTGAGAACATGTAATGTCCCTGTAGGCTCTCAGCATCTCACATAAAAGGGGGAAACAAACGAGCAATAATTAAAGCAAACCATAGACAACATTAGAACAAATACCTGGTGCCTCCATAACATCTACAACATTAACACAACAACAGAAATGGTGGGATCAGCAGTTGTCGGCAGCAAAACCAATGAATAGCCATGAACTAGATCTGGCATTAAAATAAACAGTAGGTATCAACTATGTCATCCACAGGCAACAACATGAATGGTAGGGGCAGGAGTTTTGTAAACCAAATAATTCTAAAAGATGGTGAAAGTACAGTTCATTAAGAGAATATGTGACAGGAAGGTAGAAGAAAGTTTAGAATGTTCTAAATTCAGACAGGATGCAGAAGAGATGTAGCAAATGATGGTTGTAAGGAGAGAAATAGAAAAAGGGAAGAGGGTACAAGAGAGTTTCTGTTAGTGGGGAAAGAAAGGAGAGGAAGAGAAGCAAGCAAACAAAACCAAAACAAATCAAAACCAAAAGAAACCGCAAGCCCTAACTCTGAAAAGACAAGGAAAAAAATAATTATTGTAAAAAAAATGCTAAAAAATAAGAAAAAAAAGAAATACTTATATGTGTATATACCTACAAACCAATCAGCAAAATAAGTGCACGCACGCGCGCACGCGCGTACACACACACACACACACACACACACACACACAAAGATTCTTAATGAAAAATGAAAGAATTGTTCCACTGAGGTGGTCAAGATAGTCAATGAGGATGGATGGTCACTGCCTATGCCCAGCTTTTCTTCTTTCCATCTCTTCTTGGGCTATGTACTGAGAGAGAGAGAAAGAGCCAGGGCTGGGGGTTTTTAATCCCTTTTTGGGTTTTTAATCCCTTTTTGTAGTTCTCAACTTACCTTCTCACCAGAATAAGGGAGGATGGAGTGGGAAGTACTGTTGGAGTTTTGCCTGGACAGATCAGATCGAAGCGCTTGCAGAGTGGAGCTGCTGCAGAGTTCTCTGAAGGGAGTTCCAATGTTTGGCTTTTGTCAGGCATTAGGGACTCTGCTCTGGAGAGATTAGATCAACACGCCCCTAGGTCAGGCAGATGTTATCTCTGTTGGGAGTTTGTATCTCAGGAACCTCTCAAGAATTCTACTCATGGGGCAGGGGAGCCAATCCTGTACACACCGGGCTGCCCACGAATATGGCCTTTGCAGGCTTAGTCCCTCAGTGTACCACCTGTTTACTTTCCTGACCCTCTTTAGCTGGTCACCTGAACCACCAGACTCAAAGGGAAAGCAAATTGCACTCCCTTTCATTTTTCTGGCTTGAACCCACCTGGTTACAATCTTCTGTGTGCTGGTTTCACTCACCTTCTGCTAGGTACACCCTGGCCACATGGTAGACACTTGCCAGACAGTGTGGTAATGTTTGCTGTAATCTGGTTCCCGCAGCAACAGCTACAGTGTCGCCTCCACAAGATGGCTCCTGCCTCAGATCTGTGCTTACCAGTTGAGAAACAGCACTTTTCAAACACCAGTTTGCTGTGCTGTTTCTGGATCAGCTGAGGCCAGCTGCTTTTCTGATCTACATGTTTTTCTGTGCCAAATGTGTCTGCTGCGTTTCTCTGGGTTATCCCTCCCCTTTGCAGGGAATCATTGCTACCACTGCTGATGCAACCGGCTTGGTTCCAGTGTGCACTTCCGTATTCTTTGTTCAGTGCACCTGAATTTCTGAGTAGAGTTATAAGCAACTGTGACAGTCCAGTATTGAATTTTAGTGAATTCCCTCTTTCACCACCTTGCTAAGTAATACTTCTGCTGCTTGAATCCTGGGCCATGGAGCAACTTGGAATGCAGTCTTCCTCTAGCCTGCCATCTTGAATCTCTCCCTTTGATATTTTTTTTAATAAAGTTTCCAAGAAGTCTGACAGATGTGGTCCCTGAAGAGCATAGCTAACTATCCCTGTGTCCAGAGCTTGTCTAGTTCATGAGATTGGCAGCATTGAGTTCCTTCTGATCCACACAGCTCATCCAGCTAGTCACATTCAGTATTTATGACAAAAACAGAGACTTCATGTAAATAACCTAATTCCTCTTTCCTGCCTCAAGTGTTTAGAAATTTTAGATCAGGGAAATAACTCTCAGAATTTACTGAATTAAAATTCTTGAAGCTTTACTGGTGTATTTCCTTATCCAGCAAATAATCTTTAATTTGTATGAATTAAGTTATATAATTAAGCCTTCAGTATTTGAAATTAAATATTATTCTTTATCTGTATTTTAAATTGTTGCCTTTTTCCTTTTCTCCTTTATTTTGCAGTTCTCCGTGCCATGAAGGACGACAGTGAAAAAGTTCCAAG
Source organism: Spermophilus citellus (assembly GCF_964194105.1). Lineage (NCBI taxonomy): Eukaryota > Metazoa > Chordata > Mammalia > Rodentia > Sciuridae > Spermophilus > Spermophilus citellus. The sequence goes on from NC_138193.1 coordinate 87,468,960, forward strand.
CTTGTTAACTGACTATATACTGAAAGGTGAGTTTTATGATAGTATTATGAACAGTGATTGGGAAGTTTTGATCAGTCAGCAAATGTATAATCTTATTAATAGATTTGAAAAGTAACTTCCACACAACTTATTAATCTTACTGTACAGAGTGAGGATAGATAGCATGACTATGTGTTCTACCAATGTTATGGTTATCAAAATTTGACTTTCATTTGAGGTCTTAGACCAGAAATAATTTATATAGCTGAATCATAAACATTGAGGGAAGTGGTAGCTGGACGCAGTGTCATACACCTGTAATCCCACCAACTCAGGAGGCTGAGGCAGGAGGATCGCAAGTTCAAGGCCAGGCTCAGGAACATTGAGAGACCCTGTCTTAAAATAAAAATTTTTAAAGGACTAGGGATATAGCTCATTGGTAGTGCACCCTTGGGTTCAGTCCTCATTATAACAAAAAACCCCAAAGTACAAAAACACTGAGAGAGGTAGTAGAGAGAAATTAATAAGACACTGCCATAATTACGTGGGCATTAGGTGTGGACATGCTGGCCCTGGGAGTGTGAGAAGAGTGGTCTCTTGTCATCTTGGGGACCACAGAAAAGGGAGAAGGACAGATGGTCATTTGAGAACACATGAAGGAAGAAATAGTCAAACCAGTTAACCATGCTGGGGGAATGCAAAAAAGACTAATGACAGGGGTAGAGAGGGGAAGGGGAAAACTTTCATAAGTCCAGGACAGTGAAAAATGAGCCAAAAATCTTAGGAACAAGATCAAGATCACTGGGTGGAAATATTGATGAGGCAGAAGATGACCAGAGAAGTTAAGGGTATCATTTTGCTGAGGAAAGAGTAAAAATTTGGATGATAAAGGGGACCTAAGACCTTGTTTAGTTATAGGCAAAACTAATACCTTTCAATGAAATTATTTTTTAAAAGCAGCAGTTATTCATGCAATACATTTTAAAAACATCACAAAATACACCTTGTGGTGTTTGATCAGAATTGAGGACTCCTCTTCCTATAACATTTTCCTTCTTTGGGTTCTCTGCTCTGTCAGCTGAGCATAAAAAAGGGTAGAATTTCTGAGATGTGTAGTATCTCACATGGGCCTTTCTTTCATCCATAGCTTTACTAAAAAGGGAAGGGTGTTCCAAGTTCATAATGTGTAATTACCACTGTGGGAGACTCAACAGATGTAAAAATATGAGTCAGTTGCTAGTGGGTTAACAGGGGTGTGGAAAAGAGTAAATAGACATGATTTTAAAATTTGCTATGTTTTTTTGATGGCTGGCTTTTCTCCCTATTAAATCTGAATTATTTTTCATACCTGACATCTTTGTTTGCTTTTTGTGTTATGCTAGCATTGGTATGAAAGCTGGATTGGTATGGAAGAGGTTTGTTCTTCTAATGTGGAACAGGAATGAGACAAACATAAAGAACATGTCTTCATTTTAATTACAGCGGGTCTCTACGGCACTGCCACAAGGGAGGGCAGAGTGTGTGCTCTGGAAGCATTCTTAGCTATCTTATACCTGAGCTTTGCCTGCATGGAAGAGCTCTAGGGGAAACCGGTTTCTAATTCTTTCCTCTGAATGCCTAGGCTTAGTTGTGATGCTGTCCCCGCTGCTCTAGGAAGGCAGCGCTGTGCCCTTCTGCTTCTCTTGCCCAGGCCTCTGGCTCCTGTGGGTAGCCTGGTGTCACACCTACCTGCTCATGTTGAGCTGGTGATGCATGCCTTGTGCTTTTGTCTTGGCTCTGTGCTGTGAGGACTGGGTGGCAAAGAAGCCACTTCTGTAGTGGTTCTGTGGCCCAGAAAAGGAAGTGGGTGTAACGAGTACGGGAGAAGGTGCTGACATTGGGTAAAGTAAAGTGCTCTTTCCCACCCATTGTGGCAATTCACAGCCTGTTCAATGTCTCTCTTCCTCAGGGACTAGTAACAAAAGACATTGCCTTGGAGGGGTATGTTGCTCAAGGGGACAATGCTCCTGTCCCTTGTTCGGCTGGCCTTTTGTCAGTAACACAGATGGCCATGACTTGACTGCCTAAATATATTGTAACCTTAGTTTTAATGCAAAGGTCAGAAGTGAGAAGGTGGAGAAGGGCCTCACATGGCCCTAGGAGGATAGGATGGGTGCCATTGGGGGCTAATTCAGTTTCTTCTCAGTCCCCTGCTTACTGTGTTTATCGCAGCCTCCTTATCCCCCCTCCCTTGACAACCCCCCCACCCCCGCTTCAACAATAGTACCAAGGCCAATAATTGTGGATCTGGCTGCTGCTGTGTCATCCTAGATTGGAATGAAAATGTGTGCAGAATCTCGCCTCCTTTGACTTCACTAGGCTGCCTATGTGCTTGTTACAAGCCTCAGGGCTACAGTCACAAGCTTGTATCTTTCTGTGGCACCCTTAGAGACATGGCCTTTTGGTGTCTCATTTCTGGGAAATTCTAATTATTGTGTCTTTGAGAGAACTTTTTGGTGTAGTCTCTTAAATGTTTAAAAATTTTTGCTCTTAAAGATTCTTGCATTAATATTTAATCATCATTACACAATGGTGCTTTTTATATACATATTAAATGTATATAAAATGTAAATGCATTTGTTGTAAATATATACAAATGATACATCCCTACCTAAAGTGTTTTTTCTTTCTTTTTTTCCCCCCTAGTTCTGTGTCCCACCTAGAGCAGCATTACCTTCTGTGGACATAACATTCTGAGAGTTGGTTACCATGACCTTCTTGCTACTGGAAACCCATCACACTTGACCTTGGGTTTGTGATTCAGTATTAATAGATCATGACTTCACTAAATCTTTATATAATAGAACCAAGAAAACTGTGGCACTCTTTTGAATTCTAGAGGTTTTTTTGGGATAAATCTAAGTTCTCTTAACTTAGTGAAGAAATATCAATTGTGCATGGACAGTTACATTTTTCATTAACTTGACTGTATGCCTGGTGTTTTTATGGCTTTCTACATCTAAATTGCACTGAAGAACTAGATTAAAGCATTGGGAGATTTATATTATAGGTGTTCTTCAGTGATGGCAAGAACACACACAGATTTTTTTAAAATAAGAGGACTGTCAGTATAAATGTTACCTATCAGTATTGTCCAGAGACTGAAACTTAACAAATGTGGGCTGCCTTTGAAGCAGCAGCACTGGAATATGCATTACCTTGGCTTAAGTTAATAGTATTGCCTCTGCTCAGGATGACTGATTTTATAGCTTGCTGCTTTTCACCACTGTTCACACTTTAACCATCTGCCACTCTCAGAAACTTGTATTCACTTTATGTTTCAATGTTTTGTTTCATGTGTCATGAAGAAGTGTACTTTAAAAGGAGTTTGAGTCCTTTAAGGTGCTTAAGAAATTGTCTGCTGCTGCACTGCCCACTTCCCATCGCTGTTGTTTTATTCATGCCTGTGCACCGTCCTCCAGGGCCGATGCCAGAAACAGCTATTCATGAATACATCACTAATCATGAACAGGTCTGCCAGATTCAATCATGTCAATGGTATTTAATAAATATAAAAATAATATATGTTAAAGAGCCTTGAGTATTTTTATTGTATCTTTTGTTTGCTCTTGCAGTGCTAAGATTAGTTGCTCTACAGTTTGTGAGCAGTGCTCCCTGATTAGATGGATCATGATGGTAAAGAGGGGAGAAGGACTTTCCCAGATCATGCTGTGCTGCCATGGAATGACAGCCATTCTGCTTTTTTTGGCCAGTTACGCAGCCTGCCCCTGACATAATAATGTGTGTAGAGTCTATATGGGACCTACTATCAGGGGGCTTTTAAAATTTCCTCCAAAGCATCTGTGTCCACATTCCTTACGCCACTTAGTAACTGAGGTGCTGTGACTGCAGAGGCAATGGCTTGAAGTCTGGTGCCAGCGTAGCTTTTTCAGTTGTTATCTAGAGGTATATGGAACCTGAGGATGGTTTCCTTGTTTTATTAATGTCTTAGTAGATGGTGAACAGGTGAGAATGATTTGTCACTTTCTTTCAAACTGATGAAGATGCCTACTTACATAATACTATTAATTAAAATTAGTTTTATCTGAATTTGTAAAAATTATGCCTTATACCAAAGACATGTAAGTATAAGGGGCATACAATAAAGCAAAAGTCCTTAGGGGTGTGTTTCTTGAACAGATTGAACCACGTTCTGTTTAGAGCTAATCATACTGAAGTTGATGCCTTTGATATATATGTAAGCCTACTTTCTCCCACTTACATTTTCCTGACAACTCAGAGTACCCTTTGTAATTAGATTTCTCTGATTTTGTTTGGTAAATACTTTCTTCTTTAGCAGTAAATAGCTGTAGAGTTTTCTGTCACAATCCTTTCCCACATGCTGAAGTAGATTTGATACAGGTTGGGCATCCCTGGCCTGAAGTCTAAAATGCTTCACAGTCTAGAACTTTTTGAGCACTGCAGCAATTCCACAAGCGGACAATTCCACAACTGACCGGACGGGATGAGTCACAGTCAGAATTCAGTTATGCTAAGGATACTGTCATCAAATCAGGCTGTGTGTGTAAGGCACAGATGAAAGATAAAATAACTTTCATGTTTAAACTTTGGTCTCATCTCCAAGATACCTCATGATGTATATGCAAATACTCCAAAATCTGAAGAAATCCTGTGTTAAACAATTCTGGTCCCAAGCATTGTGGAAGGAGGTAATTCAACCTGTACTGCTGACAAGCACATCGCTACTCATGACTGGCAGCAGGTAGCTCTCCTGCTGCCCTAAGAATAGTGCCCTGTGCAGTGTACTCAGGGGACATTTTCTGCAAAGATTCCTTGGGAAAGAGCCACCTGCTGCGAGGAACACTGGGCTTCTTGTGAGCTGGATGACCTTGAAACAGAAGGACCATTTGTCTTTCTGATCCCAGATAAGGAGTCTTTTTGAAAGTTACATGGTGTGATTTCTTCTCAAAGTGTTTACTTGCTGCCAAGAACCAAGTTGCAAATCATCCCCTTACAGCTTGGCTTTTTGAAGAAAACAAAAACAAACTGTAGAACTACGGTGCACTCCAAGTGCCATATATCTATTTTATTCTTCAGGAAATTATATTTGTTTTTCTTTTACAAGAGCACAACAGGAACCAAAGTAAAGGAGTAATAGATACAGCACTCAGGATAAATCATATCTTTAAAATAATAATAAAAAATTTACACCTTGTCCTACATCCTGTTAGTATTTTCATATGGCCATGATTGAAAAAACAAAAAGCAAGCATTTACAATTTTTTTCTTTGATAAAGACTTTATATGCCAGGAATGGATTAATTGTCAACAAAATTTTATACTAATCAGGCTGATGTAAATCTATTTTGGTAACATCATATCATTAACAAATTTATTTTGGAAATAGATAAAAATATTGCCCCTTGATAATAAATCTTATTTTTTTTCTTTGATGCAAACAGCTAGAACACCTTTTTCTTTTTTCTTTTTGATATTCTAAAACAAAAAAATGGTTAATCTTCAGATTAATAAATTAGGTCATTATAATAATAAATTAATTTTTTTTAAAGTTCAGCAACCTCTGTCCAAGTATTTACAACAATACTTGAAAGTTCCTTTACAAAACAGAACACATTTTCTTTTCACATTAAGCATACTGGGTATCTGTGTCTTTCACAACAAGCATTTTTAAAAGAAAAGTCAATGCACAAATGGGTCATTAGTATAAAAGTGCTAAGAGCTGTTTGAAAAGTTAACACTATTGTGTACAGTCAGTTATATATTCGAGGCAAACTACAACAAACTTCCAGCTTATTGTGGACAATATTCCAGTAGTTGTTTCAAACAGTTGTTTGAAAAAAAAAAATAAATCCAGGAGCTGATTAGTGATGCAGATAAAAACTGCCATCAATGTCTCTGGCCAGTGAGCGAATTGGAAACCAACTGAAAGCAAATCCAAATGAGAAGGAAGATTTTAATAAAGGAATATCCTCTCCATAGCAGGTACGATGCTGGCTGCTGAAGGTATGTACACACACACACACACACACACACACACACACACTCTCTTACAAACATCTTTCCAATTAAACTGCAGGTAGAATGAGAATTTGTGTTATTCAGAAAATCTGTAAGTGATCAAAAGCATTGATATGGAATGCCTGTTTATCTGCCTTTGTTCTGGTTAAAATCTCATAAAAATACATTCAACAGGAAAACATAAATTGTATGTGTATAAATATATGAGCATATATATTTATACACATGCACACAAATACTTTTGTTTTTTGAAGCATCATAAGATAGTTACATAAATAGTCCTATAATTGCTAAAGTTTAAAGAGGCATATTTTTTTTAGCTTCAACAAAGGTGCTTGAATAATATACAATTAAAATGAAGTAGTTTCTATTTTGTAGAATCAGTATATAATAAAGAAAAAAATCCCCAAACAGTCTTTCTTTTTTTTTTTTTTTAAAGTTTCTTCTTAAGCTAGAGCTTCAACAAAAACTATGAACAACCAACAGTATAACAGAAAAAAGCAACAACAAACAATGAAGTATAGCCCCTGGAAATGCCTGGTGTCCTTCGCCCTCTCCCTCCTTTCCGCCACACTGTTGTAAGAAAAGCTCCAGTGCTCACATCAAGAAATGACTTAGATCTTGTTCATTTGCTGTCTCTGCTACGAACTGGCTGATTGGCTTGGAAGAAAACAAAAGCAGCAAAACGTATAACTGTATATGTCCCTAATAACCCGCTTTAGAGAAATGCAGCTACTGCATTTCCCTGGCTTCCTCACTGCCTATCGCAGTTGTGACTGCGTAGAGAAGAAACTTGTGGCTTTAGACTTGGGATGGCTATCAAAAGTTCTGATGCACTCGTCTGGTAGTTCTAAGGTGGCTATGGCAGCTGGATTGCAAGGCCTTATTTTATTTCCTGCTCATTCAGGCCTGAGCTTTACAGCAACCAATGCAGTCTTCAGAGCAACAGGAAAAAGAATCCTCTGGGCCACTGAACTGCTTTTATTTTACTGGATTTTTTCCCCGAGCCAGGCTGACCAATTTTTCTTCCCAGCACCACCCTCCCACCCGTTTCCCCAACCGAACTCACTGTCCCCACCCCCAAATATCTCTACAGCTATATTACAAGCAAATATACCTTAGCAACTTTAAAAACTTTGGTTCTAAGAAAACACTTGGTCAGTTATCTTGAGGAAAGGTGGGAATGCATATCCTGCACACTGCTGTAGACAGAGCCTATCCCAGTAAGTTCTTAGCGCTGTACATCAAGTCACAATCCAATACAATCCACTAAGCAAGTGCACAAATTCTAGTTTACTTTTAAGAGCAGATTTAGTTGTTTTCTGTGTTTTGAAACCTCATCCATGTTGCCTTTCTTCACACTGTTTGGTAGAAATTGTCCGCCTGTAGATGGCTCTGTTTTTGCATGCTGTAGAAGCCACTGAATCTTGCATCTGGTTCAGCGATTCTTAGCATTCTCTGGGAACCATCCACTTGAACTCGTGTTCCCTTCTTACAGTCCACAGATACTAGTTGATTATTCAAGGAAGAAGGCTATTGAGTGAGAGAACAGGAGAAAAAAAAACAAAAACCCACAAAGAATTAGCTGCCTTACATACCCCATATGTACAGAAATTTAGGACTTAATTCAGGTCGGGCAATAGTTTCACATTTTGTTGATGTCAGATTATAAGCATGGTATTACATCTTATTTGAATTCCAACTATATTTTTATTAGTGAAGTGACATGATAACTATTTTAAATCCATGAAGTGCAGACTTGTGTTTAAAAGGGTTAGAAAAGGAGTGGACATTAACAGGTGGTCAGATATTAAAACAGCAATTCTAATGACACAGGTTGTGTGACAGTCTCATATTTTGGACCAGCCCTTCTGTATCTCATCATCTCATGCTCTTTATGAATGGGTCTCTTTTCCTGACTTCAGACAATATGATTGTGTCTTGTGCAGCACTGTTTTCCTGACTTAGCATAGAGGCTGTGCCTCGTCCATATTTGTCAAAAAGAAAATCACAGGCAGAATAACCATCTGACGGAAATTTATATGGAAAGGTTAACTAGACGGTAAGTTGGATTAAATATATTATTGAGGCTATTTCTAATTCTCACAGTTGTATGATTTAAAAAAAAACTAAATGTAAAAAAGTAGAATGAGTTGGAAGAAATATGATTTTTTCCCCCTAATTAGTACAGTGCTTTCTCTCCTGTTAAAACAGGCAGATTCAAAGACCCTTTGTATTTATTTGTATTGAAACAAACACATATTTCTCTCCCTTGATAAGAAGTCTGCCTACCCTTGGCCAGTGTTGCCTCACACATTCTTCATCTTGTGCTACCCGTCCTTTTGTGCTTGCCTTTGGACTTCTGTATATCCTCATTGTCCTTCAGCTCTCTCTTTGCCCTCTCCTGAGTATTATGTCCCTCCCTTTGTGTTTTCTTTCCTCTCCCATTTCTAAGTTAATATATGTTTGAGAAATACCAGATGATCAAGTTTTGATTTCTAATATAAACAATGACTCAGGAGTCAATCCAGAGGTTTTTGTTCATTTGAAAACTTTCAAGTACACTCGGGAAATTGGGTCCATGAGTGGTCAGGATTTACCAATGCCTGAATGATGGATAATTCACTCAGTGATCATTCCAGCCCTAGGCAAGTACTGTATATTCAATTGCTGCAGCTTCATGTGCATTTGAGGTTATGAATATCAAAGTAAAAATTTCATTGGCTGATATAAATAGTATTAAGCAATTTTAAAGCTTTCCTATTTTTATCATTTGAGAGACTTTTTCAGGACAGTACCTTAGTTGGTGTTCGATACCAGCAAAGCAGCGGAATCCACTGTTTCTTCTGATTGATGAATAGGAATGCTATTAATATGGAGAGGCATATTATTATGGGAACCACAACTGAGACAATGGAGTCCAGTGAAGAATCTTTGGTTGGGTGTAGCCTGTTATTATTTCTGTAATCTACCTGGAGGTGACCCATATCTAGAGGGAAAAAAAATTACCAGTATTAATTAAACCAAAATTTTAAAGGATTATTTCAGTTATATTACAAATAGACATGAGCAACTTGGTTATATAGCTTTCCAGTACTTTCAGGCGAAAAACACCATTCAGATCTAATGTTGATATACAAAGAACTCTTAGTAGATGGATTAAAATGGGTGAGAATGTTAATGTCTGGGCAAGATGATATTGGCTCTAGGAATCAGGAAAATAATAAAATTCTAGGAAGATTTCAAAATGTGACTAAAATTAGACTAATTTGAAAATATTTTGCAATAATATTAAAATATTTTGATTATCACAAATACTTTTTCATAAACTTTTTCATAAACTTTTTGGATGTCTATATTTTCCTGCCTTCATTAAGTAACACTACACAGGGGACAACATGTAATTTTGCTCTTATGAAGATCTTTTGGTTCTTTTAAAATATGATTCTTACAATGAGTTGCAGACAGAGATAAGGTTAAAAGGCTCTCCATGAAGTTACTTTTTTCTTTTGTTTCAAATAAGCCATTCTAGTCAGGTTTTCTAAATGTATCAAAGACTGTTCAGTGAAAGATAAAGGATGCATACAATCAAAAGGGATTACTCTTAAACTGTTCTGGGGACTCAGTTCAAGAAGTAACACAGCTTTGTGATAGTAAGACTTTCTATGGTTTAAAACTTAAGATTTTTGTTGATGTGCCTCTGTATGTACTCTGCAGGTGGGAAGGAATGGGAAGAGAATGTTTCTACTCATTTTAGCCAATGCAGATGGTGATATAGGAAGGGAAAAAAGGAAAACATTTATCAGCATCCAGAAAAATGCCAAAGATAACAGTGATTCAGGCTGCAAATACAAAATGAATAAAGTAGTGAATCTTGACCTTCCTATATTCCAAATGATACATGGAGTGGTTTCAGGAATGTGTGTCATGCAATATTAGAAAGTAAATTAAGGAAAATATTGGTGAGAGGAAAATGAAACTGTAATTGAGGTCTATATAATATTGAGGCCTCCAGTTCTGTTTTGATGCTAAAAGCAAGGTATGAAAGTTGGCTTTGAGCTTTCTACCAGCCAAAGCAAAAATAGGAAATAAGATTTACAGTGTCATTCAGATTAAAACAAATCATTTGCCTAAGAGAAACATACTTTCTTGCTACTGACACATAGAGACATCTCTCTTCAGGGACTTTAGCAGGGATATTATGTAATGTGTAGGTCCTGAACAGACTGCATTAAGGAATGCATTCTTATGACCAAAGCCCAGCATCTAGAACAGTGAGGGGCACACAGCAGGCATGGTAGGTGCTGACTGAATGAATGTAAGCATGATGCTAAAGCACATTCAGTTAGAGCAAACACATACAGAGCCAAAACACTGGGTCTAGGAATTTGGCTCTCTGGTCATCTGGTCTGATCCAAGCACAACATTTAGAATATCTACAGTAACAGACCATTAATCTCTCAAGCAATGACTTCTGCTTCTTCCAAAAGAAATATTGTGACAATTGTACAGCAATTTTGAAAATGTGTTTGGAATCGACAGGAGGCAGTATTGAGCGTAGCTCTGAGCAAATTTACACTAGTCTCCTTTTTAGAAAAGGTAGTACTGGCAGAACTCGGCCATATCTGACCACTTAGCTACTGAGAAACAAACTAACATCGTTATTATGCACAATTAAAAGGACAGAATAAAAAAGACATGGAATCAACCCTGGGAAAAAGTTAACACATTGCAATACTGAACCCTCATGGAATTAAAATACCCAGAAAGAGAAAGTAACCTAATGCACAAATGATTAGTACAGAATCCACAGGGACAGTGAATAATTCATTATTACTCTGCTTACTAAGTTTATTCACACATATAATTTTGAAAGATGGCTTAGAAATTTCATACTGAATTCTTTCCATTATCACCAAATCTCTGAGCATATAGGGCCAGGAAGGAGGCAATTACCTGCTGACATATTTTATCAACGTTTAGTGTTTAATATTTTTTTAACCAAGTAGGTCTTCTCTAGAGTAGTTGTTTGAACTTGGGCAAACCATCTAAAAAGTACTGATGGAAAATTTTTAAACATTAGAAAAAACAAAGTAGACTATATAGAAGCCAGGCAGATCTCAAGCGACTGATACTTACCCATAGGGGGATGGATGATGTCATTTTCGCTAGGTGTGGGCCACATAGGAACCTCCAGGTCAGTCTCTCCATGATAATTTTTCTTCTCGATGGGAATATTGGTTGGTTCGGGGACATACATTTCTAAAAGAAAGAAAAGCATTTTCATAAGAGATGATAGAGAAGCTGCCTTACTATTGGCTTCTATATCCTCAATCCAAATAGAGCATTTAATTCAATACTGTATTTCCTGGGACATGAAATATACAGTATCTGTATTTACATCATTAATGATAGAGAGTCACTCCCTTTGCAGTGGGTGGGAAATATTTCTTACAACATTTAAAAGAACAGAGTTTCTACTCCATCAGTTTTCTTTGTGTCAAATGATGTTGGTTCTAGTTCTGTGTAATCTGACAAAGATGCCACAGTATTCATGCTCTTTCATCCATGAATACTCAATCACTTAGATAAAATGTCAGCAGAATTTGAGAAAGTTAAAGCATCACCCACTCTTCAGCCATTTTCCTTCTACCTTTTTCCCCGAGGGGAGTGGGTATAGGCAGACCTTATGAGTCCCTGAGTTGTCCCAGATGTTACCAGTGGAACTGTTTGGATTGGAAATTGGTCTTCAGTAACTATATTCTCAGTTATCTCGTTTGATTGCATAGGCACTTTGATCAACAAAAATACTGCAATATGAAACAAAACTGTCTAGAAAAATATTCTTTATCCCCAATATCAAGGGACCTGAGAGAAAATGCAGAGCTTTCCTCAGCAACTACACATACATTTTTATATCTACATTTCATTGGGCTGACAGGTAGCTTAACATTTTTTTTAAAAAAAGAAATGATTCTCAAGAACGCTTTCAAAACGTGACAGTAAAAATCTGCATCATTCACATACTTTCTCCTGGCCAGATCACACTGAATCACTAAGTGGTTTTTATAAATGGGTTATAAAAGGGGTTATTCAACATTTATAATCCTAAATACTGATTGTGGCCTAAACACCAAAATAAGATATGCAGAAGAAGTTAAAACAGGATTAAGTGATCATTTTCTATCCCAAAGTCACCAAGCTTTCAACAAAAGCCTTCAGATGAGTTTGAAGAAGAGGAAGTGATGGAGAGGAGGGAACTTGCTGAGCTTCTGCTACATGTTAACTGAGCACCTGGCTGGGGAATTAAACTCAGAGAGGCTGAGGAAAGCGCTCAAGGTCATGCCCCCAGCACTGGCAGAGCTGGGACTCCAATGTAATTCTGTGATTCCAAAGCCCAAGTTTCCCTCCAAAAATAAGGTCTCTTTGGTCTCAGTCCCTTAGTCTTCTGCCTTCTTAACTTTATATAAAGCCTTTAGGAAGTATAGTTTCCAAAAGTTCAGTGGGTTCCTGCAAACTCCAGAATGAAAAACTGAATTTACTGAAAATATTATCGTTTGCAGGAGCAGGGGACTGAATACAAAAGAACAATTCTCAAAATTTCTATATCATATTAGAATCACCCCAAGAGCTTATAAACTCTGCTTTCTCAGATCTGGATCACGTGGTTCTTGGAGGTGTGTTTGTAGTAGGATGATCAGTATGAACTTCCTTTATGAATCTGGGAAGAAAAACATTCAGTAGCATCTTCCAGTTTGCAGCACCTGTCAGTCCCTGCCCTGCCCCGCCCAGGATGGGGCCTTCCTCTTACAAGAAGGTGAGCACCATCTAGCCTCTGAGGCCTCAGCATGAAAGGCAGATGTGTGATCTACTCCATCACACCTGTGAATGTCAGCAGTGAGGGAGTGAAGTCACAGAGGCCCCAGAGCTGGGGTCAACTCAGTTCCACCTCAGGCATTTTCCTGGGTGACAGCAGTGGAGAGGCAGCTTTGAAATTCTTAGGCCTGGTATGTACCTGCTTATGGGCAGATCTCAGGTGAAACCCCCCTGATAACAGGTGAGCTCTCTTCCCACGGCACTTAGGTTCCCTGACAACCTTAGGGAAAGTTATAGGGTCTAAGATGAAGCAGGATGCCTTCTTCAGGATTAATTATATCACCGTTTGTTTAACAAGCGCTTCCTTAGTGCCTCCCATGCAGCAGGCCAGGGCAAGAGCAGTCTTGGCCTCAAGAGGCTCTCCGGATGACCACTGCCTGAGAGATGCGGCTCACCATCTAACAGCTCATGGCCTGCCTATCAGCTGGTGCCACTATACTCAGTTCCACTCTGCTGAAAATCTACCATGATGGCTCCTTCCTCACAAAATACAACTCCAGTTCAGAGCCCTAAAGTCCAAGGGGAGAGGATCCCTCTTTAATTTGAACTTAGGAAGGAAGCTGCCTCTGAGCAGTTTTGCCAAAAAGAATAAATCTATGAGCAAAAGGTTGCTTGAAGAGATAGAAAGGAGATGCTCTTTGTTCCAGGCCTGACCTTCCATGACTGAAGACTGCATTCAACCCCAGACTCCAAAATACACTCTCCTGGCATTCACTAAGGAGCCCCCTTTGTCTGCTCATACTGCAGATGGACACAGTCAGAAGACTGATACTGATCTACCTTCAGCCAGGCCACAGAGAGCACAGGCACAGGCCACAATTAATTCCTTCTGCTGTCATATCTGATCTGAACTTTAGAGGAACCCATGACAACTTAATGTCTCGAAGTACTGTCTCTAAAAATAAAAACTTTATTATTTTTTTTAATTTCAAAGGCATCTGGTCAGTTGTGGGGTCACCTTCCTATTAAAATGCCCTTTTCTGGAATATGGGCAGGTGCCTGAAGCTCACCAGCTGTGGGCAGCACTCTGCTGGGAGGTGGCACCTGAGGTAACTTAGGACCTCGAGTCTTTGCTCTTCTGCTGACTGGTGGCAAGACTTTGCACAGTTCACCAGACTTCCCTGAGCCTGGTTTCTTGTGGAAAATGGACCGAGGACTAACCACCTAACCAGCTCATGGGTTTTATACTCATCCTGAGATGGCAGAACAGAAAAGGGGAATTATTCAGACTGTGGTGTTGTGTCCGAGGACAGAGCTGTTTGCTGGGTGGGTCAGGTGGCGCCCGTTACCACCGTTTTGTTTGTCCTCACAGCATTTCTGGGAGGTGCATGCGCTATCCAGACATAAGGTGGAAGCTGAAACTCTGAAGGGCTCTGAAGGTCAGACAGTGAGGCAACCAGAGAATGGGACTGGAATCCAGGCCACCTTCAGGAAATACAAGGTGGCAAAAGTCTGACTGCAAAATTTGCTTAGAGATAAAATGGAGAAGTGACTTACCAGTAATAGAGCAGAAAGGAGAATTAATCAACAGAAATTAAATGTCAACCCAATAGTAAATCCCAACTCAGAAGTCACAGAGAACTCTGGAGAGATGAACAGGCACGGTGGCAACATCTGCACTCACTACTAACTCACTGAACAAGGAGGACAAATCTTTCCCTCCAATCCTACACCACCACCTTAACTTGGTCCTTATCATCACACCTCTGGAACATCTGGAGTGTGAGTCATGGCTGTTCTGGCCTCTATATGTTATAGTCCCTCCTGCACATTGGTCTCCCCCAAACACCTTTGTCATTCATGTCATTTATCAGCTCGAAAATGAGCCTCCCCACCACTCCTGCAAAGGGCAAGGTTTATGCACTTCATTTGATAATCAAGGCCCTAAAAATCTTGGCCAATATTCATCTTTTCCTTCCTTACTCTAGCTACTGGAACTTACTCTCCCAGGAGCATTTGCCTTGACCTTGCCAGTCTCAGGATCCTTGGTCAGATTACCTCTCCAATCCAAGGAAGAGAGTCAACTTGTCCTTCAAAGTCTAGCTCAATTTCTTTCTCAGTGAAGCTCTCCGAGGTGCCTCTGCTTAACGGTAAAATCTTACCTATGAGCTTTGCACTGGTAGTCTGTGTCAGTCACATAACCATGTTTCTTAACTCACCCTGCTTTTCTTTCTTGATATAGGAAACTGCTCTTGTCAAGATGATTATGACAAACTAGTGCTTTTGCTCTAACTTTGGGAGACTGGGCAGGTGAGGAGGGATTGGCAAAGGAAACAGAGGAGCACTGAGAAAAAAGAAGGAGACCGAGAGAGTTGACCTGGAAGCCAACTGGAGAAAGTGTTTCAGGCAGAAAAGAGCCAACAGCTAAATCCAGTGCCACTATTAGCTAAGTAAGATGAGAAGTGGGAACTAATTGTGCATTTAACATTGTCCTTTTTAGGGAATAAATGGACATTTTCAAATGCAGCTCGTCTGCAAACACCTAAACAAAAGGCCGACATGTGCACAGCTTGATTAAACACTGTGGGTTTACGGAACTGCCCCATTTTACAATTGCACAGTATAGATGTGCTTCTAAATTGGCCTGAGTCCCGGCTTACTGCACTGAATAGAGCATGATTCTCTAACAATGCTGCAAGAAAACCAGGGAACTGAGGTAAAAGTGGAAAGGTCTTGACTAGCTTTGGTCTTCAATGGGATCTTAGAGTGAGCCCTTCCATCAGTATGTGTGGTCCATGCTGCCTGGGAAGTCTCTCTGTTTAGGGGATCAGATTGGGAACACTGCCCAGAGGCTGTCCTGGTGAGCGCTTGGGTCCTGTGTTTCTGGGATTAGGGGCAGGGGATAAAGGAGCTGTTTTGGCAAGAGACTCAGACATAGAAACTAGGAGAAGGCCTGGGGGAGGATCTAGGCAGCTGTGGGGGACTTAGGTCTGAAAGTAAGAGATTGAATGACGCAGCTGACATGAAGAGTGGGCTGTGGGAAGAGGTGTAGGCACGGGTCTGCAGCCATCTGGGGTGTGCTCACTGGCTACATTCCACAAGGGAGAGATGAGAAGTCCAGCTGAGGCTGAGAGGCTGCGTGTGATAGTGGGGCAATGGCTGGATGTGATGGACTGAAAAAAGAATGGCAAGGACTGTACTGTGTAAATGCAAGGCGTACATTAGGGTTCTGATACGTAGTTATGCCACTACAGCTCTTAATCATGTACCCCTGCATCTGATCTCAGGATCCTTTTCACTAGGTTGGTCCAGCACTGTGCTAAACCTGTGCTATTCTGCTAGGGTGGGAATCATTAATAGGCTGGTCACCAAAAATTAAAGAATCACCCTCACCTAGATGGATGGTCATGGTTTTCTAGGTTAGCCCAGGGTCCTAAGCTGGGCAGGTACAGGACTTTAAGCCTGTTAATTTGTGAATGGGTGAGCAGGTTCTGCATCTGCCTGAGTTTCATCTTAAATGAGAATGACAGCCGGATGATGGAAGGACAGCAGCTCAGATACCTGGACACATTGGGCAGCAACTTCCCTCCACGTTGATGGGCTCAACACAGGGCAGAGGTGGGCAGCTGACGGTCGAGCAGAGGGTCTGGCCCTGCAGACAGTAGCAGTGTGTGCAGCTGTCAATGTCCCATCGCTCTTCATCAGCATAGGCCTTCCCGCTGAAGTGACACACCACCTTCTTCGGAATTGTGTCCTCTAGAGAAAAGAACACATGTGGTAGAGTCGCCTGATGTGATACACATAGTACCTTACCTATTACATTTGTATAATCACATTGTGCTTTAAGTTTTCCAGAATTTGTGAACTCTTTGTTTCCCTAGTTCCTTGTTGCCATTCTCCTGAAGGAGGACCTTCAGAACCCTTATCTTGTGGTCTGAACACAAATGAGGGCCACTCAGGCAAACAGAGGGTGGTAACTGTGATAATACCCACTGGGGAAGTGTCATTAGACTGTCATTTAGCAAGAGATGCAGGAAGAGATAAAAGATCCAGCTGAGTATATTTACATAGAGGGATTCAAGAAATGCCTACTTTTCATTGTCTTTTTTTGTAAATAATGTGGGTAATGGAAGAAATGGTAATAGCATCATCAGAGGTAGCTGGTGGGCTTCCTCTGTGACCCTTCGGAGGGAATTAGTACTGAAAAAAACATGTTTTCAGGGATGCTGCAGAGAGTTCTCTCACCCATTTTGGCCACTGAAACTATAGAGTTTATTATGCATAATTCATCATAATGACTCCTTTCATCCTTTATAAAGCATTGCTACTAATCATATGTTACAAAAACTTCCATTTTAGAAACAGTCTTATCCCATTTCAACCCATTTTCTTTCCCCCTCAGCAAACTATTGGTCTTGAGAACAAACTATTTTTAAGGTGTTATTTTTAGGCACAGTATAGGAATTTACAGCTTACACGTTCTGTTCTTTTTTCCCCACTCTCCCTTGCCATCATCATTTCTGCCCTCTGTCATACTTTTCCTTGAAAGTCCCTTTTTCTTATTAAGTTATTTACTAGTGATGGCATTTCACAACACAGTCCTCTGTGGCTCTGAGGGAGCCCAAGAAACCAGCAAGGAAGCGATGGGCAAATCCAAGGAGAAACACAAGAGGTACTTGTTGGCATGTCAGGCCAGTACCTGGATGACGCCTATCAACCTGGGGAACTTCCGTGCTCGGATTCTAAAGGTAGCTGACTCACACAACCCTGGTCATGAGCTAATGAAAACTATATAGGAATGTGCAAGAAAAAGCTTCCTTAGGAATGAAGTGGTCCCCAGGGCTCAGTGTTCTTCCTGGAAGCCACGTGAGAATCTCTTACAGGGACAATGTTCACTGAGCACACAAGAAGGACAGAACCCAGAATGAGCACGGTAGGAAACCTGCTCCAAATGTTAAACTGCATTTCTCTTTTCCTCAACATGTCTCTACTGCTTCTCTCGTTCTGCTACATAAGTTTTAATAGGAGACACTGAGTAAGTATGGGAAGTGACAGCTGTAATCGGAAATCCATTTTTCAGTATCTATCAAAATATAGCACTCCACTATATTTGTCAACACTACACAAAAATTGTTCTAGTGTACTGCCTGTTAGGTTAAAAAACTCATCTGGAGGCTTTCAAACCAACCCATAATACATATAAATACATAATACATATGAAGTTTATCTCTAATATGAATTTCTTTAAGGAGGTGACTTCATTAAGACACCCAAAACATACACATCAAATTGGCTAAGCAGAGGCATTCTGTGAGCCCAGTTCAAAAAGCAGTCCCACCTCCAGTCAACATTTCACTGAGCACACTAGTTTGGCCATCAGACCTAGATCTAACTATGCAGACAATTTATCATGACGACTCCTTTCATCCTTTATGCAGCAGTATTACTGACTGTATTTTCTAAAAACCTTGGAAGAGCTCATATGGTGGACTGACATGGCTGGATGAAATTTGAGTAAGTATATTACTGTGAGAGGAAGCTGGAACCAAGAGAAGGCCAAGCTCTTGCCCCTCCCTTGTCCACCACTTTCTCTGCACTGTTCTTTTGAGACATCTTGCCAGTGCCCTTCCTGGAGAGGAGGAAGAAAGGAATGAGGTGCAAACACAGAAAAGCTGAAGATTCAGTAAAAAGATATCCAACTCAAGACAAGCACTGGTCTGTATTTTTTGGCAAAGACACTCATTACATCTTAAAGATATTTAATAAATGCTTCTAATATTTGAGGTCAAAATTATGTTTTACTTCTTCTTTTTTTTTTTTTTTTGGTGGTGCTGGGGATTGAACCCAGGGCCTTGTGCATGCTAAGCAAGCAAGCTACCAACTGAGCTATCTCCCCAGCCCAAAAGTTATTTTTTAAAATTAGGTTAAGATACTGAAAATAATAATTATGAACTAAACATGATAAAGGCATTCATACATTTAACAAACTTCACAAACTTCTGTCATTAATGCTAAGGAAGGTGTGACCCTGAGGCAGAGGGCTGCACAGAGTGGTGGGGCCAGGCCTGGGTGGGCTTTCCTCCCCAAAGCCCAGTGCAGCTACTCTTTGCTAATGTCAATTAAACATAGAACTGGACAATGTGGAGAGCAAAACAACTCACTTTGCTGAGCTGGGAAGGCTTCACCTGGAGAAACTAAAAGGAAGGCATTCTAAGGAAAAGACGGTGTGCCCAATAGCTTGGCACTGTATAGATAGCAAGAAGTATCAGAGTGAATAGATGACAGTGTGGGGGAGTATGGCTGGAGATGAGGTTGGAAATGAATTGTAAAGGGTCTTGAATAACAACCGAGAATTCGTGTGTGTGTGTGTGTGTGTGTGTGTGTGTGTGTGTGTGTGGAGCAGTGCTTATTTACTTTGTTTTTCAGGAAAGAACTCGGGAATGTGATATCACAGAAATCTTAGTGGGGTAAAGCAGAAGGGGATACTGTCCAAGGGGGTGTGATATGGGCCTAAATTAGAGGTGGTGGAGATGCAAAGGCAAGGTTAGTCTGAGAGCTATTTCTGAGAAGTTAACTGTCAGGAAGTGAATGGGAAGGAGGAGGGAAGCATGAAGGATGACCCTGTTTTCTTGCATGGGAAGGGAGGCAGAGGTAATTCCAACGTGAGTCATTTTCCTGCTTTAAGAAGTAAATAGTTGGTGACCTTGTCAGGAGTCTGGTCGGGCCTTTATCAAACTGTTCCAGATATTCCAGTGGACCAAGCAGAGCTGCAGTGATTGACCTAAAAACTCAGCCTCTCTGTGTGAACACGGCTATGAAGCTGTCACTAGGTAGAACTGATTTGAGGTTCACCAAGGTAAAGGGCCAATTTTATGTCAGTCATTGGAAGTTATAGGCAAGAAAACATAAGTGAAGAAGAGGTGAAGTATCAGGCAACACTGGTATATTATACCCTCCATTCAGCTTTAAAATATTTATGCCCTTTGATCTGATAATTTTAGTGATGTAGCTCAAAAAAGGCTTAAAAGAAGCTATTTTTGGAGTGTTAATCACAATATATTTATAAGAGTAAGACATTAGAGAAAGAGTCTGTGCCCAACAATAAGGGAATACTAAGTGGCTTCTGATACAATCAAATGAAAGAACAGCACGCTGCCTTTAAACTTCATCAGGAGTAGTCTGAACTGCATAAAGGGGACATTAAAAAACTATCTAAAAAGGAAGGAAAATGATAACAGGGACTGCTAGACTCAAGGGTGAATCTCTTGCAGTGAAATGAGTTGTTCTTGACAAGTCAAACGTATATAAAATGAAAATCTAAAACAGATGCACATGTATCCCTAGCAGCCAGCCTCGGCCAAGCAAACCAATGAGAAGACAGCAGGGGAAAGCTTAAACTGAGCTTGGTTCTACGAAACCTGCCTGTATGGTTCCATGTTTTCTGGGTGACACAGAGCCACTTAGAATATCAACAGATTGCAGGAAAACTAAATCACACAAGCAGTGCCAAAGATCAAGTGTTGAGTTACAGCATAACAGCGTCTATGTAAATACTCATTTAGTTAGTATGAGATAACTGTTATAATATTTATAAAACAGTTTGAGAGAGAACAACTATTCTGAATGCCTCGGAGGCAACAACCAAAAACTTCTGGCCACCTATTAGGTCTAATTAAAGTTTCTCATTTTGTTACCAAAATAATTCCTTTTCTAAATTCCATGAGGATTAAACATTCAAAGTAGCAAGATGGTTACACAAACACAACACTGGGAGCCACACAGAGATGCTGGGGACATGAAGGCTCAGAGGTGGTGTGTCTGAGGCCCTGAGTGACAGGAGCTCACATGGCCTCAGGCTATTTCCCTGTAGGGAGTGGGCAGCCTGCCATAGGCCTAGTTTCCAGATATTTTTACCAATTCATCTTTGTTCCATTGAAGCTCTACTCATCACTGGTTACATTAGAAGCATCTTGCCTTCAATTTCATTTGCAACAAAGTTAATTCAGGTTTGAAGTCAGGAAGTTATCTTACTGGGTTTAAAAAATGGGGGTGCTGGGAGGGCACAGCACAGAGATGGATGCCAGTCCACTGTTAGTTGGTTGCACTGCCAGGATCTTTGTGCTGGCTCCAATAGTCCTGGGGCTTTCCAGAAAACCTTTTTGGCCATCTAAAACTTTTAGGACCCAGTGAAAGTGAGCTGGTCTTGATATCAGGCTTGGGGTGAGCCACAGTTAGCAGTGGACATATTACAGCAGGGCTGGAAGGGATCCCAGGTGTACCATGACGAATCCATGATGGGCCCCATTTTTGAGACAGCAACAAAGAAAGCTCCCCATAGTTGTTCGCAAGGGGTGGCTCTCTAAGGCTTCTCCATATCTAATCAGTTTTCATTACAATAATGGACACACTGCATAATAGCAAATTTTGCTCCTTCAAACATGGTGTAAGACCAAGCCACATTTGTCCCTTGGACTTGGGTGAGTCACTTACTGTTCTACTGAATTTTCATGGGAAGTAGTAAAGGACACTTATTTTAGAAAAGCCCTGGCTAGTCTTCACCAGGGTGGCAGTAACCTCACCAGATAGAGATCAGATTTTAGTTAATAAGGCTTCATAGAAAAAATTTTGCTTTTGACTAAAGTTTCCTTGAAAGGCCAATGACTTAAACTGAGGCCCAGAAGTATACAGACCAAATTTCAATTGGTGGTTGGACCTTGGCGTCCCTATTTCTGACATGTTCATGCCTTCCCTAGCTACACCAGCTCCTTTCATGAAAATTTTGGGTTAATCTTAGAAAGCTCTGCTGGAAAGTTTTAGAATATCTGGGGGCTAGCCTATGCAATTTGAAGTTCTAAATAATGAATTAATAAAAATCATTATAGTCTTTTGAGGGAACAGTACAGAATAATTGAAAACGCATATAAAAGCATTTTAAGCACTCAGCCTGAAGAATGTAGAAATACACTGGGAGTATCAAAACAAAAATAATCAGCTTGTATTTGGCTATTAAGTGGGCTGTGTCATTTAATTTTCACTAGTACACTTATCACTCCAACTGGTTTGCTTATGCTGACAATGACATTAACTTTTATTCTTCAATATCTACTAACACTCTTTACTTCTGCTTCCCAAATGCCTGCTGTGTACTAGATGTGGCACTAAGCATTTCTTGTGAGTCAGTCCCATTCGAGCTCCAAAGCTCAATGGACGAAGTAATGTTTTCAACTCAGAGAACTGAGACTCACGGGAGTTAATCACTTGCTCAAGATGTGTAGCTTGGAAGCATCGGGCGAGGATAAGAATGGGATTGGGTCTGGACCCACAGTCCCCATATGTTCTGTCTGCCACACACACAGCGAGATGGCCCAAGGGAGGCCACTTTTCTGGGCAGTTAACAGTGCCACACCAACCAATGCTGTTACTGACTCTGGGAAATGGGCACTTCTTTTTTCAACTGACTGCACTGTCTGGCATAGTCCTATCATGAATGGAGATTAGTAAAGTAGTTACTGAGGACTTGTGATTCCCCCTGAAGAGTCTTCATTGAACATGCCCCTCTCTCCCCCTTATTCTTTCAGAGGCTTAGAGGAGACTGTTCCAAGGAAATCATGAGGTATGATACTAAAATAATAAAAGTTTATTTCTAAAACAAACACCTGAGTTGTTACATAGCCAAACAAATGTGATTTCCTAACAGCCTAACTTAACTTAGCAGGTTATAGATGCATTCCAATGAGACTGCCATTGCTTCATACAGTTCTGGGATTTTCTTCTCACAACAGCATCTATGGCCAATTTTTAAAATATGCAAGGGAGACAGTTGCTATCCTGTGGTTATACCTTGGGTTAGATCAGCCTTGGTGGTGTTTAGCTTTCTTAGCTCTAGCCTCTATCTCACAGCTTCACAATCAGCTTGAAATATTCTGCTGAAGTGACAAAGTCCCAGCTAAAGGATGAAGACATGCTTTTACAACCACAATCAACACAGTGTCAGGAGCCTGCTGGAAGCTTCTTGCCATGTAGCTGCATCAGCAGGGCTGCTGAACCCAAGAAATGCCCACAGATGTGCTGTTTTGGATTCAAACATGAGCAGTATCACCCTGTATCACCTATGACTACACAAAAAATGCACAACGTCTTTCAGTGGTAGAGTTAAAGAATTTAGCAGTGTTTCCCATCTGTTTTTCCTTCATTCTGGATAATATGAAAAGGGGAGAGAAGTGAGGAGGCCTTGAAATGCTCACCCCGTCTAGGCTGGCTCCTTGGACTGCTGAAACTTTGCAATCTCACATCTTTTTTAAAGAAAAGAAGCCTTAACAGGCTGTGAAGTTTGGGCTTTGTTTTTACTCTTAAGTTACTGTTAATTATACCATAGAGCTTATTCATGGCTGGGGAAATTTAGAAGTGCTGTTTTCTTCCTCTATGAAGATTCAATTTAGAACCTCAAAGGTCACTGATGTGGACACACAGCCACTGAAGACTCTGATCACGATGCTGGATGCACACAAGTCCCTGAGAAGAAAGCATCTCCAGACTGCTCCTCTGTGGAAGGATGGAGAACCCATACTCTACTCTAACCTACGTTATAGTTGGGTTTTCAATTTCTGCCTAGGAAATGAGTTTCTTGGAGGGATACTTCAGGTTCTAAATCTGTTCTGATGGTCATAGTGTGGGAGTAACTTCCTGGGAGGAAGTCAGGCAGTTTTAGAAATTGCATCATTTCTTTTAAATCTCCTGTGTACTATTCAGAGTCCGGAATAGTCATTTACTCTGGGATCCTGGAGTCCAAGAATCTAAACGCTGTTCTTGCTCTCAGAACAAGTCCCCCTGCAAATCAATCCAACATAGTACTACAGTGGGGTATTTGTTCCTTCTACACGCTGAGACTGAGGACTCACTGAGAGCACTGTTCTGAGCCCTGGGGACACTGCAGCAAGCAGATATCCAAGGACTCTGCCCCTGAGTCCAAAGGGTCTCATCATATCCAAATGGTTCTAAAAAGATATGCCAATAGCAGGTCCTGCTCATAACACTCCACGTCAGGGTACGAAATTTGAGATTTGAAGGATTTACAGAGAAGACTTCAGTGAAATCATTTAGGAAGGTGTAAAGAGATGCCACATACACTATGAGATTATCAATGAGATTATCAATGACACAGCTGGCCTGGGCGAGCATTTCTTTAGATGTCAGTGCATACTGCAACAGTGCACAACAATACTCTTCCTCAAACCAGCACAGGACCAGAAGACCCCTTATTGTCTTATCATTTACCTCTCTGAACTGATAAGACACCTGCATCCCTGGCCAGTGAAGTCCTTTTTATTTCTGCATCATGAGTTGGGTGCATTGTTGGGCAGAAAAGTTCCACACTTAGAAAAAAAAAATGCAAGAACCTGTTGGAGAAACTAACTTTACTTTTTATTTTTCCTTTTTAATGTAAAGATGAGATTTAAAAAGAAATTGTAATTAAGCAGGAATCTGAGCAAATACATACATGTCTCTTAGAAGTGTGCAGAGAATCATGGGCACAGATAACTAAGTTTGAACATGCTGGTCTGTGGTTCAGCACAAATTAGGGGAGTGTGAAGTCACAGCTCAAGTGAGGTCCTGCGGATGCTGGGGCCTAGACAATGTCAACGAAGCAGTGATCTAGTTTCAATTTTTTTTTTTTTTTTTGGTACCACAGATTGAACCAGGGGTGCTTAACCACTGAGCCACATCCCCAGCCCTTTTCATTTTTAATCTTGGACAGGCTCTTGAAAAGTTGCTTAGGGGTTCACTAAATTGCTGAGGCTGGTCTTGAACTTGCAATCCCCCTGCCTTAACCTCCCAAGTCATTGGGATTACAGGTGTGCATCACTGCACCCTAAAGCGGAGATCTAATATTAGTAATTCTGTCAGCAAATGATTGAAAACAACAACAAAAAACGTTTACTGATTTAATAAAAAACTTGATTATTTTGTCCTTTTTAGGTTCTAATAAAGAAAACATCTGATCTTAATCCTTCTTTATAAAAAGAAACTTGAGAATAATGTTATCATGTAGGTTGACTCCTACCTCTATTTAATGACTTAATTTCTGTGGAAGCCCATTTCATCACAGAAGTCCTTTCTTGGAAGCCTACTGTTGCTTTATTTAATTTTGGATATTTCCTGGGATGGTAAGTCTATGTCTAAAATGGCTGAAAGAGTCTTACAGGTTTCTTTCACACACTGTAATGAAATAGACTGACCAGGGTTCCAAGCCAACAGAAGAAATATACATTTTCCTGAGTTCCATGAAGGGAAATTTCCCTACTGCTTTTGGTTGATTCTTGTTGGAAAGAGAACATTATTTCTCAGTAATGGAGCTCAATTCTTGTATTAAGCATCCATTAAGGGCTGATTAAGCCTTCCACTTATAGAAGTTGAAGGAAACATTTCATTTTCAACTTTAAATCCAGTCTCAATTTCATAGCAAGGCCCACAATCCAAGGTGTGTCTATGGGTACATGAAAATTATATATAGAAGTCATTTTGTCAATCAGTACAGTCTAAAAAGCAGATAGGAACACTGGCAGATCAAGGTTTCCTGAATAGGAAGGGAAAAAAACCTAAGTAAAGAAGCTGTCTGTGTAAAAGTCAGAGGATAGCCTGTTTTTAGGAAAACGTTCAAGGGGAAGCCATTGGACTTGCCAGACTGGCCCATCTGTGTGCCTACAGGTGTTCCACCCTGTCACAATCTAAGTACTCTGAGGAATATTCCTTCAGCAGCTTTCAGAGGGTCCTGGCCAGAAGGGACCTCCTTTGAAGGGGTCTTTCCCCCATGCCTGACCATCAGAGGATAGAAAATCAGGTTTGGCCTTCCGGAGCGAAATAAGAAGAAAAAGGGCACATAGTGGACCTCTGAAACACCAGTGCCAGCCTCCCTTCTGAACAGGAGACACTTTACACAAGGATGAGAAGCAGGAGCTCAGACAATAGGCTGCAGCTTAGAGGCTCCTGGAGTTAACTGGGGAGATCTGTATTACTGTTCACACTGCTGGGGTCCTGAAACGGACAATGAAGGGAGGAGAAGAACTGCTTCAGGGAGACGCAGGGTAAGACCTAAACAAACGGAAATCAAACACTGCTGATTTTGTGATAACTTTAGACCCATTCTGAAGTTAGTACAGTATATGACAACCAGACCGTTTTCATCCTCACCCTCTAAGTAATAAAACGGAAAGTTCAGGAAGTCCCCAAACAGGACTAGCCTCTGAAATAAACAATAAAAATACAAGTCCCACTTTCTCACTTCTAACAATGTCCAGAGGTGTGAAAGGACAGTGAGGTCAATAGGTGAGGCACTGTCACCACACTTGCACTGTGGAAAGCACACCATTTCAACTGGATTACAATAAGGTGAGCCAAGCTCTCATCTTCAGGCTTCTGAAGATGAGAGCATGGGGGATGAAGCACACCACCCAAGGGGGACCTAAAATATTCTCATTCTTCAAAAGTGCATCCTTGAGATGTTATATCCAGGCTTTCTCTTGGAGAAACCAGGAGCCACATGTCACCGAGAGATAAAAGAATTCACCTGTTACTCAAAGCAACTGCACTCTCTGTTTCAGGAGCAGTAACTCTACTGAACAACCCACATCCAGAGTGCTTACGCTTTATAAAGTACTTTCATATATGAACATTATGTCACCTAATTTTTATGGCACTTTTGTGACATACAGGACAATATTATTACTCTCATTTTATCAATGAGGCAACTGAGCCAGGATTATATCATTATCACCAAGGCACACAGCTAATACATGACAAAGTTGTGATCATGACCCTTTGGCTATAAGATAAATTCTTTCCAATTGCAGAAGTTTTTAATTTTAAGGAAATATTTGGAGAAGCAGCTGTGAAAAATGTTCCAATGAAGATGCCAGTATCATAACATTATAGTTTAAAAATAAATAACATTAAGTTCTATGACTTGTATATTTTAAAGATGCTACATTAAATATTTACTATGTTTGATTCCAGGGATGAACTAAATAAACAATGATGAACAGATACTCCAAAGAGATTGTGTGTCACACATATCTAAGAAGATACTGTTTTGATATAGTTAGGTTTTATCAAGCAGATATGTAAGGAAAAGGTACACTGTATAATATAGACTGACTTGGCATAAAGTATAGACCCCTCCTCTATTAGGGACAAATCTTATTTAATCATGTGCTCATTGAAGATGATGACTATGGAGATCACTGTAGTTATAACGTTACAGCCAACTGAAGAGAAAAAAACAGCCCCAACGGGAGCCAGGCATGCTAGATTCCATGTGAAAGCTCTACTTAAAATATTACTATGCAGTATAGGTAGTGAGTATAAAAAACTGCTGACCCCTAATCAGACAAACTACAAGCAAGTAATTTTTATGTGCATCTTACAGCTCATTTGCAGAGAACCTCAGATATATGACATTCCAAAAACAACTTGAAGCCATGTAATCAGAATATCTTAACTTTGTTTATATATATGTTATAAAGTACATATTTATATTTTATATATTATATATGTAGTAATATTATCCAAAAGTAACCAATTTTTGACAAAAATATCTTTTTTTTTCGACAAAAATATCTTATGTGAGAAAGGTGAAACTGAGACTCCGTGATTTCCTGCCAAGAAATGACTCAATATCTGACCTCAGTTATCTTCTAGAATAACACACAGTTACAAATAAATTCTTACCCATGATAATTTTCAAGACAATGTTCTGGGCAGTGAGTAACACTCTGGATCTGGCTACCTCAGACTGGCCCTGTTCTCTCTGGCCAGCTTGACAGGGGACACACCTTGGCATTTTGCTTCCCAAAGTCAACATGTATGATGTAGCAGCAGCATGGGCCTGAAGAGCCCATCAATTAGACTGAGAAAGTTCTCTATGATCAAAGCAGTGTTCTTTCTATGTAATATCTGGCAAAGGATGACAGAGCCCCAGGTAGAGAGCAGTTCCACTGAACACTGACTGAAGTTGCTATAGTCCAGCACTCAGCACGGGAAGGGTGTGCATCCCTGATGTACAGTGAGTGATGATGGTGGAAGGGCTGCTGGTTTACTTGTTTGCTGTCCTTGGGGAATCATGAAATAAAGATCTATTTGTGGCCTGGCATGATGGTGCATGCTTATAACCCCAGTGGCTTGGGAGGCTGAGGCAGGAGGGTCATGAGTTCAAAGCCAGCCTCAGCAACAGCAAGGTACTAAGCAACTCAGTGAGACCCTGTTTCTAAATAAAATACAAAAAAGGGCTGGGGATGTGGCTCAGTGGTCAAGTGCCCTTTAGTATAACCCTTGGTACCCTCCTCAAAACAAAGAAGATCTATTTGAGCCCTGAAATAATTTTTGCTCTGGAAAGGATTGAGAGAGGCATGTAGCATGTAGTCAGTGCTAAGGCCATGGGATGTTGTAAGCCAGCCCTGGCGTGTCATAACGAGGGACCATGTGTCACATCTGCCATCACACATTATAATTCCCACTAGGCCTCTGATTTCTACCTAATTCATACTCAAGTCATCTTTTAAGCCATTTTTAGCCAAGCAGCCTACGTTAAAATAAAATCTTAGTTTGTGTATATTTGTGTAGGAAGCCAGAAGACAAAAATTTAGAAAATCAGAAGATGCTCCATTAAAATGAGTGGGTAATTACTACTTAGCTTCTTTCTAGTAGAAGGATGAATTCCCTAATGATGGGTATTACAAGTAATTAGACAAAGCTGTTCACTTTTCAAAATTAATCATCAATCCTATTAATTATGTCTGCATTACACATACTATTAAATTAGCACACATAATATGAGGTCTTCACACATCAAAGGAGAAGCATTATCATTGCACATTAGTGACTTGATAATTTAGCTGAAAGGAACACAAATACTGGTAATTAGAAGACTACTTTTAGTAGGATTGCCATTTTCATTTTTCTTATGGTAAGGAAAAACAGTACTTCACAAGGTGGAAGCAGGCTAACTTTATTTTTGACCACTCTGAAAACAGCAAAACAAAACCAACAAAACAAAACAAAACAAACAACAACAACAAACGAAAGAAAGAAAGAAAGAAAGAAGAAAAGAAAGAAAGAAAGAAAGAAGGAAGAAAGAAAAAAAAGGTCAGTTTAATTGTAGGTGTGAGGTTTTTAGAAATCTGTATCTGACCAATTAGGGAGACCATTCGCCCAGGGACAAGACCAGCAGCTATGGCAAGGTCAGCAGCACAGGCTGGGTGGGGTGAGGGGGTTTGTGAGGCACAGGTGATCCTATAGACAGTCTGGAATGAAACTGAGGAAGCCTGAAACAGGAAACAATGCAAACACTGGTACCTGGTGCCCTCTGGAAAAGCCACCAGGGGCTTTACGACATGGCAAACAGTGGCGTGCCCCACCTTTCCTTTGCCAGGTGATCTTTGCCTACAGTGATATGGTTGCCACTGAGACACAGCTGGTAAGTGCCTTTGGCTGTGCTGGCCTCGCTCAGGTTGACACCATGACAGAGATCAGGCTGATTAGAAGTCGCTGGTGAGAGAAAAGGCCCCCAAACTAACTTGAGAGTCAGACAGAAAATCCCTAAATCAGAGTCATGAGCTGAACTTCCAATGCTTGGAGACAGCAGGGCCGGGCAAACAAGGGTGAAATCTAACAAGGTTATTTACAAAATAAGCAACAGGTGGACGGAGGGGCTTAATGACTATTAAAGTACCACCACAAAATGCACCAAGTGTTAAGATGAAGGAGTGACCAGAGCACACGGGTACTGCTCACCAAGTGCTAACTCTTCCTAACACCTTCCTGGAAAGAGTCAGGAGTATGGAACACAATTACACCTGTATCACTGTAGGGGGCAGCTGTGGAGCTAGATGTGTTTGAAACGAAATTTTCACTGTACCCTCTTGAGCTTCTGTGAACCACAGTTTGGTGAAAGTGCTTGTAATCTAGCTAAAAAATCAAAATCAAATTAATCTTTCCTACCTACATTAAAGATTGGTGTATATTTTAAAATGATCCATCAGTTGGAAACATAAAAGAAAGTAAAAAAAGCAAACGACAAAAGAATGGACACAGAATCCTATGATTTGCAGGTTTCCTTCCACAACTCTGAATTTGCCAATTTGGTTTTGTGAGAAATAGAAGTGATTTACTAGTGTAGAGCAACGAATTTACCAGTTGAGAAGTTTACTAATTATGTATTTACTAATTAGGCAGCAAAACACAATAGGAACTTTCATCTAAACAAAACAATCTCAGAATTTTCAACACAGGCGAGATTTGCTGCTAGATTTTCCCTCTGAAGGTACATGGAATTCTCAAGGTTTCCCAAGGATGAACCAAGTGCTCCTGATTGACTTTTGACCACTTTACTACCAAAGTACTGATATATAAACAGGTTGATGCTGGGTGTATTTTTCCTGCCTGCAATGTGAAATAGTACCTAGATATATATCTTTATTTAGCTCTCACCAAAGGCAAGGCCATTTCTTGTATAAATTTTTGGTTAGCTCTTTAAAAAAGTAAGTAGCACTAAACTGAATGCATGTCTTGGTATATTTCTGGCTCCATTTAGGAGTTGCAGAGCTGATGGGTAGTACAGAGAGGCCCAGATCGCAGGCGCTAAGAGCTACCATATGTCCTGGTTTGCTGAAGACACTCCTGGTCTCTAGCTGTGGTCCCACCATAATTATTACCAGACTCCATTTCACCCTCAATAGCATCAAGGCTTGAAAAACAAATGGTCACTCTAAAGGAGAGATGTAGCTTCCCAAATATAATCTTCAATTCTCTTTGGTCATTATGCTGGGGAAAATCTAGCTCTTAAGATTCCTGAGAAAGTGTCATAACTGTCACAAAACTCTGCAGCCAGAATCTCTCTTTTTTCCCCAGGTATTACTCCAAATATCTGCAATGATTTGTGTCTAGAAAGCATGCAAAGTCCCCCAAAATAAATGCGGGATACCTACAATTCATAAAACTCACATCGTTTTTCATTTGCTACCCTGATGAAGGGTTCACTCTCAGATTGAGATGCGTCTTGTCTTTCATTTGACTTTATGAGCTAAACTGGATGCAAAAGCAATAACAGAGTGACAGCCTTGGGAGCAGGGACAGTCCTTGATTAGAGATGCCAGCTGTTGTAGCCTCGCCTTCTGGTCCCTGGAACAGCATCTGGCTAATGTTTACAGGACTGGTTTGGTAGGAATGTTAGGGGCTAACATACACATGTCCTCTGCTCAAGGTATATCACCACGGGTCATAAGAAGGAGAGGGCTCTGTCAGTTACTCAGACCTCTGTGTGCCTAGGCCATCAACATGACAACCACCAGGCTTAAGTAGAAACAATTAACTGCCCCAAGACAGGAAAAGCTGGGAGGTTAAATTAACATTTCACACTTAGTGGATCTCAAGGAGGTGGCACATTTTATACACTAAGCGTACTTTCATATGGGAAATGAAAAAAAAAAAAGACCACTGAAAATAATCAAGCAGAGAAATGTGTTCTAATAAAGAAAATCCTAAACCAGCAAAGGAACCCAATAGAATATGACAACACTAAAATATCACTGTGTTCTGAGAAATTTCTTAATTTTTTTATGCATTTCATCTTGGGAGCACCTCTTCTGCATCCTTTCCCTACTTGATGTTCCTACCTTGGTCTGTGTGGCATGTCAAGCAGATAAACCAATTTCAAAAATATTAACTGATCTAGCAAATGGCTGTCAATGTTGATTTAGTGGCCACTGGCACAGATGAAAGATTTTTTTTCTTGGTCTTACCTAGGCAGTATGGACAACACTGGCCTTTTCTCAAAACAGGTCTTTCACAGGATACAGAAGGGCAAGACTCAGAGTAACAGCTAATTACGCTATCCATGCATACACAGCTGGTACAAACGTCAGGCTTCCAGGACTCAGCTGCCAGGAATATATCCCCTTCATCATTTTTGCAGTAACTAGGCACGCTCTCATTATGGGATGAGGAAGGCTGAAGAGGTTCATCTGGAAAAATGAACATATAGGTCAGCAAAGGAGATGCTGGAGGCCACCAACTGTGCAACAGTGTGGGTTGTTACTCAGATTTAGCAAAAATACACGTAGTCACTATGGTCAGGGTGCCACCTTTAAAAAAAAAATGCTCCAAATCAGAAAGTCTTATTCAGGCTGGATCTTGAATTTCAATAGAAAAATAACAAAGATCAAAAAAGACCTGCCACAGCGATTCTGTTATTTGAAATACATAATACACATTCTACTCTTCTTCCTTAGCTTTACAGTCTTGATTTTCTGGGGGTGGTCTCAGGTCTGGGAGTACAATGTGTGAAAGTCAATCAGGAAAATCTGCCTTGCAACTAAGGATGCCATGTCACCTAGCTGTAGCTCATGCATAATGAGGTCATTTCAGGAAAACTTTTACTTTTTACAAAGGATAGATGTGTTGCTACTACTGTTCTTCCTCATTCTTCCTCTCTAGAAAGTATGCAATATCTCCAGCAACAATGAGCAATACCTACAGTTAACAGAACTATTATTTTTCACTTGTTATTCATTTATGGATTCATTACTGGATTGAGATGTGTCTTGTCTTTCGTTTCTCTTCATGAGCTAAACTGGATGCAAAAGCAAAGAGTGTGTGCTGACTGTAGCTATAACATCCTTATCATACCTTCATAGAAAGACTTCAACGGCACTAAGCCACTGAGTCAATGTTGATACACATCTGCCTCCAACCTCGGATAATGGATGTAAAATAAACCTCTATTTGTTTAACACTTGTAGTCACTTTTTTGTCTTACTTACAGCTACATGCAATCCTAATCAATTAATACCCAAACAGATTTTCATAATATCAGACTTTCAAGAAACACCTAACTGTAACTTCCCAAAGTTCAGGCTTCATATTAATGGTTGAAAGATAAGAAATCTAAATCTCACAGAGGGATGTAACCACTTGCAGAGAAACTAGCTGCAAGTCATCTGTGTCTTTTCTGTTTAGAGACTTAGACCAGAGGGTCTCCAGATCATAGAACAACTTGAAATAGAAAAGAGCATCATCAGTAATCCCAGGCATCTCTTTGGATGTTACAGGTTCATTATCAGATTGAGATGTTACTGTCTTCCATTTGAGTTTATGAACTAAAATGCAATTAATAAAATTAATTAATGAAAACTGAAGCCCCAAGCAGAAATCTTTCAGATATGAGAAAAGAAAATTTAAGTAGTAAGGTTCTCACTTGAGAAATGTCACAATCTCTCTGATGAAAGAAAGCACTTTAAGAGTCCAGAAAGAGCCGTAGCAGTCATACTTGGCAAACCCCTGAGAGAGCTACATTTTCTCAATGATATGTTCCTTTCTGAATCAACTGCATGAACTCTATTTTCAGCCAAGAAACTGAAATACCTAAGACAGACATGAAGTTACTGCATGATGCAGAAACTTTAAATGTCACATTCTCCTTCCATCTGCTTTATGAACACACCCTATGGCCAAAAAGTTTGATTTGACAAGAAGAGTCTCTTTGAGGACCAGGGAAGCTGCTTCATTTGAGGACCTTTCTGAGGGTCAGAGGGAGGCCAGCATAACATAATGGAACCAGCCCAAACCCTTCCCTTAAATATAACCATCTCTCCTATTACCAGCCTGGAAGGTAGAAGCACAATGAAAGAACAGTCATTGGTTCTCCTGCTCTCAATGCACCTTGGGTCCTATTTCAGGTAGGGTTTCATAGATCCCATTCATATAATAGGAGAATAAAGACAGTAAAATGGAATTATTTTCTCAATGACCGTTCTGAAGTCATCTCTGCTCACAGATCATTTCTTCTTTAAGAGACTGGCCATTGCTAACTTTTGCTTTGGCTGGAAAAAAGGACAACTCATTCTTTCCCACACCGGGCCCTCCAAATCACAAAGGTACTATGGGTCACATTAGCTTGGCTCTTGCAAGTAATGCCTGATTCTAGCAGGGATAGCAGTAATGAAGCAATGGAATGATGGTGAGAATGAAACCCTAGAATCTAGAGGCTTTTTATTTGGGTCCAGAAATGACCCCAAAGAACATCAGGATTGCAGCAGTGGTGAGTTAAAGCTGGGACGCACAGTGTGTCTGTCGTGTGATCTCCCACCACACCCTGGCTGGAAATGTTCTTGGAATCTTGCCCATTATCTTCTTCCTTTGGGCATTTCTTCCCATTTTTCTGCCTCAGAGACCCTTCTTCTATTTCAGGTTCCAAACATTGCTGCTGTTTACTGGTGACCACTCACTCTTTTTATTTTTCTCTCCCTTTCTCTTGTATGCTACACTTTTCTTCCAACTCCAGAATATAAAGAATGGAAAAAAAACTTAGAAGAAACAAACAAATGCTTATTCTATTGTGGCTCATTTTTACTCTGGGGAAACAGGTGCCTGCAGGGATGCTTCATCTGTTTTCATGAACCCATTTCTGTTCAAGACTTCACTCTAAGCCAGGCCAGAGGAAGGAGGGGGAATGACAAGGCATCTCAGAGATGGGAACACCATGAAGTATTGAGGCTCTTCTTATGTACAGCATATTTCTTCAGACCATTTCAGAATACAAATATCTTAAGATTAAAGATGGTATTTTTCTAGATGTGCAATATGCTGATCAATGCTACTTTTGAAGTTTACTACTATGAAAAAAGTTGATGTTTTAATCTTTTTATTGCTATAATACAGCTATGAATGAAAAGTTCAGAAAGACACATTACAGGGGAGGTGGCTCATTTTAAAATATAGATTATTCTAGTTATACGTTTATTCACAGACAGAAGAGTTACCTTTGGAATACTGACATGCAAAGGAAAACGTCCTAAGGTTTAGGATGAGCAATATCATTGAAGTTTCTCTCTCTAAAAAAAAAAAGCCACCCAGATCTAAATTCATAAATGGGAAGTCAAAGCCACTTGGGAGCTTGCTCAATCTACGGCAGGAGTGCAGGAATGCCCCACTTTGCTTGGCTGGAACCTGTGGGGCTCGGCCCATGCACACCCCATCCAAGAAACCATGCCTTGGCATTCTAAGGAGTCCCATTTCCACAGAGCTCTCCTTCTCTTCCCAGGCCCAACCTCTAGACCAGTCAGGTGTCCCATCAATGAATTTGGGCTAGTGGTCCTCAAGAAGTGCCTTCCCCACTGTCCCTCCCACCGCCAATCCTGTGTTCACTCAGATTCTAGACCACATGGCAACAGGGGCACTTCTACCAGTGCAAGCTCTCTGGGCTATGTGGACTCTTAAATCCTCTTTCTCAAAGCTCACCTCCTCCTTTATCATTATTTACTTAATTGGAACACTGGGCTGTTTGGTTCTTCTTTTGGATTACTGCTCTACAGGATAGGAGTCATTTCTATTTTCATTAAATCTCATAATCCCCATGGCTCAATTCTGACATTGCATAGCTATCTGTAACTGAACAGACATAAGCTCATTGTCAGCAATGACTAGAACACTCCAATGGTTTCTACCAGGAGGTTCTGAACAGTCATGGCTCTTTATTAATAGGAACCTCAATCAGCAGGGTATGGATCTGGGAACATTAGTAATAATGATAAAACTACAGTGGGCATAGGTTAAACACATCCTAAAAACTGAACCCATGTGAACTATTTCTTATGCTAGAAAAGATGTTCATTAATTAAATTTATAAGATTAATAAGGCTGCTCATTACACCATTTGTTCTAAGGTGTAATGCATGGTGATGGTGGCAAATTATGTGCCTATCCCTACATGTTCACCTGATGCAGTTTAGAAAACACCATCAACACAAACCTGTGAAGAACTTAGAAATGGATTCTAAAGAAGCAATTAGATCACCAATGTTAAAAAAAAAAAGTAATAACATATGAGGGTTTAGGTTTGAGTAGAAATGCTTTAAGGATTTAATATTCAGAACGTTAAGCAGCTACTGGTTTAATTTGGCAGGATGGGAAGTTTAAGGAACATCAAAATAAAACCAGTTGTTCTGCCAACTTGGTAATTTTATATATCAAAATAAAATACCTTCTGAAAAAGCCATATATTCTAGTGTTAACTAGAGTACTATTTTAGTTGTTAACTCCAGTAACTTATGTTTAAAGTCCTAAAAATTTTTCATTGGACCATATTTCTTTCATGACCATAAATTAACTTAATATGGTCAGATAAATAAATAATAACACCACTCTATATACATATGCAATGTTAGTCACTTAATACTCTTGGGTCTTAACTAATTCATCATTATAAGTTTGAGGCAGTGGCATTAGACACATTTCAAAGTATCTTCACTACCTTCACATCTTTCAAATAATTTTATTTGCATTATCAATAATTGTTCTTCATGTTTGTTAGAAACAAAAACGACTTCTTGTACTAGTAAAATCTGGAATAATTTGGTGACTACATTTAGTTTTATTGCTAGAGTCTGAGATATAGGGTTAAGGAAGAAAATGTCAGAAAGAAACAATTGCCTTTCTTCTTCAGAGTCAACTCAGGTGCAAGGCATATTGATTGCATAGTATATGGCTGATAGAAAGGAATGAATTTAGGAAGCAGGCTGCATGATAATCCTGCCCAAGTTGTTAAGTTTGGCATGCTCCTAGGTGGGGTGAACCCTGACCTGCAAAATGACAATACCCAATTCTGTGCCCTCCCCGGCCAGTGGTGGGCTAAAGCACCACATTGGTTACCTGTACACTGGGGACAGCAGGAGTCCTGGGTACGTGAGGGGTTCTGGCAGAGCAGCGGTGGGCACACCTCTGTCTCACACAGCACCCGGCCACTGTGACAGGTGCACTGAGTACAGGAATCAATATTCCACGTTTCTCCTTCCACAAAATACTCGCCTCCGGGTGCATGGCAAATGGAAGGAGTGCTGAGCTCTGGTTTCTGCACCACAAAGTCATCTGTGGAATGAAACAAACAAACAAACAAACAAAAAAATCAAACCGTAAGAAGTCATTCATTTTTCCAGCTCTTGAAGAACCTGGTACCATTTGCTTTAAGGCAGACAAAGGAGGAATTGTCTGAAGAGCATCTTGTAATACTTTCATCAAGAGGAGAGTGAAGAAAAGAAGAGAAATATTCCACGCGTGGAAATGGAAGACAATGGTAGAAGTGCCAATCTCAGGAAGTGAGGTGCAAGCAGCTTGAGTCTGTCAATAATCATGAGAGAATTCAATAAGAATTAAATTACAGGGAGGGAACTCCATTTAGGAATCTCTAAGAATGTGCAGTTGTCTAGAATAAAGGTCTCACATTTACTGAATGCTTGCAGCGGTCCAATTATTTCCAAGCTAAACGCTTTACATTTACTCTTTACATGGACCTTGTGAGGTAGGCATTGCCATTCTGTTTTTCAAATGTGGAAACTGTGAGCTCTGAGTATTGAGAGTAGTCAAGGGCCTGGATCCACGCCTATGGTTGTTTGGATAATGGACAGACTTCTAGTTAAACAAAACTTCCAAATGATGTATGCCCTATCCATTTCATTATCTCTGGGATCCTGAGCACTTTTATGCTTGGAAATACGTCCTGCTGTCAACAGGACACACCTAATCTCAGCGGGCCGCCAGCACACTCGGCAGGAATGCTCCTGTGGAATCAACAGTCTGAAAACTCTCACCTGAGACTAAACATTTGTTTGGCGATATCATCGTCCAGAGAGGTAAGTGCCTAGAAGCTGATAACTATGATTTCTTTCTCCAAGGGACCAAAACCCTGGGTGAGATGGTAATGATAGAGAGGGAATTTAATGTAGGAATGTCTGGAGAAGCACTGGGAGTTGCCCTCAAGTTGGGCTGGGGAAATGAAAAGAATGAAGACATTAACCATATTCGTGTAGTCCAAACACAACAAGCACTTCAAGGAGGTGTTGACAGTGTGGAAACAGTCTGGAGAAACAGTCTGGAGACATCACGGCTGGCTCATGCCTGAAGCTCCACAGACCTTGGGCCCCAAGAGAATGACCCTGACTGTGCAGAGATGCTCAGAGCTGCCATCTCCTCTGAGTGCACTGGGGCCCTTATTTTCAAAGCGGTGGTTGGCATGAGAGCTAATGATACTGATGAAATAAAGTGGTGTGGGCCAATTTCCAGTTAAGGAAGTAACTTTCAATATGGCTATCTCTCAAGGGAACTTTGACGCAGGGGAGACAACTCAGAAAACGGACATTAGTTAGTGCTTACAGTCACAAGCAAGTGCACCGAACCTTCTAGTCCATGAACAGCACAGAGGAAGGTAATTAGAAAAAAAGGATGCACTGGGACAAGATGATAAATGTACATTTCCTGTGGTTTATAAAGAAAGAAAAAATTGTTCGAGAGTGTGCCAATAAACTAATGTTGGAAAAAAGCTCCCTTACGACACTCAAAATAGGTTTTGAGAGGACCGACAACTGTCATCCTTTTAAATGTGGACATGGGGCAGGGGGCAGGAGAGAGCTGTGTGTGCCTACAGGTGTTCTATCTTTCTATTCCCTCTTCCTCTATTACATGACTCAAGGCAAAACACAGGAGGGACTGGAGAGATGGGGTGGAAAGGAAAAGAAAGAGGATGAGAAAAGAAAAATAAAAGAGATGCTATCATTTGATGACTATTCCATTGGAAGAGTTTGAATGCTGCTCACTTAATCAAGGAAAAATCAGTGCCCCTGAATGGGGAAGGAGAGTCTTTGAACAAGAACTCACAAGTACAAATGGCTCTAGGGTCTCTAGTAGGAAGATTCTGCAAGTGGCAATCCACTAAAGACAAGACTTTGGAAAAAACATTATTACACATTCATACATGAGAATGTGTTTTTGAACATGTATGTGCAGCATTCACACACCCTCAATAATACATCAATAATTATCTGTATAAGAGTCCTCTATCTCTGTAACAGAGAAACATACTTCTGACTTTACTGACTTTCAGTCTGGGGTCAGTCATCTGTTCTTGGTCATGACTCTGCCTTTCCACTGATCTGACTCTTAGACTTCCTCAGTGAGCATCTGCTTAAGAGAGAGCCAGATGTCGGTCAGTACCCTATGCTTTCACATCTGTAACTAAAATACAGGTCTTAAGGGAACAGATTATTTTTCCTTCCCTAAAGAGTCAATTTAGAATCTTATC
Organism: Spermophilus citellus; assembly: GCF_964194105.1. Taxonomy (NCBI): domain Eukaryota; kingdom Metazoa; phylum Chordata; class Mammalia; order Rodentia; family Sciuridae; genus Spermophilus; species Spermophilus citellus. The sequence goes on from NC_138193.1 coordinate 87,507,913, forward strand.
TCATTAAATTGCTTATTCACCTTCTGATCTGACAAAGTGGTTTTTTCAGATTTAACTAGTAAAATATGTGAAAAAAGAAAAGTTTTGAAGCAGGGCAAATCTAACCAAACTTGGAGGGAACAAAATAAGCCATTAATTCTGCACTGCAACCTGGTCCTTGACAGGGGTATGGGAGCTGCCTGTCAGGTTGACAGTAATAATTACTGAGGTATACAGAATCTCAAGAGCTGAAGGGACTTTACATGTCCCACACCATGGGATGCAACGCAGGTGCACTCTGGCTAGCACGAGCCACCTTCTCTCCCAGGCTAATCCTGCCTTGCTGCAAAAGGGCCAGACCTCAGGCTCCTGCCTATATACCCTTTGCTTAAAGGGACTCATCCATATGGAGATGCAAGACCAGAGGAAAAATAATCATGACTTCAAAATATGACAATAGACTTGAACTTAAAAAAAAAATCTGATGTGAGAATGGGGAGACCCCTCTTCTCCCTGGCCTTCCAATAAGAGAATTAATATATTTGTGCTTATTTTCCAATTGAAAGACAGCTTAAGTATTCTTCCCCTAACTCACAGTGGCCTGCACAGAGGGAGAAACCATAGATACACAACCATGATGAGTGCTTTAGGAAAAAGGCAGTAGATGAGAAATTATGGTAGTAATTGCTGTTATTGACAACTGTAATTCAGACCCCCATGAATTACAAATTTGTTCTGTTATTTTAGTAACTTACTTTGATTACTGTTGTTATGATTTGAAATGTGTGGTCACTCTAGACTTCTCCATTTGGCAAGAGTGCCACATGTCCATTAATTTGAAAAAGAGCAATAGCCATAGACTTTGGTAATTCTTTTCCTTCTCAGGCTATCACTGGATAAGAGATAAGCTTTTATATAATAAAACTAGCACCAATCCCCTCAAATTAACTAGAGCATTCAGCTTTAATACGCTATTAGTAAAACAGAGAGCTGGATTTAAGTACATAAGCCTACATCCTTTACAAACAAGCAGTTCAAAGATCAATATAATTGAGTAAACCATTCAAAAATAACAACAGTTTCTAGAGCTTTAGAAATTTCTCTGGTTTTTCACTCGTCATTTATAGTACTCAGCCGATTCTGTGGCTGTTGTTTACAAAAGGCACAGAGAGCTAAAAAGTGTCCCAGGGGCCATTCCCGTATTTCCCCCAGAGTCACAGGTACACATGAGGCCCTGCAAGGCAGGAGCCCTCTTCATCTGAAGCACACAAGAGGGCAGCCAGCTGTTACCTGCACATGACGGGCAGCACTGTCCAGGATGAATGGTGGGGTTGCCACAGGCAGGCACCGGGCAGGTGATCAGGGCACACATTTCCCGTCCATTGTGACAGTAGCATTCCCGGCACCCATCATGCCAGCTTTCCTCATTTTTATGATGATGGCCATCCATGGACAGACATGTGCCTGACAGGACAGGTGGCCCGGCGGAAGCAGGGACCTCTGGACAGACAGAAGGCAGCCTGGTGAAGAAGCAGCTACAGCACAGGAGAAGTAGCATGTCGTGTTCTTATATGGGATGAAACCTGGCCACCGACAACTACGTCTACGAAGGACAGTCAAGTGACACGGGAAATGCTCAGGAAAAGAATTTAAGTAAATAGGCTTTTAATTTTGAAAGAAGAAGAAAGAGAAAAGATTACTCATACGTTTCTCTCCTGTTAGCAGGCTAACTTTTACTCCTTTCTCTGATTTTCTGATGGATAAAGTTTCATGTATATTGAATGTATGGAGAATCGTTTCTTTAGAAGCTTCATCCAGTGGGGAATTCCTATTCCTCTTGCAATGAACAGATTCTTGTTCTGTAGAACAACTGAAGCAATTGACTAGAGGTGTGTTTACTCTGACCTCCTCAAAACACCATTAAGGTGATAACTGTCTAACTTTGAAAAACTGCCGAGTAAACTTTAGGGATCTTTTATTGCTTAATCAATGTGTCATGTTAACAACTACCACAAACTGGATGGGCAGCAGGGCGGGGCTGAGAAAAGGGCAGGAATGGCAATCCAGGTGCACGCTCAACAACTTCAGGAGTAGCCTGGTGCAGACTAGTGGAGGTGCTCAGACAAGTGGAGATGCTCAGGATTTGTGCTTTACATACCATTCTGGGCTGGCAAGTGCTTCTCACCCCATGTCAAAATTCTCACGGAAAACTCAGTTTTGAAACATACGAGTAGACCTTCAGTAATACTAACCTCAAGGGCATTGAAATGAAGTTTTTTACTGTTAGTTGTATCAATTCCATTTCTAAACAGAGGGGGACTTTATAGAGGCCAAGATAAATTTTAGCTCTAGGCTCAAGTTCTTAAGACAAGCAAAAGTGAAGAGCTAAGAAGTGATTAATTTGGTCAATGTTCTTATTCATAATGGGCTTCCTTTAAATTCTGTTCTGAGCCCTTTTATTCCATTAAGATGAAAAGAAAAAAGAAGTCCTGTGGGAGGGTCCCACAGAGGGTGACAATTGTGTCAGAGGCGGCAGCAATCACTTAAACCACTCCATTTGTAGGATGTCCTTCTGCTCTTTGTTCTGGTAGCCCTGGCTGCTTTGAGGGGGAAGGGCTATGTGTTCACACTTACCTCTGCACTTGCAGATAAGACAGCCATGATTGTCTTGTTGGAAACCCAAGGGGCAGATTTTACTGCATGGGAGCTCCGGACATTTCCTACAGCGACAGATGTCACAGCCATGCTTATTCTTCCTGGGTAATTAAAATTTTGCCAAAGGTCAGAAAATCAAAGTCTCAAATGATGCCCCACCATTGAGACCAAGGGTCAATGAAGTGATATTGCCATTTATGCAGAGAGACTGAACTCTGCTCTCAAAACTCCTAGGGTGACGTGTAATTAGCTCCCTGTGGCTACGATCACCACCCACCATAGCCCAGGCGCTTATGTGTTTCTGGGACATGCTGGCCAGAATCCCAATGACATGACTGTTGATTTAATTACGAAAAGTGTTGTCAATATAAAAAGATGCATATGTAACTGTATAATATAAAGGTGAGGGATATATCATTGGTCAATGTGGGAGATTAGCATTAGGCACAAAATCTTTCTTTTGTTAGGAATGCAGGATTCCTCACATGATCACATTCCCTGAGAAATTCTAGACACTAGTAAACATTTTAATGAGGTATCTTCTGAAACTTATAGAAGATAGGAACAGAAGACTTAAGGACCTACAGACCAGGAAGGGCTATACAAATGTTGATAAAGAATAAAACCTTTAAGAGGACCTACAATTGAGGTCCAATAATTACTTCATTAAGTCTAGGTAGGAAAGAATGTCCTCCATCCCTGAGCTATGAATGAAATACAGAGGGGTAAAGGAAAAAGTCTGGAGGAACTTTTTTCCCCTTAATAAGCTTATCCATATTCTACGTTACCATAACGTCAATATCAAGTAAATAAGTAGACATTTATAAAAAACATTAGTTTAAGTGGAGATTTTCTGGACAAAACAATTCTTACCAATACTTCATTTTCTCCAAAAAGAGTAATACAAGAAACTCACCCACCCTCCACTTCTTCCTGTTCACAGCTGCAGGACTGAGCACTCCCAGCTTAGCATCTCCTCTACAGGTCTGGCCCTGCCTGACTTCCTGCTCCTCTGAGGGAAAAAACAACTACTCTATTTACCTACATGCCTCATCCCAAGTAACCCTCAGTGGCAGTCAACTGGAACAGAATTTCTTTTCTTTCTCATGAACAAGTAAAGGGGCACTAGAAGATGGTCCTATAAGAAACCTTTGATGAGTGACAATTGTGAGTGACAACTAAAATACATTTTGCTAAGTGAAATAAGTAGTGAACATTAGGGTCTACTCCTTTATTTCAACCTAATGAGAAAAAGTTAAACGAATGACAGATTCATGCCATATATTGTGCAATTTCTGAGATCTGCTATTCATTGTTTGTTCATAACATCCATGAATCCCTCCCTCTTAACTATCAGTGTCTGCTGTATGCACAAGGTGATGGTTCACTCAGCAGGTGAACCAAAGGGCACTGATGGCCATCTTCATCCTAACATTCCCATAGCATATCTGGTCAAGATTTATTTTTAAAAGTTGTTCTTAAAACATATGGTCTAGTTAGTGAAAGAGTCAGTTGTCCATGACAGCCAACTGGGCCCCCCTGAATGAATAAGAAGTGAAATCTATACTGTCTCAAGGACTTACCCTCAGAGATGAAGGCTGAGTTTAAAAGTGGCCTTGATTCTGAACTGTTGTAACATTAGCAAGTGGCTGTAGCTACTATCATGCCAATGATACTTTATTTTACATTAGCAGTTAAGTGATGAAATAACTATACTTTTATTGATATCATATTTTAGAATTAAGAAAATGATGGTTTATGTTTATTTGGAGCATTTTTTAAGAAAAATGTTCCCAACTTAATTATCCAATTAAAATGAGAATGAAGATCTATCCCCACAGATCTCAAAATATCTTTGAGAATTTTCAAAAGGAAGAATAAAAAAGATGAATGAAATAAGATGGACAAAAGATGATGGATCTAAGTTCTATAATTTGATATAACTCTCACCAAACTGGAAAGGCACAAAGATTGAAATGGGAAAAAGCAAAATAAATAAAGATTCTGAAAAGTGATTTGTTGTTTAATGGATCGACTTGTTATAAAAGGCTGGTATAAATTGAAATAATAACATTTTGGTCTATATTAAGGCCAAAGAAACAAATATAAAATATTTATTTCCCCCATGGAATTGTCTATATTTTTGTAAGGGCTGTCTCAATAAATATTTAAAAATACAGGTCATGGACCTCATCTCCAAGGAAACTCATAAAATCTGCCACACAAAGAAACAGTCCAGGGGCTGGGGATGTGGCTTAAGTGGTAGGACGCTCGCCTGGCATGCGTGGGGCGCTGGGTTTGATCCTTAGTACCACATAAAAATAAAATAAAGATGTTGTGTCCACCAAAAACTAAAAAATAAATATTAAAAACATTCTCTCTCTCTTAAAAAAAAAAAAAGAAAGAAAGAAAAAAGAAACAGTCCATAGAACAGCCATGAAAAGCTGTGGCACTAACAGCACTGGGACCACATGACAGTTCCATCCCCGCCCCGTCAAGTAGTGTCCAAAGGACTATCCTACGGGGACGTCTCACTTAGCATACATGGAGAGTGTTTCTGGCACATTTCCACAAAAGAGCAGGAATAAAACTTCATTCTTTTCTTTGGAGACACAATTCTTTGCCTGCTTTCTGAATGACTACAAAATCGGCGGAGGTTATTCTGGACTTGGAACATGACCGACTCCTTCACAAATACACAAAACGGCTAACAGAATGGGTGTGAACATCTCAACACGTTCCACTTAATGGCAGGTTTTCTGAATGAAGGAATACGTACAGGTATCCAAGTGGACAATATTTGTCACACATAATAGGTCTGCACTTCTTGGGCCGTGGGCGGCACTGACAGATCTCGCAGTTGTGGGCATTGGTGAGGAAGCCAAAGGGACACTCCAAGGCGCAGCCTCGTTTAAGGCCTGAGCACAGCTCCTCCCCTGTGAAGACAAATGGATGGCACGTTTCTTCCAAAGGTGAACAGACCAGGATGCATCGTGCTTCAAAACCTTCCCCCAATCCTCCCACTGAACATGGATTCAAATTTCCCAGCTCTACCACAGCATCAGCATCATGAAGAAGTGCAGATTGTGCTACTGAATGGTTATAACGTGACTCTACCCTTTGGTAGCAAGACACAAAATAAAGTGGATTTCTGAAGCCTAATCAGATCTGATTGGTTTGAAATGAAGACTAATGATTGAGTGTATTTTTAAATGGATTTTTTTTTTTTTTTTTACTAGTGGACTGATGGTCATTTATGTTAAAATGAGGAAACTGGAAACTTATGCTCCAAATTTCACTATGTATTTTATTTGTATTGCACATCATTAGAGATGATGAAGGTACTTAAATGCTCACATTATATTTACTCTTGTGGGTGTTAGATGGCTTCACATAATGCTGCATTATTGTAGGTAGCCTAAGGGATTTCTTACCCTTTTATATAAACACATCTCTTACAATATAATGAAAGTGAAATTCTCAGTGCTCTGTTTAGATTTTTTTTTAACCTACATGTTGACACACATACCCATATATTTGGGTATATTTAGTTAGTTAATTAAAAAATATGCTGAAGAAATATTCATATTAATGTATAACAGCTATATGAATGTTTAAACTATCCCCCATTAGCACAATTTAAAGGGATATCAAACTGTCCTGTTTGTCAGTAGTTAAATTATTTTAGAAGGGGGGAGAAGCAATGGTGACCATTAAAAGAAACTACTGAAGATATTAGGTTCACTAAGTCTTTTAAGATGATTTTAAAGGACATTACAGAGCTTAATGAAAAAAATATAAAAAATAAAAAATATTAAGGCAGGAAAAGCATGCTTGATGATATAAATGAAGCAAACTGAGACCTGTCTGAAGTGAAATGTAGAATTTTAAAGAACATCAAATTTAAAAGAAGAAAGCTGACATGGTGATGACTAAAGGTTGGCCATGTCTGTATGTCGTTCTACATGGACTGGTAAGACGGGAAGCAGACGGTTACTGCTGGGATTCTAAAGGAATTTTTATTTTATATGGACATCCTTCAAGCATAGATACTGTAATAACGCACAAGTTCCTAGGAAAACCAGACATCACTGTCTCCTCCACAGGCAAATCTTAGAATCTAACATTAAATCTTAACTACAATTAATAGGCGAAATGGGTCCGTGTTTTACATAAATATTTTATGACAGCGTCTCTTGTGACTCTTAGCTGGCAATACTTGCATAATTTAATTTGTTATCTTTTACAAAGAAAATGTGACTTATGGTATAATTTTCTATTTTGCTGTTATCATAACCTCTTATGACACATATTTAATATAACCTCATGGGTCTGTATCACCCTCCCAAGCAACTGAATATTAATCTATATCCTTAAAAAATAAATTCTAACTGGCTCATCTAAAAATTTGTAAATTACGTGACTTGGAAGGAAGGTCCTTATTTTTCATTTCCCATTATTAAAGGAATGTATGAAACAGTGGAGAAGACTTTCATAACCATGTTGTTTTTTTTTTTTTTAACATAGAGACCTTAAGCTATGAACCCATTTTTTCTATTTTCAGTATTTTTTAAGTCATGACACCAAGTGAATTATGTTGGGAATAGATGAATTAAACACTCCTACAACTTCCCAGAGTCAGCATTCTTGGGGATTAAATTCCTTGAAACTTTCAAGTTTGAGTACATTTGTGTTTTTATTTATTTATTTATTTGGTTCTGTTAAAAGGAAACTTTTCCATAGACCTTGACCTAGAATGCTCTTCACTCACCTTAAAAAAACTATTATATCACTATTAAGTTTAAACAATTTGATAATAACTAAGTTTGTCTTCAACCTATCTCTGCTATCATTTGGAAGTATCCACCAAAGGCTTGGGGACCAGCCCATGTCACTGTTGGGAGGTGGGGCCTATTAGGCAGAAGTTAGGTGACTGGAGGGGTACCCTAGAAGTGTATATTGGGACCCTGGGTCCTTTCTCTCTCTCTCTCACTTAGTGGCTGTCATGAAATAAGTAGCTCCTCCCACCATGTGTTTCTACCATGATATACTCTCTCACCACAAGCTAAGAAACCACTGACTAAAACCTCTAAAACCACAAGCCAAAATAAACCTCTCTTCCTTATAAACTGATTATCTTAGGTGTTTTTGTCACAGTGACACAAAACTGACCAACACTGTCTCTGCTCAGGACATTCATTAGAAAGCAGACTGGCCATGTCACCTCAAGTGAAGTGCCCCAGCCCTTCCCTGATTTGGGATCATTCATCTGTGGGCTCTGGTCTGTATTATCTCAGTTGTGCTTAAAGGGAAATTCTAGGGCAGTGCCCTAATTTCTTTATGTTCACAGTCCAGGACTGTCATGGGATTTAGCATGGAGTGGATGTTTGACAACAAGCTGCTGAATGAATGAATGTATCATTCAACACTTGCTACATGCTCTTCCCCAGCCATGAGAGCTGCCATCCTGACAGGGAAATAACAGCACAAAAAAACTTTACTCTGATAGCACTGAAAGTTTTTCAAAGTAGGAGCATTTGCTCAAGACTTCACAACTGTAAGAAGCGTTCCTCTATCACAAGGGAATACAATGTCATTTGCATGTACATGAGGTATCCTGCACACTGCTTTGCTCTAGTACTTTAAACTCTTGGATACTAGCAATTTCTACAAACCCGTTAACAATTAAGGATGGCTATTATGTTCTTGAGGCTATTAAACAAAGAAATGCAGCATTACAAATGGTAGTCCCAATCTTGTCCTTGACAGTAAGTGTTCGTACATAAATAAATAAAATGAAAAACAAGGAGCCCCCTACCCCCCATATTTGATGCTGTCAACTTCTTGGGATGCTTGACTCAGATATATTTCATCAAAGGTATGCCAGCTTGCTCCTCCCTGTTACCATTGATTTTACATATATGCATCAGTTTCTAGATAAAGCATTATTAATTCCTAAAAATCAAATAGTATTAAGACTTCAAGAGAATTTACCAATAAGCCAGTCAAAACCAAATGATTTAAAGATGTGGACAGTAACATGCCAAAGGATTGATGCTATTTAATCCATAGAGATGTCATTTAATGCACAGAGTTTATAAAGTAAGGTGAAGTGTATTGTGCCTGATAGCAACAGACATTGACAGTTAAAAAATAATGTTATAACAGTTTGTACCAAAATAAATAAATAAATAACCCCCAAAGATAGGGGACTAGTATCTTAGTTACACACTTTTAGTTTTAAATTTTGTTGCTATTGTACTTTCTGAAACATTTTCTACCCTACTTCTCTTTATTGTAAACATATCTTTCCGATACTGAGTCAGGGATAATTCAGTTCTCCATATGCCCCTCATGTATTACTTTGTTTAGCAGTGTTACAAGATGCTATTTTTGCAGATTAAAATAATACACTCAGACAAAAAATTCCTTTGTCATTTAATTTCCACATGTTTCAATAGGGTTTTATTTTAATCCTAACCTGACTGCCTATGATATATTGGATTATGTTGCAACATATTAGTGTATTACCAATAGTACCAATATCAGTCAAAGATAAAGACATTTTTATCTTCTTTGCATCCCATTAGTGCTTAGCCTATACTAGCCACTCAACAAAGGTAGGTAAATCAAAGAGTGAATGATCAAAAAGCAAATCAATATGAAAGGAGAAATATTTATTCATTGTTGGCCTTATTTTAAGAAATGCTGGTGCCAATTGGAACTAGGTCTGATTCCTAAGAGAAAACAAAGTTATAAATGATAATGGCTGTGATATACATGCATACATATATATATATATATATATATATATATATATATATATATATATATATATATATATATATATGACTTTGATGGGATGCAGAAAAATACTGTAAGGGAGAATGGGAGAATTCTGGACAAGATAGAGAATTTGAAAGTTTAATTGGAAACATAAAAAGAAAAGTTGTTGGTGAGTGTCCTAGAGGGCAGGAAGAATTGGAGGCAGGCAGGAATGAGGGAGGAGGGGAATCTGGGGCTTTCCACAAAGGGTCACTTGGGCTGACTCAAAAATGGAAGTTACAGAACAGCTAGTGTGCAGAATCAACTGTCACCACATGCTAGACGATGACACTAACTCTGCATCTGTTCACTTACTTGGTCTTTATGATAGCCCATTAATCACATACTGTCCTCTGTCCTTTACGGATGAGGGCACAGAGGTTGCAGAAGTAAAGCAACTAACTCTGATCCCTCAGATGCAGGTCAGTCTGACGCGAGAGCCTTTGAGGGGAGCCGTGTGTGATCACAAGAATTTGACAACCCAGGACCCAGCAATGTGATCTGACCTGACTCAACTCCAAAAGACGGGGCCTCCAAAGTTGTAAAATAATCAGAATAGCTAATAGGAGTGGGAGAAGGGAGAGCAAAGTGCACATGCTTAGACTTCTGTATGATACAAACTGGCAAGTTCCACCTGGTGTTTATGTTTTCAGGTACAGGGTGGATGGAGTGAGAGGGCAAGACTAACCCAAGTCAAGAATCTCAGGGTGATGAGCTGAACATATGACCAGAATGGTGAACCCTCAGAGGGGGACTTTAGACAGGAATGATGTCCACAGGTGTCCATCATCCTAAAGGTTCTCTGCTCCTCAGCCAGCTGATACCTGCTGAGCACTGTGGGCTAAGCACTGAATATGGCCCTGGCCGAGGCAGTAACTTCCCTACTCTGGTGTGAACAGAAGCTTTCTCCTAGTAGGATTCACTTTTGTAGGTAACAGAAGCAGGCTTCAAATGGTGGCATTTCATTAGTTTCATTTTTTTTTTTTTTTTTTTTGGAGTAGGTCTTGCACATTCATGTCTGTGGCCTTGACACCTAATACAATACGTGGAATATGGCAGGTGGTAAAAGAAGAAAGAAGGGAAGAGAAAAGGAAGAAAGATTAGATATTTCTATAAATAGGCAAAATTTGCAAATAACGAATGGTTAAGTAAAGATTTATGTGTTAAAAAAATAATTCCCCGTACCAAATCCAATGTTTGTATATTTCTTCCTAAAGGTGGACAAAATGCAGGCTTCTGCAGGGTGTACACACAGATTTTGAGAAGTCAGAAAAAGCTAACTCAAAGACAAGGCATAGAAATTCTTCCTAACAGCCTCAATTTGCAAAAGGCCAGTGACACCTTTTGACTTGCTTTAATGACAAATGAGGGAAATCCCTTATTTGGACTGATGGACAAAAGTTCCTCATGACATGCCAAGAATCTTACAGAAGCATGACTAGGCACCCCAAACTTTATAGTAGTAAAACTCAGATGGAGTATTTGGGTGAGGTGATAGGCACATCTGTATTTTTAGATGTTTAAGAGCTTCAGAAAAAATTCATGCACAATCCCATGATTAAAAAAAAAAAAGGATGTGTAACTCAAGAGGCATTACAGGGACTGAAATATAAACATTTCATGACACAATTACCAAATACCTTGGTGATAAAAAGACAAGGTTGACTATTTATGTAAACAAGTGTGGCTGCCAAGGCAATTCTCCAGTGAACTTGGCTTTCCAAAGGGAGGTATAAAAGGCAGATGGGCACATAGCAGAGACTGGCCCTTCCCCGAACAGGATCAGATGCAGAAAGGCTAGCCCCAGATGGGTGGAGGCTTGTAGGAAATATGAAGATGGCAATAACTACAAGAACAGCAGTTTTATAAACTCTCTTTTAGTACTAATTTCACTGTGTAGACAGCAGGGTGGTAGGTAATGTGTAACAGAGAACACAAAATTATTCTATTCCTATTTTGTATTTTCTTTATAAAAACATTCTTACAAAAGAAAGTGATGAATGATTAAAGTTAAGAAGAATGTTAAGCCCAAGATAACTGATAAATCAGAAAGAGAGCATCCTTCTGTGTTAAGTAAGTTTAAGCCTCTAAGCCCAGGATAATTATATCCAAAGCCCACAGAGAATCTGCTTATTATAGAACGATTGTCTATGTTTAGGAGAGATCAGAGAGAATAGAAAGAAATTTCAGAAAACAAGCCAAATGTCAACTCAAAAGGACAGAGGATTCAAAAAACACACAAAACTTAACATTAACTGGAAATTCTTCAGGAACAACTGTTACTCATGACCACAAATCTAACAGGTGGCTCCCCACCAGCTTCAGTTTATTTTGAAGTGAGGTTTCCAGCAAAAGAATACTGCAAATATAATGCATATTGATTTCAGACAAGGTATCAGGGCATAGGTGTCCAGACTTCCCTGCAGAGATGGGGCTGGTGAGGCTAAATAAATCGCACACTTTAGGAGTGAAGACTGTACTCAATGTCACACTAGAGGGCCCTGTCCTTACTTCTGTATAATTTAATCCAATGATTTAGACAAGAACATATCAGTGGTACTTATTATAATCTAGGAAGTATAAAGAATAAGATCACATTATCAAGATTAAAAAGTATTCCAACTAGTTGGAAAATGGTTTAAAATGATTAGCAAAATTCCTTGTTAAATTTGGCTCCACATTTATATGATGAAAAAAATTCAAATGTTCAAATACAGAACAGATGTGAAGCAACTAACAGCAGCGGACATAAAAAACACCTAGTGATACTAGCTGCTTATAAACTCAAGATTAGCCTACAGTGTGCCACTCAAAGAGCTAACGTTAGGGTAGGCCACAGAATAGCACTGCAGTTATCAGTGCAATCTAATATTTTGTTTCTAAGCCACATTTTACATAAGGACAATGCCGCATGGAAAACACCAACTAAATTCTAGCAACCATGTCACCTGAGGAATTGTGAAGGGCACTGAAGGACTGAAGGTGTTTATTCTGGTAGAGGAATTAGGGGAATTCAAAATAGTTTTAAACGTGTAGGGCATATCCACCCCCCTGCCCCAGCCCCCCCCCCCCCCCCCGCAGAGAAATGCAATATACTTAATCTAGTTTCAGAGATCAAGGCCTAAGGACATGATTGGAATCTACATGGAGCCACAGTAAACAAAGTGGCGCATATTTTAAGGATTATGACTGCCATACACAGAATGGGACACCCTCTGTGTGGTGACTTCCTTGTCAGTAGGTAACACCAGCAAAGGGGCTGTGGAGAGAGCTGACTGGGTGGCTTGAAGTATATGTTCCAAAGCCACTGTGGGCTGCACTCCCAATGAAACTGGGCATCAAGGACCTTAAGAACACAATGAAACCAAGATGCAAACCAGAATAAAAGAGCGGCTCTTTTTCTCCCAGACGACTCTGTATTTGTTTGTGTTAAGTATAACATTTTACCCCTATTTCTTCAGGTTGTCAAGAGAATGTCTGAGCAGGAGTGAGAAAGGTATTCAATCATATAATATGCTTTGACAATGTCATATTAAGGCTCAGAAAAAAAATACAGTCTTCTGTCTACTCACTGTTTTTGCACTGACAAGTTCGACAGCCATTGTGATCAAGTTTGAAACCATAAATGCAGTCCTTCTCTGTCAGAGTGCAGTTTGATAACTCCCCACACGCAGGTGGATCAATTGTGATGTAGGTTGGTTCTAATAATAAAGAGAGAGAAAAAAAATCAATGGAACATATGATTATCTCTAGATGCTATTCGATCTTTGAAATCCCACACTACAGTAAGTTACAAAAATCCAATCAATAATTTTCATCAAATTCTAAAATGTTTATAATAGTATAATGTTGTTAACCCCTGAAATAAATATTTTTATTCAGATTTTTAATCATGTGAATACTAGACTTCATTTTTCCTTTTTGGTGCTGGGGATCAAACACAGGACCTCACAAGTCAGGCAAGTGGTATACCATTGAGCTGTACCCTCAGCTACTTCAATCCTTTATGTTTGAGCAGTTTGTACATTTTGGGGCTTCCTGTAGAGGAGAGGTTAAAACGTTACCTGTTCTTCTATTTCCTCATGAGGTCTTTTCAATTCATTTTTTATAATTGTCAAAACCTAGCTGCCAAAGGCCAGTTATCTCACTCTGCATTCTGCAATTCTTTTGAAAGCTGTTAGCATTTTTTAAAAAATTAATAAATCAGAGATGTTTTTGAGAGTAGTTTAACATACCTGAATTTCTTTTATCTTTTATGTGACACTCCCTTGCTTATGACAGATGATATGATGGATAATGGTGACTAAGAGTTTATCCTCAGGGCCTGGAGGCCCGTGGGAGTGGCAGGGTGAGAAAGAAAAGAAAAGAAAGAGCAGCCTAGCTGGGAAGAGAGGCATGGAGGAAATCAAGACCGGAGGTGATGCTTTCCCTTCTCTGCCAAGTTAAGAATGAAGAGCTGCGATAGGGAATAACGGTAACTACACACACTGGCATGAAGCATGCTCTGTGTTTACACAATGCTGACAGGGTGTTCTTCCTAAATGCCTGCAAACTTCACTGTACTCCAGTGAGGTGGGTGCTGTCATTACCTCTGGGTGTCTATCAGATGAGGAAATTGAGTACAATGACTTGCCCATGGTCACTGCAGTAGTAAGTTTCAGGAGATTCAAACCCAGGCATGTCTCGCTTCAGAGCACCACTCTCATTTCTTCTATGCAAAGCAAAGACTGTTGGAAGGTATCTGTCCTGTGGTGCATCAGTAAGGGACAGCTGTGGATGGGAAGAGTGCCAGCTGTGGGAAGAGTGTTGCCAAAGGAAACCGAGATGCTAACATATTTGAGTAGCATCTTTCCAACCAAAAGATATTATGAGCTTCTTTAAATTGTTTCTCACAATATCTTTGTGAAGAAGCCAAGTACAGAATGTCTCTACCTACGTTTTCCCAGATGGAAAATATGAGGTGCAGAGAGGGTGACTGGCTTATCTAAGTTTACATAGCAACCCAGTAGCAGGCTGGGAATAGAACAGAACAGAGGTTCCTGACCTCCTGTCCAACACTCTATCCATTAGTCCACACTGTCTTCTCAAGTTTCATCTCCTGTTACCGTAGAAGACAGACCAAAATAAGTGTTTGAGCTGCCACTTCGAAGATCAAGAGGTCTGCATTTTTATGCACCTCGTAAAATGGGACAGTGATTCAACTCTTTGCAGGTAGGAGACAGAGGTAACCTTTTAGAGATGCTCTGACCAGTATTCCCTCAGTAAAGATATGCATCACATGAACAGCACAGTTTGTCTGCCTTTATTACAACCCAGAGTTCAAAGAACATTTTCCTGAAATTTTTATATAAACTTTCCACTGCTATAAAATTTCTGATTTCCTTCAGTGACTAAAGCATTCTTTCTCATAGTTAACTCAAGTAGAGTTTTAAGAATGAATTAGGCATGGTTCTGCTTCCTTCCTACATTCTCTTTAAATTTACTGTAAATATTAGTTTTCAAACCTGTTTTTCTTTAATCATTACTCTTGCTAACCAATCAAAACTATGGTCTTATTCTAGCCATCAGTCCTAAAACTGCCGATATTTTGTCAAAATATTCTAACTACAAGTATAAGACAGAGAGAGGAGAACACTCACATCACCTTTAAGTAAACCACATCATGGGTTACCCAGTGAGGAAGGACATCAAGTTCCAGAGACTAGATCAAGGACTGCGGTGGAGTCTGGACTTTACATGCACTGTTTTAGTGGATGGCATAAGGGTGAAGAAAAGGCTCAAGTACATTTACACAGACCAGAACCTTGTATTCTTTACTAACGTTTAAGATGTGAGGTTTACAAGAAATTTTGCCTTCAGAAAACATATTATGGGAAAAGACATATTTGGGAAAGATTACAATGATACCAAAACACACAAAAAAATGCATAATAATCACAGGGTGATATGGAATTCTACTCTCACTGTGTCATAGGGATTTGTTAAGAGACTGCATTGTCCAACTTTACAAATAAGATCTTTCAACTCTGAATGATATTTTTCTTCAATAGTCACATTGTGTTATTTTTTGATACATGTTATGATTAATGGGTAGGATTAGGAACGTGATCTGTGGCTTGAGAGTGAATGACAGAAAAAAAAAAAAAGAACAGACTGAGTTGTTTTGAGGATCAGGATCAGAATAACACTGATTGGAATAGTCCCATGCTCCATTCAGATGGCTCAATAGCTTGGTGAAGAGTCACGTACATCTAACATGACTTTCTCCAGGACAGGAAATAGGTTCAATATGCTTCCCCAAACATTTGGAATAATAGCTTTTGTTCAGATAAACAAATGAAAATTAAATACACAGAAGGACTGCTGGGTTTGTGCTGGTCATAAAATGGGCATGTTAAGTATTTTACATAAAATGAGTGCTTCTAGATAGATGCGGTCACATGCTAGAGGTAAAAAATTATGTTGTGCCTCTAAAACCAACATTTTCCCATTCACTAAGACCTACATTTAGATGGAAGAAATTGGTAAGTATATACATACACTGCGAATTCTGGAACCCTTAGTATTTAACATTAAAACATAGAAAAACTTAAATTATTTATTTAAGAAAAACTGTCAATTTACACTGGAACTATTCTATTTCTCTTTGATAGATTATTCATTGTGATAGAGTAATCTCAGAAAGAATCATAATTTTTAAAGGCATTTTAACACTTAGCACTTGTTTTCTTATATTTAACAAACAGTATTTTTCTCTTACTCAGATATAACCTGGAACAAATTCGAAAAGCCTTTTTGTGGGTGGTAACATGTTTCTAGGGTCCTTACTGCTGTCATTCTACACCCCTGGAGTAATTTGCTTCATAATGGGCACATCTATAGGGAACTAGCTAGAGACATCCTAATGCTGTATATGCAGTCATTTGTTGTATTCTATTGCTTTTCATCTTTCTCCCAGTTTTAGAACCATTTCCTACCATATGAGGCGGTATCTACAGTAGTTCTATTTCTACATGAACAACATTACAATACAAACATGAAAGTATAAACGAGATACAAAAATTCCAACTTCATCAAACAGATCTGAGAATTTACTTTTAGTTCGATACATTAATATGTACTCTCAGAACCACTCCTACTGCTAAAGTTAGGGCAGGGTTTTTTTTTTTTTGTTTTTTTTTTTTTGAGAAAGAAGTACTGAGGTGAGAAAACTGAAAATTCAACACCTTATTCTGAGTAATGAACTCCAAAGTGGGGCAAACTTAACTGCATCCTGAGTTAAATCAACACTGCATTTACAGTCCTGAAAGAAGAATAACCAAGACATGGCTAGATTTTTACCACAGCTTCTAATCCAAGGGAGTGGGAAAAGAAATGATTTTAAAGAATCTAGACTCATAGAATCAAAGTGCCTCAAGGAAATGTTGGTCAAACACATGAAGTGTGCATTCTGCTGGTCTCCAAAGTTAGAGTGTCCTGGAACTTGTTTATCAAGAATAATTAGTATTCTGTATTTTTCTCTAGTGTATGCAGCAGTGTTTTGCATTTGGAAAATACCTGATGGGTCTTGGCCTGAAGACCAGAAGGCTCTCATTTAAATCTTACACTTCCCCATAATAACTACATTATATGGGGTATGGTACTGAAATTATGTGCCAGAGTACACCCCTTTCTGAAAGGGTGATGGCGACCTCTGTCCTCGGCAAGACGGGTGAACAGTTCTGCAGAACAGAGGTCCTGTCGACTTCGGGAGGCACTGCTATATTACCTGTTGCTCTGGGCAAAGAAAATTGTCCCCTTTAAACAGGCTGGGTAGGGATGTGTCACTGAACATCTTTCAAAGCAGGGAAACAGCTGAGATCTCCTCATTTGGGAGAATGAGGAAATGGTCATAGGAGGCGGGATTCTGGCGAGGGAAACGTCAATGACGTGGTGCTTACAGGATCACCCTGAAATTCCACCTGGTCTGTATTAAATCAGCTGAGGAATTAAAGAAATACCTTAATGTCCTCCAAAGGAAGAAGGCTTGAAACAGCAGGAATTCATTGTCTTTGGCTACAACTATTTCTAAAGGGAACCCTGGAACAGCTTCTTTGTGGAGAAGAATTCTAGAAATAGTTTCTGAGCCTAGAAGCAATAAAGAACAAAAATGGGTGTTTGTTATGTGTGCATCCAGTTTGCTGTTTCCTACTCTGCAACTGAGTGGGAACCACTGTTCTCTTCAACCTACTGTTTTCTTGAATCACTTTTAAAGACTCTTTCAGCATCATAGACTGTTCAGAAAAATTATTTTCACAAGAACCCTTGGGATCATGTCAAGAGTGCAGACGAGATGCCACCAATTTTTATCCCAGGTTCTCGAGGACAATATTCTGGAAGGAACCCTCTTAGAAGATACAGTAACATGGACACATATTGGTCCTTCATTTTTCATTTATTTAAAATTTAGAGATATTTATTTCATATCCTAAAAAGCCCAGCAAACTCCTTATCAGTAAAAATATTTTCAGGGAAATATTGATAGTTTTCAAGAATTAGCCTCAAAGTTTCTGAATAATATTGTCATATTTTTAGACTGATATTCAAATACTTCCTAGGAGCAATTTATAGCTCTTCAGTTGGAAAATTAAATCACTGTGATCATAATGAATTTGATCAAGAATATAAAATTAAAATGAAAATCATGATTCTACCTCCAATATGCTGCAGCAACAGGTCATAAAATAACATATTTGGGGACTGGGGTTGTGGCTCAGTGGTAGAGCGCTCCTCTGGCGCTCGAGGGACCCTGGGTTCGATCCTCAGCACTACGTAAAAAATAAATGAGTGAAATAAAGGTATTGTGTCCAACTATAAAATAAATATTAAAAAATAACATATTTGATTATGTTATCACATAATTGTTATAATTGTGGTAAGCAATCTAAGTGCTCTACTTTCTTGTTTTGTTATTTTATAGAGAATCCTCAAAAAAGTGGCAGGGGGACTAGGAAATTCAAACTCAAATTCAACCTTTTAAGATGCTGATTTAGATTTATAAGTCTTATCACATTATAGATAGTCCATTGACTGGAAAAAACAGCAAAAAAGAATATATTTTGACTGTTGGCAATATTAAAATGAGCAATAATTATGTTAATTTGCTTCTGAAACCGTTTACATAATCACTGGCTTTATATTTCAGGCACCGGTAGCTTCAACAAAAATATTAACAGATACTTTTAACTTTGTGCTTTATCTCTATTACTTTACTTCTGGTTTTGAACGAATTCATACAAGGTGCTTCCTGCTCTCTCGATTACTAGGAGCTGGCTATCTTTCATATATAACACTAATTATCTCCATTGAGAAATGAGTGAGGCACTTTTTCTGATTACCCTGGTAAGGCTGCAGCCAATCAGCAGCTCTTGAGTAGGGGTGGGTGATTCTGGAAATGCACAATCACAGACAGCATACAAGGCCAACCCTTTTAGGTTAGCTGATGCGCTGCTTATCAGGGTAACTAACTGGTTCCAGGTTTTGAGGGTCTCCATGAGTGCCACCTCCAGGCTGAGCTCTGGGTGAGTGGTAGGACTAGAGGGTCTGGCTGTGGGTAGCAGCTGTTTAGTGGCACCCTTGACTCCTATGCACCCCTATTCACATACATGCTGTCTTTCTGGAAAAAAAAACTCACTATAGGTAAATTTCTAAAACAAGTACTTTTTGAGGATGGATACATTCTTACATGTCTTTCATAAGTGAAAAAAATTTTAACTAATGATGCTAATTCCTCTCTCTCTCACTTCTCTCATTATTTCTCCTTTTGGGCTTTAATAATGTTTTGCATATTTCACATAGCTCTTCTTTCTCAATTCATAAGTCTGCTTCTTTGATTGTGAGAACAATTATGTTCCCCTTTCAGACTTAATTCAGGCACTCTCTTTCCTAAGTTGTGTTTTTCTTCTGGCTGGACTTGGTTAAGCCATGTGCATATCCAATGAGTGGGAAAATTCCAAAGCTTCACTCACTTTATATGGCAGTTCCATCGCTAAATATATCAGGTCTCCTACAGCCCCACCAGTTAATGGTAGCCTGTCCAGGGCCATAAAACTGGAGATAAGGCTGGCCAAGGCAGAAGGAAAGGAGATAGCTTATCTGTTTTACTGTATCTTCATATGTCATTCTGTTACCACAGTCGCTTTTCAAATGTGACCCATAACTAGGCAGAATACCATTTGAATAAATCACCTAGTTGTCAGCATAACTGGAGCCTGGGAAGAGAAGCACAGTGAAGATCAAATTTACCCAAACGAAGCCAGAGGGAAAACTATTGATGCAGACAACAACAAGAAGAAAAGAGTTTAGGACACAAAATTCCCTAATCTGGAAGTGGGAATTTCCATGGGGTATGAATGTGTACTTTAGAAAAATCTCATTAAGTCATGGAAAAAAATCTCCTACAGTGGGAGTTTTCAAATTCTTTTGACCACTGCAGATTTAGTTATCCTTTTTTCCTTTGTATATATTTCTCATGACAACACCTACATCCTTGTAATTTCTGCAGTACTTATCTCAGAGCACTTTCTTTTTTTTATTTTAAAATGAATGGTGTGAAAGTGTTCCCAAGATTTGTATTATTTTGTGGTCAGATAGAGAAACAATGATATTATTTATTTTAGACCTATTTATTAGCTCTGTATGCTTCTTCCAAGGAATCTTGGCTATTGAACATATTTTTCTTCCTTTACCAATCTCACATTTAATAGGAAAAGACAGTAGTATGATTAGGAGATTATTATTAAATGACCACAAAAGACAAATTAAAAAAAATTCTTATGGAATGGGTTATCTTTTTTCCAGTAATTCAGTTTGAGCAGCTCACAAACTAGCACTGGATTCCAAGAATAACCTGGACTTTATATTTGTCTTAAATTTTATTCTTATATTCTTTTTATTCTTAGTTTTCAAAGGGAATATACCTTGGTACCCTTTAGGTGAAAATGTCACATTCACGTGAGCACGTGTACATATGCACGATTCTAACAGCTATATTCAACTCTGGCAGGTGGTCACATGGTCAGAGTTCTGGTCAACCCTTTGGTAAATGGCTGAGAACTTGGGAAGAAGGGTCCTCATTTTAGGGACAATGCCTCATTCACTGTTTATAACTTCGGCACCTAGCACAGAGCTTGGCCTACTATTATTGCTTAATAAATTAACAAGGAAGAAAAAAAGACATCTGAGCACCTAAAGTCAGGGCATATCATTCAACAGAGAAGGGCTCAATATTGTCCTCAAAACAATAAATCCCTGACTTCTCACTTTTAAAGGACTGACAGTGTTGTAGTGCCACATCACCGCGGCAGCCCCCTGTACATGGTAAGATATGAATGGACTCCCTTGAAGCAGCCAAGCTAGATCTGATGGCAACTGTAAACTTGACACATTTATAGTAGTGAAAATGGAATGAAAACCTCCCAAATCAAAGCATTTCAGAGTGAGATTCTCAGAGATGACATGTAGGTTCCTGCAAGGGGCTTCAATATGATCTCCATCGTAGGCTTAAGAATACACAGAAGGTACATTCCTAGAGGGCTCCCATCAAAGTTCTTACCATAAAGTCTGATACCCCAAATTTCAGTTCTTTAGAGAATTCACTTCTGGGATAACTATCCTATTCCTTGATGATCTCAAACGAAAAAATGTGGGCTAAAATAGTCTTGAAAATAGCTAGGCGTTTATCCAACTTAGGGCTCACCTTTTACCAGATGAAGAATGGTAAATGACTGCTCAGCAGAGTCAGTACATGATTACCTGCAAAGACTGGCAGGTATCAGAGGAGAAAAGGGAAGAGGCCAGACCAGAATGCATAAGTGTCCGTGATGGAATCCCACAGACTGGCACAATGATGGGGGCTGAGGAGCTCAGTGATTTTACTCAGTGGGGACCTGGAGTTTGGATGTGAACAGGGCTGAGCAGGAAACAACCCTGAGAGGAAAGAGCGAGCCAGAGAGAGCAGACCAGGGTTCTAGGGCTGAGTGATGTTCCTAGGTAGGGAAGGGAGGCAGCCATGAACAAGAGGAAGCAGGAAACAAAGTCAGCTGTCCCAGAGGTCAAACAGTAAAGGTCGATAAGAAAAAGAACTGGGAGTCAAAGCCTAGGGTAGGCCAGAGGGCACACCAACAGTAACTGGGTCTCAACTATGAGAATGAACCCAGGAGCAAGAATGACATTTGCATCTGAGCTAGGATACTCAATGACTTTCACATTCATCATCTTATTTTCTCATCCTCTTTCTTCTGATGTTGAGGGTCTTGAGAGAAGCAATGCTAAAATCACAGATTCGGAGACAGAAAACTCAGGTTGAGTCCCTGCTCTCTCATTATCTGACATACCACCATGAACCTCTACGGGCTTCTACAAACATGGTATTCCTACCTCATGATAGTCCTACGAGGCTCACATAAGGTTGTAAAGAGAAGAAACTCTAAGGGTTACACGAATGACTTGATGCTGTAAAGATGGTTGTAATGACAACCCTGCCTGCTCAGAGCTAGAACCAGTCTCAGATAATAACTAATTAATGAAATATGAGCCTTTTCATGGGTCTCAAATGTTCAGCTGACACACGGTATTACAATCGCTTCAGCATTCTGAACCCTGTCCGTTGTAACTTAAGCATCATTTTCTATCTTCACTGAAAATGCAAAAAGCATCTGGGATGTGGGTAGGTCTGTGGTGTCATTTTCATATGGTCTGGTAAGCTTTGGAGCATGTTAGTGACCAGCCACTGGCGCCTTTCACCTTTGCTGAGTAGCAGTCTGAGATCATTGTTCCACATTTTGACCGTGTCTATGGTGTCTCCAAGAGCACAGTAATCTCATAGTCATCAGCTTATCCAATGTGAGCTGAAACAATGACTGTGTGCCTGGCTGACTGCTTCCTTCCCCTCTCATGACAGGGGCCTTGCTGGAACTTTAGGGACAAGGGCAAACTCATCACAGTTTCATTTACACTATTTTGGTATCTCTGCCAGCAGTCCTACCATTTTCAAGTTAAAAGAAGGAAGAGAAGAACCATGTCTAAAAGCTGTCTTTGATCAGCACATCACAGTTTCAGAAGGACAGTGATCTCAAACTTGTGTCAACAGTAAGAGAGTTCAACCAGTACTTTCTTAGAATTGGAGGTGTTTTACTCAAAAAATAATGTTCTTATTATCTGCCCCCAAGCAGGAGGGCTCCCTGACACAAGCGAATTTGTATGGCACAGAATCTCTATGGAATCTTTTTCTAAAACTTGGTTTACAGAAAGGATGACAGATTCATAGTTTTGAAAAGCTTGGATCTTGCTGATCCCTCTCAATATCCAAGGCCTCAGGCCATCCCAAACTGACAGCTTATTATCTCTGAACATATTTTAGCTTTGCTAAAAAATAGAGACTCCCTGATCTGTTTTAAAAGTGAGCCGATATACAAGGCAATAGCTATCCAATTAAGGTGAAAAAGAACATGGTCTTCGCCTTCCCACTGACAGCCACACTGAGGTGGCTCCAACACACCAGGCCCAGGAGTAGAGGCAGAGAAGAACCAAATATACAAACAAGCATATACATAAAGCTCCACCTGATTCCACCATAGAGCAAAGACAGCCCAGTTATACCAGCAAAGAATGCTTTTTTTAAAGTACTCAGGTACATGTAAGTAGAAAAATAATGACGAGTGGTGGAGGATAGGGCTGGCATACAGAATGCATGCTGCAAGGTCTGGCCACTGGACTGGGGGTACCTTACAAACTCGGTTCAAGGTCTGCTCCAGCAGCCAATGTGAAAAACAAACCCACAATGCTATATGACTCTCCAGGTCCACAATGACCAAATCTCAAACACTTTAGAATTTTCTTGGGGCTTTCTCATCATGTTTTACTCTGGTACAAAACAGAACCTGGAGTTTTGACCTGACATTTATTTCTGGTTGACAGCTAGCTTTCCAGTGGCCTGTATACCTGAACTAGGTTCTGTTGTAAACAAACCTGATACGTTTAGTTACTTTTTCAGATTCAAAAGTAAAATCCACTCAGTGTGTAGGCAGGTATCCTATGCTAAATAAAAACTGGGATGACCTGCTAATAACTCAAATTCAAAAAAGTGTACAACCAAAGGCACTATGTCCATTACATCTTCTGACAAATTTCAAAAACGTGCTGTTTAGCATTGCACATCCCGTATCAAATTTAGATCAAACTGATGGTTATTGTCAGGGATCTGGCATTGCTGGATCCCCATAACAGACTCCCGCATCTGCACCCTGGGACTGCTGCAGTGAACATCTGAGAGTCTCAGGCTGAGAGGCAGACACATGGGAATGATGCTATTCCTGCCACCTCTGCAGCCACAATAATGGGGACATCCATAGCAGCAAAGGACATCCTTTAGGAGACATTTCTTTACCTTCAGTTGTTCCTATTTTTTTTATCCCCATGTAACATTTTATTTTCAATGATCAGATACAGCAGAGTAAACAGTTCCAATCGGGTCTTTAACAATGACGCACTGGGGCTATTCACTATCTCCAATGCTAATGCTCATGTCCTAAGCAATGTGAAGTCATTTTGCTTTAAAAAGACACACTGACTATGCCACAAAACTGTTTAAAATGGTATAATAAGAAGAATTAGAGAAAATATTAAAAATAAATTATATTGAGTCATTAACGCTTATTTTAAAAGAGCAATTTCAATTGCAAATTTTTTTTATCTAAATTATTTGAAAATGTTTGAATTGAACACCTACAATTTCACAAAAATGTACCAGACCATTTTGATGTATACCTTTAGTCTCTATGAGTCACAAAAGTACTACACAGTAGGTGAACTGGTGTATATATATATTTTTAATAAACACACCAGGCATTATGCTTACAAATAAGTGTTACTGATAAAAGTACTCACTTTTGGAGGCTATATGCTTGTGTTCCCCAATGCTGGTCATGTTAAATTGAAACTTGTCTTCAGATTTGCTTTCAAAGCAAATGACTATGCCATAGGAAACAATTTACTGTCACATCTTGTTTACTCTCTACAATCTCACCTTGGTAGATCACCCACCCTTTCCACCAGACTTAGATATGAATGACTTTGGTTATTTCCCAGAATCTAATAAACCTTCAAAGTCGGACGTTTACAAAGCTGAGGATATTCCAAAAGGATGTGCTGTGAGCTCCAAAGTCAGTTTTAAAAGAAAAGCACCAAAAATATTGAAGTGACTGCTTTCCTGGAACAAACGTACAGTTTTCCCATGTAACCATTTTGAAAGGACACTTCAATTGAACACTTCAATAAATCTTGGTATGTTTAAAAATAACCTCATTATATAGTCCAACACTGCAGTAGTGCTGAGAACAAACATGCTTCATAGGAAAAGTACTGAGACCAATCCATTCCTTAGAATTGAGGCAAACACAGGAGGAGATGAAGATGAGGACTTTTAAATAAGATGGTCAAATATAACCATACTTAGGTACAGCAGAATTTCTCCTTAAAGCTGGAAACTGTGAATTAACAGTTAAAAGGTTAAACCTCATTTGGCTGACAAAAGTTAATTCTTCTACTTATCAATGGCTATACCCTAAGGAAGATGGGATCTTTCTTTTCAAAGTTTGCAGGCCTTTTCTGAAGGGCATGTCTCTTAATAAACTTCATTAACTTCTGTTTGGTTGCCTAAGACTTGTCTCTTATCCAAAAAAGTTTAACACAGTCTCAAAAGAGATTGTGTTTATTTAAGCTTGTTGGAAAAACATTCCTATCATTTCAAGAATGACTAAATATTTTTCATTCACATAGTTAGCATTCCAGACCATGTTTTCCTGCCTCTGTTGATTAGATGAAAATTAGCAGGCCCAAGTCTGATCTATTAGATGCAATTATCATCTTAGTAGGGAAATCACGAGACTCCTAGCTCTTTTAAGTACAGGAGGGGGACAGTTGGGAATATAAAGAGGAACCTGTTCCCTACTCACTTCTGCATCAGAGTAACACCTAAACTCTGCTAACTCAGAGGCAGGGGCCTTTCCACCATGTGCTCAGAATCAGCCCTGAACAATTCTGAACAGTTAAGGCATTAAGCACTGATCATCTGTAAATTAAGAGTGTAAGGCCAATAAACCTTCATTTTTTTAAAACTTTGGTCAGTGTGTCAGTTTTGCCCCCCCCCCCCAAAAAAAAAAATCAAATACAAAGTGCAAGGCATTACTGACATAGACCTGGAGAATCAGCAGCAAAACTCTGGCTCTAATCAAGAACAAGCACTTCTCACCTTAACCTGCTTCTGCAACATTCACTTTCATATCTGTTTAGGTGTTTATGTATGAGGTGGATCTAACAACCAATGAAAGCCACTTGTGGAAAACACATCTTTCTGTAAAGCTACGAAAACCCTCAAATTTTAAAAGTGATAATTTAAGGTCAGAGGAGAAAGTCTTTTACATCCATTTCATGTACACTCCAATGTTATTTTACATATCTAAATTTTTAAATGATAAAAAAAGTAAAAGTATCACAGAATTTTTCATCAATGAAAAATTTCTCATGTTTAGCTGAAAGACCTAGGTTAATACATGGTCATCTGCCATGCATTTGGTACCCAACATTATGACCTTATTTGGACAAGCAGAAAACAGACTGTGTTATATTTTAATTTCCATTTATGGAACTAGTTTCCAGGACATTTAGAGTTAAAGGATGAAACAGCATGCCTGACAATCTTTAGGATATTACGAATATTTTATTATTCTTGGCTTACTAATAATAGCACAGTGATATGGTCCTAAAGCACTACCACCCATAAACTGAGTTTTGAACCTTGTTATGTACCAGAATGTTAATAACATGTGACCTGTGGCATCTCTGACTTCTCCGCCCCTCTGGGGTCAGCCAAACTATGCTTGACTCCTTGCCACAGAAGCAGTAGCTTAATCGTCTGAGATACTGTTCAGTGGGGAAGCATTATGGGCAGGGCTGGAAACATTTTTTCCTTGTTTCAAGGAATTCCACCCAGATATGTGCCTGGTACAGACTTTTCTGGCAACCCAGTGGAAATCTCCCTTGAAGCACAACTTGGTTCAAACTTTATCATCAACATTCGCAAAAGAATACAGTGCTCCTATACAGTTAGGACTGATGACAAGGAAGACACTGCACTTGACAGCTCTCAAGACCTCCAGTCTTGTGCTGCAGGCAATTTCTTGGGTGAGACGATGTTAAAGTGGCTTACAAAATCCACACAGATTGAGACATGCTTACCACCTCATCTTCAATACTGCCCCATTTAGGACCAGGATTTCTCATCTAAGTAAGGAATCCCAGAAGCCAGGTGGTGGTTGTGGGGGATAGTTGATTTTTCTGGTTCAATCACATTCCATCCTAAATCCACAAAATTAGAAAGAATCCATGCATAGTGAACCTCTTATTCCTTCACTTCAAGTTGATTAAGTCCAGGTGAACAGAATTACTAGGCCTGCCTAAAACTCAGCTTTGTATCTGATGATAATTCTTCAAATAACACTGCTTCATGCTACCATGGACAAATTTTTAAAATAGTGAAATAGAATAATATGATGAACCTTTATGCGTCCATCGCCCAGTTTGAAAATGTATAAAAAACTCTTTGATTTCCTGGGGCAGAAACTTCATTTCTGAGACACAAAAGCCGGAGAAAGGAAAATGCCCACTCACCCAACTTTAAGCATGGGATTTATTTACTGGCAACATGAGTATCATTTTTAATGCTACCTTTTAAAATATTACCTATGTTGTTCTTAGCTCTTGAAAAGTGATACTCTGATTGGCTCCCAAATCCCCAAGTCATCAAAATCATCAACTCCTCCCGGCAGGAGGTTCTGCACACAACCCAGCCTGAAGAACACTCAGGTCACAGTGGCCACCTGGGTGGGGTCCAGACACAGCCCACGATGAGATAGCAGATCAGGTCTGACATTAAGACTTGTTAAGTCATGATGAAATACTTATCTCCTGCATCAGGTGTCAAACTACATTGGCCCCACACCTGTCCACGTCTCTTGTATTTTTCTTACTAAGCAATCGTTGAGTATGTCACATACATCTCATGGCCACATTTCCCTCCCCAACACTTTATCTTACCTTCAACTATAAAGCAACAAGATTTGTAATGGAAATGGTATCTTGTCCCTGGCATCTCTCTGACATTAAGAATCACCTTGGGCAACATTTATACATGACAGTACAGGGGTGTGTGTGGGTGGGTGGTGGGGAGATAGCAGATTATTTTAAATACCTGACTGTATCTTAAAACAAAACAAAACAAAACAAAATTCTTGCTGGTGTAAGTAACCAAAGTAATAATACAGTGGCAGCTATGTGTGCGTAAGGCATGTCTTAAAAATACTTGGTATTTGATGTCACAGTGAGTATGAGCCCTGAGCTGGGAAAGAACAAACTGCAGATTACACGCTAGTCATGGGAGGCCCAGGTGGCTGCCACCGGGATAGAGCTAAGAGCAGAGAGGCAGTGGATGAACAGGGTCCAGAGCCTGGGCTCTGGGACACACGGCTGCCAGTTTCAAGCTATATGACCTACAGCAAGTCACATGGCCTCTGAACTGGTGTTCTGCAGTGGTAAACTGGGATGAGAGTACCTGCTCTGGAGGGAGGCTGCAGGGATCAGATGAGTCGACGTTCTTTAAACACTCAGGCCCAGCACACAGAAAGTGTGTAAGGAAAGTTATGTGGGTTACAAATAAAATGATTCAATGGTGCTAGAGACAGAAAAAGACAAATTTTGTTTTTCCCTCCCTATTTTGATTTTGGGTTTTAAAAAGGTCATGTCTTCCCTGTATACACTGAAATTACAAACTTTACATGCTATTCCATGCTTTTCCACCCCAGCTCTTTACAAGAGTCTGAAAATAAAAAATAATGGGACTGATAAATAAGAGAAGATGCAGAGAAAAGTCAGCAAAGCAAAATATGGGAATAAATAGTTATAGACTGATGGACTGGAATGGCTTATCTGTGTACCTGAATTGGGTGTTGACAGTAACTTGCTAAAACTTCATCATAAGAGTACTTAAGTGCCAACTTAAAAAGCACTTAGGTACTTGTGAATCAAGTTAGCTGTCAAGTAACAACCTTGTCTTTAAGAGCCCCCAGGTTCATGTCCCCAGTCCTCTGGGAGTAACCAGGCACACTATGCTGTCACTTGGAAGGTATGTATCTCTAACACAACCAAACCCACAGCAAGGTTCTTCCTCCCTGTAGGAGTTAGCATGCTATGTATGGTGATTCAGTAACTTATTTAGAAGAAAGCTGAAGCCACAATCCTTGTGTGGTGTCCTCTCCTCTAACTTCAGACCATGACTATGTACTCTGGGATGCAGGTAAGAGGTAAGGGCTAACACTTGTTAAGCAACTGTGTGCAGAGGAATTTACAATGTATCTTAACTGTGTCAAAAGCAGTGCTTCTGTTTTTCTCCAAATGACTGTGGCTGATTGCTTACTTATTACAAATTAACACCCTGTTTCTCATTTCTTTACAATCCTTTCGCTACTCTGAAATTAAGAATTTAAATTTAATTTCATTTGAAATTATAGTTAAGTAGGCTATTCAATGCTACTGAATGACTGCTGAGAAAAGATCGTTTCAAATGGTTCCATAAACTTCCTTGGACTCTATACAACTTGTATTATTTTATAAGTTTATTATTATGAGTAATAAATAAACTTTCATATCATCTTAAGGAGTGCACTATTTTTTTGATTCCATATCAAAGGTTCTTTCTGTCCTTCTTACACTTTAAAATGACAGTTACCGGAGAGCAAATTCAATCTTACATGAAACTTACTACCCAACTACAGTAAAAATAAAAAACAATACTAGCAAGATAAATCAGTTCTCTGAGAACTAGAAAATGAAATCTTCTGGAAGATTTGATGAAAAGAGGTAAGTGCCAGAGCACAGGAGAGAGAAGAAAGGGGACCCGCAGACTCTTCGAGCTGGAATGACAAAGATGCTGGGTTTTGCTGAGGTGAAGAGGAGGTGGAGAAGCTCACCCAGCAGGGTCTAAGGCCTCCTTTCCCTGGGGTAAGAGGGTAGGCAGGCGATCACATCCCAATTCCTGGAGTAGCTTTCAAACTGCAAACGATTTCCTCCCCTGACACTCCACTCCAGTCTCTCCCTAACACACAGCCAAAAGCCAGAGATGAGGAGAGATTAATAAAGGAACTAGAAATAGGCAGCGTGAGTAAGCTGGGATGACATCTGCGGGCAGGGAAGCAACATAAAAACAGCTAAACCTGATAGGATTTCAGCTTATCCCAGGAATGCGACACACTGGAAACTTAGGGGAAAATTACCTAAGTCTCTCTCAACCTTATTTTCCACATCTCTGAAATGGGGTAATACAACTATGTATGCCTTCAGCATAGAGTGGTGATGGCGAAAATGTGTTGGGGACAAATGTCAAGCACCCTACCCACAGTATTCTATGTAGACATCCTTTACCTTCTGGTTTAATATAAAACTTAGCCTAAATATGTTCTCTTAAGTTCAAGTTGTCTCTTATTTATGTTTGCTTTTTTTGAACTACAAGAGGTGCTTCATTCATTTTCTGGAATTAGTGGCTCACCCAAACTATAAATCTTTTCTCAAACAGTGAAGAATTAGATGGCAAGTCTATGCAGATGCTGCAAAGCATAAACACTAACAAGACCAAACTCACTCACTTCTTAGCCAAACATCTCCTTGGGGTAACAACCAATCAATTTCCTATATAGCGTATATAATTCTATTCATTAACGGCTTCTCATCTCCACTCACATAGATATGCAAATGGAAGAAAAAGGTGAGTGCAAAAGGATCTGCCTTCCTTTCCTCTTGCAGGAAAGGATTATTCTTTTTATAAGCTTTTAAAATCTTACTTTGAACTTATGAAGTAAGCCACATGAGATTAAAATCCAGGTGTTGAATGGATTACATGTCTATGCTTCTAATTTTTCTTATGGGTTCACACACATGGATACTTAAATATTTCAGGTTGACAACAGATTGTCCCTTAACCTTAGGGACAGACATACCCACCTTTATCTGCATTGAGAAGCACCCTTTCCTGTAAAGCCAACTACACAACCATTATACATATTTCTACACACTCCCTTTTCCCAGCACTGAAACTCTTGCCTTTCTGGGGTTGGGAGGAGTGTACGTGAGAGGAGGGGCGATTTCCACAAAATCATCATCTGGAAGCTCTAAAGACATGGAGGGTGGCAGCTACACTCTGAATGGAGTAATGGTGAGGGAACTGGTGATGTCAACAGAAACAGAGACTTCCAGCTTAAATTTTTATGTGATTTTTTTTTTAAGGTCAATAATATATCTAACCCCTCAAAGGTTAATGAAGCTAGTTAGCAAATTTTTAAAGTCTGAATTTACCAAAATTTAGGTAAAAGCAAAAGATTTCTTGACATTTAAAAGACAGTCTAATTAGTTGACTTTCTGGAAAAAGCTGTTAGTTTCTTGATATCTATTTTAGAAAGTTCTATGAGGCTCTGTACTTAATGTGGATTAATTCTGGACACACATTATGAAAATATGTCTCTCAATGATAGATAATCTCTACTGGATCTGCCAGTAGAAATATCTGATCTGCTGTCTGTTCTAACAGATATGGACAGAAGATTAAGATGACAAGAGTAATGTGCAAAGAATCTTCAAGGTGGAGGAATCGGACTGGAAGAGTAGCTGGAATGGAAACATTAGTCCAGGACACCTCAGTTTCTCTCCACTGAACAGAAGAGGTAGCCGAGATAGAAGTAAAAGCATTAGTGGAATGGCAAAGCCACGGTCGCCATAGCTTCAGAAGGAGGAAGGATGCTCTGTGTGAGTGAATGCAAACGGCCTTTGATGGTTTGGTCCTTTTCTGACAGTTGTCAGGACTCTTGGGTTTATGGAAACAGCACAAGTTGAACATGTTACACATGAAACATGGATCTTGATTTCCAATTTTATTTCCCTGTGTTGACACTGGATGTTAATTAGGCTTACAACAAACTGAATTAAAACGTATATACCCTTATACTATAATGTATTCATATAAGTATATGTGCAGTGAGAAAAAAGACTATACTACTCTCATTTTAAATTTGCAACATTTTTCTCAAACGATGAATCAGGGCTGTATAATAAATTGATCTGTAACTAGTAGCAGCATGAGGCAGACATTATGAATGAGGAAATAAAAAAACAAACAAGAACATACTGGTAGAAGCTTCTTCTCCAACAGGAGACATTTGCCAGACACTCATCAGAACTACACGGCTTACCTTCACACACAGGGCAGCACTCTCCAGGCACTTTCACCGGGTGCATGCAGCTCTGCCCACAGGCTGTGGCCACACAGTGGGGCTCTCCATTGATGCACTGGCAGAACGTACAGTCGTCTTCCCGCCACCGGTCTCCATGAGCACGGATCTGGCCATTGGCATAGCAGCCGGCAGGATTGTTAAAAGGATATACTGGATCTAAATTAAAACACGAGTTCAGAGTAAGATTGAGGACAATCTAAATCTTATCTCTACCTGTACCTAAAGACACTTTTTTTTCCTCCAGGTTTTATTCATCAATGGTTCTATTCCAACTGTGATTAACAGAAGCTGGGGTTACATGAGGGATCCCTAGGGTTACATGCAAAAGCAGCTGTCACACCAAATGTACATCCTCTCATCCTGACACTGCAATCAGGGAGGAAGAGAGGTGGCCTAAAAGCCAATGTGCAAAGCTGTCACTCCACAGAGTTGGAAAGCTTTCTGAATAGAGCTGTGGGCTGGCAATTAGAAAGCATGGATCTATTCTAAGCTCTGACTTTTTCACACCTCAATTTTACCACCTGTAAAGTGGAAGGATACTATTCCATCGAAATATCCGTGATGCTGTTGCTTCTGGGACTAAATGACTCAATTCCCGTGGTGCTTGCAGGCCTATGTAGCAAGAGGAAGGAGCAGCCGCCAGGTACCTGCTTAGCCTTGGGCATGAAGGGCTGGTTCAGACAAGCCTTAGGTCTGTCTGGTGCCTCAGACAAAGACTAAACTTAAGGCATTTTTTTCTCCCCATAATCTGGGAAGTAAAACAGCAAAGGTTGGGGAATGGAATTAGCCAAGGCTACTATTAAAAAAAATTCTGAAGCAATTGCTAAAAATATAAATGCTGAATACAAATACAAGTATCCCTATAATGACAGCAACTAGATAATTATTCCATTTTTTTAAATTCACAGAAATATATAAAATATGGCATCCACAAACAAGTAGTGCCGTGCAAGGAGGACAGTCCAGAGAGTTTAGAGTTTGTTCTTTATTCTAAGGAGTTTAGAGGGCATTGTGACAAAGTTAGAAGGTCAAAATTTAAAATAATATAGTCACAACTTTAGAAAGGCAGTCTGCCAGCTGGAAGAGACCGATAGACCTGAGCTAGATAAGACTTTCTAAATTCCTTGGTAAAAAAAATATTACAGTACATACTTCATTTCTACTTTAAGCCTGAATCTGAATTCCAGGAAGTGAGACATAACCAGATCCATGCCCAGACAATTCGCTATGATTATTACTTGGAGGTTCATATCTGTGTTTTTACACCATTAACCGCTGCATAGTTTCAGATGCTATTACAAACTAGGGACAGCTACAGAACAAATCAATTGGGAAGGCTAAAAGTTTGATGTGATTTTTTTTACCCTCTCTTACCATAATAATATCTAAAAAGTGAGCTACTTTTCTCCTGCTTTGGTGAAAATGACTTCTTACAAGGGAAAGGGCTCTGTGTTAGGAATGCAGTTTTCATACTTCAAACATTTCAGGTCTTCAGTCTGATGTAGCAAACAAGCTCAAACATTAAAAGGAAAGGATTTTAGTACAACAGAAAAAAAAAGCAAAGACTCTGAACGGACACTGTGCCCTCTCATTTTGTGTGCAGATATCAGGCAAAGACGAACACATGTGACAGTGGATTGAAGATCTGTGACCTAGTCAGAACTACAAGGCTCACATGACCTTCCTTTCTGGGGAAATAGCATTGTGTGGTAAGAAGAATACGGGAGGCCCATTCAGGCCTGGCGTCATCATAAACTCAAGACAACAGACTGCTTTTCTGAACTTCAGTTTCCTAGGGCTTAAAATGGGTGGGTGGTAGTAGGCGGTCTTTAGAGGTACCATTCTGAAATGCTACGTATAAACTACAGAATGAAAAGGTGGAGTCTGCTGCTGCACATGCGAATAGATGTGGTGGAGAAGAGGGGATTATGGATAAAACAAGTCCTTGATGCTCAGGGACACTCTGATACCTGGCCAGATATGGAGTCAGGCTTAGCCCCTCTCGGAGCTGACTGCCTGGCACTGTCAATGATGAAGACCATCCTTTCTAGCCAAGCATCCAAGGAAACCAGGGGTGAATTCTAATGTCAGGGTGAAGACAAAGTTTTGTCCCAGGACGTGCTAAGGCACTGCTAGAACTGTAGGAAAGGCCAGAAAGCAATTTCAGGAAGTCTCAAGTTGACCTGTAGACAATGGTCACGACCCATTCTCTATACCCAAGGTGAAGAGCGTCTCTCAGGGAGATCCTTTTATACTCTGCCTGGTATTGTCAGCCTTCTAAAAGACCGAGGGTGACATCATTAATAAGGAACTTCAACATTCCTCTCCTTTTTGATGAGACTGAATTCAAGCTCTGGACCGTGTATTCTCATATCAACATTCAACCAGCATTTTTCCTTACCTTCACACACGGGGCAGCACTCGCCTTCAGGCACATAGTACCTCTCACAGTTCAGTTCCCCGCACTGGGCAGTGAAGCAGATGGACACGCCCCCTTGGCATCGACAGAATCGACAATTGTCCATTCGAAACATGTCCCCATCATAATACTCCACGTTGTTGAAGACACACGCTGGCTTTGTTTCTGAAGGAATGAAGACAAACAAGGAACATTTGAAATAACTTTTGCAGTACTGAGGATCAAACCCAAGGTTTCATAAGTGAGAGGCAAGCACTCTACCCCTGAACTGCATCTCTAGACCAAATAAGCATATGTGAAGTCCTTAAGCGGTGTCCTTTTATGCTTTCCAAACAGCTTCTAGAAAATTCTGTCAAAGAGCAGGAAGTTATAATTTGGTGAAAATTTACTAAACTCGATTTAACTTTATAATAGAAGCAACAAAGCAAAGTAAAATAAACAAAACTTGTTGCTATCCTGTTTACACAAAGGAATTGAAATTCTCTTGAGCAAAATCTACATTGACTTCCTCCTATCCTGTGACAAAGGTTTACTTTGTGATCATAAAACTTACATATCTGGTACATGCTTTAAAGAGTTTATATTTGCTTTGTCAAACCCTTCTCTACCTTGAGTGCAGGATCCTACCTCAATATTAGGTTTGGTTCTTCCGCGAGTAATTTAGTGAGGCTTTTCTTTTAGTTTGGAGGTGGCAATGTTCTTCTTCTCTTCCTTGTTCCCTTCTAAACTCTTTATTCTATTTGGTTTAATTATCTATCATTTTAACAGTGCTTGTCCTTTAACCTGTATTACCTCACTTAATTTCAGTAACAAAGATCTGATGTGGATTCACTATCCTGAATTTAGAAGTGAGGAAATACTAGGTAATTTGCTTAAAATCACACATTTCACAAATGATAGAAGGAAACAGTAGCCTTCAACTAAAAGCTTGTGCTTGCTCCACTGGTTTAGGTATATTCTGCTAAGGATTCATAGTCCCATTATGTAGAACACTCTGTATGATAATAATCATATTTAAATTGTTCTCTGCCCTGAAAACTCTTTAAACTATTCCTTGTCTCTAATTTTGGTTGTTTTAAAATAACCCTCACCAGACAAAGACAACACACACACACCAAAAAAAAACAACAACAACAACAACAAAAAAAAACCCTACAGATCAACAGATCAGTACCTCTTATGAATACAGGCACAAAAATTCTCAAAGAAATTACTAGCAAACCACATCCAGCAACATATAAAAAGGATTATATGCCATGACTAAATAATATCTATTCCACAAAGGCAAGGTTGGTTTAATACTCAAAATTCAATTAATTTACTATGATATGTCAATGGAATAAAGGACAAAACCCATATCATCTCAACAGATGAAGAACAAGTATTTGACAGAATCCAGTACTCTTTCATGACCAAAATGCTTAACAATTAGAAATAGAAAAGAAATTCCTCAACTTGTTAAATGGCAACTATAAAATCCCACAGCTAACATCAAACAATGATGTCTGCTCTCAGCACTTCAATTCAACATTGTAATTAAAGTTCTAATCAGGGAAATTAGGGAAGGAAAAATAAATAAAAGGAATTCAGATTAGAAAGGAAGAGGTAAAACTTTCTCTAGTTGCAGATGATATAATCTTATATATAAAAAATTATAAAGAGTCACTGAAACTATCAGAACTCAAAAAAGTTCAAAAACATTGCAGTGTATATGTGAGACTCAAAAACAATCTGTTTTATCTATGCAATAGCAATGAGTAATCAGAATATAAACTTTTTAAAAATTCCAGTCTTAAGATCCTTGAAAAAAATCAAAATGGGATGAAATTTACAAAATAAGTGCATAACTTACACTTCAAAACCAAAAAAATATTCTTTAAACAAATTATTTGTTTCTACATCAACAGACATGAATTGGAAGACAATATTGTTAAGATGAAAATATTCTACAGTTGGTCTCCTAGGCAATGAAATCCCTATCAATTTCTTTTGTAGAAATCCATAAGCTAATCTCACAACTCATATGAAAATGTAAGGAACTAAGAACAAAGTTAGAGAACTCCCACTTCCTGATTTCAAAATACCATACAATGCTATAGTCATCAGGGAGGTATGGTTCTAGAGTACAGATAGATATTATAGTTCAGTGGAATTCAGAGTTCAGAAATAAACCATTGTATTTACTGGTTTTTGTCAAGAGTGCCAAGACAATTCCTTGGGGGGAAGAATAGCCTCTTCAACAAATGATGCTACAACAAGTGGATATTCACAGGCAAAATAATGAAGATCAACCTATCCTCATATATACAAAAATTAACTCAAAATTAATCATACAAGCTATGATCTAAATGTTATAGCTACAAGTATAGAACTCTTAGAAGAAAATAGGAGAAAAAATTTTATGACCTTGGGTTAAGCAAAGATTTCTTAGATATGACACCAAAAGCATAAGCAACAATAGAAAACATAGATAAAATGAATTTAATCTACTTCTATACTTTAAAGGATACCACCAAAAAGTAAGACCCACCCACAAATTTGGATAAGTCATTTTCAAATCAGGTATCTGATAAAGAGCTTGTGTCTTGAACTCTTATAAAACAATTTTTAAAAAACCTCAGTTGAAAAATGGACAAACATTTGATCAGATGTTTCTCCTACAAAGATAGAAAGGGCCAATAAACACATGAAAGTATGCTCAACCTCACAGCCCACCAAATTAAAGAGTACTGGAAGCTGAAGAAAGTTGTCCTGAACAGATACACCCTGTTCAATCAGATGGGAGAAGCCACATGGTAACAATCACATCTCTTATGGGCTTCTCTGCCCAAAATTACTTCTTAATATGTCACCCTGCGTGTGCGAAATACTTGCAGAAACTTCCATTGCATTTTAATTGGAGTATATATTTGCACTGCATTTAAGAACAATTACATTCTCATTTGATTTTACAATGACCTTGTTTGGAAGACAAGTATTAATTTTCACTTTTTGCAAGGAGGAAAATGAAATTTACAGAGATTAGGTGACTTGCCTAAGGAGTGTGCGATGAAATGTGTCTGTGCACACGTGCAGGAATGTGTATGCCTGGGTCTCTTTCCTTAGTACTGTCTGAATGTGACATTTCTTTTTTCAGAAAATTAATGTTAAATTAAAAAGGATCATATCATTATAGCTCAGAATTCTTTAGTATGTCAACATTCTTATCTGAGCTGGTACCGGAAGAACCTGTGCACCTAGACCATAAAGCATAGACAATAGAGTGTTTTTTAAATAAACTTGGATGCTGATGGAGTGAGGCACAATACTGTACTCCAACAAAATGTCGAACACTCATTTAAGTGGGAAAAAATTTTATAAACCAATCAATATTAATTACTTATCTGAGTTTATCAACCACATCACCACCTGGAGTAAAGCCATAAATCTTCACCGAGATTTTAAGAAATGAGGAGGGAAGATTCTGGTCGTGCATAAACCTGCTGCAGACTGACTTGTTTTCATGGTGGGATGTGCAGAGGCTTACATGGGAAAGGATGGGACTGACCGTGCTACCAGTGCAGTCCAGTTTCACTAGCTAAAACACAGGGACAAAGAAGCCTTTGAGGAGCAATAGCTAATTGCTTCTTCACCTGATGAAGATAGAGGTGAGTCTCAAAACAGTCTGGAGATTTCCAGGACTTCATGAAAGAATGATTTAAGCAGGTGTGGAATAGAAAAGTCCTAAGAAGTAATTTACTATGGCATTTGTACTCCTCAATGCAAAGAAGCATGAAAGTGTCTTTTTAGTGATTTCTGGATGTGTTTTGTGTCTGCCATTTAAACTTTATGTTTCTAAGTTCTGGAATCTTCCCTTTCCTCTTTCACACATTTCAGAACTCGTGAAAAACAGCCTCATCATATAGAACGTTAGTAAACTCTAAGGCCTGCCAAATTACACTGATTGGCAGATGGTGATAGGTATATCATTTTAACAAAGGAAAAGACTAAAATAAAGGACTTCAGTTCCAATGTGAAAACGGAGAAGAATCCCCAATAGATACACTTCTGTTCTCAACCTCTCAGTAGGGAACAGTTCATACCTAGTAACTGTCTCATTTCTCTGGGGGGTGGAGCGGGAGTGGTGAGCTGAATGGGAAGTAAATGGGACACAGCCAGAAGCCAAGACAGACGACCCTATGACAGATGGGAACTGTCTGACAATTTCTCCATAAGTCAATAGCAAACTGATGTAATCACAAAGATAGAGTACAAGGGCTTCCAGGTACCTGAGGGGGAAAAAAACCTTTTGTATTAGGTGTATAAGTATGTGCCGGAGTATACCAAGCAAATACTATTTTAGGATAAGGAAAGAGAATAACACTGAAAAGACTGGCCTCTCAAGCATTAACTTAAAAAGGCACCAAGGGGTGCTCAACAAACACTTACTGAACATAATATTTCTTTCAAAGCACCAGATTCTCCCCATTTCTGTATCAGCAGATGTTTTATGCCTTCGAGTCTTACTGAGCACGATTTCTATACAGAGAGGGGGTTCTTGACAGATGTTTTCTAGAATGAGTTTTCTTATTAACAGGCTGCAGGTCTGGCTTTTCTGGGCCAAAATTTACATGAGGAGAAAGCTGATTTGGGGTACAGGTAGGTCTCCTGCAAGTGATCAATTTCACATGTGAATGAATGTCTGGGAGAAAATTCTGTCAGTGCCAAAATAAGACCATTTCCAATATCTTATAAACCTTTTATATGTTTAAAAGCAAACTATTGGGTGGATAGCATAACCTTAATAGAAACCCCTAGTTATTAGTACTCTTTTAAAATCTGCATTTCCTACTTGTGTAAGAATCAAAGTGCTACAGGGATAGACAAATATTTCCAATGGCACAAAAACAGGCTAAAAAGTCATTCTACTTTGTGTTCAGCTCTCTTCCCCTGAACCTACTTCACACCACCTGAAATTGCAATGATTGGTTCAGCTGTATACAAGGGACCCTCTTGCCCCTGTCCACCCATCCACTGCTCTGGGCACCCCTGGGAAAAAACGAGGGCACTTTTCCTCTTTTGTACCAATGACAGATTCTTACAGTTGAGAATGAGAATTAGCCCCAGGACACACTTGGTCCTGCTGGCTTACAGTCAGCATTGAATATCCTCAGGCTAAAAATAATTCTGGTCATTTCATTTCAGTTGGTTTAAATCCAATAACATAATACCACAGACAATTCATTTACTCCTGTGGGGAACAGTTTATAACCAAGTCAGGCTAGAAGAATCTGTTACTGACTCAAAACCAAGATAGTCTATTTTATCTAGCTGCGTGTAGACACTCACTGGCTAGTGATCGTGTCCAAGCAACTGAATGAATGATCACTACCACATCTTGTGCCTGGAATTTTAACCCCCGGACACACGCAGGAATGAGAGAGGTGGGCCACACATAGGATAACAGGGTTATTGCTACCAAAAGGAGTGCACGTGCCTACCTAGAAGTGGAGCCCCAGCTGACTACTGATAGACATTCACTTGTGGGCAGAACTGACTCTTGAGGGAAGGGCAGGACTGTTCATGGCTTTGGAGGTCATACTCTAGGTGATGATTTTGACCACTTCCAAGTTTACATAAGAGGAACTCCACCGCACCACCTGTCCCTCTGGTTTTAAGCAACAGGGTTCTCGGGTGACAATACCTCCCAAATGCTACTCTCAGTCCCTGTCAGATAATCCCATCACAAACTGTCACCATCTGCTCTTCAACTCTCCAGTCCCTTCACAGAAATACAAGCAAAGCAAACTGCAAAGAGAAGTACAATGTACAGAGGGCATTCTCGCCCACGATTCATCCATACTAGTGTTTTCCACACTTAGGAGTTCTAGAGTTCTCAGGGAGATTTTTAAAATCTTATGCTTGCATTTTAACACTTAGATTAAAAAAATAACATGAGGATATAGATCATCTGAAGGCATCTTGGGGACTAAGTGCTGCCGCGCTATCTCTGTTTCAGCAAGCAGGGCTGATGATATTAGCGTTCCACCCACTCTCTCCTGAACTGGTGTGGAGTTCTCAAACCGAGACAGAGATTGAGGTGCCCACAGGCTAGCTGTGGCAATCTCACTTCTTGACACTGCTTTTACTAAGCTGGACTGTAGTATTTTCCTTTTTACTGGGAAGAACCACCACAGGATACCCCTTTCTGCATTTGTGGTGTTGAAGCAATTGAACACACAATCTAACTTCATCACTCAGTGCTTCCTTTTTAATTTCCATGTGAGAAATCTCCATTAGAGAGCGCATCACCCTGTCCAGCAGGCTTTTTTGCCTCTGAAAGCAAGAACTGTGGGTCTGACCCTTCCTCCTCTTTCACTTTGATTGGAGGAGGCTGGGGGCCAAATCTGATGTTTAACTCTGGCAACTACACAGCCTCTTGTAGCCTGCATACCTGAGGGCACTCTCTGTTTAATTTTCACTTCTCAACTTTCACTCCCAACCTTGCAGCCATACTTCTTCTTGCTAATTAATATTTTACCACTATGTTACAGAATTCATTCTCATTGTGAATTGCCTCAAATTCTTGTGGATAAGCAAGTCTTTGGATGTATACAACAGATTTCTGCTTTTTAAAGTGATGATAATGAATCTTTGACATGTAAAAATCTCCTAAAGGCAACCTTATGACAAGTGCCAAGATTCTTCCAGGATCCTGGATGAGACACACACACACACACACATTCATAAAGTAGGTATGTGTTATGACTATATATATCAAAGTAAGTAAAATACAAAATATGAGACAGTCTGTTTAAAAATATTCTGTAGTATTATAAATCTTTATAGCATTATGGTTTTTAGTCTCTTCTACACATGAATGATATAGGTAGGAGAAACTAAATAGCAGGGCAAGAAGTCAAAATCACTCAACAAATTTCTGGTGGCAAGAAAGAAGCAATCACCAGAAACACTGATTCTGTTTGCTGCTCCACCATTTTCTCATAGCAAATGGCAAATCCTAGTCCTGAAGCCAGGGTTCAATAAAAAGTGGCTATAAATGAGGGCAGGCCCTGGAGATCGATTCCAAGATCATTGAGACAGAAGTGCAGTTATTAGCTAACCTAAACACAGATGATTGAAGAGAGATGTAAAGCTAATGTCTTGATAAGAAAGGCCCGACAATTTGGTTTCCAGAATCAAGAAGCAAAGAGAGAAGAAAAGCATTCTTCCCTACATAGAGGAAATGAACAAATTTTATTACTATTGGTGATATTTCCAGGAGACAAATGACTTAGGATGAAAGAGTGGGGTGGTCAACGATGGAGCACTCTCACCAGTAACCCCTCCATGGGCTGGCAGCGAATGGTTGCCTCTTGAGGGAGCTATTATGATAGGAATCAGATCCCTGGGTTGCTAATTTCAGGAAATGTAGGTGCCTCAATGAGGCACATGATATACTAAGGTCCACAGAAGTAAGGGTGAATGTGACCAACTCCTGTCCTCTAGTATTCACATTCTAGAGTGAGAAATGAGTTCTGGAAGGAAGCATATCCGAGATGCTGAGATCCCATGGTAGGGATTGATGATTTCTGTCAAAATGGTATCCTAATTATGGTACAAGTTAAATAGTCACAGAATATCACCTATACAAAATTACACTGCAGCAGCTGGGCCAGAGAGAACAGATCTATTTGCCCACTGGTTAGTGTGTAACAGACAAAACCACTGTCTGGGTGATACCAGGGGTGGGAGAGCACTGAGAAGGGATTTATGCACACGGAACCCTGTCTGTACCCCTCCCTATATGCTTATATCTATAAGGTCTGTACATTCCCTTACTGTCTCCTTCCCCTACCCCCAATGCCCAGAACAGTGTCTCTCACAGAGATGAACAGGAGGTGTGCCCACAGTATAATAGACTCATTTGCTTGTGGCACAATTCCAAGAGCTTCACACATTATACCTCATTTAATTTACCATTATTCATGTCATTTTACAGATGTAGAACTGAGGCCCAGAGAGATGAAGACACTTCCTCAGTTTACACAGCTAGTAAGTGGAGAAACCGATTTTCAAACTGGGGTCATCCAGTCCTAGCCTGTATTCTACCTTAACTACAAAACCATACTGCAAGTATTTCCTCAAAGCAAACCAAAACAGCACATGTGGTCAGAGAACTAAAAAAATTCTAGGGTGCAAACCAATATTCTAGGATGCAATTTCAACATGACCTTTTCTTAGGTGTGAGAGAGGGACCTGAGAAAAGAGAAGGAGACCTCGGAAGGGTGCATCCTTGCAGACCGTAGTTAGGGTGGACATTTCTGTATGTGTATGATATTTGTTGTATGTGCCCAGGTATCAATTAAATAATGCTCTATGAAATTACTGACATGTAACTTGTTTCAGTTTTCCCTTTTTATTCCTGAAAATTCTAGTGGAGAAACATGTTCTAGGTTCTCTTTTCTGGCACCTGAATTCAATAAACATCTAGTCACCAAACATGGAGCTCTTCTATGAAGGATGAAAGGGAGAGGTGGATCCTGTTTGAAAGAATCTGGTGACTGAAGAATCTTTTTTTCCTGATCCAGGAGGGTCAATCCACAAGCAGGCCAATACCAATGACCAAACATCAATCAAAGATGTTCTAAGTAGGAAAACACTGAACTAGAAGAACCATGTCTTTCCTAATTCAAACTGTTGTTACTCTCATGTTGAAAGTGTGTCCTTTCAGCAATAGGGCAGGTTACTGAGTGACACAGAAGGGATATGCACACAGGCTCCGTGCTTCTTTTTTGGAGAAATTCTAAAACTTCTGACAGTTTCAAAACCCAACAGAGTAGGAAAGCTACCTGCAATCTGCTATTGCATTTCTAAAATTCTCCTTCTGATGAACCATGGTTCCTGTCCTAACTTTCTTTACTGCACTGTGAGATCTTGAGTACACCTCCTTTCTGAGTGACTTTCAGCAACTCCCTGAGTAAATTCCCTGCTTTGTAAAAGACAGAAGCAGCTATGGTCCATTGGCCCACCCCCTCCTCCTCCTCCTCTTGCTGCTGCTGTAGTTGCTACCAAACAAATATACACTCTCTGAGAACAAGAGAAACCCCACGTACCATTAACACATTCAAAGACATCACAGCACTTTCCGGGTGTCCCATCTCCACGAGAGACTATGCGGGGAGTGGATCCCACCTCACACACGGGGAAACCACATAAGCCAGAGAGACACTCGCATCTGAAACCAAAGAAAAGGGAAGGAAAACCCCATGAATAAACAACAACATAGAAGTCGGGAGACCACAAAGTGTCAGTGGCAAAGTACCTGGTCTATACCACACAGCCTCAGTTATCTGGTGTCACTGGGAAATGAGGAGGGGGAAGAGGGTCTCACATAATCTGCTTTCCCAAGGTCTACGACTAGTCTCCTTTACATACACGCAGATTTTTAACCATGTTGGCACATATATATCTACAAGGCATTACCTCATTGCTTACTTAACCAGACTGGTATTGAGTGTAACATGCATTTTCAGACAACTCAGGGCCATGGTTATGTGCACACATTCTTGTCTACATGTCAGTGGTACTGGGAGGGGCTGAGGTGCTGCTATTTGATATGCAGGTGTTTTCCAGAATCATTTCTGATTTTATTTTCAACAAGTCATCTGCTTTTCAGATTTTTATTGTCAGTATGGTTATCTCTAGAAGCACCTTCATCTCGAGCAACATTTAATTTATAAATGTGCAGAACAGAAAGAGACCAGAATGACGGGCTCTTAATCAATAGAGGGTACAATGTCAGAAAAAGGACTCAGTGACAGCTACGTTGGAGGTGGGAAGTCTTAATTTTCTGGATCTTCTAGGTAACCATATGTGCATTTATCTTTCCATGCATGAACGAGGTGTCGAATGCATGCGAGCTGGCTGTGCTGGCTCTCAACCTGAGCTTCAACTCTGTTATGAAACCTGCCTAAACACAGAAACCTGGTGAGTATGGATGGGGAATATGAGGAGACCAAATGTCTTAACTGCTACAATGAAATAGGAGACAGGAAATGAGATGCCCAGGGCAGCTGAGTGGCAGCATGCAAATCATGCAAATATAATACAAGGAAGAAGCAGCTAAACTGCAGCCCTGGGACTCCCCTGGGGATAGAATTGTGGGTCAGAAGGTGGAGAGAATGAAGGAGGGAGTTCCTGGGCTCCTAGGAGTGAAAGGAAGGCATTCTGGCAGAAGAGCTGGTATTCAAGTACAGGGGTTTTGGGGGGTAGGGTCAACATCAGGG
Organism: Spermophilus citellus; assembly: GCF_964194105.1. NCBI lineage: Eukaryota > Metazoa > Chordata > Mammalia > Rodentia > Sciuridae > Spermophilus > Spermophilus citellus. The sequence goes on from NC_138193.1 coordinate 87,552,429, forward strand.
GAGATAACACTCCCAGCAGGGAAGAACTATTAGCACATTCATTAATTCTGCTACCTTTCCTTCTTATTTAAGTGATTTGATTCATTCTCCTATAATTCTTTGGATCTTTAATAAATTAAAATATGCTTGTAGTCCTCAAGTATCTTAATAATCAGGCCCAGAGATTTAATGACATTTAAACTGTTAAACAAGAAAGGAAAAGAAGTTAAAATTTGCACCAAAGACCAAAGCCACTGCAAACTTATGAAGGATTCCCCCACCCCCCATGCCCACCCTCTCAGGGTTCTTCCATGTGACGTGATGGTTAAGGTGGATTTTTGGGAGCACAGAGTGTTAGTTAAGGTTTTGCTGGAATGACATTTCTGCTTATGGTTCAAAATAAGTGTCTGCCTATTTAATGTGAGCAGAGATGGGCCACGGCTTTGGAATTCACTGTATTCCTGTAGGACAATCACCTTCTCGGCTGAGTAACTGTGATCTGGGCCTTCAACACTCGGTAAGGTTATCCCAAACTCTTTCACTCTTATGTACCTAGCCACTGCAGCTGTAAGCACATAATCTTCCCATTGTGATATAAGAGTAATAATATATTAACATTTGTTGTACTTGCCACTCTCTAGAACTTAGAATTCTTTAGGGTTTATAAATGAATCGGGCTAGAACATTGAGAGGCTACACCCTGATTTTAGTACCCAGATGTGGTTATAAAGAAAGCACCCACAAGAAAAGCCGACTAATCTTTTCTTAACACATCTGATTCACACTGTTGCCGGCCAATGTGTTCCAGGGAATCGTTCTGATTTAAACACCAACAAGCACGCCATCACCTGAAAAATACTTCTTCAGATGTTGTCTTTTAATAAATACTTCAGCCATCTTCCCTGAAGGTACCTGTCTTAGGTTCTCTGTTATGCTGTGGGAAACCATACCATGCTGAAATTCAGGTCCAAGTTTGCCCAATGTCTGACTTATTTCCCAATCTCCATCATTTTCTATAGACCCATACCAGCAGCTTGCAAAAGATCTAAAACTATGCACAACTGACTATTAATCCACTCAGAGGGAAAAAAATTTTCTAAGCACAATTTTCACTTCTCAATCAAGAACATAAATATTAAAGAGTGACAGAGTTGTGCCAGCTGGTGTGCTCCTGACTTCTGTCCCCTTCTCTACTTGTCCTTTGCAAGTCCCCTCTGTCTGCTCCCCTATTTTGACTTCTGTCAGCTTTCTCTGAACATGAAATTAGTATCTTAATGAAGAAGGAACTTACAAAAGAGCCTCAAAAGGTAAAAAAAATCTAGGCTCAAGCCAGATATCTGTTTGGCAGTTCAGATTAGGCTGAATTTTAAGAAACTGCTCTTTTTATTTCAGCATACAGAAATTAATAAACATAATCCATCACATCAATAGCCTTAAAGACAATCACATGATGATCTCAATAGATACAGAAAAAGCACCTGACAAAATACAGCACCCACTCATGTTCAAAATACTAGAAAAAACTAGGGACAGTCAGAATATACCACAACATTGTAAAAGCTGTCTATGCTAAGCCCAGGGCCAACATCATTCTAAATGGACAAAAATTGAAAGCATTCCCTCTAAAAACTGGAACAAGACAAGGAACCTCTTTTACCACTTCTATTCAACATAGTCCTTGGAACTCTAGCCAGAGCAATTAGGCAAAAGAAACAAATTAAAGGGATATGAATAGGAAAATTAGAGCTCAAATTATCCCTATTTGACGACAACATGATTCTGTATTTAGAAGACCCAAAAAACTCCATCAGAAAACTTCTAAACTCATAAATAAATTCAGCAAAATAGCAAGGTATAAAATTAACACCCATAAATCAGTTGCATTTCTATACACCAATGACAAATCAGTTAAAAGAGAAATTTGGAAAACTATCCCATTCACAATAGCCTCAAAAAATAAAAATAAAATTTGGGGGAATCAATCTAACACAAGAGGTAAAAGACCTCTACAATGAAAACTACAGAACATTAAAGAAAGACATTGAAGAACTTAGAAGATGGAAAGATCTCCCATGTTCATAGATAGGCAGAATTAATATTGTCAAATGGTCAAAAGTGCTAGATTTAATGCAATTCCTATAAAACTTCCAATGACGTTCTTCATAAAATTAGAAAAAGCAATCATGAAATTCATTTGGAAAACTAAGAGGCCCAGAATAGCCAAAGCAATCTTTGCAAGAAAAGTGAAGCAGGAGGCATCACAGTACCAGACGCTTAAATTATATTACAGAGCTATAGTAACAAAATCAGCATGGTATTGGCACCAAAACTGACATGAAGACCAATGGAACAAAATAGAAGACACAGAGACAAACCCATATAAATATAGTTATCTCATACTAGACAAAGGTGCCAAGAACATATATTGGAGAAAAGAGCCTCTTCTACACATGGTGCTGGGAAAACTGGAAATCTAATATGTAGTAGAATGAAATTGAACCCCTCTTACCCTGCAAAAAATTCAACTCAAGTAGATCAAGGACCCAAACATTAGAACAGAGATCCTGCACCTAGTAGAAGAAAACGTAGGCCCATTTTTCCATCATGTCGGCTTAAGAACCATCTTCCTTAATAAGACTTCTAAAGTGCAAAGAAGTAAAATTAAAAATCAATAAATGGAATGGTATCAAACTAAAAAGCTTCTTCACAGCAAAGGAAACAAGAACATAAAAACAGAGCCTACAGAATAGGAGAAGAATCTTTGCTACTTGCACCTCAAATATAGCATAAAAAGATTAATCCCCAGGATATATAAAGAACTAAAAAACTTAACACCAAAAAAAGCAAGTAATCCAATCAATAAATGGACAAAGAGACTTAACAGGCACTTCACAGAAGAAATATGGTCAACAAATATATGAAAAATGTTCAACATCTTTAGCAATTAGAGAAATGCAAATTAAAACTAAACTGAGATTCTATTCTAATTCTAGTCAAAATGGCAATTATCAAGAATATAAGTAACAATAAATGTTGGCAAGAATGTGGGGGTAAAAGGTTACACTCATACATTGCTGGTGGGACTGCAAACTGGTACAGCCACTCTGGAAAGCAGTATGGAGATTTGTAAGAAAACTTAGAATGGAACTACCATTTGACCCAGTTATCCCACTCCTCGGTATATACCAAGAGGATTTAAATCAGCATACTACAGTGATGGTGCAGCAACATCAATGTTTACAGCACCTTAATTCACAATAGCTGAGCAATGGAACCAATCGAGGTGCCCTTCAAAAGATGAATGAATAAAGAAAACATGATATATATACATAATGGCAATAAAAAAGAATGAAATTATGGCATCTGCTGGTAAATGGATGAAACTAAAGGCTACCATGCTAAGTGAAATAAGCCAACCCCCCCAAACCAAAGGCTGAATGTTCTCTCTGATATGTAGATGCTAACACACAATAAGGGTGGTGGTGGAGAATAAAAACCATTGGTTTAGACAAAGGGGAATGAAGGGAAAGGAGGGAGGATGGGAACAAGAAAACCAGTAGAATGAACTGGTATAACTTTCTTATGTTCATATATGAATAATGACCAGCGTAACTCCATATCATGTCCAACCATAGAATGGAAAGTTATATTCCATGTATGTATAATATGTCAAAATGTACTCTACTGTTATATATATCTAAGTAGAACAAATAAAAAGAAACTGTCCTTTTTATAGGTTGACTGACGATGGTCAAATAGCAATTCTGTATAGTTCAACACAATACAACTCAGCTAGATTATCGGGCAGTCATACCTACATTCACTCTCAGAAGAGGGGGGAAACCCCATCATGACCCATATTTGCTTAGGAAATATATTGTATCTATAAATTATGTGAGTCCAGTGTAGTTTAAAGAATTCTTTTATAAGACTTTTCTATATTCCCTGCTTACACACTGGAGGTAGGTATTTTCCCTTGACAGATGGGTGCAGTGAGGCACAGTGCTCCATCAACTGAGCTGAGGTTAAACAGGGTTTCCTGTTCCCTGTGTCCCCCTAGAAGAAACCAGATTCTATTGTAAGTCAGGAAGAGGAAATGCAGAACAACGGAGTATGCAAACTGCACCTTGTCCTCACCACCTTCTCTCTCTTCATTTCCCCCCAACCTTCCCCTTCCCCTTTCCCCAATCCCTGGAAAGGAGCAATCTAGGGAAAGGAGAAGATGCCAGATGGATCAAGGGCAGAAGAAATGGAGGACCACAAGACAGATGCTTAATTCTGCTGAGGCTGCCACTCACACACCCATCCCCAACTCCCTGCTCTGTCTCCCCTCATCCAGGACATGCTGCACCCACAGTCAACAATCTCCAACTACTCTTTGTTCCATTTATCAATGCCTCAGCTCAGCACTCAACACCCTGAAGCCCACATACCTTTCTTTCAAAGCCCTCTCCCAGTATTTCTCTTATGCTGCCATCATTTCTCCAGGCACGCCCCTGCTCTGCTGTATTTCCTCTGCTCACACCAATTAGCTCCTGAACATTCCTTGTCCAGGCCTCGTGCTGATCCCTCTCTTGAGATAACAGCCCCTTCACTGAACCCCACACTTGTCTGCAGCCCTTCTCCCACTCTAGGTAACACGAGTTCTCCGCTGGCCACAAGCTCTTCTGCACTTCTCCTTATATAAATATTTCTTAGACGAAGAACTGGAGGGTTAGAAGAGAGGGATGATACTGAAGAAACGAAATGAACAGACAAAGAAAGGGAGAAGCAGAGTGCTGATTCTACAGGGTGAGCTCAAAAGGCAGAGCTAAGTACGTGACACTTTGTGCAGAAGTGCTGATGGCCTTAAAAACAAAACAGCTTTATTGAGATATAATTCATGGCAAATGATCCAGTGGTTCTATATCCACAGGGTTGAGCAACCATCACTGGCACCCGAGTTCAGAGCATTTCTATCACCTCAGAATGAAACCCTGCACACACTAGCAGCCAGACCCCATTCCTCCCCCTCCCCCAACAACCACTAATTTATGTTCTGTCTCTGTGAACTTGCCTATTCATATAAATGGAATCATATAATATGAGGGCTAAGGGCTTTTTAACTTCAAACAAGAAGCAACCTGTATTTGCAATTTGCCAGAAAAAAAAAAAAAAATCAAGCCTCCAATGTTATCCTCGGTATTAAGATAATGATCAATCAAAGCACCACATTAATAAATTTTTGCATAATGTAATCACAGCTGCAGCCAGGTGGGACTTGGTTCCAAGCTGTCTTTTCTTTTCTTGAGTAGGTAATGGATTCACCTTAGTGGGCAGCTGAGTGCCTGAGTGCAAAGATGAACAGCACTCAGAAATCATTAAAACCCCTAGAGGGCACTCACCTCCTTAGGAGGCCCACAGCAGCGTGTCTGCTGGCTGAAAGGCAGTGAGTACAATCCTATTCTTCTCCTTCGTGTCCTTTGCTTCCTGGACTACACAGACAGTCCTGGGCAGGCCAGAAGGCCAAAGTCCTGACTCCTGGGCACAGCATACCAGGTGCTCACAAGTCTGGCCTCTACCTATCTTGTAGCTTCTGTGTTCCACCAGGGGCTCAACACATACACACTCCAGCAACAGCGGCAATCTACCATTCACGGAATCCACCCACTCCTGCCATGCCACAGTTCAGATGTCCATTCAACCTTAAGTCCCTGCTTCTCCTTTGTCCCTGGAGAATTTCCCACAGCCTTGAAGACCAACACATCCTATGAGGCTTTCTCTGATCAAAAAACAACCAGGATTAATTTTCCATCTTCTGACCTTCAACAATACTCAGGGGTGTCTCACTCTTGGAGTGTCTGCTCACCATACTAAAACAAAATCATACTGATCATCCTCTCAATTCCTCTAGTGCAGGGGCATGTCTGACATGTATTATAAAGTTAGAAAATGAATGATAAAGACATCCAAACAAAAATTTGGAATGAACTCCCCCCTCCATGGCTAAAATGTCAGGGGTGAGAGGATGCTTTTACATATTTAAGACTCAGAAAGGTAAGGCATTTTTCAAAATCAGCATGTGGAAAGAAAGACTACAGAATTTGTTTTGAATAAGATTCCAGGGGGGGCTGGGGATGTGGCTCAAGCGGTAGCGCGCTCGCCTGGCATGCATGCGGCCCGGGTTTGATCCTCAGCACCACATACCAACAAAGATGTTGTGTCCGCCGAGAACTAAAAAATAAATATTAAAAATTCTCTCTCTCTCTCTCCCTCCTCTCTCACTCTCTCTTTAAAAAAAAAAAAAAAGATTCCAGGGTACCACATTTGGTGATTATTATTAGTCTGGGGAAAGACTACAGAATCTGCCTATAACATAAGCTCTGTAGGAGAATCCAGGATCCACTTTCTGAGAACCTCATGCCCAAATGTGCAGGGTTTGGGTTGCTATATTTCAATTTGCACTTTTCATTGGAAAAAAATCAAGTAGGACTCATTTTAACACTTCACCAAGAGTGGTGCTTACTAGTGCACATTTTCAGTCATTCACAGGGACTCCTTCCTACCTAAAGACCACTGCTGAGGAGTGAGAGACACCTGAGTAAGAGATGGAAAGAGCAACTTATTTATCCAATATCATCATCCACCAGAAAAATATGCAACCACCAGCAAGTCACTAAAGCCCTTGGAGGCTTGGTTTCTCATTCATAAAGGGAGATGGTTGGATTATAGCAACCTTTCTTCTAAGAATAAAATCCTATGGTTGTACTACTGCCATTACCATCCCCACCACTGCCAGAATCTGATCGCAGCACACTGTATTCTATTGCTTCTAGCCTGCCTGTACCCTCTCCTTAGACCCCTTTGCCCCCATCCATGTCCCCCTCCAAACACCTAGACTTCCAGGCCTGGGTCAACATGGGGTCTTTTCCCTGAGGTTTTCTGGGTGATCCCCCCCACCCCGTGGTATAATAATTACATATTTATATTTTTCCCCTATAAAAGAAGATCCTAAGCAATGCAGGAGAATTAACAGCACACCAGAGGCTGATGCCCCTGTATCATGAGGCGTGTTTGAGACTCTTTAAAATTTGCCTCTAAGGACTGATGGTTTGTTTTATCTGAACGTCTAGAGAAATTTTAAAGATGCTACATGCTAGAGTGGTTGTTGAAGGAGCCACCTCCTGCTGTTCCTATAGCCCCTTTTGCAAAGAACAGGAGTACTCCTGGAATGTGCCCCGGGGTGCGGGGAGCCACTGTGCTGAAGGCAAATGTTGATCGAATGTTCCCTACAACAAGCTCCCTCTTCAGAGGAGGAAATTCGGAAGCAACTATCAGACTCCTCATCTTCCCCAAGCAGCCCCTTATCTCTCTGCTCATATCCTGGAGGGAAAACAAGCTGCTAAGGCTCTCTGGAAAAGATTTCTTCCAGGACTGGCTTGACTCCACATCCAAATGGAGTGCCTGAGTCCTTCCAAAGAGGAGATATCACTGTCTGCACATCAAAAACTACCATTTACAGGTGGGAGGAGGTCTCCCCCTGAGTCGGGAAGCAAGGATAAATGAAGCATTAAAATGGCAAAGCACCTGTACAAGGAGGATCCCACACAGTGCATTAATGAAAGCGTGTGTTGGGAATGGAAATTACGACAGAGAAAACACAATCCTATTCTATAAAAAGTAGCTTTGATTTTTAATTAAATTCTATGTACTTTCTACTGATTAAATTTCTTGCTTCTTTCCAGGAATGTATAAGTTAAAAAAAAAAAAAAAGGCTACAAATAAAACATCCAAAAAGAAATAGGTTTCTCACTGGAGGGTCCAACTATGGAAAACAGCACGCCTCCTGCCTCCCTATGGAAGTTCCTTTGGCTCACAGTTTCTAGCATTTCTCCCAGTGAGAGATCTACCCTTGTCTAAACAACTAGGCCTCCTTCACCCTTTCTCAAACTCATCCCTGCGTGATCATATGGTTCTATCACTCAAGCTACCTACGGCATGCACAAGATCACACACTTTCCCAGCAGCCGTGTCTCCCTTTTATAGTGAGCTACTACTCGGGATAGTGTGTGTGTGTGTGTGTGTGTGTGTGTGTGTGTGTGTATTATATATACACACACACATACATACATATATATTTATTTATTTATTTTAAAACCTCTCCCCCTTCAGAGACAACTCCTGGGCTTTCTGTGCTGTTGTCTGCTTTTCTTCTTCTGGCAGAAGGAATTGAAGGATATGCTCCCATGCAGGGACAGGACAAGCTGATGACAGTTTGGTAACAATTCTTTTGCATCTCCTAATATTAATAATAATGAAACCCACTGTAAGCCCTTAATATAGCAGTCACTACAGCTTTTATATTCCTAGCTTTCTCAAGGGACAGACAAATTATGGCTTCCTCCTCGAGGCTGGCATGGGGCTCAGGAAGTTTCAGGTGGTAAAAGTTCAAAGAAAAATGGTATCATCTGTAGGAAGATACATGCTTTACGTTTCTGTAATTATTATAAAATTATCTTCTAGAACTACGTCCCGCAGCAAGCAGGTGTGTTGAGAAGAAAGCAATGGCCCTTTTGGTAAATTACTGCTTTGATGTGACTGGCTAAGGAAGAGGGTTGGGGCAGCGCTGAAGGTACTTAATTCTGGCAGCAGGGGAACCAGGTGCTCAGACACACAGCTGAAAACAACCCAGGCCTCCTGTTGGAGGGCTCAGGCGGCATCCTGAACCACTCAGTCCCGCCCAACAACCAGAAATGGAGTCTGAGAAAGGGAACAGAGGGCTCTCTGCCTCTACCTCGTCAGGCCTGGGGAAGATACTGGCATTTGCTGTCATGACTGGTGGGATGAGAGGGAGACTGGGCTGATGAAGGGTATTACAAGTGGATGCTTTGGAACACGAAATCAGCTTGTTTATGGACACGTAATTACTTTCTAACCATTTACTAAGAGTGTACATGCAGCAGACACGAGACTGATTGGGGGCTGGGATACACAGGGTCCTGCTTTATTTTAGGGAGTCTGATACATTAACTGCATCAGATACGAAACTGCCAATGAGACTTTTCATATAGACTACTCAATCCCCTCCCCAGAGCACAGGAAGAACAAACACCAGCAACATCTGAGCTAACTTACTATTTGAAAACCTGAGCACAGCCTCCACTGCCACAGCTGCTGACACTCCTTCAGGCCATCTGGGGCCTGAGCAGGCACTCAGGCAGATGACTTTAACCACGCACCCACTTGCATCCATGCAGACAGGCAATTCCCAGCCTCTCAGCCTTGTCATCAGCACACAGTGCACGATGAACTGCCTCTCATCCTCTGGGAAATGCACCCCAGTGCACCGCTTGGCTCCCGGGAACTCACCATCCAGCACCGACTTCCCTCCCATCTGTGTCCCTGCTCTCCGCAATCTTTCCTACACAGAAAAACCCACCACCTGGACATCACCACAAAATATATCACTGGAGCCTGCTTCCAACACTTACCTGCCTGTCCCTCAGAGATGCTCTTTTCTTGCAGCCCTCTAAGTGGCCCTGGCTACTCCCATGTTGTGACTCTCCTCTCTTAAGCAAACCCTCTCTGTGGCTTTGATTCTAACCCAGTTCCTCAGAGGCAGAGGCTTGCAGAGTGCACTTGGACATCAGAGAGTCTCGGGTTTGAGTTCTGGCCAACAGGAGCCATGTGACCTTGGGACCTTTGACAAGTAATGCAATCCTTTTAAGCCTCAGTGGAACCTCATGGAAACTGGGGATGGTTAAAGTATCCACACGTTATAAGACCATTATGTGGATCAAATTAACTGACACGAGAAACACCTAGGAGAGTGCCTGACATAGAAACATTCGACTCATGAGTGATTTTATGTGACTTAGTTGGGAGAGGCTTCAGGGTGATGTGGAAAAAGCATTTTTGACACTGGTCTCACTAGACCCAGTGGCCCTGGCAGCCCCCCACCCACTTCACTGCCTTGTCCTGGGACCACAGCTCTCAGATCTGGGAAGTCACACGTCCTATCTGCTAATCACATGGGCCCAGCCTTCCAGCTTTCCTGTTCCCGCTCCTGCTATACTGACTCCTCAACTTCATTGACACTTCTGCTCCAGACCCTTCCCTTTCCTCCCCAGCCTGAGCCTCATCCCAATGGCACTTCTTTAACAAAATAGACCCCCATCTAGTGTTTCTTTCACTTGAAGCCACCAGCTTCCTAATAACTTTACGTTTACCATCTCTTCTTCCTCCTCCAGTATCTGGAGGGGGATTGTGAACGATTCAAGGTTTGTGACCTCAGGGGTGGCACGGCCGATTCTGTGCAGAAACAAACTCTATGTGGCTATCTATACCTTCACTTGTTCAAGAGAACCTCCATTTTTATGTGAAGCATGACAATTTTAAAATGTAGGTGATCAATTTAAAGATGCTAAAACAAACAAACAAACAAAACCCCCCCTAATCTCAAAACAAAAAAACATGTCTTAGGATCAACCTGAGCCCTGAGGCTTCCAACTGCCCTTCTACTTCCTCTGGGCTGAGGGCTGCTGGGGAAGAGTGCCCTCTTGGCAGAGGCCATTCCACATCTTCCACACCGAAGCCCCTCATTGTGCCTTACAGACCTCCATTTATCCACAAGGAACATTTCTTCCAAGAGGCTTTCTCTCACTCAAGGCACAAAGATAAATGACTCATGTGCTGAGGGAGGGGATGTGGGTGGACCGTCTGTGAAGTGCCCAACAGGTAAGAGGGAGTGGAAACAGACGGAAGGCATTCCAAATAGAGGAAAAACTTCAGATTTTACAGAGGCAAGAAAAGAATAGAGTGTTTAGTTTACAGAAAAAGGTTCAGCCCACCACAAACGTATCGTGTATTGAGATGAGGACCAGGGAATATTACTGAGGGACTGGAGGTTGGCCGTAGGCCAGGGTTGGGTAATAAGGGGGCTCTGCATACCATTCTAAGAACATCTTTGCTGGTAAGCAGTAGGAAAGTAATAAAACATCTTAAACAAGTGATGTAGTCTTGCAGTAGGTGGTTATCTGAGGGAAAACCCAACATAGTCATGAATTCCACTTTTCTTGAATCATAAGATAGGAATTAGAGCTAATGTTTTAAATTGCGGGACACATTAAAAGTTAAAAAAAAAATTTCAATGACTTACAATAGCCCAGAATGCCCTTTCCTCTTTCTCCATCTGGTGAACTCTGACTCATTCCTAAAGACTCAACTCAAAAGTCAAATCCGACAGTTTTCCAAATAGGAATTAATATTTCTTTGCACTGAGAACTTTTTGTTATTTTTCATACTTCTCTTTCCAAAAAAATATTAACACTTGAAACTACAATCTTTTTCCATCCTCGCCTTCCCTTAGACTATACACTCCTTCTATGGTGGCTACATTTTTTTTCCTACCAGGTACCCCAATGCTAGGCACATGACCAACACTCAAAATGTTTGTTCCCAGAACAAACCAAGAACACCCAAGGGTTGTGATCCTGGGATTTGCCACACTGTCAATATAATTGAAACAAATTTTCTATTTGCTTGTGCCTGTGCTAGAGACTGACAAGACACAAACATGTTAAGATTGGCCCTTGCCTTCAAATAGTGTGCAGTCTGCAATAGCCCCCCTTTAGCTATGGTTCCACTTCCTATGGTTTCAGTTACCCATGGTCAGAGCAAACTTCCAGAAGTAAACAATCATGAGTTTCAGATGACTTTTATTACAATATAGCATTACAATTGTTCTATTTCATGATTATTGTCTATCTTGTACCGTACCTGATTTATAAATGTCATCAGAGGTATGTAAGTATACGGAAAATATAGAATATACAGGGTTTGGTATTAGCTGAAGCTTTAGGCTTCCACTGGGGGTCCTGGAACATATCTCCTAAGGATAAAAGTGAACTATCTTGATGATGTAGGAAATCTCAAAAGACTCCTCAAGAATCCATGAATGAGCTATGGAAATCAAAGTAACTGATCATATTATCTCAAGAGCCATGATATGCGATATCTTTCCTTTTCAAATACAAGCAAAGTCCAGAAAAGATCATTTACAATGCACCTGTCTATGTGGCACAGCCATACAAGACTGAGAAGTCCACAGAAAACTAGGTATCTCCACTTCTGGGTTCTAGTCAAACAGATAAATGTCTAATCGGCAAATAAAACCCTGGCTTTCTGCAAACTCAGTCAACTTCCATGACGCGGAGCCATATCACTTACATCCAATGTAAAGGCAAAAATCAGTGAATTCTGTAAAATTTGAGGTTGCTTTTTTTGGTATTTCCAGAAAGGTAATTTATTTATTTGTTTGTTTGTTTAAGATTTGCTTATTAGCTCTGTAAACAGTTTCACAAAGTGCTTTGGTAGGACTGTCCCGAGTGGTCCTTCTGTTTTCTGCATCATGATGATGATGAGGATGATGATGACACAGCAGATGAGATAGGTGAGGAAAGTCCTTAGGTTCACTATTATTTATGAAATGAGTTCTGCTTTCAAAATTCACTGAAATCTTATGGAATTCAGTTAAGTTACCATCTTTCAGATGGAGTCAGAGGGCCATGTACAGGGTCTGATGTCCATGACCACTCAGACCAATTTGTAAGCTACTGAGTGATAGCCCTGCTTGTTTTTAGGACTAAAACAAATATAAAATAAGACTAGATAGTGGGTCAAATTCATGGGGGAACACAGAAGGCACAAGGCCCCAGTGCAGCAAGTAGAGGGTTCACACATCTGAAATGCATTATTGACAAACCCAACACTCTACTGGGAAGACAGCTCATCTCTAACGGGCAAGGGCTTTACTTCTAGGAAAGAATATTTTCTTCAATCTGGGGAGAGATCCAGAAATAACATGGAATTCCTACGATTATTTTGTTTTAAAAACATCAGAGTTTAATATAGACTCTGGCTTTTTTAGTCATGAGTTGACTCGTTCTTTTGGGCCAAACATTACTGTGACAGAGGGCAGCAGAATAGATGTTCTTTTCTTAGTTGAGAAAGAAGAGTTTCAAATATACTTCCAAATTTTTTTCTGCATGTGTTTAAAAACAAAAAAAGAACGCTACCATGATAGCACATCAAGAGTCAGGAATTTCCTGTTTTAATTCTGTGCTATGCTAATGCATATTTTACATATTGTATAATTTAATTTTATTTGTCCCTTAAGGCAGCTGGAGAAATTTTCCAAATTAAAGAGAACAACTGAAAAAAAAAATAAGCTGAATTAGAGAAATCTGTCTACTAATAGACCAATCTTAACAAATAACTAAGAACACTATTATATAGTGTCATCCATGAGACAGAATCTTGGAACAGATGGACCTGATAATTAATTACAACACTCTTAATTTGATAAAGTCCTTTGAAACTGCATATTCAGGAACAATTTTCACTGGTTAGCCTGAGTGGGCATGATACAAGCAACTTAATTACCTAGCAAAGTTAAAAAGCATATGGGTCTGTAACAAATATTATTTGACGACCTAAAGAACTTAACACTGTCACAAAAGAAAAAGAGAAGGGATCCCTGAACTCTGAGCCCAAACCTGACAGTTTCAAGCCACCCAAGGACACTTCTGGCTTTGATGTATTTGTCTGGTTGGACTGATGTGCCCTGGGCTGATTGTCCCTGACCCAATACTTCCACCTCCTATCACCCTTCTGAAGGCTTCAAACAACAGAATTATTGGCTAGGGCTCTGGAGATAAGAGTTGACTATAGAACCTTGGAAACTCAACCACCTAAGTTTAAATACTTTAGCAAATGGAATGCTAAAGGATTCTGATACTGTTATTAAGAGCTACTGCTCAGAATTGGATAGATGTTACTGAGCAGAGAATTACAAAATCCACTGAGTTCTCAGTAGGAAGGGAACTGTGTGATCAAGATTGAAACAACAGGAAAATGGGGAAGAGTAAAAAGAATGATCACCTGTTGTTCTATAATGTGTAGGTGCTTTTTGTGGGCCCTGATTTCTTAGTTTGTATGTAAAGCTAGGCATTATCACTAGATGGCTTTTTCCTAAATTCAGTTTTCATTATTTGGTAGAAAGCAAGTCTACTTATTGATACATACACACACACACACACACACACACACACACCCACTAGTATCACTGCATCTTTATCATGACAACAACATTAATTTGAGTGGGTTAAAAACCAGTTGCAGATAAAGCAATCACAAATTATTAGGGTGTGTGTGTGTGTGTGTGTGTGTGTGTGTATCTTTTTTTTTTTTTTTTTTTACTTGAAGACATATTACTCTGTGTATGTGCTTCTTTCATGTTATACTCCAAAGGTCTGGAGCCTTCCTAAAATCAGCATAGTGATATCTGCAAAGTGTGGAGATCTTTCAAGCCAGAGCCATGTTTTGTTCACCACAATATCCCACACCAAGCCCAGTGTTGTCTGTTTTCCATTAAGTCCTCAATGAACATTAAATTCTTAACTATTTTAAGAATTGAGCATTTTCAAATCTGTACCTTGTTTTTACTCACTGTAGTTATGTGGTCAGATTAATTTTGATTTAACTCAAGTGCTTCTGAAGGGAAGGGCTAACTTGCCAAAGATTCCATTCAGCTAGCCTCATCCAGAATGAGTCAATTTCAGCCTGTGAATTTTGGAACTCCAGAAAGCTTCTTTTCCAACCATCTACATCGATTCACAAGAAACAGTGTGCTAGCAATCTGCCAAGATTCTATTATCATAATCCAACACAGCACCAACAAGATGAATTTTCTTCAAAGTGCAAAGAAACCAGGATTAGGGAATGGTAACTAAGCATTCTAGGTTTTTTTTAACTGAAGCCTCTGAGAATAAACACCTCGTTGTTACAGTGAAAGTACACACATTTCATGACCTTCACTCTGATCATGGACTGTACATTCAACATATCTTTCAGGCACAATGGCATTATCATGCTTCCTTTCATCTTAATTCCTTTCCTGCAGTTACAATGTTTGGAGCTGTTATGATATGACAGGATATGATTGGGAAATTCTTTTCTAAGGTCAATGTCAAGGGGGAAAAAAAACCACATGGCTCAAACAAGAAAAAAGAAAACTTAATTTAGTAGTTTTATTTTAGGAGACATATAAAGAAATGGCCCAATTATAAAGGTAGGAAGCACTCCTCCATTAAAATAGCATGGTATGTGTGAGTTTATGTACAATTAAATGTGAAATACAGAAAAAGGCTATGAGAATATGGAAGGGTTGAATGAAGAGAGAGCAGCAGGGAAGACAGACAGGAGTCAGAACTTCAGGGAAAATGATGCAGCAACAGGTGGGAGGAAACAAGTGTGAATATGGGTTCAGGGTCAGGGAGCAGCCACACACAGCCATGCACCGGCTGATGTCCTTCACACAGGTGGGCAAGTGAGGACCCTCGGGACCATGCACACACCACCCTCCCTCTAATACACACACAGGCCTGCCTGACAGGCAGAGATAGCTAATTTCTGTCAGAGCACAAGTTTAACAGAGTACATCCTTATCTTGCGGACTCAGCCTTTGGCCCTATATTCCCAGCTTCTGCTAGGTAGAGGCTATTTATAGATTTAAAAAAAAAAAAAAAGGTAACTAGCAATATTCAACTAGCCATTGGCTAATTAGACAATCCATTTTATTAGATTATCACCCAGTTTCACAATCCGACCAGTCAGATTAACACGGCTTAAATCATTAGTTTAGTAGTTTGTGTATCTCATTTTGCCCTAAGTTTTTTTTTTCTTTTTAAAGAAAATTTGAATAAAAAGTAATATTAGGATTTTCCTTGGACTCAACCCCTTTCCTATCACTGTGCAAACCATATATGGTTCCCTTCTGAGTCCCGGGCATTTCTAAAAATGACCTTCTTCTTTCTTTCCTAGGAATTTCCTAACACCAGTGGCTTGGGTTCCCTCCTCTCTAAAAGGGCTTGGAAAAGCCAAAGTATCTAGAGATAGAAGTTACTTAAGAGTTACTTTTGAGATCATCTCCTCCCCTCCTTCTTTCTCAGATAAGAAAATAGACCCAGATAACATGGATGTCCAAATTCATGCAGAAGCAGTAGGCCCGGATTCCAGCTCTCTAAGCATCCAGTTTGTGTGATGCAGAGAGGAGAACACTTTAGTTACTGAATGGTTTATGCACAGGTATGCATTTCCTTACAGAGGATAATAAAGGAAATGTGCAGAATACGTCGTGTCAGGTCCCCTGGGTGGTGGGACTAGGGGCTGGTGGTAACTGAACTCAGGACCTTGGGGGACAGTGCAACCCAATGATCTGTGCTTGCTCAGCCTGGCTCTGTTGCAACTCACTATGCAGAGACCTTCCAGCTCCACATGCTTCATCTATGAAATAGGAGAGTGATACAACCTTCCTCTCCGGTTGAGCTCTATGAATTTCAACTGGAACTGCACTGAAAATCTCAATATACGTTACTTAATTTTTTTGGTGAAAAGAGAACTCACACATTAGTCAACATTTTAGCTAAGAGATAATCTAAAATTTTTAATTACTTTGGAGATAGGAAGTAAAACAACAACAACAACAAAACCACACATTTAAGTCTTGATTTAAAAATAAAATGGGATTTTTTGGTACAGAACTTCAGAAAGCAAGAGAGATAAATGTCCCAAATATAGCTGCTAGAAGAGAATCAGGCCCTTTGGTCAGAGAAAAGGCAGGAGCCAGGAGAAAGCTTGGGAACCTGACTTTCCACAGCATACAAAACCCAGAAGAAACCCTATTTTTAAGTTTTTGAACATCATAAACAGTGACTTAATTTATTTCTACCTCAAAATAACTGGCTTGGATTTTTCTCAATAATTTTTAAGAAAGGCATATTTATAGACAGAAGCTGATAACAGAATGTTTTAGAACACAAAATTTAAGACAATCTCATAAATACAGAATGGGTGACTATCAGTAATATTAAATTCATTCATCTTTTTAATAAAAATATAAAAAGTCACTTATCAAAAGGTATAAGGTTTAAAAAAAACACATTTGACTTACAGTAAAAGTAAGGTGTATAGATATTGTTATCCAAAATTGTAATTACTTAATGTCCACCCTAAGCCTATATCTGAGAGATGCATGAAGAATGAGAGAGGTAAAGTG
Source organism: Spermophilus citellus (assembly GCF_964194105.1). NCBI lineage: Eukaryota > Metazoa > Chordata > Mammalia > Rodentia > Sciuridae > Spermophilus > Spermophilus citellus. The sequence continues at coordinate 87,569,503 of NC_138193.1, forward strand.
AGGACTGTAGACTTAAGCAAACTGAAGCACTGAAGAGTGAGGGGTACAGAGAAGACACTTATAATCTGGGAGCTGCGGTTTGGGCTGGGTCACACAGGAGACTGTGGGTTCCCAGATGTACCTACAGCCCAGGTGGGTCAACTCTTCAACCACCTCCGGTAGATCCATTTCACTCAGGCAAGATCAATCACTATAGAGCAGAATTTCTATGCAAGATCCTTCAAAGTTTTGTTTTTAAAAATATGACCTGGTTTCATCAGGTAGATCCTCTGGCATCCCCAAACTCACATTCCCTGTTGTGTGATGAGAGAAAACCCAGTACCTAGAGTGGTCAGAACAGTCCTTAAGCAGAGGAGGTAAAACTATTGGTCAGCTAAATGATGCGCAGAGCTGGGGTGGTGCTCAGAGGCTCCTGCCTCCTGAGTCTTCTCCAAGTGAACTGTTGGTTGGCAAGTGAGGGAGGGAACAGACTGGTGCAGAGGGACCAGGGAGCTTAATATAAGGTGTCCTGAGTTGCACCTGAGGACACGGAGCCCCAGGGCCAGATGGACATTAATTAGTCTTTGGAAAAGGGTCAGACATCCGTAGCACTTTACCAATGTTTTGTAATCTTAAAATAAAATCTAGGAGGCACCTAGTTTGATTAACTCTATATTATGGAGGATTAAAAATGGCCACAAATTCCATGCAGCTTCTTCCACCAAGAGGTAGACTCTACTCTCCCACATTCTGGATAGGGCTTATCCTGTGACTTGACTCTGACCATAAGAATGTGGTGGAACAGATGTGTGACTTCCAAGTCTTGGTCTCTAAAGGCTCTGCTAATTCCTCTAACTCCTGCCACTGGTGGGCTGCGGGGATCCAAGACCACATGGAGAGAGGTGCCCTTGTAGCCATCCCAGTTAACAGACACTTGGATGATATATCCAGTCCCAGCTGACCAGCCAGCTGACCACAAAACCGCCCAGTCAATACACAGAGTCATGAGAAATAATAAACCTTGTTGTTTTTAACTACTGCTTTGGGGGATAGCTTGTTACCTAGCAAAGAATATATGAAGCGTGTGAATTTTGTTAATTTGAACCATGCTGATACAAACAAACAAGTCAGTGAGAAATAAATTCCTATTCCTTGATTTGTTTCCTGGTTTTAAAGATAACAACAGCAACCAAAACCATTGTTATCAAAAATACTGCAGCAGAAAAAGAACTACTTAAAAAAAAAAAAAAAAAAAAAGATACTGCAGTGGAAGGAGCACAGAAGGCAAAGAAACTGCGCTAAAGACTTAGACCTGCTTTGCCCCTTGTACCAAGGAGCATTTTGTGCAAGTAATTTCTTCTTTCAACCTAATTTTCATATCTGCAAATTCCTCATAGAGCTAAGAGTGATGATAAAATAATAACACAAGGGAAAATGCTCTGTAAACAGTAAGGCACATTCCACATTTAATGGGATTGTGGTTGTTACTTATATGTTGCTTAAGGACATGTTTTTCCTGCCCTGCAAAGATGTCAGGTGTGCCAGTGCATATGACAAAGGCTTCTCTGTCATAAATTCCCTTATGCACACAACATTTGTACACGCACAAAAACCATACACTCTCGTGTAGATACTGTCTCACCCACATGAAGAACAAAAGCGTCAAAAACCCCAGGGATGGTCCCAGTTTTCCTTCTTATTCTGTCCCGGTATACAGCCTAAAGCCACTAATTCTCACTGCTTTCACCCTCTCCAGGTATGAGGAGCTGCCTGTAGGTGACATAATGCCCTATGCCAATAGAAAAGATAAAAAGACCTGAGAGGCTCTCTGGAGACCCAGACCAGGTTGAATTAACAATGGTTAAAAGAACGATGTCTAAAAAAGGATGGAGTTCTTGAGAAGAAGACATACAGAAGAGCCAAAAGTGAAGGATGAGCCATTAAGAAAAATTGGAGATACTGCAAGAAAAGAAGGAATAATCTACACATAGAAAGACCTGAGGCAGGAGGGCCAATACCATGAGAGAGGAGTGTCTGCCACACTTTGGCTGAATGAGAAACAATGAATGAAAACAAGCAGTTAGGGGCCTGAATGGGTGAGACAGTCTCACTGGGAATGGCAATTCCACGTGGGTGGGAATGGAGGAGGAAGGAATTTAGTCTTTAAGATGGGGGAGGGGCACAAACTCCTTTTCTAACCCGTGAAAATATAACAAATCCTTACCCAAAGGAGTTGTTACTATCACTGAAGGTAAATTTCTACTGCTGAAGTTTCAACAGTTCACACCATTTGGCCTTCATGTAAAAAGCCTTCCCCCCTGCATTCTCCAATTAACAGCTTTGCTCTCAGAATGCTCTAAGTTCTTACCAATGCTCTTTATAAATATGCAAGTAAGTGTCAAATAATCACAACAGGAGATTTTATATATTCTATAATGTTCTTTATACCTAAAAATCATGCCCATAAAGACAGAGCATTTGACACGGCTCACAAAATGGCATAGCATGACATGTTTTTTTTTTTCTTTTCATTTAAAATACTACCAACTATTACCACACATTAGGATTTCTTCCTTTTATTTTCCATTTTTACATGATTGCTTGAGATTTTATTCTCTTATCAAAGCATAGTCTGTTTATCACCCTCCTAACTATGTGGGAACCCACTTAATGCAGTACCCCAGGCTGAACAGGGTTAAGTCACAGCCGGAGCATATTCTGCATTTACAAACTCATTCAGTATTCAAGCATATACAGAGGGAAAGACATAAGTGCTGACCTCCAGAAACATCCTCTGGTTGGTAAGACAAGACTTTATGCATGTAGCATTGGTGCAAGGAAGTGTATGATTAATTGACAGCACAGAAAAGGACTCACTGGGAGTTCCGAGGGGGTGGGACAGGAGGGGGCTGAAGCACAAGTGGATAAAGTGGAATTTAATTGGAATCCTGCAGGATGAGTGATGGTAGAAAAGGTGGAATAGAGAGATAAAGGTGACTCATGCTGTGAGAGGTGAGTGCAGAGCTTGGAATGGAAGGTTTCTGCAGCATTGAGGAGCACTGGTTCCTCAAGGAGGAGGCAGGGGACAGTGCCAGGGTTCTGAAAAGAGACAGAAGGACTGCCACTTAAAGGTAAGGAGACAACAATAAACTAAAAGTAGTTATTCCTTTTCAACATATAAGTCACCATGGCTGAGAGAGGGTCTGTTAGTTTATCCATTTGCCAATAAATGTAGGTTGACATATTACATCTCGAAGCTACATACAAACACTCCATTTCCTTGAGAATCACACAGAATGCAAAGACCAAAAAAAAAAAAAAATCAATGATTTCCATGTATTATAAAAGGCACTATGATAAAGAGATAAATGGGGAATTATAAGGGAGCAGAGAGGACTGTGTATATCATCCTTAGGGGCTGAAGACTGGAGACCCTCCAAAGAGAAGGAAACACAGTCTTGAACAGGGCAGAGGCTGCCCAGGTAAAAGAGGAAGGGAAGGCTATTGGGGAAGAGGAGACTAGAAATGCAGACTCAGAGCCAGAAGCGCTAGGAGGGCCCTGATTAGGAGGGAACAAAGCCTGTGTGAGGAGCAGGGGCAGGGATGAGCATGGGTCACTGACTACCTAAAATACAGGAAACCAAAGAGTTGTGAGAACTTACCACTTTGCAAATAATTTACTGTGGGATTCTGAACGACTTCCTTCTCTCTACTTTCAATTTCAGCATTAGAGGCACATTTAATGCTGACCGTTCCTCAGTTGAATGCCAAAATCAAAATTGTATCAATAAAATAAGAACCATCCTAAGGTTTATGGTTATTAGAATCAAAGAAGCATGGGAATGAAAGGAAGGGCTCTATTTGAACCTCCTTTCCAATACCACAGTTCTTCTGAGCATGGCTGGTAGATGCCCATTCAGACAAAAAGAAACTGCTCCAATGCCAGGGAGCTCAGGTGGCCTCAGGAAGTAGCCCAAATCATTACTAAACATCACTAGTTGTGAGGAAGTTTTTTTTTTTTTCCTTAAACTGAGATTTAACATGTGTTCCTACAGATTCTAACCATTCAAACCCTCCACTGTGCCTCCCATATGCAGTTGGTACTGTACTGCATTAATAACTGAGTTGAGAGTGGTCCCTGTACCTCATTCAAGGGCTTCTTAGTTAATAACTGGCTTGGCTTTGATTAATTAGGTTCTTCAATATAATGTGCCACCTCTTCCTTCTCAAGAAGACTTTGAAGGAACATCTGCACTGTTAGGACTGCTCCATTCGCCTCCTGAAGTAATTAGCAATAACCTCACAAGTGTGCAGCCTTTCACACCTTCCCAAACATCTTCACAAAGATTACCACATTCTAATGTCATCAGAAGGTGCTGTACCACTTTAGCACATCATCGTCACAAAAAAATGGACCTGCTGTATGGTATAGTATGAAGGACACTTTGAGAGAATCCTAGGATACCAAAGATCTAACATAGTCTAAGAGGAAAGAAGAAAAAGGTAATTATCAGAACAAATCCTGGATGTCTACAAATTGATACTTACCATAACTATGGACCACATATAGTCTCAATTTACCAAACCATTTCTATAACCACACCTACTCATTCAACAAACCCAGATGCCAAATGCCTAGCACTGGGACTGAACTAAGGGAGAGGAGGTTAGGAAGGGAGTTAAATATGGCATGGTTTTAACAACTGATATTACATGTGCACAACAACTGAAAGAAATGTGATGACTTTATTACAAAGATGACTTAGTGGCCTGCAAATGATGGAGGGGAGGTCATGGCAGAGAAGAGGGACAGGCATCCCAGGTGGAGGGAAGAGACTGTAAACCCTGTGGGTCACTACACAATTGCCACAAAAGCAAAAATACAAAGGGCCAGGTCCATGGTGGTATTTTGTGGACTGTTCAGAATATGACCTAGGAACACTGTGTCCCGGAGAAGCCCAGTTCTACACCGCCAAGCAGATGTCTTGCTACTAAATTAGCACAATAGTAGCTCTCCCCCCAACATGAAGCCAAAGAGAGATGTGTTTGTTATTCCACAAAACATGACAGGAATTCACACACCTCTTTGCCTCAGTAAGAAATGGGCCTGGGTAGATGCATGACTCCCAAGTGTCAAGGGTCCTGGGCAGCAGCTCTACGAAGCATGCCATGTTTCATCACATTGGATTCACTGTTTAAGCACCTATAAGATCTCTCTGCAGAGAATCAAAACACATGCCTGCTCCTGAGACACCTCACTGCCTGCTCCCTACCTACACAGAGGGGCAGACTTGCTTGTCTAGTTCCCAGCCTTCACAGTGCACAAGCACCCTTACAGGAAGAATCTATGAGGATTAATGATTTAACCTGATGACACCTGGCTTTGATCTGAGGAAAGACCTATGTAAATACCAAGTCATAATAACAGTTCAGTGATTTCTCCAGAGAAACAGGAAAGTATTAGGTTTCCCAAGGGAAAACAAGCGGCATGCTTGAAACTGTACCTTACATGATGCTAACATACAAGACAGAGAAGAAAGCTTGATGGACTGAGAGCAAACCAACCTTGCTGGCAGAGTACAGCAGCCGTCCGCTGTAAGTCGTACTTGAGTTTCGTAGCTGTCCAGGGGGCACACGGCCTGCTGAACAGAGGGGCACTCCACAGTACTGCAGTCCACGCTGAAAACTGAAAGGGGCAAACAGAGAGGTACCATTTACTGTGGCATCTACTTGCATTCTGGAGTCCCACAATGAAGTATCGACTCTTACAAATTTCCCAAGCTTCCTTGATTCCCAAGAAACCCAGTCCCAGTGCTGGTTATTTTTATTTCAGTAATGCTACGAAACTGCAACCCAGCTCAAATTTCCTGTAGAAAAGGTGGGGACAAAACATTGAAGAGTTAAGATGAAGGCAGAGTTAGACCAACGGTGGTTACGTGGATGGTGATGGTCAGCTGGAGGTATTTCTGCTAGAACAAGTTCAAGAGATGGATAAGGGTAGCTCTGCTTCAAGCATTTACCTACCAGGAAAAATAAAACCAAAATAAAAGAAACAAATCCCGACCAATCATTAGAAACTTGCAAACAGGAAATCACTATAACCCCGAAGTGTTCACAGACCACATTAGAAATGCTGACACAAGAGCAAGGATATTAGAAATAATGTAAAGCAAGAAACAGCTGAGACATGACAACAAATCAAACGTTGGCAAAGAAGGTGAGTAAATAGTCAAAGATGACTTAGCACATGCCATAAAGTCAAGGTGCTGGATGGTGGGGAATTGGCAAGGAGGAAGACTGGGGTTGAGGGTTTCCCTATAAAACTTCTGGCATTTTGATGGGTATGTTTACTAAAAATAACTTTGTTTTATGTGTGATGACTGCTTTCAAATATAATACTTTGAAGCGACAGGTATATCTGCAAATGAGGACTCTGACCTTCTCAAGGGGAACGAAGCAGGTAGCCATAGCACCATTAATCTTAATCTCACATCCCCATTAAGCAGACTTAGAAGGAAAAAAAGAAGAAAAGAGAAAAAGACACACTCCCTCCCTGAAGGTGCTCATGTACCAGTGAATTAACCCTCTGGTTCTGATTAAGGCCAGATGTCAGGCTGCCATTAGCCTGAAGTGGCCGACTCACAGCATATTGGGGAGGAATGCCCATCTTTGTGGGAAGGAGAGGCCGCGGGGAGCTGAGAAGGGATCTGCTACCCTCTGATGCAGGCTGCTGAGACAGAGCTCGCGCGTACCTGGTTTGCACTCATAGAGGTCACAGCACTCTCCCGGCTTCCCTGAGGCTTTTGACACTAGTATGTTCAGGTATCCCGGCTGGCAGACTTTGCGCAGACAGCCCGCAGGGTCGCACACGCAGCGGCTGGGTAAGGGGCAGCACTCCCCGGGAGGAGCATAACCCTCGATCAGAACGGAATCTTCAGGGCAACGTGGAGAGAACTGGACTTCACAGCGGGCCTTGGAGCAATCTGGCTTCTCTTCTAAATGGGAGAGAAAGAATTTAGCTCATGCCCAGGGAAGTTGGGGGGGGCACTTTTGTCAGAAGCACAGACAGTCCTGAGGAGCTGTTTACTATCCAAAGAGGAGGGCCGAGAAAGAAACCTGGTAAAAACCCTTTGACTTAGTTTTGCCAACCAGGACACTAGAATAGGAGCCTTGAGTTCCCTTCTTCTGCATCTTCCTGCTCCCTCATGTGGAACCACTGAGGTCTAGTGCAATGCCCCAAAGAAAGAGAGGTGAAGGGAAGATGCACCGTGACAGACATGGACGCAGTCATGGACTAACAGACACATATTTGAATTCAAGAGTGTTAAGGGTTCTTCTCCGAAAACACGGATGGTTGGACATCAAAACAGACCCACACAAATGAATCTTGGCTTCTTCAGAGACCGTGAACAGCGTGCATGACCATCAACATGGAAGAACTCTATCTCCAAACTCCTGAGTTCCGATGAGATGGAACTTACGAAGACCCTGCCATTCTACAATGTGGCGGCTTAATAAGACAGAGAATGAGCCAAATTCCCAAGCAATTCTCCCAAATGGCACCTGGTATGGTTCTATCTCTAACAGAGATTCATTGAATGCACCTCCTTCTCTTTTCTTTAATATAGTCTACCATCCCCTAAAGAGGAACCTCGATTCTGGAGATGATGAGAAAAATAAAGCTGGGTATTACCCGCCAATTTTAGGAACTGGTAGCAAAACCCTAGCTTCTTGAGCCCCAGTCCACAGCTCACTTTCTTGATTTAAGCTTTTAAGAAACCTCTACCAACATAAGGTGCTTGAGGAAAAGAAGGAAATAAATCAGAACACTGCACCCCATGATCTTTGAAGGGGAGCTGGGAAGATGCTGGGTGAAAACAGTGCTGTGTGGCGTGGGCCACATTTCCAGAGCTCTATCTTTCCTAGAGTAAAACCCAGAAATAGGATCACACAGTAGGGTCAGACCTAAGAGGTCACCTCGCTTAGTTTCCTCCTTTCATAGATAAAGAACCAGTGGCAAAAGGCTGAAGTGACCTGCCTAGGCTCAGTGGTGAAATTAAACCCAGGACCCAGGCCTTCTCCACTTCTAGTTCACTCCGCTCTTGATTCCTCAAAAGTAAATCTCTTTCCAAAACCAAGCTTGCTTCTTTTCTCTGGCCCTTTTCTTACTGGATTGATGCATCTCTTATTTCACTGGCCATCTTCCTTGGGCACCTCCTTCCTGTCTAGTCAAGACATAGTACAGGGGACCAAGCACACATTCTGTTCTAGGAAATTTATTCAAAAATGCTGACTGAGCACAAGTACACGGCTTTGGGTACATTAATAAAGAGGAAAAAAAAAAAAAAACAAGACGCCTTACTATTTCATAGAGTTTACAAGGCAGTGGAGGGTGACAGAAAAAAAAAAAACAATAAATATTACAAACAATTATATAATAGTAAAGAGTGACAAGTGCTATGGGGAGTGGAACAGAGAAGAGGGAACTGGAGCATTTGAAAGGAGGGGTGTTTACAATCTGGTAGAAAGGCCATGATGGGAAAGCCCAACAGACTTGAAGGAGTGAGGGCGGGTCATGGAGAAAGCAGGGGAAGAACATTCCCACGGAGGCAACAGCTAGCCACACCTGGGTCCCAGGCAGAGCTTACTAAGTAAGTAAGCTTACTAAGTTAGTAAGCTTACTTAGTAAGCTTACTAAGCTGACTAAGCCAGTGCCACCAGAGCAGAGCAAGGGAGAGGAGGTTAGATGGGCAACAGGGGACCCTGATCCTCTAGAGGCCCTCGGGCCAATTTAAAGCCTGGTTGCTCTAACTGTGAGATAAATCAGAGCTTTAATTATGTAGGAGGAAGGGGGGGAAATCAGAAAAATGGATCTCCTCTTGGAATAGGTTTTGAGGATCCTGGGCAACAGTAGAGAATACCTGGGAAGAGGGCAGACACAGGAGGAGGATGGAAAGGCTTTGGGAGAGAGAATATGGAAGGAGTCAGGTGTACACACTCTCTACCATAGCTGGGTGGCAGGTGAGTTGGAGTGGTTAGACTCGAGCTGGGGTGGTTAGACTCTTCATGGTCTTGTGACCTGCCCTCTGCCACCTAACTTATGGCTGCTCTCTAATCTTCCTGTGAGACAGAATGCTACTTCACGGCACCTATGCTTCCCTGGGGGCAACATTCAACTGCTGGCCTCTGCTCTCTTGGGGCTGCTGTCAACATGCTAATATCCCAAACAAAACAAAACAAAACAAAACAAAAAAAAACAAACAAAAAAACCCATGAAGTTTAAAGCAGACTGGAAAGTAAAACAGCCTCTGTCCTCAAAGTAGACTTCATTAACATGCACACCATGTACTAATGTTACAATCATCCCCTACAGTGAGTTACCTGTCCACAGATTATGAAAACTGAGGTTTAGACAGGTCAAGTTAATTGCCCAAGATCAAATTACTAGTAAATGGACATGATGATTTGAGACTTGGCCCCTCAGGTGCCATTCATACCCCTCTGTAATAACACTCCTCCTGTCTCAGGAGCCACTGGTGCTGGTACTGTTCAACCCTGGATTGGCCAGTCTTTCCCAGGTAGACGATTTCTCTGGACTCGTCTTTGTTCTTGATCAGAACTGTGGTTTCTGTTAAAGCTGCCCAGCTTGGCTAGATTCCTGGCTCCCTCTTACTCAGCCTTATCTCAAAGCACAAGTCATGGGGCATACAGAGCTTGTTTTCCTGGACCTAAAAGGAGTTGTTACTCTAATCTTGGAGGATCCATCTATCCTACCTTCATATTGTTACCCCAAGGAACTGCCCTGAGAAGAGAATATGATTAAGTAAGGAGGAACTGCAACCCCAGGTTCCCAGTTGAGTGAGGCAGAATAAATCAAAGAGCTGGGGAGGAGATGGCAAATCTTGATTGTGGGTACTACTGATCAAGTTGGAGCTGGTAAAGTACAATTCAGCAGACTGCTTATTTGGCAAACAAAACCACTGTTTTACAATTAAGAGAAGCTCTGTGACTTTCACTGCAAATAGCACTTAATTCCTACTCTTATTCATTTGCTGTAATTAACATTATGCATCACATTCTACTACTAATTCTTATTCTACAAATATTCAGTATGTATAATCTGACTTTCCAAACATGACTCAATTAACCATGTTTCCATTAAAACCCAACATATCGGCTCTTGCTAGCTATTTTCCACTTTGCAGTCTCTTTAACAATCCCAACACTATCACCTCTTGAAGTATGTTTTGCAGCTCAAGCCTTGAGAGATTTTCTTCTTAAGAACTGCTTTGGCAATAGAGGTGGGATAGCATGGCTTGGAAGGATATAAGAATATTAAAAATTAAAGTTCTATCTTATTAAATGCTTCAACTTTTCTCCAGAGGATCATACTGGCTTTTTCTTTATTAATATCCATTAGTAGGTGTTATACTATCTTTGTATTCTTAGAATAAGCCTTGTTTTTAAAGATCCTGCTAACTTTGACTTCCTAACATTTCAAGATTTTTAAACTTATAAACTTGAGTAATATTAGTTACTACTTCTCACTCTCTCATTTCAGCACTACACAAACTCATTCAATGAGTTAATTTTTCAGCATTATACTTCTTTATTCTATGCAAAATATTTTTTAAAGACACAGGATTAAATGAGAGTAGAAACTAAATTATGGTTTTAATATCTTCGTCATATACTGCTTTAGTTAATTCTAATTTTTTACAGCATTATTCTCAGCGTGACTTGTTCCTAAATGATCTATAATTCAGCTTTGAAGTCTTGGGGAGTTTTCCCTTTTGATTTTATAACTTTACTGCTTGTTACCAGGAAATACATGTGGTACAATTTTCTACTCTTGCTAATTTCTTAAATTTTTTACATTTTTGGCACACATGTGTGTTATGAGCTTATGGTCAATTTTAAAGTATATAGGTGTTTGAAAAGATAAATGTTTCCTCTGTTTACTGGATACAAACTTGCCTATCTATTAAATTGAGCTTTATAATTACGACATTCAGATGTCATAATTAAATGAGATACTAGGAAGGTCATTGCCTGGGACCTTCCATTTTTGGTCGATTTTCAAGAGGGATCTGTAGAAATCTCCTCTTGTGAACCAGTAACTTCTAGTATTTCTAACACTTTCTACTTTAATTTTTCAAAGCTATGTTGTTAACTTTGTGGCTGGCAGGCATAAAGCTTTCAGCTTATTATGCTGACTTGGCAAATTATAAAATTATATTTTCAAAGAATTTAGATTTCTAAAATCTATAGTTTTCTTGTTTTGTAATTGTTAAGTTCTTTTATTTCCCACCTTCTCTCAACATTCTATTCATCTCTCAATGGATTACCTAGAACCTTTACTCACCCAGCATTCAATCCCCAGCAAGTCACTCAAACTTGGCAGAGTTATCAGGAATTATATTTCTAATACCTTCCTTCTCAGCTGCTTCTAATACATAAATTCTCCCAGAAAATTTTTATTTATTCACTGATGTTTCTACTTCTCTTTCTTGCATGAAGGGAAAAAAAAAAAAAAAAAAAGAAGAAAAAACTAGCCACACCATGACTTTTGCATCAAAGGGCTTTTGAATTTTTATCTTTTTGAAAAGAATTCTCACCGTAGTCTCCCTATGGTGTCAAAAACAATTCTATATATAAAATACTTAATTTAATCTGGTTATCCGGGAAACATTGCAACTGGCATCTTAAAAGAAAAAAGAAAACAAACTTTTCTCAGTTATAGAAAGACTAAAGGAATAATTTGATTTGCAATAGGAGAAACTAAGGGGAAAAAGCTGATTTAACCATATTAATAATATTCCTTTAAGAGGTGAGCCCTTAAAATACTAACAGAGTCACCCAGCATGAAGTCATTTTACAATAGTAATGGAATATCCATTCAATCCTAGTCACTTCCACCCATGTGACTCTACTATGGCTATTTCCAGACCTTCTCCAGGTCCCTATGTCAATGAAGTATAATCATGATATGCAAGCAACAAATGCATTCAAAAGTTTTGTGCTTAAAAACATCTTTAAATAAGAGCAAATGAAAACTTACTAGATGCAAAGAAGGGAAAATAAGATAAAAATTACACTGCCAGATTCTTCTATTTAAATTTTATAGACTCCCACACATGACACCAAAGCCTTCCTTCTATTTCAAAATCTCTTGAATGGTCACTTAAAATAAAAACTGATACGCTACACATTTACTACAGGCAAATGGGTGGCAAAAAAAAAGAGTAAAATTTAGGAAGTCAACTGCAGAATCAATGCAGCTGGGCGCTCAGTGCTTTGGCAGTCTCTCACACACACCACACCGGGCAGACACATCCATTGAGACAATCCTAGGAATTCCACCTACTTTCAGAGATAATTCAAGGGTTCTCAAATCTGGATTAGATCTGCTGTCACAAGATTTAGCAGGGCGAATATAAAGCCAAAAGGGAAAGAGCCCTGGATCCTGGTCTCCCCCACACCTCACCGAGTTGTGCTTTAGAATCTGGAGATCTAGAGTCACTGTGGCATTGGCCTGGGGCATCCAGGGGTCCTCAGCCAGTTGGTGAGATAGGGAATCAGGTATCCTCATAGTTACCTACTGAAAGGCAACCCACAAAGTCCTCTCAATCTTTATTCCACTCATTTATTTGACAAATATTAACTGAATGACTTCCATCAGCCAAAGATTCCAAGATCAGGGCTTAGAGCAGGGCACGAAACAAAGTTCCTGACTTCCTGGATTTGCAATTCTGCTGCAGACAGACACCACATACAGCTACACAGCCTCACGCCAGGTGGGGGTAAAGGCTCTGAAGCATCACCAGTGATTTGAGTGCACCTCATTCTCAGAAGGGAGAAGGTTCTTTGAGGATAAGGCATCTGAATAGAGACTTGAATAAAATAAAGAAGGCATGCAAGTAACAGAGCAAGAACATTCCAGAGGTGGAAAACAGTAAGGGGGGAGGGACGGTTATTAGGCAAGAGAGCCAACTCTCCAAGAAGAAATATATACTTCACAATTATTAAGAAATCTAAATTGTATAATTGACAGGTAGAAAATACCAATAAGAACTCATAAGGAAAATATTTTGGTGGCTAGTATTTCTTGTTAAGGATTCAATTCTTACAGGCAGAGCGCCTCCTGTGAGTGAGGCCTGTTTGGACTCATTCTGAGAAGAGATTACGTCTTCATCTGTACTTGACAGATGAGGAGACAGCCCCACAGAGATGAAGACACTTGGCTGGTGTCACAAAGCAAGGGGCAGAGCTGCCAAAGTCCACAATTTTCTCACTAGTCCATAATGGCCAAAAGCAAAACGAGCTTCAGCTTTCCTAGTTGGCTCATCTGGTATGTGTATGTTTAGACAACCGCTGCATATTTGCTTGAATATAGAGCACAAAATTAATTTGCAAAGATAAAGAGGTTGAGGGTCTTTGGTGAGTCCTCATCACTTTATTGTTGGCTGTGCTATTTCATTTGCTCCTTGGCCTCAGAGACATCCCACGCTACAAAAGAAGGAGCCTTCTTGTATTCAGCATTATTTTATTATGAAAATTTCGATTACAAATGTAATACATATGTCACCCCTGTATTTTTAAACTTAGAGACTGACTCCTCTAAAGTTACCCTGTGAGTTCTACTCATTCACATTCCATGATTTTATCATAACCTTTTTTGGCAAGCTTTGCTGTGAAGACTTGTTCCGTACAATCATAACCCCAAGGGGAAAAAATTAGGCTTGTTGATACAGTCCCAGAAATATTTCATATTTCAGCTCCTTCAGAAACACCCACTCTATTTTCCCAGCACTTTCTTTCACTCTGTATTTAGGATTTAATAGCAACAGGACCTAGTAGAGACTTTTCTTGGATGGTTTGTTAAAGGCGACATATTAAACTGTCCTCAATTACCTAATAAAGCTTGTTTGCTTCACAATGGAATACAACTTAGGCAATGTAACAGGGGGAAAAAAAAACATTAAATGATCTGTAAGACTCTAATATGTGAAACTTTAATTCAGTGGTTCTTGATACTGCCTGTGCGTTAAATTAAAATAACTTACAAACCTTTTAAGATCACCACTTGTCTGGTTATTACCACAAACCAATTAAATCAGAATGCAGGGGAAGAACATGGGCATTGGTGTTATTTCAACAGTTCCCAGGGTGATTCCACCGCACCATTCAGGTTGAGAACCACTGCTCCACTCCTTCACGTAATCTGAGAATCTTTACAATGAAGTTCACTACGAATATCCGAGATTGACCAAAGGCATATTCAAACATCCTGGCAAACCATGGGTGACCAAGTGCCAAAGGAGCACTGAACCTTCCAGATCCCTCCTGCCACCAAGAGCTCCAAGCTGCACTTGCAGCCACAAGGTAAATCTAGGATCTCCTGAACCGCACATTTTTCTACACCAAGGACTTCACTGAAATGGGCTATAATGATGCATGCAATTCGAATTTTGCTGCTCTTAGTGGGCCAGCACCCTCAGTATCACCTCAGAACTGTTAGAATTGCACAGAACTTGTCTGCTGGTAGATCTACTGAATCAGAGTCTGCATTTTAGTAAGATGGACAGTTTGAGAAAAGCTGCTCAGGAGTGGTGGTTCTCAGTTGTCATCGCTGTCATCATCATCTCCTAGGAATTTGCTAGAAATACAAATAACTGAGGCTCCCCATTAGTCCTACAGAATCAGAAACTCTGAGAGTAAGGCTCAACAATCTGTTTGAAAAAACCTTCCAGATGCATACTATAGTTGGGGAAACTTCCTGCCAGAATAATGATTCTCAACCCTTCTCTACATTAGAATTGCCCGGGGAACTGAAAATCTAGAAGCTCAAAGTACACACAGGTTAGGTAAATCAGAATTACTGAAAGTATGAGACCCCTCCCCCCATATCAGTATTGTTTTTAAACACTCCCAAGTGATGCTAATGTACAGTCAAGGTGGCCCCACAGTTCTTTGTTCCCTTGCTCACCCCATCCTCTAAACTCCCAGGTAAATCAAAACCTCTGTATTTCTTGGGAAATATGAACCAACCAGCCTTTCCTGGAATCTTCCTGGAAAAGGTCAGAGTTACCCAGGAGGAGGGGAAAAAAATCTCAGATTGCCTCTGATGATAGACAGTTTAGTTGCAAAAAGTGGGGAAAATATGGCCTGAATGTATCCTACTGATTTTTAGATAGTAATTTACAAATGTTCACTAGAATTGAGTCCAGAAACATTTTAATTCATCATCTGTTAATTCACACCAGGAAAACATGTTCAGTTTACTCCCAGGGAGATTTGTCATTCAATTATACTCATATATTCATACATCAAAACTAATTTTAAAATGTAACCATGAATTTGCATTTTTTAAAAAAAAATCTGTCAATAAAATAAGACCTAAGGATGGTTTAGATAAATGTGCAAAAAACTGGCTTTAAAATGATTAATGCTACCTAATAAACAACAGTTTTCTCTGAATACTTCATCCCCTTTTGTCAAAACAACTAGCCCACAAAAGAAGAGTCTAACTTATTAGGGAATAGGACAAATGACTAATGAGGAAAACTTAAAATGAACTAAATCTATAGAGTAAGCTTAGTGGCATCTTAAGAAGTCTATTTACTAACATTTGGAAAATGTCACAGTGGCATAAACAGTAGAAATGAGGAACTCCCAGGTGGTATTTAACAGAAAGCGATGTCCATTATCTAACACAAACATTATCCCTCACTTTTGCAGAGGGATCCTGTGACTTTGGGTGGGATGTCTCCTACACTTTGATCTTTCCTTCACTGAGAAATGGGTGCTTCAAATTAGTTCTTCCTTTGGGTAATGATGACACTGATTTGAAAAAAGTACAATAAAATGTCAGATTTCAAATACATGAGAATGAAAGGTTTGGTGTTCCTCATCTGTAAGACCAGAGGCTGACACTGTGGATGTCTCCGAAGAACATAATCCAGCCAGGGTTTCTAGGAGCACTTCCTACTCAATTGGGTTCCCATGAGGCTGGACTCCTGCTCATTCAAGGAAGACCAACAAATGCTTGCTGAATTAACGGAGCAACCAATCATGTTCTTTCAAAACACCAGGATTTCCTGACACTCTGGATTTTATGAGTACAGGATGAAGTGTGGTCTTCTGTGATTTAAAAAAAAATAAAATAAAATGAATAAGGAACAGTAAACTTGAGCCCCAGAGGTGATATATGGATTTCAAAAGTCTTTAGAAGGACTCTAAAGAATATTATGTGCTGATCTGAGATCTTCAGAGGCTCCTGAAAGTGACTGTATTTGTGCAATTAAAATGATATATCAAGAATAAGGAGTGGATGCAGAACAGCATGAAAAAAAGGACAGGTAAGGAGAACAACAGAATATGCTGCTGCTATTCTGTCATTGCTGACGACAGCAGCAGAAAATAAAGAACTGCAAGATACTTAACTGCAACTGGTAGGTCTCACAAGGGTTTTTGCACATGCTGAAAACAACCATGTGGCTAAAATTATAAATAGACAAAAAAAATATATTTGGGCCATTTATTTCTTTCTGCCTCTTCATCCTTTTCTCTTTTTAATTTCTGTTTTACTGGAGATAATCTACTTTTTAGAACCACTAACATGACATTTAATAGAGGTTACTTTTCAGCGACTTTATTTATTTATTTAGGTGTCAATATAGCTAACTGGTTTACCAGAAAGCTTTAAGAGCCAAGCTAAACTATGTCCAAATCATGGCTCTTCTACAACTAGCTATGTGATCTCAGGAAAGTTTCTTGACCTTTCTGGGTCAGAGTTTCCTCAAGATTGTTATGAGTTGAGCAAGTTAACAGATATTGCAGGTAACTCAATGCCTGACAAATCTTAAGTGCTCAACAGAGTAGCTCTTGATAGGACTATCACCATTATCATTAATTACTAGAAAGAATCTAGGCTTAGAGTCAGAGACCTCAGAGTGTGTGTGTGTGTGCATTACTTATAACTCCTTTAAGATCCTCAGCAAGCCACCTAATTTCACAGGGCTTCATGAAATACCCAGATGTTAGGGCCTAAAGACACTTATTTTACAATATTGTTTTAGAGAATAACCAAATTTGTAACCTTTAATATTATACAGATATGTAATCTATTTATATAAAAAATATTTAAAAATTCATATTTTTGTATGTTCATAGGTGTGTATGTATGCCTATGCGTACATACTTACACAAATAAACATGCATACAGAGAACTTTAAGGCTCTCATACTTTCTGCTTCTTAGTTGTTTTAAAGTTAACGCCTAACACGATGTCCCAGAACGCAGGTATCCCATCATTAATACTCACAATTATCAATAAAGGTGAAGCTGATTATGAAAGGCAGACCCAAACACAGGTACAGACTCCCTACACACATTTAGTATAGCATGCCCCATGCAATCATCTTAATATTCCAAAGGTTCTACTCATGCATCAGTTCTCTTTTAGCTTCCATTACTTCATTAATTCCTTAAGAAGCAGCAGCCTTTTGAAAGGATGAACTGCACTCCACCTGGAGGGAAGGAAACTGCCTCATATAGGTAGTTCTGCCTGGAGATATTTCACCAGCTTTCACTACATACAAAGGTGACATGTAACGGTAATGAGTACATCCCAAAGCACAGGAACACAGAAAGGCCTCCCAACATCTCTACCTGCCCTGCTAGGGCTTTTCCTGGTTAGAAAAAGGCTTCCCCAGAGGCAATCAGGGCCTTTGAGAACTGCCTCATTCCCTTCCCACGACTTTCTCTGAAGGCCTCTCCATGCTTCTAGACGGCTCCTTCAGCTCCAGCACAAACTTCCTAATCAGACTTGCAGCGGGACAAGTCCCTGAAAGGGCCCCATGTTTCTATGCCTTCTTTGTGTCCTTTGTGTACCCACTGTGTAAACCCTGGTCCACCACAACCGCCAAGAGGGTACCCGCAGACTACAAATATGTGAGCTGCAGCTGAGCAAAGGGACGTGTTTACTTTCCATCCTGAACTACAACTTGACCTGTAGCAAAAAACAAAAATACTGCAATGTGTATTTTTTCCCAGAAATGATAATTATAGTACTCCAAACATTTTTCAAACTTCAACTACCAAAATGGAAAAGGCATTTCAAAAAATAATTTATTAAATAGGCACTTATATTCTTGGTAGCCCTTACATGGAAATCATACTTTTTTTTTTTTCTTTGTAGCCATTAAAGGCCTAGCTCCTGGTTCAAAGCTGTCCTCTAGGGCGAGGTGGGAGAAAGGAGTCCGCCCTATTCACTGTAGTACAGCACCTTTTTCCACTCCAAAAATATCCGCCATTTGAGAATCACAATTCCCGCATGAGGTGTGAAGGAACTTCTGCATATCTGGCTGATACAATATTCCTGAACCAGAAGATAAGGCCAGATATGCCCCTGGGATCAAACAGAGAAGGAACCATCTCTAGACTCTTCTTAGGAGCACCACAAGAACCCCAGCCTATGTAAACTTTCTCTGAAGAGCATGTTTCCTCATTCATTCCTCACCTGGCCCTTTTACCTCTAGATGAAGTTTTTTCTGCAGCCAGGACTCTCATCAAGGTATTCTCCTTGTAAGTACCACTGTCGGGCTTTCTAACCCTCCTTGGATTACTGATTCCCAAACCCGAGCCTGCTGGAGTGCTTTCTGAAGCCGACTGCTGAATCTCATGCCCAGAGTTACCGATGTGGTTGATCTGTGGTAAGGCCCGAGGAGGAGCATTTCTAACAAATTCACAGGTTCCTATGGTTGCTGTCCAGGTAGCATGCATTGAAAGCAGCTGCTATAGACCTCATCTGCTTGAAACCTCAGTCTCTTGTAAGCTGTGCCATTCTCTCTCCTCCTCCCAGGAAAAGGTGCTTTCCTCTGTCCTGCCTGCCTGTCTTTTCTATAGCTACAGAGCAGAGGTGGCTGTAAGTATAAGTGGGTAGACAGCCACATGCTTAACAGACCTGAACAACAGAGGCTCCACCCAAGTTCATCCTCTTCTGCAGGGAATGGCAGCACACACGGAGCCTGCCATTTTGATCCTGAGATAGAATCCAAGGAGGAAGGTGCATAACAGAGAGAGAAGGCAAAGTATCAAGGGCTTCCAGGGGTGAGGTGAAGTCACAGCTGCTGCCAAAGTGGACACCATGTTCAGCGTTGGTACTGCTCCCATGTTCTAGGACGGTCTTCCACTTTCAAAAATGTCAAAGGGCATCAAAATAATTTTTAATGAGCTAACTGTCTCAAATTCGTATTTCAATAATTAAAAATTTGAAGCAGCAGTGTCACAAAATTTAACTTTACGTATGTTACGAGAACTGGGCTCCACAAAGTCGTTAAGGACCTACATTCTATCCATCCATCCACCCATGCATCCACCCACCCACCCTCCTCAACCCTTAGTGTGTTGCCTGATCTATATAGGATTCCAACCAGTGGAGAAAGTGGAAGGGGAGGTCTGACTCTACACGACAGGATGTGCACTGTTATTTCTGCTAACATCACAGAAGTTCTTAGTCATGTGGTCATACCCACCTGGAAGGGAGTCTAGGAAGTATGTTCTGGGTGGCCATCTCCCTAGCTAAAATTTTATATCTATGAAAGAAGAGAAGAATGGACACATGGGGAACAAACCAGAAACCTTGGCAATAAGTTTCCTATGGGTCACTATGAACTATGAACTGTCTGAACAATGGAAGTATTTTGCCCTTTGAAGAGTGAAAGTAAATAAAGCATTCTGAAGAAACCCTTGAGAAACACTCCTATAACCAACGTACGTGTTTCTTTCCAAAGCCCTACATCTATGTGTTAAAAGTACCTGGAAGATTCTTATCTAGTCTTTAACTTCACAAATAGTTAATAATCAACTACCATGCAAGAAACACCAAAATAAGTTGGATATTTTAAGAAAAACAATGACATATAGAAAACCTTTAGTCATCTGTGAACCTAGATTTTCCATACATTTGAACTTTCAGTGGAAAGCTTAGACTTCTTTTGAAATGTTCTATAACTCAGAATTTTCAACAAATCAATCTAATCCTTTCCACAAGGGGGAATCAATATGGTTGTTCTTACATAAAAATGTGGGAATGATTCTGCCTATAAGACATACTTGTCAACAGACAAGTAAAATATTCTCAGAGATTCTTACATGTGCATGAAGAGTGGCTCAGAAATGCCAGATGACTGACTAATGGGTCACTCAGCTAATGGCCAAAAGCCAGGTCCCCCAGGGAACTCTGCAGTGGTTCTATCATGATACACAGTCACCATCTCAGCCTCCTCCTTCAGTCTGTCACCAGCATCTTTTCCTGATAGTTATTCAAATCTGTTTCATAATATTTAAAACTGCTTAGAATCTAGCTTAAAAATGACTGGCTCACGAAGCTCCTTCATCGCAAAATCAGCTAAACATATAAACGAACCAAAACAAAAATAACCTTTATGTAAGTGGAGTAGTGGCTAAAGAGGTCAGAAGAGCAACTTCTGGTCAGGGATGGCTGTGGTGCTGTCCACCAGCCAGGTGCTGACAGGATGCCCACCCACACAGGCAAGAGCCTGGGGCTGAGAGACATGGTGAATAAACATGCCAGGGACAGGATAGATGGCAGGCCCACGGGGATGGGTCACCAAGGTAATCTGTTTGCACACCATGGGCTTTGGGACTGGGGTCCCAGAGGAGACAGCTCCTATTAGGAACATCCTGTGTCTCCATACCACAGGGACTTCTCTGTAACAGCCTAATCCTCAGGAAATTAAGATCTCTGGCAGTTTCCTCAGCCCCTTCAGAACAAGAAGCCCAGGCAGGATAAAATGGGAACACTAAGACCAGAGGCTCTGGTAAGGCTAGACAGGATGCCTCAGCATTAATGATGGTATAATACCTTATTAAGGGAGGCGGGAGCTCTGCCTCCAAAGCCTCAGCTTGGTGTGAATGCCACCTCTGAAAGCCTGTCTGCAAAGCCCCATCAGGCTGCCATGGCTTCTCACAGCTTAAACGGTGCTGCTTTGTTCTTGTTCTGCTCCTGAAGTCTGTCAATATCTCCCGATGGCTGAGAGACTCTGTCCTGACACTGTGCTTTTACCTACCTGGTCTTGTAGAGACAGGGCAGATGTCTGGCCTAACAAATGAGGAAGACAGAGCCAGCCTTCCCTGTCTCCACTCCATTTCCCTCTTTTTCTCTTCTTATTGCTTTTCTGTCTTCCAAGGCACAGCTCCTCTCACTCCCAAGAAAGCTACTCTTTATTTTTTTTTCCTCTAAGTTGTTCTTTTTTTTATATACTGAACTTTATTTTTTTTTATTGTTGGTCATTCAAAACATTACATAGTTCTTGATATATCATATTTCACAATTTGATTCAAGTGGGTTATGAACTCCCATTTTTACCCCGAATGCAGATTGCTGTATCACATCAGTTACACTTCCATTGATTTACATATTGCCATTCTAGTGTCTGATGTATTCTGCTGTCTATCCTATTCTCTACTATCCCCCCTCCCCTCCCCTCCCCTCCCATAGCAGCACAATTCACGATAGCAAGATTGTGGAACCAACCTAGATGCCCTTCAATAAATGAATGGATAAAAAAAATGTGGCATTTATACACAATGGAGTATTACTCTGCATTAAAAAATGACAAAAATCATAGAATTTGGAGGGAAATGGATGGCATTAGAGCAGATTATGCTAAGTGAAGCTAGCCAATCCTTAAAAAACAAATGCCAAATGACTTCTTTGATATAAGGGGAGTAACTAAGGACAGAGTAGGGACGAAGAGTTTGAGAAGAAGATTAACATTAAACAGGGATGAGATGTGGGAGGGAAAGGGAGAGAGAAGGGAAACTGCATGGAAATGGAAGGTGATCCTCAGGGTTATACAAAATTACATATAAGAGGAAATGAGGGGTAAGAGAAGAATAATACAAGTGGAAGAAATGATTTACAGTAGAGGGGGTAGAGAGAGAAGAGGAGAGGGGAGGGGAAAGGAGGGGAGGGGGGATAGTAGATAGAGCCCTAATATCCAGAGTATACAAAAACTCAAAAAATTAGACAATAAGATAACAAATAACCCAATCAACAAATGGGCCAAGGACCTGAACAGACACTTCTCAGAGGAGGACATACAATCAATCAACAAGTACATGAAAAAATGCTCACCATCACTAGCAGTCAGAGAAATGCAAATCAAAACCACCCTAAGATACCATCTCACTCCAGTAAGATTGGCAGCCATTATGAAGTCCAACAACAACAAGTGCTGGAGAGGATGTGGGGAAAAGGGTACACTTGTTCATTGTTGGTGGGACTGCAAATTGGTGCAGCCAATTTGGAAAGCAGTATGGAGATTTCTTGGAAAGCTGGGAATGGAACCACCATTTGACCCAGCTATTCCCCTTCTCGGTCTATTCCCTAAAGACCTAATAAGAGCATGCTACAGGGACACAGCACAATTCACGAAAGCTACTCTTTAAAATTCAAGGTCGATGTCAAGGCTATCCTCTGTCCCTTTTATAACTAAGAATAGAAAAATTTGCCTTGAAAAGGAAAAGCACCTACAGCCGGGGTAGTGGCTCAGAGGTAGAGCATTTGCCTAGCTTGCGTGGGGCACTGGGTTCGATCCTCAGCACCACATAAAAATAAAAATAAAGATATTGTGTCCACCTATAACTAAAAAAAATAATAAATATAAAAAAAGGAAAGGAAAGGAAAAGCACACATATAAAAAAGGAACCTCATAGGAGGGCAGACATGCACACGTGGGGAGGAAATCCTACAGGGTTCTTCAGTGATACTGAACGCTTAGTACATTGTGGATATGTGAATTTCCATTCTAAGTATCTTTCAACAACAGATTAAGAAGCCACCTTTTCTCCTTGACTTACTGCCCAGTGTCAGTTCCAGCATCTACGTTGACTACTGACTACTGCTCCAATTCCTATGTAGAGATGGCCATTTTCCACTATCTTTCCTATTCAAGATGTTTCCTCCTAGGAGGCTAATAGAATTCCATCAGCCTGATACTCTTTTTTAAAAACATACACAATGTTTGTTATAAGTGACTACTGACATATACATACTGGGAATTTTATCCCATCATAAAGCCCTAAACCAGAAATCTGAGACATCTCAACTGACCTTCAAGACTAATGGTTGAATGGTATTCAAATAGACTAATGGTGTAGAGTAATGTCTGTATTCAAAAAGGCTATTCAGTCAACATACCATTACTGAGCCAGGACCCTAGCAAAAAGCTATGGCGATACAGCAGGTGGGGGAAACCCACGAGACAGAAGTCCTGAGGTCTTTGCAAAGGCTCTATCTAGTTGGTGCACCAAACAACAGGCTACAACTGACCCAGAAAGCACTTCAATGAATACACTGGTCAGGATTAAAGTATCTCCAGAATTGTTGTTCTTGGTTCCATACATGTATTTCAGTGACTCAACCTACTGCCAAATTCAAGCATGATAGTTTTGTTTTGTTTTTTCAATTTGTACCAGATTTCTGTTTTCTGGTTAAAAAAAAAAAATCACTTTCTAGCCCTTTGTTATTCCTCTTCACTCTCAGCACCAGCCTGAGAAGCTGGTGGTCTTTTACGAAGAAATGAGTTCTTACTAGTTTGGGATTCTTGCACGTATGATAATGAACTAAAGCAAATGGGCAGTTGGCTTGTCACCAGGTAGGTGATTCGCTCCTGTGCAGGCACTTCAAAGCACATGTGATTCCAATTACAAATTACTACATGCCATGGATCTTCTGGGTCACTGTTCAATGAATAATTGAATTCTTAAATGTTGTTATGAATAGTAAAGGTCTACTATGTTGGTATCTGTAATAAATCATGTATAAGTCATGGTTATTCACATTTAGCAGGAACCTAATACCTAACTCTTCTACCCACTGCACACTTAAGAATGCAATCTGGAGGCTCCACCTTCTCTGAGCCTCTGAGGAGAGAGTAGTGATAACAGTTTGTCACCAGTAATCCTCCTTTTGAGTCAGAGAGGGACTTTCCAATTACCAATTACATGGGCACTATGGAATCTAATTTCCATCCTTAATTATATCATTGTGGGAAAAAAAACTATTAGGGAAATGACTTTAAAAAAGTTTTTGAAGTTGTAGATGGATGGAATGCCTTTATTTTATTTGTTTATTTTTATGTGGTGCTGAGGATTGAACCCAGTGCTTCACACATGCTAGGCAAACACTCTGCCACTGAGCTACAGCCCCAGCCCAAGGAAATGATTTTTTTACATTGGAAAA
Organism: Spermophilus citellus; assembly: GCF_964194105.1. NCBI lineage: Eukaryota > Metazoa > Chordata > Mammalia > Rodentia > Sciuridae > Spermophilus > Spermophilus citellus. Next base: position 87,593,756 of record NC_138193.1, read on the forward strand.
TAACACATTAAACTTCTAGTCATGACTTATATAAGAAATCCAAGTTTAACGTACCAGAAATATTATTAAGCTGATTGAGGTGGTCAAGTGCCTTGTAAGTAATGAGTTCAACTCCCACCTTTCCTAGTACTCCTGATGAAAAGGTTTTAACAAGAAAATCCTGCCCAGCAGTTGCTCTTCTGATATTTCTGAGCAAACACATCTAACAGTGAGGTCGTATTCTTTACATGCTTAGACACTATTTTCCAAGCTTGGGCACCACATCATCTGTATGTGACTCAGAGACACAGAGGTCTTCATTCTTTCACTTACAGATTTCCAAGCGGCTCCACGGCTCACAGTGAGCGTGATACACAGCTTCCCACTTCCATGCACTCACTAGAGTTCAGGAAAGGGAGAGGAGCACTAGCTTACAGGAACCCACCAGGCCTGTCAGTAACTGCTCACATGATTTTGTACAATACTCATTACCCTGGGCCTCATCTCCTCCCTTATCAGGGTCAAGGTGAGCATATGAACTCTTAAGGTTCTCTGTACACCAAGAAGCAGAGTATGACATAAGAAAAGTTAAAATAATAACAGTGCGGTAATCAAAGGGGTTACCAAGGCAATATGTCATTAAGTGTCAAGAGTGGCAGAGAAACAAAGAACTATGACTAGAGAGAAAGAAGAGATGAGATCAGTATGCATGGCAGTTGCAGACAGGAATTACAGCAGGTATAGGGAGAATGTTGGGAGTGCAGACGATTCCTAGTAGGGGATTTGGTCTAAGTAAAAGGAGTGATGTGTGATGTAGCCACTGGTCACATTCCCATATGCCCCTGACCAATGCCATACCAAGGAAGAGCACACCACACTCTAATCAGCCTCTGAGCTTTTAATCAGGTACATCCATCCCCTATGATACTCTTCTCCCATGCTCATCTAGCTGGCCAGAGTGCCACTGTCACCACCACCCCCACAAAATTAGTGAGGACTTGAGACATTCTGGGTACTTTGCTAGGGATGCAGACTCTTCCAAGAGTTTTCTGGTCATCTTCAAACAAAAGCCATTTCCTCTATGCAGTACTCCTTCATCTCTGCTGCCCCATAAGTCTGATTCCTTCCTTTCCTCTCTCCTCACAGACTTTGCACGTATACCTATTTTATGAAATGCATACATTGCATCATTAATTATTTATATGTCTATCATGGCAATCCATGACCAAAGTAATTTCCATGGAGGCCTGGACTTGAATCCTGCACATCTTTGTTTCTCTGCTGCCTAATATAATATCTAGACAAAGGACGAGTCTCCATCAGTCTCTTTCTCATCAGTCTCTTTCTCTGTTCTATCTAGTTTGTTGCACCACTTACAGTGTGTGATCCTAAGTAACCTTTCCTAACCTCAGATTCCTCACATGTAAGAGAATAAGAAAAACCTCTACTTCATGAGCTCCCTGAGAGGTTTCACAGAGTAATACCTGGCATATGAGTGAGCCTCCACTGTTAACTACAATCATTGTTAGCTGCTGACTCGGAAGCAATGACAAAAAATTCTGGGATCATTCTATGTCATGGAACCAAATCAACCATATAAACTCTAAGAATCAAATGATACAAAGGTCTCGAATGATTAAGTACAATAATCAGAAAGCACTATCTCAAAGTAGGCAAAAATGTACCGAATTCACAAAGCCTTTGTCTCCTAGCCATACAATGATCACAAAAGGCGCGGGCTCTTAATAACCATGCACTTATTTCTACTACCTTACTTCAATGTGTCTGCGTGAAATGAACTGCACGTCACTATATACAGTACTTCAACCATGGTGATTTTGTTAACAAAGGAATATTGTAAAATTGACACAGGGCTTAAGTAGCAAAGGAGAAGGTGTGTCTCAAAGTATAATTAACTTTATGGACTTTTCAAAGGTCTCCAGGTTCAGCGTGGTAATTATTTTAAATAGTTAAAAGCATGCTCTACGAAAGCCCTAAGTGGTCACGTGGTTCAAGGCAACCTAACTGGCTCTGGCTTAAGGCCTCCAGTACAGCACTATTTACCCAGGTACAAAGAAAAGCTTAAAATCAGTTCTGGAAATAAACTGCCTAAATTCATTTGTAACTTTTAAAGCACTATATAAAGCATGGAAATGAATCCTAAAGTACTAAGAATTTCTGATTTAGATAATGAGTGGATCCCACAAAGTTGTAAAACACTTCAGAGAGGAAGCAATTCCTTTCTTCTCCAAGCGATCTACATATTGTTTCCATTTTTTCTACTGCTTATATGCGTAAAAGCTAATTTGAAAGAAGTAAACAGGTCTAGGCTGGATGCAGTATTTCTATATCCAGCCTTTGTTCTGACTTACATGAGGAAACTGAGGAAGCATAATGACAAGAGACAATGGACTAGAATAAAGAGGAGCAATTTTAATCCAGGAACCAGTTCTGACTCAGCAGTTGCAGATCCCGGTGAGAACATTCATTCCAAAGCATGACGTGAAGCATTCCAGGATCTGCAGCTGAGCAGCACAGGAGTAAAATGGGCCTTGTTAAATTTTGGAAACTTAATGCATGATGCTGACATGCCACATATTTAAAAGTTTTTAATCTCAGGAAATCGAATCACTGACAAACACTCTGGTAACATAAATACCCTCAGGAGGAGTGTTCACTCCTTCAAGCAATGGTAAATCACTACCTAATGTAAAGGACAATCTATGCAGGGAGAGGTAGCCAAGTTAACAGAAAAAAACAAGGTCAGTTACAGAGAGTAAAGCATTTCAGGTGACAGTTACCAGAAGTCTTGGATTTAGGATTTCAAATGGCCCTTAAAACCATTCAATTCTGCAGGGGAAAGGTTGGTTTGCCATGCTTCCTTCCATTGGAACTAACTTGTGCAGATAGATAACCACACGTACTTAGCAATACACCAACTTTTGTTCAAATTAAAGACCTGAAGTTCTTTTTTAAATTAAAGACTATTAACAATACTTAGTGTATAAGATATAACAGCAAACTACAGGGACAAAGTCCCAAGAAGCAAAAAGAAAAAAAAAAAAGGATTTGTACACTCAGATCATACTACTCTTCAAAGTCACCTTAGCAAGTTACATAGTTATTCCAGTTCTGCCATTTCTCAACACTTTTCTGTAATGTTCCCTTTAAAAGCGGTTCATGAAATATACAATAAAATCACTCTCAGTGCCTAAATAGTTTGAACATATGTTTTAGCAAAAACACAGAAAAACTCCTCTAAAGTGCCTGCCTATATTATTAATTATATGACTTCTGGTTATTCCCAAAATAAAAAAATCCAACTTTCAAAGGCATGCAAAAGAAAAGTACAATAAACACTGTAGGCAATTAAAAACAAAAAAGGGAAGGTTGGGAGGAAGGGAGGGAGCAAGAGAATCACTCACCCTCACACGAGGGCAGCCTCGCCAGTACATGGAGAACATCATCTGGGTTTCAAAATTTGGAATTTTTTTCCAACAGTCCCCATCTGCTATAATTTGAATCCTGAATGTTCCCTGGAGACTGCTGTGTTAAAAGGCTTGGTCTATACAGTGGCACTGCTGGGAGGTGGAGCCTTTGAGAGGGGCCTTGTGGGAGTTCTCAAGACCCTAGGGGCATGCCCCTGAAGGGCACTGTGGAATTTGGGGCCCTCCCTCTCTCTTCACTTTCTGGCCATGAGGTAAGTGGTTCTGCTTTGCCAGGTGCTCCTGGCCATGATGTGCTTGCTGCCTGACCAAAGGTCACAGTTAACAGGACCAACGTGAACTGGAACCTACAAAACTGTAAGTCACAACAAACCCGTTTCTCTCGCATATTTCGTTATAGTGATGAAAAGCTGAACAACACCCCACCTATGATCCTCAATGGAAAGCATACCTTATTTTACTTTTTTTTTTTTTTTTTTTTTTTTGCCAGTTGGTAATTCCCTTTTCCTAAGTAAGGTAGAGCAAAATAATTACAATTTAACTGAAATGCTAACATTTTCTGATTATTTTTTTCTGACTGAAAGTAGAAAAGAATGAATAGGTTTAAAATGAAAATTAAATTCTAGGCATGTATCTAGTTATCTTGTTACAACCAGAAAAATGTTTTCTGAAAAAGATCCCATCAAGAAGCATGCTCTTTGCTTTATGAAGGTTAATATCAATAGTCATTAACAGAAATAAATAAGTATTTTAAATAACATTGATCATAGCTCTTCAACAACGTCCAAATGTCTCTTCGTAGTATAATGCAATGGTCAATTTCTCAAAAAGAAATTTTTTTTTAAATTTAACTTGGAAAAAAACAAAAGCAGACCATGACTGCATGGAAGCCATATATTTAACCTTATATAAAAACTTCTTTGGAAAATACCTCTAAAAATTAATAAACACTGAAATTAAGTCTGTTAATACCTTGAATTTAATAGTAGTTATGTAGTTCCAAGTTTCCAAAGATTATATGTAAACACCAGTTCTAACAAATGTTATGGCAAAAAAATTTCCTCTAAGCAGATCACTTGGTGCCTTCAGGTGTTGGCATTAAACACCCTAGAAGTCCCAGATCTCCAATGGCCTCCAAGGAATGAGGTGACACAGGCAGGAGGAACACCAGATGGGAAACATAATTTGGTCCCCATCTCTACCACCAGCTCCAGGAGCTTCTAGCTCCACAGAGGTGAACAATTCCTTGGCTTCTGAAAAGACCTGGGTTAGACACTGGTATACACAGGCACTATACTATGTAAATACCTCTCAATGACACCTCTCCAATGAGACCAAAACTCAGCAATGCAAAAGGAAGGGACCCTTTGCTGCAGTCCTACTGGACATGTCTGCATGGTACCTGTGACATCATTGGTGATCATCAAGTCCTAACAGACTAAGCAGCTGTGGCAATGAAGTACTTTTACCTGGCCGTGAGCCCCTGCACAAGTTCCTTCACCTCTTTTACTTCACAGAGTTCCTGTATTAAATTAAAAATCTGTAGAAAGTGCTTGATAATGTCTGATACATGAGAAGCATGCTATAAATGTTAGCTATTGTTACATCATATTCCCAATCTCAGAATAGGACATTTGTTTTTATTTATTTATGCATTTTTGTTTGTAGTGCTGGGGATCATGTCAGGGGTCTTGCACATACAAGGCAAGCAGTCTGCCACTGAGCTACACCCCAGTCAGATATTTGCTATTAAACATATGACTCGAACAAATATGAAGTTGGATAGTAGGCAAATCAACATGGAAAGAGAAGAAGAGGGATGAAAAAGAAGGCAGGAAGTTGGATAGAGAATAAATATATGTGAGTGAAGGGCTCAAAGAAAGACAGGAAACAATAAGACTAAGAGGAAATAAGAATCAGAAGTGACGAATGGTTAAAATGAACAGAGAAATGAATGGAATTTCCAAGTTGCAAGGTCAGCAAAAGCAATCATATCATGGGGCTTTAATGCAATCAATCTGGTATAAATTAAAATTATTTGCAAATAGTTCTTCTTTCCTCAATCTTACCACTGAACATAAACACTGTATGTACCAACAACCCAGGTATTTTGGATGTACTGCACACATCACCCATGCAAAAATACTTCCAAAGCCCCTCTTTGATTTATTTACTCATGCATTTCTCATTTTAAAATAATAACTGGCTCCAGATTAAGTAAAATGAAACTTTATGTTCAAACTCTAGCATAAATTTCAGAAATCAGAAAAGTAATATTAAAAGAGCTAGTCCCCCTGGCATGAGATCTTAAAATCAGTGCAGTCCACTGAGTATAATACGTAAGGTAGGTATGCAAAAAACCTTGGTACTTGATCAAGAACATGGAATTTGAATAATCTGGATAAAGCTTTATCAAGTTGCCAATATCAAAACAACCTATTCTGTGAAGGCGATGAATCTATTTCAAGGGACAATAAAAGATATCCTTGTCAATAATGCAAATAGGGGGCTATAATATTAATGTAATTACTTCAAGGAGCTGCAGTTTATACTGAACCATGAGCTCATCCTGACATCAACTGCAGCTGTCCCACGAGGTATGAGATACAAACAAAAAGGACAAAGTTATTAATGAAATTGAGTAAAGTACACACACATCTTAGTGCTACACAGAACCAACAAGTCCTCTCTCAACAAAAACACTATGCTGTTCTAAGAGTAAAGAGAACTTCAGTTTTAAACTTTAGGATACCTTCACCTTGGACATGAAGCTTCTTTACCGAATCCTTAGAAATGTTCTTTAAACATGCTAGCGTTTAATTAGCAGATTCACTATCACAGTGATAGTGTCTGGATAAATCTGGTTGATAATTACAACAGAAGAGGAGAAGGGAAGGGAAGCAGGCAGTGGGGGAGGAGAAGGGAGGAGAGGGGCAAGGCAAGGGAGGAGAGGGCCAAGAGGGGAAGGAGGAACTTGAATTTCAAACAACTTTAAGCAGGAGGGACGCAGTGGCCACAATCACCACCTCACTTTAACCTGGAAGACAAAGTTCCTAGAGGCAAAAGGATATGCCCAGGGTCACCAATCCACGGAGACCTTAGTACTGAGACCCAATGGAAACAAAACTGAATCTAGACAATCATGCCTCCTTCTCTGAACCCTGCTGACAAAGTTGTAGAGAGATCTGTACATATGATTTCCTATGGACCACAGGCAGCTTGACCTCTCTGGGCTGATTCCTTGGCTTAGTAGTTTTATCCCACCTTTGCACTGCACAGAAAAAGGAGCTTGGAAGGCAGCACAAGAGTTCAAATGCCAAAAGCCTAAAGGAAAGTCTACAGGGCTCCGGGAGTGGGCTCTCAAACCCTACTCTGTGCCCTGTGTTCCTCCCTCTCTGCGGGTTCTTTCCCCTCTATGATCATGCTTGAATTTCCAATATTTAGAAAGTAAAAATACACTATTCCTTGAGTTCTCACTTTACCTTCAGGCAACAATTCTGACCTACACAGGATGCTCTCCTAGGACCTTTGTGAGAGCACACTTGGTGCACCCCACCCACCACTTAACTGCTATGGAACTGGGGAGGATTTTCACTCCCCTACATGAGTCTCTTCCTCACCATCACCACCATCATCCCCATCCCCTGCAAGGCCCTTTGTCTTTCTTCTTCATCCTTCAAGGTCCAAATAAAATGCCACCTTCTCCAGAAAGGATAAGCACCCCTGATTTCCCCAAAGCATGACTCCTTTCTCAGTACTTTTTCTTATGACTCTGAATTAAGAAAGTGCTTTTTTCATTCTACTGAATGAATTTTATGGCTGTCTTCCCAAGAAAACTAGAAGTATCTTGGGTTAGACCCCTGCCTTACTTACTGTAATACACTTTAATTTTCATTGCATTTAAAATCTCTGGTTAGAATTTGTGTGTTGCCAATTTATCCTAGATCACTGTCATGGTATCACAGATGCAGAGGAGATAGTTCTTTAGCTTTAAAGACCTCACGAGGATCCCAGACTCCAACCACCTAGATAAGAGGTCTCTGCAATAAAGCAGATGCATCTAGAATGAGAAAGAAAAGCTACAGGACAAAGGTAACAGAAACTTATGCTCTGCTATGATAAGATTTCATCATTTCAGCCTACCCTTGCTACTACAAACTCCATCAGCTTTACTACACGGGTAAATGTTAGGTTAGTAAAAAGTGTGTTATTATTGCTGGAAACAGGCCAACGTGTGAGGGTGTTTAAGTGTAAAGGTGAAAAGGACAGTGGTGGAGGGGATGAAAGGCAAACAGAAATTAGAGGTACGGTGGAAGAGAGAGGTGAAGACGGGATGAAGCGGGGGGGGGGGGGGGGAATCACAGAGGAAATTACTCTCTACAGACACAGGAGCTAACAGGTCTGGATGACAGTCAAGAACAAAAGAAGAAGAACTGGGACATCCAGGCCCTGGAGAGGGGCAGGCTTCTGAGAGGACACATGCCACTGTGGGCCAAGGGGCTCTGTGTGGAGGGTGCCCTGCCTCTGCTGTCAGCTGAGAGGTCCAAACTGATCTGGATGCTCTCTCCACCGTTTGCTCCCGTCCACCACCTCTGAACATGCCGAGGACGGAATCAGAAACAGAGCCCTGGCAGTGGTTTGAGCTGCGCAGCTGGTCATGCTCTGAAGCCAGGACAGACTGGGCTCAGTAAAGAGGCTTTTCGACAACAGAACAGATTCTCCCATTAATCAGGAATGCTCCTGGGAGGAAGGAGCGGAGCCAGTCAGCTACTGGTCTGGATATGGCTAATAATTCCTCTCTTAGGTTTCTGGAGGATCTCTGCCAGGGTTTCTTCTAACTGCATACAGCAAATATGATTTTTCCCTTTGTATCTAAAAAGCTGGCAAGTGATAATACTGAAAAGAAATGTGACCAAGGCCAAAAAGGGGTGAGCTTAAATAAAATGAGGCATAACTAAAACCAACTCCAGGTCAAAAAAAAAAAAAAAATACCAAACCTGTTATGTCTTTTCCTTTTCAGAGGACAGCACGAGCTGATGTCCTGTTTTCTACTGACTGGAAATGTCTAGTCATTGCATACTTTTCTCCTTATCGGGTCAATGAGAATTACCATTCATGATCATGACCCTGAAATACTGCTAAATTCTGAACATGTTTTTATACTTCAGGATACTTTCTGACAATCAGTCTGTTTATAGCAACTCCTTATTGACTGTTCTCCATTAAGGAAACAGAATATTTTATTCTTAACTCCACAAGCTCCTCCTCTCCTTATAAGCCTGCATAAAGGGTACAAGATAAAGTCTAATAGGTTTTAGCTTTATGAGAGTTATCTGGTATAAATTAGTTTTAATCCACTATTTTTTTTCATTCACCATTTATTAATGATCTCCTGGGTGCCGGGCACTGTCTCTGCTTCTGGGGGGACACAGGCAGGCACACAGGGGAAGAGGGTCTGCATGTGCTCTATATCTGCATGAGATAGAGCACATATCGGCTTGTATTTCCTTCAGCTGGCCTGGGTTCTCCTGGAATTCTAGTGTCAGAATAATCATGCCTGAAACACTAGATATGCATTGTCAAACTTACAGAAAGAATTTGTGAATCATTTAAAAAGAAGCCAAGCAAATTAGGCTATGAGTTTTGCTGATATGGGTCGGGTGGGGGGGGGTGTGGGGTGGGGGGTGACAAAAACATTCTCCAAAGGTCAGGAGAGAACCAGGGCCTATGAAAGACACAGGGTAATACACAAAATAGCAGAAGACAAAGCCAAGGAACCAGAACCAGGAGTCAACAAATTGAAATGTTCACAAGTTTGCTCAATGGCTCCAGGCAGGGAAAGATTTAAATGACGTACTTTCAAATCATCATCCCCATATGAAGAAAAGGACTCAAAAATCACCTCTACCATGGTATACTCTGACTCATTTCAAATGGTCATTTTGACTCCACTCAGTTTTTACCCAGTCTTCCTTCATCTCAGGAAATGGCACCAACTGCTCAAGCAGGAAGCCTAATGTCATTCTGGTCCATGCTCTAATCTGACCCCCAAATCCAATATTCAAGCCCTTTCAATTTTATTTCCAAATGACACTCCTTTCCCTCCTCCTCCTCTACCAGGACCTTCATCTGACCACACAGTGTCCTCCTGGCTTCCTGCAGTATTCTGACTAACCTCCAATTCTACTCTAGCCTCCTTCTAATACCCATTTCCCACAGAGCAGCCAGAGTTATCTGGAAAAGTGCACACTTATCATCTTCATCTGAACTTTAAAACTCCTTTGTGGACTCCTAGTCCCTTGGGCATGAAATCCAAACTCTTTACTGTTTGAGCTCTTCCCTACCCCTTAGAATGTTCTCCAGGAACTCTGTACAGCTAACACCTTCCTATTTTTCAGTCCAACTTAAATATCATCTCTTCAGAGAAAGGTCCTCTCAAACCATCCCGTCTCAGTCTCAACACCCTGGAAGTCAACAGCAATTATGTAATTTTATTTATGCTGCATAAGATTGAAAGCTTGGGAGGACCAGAACTCATGCGTCTTGCTTAGTCTGAATGTAGCACAATGAAGCAAGTGCCCAATACATATGTGCTGAATGACTGAATAAACAAATAAGGGAAAAGTGTATAGGAAACATTTGCTAAGGGCACATGATTATCCTTTTCAATTGAACTATACAGAATAGACACACAATCTTCAGACAAAACAAGCTTTTAGAAAAAAAACTTTTGTGCCTACTTTTGACTCGTTTTAAAATTTTAAGTCGGTAAGTTCATTCATAATAGTGTTGCTTCCTAACTTTTTCAGGTTGGAAATTTACAAATGACCCACAAACACTTGTAAGAAGACAGTGATGGATGATTCCAAAGCAAGGGGGTTTGCAGTGATAAGAAAGGTGCATGGTACCAGACTGAACCACACCGACACCCAAAAAGTGCATCCCAGGGACACTGCTTCATATTATTCAAAGAAAAGCTCACAGAGAATCTAGTGGATGTAAAAAGCTGGAAAAACATGAAGGTATAAAGATGTCTCCAGTTCACTGTTTTGAGTATTTTAACTAATGGAAAAAAATCAGATCTCACTATGTTGTTCTCTAAAGTTTAACTGACCCTTTCTAGGGTCAGTTAAAATATATTCTAGGATAAATGACAAATATGGCTAAAATACTCACAGAACTGAAATAAAGGATTCCTGTCAAAATAAATAAATATATATATATATATATATATATATATATACTTCATGAGTACTTTAATTAAGTTAAATTATTTTTTCATTTACCCAAAAAAAAAAAAAAAAACTCTTGAAGAATCTTTAAAGAGCTGAAAGTCCAGATGAAGATCCAAAAATTACATGCAGATGAAGAAGCCTGACCACAGGGACAAAGGCTCAAAAACAACACCGCATTCATTGCAGGAAGTTTTGGGTACATACAAATATATTTACGTGTGCTGCAGTAGATATCTAATTTTATACAGAATTTGTGTTTGTGTGGGATTCCATTTGTTTGCTTTTGGGGCTCCCTCTGAAACAACAAGCCATTCAATCAGGCCCCGCCACAGAGCGCAAGAGCGCAGGGCAGAAACATATTGCTTTTGGCCTCACGACTGTCCTTCCGCACTTGTGTGAAAAGCCTGTGTTGACTGTACTGTGAAAAAAAAAAAAAATTCAAGGAAAGAAAAGTCCTACTGTTGTCACTGTGCCAAAAAAGTATAAAGAAACAAACCCAGATGCTAGAATTTGAGGCATTTCCTCTGCTATGTGACCATGTTCTTTAACTGAAGGTCAAAAGAACATTAAAGGGCTTAGATATTTTAAAGTTTTAAGTGGGTATTTTTGTGGTCCTCTCAATTTTTGTATGCCAGTGACACACATTTAACTGACATTTATCACAGAATTTGTTCGCAGCATTTAAGGAAAATCCTGGTAATGCTTTCAAACATGATTTATTTAGATTTCTAGTGCCTTATATTAATAGAGATTGGCTCACTTTCCTGCCAGCCCAAGTCCCTCCAAGATGCCAGTGAGTGAATAAAGTCATTCTTAAGCCCATTTCACATTTACTACCTCCTAACCCCTTCCCATGTCTGTGTGTTATAACTTTATAATCTCCCCCCTGGGACATTCATTTATTTTTGATGCTACACACAGCAGAAAGTAACATGAAATACAATAATTTTATTTCTCTTTATAGGAGTTACTTCACACAAGATTTATAAAGACATGAAATATTATTTTGGTAATAGAACACAGGACCTCCGCCCATAGGAAATATGACAGTCAATCATTATGTTAAGCAAAGCACTGTCAAATGGACCACCCATTTGGCGATAGGACTCATACTGAAGTTTTCAAGACATATTTGAAACACAAGAAAAGAAAATTTTTAAGAGATGGCAAAAGTCTTAATGGAGAGGTTAATATGATTGAGGAACAGACAACAAAAACACATAAAGCATCAAAGTTTGTATGTGATTTTGTTGAAAATCCTCTGGACAACAGTGTTACAACTCTTAAGGTAGCAAAGACTTCACTTCAATACAAAGAGTATAAAATACAGTGAAGAATTCCCATTTCAGAGCTTTGGATGGCCAAATACAGAGGCTTCCCCAAACAAGATTTCACATTGAGAGCCAGAATGGCTTCAACTTGGTAATCTCGGAGACCCAGTCCTCTGTTGTCTTTACCTCTGTCACCAGTATCTTCCTCCACATATAGAAAACCGAAGCCAACAGCTGATAAGTTAGCAACCATTCCCATCTTGTTTACTAAAACTGTGAGTTATTTGCTGGAATGGTTTAAATAATTGTGTTGGGAGTCATCACGGTCACTAAAGGACATAGCATCTGATCAGGACCCTGTAGCAGCTCTTGTCTATCCGGAGGAGACGAGCTTTCTGACTTGTTGCTCTAGAAATGTCAACAAAAGGAAGACAGTGTTCAACTTTATCTCTCATATTTCCTTTGCTACTCAACAGGGTCAGCTTCCCTGGCGTGTGGGAAGCAGATAGACAACACAGTTTAATAGCAAGCTTGGGTGTGGTTGTTACAGTGATAAGGGAAATGAAAGTGGAAGGAGTTTAAATAATATTTATGTGAAGAGTCATAACTTATTCCCCATGAGCTGTTTACAAAGCACATAATACTACATCAATTCTTAAAAAGAACCACTGGAATGTAGGTATGGCCAGTGGCTAATGTCGATGACTAATGTCCACTATCAAAGAAGAGCAAATATTGCAGGAAATTCTTAACCAAGACCTGTAATGTCATTATGATCTCTGTCATATTTTTAATAGCACACAGGTAAATGCAGAGATATACATATCGGGTAAGATAAAAATAAACACAACTGCATTTATTTCCAGGTACTACTTATTATGTCACCATATACATGTGTGCTCACATAATCTAGCTATACATGGGCATATTTGCGATTTCTTTTGGCACAGAAAGTACACAAGTACACATGTGACATGCATCATTTTTAAACACATTATTTCCAGTGCACATGAAGACTGACTTTTACAAATCCACATGGGATGCACTCTCCTGACTAATGAGATTTGTATAGTCCTTGAGATATTTAAAGGCCCCCCAGGGACAACATAATAAGAGGGTTTTCAGTTAGGCAGATATAGAGAAACCAAGAGGTATAAAAGAACATACAGACAACATTTTGGGAGCTCCATGTCACACTGAGATGTAACACTACAACATAATTTCATTTGAAAAATTCCTGATGGGACAGAAACAAGCTGGCTCTCTATCTGAAAGCATTGATTCAGAAGGTTCCACTGTGATTAGCAATTAGAATGCAAAAGGGCAGTGAAAACATATAAATGGAATAATACAATATTTTATAAACATCACTTTAAGTGTTATATCCAACATACTTAGGCAGTTTAAAAATTCTAGTTACCCAGATCTAGGTCAAACACAACAGAGAATTCCAGACTTTGTTTCATGCCTTAGAAAAGTGAGCAAGGTCCCCTGAGGTCATAGCAGGACCACCTGTGGACAGGACTCCAGTTCTGCCCCCCAGGGTTTCAGGGACACTTGCAGGAGGATTTAACTGTCCTCTGCTAAGAACACAAACTGCATCACAACACTGAAATAAGCACCCTTTCACATTTGCTGTTGCAAAAAACACATATCTCATGTTTATAAAAGGTAGACTAGACATTTTTATTCTTTTGCCAAAGAAGGGGAACAATAAGTAACAGTCTTTAATATAATATAAATATATACACAAGATTGGAGTGTGTTTGATGCCTTTAAAATGTCTTTTTATTAAGGATCAACCAGTGCTCTTACCCATCTTCCCAATTTCCAGGACCTTATAACTGAACATGGAAACACAGTTTGAAGAGAAAAACTTGATTTCATTTTCTAAACTGCATATAAAGTGTACAACATTATAGTAGCTCATTCTACTGACAAACCGCTTTACTCTATGTCTATAAAACCTGAATTTTATCTGCAAATATATGGACATACTTAGAAACAGAAGTATCAATTTCTTACATTCCTGTATTGTTCTTTTATTACTGGAACAGGAAAAGAAAGGCTACCGATAAGGAGAAAGCACTGTGGTTGCTTTTCGGGAAATTTAAAAAAATTCCAGTAACAAGAGAAAAGAATAAAAAGTTTTCCGACACTTGGGAAACTAGGAAGTTGTCAGCCAGAAACAAAGAATACATCCTCAATTTGGAGAAACATTCCAGTCCCTTAAAAACTCACACAGACACTAATTCATCTTGTGTTAATCCCTTCCTTCTTCCAATGTTACAGGCACCACTTATGGCTGTCACTTCCTCCTGATGCAAAAAACAGTTAGCAATAGAGGCCACAAATCAAAAGCAGGAAGGTACCCCATACAAGAGAATGTCCTGAGCTTCAGATTCATACCAATGTGAGTCCATTCTTCCCATCTTAGTACACAACACCCAAATAATAGCCTCAAAATACATTATTCAAATACCCCATAACAGTATGCTTAGAGAAGCTTACAATGCTTTTAGAACACTTCCAAAAATTTTTTAGAAGTCCAAGTATTGAATTTTAATGCAAATACTTTTCTTGAGAAGGGTATACACTTCACAAAGAAGGCAGAGGCAGCAGTTCTAAACATTTCTAAAATCATAAGATTAAATTAGCTTCGATTAGATTTTTTTTTTGTTTAAGATTCTCTCCCAGGAGTCTACCTCTATACAACAATATTCAGCCTTCCCATGGCTGCTCCATCCCACTGGCCACTGCCTGTGTGTCTATCTCATGGCCCCTCAAATGTCCTAGGACGAGGTCTTTTTCATATTCATTCCAAATGCTCCTGTGTAGTGGGCCAGCCCCAGGTCTGTCCTCACCAGGTGAGCAGGACACAGAAAGGGACAGGTCTGATTGTAGGGACTCCTTGCTCCATCCTAAAGACCTCTCTTAGAAAGGATTAAAATGTGAACATTGGCTAAGGAAACCTTCTAGAATGCCATCAATCAGTAACTAAGGACCAGCAATTTAAACATTTTCTCATATTAAAGGCAAGAGTGATGAAGACAAAGATAAGGCTGGACTTTTGAAGTGGGACAAACAGAGTAGGGTAATGGTATAAGGAAAAAAAAGAAAAATGTGTCAATCTTCACAAGTTTCATACAAGGTTAGCTTTATTAACCTTCAACAGGAAGTTGAAGAAACTATAGCTTGGTCTACAGGTGCATTTTTGTGTGACTGTATGCATCCAGCCCCCTCCTTTTTTAAATAAAGATTTTTGCTTTTTCTTTCTTTAAAAAAATTAAAACCCTCTGTATTCAGAAGAGCTTTTTTCCTCAGAGAATGTCTTCCTAAAGGTATTAGTAAATACAAAATACTGGCAAGACTGGGAAATGGAATAAACATATTTACTAGAGAATTTTTATCTGTAGTAATAAAATAGGAAGAACACTGAAATACCACTTTGACTGAATGCAAATTCCTATTAAAGTGACCATGTTCCTAAACTCTTTCTTCTCCCCCCCCCCCGCCCCGCCTTTTTCCCCTTGCAGTACTGGATTGAAATGATTGGCACTCTACCACTGAGATACATCCCCAGCCCTTTACTGTGAGACAGGGTCTCCCTAAGTTTTCCAGACTGGCCCAGAACCTGCAATCCTCCTGCTCCTCTTGCCTCAACCTTCAGAATCACTGGGCTAATAGGTGCACTGCCCCACCATGGCTGGCTCCCAAAGTCTTTCTGGATCTTCCTTCCACAGACTTCTTTTCCCTCAGCAGAACAAATAAAAAACAGTTTGTCTTGGAAGAGTTGTCCACAATCCCAGATAATGGTTTGGGAATACTAATTGCACCAATGAAGAAATTTCCAACGGCCCGAGATACCAACTAAAGACAGCGCAGGAGAGACAACTCAGGGTGGTACACTCTTTAGGAACACAGTCTCCTTAGCCTGGCTGATGGACACAAGTTGGCCTGGCAGAAGATCTCTGTTCTGCAAAGGTCTGGGGAGAACCCCACAGATACAGAAGGCAGCTCCAAGCCTCTGGGAGGAAGGCAGTCCCGCCCTGGGGAGTGGTCTCCACTCAGTTCCCTTGGCCAGCAGCTCAGAAGGGATAGGATTCCAGATCCTTTGCTAGTGTCAGGAAAAACCTTAGCAGGGGCCAGGGCTTAGCCGGACACAGCTGGTCCAGGCAGCAACTCAGCAGCCTTGCGTGAGAGCACTTGCTGAGCCCTGGGAATAACTGAGAGGTCACCTACAGCCAAGTCAGAAACCACAAACACTGGAGGGGCTCCTCAGGGCTATCCAACAGTGGAAACCTCAACCTGTTCAAGTGAGTCATTAGAACAACATTTTGGTAAGTAACCCCAGAGATGGAAATTGAAAGGTTCCAGAAGAATATCATTTATCTGAAAGTATCAGGTGGTTTTCTGGCCTTTCAACAATGACAAAAAAATATCTTGTTAAAAATTCATATTAAGTACATGGCATTTAATCTTAAACTAAAGCATGGTTATGTAGCAAACAGTGCCCATCTACAACTGCTGGTACTTCTTTAACTAACCTGGAGTAGGTTTGGAAAGAGATCATACAGGTGTTTGGACTAGGCACAATTTAGGACAGAAAACATGGCTTGAAAAAGCCAGAGTTAAGAGTTAAAACAAAACACAAAAGTTAAAGCAGAGAAAAGGTGGGAAAATTGATACATGGTACAGAGCATTACTACTTTACTTACCTGTAGAGTATATAGAAAGCATCTTTCTACATGCAACCTTGGAAATATGGTTTCTACACCCACCCTTTTCTGTAAGCCCAAAGTGGTTGAATAAAATGCTGTCCTGTACCATCTGCCCATACTTCTCTTGGCAAAAGGATATAAAACATTTAATCATTACTTTTCTTTCTTGATGGGCACAAGAAATTACAACTACCAGAAGGTCATTCTATGACTTCCCACAGCTAAAATGCAGGTATAATTATCCAACCAACTGCTCCTCTCCAACTGGTCTTAGGCCAAGTTCCTTGAGTTTCCTGTTTTTATTTCCCAGATATTTGAAACTGGTTTCCGCCTTTTGGTAGCCCTTTTGATTTTCCTTTTACCAGTTATCAAGACATCAAAACAACAATGATTTAAAACATGTTTTTAAGGGCAATTCTCCTAAAGATTTGTACCTTCAATGTAAACACTTAAAATATTGATTCAACCAGTCTAAAAGTCTACTATTTATAAAAATAACTTTGTCTATATTTTTCCCCATGAAATACTTATATTTAGATTTTAAAGTGTGTATATAACATACTATAGAAATGAGGGGAATGGGAAAAAAAAACAAGGAGAGAAATGAATTACAGTAGATGGAGTAGAGAGAGAAGATGGGAGGGGAGGGGAGGGGGGATAGTAGAGGATAGGAAAGGTAACAGAATACAACAGTTACTAATATGGCATTATGTAAAAATGTGGATGTGCAACCGATGTGATTCTGCAATCTGTATTTGGGGTAAAAATGGGAGTTCATAACCCACTTGAATCTAATGTATGAAATATGATATGTCAAGAGCTTTGTAATGTTGTGAACAACCAATAAAAAAAAATAAAGTGTGTGTGTATATATATATATATATACTTGTGTCTTTGTATGCATATATGTAAACATATATTCTCTTAAAAAAGACATACTGTGTTATCAATTTGTGATTGTCTTTACAAAAAGAGTAGGTTAGCAATACAGATTTAAAATTACTGCCTTAATTTAGCAATATATTCACAAGCATAATTCAATACTGCTTTTAAGATGTAACTAGCCTAAGAGAAACAATTTATGCTAGAAATTTTAATGAAGTCCCTAACATAAAAATGAGCAATCTGTAAACCTGAAAGTCCTAAAACAGAGAAAGCATGGTCACTGCAAAACTGACTGCCTGGCTTCAGAACAAAGAAGAAAGAATTTGAGAGGTTCTCTTTTTTTTTTTTTGGGGGGGGGGATAATATGTTAAGTACGCATATTCTCTTTATCAAGGAGTACATTAACAGAAGTTTGGAAAGACCATGAGCTTTCCCTGAACTTCATAAACCTCATAAAATATACAGTAGCCACCCCATTTCCAAACTTGCTCCAACAGAATAATTACAGTCATGTTAGGTTGTAAGAAGAGCCTCCTAACTTTAACTCTGGTACACCAGAGTCTCACCCTACTACATTAACTACATTGGGAGGAAATATATATAATTTAACTCTTAGTATTTCTGATCCTATGAATTAATAATTACACTGGATCATTTCTCCTATAGTCCATATTATATTAGAAAAGATTGAGATAATGACATTTAATGACAATCAGAAAATCAAGAACAGCACAGGTTGTTCCATAGCCTACAGACTAAAAAATCCCTTTTAGATGTGTTTCTAAAGTTTAGAAAACATCAAATGAGCAAACATAAAGGTTCAATTCTTTTAAAAACAAATGAGGGGCTGGGATTGTGGCTCAATGTAGAGCGCTTGCACTAGCATGTGTGAGGCATTGGATTCGATCCTCAGCACCACATAAAAGTAAACGGAAAAAAAAAAAAAAAACAACAAAGGTATTGTGTCCATCTATAACTAAAAAAAATTTTTTTAAATGATTTTCAGGATCCAAGTTTCAGGATTATTTTATTACCTGGCCCTACCCAAACAAGATAAAAGGTCCCCATTGTATTTTAACTTCTTTTAACATTTACTTGGGAAAAAAAATCTAATTTCATAGTGAACCCACTACTAGGTATTAATATTTGAAATAAAGGAATTTTAGCGTATGCTTTGTTCTAAAAAACGTTAAGTGATAGTAGAAATCCACAGGGATTGAAGAGGTGCACAACAAACTGCTTCTTTGTGCAGGGAAGTGGACTCCCATGAACAACACTTTGCTCTCAATGTGTGGGGAGACCTGGGCAGGAGCACTTTCTCCTGGGGTTTCCTGGAATTGCAGATTTCCCAGCCCTCACCTGGCCTCAGGAATCAAGATCTCTACATGAGAAACCTAGGAGGCACTTTCCATGCATGACGCCCAGGTGCAACTGGGTCGGAGCAGGGCTGGGGGCGTCTGCCTTCCCTGTACTTATGTTATGGAATGACATCAGGTCCCCTGCCACAGCTGAAAGCATGTAATTCCACCAGGCAGTTTCAGAGGCTAAAAGGGCTAGTCTCAAACATTTTGACGAGAAAAGTCTATGAATAAAAGCATACAGTATAATATTTCTCTCTACTAAATTTTTGTTTACTGAAAAATATTATAGATAGTATCAAAAGAATATTTGATGAGGTCACACAGCACAGGTTGTTCCATAGCCTACAGACCAAAAAAAAAGATAACAACCAAGAATAAAATTCAGCACTTAAACTTCACTTGTGTGAAAAAATGTGAAAGAAAAAAATGAAAACACTAAAACAAGGAATAAGAGACTCATTATAGCAACATTTCCTCAGGTAGAACTGAAATAGCAAAAATTAAAGCATGGAATAATTAAAAGTTAATGCTCTGAGGTTTTTAAAATCTGGAAGGAAAATACCTATAAAATTGAAACCATTTGTCTCTATGTCAAAACTAGTTTAGCTTCAGAGAATATAGCCATCTAACATAAAATCAAACTATCTCTTTTGTCTTAAGCAGCAGGGAAAAAAAATACAGGCATCAAACTTCATATAAACCAAGTATTTCTCATCTGACTCTCAATCCTTACTAGCTAGAGGTATATATCTTATGCAATAGACATTTCCAGAATAAGTAAATGTTTAAAGTGTTATTGAAGGAATTTACAGCATATTTTTTAAAAAATCAAAAATCAAAAGCAAGCTCCCACAACACAACTAAAATGTAGCATAATTTTTGTACTTGGCACCCTTAAGGCCATCTAGAAAAGGGTCCTTCAGTTAAAGGCAAACCAAAGTCAAACTGGCCAACTGGAGGTGTAGTGGCCCACGGCCTGTGCTCAAAACTTTCTTTCTCAATGAAGTCATGTTCTGAATGAATAAACAATGAAAGCAGCTCTGACATCAAGGGACTTATGAAGAATGCCAAGGAAAGGGCTCTGTTAGTCTGAAAGAATCTGTGACAATAATCTTATTTCTTTATCTTCCTATGAGACTATTTAATCATCTTAGTGCTCTACTCTGAACTACTCTAATCCCAGGGATGGGTCTGAATGACTCTAACACAAACACTGGTAAAGACATTTCTGAATAATTGGTTGCAAATGAGTCAACCAATTAATAATCAATTAAATTATTACTCTATATTTCTAGTATCATAGGTGTCAACCACAGTGCTTTGCGTTCCCTTTCAGCTGGCTAACAGTACTAGCCCTTAGCCTCTCTTGGACTGTGCGGCAGACTATCAATGCTTCCTGCACCAGCCTCACTGCATGCACCCTTTTATCTCACTTTTGGTGTGTTAACATTGCCAGCCACTTTTTCCCTCCATTATACACATTACTGTCACATTAATCTTCCAAAAAAATGCTCCTACTCCTCATGTCACTAAGGTACTCAGAAGTCATTACGGACACACACTCTCCCTGGCCTGAGCATGACTCACAAATCCTTATCTCCAGTTCAGATCTTTCTCCAAGTTCCAGACACATAACTCTCATCTTCCCCTTGATTCTCCATAGATACTGCAAAATAACAAAACAAATGCAGTATGTACCTTATTCAACCTCTCATAAAGCTGCTCTCCTTGTATCCCACATTTAGCAAATGACACCAAGTACATCCTGAGCATCAGCTCCCCAAACATCCATCCTGACCATCACCGCCCTAAGCATTTATTTTCACAATCATTCCCCTTCACTCCAAAAATATGGAAGTCTTTCCCATCCTTATCCCCAGAAGTCAAATCAGCCACCAAAACTCACTGACTTGACCACGTCCACTTTCTCCTATATGGGCCCTCTGCTTAAGATCTTTTCTAGTCAAGGATGTTCTTACACTCTCCTTTCCCTTCTGTTGGACGAACCAACAAATTTCTTAAGAGTTGGAATCAATTCCCAGTTCCTCCGCAAAACCTTCCTTGACTTACCATCTTACAAATGCCAAGTTGTTATTTGTCCACTCATGTATATGACAATGATATACAGTATCACATGTCAATTTTTGACTGTCTATCTTTTCTCAATAACAGCAAAAATTATTCACCATTTAAGGTTATCTCTAGGTGCTTTTAACAAAAGAAAGAAACGATTGCAAAAGGCCCAAGTGTCATACTCCTGTTTGCAAAATGTTCACTGTGCAAGTCCAAAGCAGGAATACGTTTTACACAATCTATATACCACTGTAGAAACCCACTTGATGTGTGATGCAGCAATGACTAATATATTTCAGAACACATTTTATGGTTTCCACACAAATCTCTTCTATTATTGATAAATCAATCTGGTGATAAATCAGTGTGAACTTGAGTTATTTTTGTTTTCTCTACAATCTTCCAACTAGGGTTATTCCTCTTTGTAGACAGGTCTGACTTTCTCAGGGATGTACCCTTATAATCCTCAGTATACTTAACATGAGAAACCCATGTATGAAGGCTAGTCTGTGAATTACATTAGCAATTACTTAAGTGACAAACAGCTCTATGAAGATGTCAAATTTAATTTGCCCAAAACAAAACTCTTGAGGCCTCCCTCAATCTGCTCCTCTCCCTACTAAAGGGAAAATACATCCTTGATTTATCATTCCTTTCCCACCTACATCACCAGGTCCTGTTACTTCCAAATGCTATCTCTATTACTTGCACTATCGTACTACTATTTCAGGTTAGAAATCCTAGGATTATTTTTTGCTATGTTACCCCTCCCTTATCCACTAACAGATACTGTCAGTTCTTTCATCGAAAGGCTGTTTGTTCATTGATGTTTTGCTGCAGTCTCCCCTGCTACCACTCTAGCCTGGCCCCGAAGGCACCATGTGTGGGTAACGGAAACAGCTCTCCAACAGCCTCCTGAAGGTAGCATCTCCCTTTGCCATCCACTCTGCACCTGCCCCTGTCCCCATTCTGCCTAACATTGATTTTACCACGATCTGCTTCTCTCTGCTAATAAAGCTGTAATGATTTCTGATAGCTAACATTACCAGGCTTCAGCTCCCTGCACGATATTTAAGACATTTCATAATCTGGTTCCATTCTGCCTTCCCATCTTTATTTCCTATTACCCACCTATGGACATAAAACCTGGCTGTTTTAGAACAGTTCTGTAAGCAGCTTACACATAAGTCATAAAAACCCTTTGTTCCACATTTTATTCTTTTGTCCATGATGTTCTCATTTCTGAAATCCATCATTAACCAAACTCTTCATGATACCTTATCATATACAATCCTGGGTCATGCTTCTTGACCTTGAATGCCTATGGCATCCCAACTATCAAACTTCTATACTACTAATGATTTAATTATTTATTATTATGATGTCATCACTAATTTTTTCATATATGATACGTATTTCAATATAAGTTAGGCCTTTTTCCTTCCAAGTTATTTCCCAGTAAAGGAAAACCTCCCCTAATCCCGATTTCTTATAAACCTCACATGCTGCAAAGTGTTTTATGTTGAATAGCAAAGTATTTAAATTCAAATGATCTCAAACCAATTCTACTTTTGAAGTATACAAAAGTCATCTGACAATAAATTTAAAACTTTTTAAAAGTAAAGAAATTCAATTAGATGCAAAGAAATTTACTTAGATCTTTAAAAAAGCTATTAAAAATTACTTTTAAAAATCAATGAAGTTAATCACTACTCTGCAAAGATCATAATATGCACCTAACTTATTACAAATGTACAGGTATTGTGTTTGCAGACATAACTTCCTGTGATAGCATCATACTTAGACCTGCTACATCTCAATCAACTTAGATGGCTGTGCAGAGCATGTACAGGCTAATTAATGATCAGCAGGCTATTAAATGACTGGAAAGTGGCCCAAATAAAAACAATGATAGCCATGCCACCATGAGGCACTGGAAACATTTGAATCAAATAGTTTTGTGAAATATAAAAATAGCAAAAAGCAATGGCTCTAATTGCTGTTATTTCATATAATATGGTTTTAAATACATTCATGTAACAAAATTAACTAGTGAAATAGACATGTAACTACATATAACTATCTGAGTTTCTATAATGAAGTTGGCAAAACATTCATCTTGGTGGATGAGGCAGAGATGAGCAAAGGGCAATCAGGACTGATAACGGACTATACTGGCTCAGAGTCACGATGTGACTCTGAGGCCTGCAACTCATCCACTATGTGAAACCTCTGTATAGTTCGGATTCAAAAATTGGATTAAAAGTTACGTAAAAGTGTCAACTGTCCTAAAATTTTATTTCCATTGTCTTCTGCTAAATTTTAATGATTTCGCAGCACTGGTAAATACATAGAGCAATGTTATTTTATAGGTCACTACAAATTTCTTGTTCTTTGTTACCATTTAACAGAACTTGGAAATGTAACACATTTCCAAAACTTCAGTCCTGCCCTACTGCCCTATGAGCTTGTCTTTTGGACGCTAAAATTCCTTGGTATTCCAAACTGTACTATCAACCGTTCCACCTCAGAATGACACAATTTCAGAGATAAAAGATACATTTTTAAATGTCCTATTAGCACTCATTTTCTCTATTTCTTTTTTTCCCCAAAAGTAAACTAGGGCTAAAGAATAATCCAATGCTGGTCAGAGACAGGGATGAGACACAAGCCCAGTTCTTCCCCATCATTAATATGGGTTGTGAGCCACAGCACCAAGTTCTGTTAGGAATCATAATATTTTAAAATTCTCAATATTTTTTCTAGATTTTATACATGAATGTACAAATGTTATGGGTCATTTTAGTGTAGTTTTCTTGTTACTTTAATGTAACTTCTAACTTCTCTCGAGAGGTGAAGTGCCTCATGGTCTAGCCATACCTATGTGATTCCTGTCCCCTGGCAAAATCAACATCAGCCTTCAATCCTCAATGCACAATTCTCCCTTCTCTTCTATAGAGCTCCTGATTTTGCCAGATGAGCTGCATTTCTAATTAGCAGGCTCTCCTCATGAAGTACCATCTTACGGTCAATCAAGCAGAATGGACCTGATGACAACAGATGCTGATCTCAAGCACAACACTCACGAGATTATTCATTATGCAGGGGTGACCTAGGCTGGCTGGCACAAGCTACCCTGATCATGGGACCACAGCATTTCCATTCCACGTCCTAGGGAATACACACATTCAACCTCACACTAGCACCTGGTACACTTCATGCATCTCATTCAGGATTCTAAGAGCGACCGAACTCTGTAAGCTTGTATTTGCCTTTTTCAAGCTCAGATACTATCATGGCTCAGAGTTACACAATTCTATACCTTAGAGATGGGTGGTTAACAAAAATTAAGGCTTACCTTCAATTCTCTTTAAAGCTGAAAGGCACATATCCTTCCTTGGAAACTCAAAGGGATTGTTGCAGGTCCGAATGGTGTCACATTCACATTTCCCATTGATAATATTGCAGCCAGAGATAAGGTTTTCATTGCATGGTTCAAAACCAAGCAGTTGGTCATCATCCCAGTTCTCATCTGCAAGACAATTACCCAGATAATATTTTCTTGCTGCTTCACTCAAAGACCTGTTTAAGAGCAAGAATACACAGGGATGTCAAGATGAACATCCAATTCTGACACCTCCATTTGTGAAAGCCAATTTTAATTGGCTGAAATTGTACAAATGAATGAAACTTGACCTCCTACCAATAATGGAGAAGACTAAAATATAGCCATATACATAGATACATATAAAATGTTTGTGTTCAAATTCCACTACCTCCATGTTATAATAATTGAGATTCCTTTAGAATTTTTTTATTTTAAATAAGGTTTCATTATAAATAGAGTTTCCTGGATTTTTCCATCATCAATAAAATTCAACATTTGTCAATCTACAAAACAATAATAATAATAATTCAAAATAATAATAATAATAATAGTTATTTGTCAACATTTGTCAATCTACAAAATAATAACTATTATTATTATTTTGAATTATTATTATTATTTTGGTATGGGGATTAAATTCAGGGGCACTAGACCACTGAGCCACATCCCCAGGCATATTTTATATTTTATTTAGAGATAGAGTTTCACTGAGTTGCTTAGCACCTCACCATTGTTAAGGCTGGCTTTGAACTCTGGATCCTCCTGCCTCAGCATCCCAAGCGTCTGGGATTACAGGCAGGCACTACAAAATTGTTCTTAAAACTACATATTTTTCTCCATCAGTAGATGCCAGCCTTAGGTTTGAGACAGTTCTTCAACTTAATACATTAAGGCACTAATGAACATAAAAAAAAAAAAATCAGATACCATTAAGAGTCAAGAATGAGATACAATGGAGGAGATCCTCCTCTGTTGCGCTTTGGAATTGACTGTTAGTGTCCAATACTGCCCAGAGCTGAAGCCAGCAATGCCCCCAACACTATGAGCTAAGGCCTAGTGAGAGACTGAGGTCTTCTCATTCTAAAGCGGAGACCAATCTGGGTGAGGATCACGGAATAGAATAGATGTTAATAAATACAAAAAAGATCTTTAAAACAAGCTTTGCTGGACCCAGCTCAGAAGAATCCAACTACCATGACAAAACCATGGTCAGGCTCGATTCCTGGTAGTTAAAGTAACTCTTGCAGGAAACCAGACTATTTCTCTATGGGTCTCTGGGAAATTACATGGGTTTTTCTCCCTCTTAACATTATCTTTAAAAGATACTTTATCACACCTGAACTGAGGCCTGACTGTTGAATAGTAAACATGTTTCTGATAACCATATCTGAAGAGAATTTTAAAAAGTGCTTGAGTTTGAGAAACCTCAAACCTGTGGCACACACTAAGGCAGGAATAAATGCCATCCTAAGAATGTGTGTTGGGCTGGGGGTGTGGCTCAGTGGGAAAGCACTTGCCTATCATGTGCAAAGCCCTGGGTTCAATCCTCAGCACTAGGGGAAAAAGAAGAAAAACAAGGAATGTGTTTTCACAGAAGAGAGCATAAACAGCTATGGCTTTTACGGGACTAACATGTACTTCTGATGTCATTGCTCTATGCACAAACTAGGCAAAACTCCCTCAGTGAAATAATTTTATTGCCAAGATGTCTTCAGAAGAACATCATTCAAGATACAAAGAGCTTCAGGGTGATTCTCTGAAAAAAAGAAAGGAGAAAATCTCCTGTGTTTTGATTTCAGGAGATCACTTTATGTGATCAAAGCCTCAGCTATCAGTAAAATGATTATCTTTTGGCTTCAGAGTTTAAACAGACACACAAATGATCTGTTTTAAAATGTTTTCCTCCTTAGTCTGCATCTGGTCCTTAGAAGCATATAATGCATATAATATTTATAGGAAGGAATTTTTTATCTTCAAGGTGGCAGTGCAACTGCTCAAGTACTCCAAAAGGAAAACTAGGAACAAATTCAACGTGGAAATGGTGATTTTTGTCTTCAGTTACAACAAGATGGTGCATCTAAATGATATCTTATCTCTGTGTCTACCTGTCGACATGCTTTTAGTACCACTGTCCTGACACAGTTCAGTGAAATGTTCCATGAAGGACTTTCTTTGACTGCCTATGTCCATCTGTAATTCAAAAATCCTTCAAACTCAGAAGTTCAAGTAACATTTGAGCCACTGAAAGACTTCATAGAGAGAAAACCCTTATTAGCAGTTTGGTAAATATATGCAATATCAGTGAGATATTGCATATCTACCAAGAAATGTTTCCACAGTGAAAACCCCTTCCCTCCACTAAAATTGGAACTCCCTGCAGACATCACCCTCTTGGGCTACCACAAAATTCTCTAACCTGTCTCCCTGCCACTATTTTCCTGTCCCTCCACCTCATTTCTCACAGTTACCAGAATCGTCTTCCTCCATAAACAAACAGTGTTTCTTTCTTGCCAAGAAGAAAAAGTCCAAACTTTTTATTGTTGAATACAAAGCTCTTCAGGACTGACATGCACCTGTTTCTACAGATTCCTCTCTGACCCATCTCCCCCACAGCCTAATGTTCTAAGCACACTGAGGTTCCCTCTACAAACCCATAGAAACTGCCCCCATGCTTTGTTCATGCAGTTCATCTACCCAGAACACCTCCTTCCCTTCTTTCTCTCATGACTTCTATTCAACCTCCAAGACCCAGTTCAACTGCTACCTTTCTGAAAAGTCATCTTCAACTGGCTCAAGAGAATGAGCTATTCCAGCCTCTCACTCCCTCCTGCAGTGGTTTTATTTAAGTCAAATTTCCCCAATAGAGTTCTCAGAGGCAGAGTTGGGGTCTTATCCAAACTTTGGGAAAACAGTAAATATGTATATATACACATACATACATATATATGTGCGTTTACTATATAAAGAACATGTTTAAAAATACAAACATTGGGCTGGGGATGTGGCTCAAGTGGTAGCGCGCTCGCCTGGCATGCGTGCGGCCCGGGTTCCATCCTCAGCACCACATACAAACAAAGATGTTGTGTCCGCCGAAAACTAAAAAATAAATAATAAAATTCTTTCTCTCTCTCTCTCTCTCTCTCTCTCAAAAAAAAAAAAAAAGACAAATATTATTTTAACTGTTAATCATCAAAGCACTGTATGAGACACACATTTTAAAGAAATGCTTAGACACACTGGTGCATTTTTTACTAAGCATCATCTGTCATTAGCCTCCTTCCCAGCTCAGCTCTAAGACTGCAACCTCTTATCACAGGACTGGCATCAAGAGTCCTTCCAAGAAGCCCCTCTCAGAGCCAAACTGTTTTCACTGCCAGATGCATTTCCTTGCCTTGCTGTAGGAAGACCACTTCCACTGAATGTGGAATCAGAACTAAACGATAACTGCCCTTGATCCCTCCCTGGCTCCATACCGTTTGCTTCTTTCTCAGCAACAACTCTCTGGCAGCAGCAAGGCTGCACCCAAAGAAGCACAGGTGAGTCTGACTCAGAAACATCACAGGTCTGCCTGGAAAGGAAGCATCACTGATTTGGAAGTCACAAAGTCTAAAACACTTTTTTTTTTTTTTTTTGAGAGGAAACCTTTCAATCTCCTGCCCCCACCCAATCAATACTTTTTTCTTTTTGACAAATAGCTCCCTTCACAGCAACTGTTTTATGGGATCAAATACAATATACTTC
This sequence comes from Spermophilus citellus, assembly GCF_964194105.1. NCBI lineage: Eukaryota > Metazoa > Chordata > Mammalia > Rodentia > Sciuridae > Spermophilus > Spermophilus citellus. The sequence continues at coordinate 87,621,856 of NC_138193.1, forward strand.
TGAGACAAATGCTTTTATAGTTTTCTATTACACAGAACATTATACTGTAAAATAGTTTAACTGAAAATCCACGGGGTTTCGGAGAAAAAGTATAATGAAATTTGATTCAATCACAGACTAAATGAAATCTAAGTGAATCTGAGCCCAATACAAGTTGAGGATCCCTTATCTAAATGCTTGGGATTAAAAATGTTTCAAATTTAGGAGCTTCTCAGACTCTGAAATATTTCAGTGGACTTTATATTATACATTTCAGATTTCAGAACATTTCAGACTTCAGATCAGGGATGCTCAGCTTGTTGCGCTGGACAGTACTTGGCAAATTCTCCGTTTTGAAATTGCTATACAGCAAAGGATCCTAGTTCTGCTTCTCCAATTTGGTTCCTGATTCCCCCTGGACTTGTCAGAGAAAAGAAAATGTTAAAAAACAGAGGTGTTGCTCTTTATTTAGAACAAATGGTTTTTTTCCCCTCATGCTCCACACGTGACAGAATGTAGCCTCCTAGACTGAAAGGTGAAAATAACTGAGGTATCTCTGTAAATGTATTTTAAAGTTTGTGACAGCAACAAATCAGGACACTAAATAAGTTATCTTCTCTAAGTATACAGAAAAGGAAAAATTGAAAAATTTCAGGTATGAATTCAAATTCATACATTTAATTTGTCCACATATGTGAGTACTAGAGCAAAGACACATATCTAACTGCTAAACCAAATCTCCACTCAGAAGGCCACTGGCAATATAATGCCCTTCCTTGGCACAACCACTGTGGCTCAGGGTGTGGCAGAATTACTTCATGAATACCCACTTCATCCCACAAACCACAGTAATACAATCAAAGGCTGAAATTTAATGAGATTAATAACTTGTACTGTATTCAATCAAGTGTATCCTTAAGGAAAACTGACTTTTAAAAAAATTACTACTTATTATTATCACAGTGCATGGTGGCAAATATGAGGACACAAAGTACAGTTTGGTGCCACGGCCTCAATTATTCAGACTAAGATGCCAACAGTTTTATGTACCACATTTTTACACTGCTGGCATCAAGAGGACAGAATATGGACAGCTAAATATTATAATGGACATAGCTTTACCTCGTGTACCATCTGAAAAGGCGCTGGGGGTTCCCCAGGGGTTGGCAGCCCACAATTTGAGAATGCTGTTCTAAAGAGTATGATCGTACCCTGCTACTACACATTAGCCACCAGAGCACAGGATCCAGGTCTGAGGAACAGCAAAGGATACTGGGTACGTGTTCTCACTGAACCATAAAAATGCATGTTTCTGTAAGGTGACTTAGCTAATACACAACTGGTTAATAGAAAAATGGTGTCAATACATAAAGCAAAAGTTGCACTAGTTTCTACGTGGCATTTCCCAGAACAATGTTACGAAAAAAAATCCAAAGGAGTTTCCCCTCCCCTCCACGATGAAAGGAAAAATCTTAAAATATATGAAGACCTGAGGCTGGTAATTTTATTCAAATTCCTTTTTTTAGAACAAAAATGACAGTTCTAGTGGCTGAAATTTCCACAATTAACTATCTAAGGAGCTTGCAAACGAAAAAGCTACAGACATTTCCCCCTGTATTTAAAAAAAAAAAAAAAAAAGGAGGAAAAAATGACTCCTGGATCTTGTGTTTAATTTTGATGAAACGGGTCTCCATTACGAGTAACTGACTTCAAGGACCCGTGCTCTGAGAGTAAACAGAATGAGCTCTGGAGTATGTGCAGCTGGAAAGGATGGGTTGGCAGGGACACAGGTGCAAAATCCGGGGTGGCTTGCCTGTGTCAGTATTTTCACTTGGGTTCTTATGGTTTACATTTATCCTCCAGGTACATAGTTCCACAGGTTTTAAGTGGCCTCCTCTAACCATTATTTCCAACAGCTCTTATTTTTAGTATAATGAATGATTTTGCAGAATGTGAGTTTTTTCCTTGTTTAAGAGCAAATATTTGATGCCAAAGTAAAATCACTGTCCTTCCAACAGCTCCATCCAGTCTTGCCCTGGACTAAGTCTTTCTGTTACACAAAGCAGATGCCTGAAGTTCCTTCCTCCAACAATTGATATGGAATATTTTAATGCAAACGCTAGTAGGAAAAAATTTTCCATCCTGAGGGCAGGAAAGGGCGGCCTGAGAAGGATGTGAAGGAAGGGGCCTCATTTATGTATGGAGCACATCAACTCCAGACCTGTGGAAAGCAGCTCTAGGGTGCCTCCTCCACCACACACACCATGCCAGGAGCTGTAGGGTCCAGCTGTGCACATTCAAGCCTGTCTGCTACTGGAGTCAACCTCTTTGCCCATCAAAATATCTTTCCATCACATTGCTCAAGTCTGAATTACTACCAACATGAAATAAAATGTTTCAGCCACAACTATACTTATGGGACAGAGGACTATGTGTTAATCTAAAATTTCTGCCTTTCTCAAGGTGGAAGGCATTTGTACACTCATAGCCTTACCTTTTCTACCTTGTACCTGCTTAGGTTAATGGAGTTTACTCCAAACCAAGAGATAGCTGCACCCCATTATGTAGCAATCCACTTACCAGTAATATGGTAGAGCATATATTAAAAAGCAAGAAACAAATTCACGGTACACACTCAGAAGCTCACAGTAATGGAATTCTGTTGGCAGCAGAGAGGCTTCTGGGAATATATATCAAATTAATTCTTCAGCTGTTCACATATCCCTGTGGCTATGGTAAGATGCAAATAGCTAATACTGGTATCTCTTTCCATGCCAGCCTAGAAACTCCAGTGTAATGTAAAATTGCTGCTCTTAACTCCCCCGGCTCCCAGCTGGCTGTTATCGGCATTCAGTTCTGCTCCAGGAGGACTCTAATGCAGTGAGCTTTCCTTCTCCCTGCTTCGGGCTTAAGGCTGATGTTCCAAAGCTGGTTCTTCCCTCTTCCTCTCTTCCTTGTACTGTAATCAGCGCAAAGCAGGAAGGGCAAATTTATGGTTATCAGTAGAAATGACTTAAGTTCCAAAAAATCTGTTTTACAGGCATTTCTACAAAGTAAAACCATGTTAGGTATATGAAAGTGTATACCAAAGTGGACAAAGCTAGAATCTCTAAAACAATGGAAATGCTAAAATGCACACAAATATTTGTTGAAGACTTAAATAAATGCAAACTTCTAAATATAAAACAAATGACAGGAATATCTATCTGTACTATGTCTTAGTGAGGAATTTACTGAAAAACAAGCAGTACTGGCCCAATTTACTAAATCAGTTTACAACACAATGTTTATTAATGGTAAGCACATGTTCCAAAACTGTAGTTTTCATCAGACACCTTAATAATACAAGTAACAGGAGGACCAGAAATGCACTATAGAATGCAAATCATTCATTCATTATTTCTTTCAATCCTGTGCTCCTCAAACACATATTGTTATCTATTATGCATCGAAACCTTAGCAAGGTGCTAAGCAAAGGGGTTTACAGTATAAAGTTCCACTATTCTAATCAAAATCACACCAAATATATTAATAAAATGTTCCTAAGACTTCTGAAATAGAGGAAAAGGTTAAGGTAAAGATAATTTCCTTTCTGACAACAGGAAGCTAGTGGGGAACAAGCAGGAGGCATTTAAAAGAAGATAACCTAAGTCTCTACAAGTAAGGATTTCATGAAATCAGAAAAGAGAACAGGAGAGACTGAACATGCTATCCTCCTTCTTTACATTCTGCCTATACCAGGAACTCTCTTAAACCGCATTACTAACAAACAGACAATCCAGAGGTGGGGTGTGTAACAGATAGGGCCTTGGCCTGGAGACCACAATCTGGCCCTGGAAGACCCTAAACAAGACATGTAGCTCTCTATGCTATAATTTTTAAACTAAAAAGTAGAAGGAAAGGATAATTCATGAGGTCACTGAAGACTTCATGTTTCTTTGATTCTGCCATCTTTGTTGAAATTGAACAATGGTAACAATTTATTGAGGGTAGTCACAGAGAATCATATATTTATGACAGTCGTAATTTAAATGTAAAATACTTTCCCATTATTACACTATATCAAAAGTTTTGAAAATCCAAATTACTGCGCACAGGTAAGAAAAGCCAGGAGTGTTTTTTGATATAATGTTCACTTTCAATGACCTTCCTAGCACCTCTGGTCTTAGAAAATTCATGAGCTAAGGCCTCAAAAAATTCAGATTTAATAAAACAGGACTGGCCATGAATTGACAACTGTTGAAACACTCTGTTATTATACAATTATCTCCACTAACGTATATATTTGGACATATCTATGAAAGACTTTTTTATTTTTTAAATGAGGGTAATTTCTAGGCAAATTTACCAAATACTTAAAATGAAGAACAATGGAAGCACCACATGTCAATGCTGATGGGACCCAACCAAGGCAATGTTTAACGGGCAACTCCAGGGCACATGAGAAAGGTAAAGAAGTGATTTAGCTAAGTATTCAACTGAAGGAATTAGAGCAACAGAGGAAGTCCAAAGAAACAAGAAGGAAAGAAATAATAAAGGCCACAAAAGTGGCTAATAAAACAAAAAAATTAGTTCTTCAAAAAGATGAAGTAGCCTCATGAATGGCTTGTGGTTAACAGTTTCAGAGAGTGCACTAACTCATCTGGTTTATTTTGATATTTATAAATATGTTTTTCAATCAGTTTCTGGATAATAGTTTTACCAGAAAGTTACTCAAAGTTAGTCATTAAATGGCTACATTTCTGATTTTTTTAAGCAATCAAAACAGATATTTGAATCCCCATTAAAGTTTTTTCCAGCTACAACTAGTTTGATTGTACTCTGCCACAGAACTCAACCTTTCTTTCATATCTTCTGCTTTGATATTAGATCCCCATATTTTTAAAGGAAAACCTTGAGTCTCCTCCCCTGACCCACATCCGTGCAGTGCTGGACTGGTCAGACACATCCAGACACATTCATTCCACTGTTAAGCAATGTAGCTGTCTCTGTACTTTTTCGTTAAATCACGTAACTCCATGTCAATCCAGCCTTGAAGAATCTCAGTTACCAAATGCTGCTTAAAAATTAACAAATCTTGGTTGAGGGGAAAATGATCTTGGAGAAGCTTCTAGTTGTGTTCTATTTCATCTCTTGTTTAAGATGCTCTAAGAGCCATCTTTAGCTACCCCTTCTATACCTGGTCCCCAGTGTTGGATCTTCCTACAGACGGGTTATAATGTACATAACACCAGCAAAGTGTGTTAAGAGAACAGCCCAATCAAACTTCTGAAGAACATAGTTTCAAAGCAATGTCTATAAAATAAAGCCCAATATCCATGGCACAGAACATGAAGTCTGTTTAGACAATCACAACCCACTTCTTCCACCTCTTGTCTTCCATATCACATATCCTCCTTTCTCCAACAACACTAGGTGACCTGTGTTCCCTATGCCACCCATGTTGTTGCATGATTCCGTGGCTTTCCATGAGCTGTTCTCCTGCCTACAAAGCTTCTTCTTATCATCTGCTTTGAAAACCCCTCCTCAGTCTTTTATATTTCTGTGGATATCATCCACCCTACAGGGACTGAATTACATATTATTTCCTCTGTAGGACTTCTATTATATATTCAAAATTTTTCACTTACAGCAGTACAATGAAATTGCTCATCAAATTTCCTCTACCAGAAAGTGACTTCTTTGACAATAAAGATATAGTTTTACTCTTCATCATTGAGCCATCGTAAGGCTCAGTAAGCAATACCTTAACAAAATAAAAGTCTACATGAGGAATGAACAGGGACCGGGAGGAAGACAAAAGGGCTTGAATTTAAGCAAAGCAATATGAATCTTCAAAGGCCAAACCTTTTCTGGAAAGTAAGTTTAGTGATGGGGCGGGGGACGTTGATTATTTAGAAATAACTGAGGACTATCTTTGGATCTCAGTCTTCCTACTTGTAAAATATTAATACGAACTCAAGTTTTCTTTTAACTTCAACATTACATTGTACCAACCCTTGCACATATCTATACTTATGACATTCTAAGTGAGTGAATGAATATAATACGCCTCGCCGTGTCAGACAAATACTAACTTAAATGACAAACTCTCCTATCTTCCTTTCTGCCACTTCTGTATGTCACGACATGAGATAATATGACACAAGTTAATACTTCTTGCCAGAAAGGTACTTGAAGACATGAATAATGCATACTACCATTTTATAAATATTAATGTATGCTCTGACCTAAAATCTGTTAGCCAACTAACCAAAAGCAAACCAGTAGAGTAGCTATGGGGATCGCACTCATCTACAAGTAGAAACCACTACAGTGAAAAGAAATGGGATTAGAACTTCAAAGAACAACAACAACAAAACAAATACAGTGCTCTGAAAATATGCACTTTGAAAGATATAAATTTTTCATCATTGCAACTGAGCAGTTAGCAAGGATTAATGAAGCACACTGCACCCCAGAGACAAAGCTTCTGGTAACAGCTAGCACTCAGTGAGCACCTGCCAGGTGCCAGAGAGTGGAGTAAGTGCTTCCCAGGGGTTAAACAGCTTGGTTAAGGACAGGAGCTGAGTGAGACAGGGCTGAATTCCACAGCGCTATCATCAGGCAGGCAATGCGAGGAAGTGGGAAGTGAGGCGGCCAAGGGCTGGGCAAAATTCCAAGTTCCAGTGAATGCACAAGACCTGAGCATTGGGACAAAGAGGGGCAGGGACACCACTGACCTTCACTCTGGCCAAGTACATCTCCAGGGAACATGGCCTCCAGGCCCACTGTGGATGGTCCCCAAACTGTGGGGACAGGCAGACAGATCCCGCAGCCAAGAAATGAAGCTGCAGGCTCACCTTTGGAACCACCCGAAGAACAGAAAACCGAACAATATAAACATGATCTCAACTCTTCTATCCTCCAGGAAAACAAAGATTCTTTGTTAAGGCAAACAATGCCTTCATATACAGCCAGACTCCTGAGGAGCAAATAATGATTTTTAAATGGCGTAATGATCTGTAAGTAGCATGAAGGAATCTTTTCAGGATAATAACTTTATGAAATCAGTTAGCAATTGTTTTGTAAGGAATGTTTTTACAAATCGACTTGAACACTGCTGTGAACTTTACCTTAATAATTTATCTAAATTCTTCAAAATAAACCAAGTGGAAGATAGTAAGTGAAAGAGTAATATTCCAACAATTATATCTCTAACTGATCCTTACTACTGCTCTACAAAGAAATGCCCTTCCAAAATATCTTACCTAAAAACCTAAATCTTTGAAGCTGGGAGCAGAGCTCAGTGGTAAGCACATGTCTAACACTGAGGCCTGAGTTCAAATCTAGTATTGCAAAATAATACAACAAAACACACACAAAAACCCCCAAACCTCTGATTTAAAAAAACTTTTGGGTGTATATGAATCAAGTTTATCTCTGTTTGATCTCATGTGTGCCTACATACTCAAGGAATCTCCTCCTACCTAGTCCTGCCAACAAAGCACAATTTGCTAATAATATTCAAAAAATACTGTTTTTGTGCACAGCATACAATTTCCTGTTACCCATTTTCCTAATAATTGAAAGTTTGATGTATGTGTCTAGAACTTTATTCTTAAAACACCATTAAAATTCACTCTGCTATAATCTGTTAATGAAGGCTACAGTCTTATAAATCTCAAAGGAGAACCAGAGAAACAACTTTAGCCTATTAAGAAAACTCAGCAACACAGAGCCTGCCTGATACCCTAACTTGAAAGGCATCAAGTCCCTGAAATTCATCTGTAATACTCCAGAAAGAAGCAAATGTAAAGTAGGGGACAATGAAAAGCAGGATTCACGCCCGAGGGTATGTCAAGAAAGGAACATTAGTAATTTGGTTGAACCATGATTCACACAGCATTAATTTAACCCCCAAAATGCATGTGAAATAAACCATACAAATAAATATAACAATACAGAAATTTTTTTTTGAAAATCTTAAAAACATGCTTGAAAATGTATTTACACATTTCTCACAAAATTGGAGTTTCCTTTGTGTAGTACTGTACCTCTAAACCTAACGGACCCAGCTCCAGTCAATGGGTACTTAGTTTGGGGATCTCAGTGATGACAGCACAAACCAAACCTAAAACCATATGCTGGCTCTTTCCTGCCTATGGAGTCCAGCCCAACTTCTCACACTGGTAAAAGTGGCCCGAGCCCAGCCCCGGCTGACCTCCAGTTGTTTTCCACTGTGTAGCCAGCACCTCTTGTCTTCCCAGGCCACAGCAGCCTCAGGGTCTTGGCACTTATGTTTCCTCCCCCAGGTGTGTGGAGGGTTCACGCTTTCACTCCTTCAGGACTAGGATCAGCTTCAACTTCACAAAGAGACTTCCCTGACCACTATAATCCCTGCCCCTTTGTCGGTTTATTTTCCTCCCTAACACTGACCTCCTTTGGCATGCGGTATGCTTTAGTAACTTGGTTTGTTCTCTGTACCAGAAAACTCTAGGTTGGCGGAGATTCACTGTTCAGTCTTCTGCACCTGGAACAGGACTCAGTACACAGCAGGTCCTCCAGAAATCAATTCCCTGAGTACCAGTGAGTTCACTTAATGAGCCTTTGTCAACATCATTTCCTCTGCTTAGGAATACTCCTCCTCCTCTCCACCTAGAAAGCTGCACTATCCTACCCAGCTTAAATGTTTTTTTTTTAAAGAAGTTTATTTTATTTTCTCCCATCCATTTCTCTCACTTTCCAGCATACTTACTCACAACCCTTCACTATGTTAAGCCTGCAGCTGTTTACAGCCAGATCCTGAGTTTACTGGGGCCAAAGTTGCCTTCTTCATTTCTGTCTCCACTCCATGCTGAACTGGGGAGACTGCACATACAATACCCACTTGCAGAATGGAGCAGGGAACCGTGAATCTGAGCAGAGAACTATTCTAGAAGGTAACAGTCTCTGTTAATAATGTCACATGAAAAGAAAAGCAGCACTTTAAAATCCTTCTGTAGGTATCTAAGAGTCAAGTTTATTTAATTTCTTCACTACTTACCCATTCACATTTAGTTGTCTTTTCAGAATGTTTGAGATGGATGAAAAAAAAAAAAAAAAAACCTATAGTAATTTAAACCTTCTGGGAACTAGAAGGTAACTTTCTATTTTAAAACAGTAGTAACAAAGAAAGTTTATATTTTCCATGTTTCAGATAGAGCACATGCATATATAAACATACAAATATACAGAATAACTCATTTGCTTTAAAAAGAAAATGTATATAAAAGAGCTCATTTTCTCAGTTTGAAGCAGATCCAGCTTCAGTTCAGAAGCACAATCCCTTCAGGTATGGCAGCAGTTAGGATATATCTTATCTTCAAAGGGTGTTTCAGAAGTAGAATCTACCTATTGTTTCTACTCCTTTTTCAAATGCATGGAATTCAGTTTTAAATATTGCTAACAAAAACCTGGTATACCATCCTGGTAAACTTTGCCTGCAGTCTGGCAACAGTATGTATGGTCTGATCAGGGTTCCAGAGGAGTCTGCATCAGGTGAGTTCCAGTCCTGGCTCAGCATCCTGGTTCAACAAGAGACTTCAACTGGGAGGAAGTGAAAGACCCATGCTTCCCTGTCCTGAAGAGGGGCAAAAAGCTGATGGCAGTGACATCACCATGGAACATGTCCTAAATACCTCTCTGAGGGAGGTAAATGACCCCACTGTGCCCCAGGGGCATCCACCAGTAACAGAGAACTGAAAAGGACAGGTAAGTAACAAATGACTTCACACTGGAATGTGCATCCATGCCCTTCATTAACCTAATACTCTATTTGCCAAGACTGAGCATGTTAAAGACACAGGTCCTCAAATGAAGTCTGCTCTACTCTAAAAGAAAAATGGGGTGAAGTTTCTTTTAGAGGTCCTTCTAACATATTTGGTTGCTAAGCTATACAGTCCCTGGACATGCCTTCTCCCCATCCACCCCCTTCATCATCTCCTCTGAGAATTTCCTCAGGATTCTTGTCTGCACCTACTTTGTTCACCCTCTTCTCCTTCTCACCCCAACTGCTGGAGCAGCTCACCTGCCTGAGCCCCACTCTACCCACAGCATCCAGCCAAGGGCCTGGCCTGAAGAATCTGCTTGTTCCTACCTGCAGGTCCAGCACGGGCTGTGTGGGAGCCTGCGGACCACGAGAGGGGTCACACTGCCCAGCATTTCCTTTCCCTCCATCCCACCCCAAGGCCACAGGGAGCGCCTTCCCTCTCAAGAGTCTTTCCTGTTTCCCAGGCCAGGTCCATCCAGGACACTCAACTGCCAGGGGTCAGAGTGCCACATTCCAGTGGCTTCACACCACTCCAGGGAGGGCTCACAGGGGGCGGGGGTGGAGCAGAGAAGCAGGGAGGGAAAAGTTCAGCAGAGGCTGATCTGGCCAAGTGTGCTCTACATTCTGGGACAAAGTCATGGGGGCATGGAGGGAAACAGGACCCCAGGAATTCCTTCCAGAGTGGGCAAGAGGAAGCTCCTCACCTCTTTGGGGGGGGAAGGAAGACGAGGCCGTCACTGCAGATGTGGTAGAAATCTTAGGAACAGGATGGACTTGTAAGGGTCTGAGTTTTTTAACCTGTAAAGTGAGCAGGCTGGCAGAGATACATTTCTAAGGAAGCTTCCAAGTCCATGATTTGGATTCCTTGTGTGTCAACAGCCTTCTCTCCTTGGTCATTTTCAAAGCTTGGGATTGGATCGTTATGACTAACAAACAGAATGTCACTTACATCCAAAAGACATCCAAACTTTCTTAGCTTCCCCAAACTAGATTCTCTTCTTAGATTAGTGGATTTCTTTGCCTCTCAGATTTACATCTCCTGGGTTTTCCTGGTGTCTTTCTTTTATCTCTGTGTCCATTGTTTTAACTCTGAAAAGTCAGAGCTCAAATCCCCAGGCATGGCCTCTGGAGCAGCCTCCAGCTCCTCCTGATTGTAGGCCCCAAGGCTTATGAAATTAGGTTCTAGGATGGGCATCCTACTAAGGCCTCCCTCTGTGTGGGCACTAACAACTCTGACCCGACCTGGTCCCAAGATAGGCAGCTGCGAGCAACACAACATGGTGCTCAGGGATGAATTCCCCACACAGAGTTCCACTCCACTGAAACCCAAAAAAGAGAAGCTGGGGAGAACTGAAGAGTCTGAAGCCATGCTATAGAACAAATGGGTGAACAAGTAGATAACGTATGGCCTCCGATCTACTCCTTCCCAAGAAAGCCAAGTCCTAAATGAAAAGGATTTGGGGAGGGAAGAAGAGGGAGACAGCACTGGGGAGACAGGTAAGCCCTGGGAAGGCCACCTTGGGCTCTCATTCATGTGTTAATCGAAGTCATAAAAAGCATCACTGAGAGGTTTTGCCTCTCAGAAGGTACTCTGGAAAACATATCCTTGGGAGGTGGAAATTCAACAACTACACTTCAAGTAAATGTCTATCTTTCCCCTTTTTGATTTTTTTTTTTATTGGTTGTTCACAACATTACAAAGCTCTTGACATATCATACTTCATACATTAGATTGAAGTGGGTTATGAACCCCCAATTTTACCCCAAATGCAGATTGCAGAATCATGTCCAATCATTGCTTTTAATAAACCTATAGGAATAAACTTTGAGGGCAAAGACTGACTCAGCTGGTGGGTAAGATAATTAATATAACCCTACAAAAAGACAGTCTGATATGAATTCATCTCATTTGAAGCAACTGCTTTTATTACTTTAAATAGTAGAATTCCTGACCAATTATCACCTCTTTCCTATCTAGCAACTCAACAACAGAGCATTCCTTTTATCTACTAAGACCCAAACACTAGTAAGAAAATACACTTTCTGTGTAGCAAATCATCAGAAAATAACTAGAATTTGGAGCCTCCTCTTTTGTGGACATACCACCCTTCCTAAGAAAATGGCTCAATGTTCTGTTGAGAAAAATCTGTACATTACCACCAGGAGCTGTTCTCCCTGTGAGCAGACTGCATGCACTCTTATTGGAGCTGAAATAAAAAGTGCTTGCATTTTGCATACAAGCAAAAACAATCAGATGGCACCTTCTGAATATGAGACTGAACAAACTGTTTAACAAGCACCTATTATGTATAAACCACAGGGCTCCATGCTGAGGTACAAAGATACAATGGTAACTAACATTTACTGAATGTTCACTACGCACAAAAATACAAGCCTCTAATCCTTAACATGAATCAATTAAATTATTTCTCACAACTGCCCAAATGAGAAGATACCACCATTATCCCCATTTTAATGAAAACTGAAAAGAGCTGAGGAGCCTGGCCAGGGTAAGCACCATGCACCAGGCAAGTGGCTAGGATGGGATGTGAACTAATGTCAGAGGCTGAACTCCCAACGGGACACAATTTTGCCTTCATTAATGAATTTGCCATCTAGGTTCCCTGAGGAAGTCATTTCCTTGGCCAGGTTTCTTAAAACTGGACCCCTAATACTCCCAGGCAATGGAAGCCATGTGCACTACCTGTGCCCCAAGACAAGGTTGATTTGCTGACCGGGGAGCAAGCAAATGGGCCAGGACTAGGAATCAGACCAGGGCCACCTCTGAAGTAAGACCAGCAAGCAGTGAAGAGGAGAGCTGTGGTCACTGGCTGGGCAGTGTCCCCAAGTTCCTAATAGCAGAGAGCTCCAGAAATCTGGAGCAAGGCCTAAGGATAACTGCTTCATATGGTCTCCCTGAACCACAGGAGTGGACCAAGGGTAAGGAATGCCTACCCTGCGCAGGGAAGCCAGTGACCAACCCACAGAGAGACAAAAGACAAGGCTCCGTAACTGCACCCCTCGCTCTCCCTCTGCACTGGAGACAGTGATCCACAGGCAGGCTGAGCCACATACTCCTGAATCTGCAACTCCATCCTTCAAGTGCCATGTGCTTGTAGTATTTACATAAACGTCTTTTCCAATGAGCTTGGTGCTCATTATCAAAAAAAAAAAAAAAAAAAAAAGAAAGAGAAAATCAATTCCCATAGCAGGTTAGAAAGTTGGGTATTTGAACACAAAAACAAAAAGAAAAGGAAGAGAATGGCTGGAGGAGACTTTTGAAATGTCCACCAAATGAGACCCAGACACAGAGTGGCCCCTGGGAAGCACCAACTCCAAAAGGCAAAAGCATGAAGCACCTATAAACAAATCATCCACTAAAAAAAAAAAAAAATAAAAAAAAAATAAAAATCCATCCAGCATTTACCTCTGACCAGAACCTCCGACCTCCTTCAAACTATATTTATGCTTTCTCCAACAGTCTCAGATCCCAACAGCCAGAAATAAACCCAGGGATCTCAAAACTGAACTCCTCCTCCCCCCACGTCTGTGCTGGCCAAGCTCCAGGGGCTGTAAGAGAGGAAAGGGTCCAGCAACACTGTATTAACTAACACTCACCTACTGTTAAAACACTCGCCTCCATGAGCTGCCTATACAGCTCAGCAGGACTTCACTACCACCACGGAATACAGAAGACACCAATCAATTTCATAATAAATGGATTTAGACATTTGTAAACACATTGTTAAGAACACTTGCAGGTTTGGTTGATGATACAGATCAACTGATTAAAGATTAACTGCATAGTATTGGGAGAAAATCTATTAATAGATTCCCATCTTTAAATAGTTTTATAAACTGATTTAAAACAGTAGCTACAGACCTCATATCGGGCCAAAGACCCTTCTCCCTTTTCAAGAACCTCAGTCCAAAAATAAATATCAATTAAACTTTGTGTTTTAATATTTTTCTCTAAAATTGTACATACTAGTGTTAGCTATTGTTATAATTAAAATTTCACAGTTATCCAAGGTTAAACTGTTAAATGTAATGTTACTTCATCTTCAGATTACTTTTTTTCATACAAAGTGTGCTCCTATAAGTCAGTATGTTTTTCAGAAAAACATGTTAGGTTCTCACTGGGCATAGCATCTCTTAGGTGTACACTATGGCTTAATAAAGTTAATAAAGAATAACCAGCAGCTACAAAACTGCTCAGTGTCTTGTAGACTGAACATACTGACTGGTAGATATCATACATGAACTATATTTCCAAGATTTTAAATTTTGAACCAGTAAATACTAAAGAAATAACCAAAACGTTCATTTCCCTTTTGACAATCCAAAAGCACTTAAATGTATACAAAATATATGAAGCCTGGAGATTTCATTTTGCATATCTTTGTACGTATGGTTTGCCGGAGAATTTGTATTTGTAAATAAAAACTGAAGAAATGAATCTGAAATATTACAACAGATGCCATATACTTTTTGAATATGAAACAAGTATCTGAGCTGTAAAAACTATTATTATAGAAGTCAATAATATATGGGGTCGGGGGAGTCTGTTTTCCTGATAGGAATTCAACAAACTCAATCCTGACAATGATCTAAGTTTTTCCACATTTTATATGTGCCTTGCTGAATGACTTCTAGGTCTCCAGTTTTAATTTATAAAGTGGTAGAAATGGAAAACTTAAATCCTCAGACCAAAAAATCCTTGGTAACAAGAACATACAGTTTATGCAAAGTACAAAGTTTTACAAATTCATCTTGAAGTTACTATCTGGTCCTTATTTAGGGCTTGCTAATTATATTCATTTTTCATACTAAATAAACATTTCCAACCCTATAATATGCTACCAGAAGAGAAAAAGCAATACAATTAAAGTGTCTCTACCCAGTGGGTTGGCTATTTGCATAAAGCCTACAAATCATTAGTTAACTTTACAGAACTTCAATCCTCTCAGAGTTAAGGCAGTCCTTGGGGTAGCAAGTATATAATACAAAACAAGAGCCACAGTCACAGCCTGAGCTTAGACACAAAGGATCAGACACACAAGCAGAGAACGGCCCCTGCTTAGTCCAAGGAGACAGCACGGTTGCAGTCGTTCACTTGGAGAGCCTAGGCACGCAGGAAAATAAAATTCCATTAGGGCTACATGGAGTTTTCTATTAAATTCACCTGGAATGACTTTTTTTTTTTTTCCCTTCTTGCTTTTATATAGCCCAGAGGGGAAAGAGGGAAAGAAAAGGAAATGGAAAGACACTGTCCAAACATTTGATTACTCAGCTTAAATTATAATAATGGAGACTACATAGTGACATAGGAAAATGCATTTGCTATAATTTACTGGAGAGAAGGAAGATTCAAGATGCATGATCTTTTAAAAACTGTATGTATATAAAGGAAGATATATTAGACAGGAATATGTACCAAAAAAAGCAAAGTCAAAGTGGGGGTTTTTTTGTGCTTGGAACAAGAACATTTTGGATAATTCTCTATCTTCTCTACTTCCAAACTTCCTAGAAAAATTGTGCTGTCTTTATAATAGTTAAGAAGGGAAAAAAAAAAAAAAAAGATGGCAGTGGACCCAATATTTGGCCCCAGCTCTCAGAGCCAATAATGGGAAATAAGATGCTTGAAAAACAAACTGCAAAGAAGAAATGTAGCTAACATCTTTCTGGGTGACCATTAAAGCAGCCTGGGTCTCTGTTTAGAAGGAAAGGCCCTTTCCCACATGCAACTTAGTTCCAGGAATCCTTGAGCATGAGAAGTTCTAAGGAATTTCTTTCTAAGGAATTTTCTTTTTTGATGGTCTATCTTTCTGGACAACTGGCCTGGACAGGACATTAGCAACTACAAATCTGATCAGTACTGCAGCCACTGTAGAAGAGAAGACACAAGAGAGAACAAGAATCCTATAGCTTTGTGTATGCCACTCAGGAGACAATCTGCATGCATTTACTCCTATACATTAATTGATAGAGCCAGAGATAGGGATTTTTTTTCGTTCTATAGGAATTTATAGAATCTAACAGCTCTAACTAGAATGGGAAAAAAAAAACAACAAAATTTACAGAAGAACGGACAGAAGGGCTGCGAGGTCAAGTATACAAACGTGTTAGGAATCTTTCTGATATGTGTGCACACTGCACAAATGGATGCACATCACACTATCTGCAACATACACGCACAGCTGTCCACTGTAATGACACAGTTTTTCCCACTATTAAGAAAGAGTGACAGAGAATGTGGGTTTCCACACATTGGGACTCAGGGACATCTTCCTTTGCCATTCTGTCAGTCCACTGGCTCCCCTGCAGGGCTCCATCCCTAAGTCACTGACTTCATGTCTACCCCGTCAAAAAGCTCCATCTGTGTGCCTCTTCTAGCCCAAACACAACCTCTTCCCCCCAAGCACCATCTCTGTTCCAGCTGTTGGCACAACAAGCAACTGATTTCCCCCACGCAGCTGGGAGAGGTTCTCTTCAGAACTCAGGGCAATTCAGCTATCTCTGTGGCTGAAAATGGTACTTGCTGGTTGTACTTCACACCCACTTCTCTGGTTCTCTCCTTCCAGGAAGTCGATTTTTCAGTTACAAGGACTGTTTACCTTGGCTACAGTCTGATGGGCACGCCCTCCTTCAAGTGTGCTTCCCAGGCCTTGGCCTCCATTCATTTCTTTGGCTGAAGTCTGAGGATAAGTGTGCTAAGTCAGTAGCAAGAACAGCCCAGAGTCCTTTACCTACCCACCCTTGAACTGGCAATGGAAATCACGAGTTTGGGAAACACACCTCTCTCATTTGAGCAATATTTGCTATCAAGTCAAAAGATCCTTCTGCTGATGAAGTCTTAGAGAAAACAGCAAAGGAGGGCAGAGCCACCCGGAGTGAGTCTGAGCTGATTTTTAAACTTTCAGAAATAAAGAAGCCACACCAAAGTTAAAAATATCATTTTAAGAAAGAATCTCTTCAGTGGATCTTTGAAAAAAAAACACCTTGCTGAGAAATCTTCAATTTTCATTGCCAACTAAGCATCATAAGCCACCAGCGCTCTATAACTTATACTTAGCCATCCATTCCAGCTTGTCTCCTTCCCCTTCTCAAGCCTTTTGTAACAATGGCAGGTTATCAATAAAACAATCTAAAGTGGGTATCCGGGAAAGCCACCAATGATGACACAAACATCATCAGCAATTCCCAACACGGGTGAGATGAGCATCTTAACTGTGGGGCAGTTGAAGGAAACGTTGCAGCACAGACATCAAAATTAAAGCTGCACTAGGAAAGGGGGATCTCAGTACATTCACTTAAATGATAAAACAGCACAGGTATCATCAGAGTTTCTACCCAGGATAATTCTGCATCTATGACTCTGGATACTTCATCTTGGTTAAACCTTTCCTCTTTCGCAGCTGACTAGCTTAGTACAGAAGGCATCACCCAGAAAGAGGTCTAATTTGCTCTTGTGTCCTTCGGTGTCTAATGGCATATTCTGCCTTAATTTGTAAATCACTTTAAGACCTTTTATAAAAAATCCGATCAACCAACCAAGTTCATGACTGGTGATAAAGGAAAAATAACTCCACACTGCTAAATACAACAAGTTGGGGCTCTAGCCATTAATCATCAAAAATTCCTCAGCCCCTGAAGTTATAGGTCCTGGAGTAAATCCAAATGGGATTCTGCTTTCCTAAATTCCTTATATTACATTCCTGTGGACTTCCTGTTCAAACCATTGTGAGGCATTTTCATTACTCACAGTCATACACTTCCACCCTTACGTTGGTGCCTTAGGATTTCCTTCCACAAAGCAGCAGTGCAGTTGAATTCCTGAGGACATTTGGAGATCACCGGAAATACTAAGTAGGCTGCACTGTTCACAGTACTTAACCCTCAGACTGTGCATTCAATTCACATTTGTTAAACTAAACTCCCTTCCCATTAGTCAAAATACATGTTTAAGATGCCACCCCGAATCCGCTGAGAAGCTGGATGCCTGTTTCACTCTCATCCAGAATTCACTCGGTCATCTGAGGTATGTTTGTAAGCTAACCCATAATTTTTTTTACTGATTATTGTTTCTAAGCCACTGACCACCACAACTGCTCAATGCACCAGATCCCTGGCAATAGGGAGAAGGTCACAACCAGCTGCCCACAGGAAAATTCTTACCCATGGATGAGGGGTTGTGAATGAAAGATGATGCCTGTATGGCAAACTGGCAAGAAGAAAAGTACTTACAAATAAAAACTACCTTTCAATATTTGCAAAAACAAATGCAGCTGAAACTAACTGATCATGCATCAGGTTAAGAAAAATGTTCAGACTAACAAGGGTGGACACCGTGGACCAGTCTGAGCTTCCTTTAGCAATGACAGTATTCCTATTGGGATACTGTGAACAGGTAGCGCCACTTGTTTCCGTCTCCATAAAGCAAACCAAACAGTTCAGATGGAAAAGTTTTTGTATAATATCTTGGATGACCTTGAGTCTAGATTTAGTCAACAAATACTGAGTTCTTCCTGTTGTGCCAGGCTCTAGAATAACATACAATCCTGGCACTCTAGTGGATCACAATCAGGCAGGAAGACAGAAATGTGAACTCTAACACAGTGTAAAAAGCACTGTAACAAGGGAAGGAGAAAGAGCTATTTATGGGCACTGGGGGTGGGAGATGGCACTGCTCCTCGTGGGCGGGGCAGGAAGGCTTCACAGAGATAGCATCCTGGAGTACCAGGCTGGAAGGATGAGAACACTTCAAAGGATGTGAAGGCAACTTTAGGGAATCTGAAACCCAGGACCCCACCCATTTCTCAGGGACTGGTCTTACCTCCAAACCTTTTGTAGCACTAGCATGTGTGAGGCACTGGGTTTGATCCTCAGCAAAACATAAAAATAAATAAATCAAATGAAGGTATTGTATTCATCTACAACTTAAAAAAATTTTTTAAATAAAATTTAAAAAGAAGCTATATGTTGACCAAGGCTGAGTTCTCCAAAGCTCTTTGCTAAAATAAACTTGAAATAAGGTTGGAAAACCTAAACTTTAGGAACAAAATATCAGGTCTTTCTTTAATTTAGGAATCTAATTTCCCCTTACCTGTGGGCTTTTGGTAATAACATGCAAATTACCATGGCCCTATGGAGAGTTAAATGTTTGCTATACTAAGATTAAAAATAGTTAGAATAATTATGCATATGAAATATGACCCCTTTAAAGAAGAAAAAATCTTTACTGTCCCTCCTTTGCTAATAATCATTCTTTAAGCCTTCTCTCTTTTTAGCTCCTGATACCTTCTCTACTTTCCTATTCTCTCAAGAAATATTATTACCCAAGTATTTCTGACTCAAGGAAGGGCATATGCTTACATATTCACACACAATATAATACAAGGACTATTTCCAGTGCCAAATGCAGCAGCAATTAAGTATTTCTTTTGGACATGTTTTATATTATTAAAACATGTAAATACTTTATCTTCTTCAAGTTTTCCAGCCCTCTATTGGCAGAGAATATCTTCTTTTTCTTTTCTCTTTTCAAAGCATCTAATATAATTTCCTGAAGGTAATCAATAAAGTTGGTTGCTAAAGGTTCACCTTTTCCCAACACTGTCTTTGGAAAAAAAATGAAACAAACAAAAAAACCTTTGGCTTCTTTTTATGTTGCTCATTTCCCTACCTACATCTTTCATTTCTCACCCTAAATGACTGCTTTTTCTTTGTACCATCACATCTAAAATTCCTACGTAAGGGCAAACAAAACTATGTTTAATGTTAGCCTGCTATAAATCATCCTACAATGCCATAAAGACAGTAAGATTTCTGTCCCAATCACCAGGAAATGAAATGTCAGTAATATTCCTGAGTTCTACTTGCCTACTCATAGATAGTCCATCTAACTAGGCAGTCTCAAAGCCAAAACACTTTAATAAGAACTGTGCTTTTTTTCAAATGTAATACATTTCAAAAAAATGTACATTCGCTATTGCAAAGTCATTTTCACTTTGCTGATAGAGTACAGCCTATCCTTACCTTGCTTCAAGTCCATGAGTTCTTTTCAGCACACTCACCGATAACACAAATAATTCTTTGTGTTCTGCCTTCAGACACTGAAAACACAGGTACACACCACCCTACACCCAAAGGCAAAATGTTAACTACATATTGAAAGAAGGAATTATGGCAGCTTCTTGTCTCTCAAAGACACACTACTGTTGCTGTTCCACTCAGGGGCTAGTTGCTGATGCTAGGGAAATATTTTTTGTGTCCCAGGCACATCTTTTTAGGCCATCAAGTCTACTATGACCTTGTAAAGATCCTTGTTTTATGAACTTTTATCACTTTCTGGCTCAAATTATCACTTCCCACAATACTGAATAAATCTGAGGTGGTGGCCAGTGCTCCTCCTCAGAATCCTTTTGCTATTGGTGCAAGATATAATTACTGGAATGGGTCCTCACACAGGATAGGACACTTGGCACCAACTTTTGTCAATAGCTAAAGAGTGGCATGCCACCAACCTGGGAAGAACGTGGCAACAGCAAATGGAAAGATGGCTGGAAAGCATCCTTCCAGAGGCTTTCAGAGCACTGGAGATCCAGCTTCTGCTGGGTCCTGGCAGGGATTTGCCAGAGAGGGAGGGCACAGAGACATGGGCAAGAGGTGTCCAACCGGCTTCCTAGCATGAGTTCTCACTGCAGCAAAGGCACACTGCACTCCCTGGCTGCTTCTCAGACATACATGCTGGGACCCAGGCATTCAGGCTCTCAAGGTTCTTCAGCCAATATGCAGAAACTAAGCAGGAAGAAAAGCAAAGAAAGATCTATTTATATACCAGAGAAGAATACAAGAGAACTTATCTTAGGCAAAAGCTCAGGTTAGTAAATTAACACCACCCACCCCTCAATGGCTATTTCAAACTACTAATAGCTATCCAGAAATCTCGCCTGGAAGAGACATTAAAAGATCCAGAACAGGATTTAACTTTTCAGATCATCTTAAAAAAGAAAAGATGGAGCAAGCTACAGTACAATATAAAATGCTTACCCAATTATTAGGAAACTTTAAACAGTTTTATAGATGGGAACAAAAAAAATTGGGGGGACAAAATATCGGAAAACTAAGAATCTAAGAAGTTCACACAGCTAGGGATTGGGAGGCTTAGGTAAATGAACTGAAAGTGAGAATCATGGAAGAGAGCTACATCATAACTAGCTGCTGAGTTTTCTCATGTCACACACTCCCAAATGGCGTATTTAGCATTCAGCAGACTTATTAATGAATAAATGCTCAACTGGAATTAACCAGCACCTCATTCTGGAACGCTGTTCTTGGCAAAAATGTAAGATCTACAAGGCAGAGCAGGATAATTGGTGGTAATAAGGTGAGGCTGTGCTAAGCTGTCCACATACTTTAGAATAATATGCATTACTATACCAAGTTCAGGGCCACCAACACCAACCTGTCTCTCCACCCTGCCACCAAACAACATGCAAAGGAAGAGTGAAGCTTCTAGATTCCAAGAGACAACTTTCCAAATTTCAAAGTTGGCCTATACCTGACAATATATTTAGTGAGGATCTGTTATTCTTTACAAAGGAGCAAAAAGCTATTTGGTTGATGGTTGAGCTACAATCAGAGGTGAAGCAGCTGGTGCAGCCTGCAGCCTGTCCTCCTGCAGGGAAGAATCATTCCATCCTCAAATTTAAGCTCTGTTGCATCTGACCAGCGACCCCCCACCACCACCACCTTTTCCCCTCTCATGCATTATTACTGTTATGTTTCTTTAAATTCAATCTGCTCCTTAAGGAAACTCCCTGGCAAGTGAAAACAGCAGCAAAGGTAAAAGAATGCAGAGAATTTGGCTGCTGCCTGCAGTATTAGGAAGAACAGCAATTACTCAACTCTCTCCTAGTGTCAAGAGGCAGAAATGAGCATGTGAATTTGGACAAGTTTTGGCCTGTCTGTTCAAGCTTCTCCCTTTGCATGTGTCACCTACCTACCTCATAGCCATAATAATGAGGCAGATGAGAAAATGGAGAAAGAATGAAGGCAGCAGGCTGGCTCACAGAAGAGAGGTGTACGATCCACCTTGGGTCCAGATTAAGCCACCGTTAGTATGACTAATGTCACTAACTTCACACTAACCGTGTTTGGCTGCTCTGTTGCCTCCCATTGAACACCACCATGGCAGAAATCTAGGGCTTTTCCTCTAAGCCTTTCCATGTACAGCACCTGGCAGTCAGGTGGACACCACCATTGCTTCTTACCTAACTGCAAACACAATATTGGACTCCCACCCAGTGCTTCTAGGTCATGACAACATAGCTTAAGGCTCTTCTGGTCATGAGATCTGTCATCTGATTCAGTTAACCCACTTGCAGGTAGGTAACTATTTCATTCCCTTTTGACACACTAAGGCAGAGTGAACCTGAGGACGTTGAGGGGATTTTATTTAAGTCCCTGAGCCATCAAGGGGATGTCGGAGGATCCAGAAGCTGGAGCAATTCTTTCTCTCCTTTATCATGCTACAATATAAATCCAGGAATTTGGTGATACTGCCCTTTCTGAGCAGCCTTAAATCATTTCTGAAACAAGGTAGGATATAAACAAACACATTAACATCTTTTTTGATTAAAATATAGGAATTTATTTGGTCTTTCAGTTTTACATCACGGATAGTGGTAATAAATTTTCCTAAAATTTGCTTTAAAATATAAGAGCATGGATTTTTTTTTTTTTTTTTTATGGACACAATACAAAATCTTTATTTATTTATTTTTTTTATGTGGTGCTGAGGATTGAACCCAGGCCCCGCCCTTGCTAGGCGAGCACTCTACCGCTGAGCCACAATCCCAGCCCCAAGAGCATGGATTTTTGAAAACCACCCAGCATACCCATTCTTTTCTCAAGCCATTTTTAAAACCTTTTACTTTGATTTCTAAAGATTCAATTTTCTGAACTTCATCCTTTTCCGCAGACTATAAATGCCCATATCTTTGAAAAACCAAAGTTCCTGACTAGGGTAAGGGAGGGAAGTCTTTCAAGATCTGCTTCTGTCCGATTTATCAACATTCTGATGGAACACGGAGCCCACAGCTCTCATGTAAGATTCCCTACGTGCTATGAAGTCCAAGACTAGTTCAAGGCGACACTGCCTTATTTTGGCGGGTCTTTTGGAGTCACAACTCTCCCACACGGAGGAGATGCCTTTGCTTTTATCACAGCTATGAACCGTTTTGCTAGTGGCCTTTGGATAAGAAGCTAAATAAGTTAACTCTTGTAGACCAGGACTCTGCAGGCTCAGGTTTCATCCTGCCCTGCCAGGAATTCCTTTCTGTTTTGAATCTGAGATGTTTGTTTATGGTTTTTGTTTTGAAATACTAAATAAGACAGGCGTAGTCTCTAGTTACAGCTTATATCTTTTTTTTTTTTTTTTTAACCTTGTGACACCTACAGTAATAGGTTACTCAGGACTTAGCTAAAATTTCTAAAGAGTGGTTGCTTCAAATTCTCAGGAACTGGAAACGTAAAATGACAACACCCTAAAATACATTTAATAATTTTCTTTCTTAAATATTCCAAAAACAAATGTTCTCAGGATATTTCAAAATTAGGGTGTTGTTTTGGGTTGAATTAGCACATATTTAAAACTATCACTGAAGTTTTTCCCACTTTGCTTATAGGCTACATGTTCGTATGTCAGCACTCCTAGTACAGAGGTCCTATTAGGTATGAAAGAGTGTCTGGGGGCAAAATTCAGTTTCTACCATGCTTTCAAAAGATTTAATTGTCAAGAATAAAAATCAGTTATAACCCAGTGATTCTCGGCCAATATTTACTGTATAAAAAATCATATTCATTTCCAGACATAATGGAAAAAGCCACAGTTAATAGGCAGTACTATGGGACCACGCCTACACTAGGAACTAAAGAGAAAAGAATGTCAGATATTTTAAGTCTAGGTGTTCTTCCTTTCCAGCCTTCCTCTGTGGCACAAAGACTGCCCAGAGCCTCCACCAGGCAGATCCATGGTGACCCTGCAGTGCTTTGCCCAGCGCAGATGGACAGAAGGCCTGGAACAGAGGAAAGCAACAGAGAGGTACTCACTTTCATACAACCACATGCCATCAAGCTGAACATGTCAACTCTTACAAAATATGAATTTAAAATAGCTCTTTAAGCTGGGCACGGTGGCACACACCTGTAATCTCAGTGGTTTAGGAGGCTGAGGCAAGAGAATTGCAAGTTCATTAACCAGCCTCAACAATTCAGTGAGGCTCTAAGCAACTTAGTGAGACCCTGTCCAAAAAAAGAAAAAAAAAAAAAATGGCTGGGCATGTGGCTCAATAATTAAGTACTCCCTGGGTTCAATCCCTGGTACCAAACAAATAAAATAGTTCTTTAGAAATAATGACTCAAATCAGAAAATCAAGCAAATGTTCACACTCTGCAGAAATTTCAGAGGCTAGGAATTACAGTTGCACTGGATCAAAACAAGGAAGATCTCCTTCTCAGTACTGCAGAGTCGTCTTCTTCAAGATCTGAGACCAGAAATTCCCCTCTAAGCCTCCTGCTGAAGCAAATTTATGCAAGAGGTATGAATATGCCCACAAAGCAGATTTCTAAACCATTATTATTATTATTATTATTATTATTATTATTATTATTTTGGCAAAACTGGGAATAAAACCCAGGGCATTGTGCATTCTTAGGCAAGTGCTCTTACCATTGAGTTACATCCCCAGAACAGACTTCTAAGTTTACATACAGACTAAACAAAGAAGAAAATGATAAAGGATGGAAATTAGAATATTATTTTTTAAGTCTATTTGCAACCAAGAACTCTAGTAGCAACTAAATATATAATCTTAAAAAATATACGTTTATGTATTCACACACAAGATGTATTATCTCTAATCTCA
This sequence comes from Spermophilus citellus, assembly GCF_964194105.1. Taxonomy (NCBI): domain Eukaryota; kingdom Metazoa; phylum Chordata; class Mammalia; order Rodentia; family Sciuridae; genus Spermophilus; species Spermophilus citellus. The sequence continues at coordinate 87,646,555 of NC_138193.1, forward strand.
CTACACAATTACTTGATAGAAAGCCATTAGTGACCATTTTCATAGATAAGAAAACTGGAGTCCAGAAATACTAAGCAAGTTTGATCTCAAGAGTTAAAAACTAACACAGAGGTGAGATTTGAGCAAAGGTTTTTCTAGCTACAAGGACTATTTTTCTTTTCGTGAAACACCCTGCACAAGAGGAATGGGAAAAAGGAGGGAGGAGAGGAGAACCCCAGGTCTTGCTTTCTGCTGCATCCTGCACTACAACTTCCCTGTTAGTCAGAATTAGGGCCCCTCCTAGTTGCCTCTGACATGCTCAGCACTTTCCTATCTCAGGGCTTAGTGTCCTGAACTGCAATGAATTCTCTCAGTTTTCCCTATCTACCATCAGGCCATGATCTCTGTGAAAGCAGGGCCTTTATCTTATTTATTTTGGCTGGAAAAGAATTATTATAATAGCAAGTGACATTCATCAGGTCTTATTAAATACCATAGTCTATGTGCTACAAAAGCTTTACACACATGGCATTTTATTATGCAAAGTGTGGTCCTGAGACCAGGAACACTGTATCACCTGGGAGTTTGTTAGACCTGCAGAATCACAGGCTCTACCCTAGGCCTACAGAATCAGAACCTGCTTCTTGTTTTTTTTGTTTTGGTGCTGGGTGCTGGAGATCAAACCTAGGCTTTGGGCATGTGAGGCATACATTCTACCATTGAGCTATACCTCCAGTCTGAGAACCTGCGTTTTTAAAAAAAAAAAAAAAATTTAGTTGTTGATGGATCTTTTATTTAATTTATTTATTTATATGTGATGCTAAAGATCAAACCTAGGGCCTCACGCATGCCAGGCAAGCCCTCTACCACTGAACCACAACTCCAGCCCTGAGAACCTGCATTTTTAATAGACCCCAAGGTGACTCTGTGCACATTAAAATTTTGAAAGCATAGTTTTACAAAAGCGGCATCACTACTTTATAGCACAGTGACCAGATCCATGACAAACAGTTAATTTGTGGGTACAAGATGGCAGAGAGACCAGTTGAGCTAGAAAGAGAATAAATGGTTAAACTAGAAAGGACTGGATTGGTTAAACCTCTGGTTTTGTCTAGTTTGCACCAAGTACATCAACAAGACACTAGGGCCCTGGTGGCATAGAGCTATGCCAGGACAAGCAGTTTCCTTGGCTCAAGTCAGGTCAATCCTGGGGGGACCACCAGTATAAACACTCTAGAAGTTAAGCGGCAAAATCTTCTTCTAGAATATACTGTGAAGGAAAATATGCATTACTGATTGTAGTGAGTTTAGGTTACCCCTCCTCCCCAAATTAAATACTAGCCTACAGGTAAATGGTTAAATTTATAATTCCTATGACATATGCAAAAAAAAAATCCCAAATATATAATTTTTGTAGATAGGACATAACTATGCATTAAGAAGAGAGGCATCAAATAGCTTCAGAGGCCTTAATAAAGTTTAACTCCATGCACTTGTGGTATTGGGATGCAGTTGTGTATATGTTGGGGGTGAGGGGGCCTGAAGTCAGTAACAAGGCACTCTTTTTGTAAAAGCCCAAACTCCTTCACTACTGACAATCAGTGACTCAGGAAGATGAAGACCAGGAGGAACAAGGGAATAAGCCCATGTCTTCTTGTTTCACTTACACTAGTTAGTAGCCATGCTGTTAGCATTTTCCACATGCCATTACTTCTAGTACTTCCTGGGCATTCACTGAGTTCTTATATCAAACCTGTTATTTCCTCCACTATACAGATGAGAAAACTGAGACACACAGAATCAAGAATACAGATTTCACCTCAGAAACCAAGTTCCTAACCATTACACTCTTCTACTAAAGTAGAGGTATTTCACGTGGGGAACCTAGTGGGGCTGCTCATTTTGCAGCTAACAAAGAAAAATAAGGCTTTTTTTTTTTAACTTGTGCCCCAAATGAACACTCATTTCAGTTTTTACTCCGAGGGCATTCTTAAATAGAGGCATATTCAAGCACTCCTCTGTCCACACTGAGGTCTTAGTCTAAGTGCAGTTTTCCATGAGGTGACCAGGCTAAAGGGCCAGGGAAAGCAGCAAAGAGAGGGAAGGTGAGAAGGTGAGAGGTGCTAAGCCAGGGACACCTCCCAGTCCACCACCCACGCTCCCCTGTCTACTACAACAAGCTAGAACAAAGAAAAAAAACACCCTCAAAAAGAAGCCTGCCACTGTGAATCACAGCTAGTAAAGTGCTGAGAATGTAGCCTGTTCTCCAATGTGGGAAACCCTCTGATATGCACTCCACAAGCTCTAAGGAGGATGGGCAGGATCCCCTTTCCCACCAAAAAAGGGCTCAAACGGCAGCTCCCCTTTCTCACTTTGCCACCAGTGTCTCAAGTGATCACCTGAGATCCTTTGGTTCTGAGGACAAATTTCATCCATGGATCTCATTCGCCAATTAACTGTATACAGACTTGCAGAACCAGAACCACTTCTACTTGGCTTGAACTTAAAACATTATTACGTTGACTTTTTTTGGTCTTTGCTTCTTTATTATTTTTCTTGATTAAAAGAATGTAAGGAGTCAAGAATATGTCTGAGCAGTTCCCAGGCTCCCCAGCTGCCCCACTGCCCCAGCAGAAGGCCTTGTACAGTGTAGAAAAATCAATGAATGAGTGATTGATTTCTATGCAAAAGCAAGTCAGATCTTTGAACATGCAGCTTTGGGGAATTAGACCTCTAAGAAGGCAGGCTCTTAGTGTTCTTTGTGCATGCTTGGCTAGTCTACCATTTCTTCCTCAAATAATTAAATGAGCTTTACTGGGGTGGCTCCAAAATTCTGATACAAAATGTGCCATATGGAACACAGTGTTATAGGCACCTGCCTCACTAAACATATTTACCTTCCACTCATTTCACCACCTCCTACCCCGTTGTGTTCACACGATAAAGCTGCTCTGTCATCTCTCCTGCTAGCACCATTGCCCAGTGATGTTAAACACACCCACATTTTTCAGGAATTTCACAATTAATGTCTGGAATGTGTTTTGGATTATTCTTCAAAAGATGATATAGTCGTGCTAAGATGAACTAAGTATTCTTTCCCATCTCCTATTCATCATCCTTTAGTCTACCCACTTATTATCTTTTTAAGGCCATGTATTTTTTTTTTAATCAAATCCTCCGACTTCATAATGCCTGTACCCTGTATCGGCAAGCTGTTCACTTGTTCATACGGACAATTAGTCCTTAATAAACAAGCCACAAAAATCATAGAAATCTGCACCAAACCACTGAACTCTCTTATAAATGCATATAATGCCCATAGTTTTAGGATTTTCAGACAGCTTTCTTTACAAATTGGCCTGACTGCTCACTACTGTAGTACCAACCCACTGGGTGTAGATTTCCTGGTGACTGTAAACATGAGTTACAAACATCTCAAAACTTGCCATTTTTGTCCTTGTGATACTATGCAATTCACCTGTCCTTTGCCAAGTGTTTCTAGTGACAGGACTCCTCAGCAACACGGAGGTCTACAAGCCTAACAAAGCAAAGGTCAAAGAGTCCTGTCATTTGTATATGTGCACTGAATAGTTGGTCACTGGATGTTTTGTCAATATTTACTTTTGGAAGCAACTAATTATTTCCTTGTTTATGTGTACTGGTTTCTCTTCCCATACCCTGTTAACATAACTTTATACACCCTCAGCTTGCTTTTTTCTCTGGCATTCAAAGAGTACACACTACCCAAAGACTTTTGAGATGGAAAATGAAGCCTATTACTCAAAAACAAAGTCTGGACTGCTGCTGGGTTTTTAAATTTTTCTAAATCTAGAAGTATTAAACTTTGCCCCTCTTCTTCCTTATTTAATTGGTAAAAATTAAAATTCATGAGCTCTTAACTCCAAAACCTACTACAAATCAATGAGAGCAGCTGCCATGTGACTCGTGCAAACCAAATGCTTTGGTGCATTCACTGGCCTCCTATAGCCTGTTGTCTGGGCCTCGCCTCAGATCAAGACATTTTCTTCCAAGCAGCCAACATCCCCACTGACTGTCTTCTAGTAATAAGGAAGGAAACTCTACCTTCTAATTCTGGTCTTAGTTCTCTAAGTACAGTTCTCTTCACTGCCCCCATGAAAAACAGGTAGAAGGAAAGGCTAATATACCTGTGGGGTGTGTGTGTGTGTGTGTGGGGGGGTGGTGTGTGTGTATGGGGTGGGGAGGGTGCTGTATTCTAAAGGAGACAGTAATTAAATAACAGTGGTTTTGAAAAATATGGGAAATAAAAAATCACCCTACAGCAGTCCTCAGAGCAAAGTAACTCAACAGTTTTCACTTAGTTGGTAAATACTCTGTCCTCACAAATTATCAAACTCGAGCCATCATGTGCCCTTTTATTACCAACAGCCAAAACGGTGGCCATACTTCTTCACCTTGCCCCACCCCTTACAGAAGCATAATGTACTAACCCACACAGAAAAAAAAAAAAATATGGTCCTCATCCCCTTAGTTCAAAATATGATTTTCACTGTTCAATCAAAACATAACTTCTAGAAAACCTCATTCCTTAGTTTTTCAAAGTTCTGATTCCCCAAAGAGGTCTCCTATCCAGACTTCTTCCTTGGGGATTCAAAACCTCAAATTGTTTCTCTAGATTCTAGGTGATCTCCCTGGAAGTGAGTAACCCAGCCAAGCAAACAGTCAGGTTAGGATTTTGCAAGGGGCAGCAGGAAGACTTGCCAATGAATGAAAACAGGAAAGGGAACTTCAAGCCCCCAGGGACCCGAGAGCACTTTTTAGACAGAGAGTGAAAGAAAACTTTGGATACCTGGCTCCATTCTCAATTTTTCAAATGAACTTGGTCAAGAAGAATTATAATTATTAAATCGAGATTTACTTAATAACATACTAAACTATGCTGAGAAGAAATTCTATGTACATCTTGTGTGATTCATAGCACATAACTCATCACATTATTTAGTCTTTCAGAAAACTATATTTTTCTACAGGCTTATTTTCTATGGAGGGGACTCTTCATTCATTTATTCCATGTACTTTCATTGAGAGCTCACAATGGGTCAGCTGCCTTAAAAACCTAAGGCACTGAGCCACAGGTTGAATATGTGCACTGAATAGTTGGTCACTCGATGTGCATTTCACTTCATGATTTATCTAACTCATTTTGTAAACTGCAGTTAAAAGCATGATCCCTGGCCCCAACACCAGTATGCGAGTAATGCAAAAATTATTGCAAGTTGGCAAACAGCAATGTAACTTGTATTTAAATCATGCCATCAAAACCAGGTAAGTTAGTCCTAACACTTCTGTACCATGTAGTATGTTTCTGCATGAAAACTTTAAGTTTTCAAAAGAGTTTTCATTAACAGATACAACCAGTAGGGGTCATTTTAGTGCAAAAATTGCAGCATGAGAGACTTTAACATGAATAAAATGTCAATTCTTAATGTTAGTTATGATAATCCACATACATGAATTTCTGAATAAAAATGGAAACTGAGGGAAACACTGGCCACTGAGAAATTTTTTGCTGAGTAACAAAAACAAATCAGAAAAAACGTCTGTACATTCAAGAAATCAGTGACATGTAAAGACCTCTCCAATTCCTAGAAGAAAAGGTTACTCTTGTATTTTATGTTTTCTATAAATACTGTAGCAATATGCAAATCTTTGGAATTTTAAACATACATTTGAAAATGTCTGTCTACATCCAATGATTAGATTAGGCCAGGAAACAATGTCTTTACCTTGGTTTCATGGATTTAGAATGCAACTTGATTGCTGCTTTTAGAATTATTAAAAAAAAAAAAAAAGTGGCTGAGCACACAGCTGTGGTGACTGAAAACAGGCCTGTTAAATGAAAAGTGCTTCCAAAGAACACTAACTGAGATACAATCATGTCAAGAGATACTTCTAAGCATTTTCAAGGCCAACACCAAGTGCACTGGTGTTACCAGAAAAAAAGGAAGCCATGAAGAATCGCATCATTTCAGAAGAATGAAAGGCTTACCAATACACTGCCAAAATAACTCCATGCTGCAACATGGGATGTTGCTGCCAAAACACTTGGTTACTGTAAATGTTTTCTGAGCATTTCCTTCACCAGAAATATATAAAGAATGAATAAACAAAGGTTAGAATATTTGGAGCCTCCAAAGTCCTCAGAGCACAGCAGTTTCCACTGCATTGAAGCTTGTTTCATATTGCTTGTTTGCAGGTTTATGGGGAGGCTGGATCAAGTTATGTACTTCAAGTGGCAGGGTTCAAAGATGCATCTTTTAGTCTAAGTCATTCAGAATTCCCAAAGTCAAAGGCATAAAATTGTATGAGTTAATCTAACAGACACTTTTCCTGAACTGAGAAATAAAACCATGTTATAAAATGGTTTTGCCAGGTGAGAGGCTTGTGTTTCAGGCAAATGAGGTCTTCTAACCAAGGTCCTAAGGGCACAGTAAGAGCACCACCCTTCCCTCTGAGAAGAGTTCCCTTCATTCATTACTGCCCACCAGCTTTCAAGCCCCGATTTTCCAGAACTATCCAAACCCTAAAAACTACAGGTTAAAAAAAAGAATACGTGTGTATTTAAAAAAAAAATAATAAACAGCATCGAATCTTTTCAGTAGCTTCATTTTTACCCTTAAGGTTGCCACTCCTTTTTGGTATCCTAGCACAATAAACACACACATAAGGATGCTTGAGAATAAACCCTCTTGGTCTCATGGGTGCTGGCCGTGAGTAGTAGGGCAGAGGGCGTCTGTCCCTCCTTACTGCTCCCCCACAAATGAGGCTGCTGCACTTTGTTCACTCACCAGGATCCCTTGAACAGCATCACTGCCCAACGTCAGCCAGAGCAGGGATCCCACTTTTAACCAGCACTCCTCGAGCCCTGCCCATTTGCCAAATAAAATGAACTTACTGCTTCTCTAGACCCCAAACCTGGCCAGCACCCCGAGGTAGAGGCAGGCGGACAAGGACTAAGGCTGACACAGTGGCTCCCCAACGAGGGAGATTCCACTAATCTAATCTCTGTCTCCCTCCATCAGTCTCCACACCGCGCTGCACAAGGCTCGGTGGAGAAGCCTACAACACAATCCCCGCTGTCTAACAAACAAAACGAAGGCACCGGCAACACCACACGCGGATATGGGATCTTAAAAAGCAACCTCTAATAGTCCGCAACAACTTTTCACTCCCAGGTGCACCCCCCACCTTCCACCCCTTTCTGTCCAGGAGAGAAAGCCTTTGACCATTTTCAATAGGCAAATAAATGAGTAACCACCGTAGGCAACTTCTCTTGGGCTGACATATTTCCGAGCTGAAACTGATTTATATGCGAAGGAGGAGGAAGGAGGTGAAGGAAGAACACAAGGAAAAAATAATAAGAGTCACACAGGGAGTGTGTGCGCTGAAAACGCGACTCCTCCGCCAACGGAAAACGGCTACACGGACAGTGTGCAGCACTCGGTGCCACACTGCGCTATGCGGGGAGGGCAGCAGGGGCGGACTCCCGAGGGGGCTTGCGCACGGCAACCTCCGCAGTGCCCCCAGCCCGCAGCACCTCCACCTCGGGGCGAGGGCGGGTCACCCAGCTCAAGCCCACCCGCCACACTTGTGGGTCTGTGCTGGGCGGGGATGCAATCCTGCCCTCGTCCGCTCCCCACCCACGAAATCCAACCTCACCCGCAGCTGGCTAAGCGCCGGGAGGGGAAGGGAGCGGGAACCCGGGGCACGGGGCATCCTCCCGGGGGCGGCGGCTGCCCGTCCTCCCGCGGAGCCCTCTCTCCTCGGGAAAGTCTCAGCCAAACTTTGTTCGGCTCAGCCAGCGCCAAGGGGGCGGCGCGGGCCAGGTGGGAGGGGGCCCGCAGCGGGCGGCCATACCTTCGCAGACGCCCACTTCGTACTCGGTGATGGAGTCGCCATTGAGCGGGGGGCGGATGACACAGCGAAGCCCCCGGTCGCAGGCTCCGTGGAGCCCGAAGGCGCCGCCGCAGCTCTCGTTCCTCTGCCGGGCGCACATGTAGCAGCAGCCGCAGATGCCCTGCACAATGCTCCCCGGGCAGCTCCTGGGCTCCTCGCACTTAGACTCGTCGCAGGGCAGGCAGACCAGCGCCCGGGTGCCGGAGCGCGCCAGCAGCAGCAGCAGCCCCAGCAGCGAGACCAGGAGGTGCCCGCAGCCGGCCAGCCCCCTGCCCCCCGCCACCAAGTACATCCTCCTGCGCCGCCGCCTCCTCCTCGCAGCCGGGCCGGGAGCCGAGCGGGCGCCCTCCCCTGCGCGGGGCACACGCGCCGCCGCCGCCGCACCCGCAGCCCGCGGTCCTCGCCGCCCCCCTCGGGGCCCCCGGGGCGCGCCTCCCCTCGCGGGGCAAGGCCCCCGCCCCTCCTGCGGGCCGCGCCGACCCCGAGCCCACTAGCGTTGGCGCCAGCGGCAGCGGTGGCTTCCCCTCCTCCTCCTCCCGGGAGGGAGGGGGGAAAAAAGAAAAAAAAAGTTTCCTCCCGGCAGCTCCGGTTCAACCCAAACTTCTGGCGGCGGCGGTGGCTGCGCTCGGCTCCAGCCCGGGCTGGCGGCGCCTCCTCCTTCTCCTCTTCCTAGTCGGCCGGTCCGCGGCGGCGGCGCAGCCTCCAGGCCGGTCCCCGCCTCCCGAGCCGCCGAATGGGCGCGGTGGCGCAGCAGAAGGTCCGCGGCGTCCGCTCTGCGCGCCCGGCTCGCCTCACTCCTGCGCGGCTCCTCCGGGCGCTTGTTTATGGCTCGAGCCTCCGCCGCTCGGGCTGCGCCCTCCCCCATCCTACCTCATCCCCCAGACCTCGCCCCCCCCGCGCCGCGCGCCGCTCATTGGCTGCCCCCCCACCCCTCTCGGCCCGGCCGGCCCCCTCCCCCTCCTCCTCCTCCCACCCGGGCGGCCGGGCCCTTCCTCCCTCGCACGCCTCCTCCTCCTCTTTTCCCCCCTTCTCCTCTTCCTCCCGGAGCCCGGCGCACCGAGCCTGCCCTGCGGCCGCGCTACTGCTCTGACCCTGGCACCGCGAATGCGCTGCGTCTCGGTTTGCCTGGGTTCCGGGCGCACCCAGAGAACTGGGAGAATCGCCGCGTCCCGAGCGCCCGCCAGCACAGTGGCCACCGCGGCTAGCCTAGGAGCACCCGGGGCCAGAAGGCTACACCAGTGCCAGGCAGTTTTGAGTTCGGAGACCCCAGAATCTCCTGGCCAGGGCGATTGCTGTAATCTCCGCTGGGCACCCGCTGAAGCGAACCCCAGGAAAGGGAAGCAAATGCATGGAAGCTCCGCAAACTGGACAAGAATCCATCTTCCACTCGAGCTGGGAATAGACTTTGTAAAAGATTATGTAATGGAGTCTCGGGAAGCTCGAGACGTCTCCAGCGAAGCTGCTGGTGAATTAATTAAGTGCTTTAAATGGTCTACGTAAATATTCCGCCAGGGTTGGGAGGACTGCTGGGGATGACTGTAGTTTGAGTTGAATTTTAACTGTCCACTTCATGTTTTGTCGCTCTGCTGTCTGTGCCAAGGTGCTGTATTATGGGCGGGGGTGACTGGAAAGTAACAGCTGAACCCTTGTCCCTGGAGTCAAACGGAATACTGGATTATTACAAGTCTTGACCTGGGGCGAGACCCATAGTCGCATGCATCATCAATGTCATCTGACATCTGACATTGCCTTTTTTGTTTCCCAAGCTTACAGACAAAAGTGATGGGTTCTTTTTCTTTTCTTTTTTAAAAAATGTACCGTGTGTGTATTAATAAAGAAGATGTGTGGTAGAATGGTCTTTGTGATGAACCAGGTGAAGAAGCTACTGAAATTGTGCAAAGTGAATGGTGTGGAGATTGTTTCTCTTCTGCGGCTGGCGGAAAAGGTTCTTGCAGTGACGTGTCTATAATTGATGGGATGGGAACCAATGATCGTTCTGGAAGTTACCCACCATTCACAGGAGGATGTGTACTAGGGTATATAAAATTAATGAACTGATAGAAAGTGACTTGGATCAGTATGGGGGTGGGGGGTCTGATCTCGTGGCAAGTATGAAGTGGATGGTGACCCTCTAATTCAAGATGGTCTGGCAGCAGAAACCTAGCAGACAAGTGGAATCTGAAAATCCTGACTAATGATCCAAAAGTTAATAGAAGCAGTGTAAAGAGAAAGGAAACAAAGATACCTTTGAAATCTTCTGTTTGTGGAACAAATTTATACTTACGATTAATATTTTGGTTTAACCACATTAATCCTCAACCAAAAAAAAAAACAAAGTTACCAGTGGAATATTCCCCCATTTCTGCCATCAGAAAACTATAAGCATGTCTTCAATCACATTCCTTTAATTCTGAGGAGAAAAAGACTCACTAATCTCTAGTCTATAGTCTCTTATCACTGATTATTAGGAAGTCACAGGGAATTTGTTCAACATTGAAAAGGGGGAGGAAGTACCCCATCTTCCAGGAGAGTTTAAAGGGCTGTGGAGGAGAATTACTTTCCAGGGATATTGTAGAGACAATTCCTGCAATGGTGTAGGGTTCAGGTTAGATGATCTTCAAAGACCCTCATACCCTAGGGTCCCATAATAGGTATTAAGTGGTAAAATCATTTAAAACATGCCAGGTTTTCTACTAGCAACACCAAAAAATAAAACACACAACTCCGTTAAATATTAAGTTGTTTCTTGTAACCCAACAAGGCACCCGCACTTCTCTATGGGATTTGCCAACAAACTGTCATCATTGTACTGTGTTAAAAGGCTGCTTTCACTCTTGGAGAGGAGGTTATCTGTATTTCTGTCTAAATGCAAGTATAAAGACATTATTAAAATGTAGCAAAAAACATGTAGGACTCAACAGGAGAAGCCAAGGTCAGATGATGGAAAAAAAAGGCAAATGTGAGAGAGCCACTATCATTTTAAAAAAGGTGGTAATGACTATTGCCAAAGTTTTGTTTTTTTGTTGTTTGTGATTTTCCTCTTTTAAAATCAATGTATTAAGGATTGAGACAACTACAGATTGAGCACAGGCAAGGGACAACATGGAGGTTGATATCTATCCTTAATGGGCCCTCAGAGACAGAACCACCTGTAAGGTAGATAGACACAATATGAGAAAGGCTGACTTCTCAAAGGAATTCTAGTCAAGCTTAGCAAGGACTAAAGAGATTCTTAAGACTAAGATGGATGTATCAGCACAAAAGAATCAAGTTACACATGGTTCTTTTTTGCCATAGAATTCATAGTTATAGAAGCAATGGAGAAAAGATTTCTTGAAGTTTCCTAGTGGCAAATGAGAAATCTGCAAGGGCCTGACAGCTTATTTGAAACAGTATGTGAATGAGGAGCTCAGTTAAGCTCTTTTCTTCTCTGGGATTCTGCAGAGACCAGAAGCTGAGGCTCAAACACAAAATGTTTCCCTCATCTTCAGAAGCCAGGTACAGAAAGAAGTTGGGTGAGCCCAATATAACGGCAATAGGATGTCATATGAGAAAGTGGACTGGGAAGGATTACTTGGACCTTGAATGGCATGTACATCTAACAATTAGAGCCATGCATAGAAAGTGGCTTAATGCCTCTTTCTTTAGGAAGCCTCTGGAGTTCATTCTCTTCTCTGTTTGACAATATTTTGTAAGTACCTCTGCTTATAGCATTTATGATTTTATTTTATCAATAGTTCTTTAAGTAACCCTGATCCCAGTTAGACTGTCAGCTCATTGGAGGGGGTGAAATTTAGGAATGCATGATGCATGAATGAATTAGTTGAAAGGGAAGAGAGGGAAGAATTAAATACAAAGAGATGTTTGGATATTTTTGTTTGGCCCTTCCCTTAGTTTTAGTAAATACCCCTAAAATTAAGCACTTAAAAGGGATGCTTGGGGCAGGAGGGAGTCTTCCAAACTGGGAAAAAAACAGTCTCAAAGGAAAAGGAATTAGAATGTATTTCTGATGGAGGTCTGGAAGAAGAGAGTGTCTGCCCCCTATTGGCCACTGGGCATGTTGGACGGAGAGGATTAAACCCTGGAAAACCCTTGAAAACCCTGGAAATCAAAGTGTCTAATAGAAATGAGAAAGCACTAGACAGAATGCTGGTATTAGAGCCTTCCTCCCAGATATAATGTCTATTCTAACCTTTTGACTGGACTCACACTCTTTGGGATGTGCATACTATTTATATTTTCCTGAAATGAAAAACGTAGAAGTTGTTTTTTGAGTTGGATATAAGTATTATTATAGTGGAGTTGCACAAGAGAAAAAGTTTCATCATTTTATAAAAATGTGTCATACATTTTAGAAGAAATCAGGACAATAGGTCTGGCTCCTTCTGCCTCTTCCTGCCATATCTCTCTGGTCCCCATAGCTGGGATCACTTACATAGACTCTCACCTAATCTAGGCCTTGGCCATTTCATGACATAAGTGAAACCCTAAATCTATGGGCTCAGCTATCTGATTTTGGTATCTGGATCTGGTACTTGGGCTGTACTATCACCACCTAGTACTTCATATTTACTAAAGGGGTCTTGTCTTATCTACTCTACCAGTGAATGGTAACTGTTCCAGAGATACTAGAAGAGTAACAAGGCCTGGACATAGAACACAGATTCTCTGCAAGGTTTAGCCTAGAGGACGAACACACACACACAACACACACACACACACACACACACACACACACACACACACACACTCCTCCCTTACTCCAAACGAGTTATTTATGCATTCTGCATTCATTCTCTCCTCTATAATGTGGACACAAGAATAGCAAAATTACAGGGTGTTGTATAAATCAAAGATTGTTCTCCTATTTTGTTATTTGTTAGAGTTCTTCTTAATGTCTTCTCATTTTTTTATGCTTGGGTGGGAATCTCTGATATGTGATATTTTAGCATCCATTCCTCTGAAACATCTGCCTGCCCAGAAACTTGCTGTTTTTTCTTCTTAGGGTCTTCTTTGGCAGTCTGTCTAATAGAGGGGTAATTTTAGCCTTTGTGATATTTTCTTGATCTCATTTGAAAGAACAATAATTTATGATGATAATAATAAGTAATAGCTAACATTTAGAAAAAGCATCTTAATTGCTAGTCAATTCATTAAGCACTTCATATGGGTTATTTTAATTAATCTACAGAATACCCCTTTAAGTCCAAAGCTGTATATTATCTCCAGTGTCTTATGTTGACTTCATTTTACAGTTGAAGAATCAGAAGCACAGAAGGTTGTACGTATGGATATCAAGTTTGGAACTCAGTCCTGTTCAGCATCACATAAAAATAAATAAATAAAGATATTGTGTCCATTTACAACTAAAAAAATATTTTTTAAAAAAAGCTATGGTGCATTTCCATCAAATTTTCACATACTTGTTCAATTATTTTCTTTGATAAATTCTTTTTTTTTCTTTGGGGTCGCTGTGACGGCTCCTCTGACCTTAAGGGTCTGCAGAAAGAGAGAGAGAGAGAGAGAGCACGTGCTGACCCCTTTTATTGAGGAGAAGCTATTCAAATGAGGCAAGGGGTCAGGTTTCAGGGGGCTGAGTCTATCTTCATGATGTCCACTGTCAGCAGGTTGACTGACACCTGGGTAGGCCACACCCAAGTGATAAATTCTTAAAGTGAAATTATTGGTGGGTCAAAAGTTATGTACATTTTGGCATGCATTGCCAGACTGCCCTCCACAAACACACATTCCCTCAAACACTTAGGGATAGTTCTCATCTTCCCAGCTTGACGGCCCTTCATGTTAAAAACCTTTTTCAGTTGCTTTAAAAGCATCTTACATTGTAGAGCTTTTTACCTTTTTTGTCAACTTTTAAAAAATCATTTTCACATTGATTATTCCATTAGATCCTTAAAAATGTTCAGCATTAGGAGGTTTTAGTTATGGATCATCGAATGTTTCAACCTTACAAATTATCAAATCATATAACCTGGCAAATTGTATGCTCTACGGTTTTTTAAGAGAAAGTGTTAGGTATTTAATTAAAATTTTATCCTAAGAAGGAATGCTTTTATAAAACTGAACTTATAAAACTGGGTGAATTATTAAGATACTCCCCTAAAGGTGAGGCTACTTGAGGTCAGATGGACTGAAAGCCATTTTTTTTTTTTTTTGATAGCTAGAAGAAGCAAGAGTAAGAAAATTGAGAAGAGAGAACCCAGCCAGGCATCGCAGTGAGGAGGAGGAAGTTCCACTTAAGTACAATTCTACCTACCTCTCTGTCTTCTCTGTTCAACTCCTTTTCTCCTTCATGTCTTCAATAACCTGAAGATTCATAGCTCTAAATTGCAACCATTCTTCCTCCCAATCTATATGTCATCTACGTCAATAAATACAATCAAATTTATTTCAACCATGACATCATTGCTCCAATGTTCTTATAATGTTTGTTTGGGAATTGAATTGGGTAGTCCCTTGAAGAAACAAGCCTTATTGTTTGTCATATCTAACCCAACGTATTATAACTCAGGCAGATTATCTTCTTCATTCACCAGACATGGCTCTATTCTCTTGTCATCTTTACCAAGTTCATCCTCAAAGGAAGCTTTGCATCTATTGGGAATATTGAAAGGAACTAAAACATGTTCAAAAGAAAATAGCAAAAGAAGAGTTAGGGGAAAAAAAAGGTAGGCATTGATAATATTCATGGGAAAAGCATACAGCTTTTCCAACTGCTGACAAGGAGACCTGATCTGAATGTAAATTCTCATATGATAATATTCTTGAGAATGCTGAGGCTTTGCATTCATTCCTACATATCCTGCAATTACTTTGTCATTGAGATGAGGATTCATTACCTATTTTCTGGTAGGAAATGGTAGGTCTCACCATTATCTCTGTTCCTTCTCTTCAATCTGGACATACATCTAACCAGCATTTACCAGCTTCCTTGTAGTTTTTTCTGGAGTCATGAAATGTGCAGGGAAACAATGGGGGATCTTCTATATGCCTGATATCAAAAGCCTCTCCACCATCCTGCATTCTCTGGTATTCCCTTTCTGCTGGCTGACAGGCCTTCCAAAGAGAACTCTAAAGCACTAGAAGATTCTAAATCCACTAGATAGATGAATCCTGGATCTCTGAACGACTGCATAAATTGGACTTCCCACATACATACACACGTTCACATACACCTCATTGAATCTCACTGGACTCTAATTTGAGTGAGAAATTAAGCAGTGTAAAATGTCACGAGATTTGGGGCTTCTTTATTACAGTACTGAGTCTATCCTAACATAATATTTTAGCTTACACAAAAATGGCCTTTACTGTTTATTCAGAGCCAATCTTTTGTTTATGTTCTTATACAAAATGCAATTTTGGCATGTGTTTACGACTAACTTACATTTATTGATTGTTTGTGTAATGAATTCTTAGGCTACCAATCTTGGCATTCAAAATATTTTTAATGTCATCAAATTACAATGAGATCCAGAAGTTTATTAGTACTTATTAGGGGAAATTAGGATAAGTAATATCAAAACTTTCCACTTACTCAAGTGGGAAAACAACCATCTTTATTATGCTGCCCTGTAAGTTTTATTTCCTGAGCCTCCACACTCTTACACGTCTCTGATGATGGCTATTGGGAGTAACCAAGATCCTGTGTACTTACAGGAAAATGAGATTCCTCAAATTCTTATTTTTCTTCTTTTTACAAGTCTTTCAGGGTCTTTTTCTTCCTTTCTAAGTCTCCTTTATACTACTATGTGATTTCCCCTTTGACACCTTCTCTACTCTTTCCATTGCATCAAGATCTACAGATTTATTGTGGATTATAAATAAACACCTCTTTTAACTTATCATGTGAACTTTAGGAATATTGTAACATTTTGATATGGGAAGCTAAGGTCATCAGACCCATATTCCTTATCATTAACAGCTTAATATGTCTTAATCACCTTACAGGCTATATTTGTTTTGCTTCAACAGTTTTTTCAAGCTCAAACTAAAGCTCACACAACCAATCAGGCTCATTACCCAAAGTTACCAATGTGTTATAACTGTTTAAGTGACAATTGGCCTTATACTGGCAAGAGGAAAAAAAATGGAAGATTGAGCTCTTAAAGTATGAAAACAGGCAGGAAGAAAAAAATAGGAAATAGATTCCAGGAGTGTTTCCATCAGCAGCTGATTACTGCCAAAGATCATGTCATGTTTGCCACTGAGGTTTTGCCAAGGAGATGAGCTAACCAGCAACGCCAATCACAGGTATTTGAAGAAGAGGACTATTCAGTTTTTCCTTGACAAATAATTGACTGAATCAGGAATGTCCTCAATGATGATGAGGCACTATGCCATAAAACGCTCTTATGGAAAGAACATGATCTTAGGAATCAGATTGACCTGAGATCAAATTCTGAATGTGTTTATCATTGAGCAAGTTATGTAGGCTGACTTTCATTTTTTTCATCAACTGCTTCAGAAATTAGCATCTACAAGATTCTGATAGTATAAAATGTTCAATAAGTCTTTTATGTTGGTATTTTTGTGGTGGAATTAAACAAAAACTACAATAGATATTTGCTACTTCAAAATATCAATGGATACTTGCTACTTCAAAAGCTTGTAGGACAGGGCGCAGTCTGTGGTTCTACAATTTAGGAATACTGCTGTCCCGTGTGAAGTTCAAACCCAAGAACCTCGCCTGATAGTCACTATACTCCCTGGCAACCTGTGTTTTCCCTTATAATGTCATTTTTCCTGTTAATCCCCTCATTTAGAGTATATGATTTTCTATTAGAGAAGGTAGGGACTTTAGAGCCAATAAGTTGAATCCTACTTTCCTAATCACTGCTCTTATTACAAAAATAAATGTTAATTTCCTTGTGCTTGAAGGGCCCACTGTCTAGTACCAGCAACGTGTAAAGCACAGTTTTGACATTATAATACAAGTTTATCAAATTAAGTCTACATAAGAAAACTGAAGAAATTTTCACAAAACTTTTTCATAAGAGAAGACAGTTTGAATCTTGAAGGAAAAATAGAGACCAAGTTTATGAGGTAGGGCACGGGTGGGGAAAGAATTCAAGCAAAGAAACAATGAAGTGCCTGGAATAGGGCTTGGTACACAACAGGTATTCAATAAATGTTGTTGAAGGAAGAAAGAGAACATGTGTTTTTTGCAATTAAAAAAAATGTTTTGAGGGCTGGGGTTGTGGCTCAGAGGTAGAGTGCTCGCTTAGCATGCGTGAGGCACTGGGTTTGATCCTCAGCACCACATAAAGTAAAATAAAGACATGGTGTCCACCTATAATTAAACAATAAATATTTTTAAAAATATATTTTGAGGTAATTGTATACTCAGTGTGAATGTTAGGAGGTAAGGCTGGTAAGGTTGGGTTGGATGGTGAAGGCCTAAAATCTGAAAGAGTTTAGACTTTTTTATGTGGGAATCTCTGGAGCTTTTAGAAACAAAAGAACCTCATTGGATTCCTATTTTATAAAGAGAGCACATTTCATTGATTCTAAGGCACAGTTTTAAAATATTTTAAAGACTGTGAAAGTAGGATGCACTTTACAATTGATGAGATGTCATAGTTTAATTGATAGTTGTTTATTTTTTCTCAGTGGTATATAAAATAATGTTGTTTACAAATGATGGCATCTTACAGTTAGTGAAAAACTGAAATTATGGCAGAAGAGGAACAAAGGGACAGTAAAGGGAAGCAAGGAGACCAGTTGGGAGACTATCATATAGTGTAACTGTGAGATAATGAGATGTGGTGAAAATCAAATATGCTACAGCAGAGTGTGAAATTCCAAAGTAGATTAGAAGTTCCCATTTTTAATGGGTTAAATCTACTTTTTGGTTTTCCACATTCTTATTCACTTTGTTTTGCTTTACAGTTAGAAAAAAGCTGCTAGCTTTCCACAAAACTTGTATTTCCTCGGATGAATAGGCTAAGTATAAATAATATTATTTAATACCTACTAGATTTTGAAATTTTGTGAGCGCAGTATAAGCCCTTAGTTCTCCTAAAAGAGAATACCAAGGACTACTGTATACAAGGTGTCTTCTCTTTGTCCTCAGATTTCTTAGAAAAATAAAGAAAATTTATAGTACTGAATGAGGCTTCAAATATCCCCAGGTCCAACATCTTCATTTTTTTTTTTTAATTTTTAATATTTTTATTTCTTAGTTCTCGGCAGACACAACATCTTTGTTGGTATGTGGTGCTGAGGATCGAACCTGGGCCGCACGCATGCCAGGCGAGCGCACTACCGCTTGAGCCACATCCCCAGCCCCAGCCAACATCTTCATTTTATAGATGAGGAAAATGAAGTCCTCGGGTGCTGATTACTTTAAATTTGCCGACACTTAGAAGCCTCCTTCATGTGCTCCTGTAACAACAGGTTGACTATTTTTTTCTACTTCTGAATTAGTTCTGTCTCCAGTGCTAGCTTTGAGCGACAGTGCTAAAGGATCTCCTACCACAAGTGCCACAATTTTCATAATTTTGTTCCTAATTCCTATCTTTCTGACTCATTCTATGTTTGGAAACTTTTCCCTTTTACCTAGATACCTGTTGTCTGTCCTGTCTTCTTCTCATTAGATATGGCATCTGGGATTAGGATCTGCTACTTGGAGATTTGGTGTCCAAGTTTCTGATGGGCACAATCTTTTTCTTTACACTAGAGTCTACCATACTACCCTGAAGCATTTCACCTGGCAGCAGAGTTTCTATAATCCAGAACTCCCCTGCATTATTGTTCTTTCCCTCTGTCTGATTTCAGATTGTATGTGGCTTCCTAGATTGAGCTCTGTTGAATATTTGCTCCAAGCTCCCAACTCTGGGATCTTTATTCAATATGAGAACTCCTTTCTCATCTTTAAAAAGCAATATGTACCAATAGGGTGTTCAGGGCTGCATCTCTTCGGTTGGTCCAACTTTCCTGTTCATTAGGGGTCACTTTTAATTGTCCTCTTTGATCATGCATCTGTACTGCTTGATCAGCACCCATGTAGTTTAGTTCTTAAACATAGTGTCTCCTCTGCTTTCTAGAAATCATTAACTGAGCACATGAGCCTGAGTATTTGTTAAATGTTTTTGATATCTCTTTTAATCCTCAGAGTAATCTCATCATAAGTTATGATCAGACATATTTTTTTACAGAAGAGAAACAGGCTCAGAGAAATGATGTAATTATTCCAAAGGGCCATAGGCTATGTGCCTGAGTCAAGATTCAGGTCAAGGTTCTGGTGACTTCATGTTGACACTATGTTGCTTTCCATCCAGGATCAGCTTATCGGTCGTGGAGTCTGGTCTGCTTATCATATTCCACATCAAAATGTCTCTGCTAGGTTTCACTGTGTTTCCACGTCCCTAGTTACTGATCAGGGTGGTGGCTATTTACCTGTTTAGAACTAGGAGTACGCCCAAGTCTTACTGGCTAACTGGGCTTACAGGTCTTTCTTAACTCCCCAACATCCAGCTCATCCTTATCTTACTACTAGGCTAAATCCTGCTAAGATGAGGCAGAAACTGTACATGTCAGTGTCCAGATCTGTGTGAAGATTTTACATCTTTATTCTGACATTGTTACATTCTGAAGCCACCAAAGGATTAAAGGGAGAGTTCCTTGTTCTCATTCTGAACTTTATTTTTTTTTTTGTAGTTACTAAAATAAAGTTTGAGGACTCTAAGCATATCATCAGAGCAGTTTATCTGCCAATGGTGCAGTGAAACACACATTAAAAAATGCTTTCAGGAAGTAAAACTTGGGGCTAGGGTTGTGGCTCAGTGGTAGATCACTCACCTAGCACGCGTGAGGCTCTGGGTTCGATTGTCAGCATAATATAAAAAAAGATAAATAAGTAAAGGTATTGTGTCCATATGCAACTAATATATATATATGTGTGTATGTGTGTGTAAGTGTGTAAAAAAAGTAAAATTGGTGGTTTAGGTTTGAGCAGGCCGTGAATCCAAATATTATTACAGTTAATGAAATTAATGGTAACTATTATTTGTTGATTATGTATACTGTTCCCAGACTTTATGTACATTCTCTTGTTTAATCCCCAAACAATTCTACATAACAGGGACCATTATCTTGGTTTTATAGATGAGGAAAGCTAGGCACAAATCAGTTAAGCAACTTGTCTTAGATCAGGTTATAGGTTATCAATCAAAGAGTCAGGATTTGGAGATAGGGTATCTGATTTCACAGCACAAGCTTTCCATCAAACCTAAAGAATTATAATGTTTTATTTAAACAAATAGAAAATTATAGATAGTGTTGTTTTTCAAAGTAATAACTGTTACCTTGAGACAATATATATACCCATTTCCTAAGAATGTTGACATTTCGCCAAAATATTTTTGGAACTGGACTTTGATCCAATTATAAATCTACTAGAAAATTAGACTTGTTAGGTTCCTAGCCTGGTTTTGATCTTAAAACACCATTAGCTTAGTATAAAAATAGTTCCTTCAATCAACAAAATTGATGAATATTGTCCCTCACGGAAATATATAAAATCAGTTAATTCCCCAAAGAGGAAATAGAGATGACAAATAAACATACAAAAATAGTTTAAGCAGATATAGTCAAAGACATGCAAATTATAACAAGAAAACAATTTTCATCTATTAAATTGACAAAAACGTTAATGATTGGCAATATCCAGGACTGGCAAGGCTGGAGGCAACAAGGACTTTCATGAATTATTGATAGTGCTACAACACAGTTCCTTTTTTTTTTCTGAAAAGCAGTTTGGCAACATATATGAAGTTTTAGCTGAATATATTCCTGATCCAGATATCATAATTTTGTGGGGCGGATGGTTCCGGGGATTGAACTCAGGGGCACTTGACCACTGAGCCACATCCCTAGCCCTATTTTTTGTTTGTTTGTTTGTTTTTTGTATTTTAATTAGATACAGAATCTCACTGAATTGCTTAGTGCCTCACCTTTACTGAGGCTGGCTTTGGACTCAGGATCCTCCTGCTTCGGCCTCCTGAGCCCCTGGGATTATAGGCGTATGCCCCCACACCCAGCTCAGATACCACAAATTTTTATTGTATCTGGAAAGATATTCATGATACATTGTTGATTTTTTTTAAAAAGAAATAATATGATAATAATCATGGTAGAATCTCATTTTATTTATTTTTATACTTAACTTTATATCTATCATACACAAAAATATCATGTATAAATAAAATTCTGGAAAAAATGTTCACACACATATGATCTACATTGGCACAGGCTGCAATAATTTTGAATTGTTTTTAGGACATGAAATATATTCACAAATGAAGTGGACTTGCCATGTCTGAAGACAAAGCTTTCCTTATGTGAAACGTGGATCAGCCTCAAAAGAGAATTTACAAAATTGCTTTATAATATAATGGAAAGAAGATCTCCAAATGGTGAAGGCATTCAAGTGCTCAATATTTGAAGGTGTAATTCTGGACTGATTGTTAACAAAATCGTCATGCTGGTCTTATTGTTGTACCTCATTTGTTCTGTTTATTTACATCAGTTTTCATTAAAAAATTTGAGAACTGAGCCCTAAAGAAATTCACTCACTCGGTGTATGAACAGGCAGTAATTTCTTTAGCTTTGGCATGCATTAGTAAACGAAAGCATATTTTTACTTGCTTGACCAAGCTCAGGAATCTGCAAGTCTGCTAACATTGCATTATGTGGATGGTGCCCTGAATAATACCATGTGCCTTGTTGCAAAAGCTGAAGATGCGCTTGTGGAATTTATTTTATTCCGATTTATGAGGACTGCTGCACACAAATAGATTATTGTAGTGTCTGTGATTAATGGGACACCACACGGCTGCATGGACTTCATAAATCATTTGATGCAATGTCTGAGTGAATTTTACTTGCAAAATCAGTTTCAATCAGCCTGGCTTGAAAACTAGGTAAAGCAGAAGGAGCTGTCCAGTTGTGGGAGGTATCAAGGTGGAGCAGCAGTGAGCACTACATCCAGTTTATATCTCCAGTTATCAGTGCTGCGGAAGAGTGAATACACAGCACGTTAATTAAATCTGCAGATGGAATTGGAAATGTCGCAAATGCTGAGAAGGCCAGGGAAATGATACAAATTGGCCTGAAGTGATAAGTGGGGGTTGGAATAAAGGCCAAAAAATGTGACAGATTTGTCCGTGTGTACACTTATACGCGCATGAATCTGCGAGTGCTTTGAAAAGTTGATTAATTTTATAACTCCGTTAAGATCCCAAATATCATATAAAATCTATTTGGGAATAATGAATATTTTAAAAAGTGACTGCATGGTTTTATTCCAAGATCAATAATATTCAGCATTTGTTTTTAAAATAATGATTTTATGGCTTTTTCAATACATAGATAATACATATTCATCACGGAAGAATCAGAAGCCATAGATCAGCAACAATGAAAAAATATTCTTTAGACTTTCAATGGGATATATACTCATATAAACAAAAATGAGAAAATGAACTCATGTTGCATATTTAATTTGGTATCCAGCTTTGTGTTGTTGTGATTATTGTTTTATTTTTTCTTTGTTTTTTCAGTACTGGGAATTGAACCCAAGGTCTTTCACATGCTGGGCAAGCATTCCACCAATGAATGACACCCTGCCAGCCCTTTCTTTTTTAAATATTTTTTTTTTTTAGTTTTTGATGGGCCTTTATTTTATTTATTTGTTTGTATGTGATGCTGAGAACTAAACAGTGCATCACACATGCTAAGTGAGTGCTCCATCACTAAGCTACAACCCCAGCCCCATCAACCCTTTTATCTCTCTCTCTCTCTCTCTCTCTCTCTCTTTGAGAGAGAGAGATAGATGGGTTGATGGGTCTTTATTGTTATTTATTTATGTGTGGTGCTGAGAACCAAACCCAGTGCCTCACACATGTTAGGCAAGCATAGAGTGCTTGCCTACAATTGAGCTACAACTCCAGCCCCACTAACCCTTTTTTCCCATATTTTTATTGGTGCTTTAGAATTACACATAATGGTGAGATCCATTGTTACATGCAGACAACAAAACATAATTTGGCCAATATAATTCCCTAGTATTTCTCAATATATTTCAGTCAATATCATTCTCCTTCCTCCTTCCCCCTAGTGTGCTCCTCTACTGATCTCCCTCAATTCTTCTGTTTCATGAGATCCCCTCATTTTCTTTTCCTCTTTCCACATATGATAGAAAACACAGGAATCTTTGCTTTATGAGTTTGGCTTGTGTCACTTAACATAATGTTTTCAAGTTCCATCCATTTTTCTGCAAATGACATAATTTCATTCATAAAGGCTGAATAAAACTCCACTGTTTATACATACCACATTTCCATTCTACCTTTTCAGATAGCCTTTGAGTAACCAGTCTGGTGTTAGGTACAGTTTCTCAATGAACAAGGCAGACAAGGCCTCTGCTTTTATAGAGCTTATACTGAAATGATTGGAGCATAAATTAGCAAAGGAAAAAAAATCTTATTGGTACTAAATACTTTACACGGAATTAAAATGAAGAGTGTAAGGGTAATCCCAGTTAGTCTGGATGGCTATGTTAGAAAGGGTCAAGAGAGAGCATTTGTTTGAATAGGTAATCTTTAAGCTGAAATAGGAATGAGCAGAAGTGAGCCATCGAGTATGAGGTCAGAGTATTTCTGGCAGGGGGAACAGCTAATGCCAAGCCCTAGGCTAAGGACAAGCCTGGGAGACAGGAGGACATTGGGGTGGTGGTAGAAGAAGAGGGATGATGAAGAATACAGAGGAGTGAGACATAGAGAGGAAGGGGCAAAGTCAATGGGCAGGAAGTCTTAATGAACTGCTTATGCAAAGGAAAATTCAAAGCAGTGAACTGTCAGAATAGAGAGACATGAGCAGAGAAGAGTATGCTTGAAATTGAGATTATAGAGGAGCTATAGTTACTGGTGATGATGAGGTTAAGCGTAGGAACCAGTGAATGGGGAAATTGTGATGGAAAAACAGATCATTGGATGACCAAAGTTCATTAAGAAAAAATATTTTGTATGGCTTTCTTTACTTTCTTTAGATATATTTCATAGTTAAGCTACATAAACACATTTTAAAAAATTAATTCTCTAGCTAAAATACAAGGATAATTAAAAGAAAACACTTACAAAATTTTATGTATTTCAATATTTAAGTGCTTAGAACAATTACATTGACATAGAAGAGTAGACATATGCTTGCACCTATGCATAGTATCTCCTGTGAATTTAACAGCTACAAATACAGATTAATGCAGGTGTGTTATGAGGGTGACTTAAGTAGCATTGCTTCAAGTGATACACACACATTTCTAAAATGGCAAAAACCTACTTCCAAGAACTCATTGTATAGTTCTGAATTTTAAAAAAGAACAGTCTTCTATTTATTGGATACTTGCATTCCTGAAAAATGCCATATTAAAACTTCACAAATCCTGTAATCCAAGTGACTGGGGAGGCTGAGGCAGGAGGATCGAGAGTTCAAAGCCAGCCTTAGCAAAAGAGAGGTGCTAAGCAACTCAGTGAGACACTGTCTCTAATAAAATACAAAATAGGACTGGGGATGTGGCCTAATGGTTGAGTGCCCCCGAGTTCAATCCCTGGTACTCAAAAACAACAACAACAACAAAAATGTCAAAAATACTTTGTGTTTCTATGTTAAACACAATTAGGTTCAAGGATAAAATGACTATAAAAAATTCTTTTTAGCAACATGAAAAAATCCAGCACATTAAATAATGGTGCAGGACATAAGATGAATCTTTGTTTCAGGGACTGGCCAGTATAGTGTAGGAAGCATATGTGTGTTCTGCCAACTGAGGAGCATCATCTTCCTACAATCATTGTGCCCACAGAAAATGACCCATAGATTTTGAAAAGCTGATATGTGTGTCCACCCACAGAGTCTATTTAACTGGTTTAAAGCAAGGCTCAGTTCAATTACTGGTCTAGGAGAGGCCCAGCTGAGTGCTAGGAGAGAACTGTCTATATTAAAGTATAGACCCTTTGCATCAAGGCCATCAAGAATGGTGGTACAGGGCTGGGGATGTGGCTCAAGCGGTAACGTGCTTGCCTGGCATGAGCAGGGCACTGGGTTCGATCCTCAGCACCACATAAAAATAAAATAAAGATGTTGTGTCCACCAAAAACTGAAAAATAAATATTAAAAAAATTCTCTCTCTCTCTTCTCTCTTTAAAAAAAAAAAGAATGACGGTACAGTTTGTACACTGCATAGTCCCAGAGGGCAAAACTAGTCAAAAGACTGTTTTTGTTTCTCAAATAAAAACCATAAGCTTGCTAGGTGGCTCAAGTGAAATTACATGTGAAAATATCATATTCATATTTTAGGTAACAATTTTTTAATTGTTATGCTTCTCTCTTCATAGACCTATAAGATTTATTGCATATATTAAAAATTAAGCCTTATAAGGTATTTTAAATTAAAAAAAATTATATAATCATGAACTCACAACCTGCACACCATTCTTTTGTCTTTTTCTAAGAAACCCTATCCTATCAGAAGTTAGAATACAACAAACTCTGAGGTACTCAAAAGAAACAGGAAACTTCCTGAGTTAGAAAGATACTGGAGATTGCAGACACTCTTAGAAAAATAATAGGCATGCTTCCATATTAGGATAATCATAGATGTGAAAATACTGTTACAGAGAAATTGGAATTGATTATTTTATATTACAGAGTAGTTCTTTTGTTCGCAAAATGACTCTCTGATTTATAAAGGGGTTTACTTCATGCACTTTTATAAAGCTTCCTTATTACAGTGATAAAGTGACTTGACCTACAACAATATTCCTTGAGGCATAGTTCTTAAAATCTGAATATTCATTTGACGGTATTTATTGAGTTTCTACAATGTGTCCCTCACTGTGCTGGGCTCTGGGTATCTCAATTAAGACCAGACACTACCTCTGGCCAAGAACAGCTTCCAGTGTGAGAAGACAATGTGTGAAGTGTGAATTCAAACACAATATCACAAGTAATGAATTTAGAGTTGTGATTGAGGTGCCCAGAGGACAGTGCATATAATTGAGCCTGGAGGAGGTGGCAAGGGTCTTACCAAGGAGATGGCAGTTCAATTGAGTCTTGAGTAGTAGACATTTTCCCAGGGGAAAAAGTAAGGAGAGGAGCAATCCAGCCAGAGGAAATAGCAAGCACAAAGGGACTGAGGTCTGACAAGCAAATTGGTAGACAGAGACTGGAAAGTGAACTGGCAGAGGTGTGATGCTGGGGTGAGGGGAGCAATAACCATGAAATTAGCTACAGCATGTGGAGGGCTTTGGATGTTATGCTAAGGAGTTTGGATTAGATCCTGCAGAAAACTAGAAATCTGCAGGAAATTTTAGGCAGAGGGCGATATCAATTTTGTTCTTTAGGGAAGCAACTGGGAGCTACGTGGAAGCCGGGCAGCAAGGGGAAAGACAGATGACAGAGAGCAGTTTGGAGACCTGTGTTAGTGGCACTATGCCCTGGTGGCTTTCATGTGTAGATTTCACCTTCCGCAGTCAGGTCAGGAGCTGTGGGCAGGAAGTAGGTTGAAAATGAAGCTCAAAGTTGGCTTTTATAGGCAGCAGGTAAGAGACTGAACCTAGAAGAGAGGGTAAATGCAGGAATGAGGTGCCAATATGAACTTCAGTGTAGAGCAGTCATTAGAGGCCGGAATCCGGAACCTAACCTAGGAGAAACAAAGTGGGAGGTACAAGAAACCATGGAACAGAAATCTAAGACACAGGATGTGGGGGAGGGTGGGAGGGGGGAAGGCTTTAGGGACAAGGTCAGGGTATGGAGAGTGGCACCAGATAATAGACATGCCAGAGCTTCTCAAACTTTACTTAGTATCAGAATCACCTGGAGGCTTTGAAAAATACAGCCCCCAAGATGATTATTCGGTCAAGGTCTGGAACAGCATCTAACAATTGGCATTTCTGCAAGTTTCTGAGACACTGATACTGCAGGTCCATGGACTAAATTTAAAGTAACGAGGTTCTGAGGTTGCTTCCAGCCCTACCATAACCTGAGTTGTCTACAAGATTTAAAAACATTTGAAACTTCAGGTGTAGACAGTCAGTTACTAGAGACTGGTCTGAATCTGTGGAGAAAGGCCAGTTCTGACAGATGAAACACACAGTCTGAGAGGCCGCCCAGGAAGGTGAGCAGCTGTCCACGAAGACCAAAGGAGACTTGATTTAAATTGTTTTGTTTTGTTCCTTTTCTCTGCAGGCAGCACCTACAAAATGGGACTAATGGTTGTTGGAGAAGTGAGAGAAAGGGGCAGGCCTGTGCAAGCACTGTGCTCAGAAACTGTCTCTGAAACTGGATCTGCCAGGCTAGACCTGGGGTTTCTGCCCACCCTATCCTTCATTGCTCAGGCCGCCATCCAGGAACATCCAGGGATCTCTGGGACCAATGATCTCAGCTCACCAGTTTTTCCTGGGACCTTCTTCAAATGGGACTGAAGGGTTTTGTTGCACTATTAAAAAGGAAAAAAAAATAGGTGCAGATAATCAAATTCTTGAGCTGATTAAATTGTTGTGCATCTTTTAATATGACAGACTGAAGAGGCTTCTAGAAACTAGGCCACATTTTCTGGAGAGCTACCAGTAATCATACAGTATGAATGCATATACAAGCGAGATGTTAATGCTCAACAATTTTTCTTATTCCTTTTTTTTTCTTTCTTTCTTTTTTTTTTTTTTTTTACTTAAGCTGTGAAGGTAACAGTAACACTGAAGCCATAACCAGTACAACCCAGGCAACAGATGGCAATTTGCTTAAATTGCAAGATGGATTTGAAATTGGAATTAATTAAAATACTGATGCCTATAGTAGATGAAAAGAGTTGACTCATTTTTTGAGATCCTTCAAATATGGAAATTATTAATCAGCAAGTCTGCTGGTTTATCACTAGGTATTAGCACGTTACAAACACCAAATTCCTCCAACATTATTACCTATGTGACATAAATTCCTTTGGTTGCATAAGAAAATAAACACTCCATTTCCACATCATGAATAAACATAAAAGGTAATTAAGGCAACAGGGCAACTTGAACAGCATGGGGTACATTTTAGTTACTTGCTATGAATTTATTGACTGACTGACTGACTGACTGACTGGATGAATGAGCACTGAAGCAGAAGATGGAGGTAAAAGTCAGCCTGGCACTAGACCAGTACAATAAAAAATGGTTAAATATTCACTGTTGGATACAGAGTTCCAAATTGAGGGGATATTAGAAGGACAGGAGAGATGGAGGAGGAAGAGGAATAGGAAAGTATAGAGACTGGATTATTGGTCAGGAAGGACCTGGGAGACTAGAAGAGGACCACTAGAGAGAAATGGATGACTGAACTCCTGATGAAAAACACTCCAGCAAAGTAGCTCTTCAGACAAGGAATGGATTAAAATCAGCATTGACATAAACAAGCTCTTGGTTCTAATTATTTGGCAAGTAACTGCTGCAAATCTCAAAGAAGTTGTGTGGGCGAGGCTGTATCTGTGGTTTCTGGAGTCTACTCAAGTCATCTCAAAGGCTCTTAGACAAACATTAGGTGATGGAAAACCCAAAATGTTGGGGATACCAATTAATTCAACAGGGTTCAAGGTACAAATATTTTGTTTGACACAATGGTGAGTGATATGTAATTCATATCCTCATCTTCATGTAACCTGTATGGTGAGAACATATATGTTTAGAAATAATTATATAATAGGGTAAACTTTGATAAGTGCCCAGAAATATGAGAATGATTCAAAATATCCATCCATTCATTTTTTAAGTGTGTGCAATTCAGTAGTATTAGTATATTCACAAAGTTGTACAATTATCACGATGATGGCATTCCACAATATTTTTATCACTCAAAAGAGAAACCCCTCTCTTTCTAACTCCGGATAACTCTAATCCATTTTTCCATCTCTATGGATTTCCCTATTTTTATTTGATATCTCAAAATAAACTGGCCGTAAATGTAGGGCTTATTTCCGGACTCTAGCTTTGTTCCAAGGATCTTTATGTCTATTCTTACAATAGCATCTCACTTTTGATTTCTGTAGCTTCACAATAAGCTTTGAAGTCAGGAAATTTCAGCTATCCAACTATGTTCTTTTTCAAATTCTTTTGGTTATTCTGAGTCTCTTACATTTCCATCTATACTTTGTATGAGATTGTCAATTTCTGCAAAAATATATATATCAGCTGGAATCTTGATAGGGATTCCATTAATCTGTAGATGAATTTGGGGATAAATTTCGTCTTAACAATATTAACATTTCAACTCATGGGATGTTTTTCTACTTATTTTAATCTTCATTTATTTCAATAATATTTTATAATTTTCAGAGTATGTTTAAATTTATTTTTTAACTATCCCTAGGTATTTTATTCCTTTTGGTACTATTAAAATGGAATTTTTGAAATTTTATTTTCAGATCATCCATTAAAACTAGTATATAAAAATACAATTGACATTTGTATGTTGATCTGATATTCTGCAGTTTTGCTGAATTTGTTCATTAGTTTTATTTTATTTTAT
Source organism: Spermophilus citellus (assembly GCF_964194105.1). Classification (NCBI taxonomy): domain Eukaryota; kingdom Metazoa; phylum Chordata; class Mammalia; order Rodentia; family Sciuridae; genus Spermophilus; species Spermophilus citellus. The sequence continues at coordinate 87,676,051 of NC_138193.1, forward strand.
TTTTTTTTAAACTTTTTTTGATATTTATTTTTCAGTTTTTGGCGGACACAACATCTTTGTTTGTATGTGGTGCTGAGGATCGAACCCGGGCCGCACACATGCCAGGCGAGTGCACTACCGCTTGAGCCACATCCCCAGCCCCTTGTTCATTAGTTTTAATAGGATCTATTTTTAGTGAATTTCTTAGGATTTTCTACATATAAGATCATGACATCCCTTAGCTTGGCTAAGTTTTATTTTTCACTATGGATGATTATTATTTCCTTTTCTTGTCTGATTTCCCTAGCCAGAACCACCAGTAGGATGGGGAATAAAAGTATATAGAAAGGACATATTTGTCTTAATTAAGAAAATTGCAGCCTACCCCACTCCTCTCCCATTAAGTATAATGCTAGCTGTGGGTTTTCCATAGATGCTGTTTATTGGGTTGAAGAAGTTCCCTGTATTCCTAATTTGTTGAGTATTTTTGTTCATAAAATTGTGGTGGATCTTGTCAAATTCCTTTTCTGTGTCTAGTGATATGATTGTGTTGTTTTTATTATATATTCTGTTACTACGGCATATTACATGATTGTTTTTTGTATACTGAACCAACCTTATATTCCTGGGACAAATCTCACTGGGTCATGGTGTTTTTTTTTTTTTTTTTAAATATATATATCTGTATTTGGTTTGCTAGCATTTTATTTGTTTAATATATATATATATATATACATAAATATATATATATATATATATATATATATATACACATATTTATATATGTTATAGGTGGATGCAATATTTTAATTTTATTTTTATGTGGTGCTGAGGATCGAACCCAGTACCTCATGCATGGTAAGTGAGCGCTCTACCTTTGAGCCATAATCCCAGCCCTTGCTAGCATTTTATTGAAGAATTTTGTATTTATTTTCATAAGGGGTAATCCATAGTTTTCCTTTCTTGTAATGTCTTTGTCTATTTTGGAATCAAGGTAGTACTGGCCTCACAGAATAAATTGAGAAATATTCTCTTCTAAATTGTTGAAAGCTTTAGGAGGAATTGGTATTCCTCCTCCTCCTCCTCGTCGTCCTCGTCCTCCTCCTCGTCGTCCTCGTCCTCCTCCTCCTCCTCCTCCTCCTCCTCCTCCTCCTCTTCCTTCTTATTTTGGAGTATTGGGGATTGAACCCAGGGCCTCACACATGCTAGGCAAGTACTCTACCAGTGAGCTAAATCCCCAGCACTTTTATTTTATTTTGAGATAGAGTCTTACTAATTTTCTGTGCAGTCCATAGCCTAGTTGTGCCAGGAAACGGGTTAGGTAGCCCACAGACCAAAGAAAGTGCCTGAAGACAGCATGGGAGATGTATGGTTTATTGAGAAAAGCTTACAAGAGATCAGTGACTGCTCCAAGAAGAGTTCAATTGTGATAGTCGGACAGAACCTCTGGCCCTCACAGTGCTCTGTCCAGTAGTGGCTGGTTAGATGAGTGACATGCACCCTTTCCAAAATGCCCTCAGTTCTGTGCCTGACCCCACTTGGAAATAAGTGTTTTTTTTGTTGTTGTTGTTGTTGTTTGTTTGTTTTTTATGTTAGGCTGCAGAAGCAGTGACATCATCAGCATGTTTGCTTACTTTGCTTGAATGACCAGCATTCCAAGGAGCAATGGTCCTGGCATATATGCAAGAAAGTAGCTTTCGATAGAAAACACTAACTTGCCCTAGTTTCCAGAGTACATAAGAGAAAGCCGGTGGCCTTCAAGATAAGATGTATCTGGAGTTTCCAGCCCAGGCTTGATCTCATCCCTTAGCTTGGCTAGGTTTTGGGAAACAGAAAGGGACATTCAAGGATGTTGTGTTTTACTGTCCTCTTTTTATTTAGGGAAAATGTAGTTGCCTAGACTGTCCTTGAACTTGTGATTCTCCTGTTTCAGCCTGATGAGTAGCTGGGATTACAAGTGTGTGCCACCCTCCTGGTTATTCATTCTTTTTTACATACTTGATGGAATTCACCAGTGAAGCCACCTCATCCTGGGAAGATCAAAAAAATATTTCTTATCACTGATATAATCTCTTTACTTTGGTATAAATTATTCAGATATTTTACTTCTTCTTGAGTCAGCTTTGGTGTTTGTTTCTTTCTAGGAATTTGTCCATTTTATCTAGATAAGATTTTAATTAGATTTTTTAATCTACTTTGTTGGCATGTAATAGTTTTTCATATTTCCTTATAATTTTTGTTTGTTTGTTTGCTTCTGTAAGGTTGATGGAAATGTTTCTTCTTCCATTTTTTTCTTTGACACATTGGTTATTTAAAAGTGTTATTTAATTTCCACATATTTGTGACTTATTTATTTATTATTACACATATTTATTCTTGTTTTGACTCACCTAATTTCATTTCATTGTGATCAGAAAATATACTTTGCATCATTCCTCTTTTTTACTTTTTTAATCATAAGTTTTATTTTATGTCCCTTCACATAGTCTGCCCTGGAGACTGTCCTATGTGCACTTCAGAAGAAAATGTTTGCTGCTACTGTGGGATGGCGTGTTCCATCACTGTCAGTTTAAAATCTGGTTGGTTTATAATGTTATTCATGTCCTCTATTTGCGTGTTGATCTTCTGTTATGTTGTTCTTTCCCTTATTGGAAGTGAGGTATTGAAGTTCCTAAATATTCTTGTAGAATTGTCTGTCTTATATTCAATTCAATTCTGTCAGGTTTTGTTTCACATGTTTTGGGGGCCTGTGATTTGGGAATTCTTAAGGTGGAAAACATGGGGCAATGGGTGTCCTCAGACACATATGCACAGAGATCATGTGCAGGTGCTTTCACCCCACCCCAAAGGCTCTTCTAAACAATCTGTTCTGCCTTTGGTGTCTCCCCAACAAACACCCGAGAGACAGGCAATTGGTATACAAGCTGCCAGAAAAGCACCAGGCAATTTTCTGTTTGAATTAGACAGGTTGGAGCAGAGAATCAGGGAGGTGGGTGGAGTGGAAGACAGAATTATATTCCCTTTATGTTATGTGGAAAATTGTACTGCACCATCCAGGGATAAGGGAGGAAAGTATTACCTCAATGGTCCAGAAAGCTAGAAGGCTGTTTGAACTTGCATGTTTTCCACGTTATCTTGGGACCTTGACTATGATGTTCCTAAAGAAGCGAATTCGTGTCAATGGAAACAAGAACACATGTCTTCTAGGGTCTGACATCTTCCAGACACACCAAGATTTTTTTTAACTTTTTACCTGTAAATGGAAGGATAGATATATTTCTCCACACACACGTACAAAGGCACACTCAAACACACACTCATGAATATTCATATTCATATACTCTGATAATACATATATTTATCTTCCATGGTTTTATCTCAAAAGAGTACAGATACATCAAACTTTTATAGGAAAACAATTCTAGGAATATCTAATTTTTTAAAATTTGATTTATGTTTTTAACTAATGCCTCTTCTTGGGCAGTAATTTTCTGTGTTTATCATTTCACTTTTCTTAACTTACCTTCTTGATTCAAGATGTGGCCAAAGACCTACCAAAGATTTTCTGTAAGTATTATGAACCTGAATTCAACTTTTGAAAAATATTGAGTGACTTTGAGATCAAAGTACTCATCTCTGAGGGGAGTAGCAACAGGTAGAATCTTTTGTGCATATTGTTAGTGAAGGAAGGTGAGCATTCTTCCACTGAGCAGAGCTGGGGATAGGGCTTCTCCTCTCTCAAGAAAGCAAAGAAACTGAGAAGGACACACACTCAGAATAAAACACCATTCCTCCCTGATAACTTCCCTGCAGGGCATGAAAAGGTGAAGACAGGTGGCACCCCTAGGCTGGGCCTAAACTCTCCACTAGAAGTAGTTTCAGATTCATTCTAGTCTATTGAACAATGATAATCAAAACACTAAAATTTTGATACTTAATCATGGCCATTATATTATTAGGCTAGATATATAAGAGGTACCCTCAAATGCCCATATAGGACATATTGGTAAAACACAAATACAATGTGTTATCTTGGACAAGCTAAGAATTATAAAATGTTCATCTAAGTACTTGAATCTCTTACTTTGTTTTATGGGTTTTAAACCTTTATCCCGTGAATGTTTGTGCTGTGGATATCTTTCAGAAATTATACCCTAGGCTACTACCTGTTTGTTACTTTTTGGTGTAAGAAGTAAGGCCCACAGTCTGTTAACAATGTTATTACCTGGAACAATCACAAAATGCATGAAAACAGACTGAAGAAGCCATACATGAGAAGATGCTTATCTTTATTATTTTATTTCAGTTTCTGAGGATGGGGTTACATGTATTCAGGTCATTAAAAAGAGAAAACACAAAACCCCAAGCCCCCGAACCAAGCACTATATATTGATTAAAGGGAAGGTCAGACATGTCCTTATTTTACCTTATTTGAAATTATTTCTTAAAAAAAGATTTTTAAGATAACTTTTAAAACATTGTACTAACACACTAATAGCCATATCCTTAATCATATGGCAAGAGATAGATTTTGTATTCATTTTAAAAATGGGAAATCTGCTGGGCATGGTGACACATGTCTGTAATCCCATTGGCTCAGGAGGTTGAGTCAGAAGGATCACAAGTTCAAAGGCCCTAAGTAACTTAGGGAGACCCTGTGTCAAAACAAAACAAAACAAAACTGGCCTGAAGATCAAGCTCGGTGGTAAAGCACCCCTGGGTTCAATCCCCAGTACCTTCCTTCCACCAAAAGAAAATATTTATTGAGCTAATGCAATGTAGGTTATAATTAACTGATTATAGAATTGAAAGTTTTATACAAGGCAAAATTGTATGTTGTAATTTTAACAGATTTTACTTCAAGGTGACAAAACCCACAAAACTTTAGCAAGTCGAGAGAGAAATATGCCTAAAGTTTGCTTGTTCTTTGGATTGAACAGATGTGATGTATATCAAGAAGGAAACTAACGTTTGAGATTGAACAACTACTAAGTTAATGGGTCAGCAGAGCTGTATTCTAAGTACAACATGAGAGTCTTGCCTGCAGAGATGGCAAAGAAAAGCACATTTGAAAATTATCAGGATATACCATTCAATTCTGTGATAGGAAATATGTTTTTTGCCTACTATGGCCTGAAGTTTTAAAATCAGCTATAAAATATAATAAAGTGATCCCAGGTCCTAGGTGAAAAATAGCCTAGGTCCTGCAAATGTGGGGCCAGTTAAATTTCAGTTTTTCCAATTGGGAAAACCAATTGTCCCAGATTTCTACTAGAATGGGAGTTACTTGAAATTCTTCAATCAAATTTTTCTTCCAGTTATTATTTTCAAGGGTCTACTCTCACTAACTGTTTTGGTGGTCAATCTCAGTCATATTAATTATATTCTAATTCTGTGAGCATCAAAATGAAATTTATAAAAGATTTAAATTTGATAGATTCTAGAGGGGTACCCCCACCATTTTTATTTTTCATGTTACTTTAGAAGTCCTTGTCTACTCAGGTCTTAGGAAGCCAAATTCTAACTTACAGAGCCCACTTTAGAACACAATCTATTGCAAGAGGAAGTACAGACATCCCCAAGCATCACAAAGGAGTTGTAAATGGTTCTTGGACCAGAACAGATCCAGAGGGTAAGCTATAATTTACCGGGTACATTATAAATGTCTTAGCCTCCAACTTCCCCTGTACCAGGAGTAGAGATGAGCAACTAGATAGGTCCACTCCAAGGAAGGGTAAAAGGCCCAGTGAGGATTCTTGGGATTGAATTCTGACATGAATCTGGAAGAATCCATCTACAAAAGCTATTGGTCCTTTGAAATCTATTGGGTTGGATACAATACTTTTGTTTCACACTGAGGCTTTAATATTCTAGATTTGGAAAAAAAAACAACAACTTCTCTCAACTATAGAATCACTGTTTCTTTCCACTCAGTGACTTCTACGGGCTGCTCAAGTATTAAATATTAATTCTCTCTGTGATTTAACAATGAGTGTATATGCAGCCAGAGAGTTGCTGTATTGGAATCAAAACCAATTAACAACTCAGCTTGCTCACAGCTTATGAATAAGTAGGAAGAAAAAAGGACTCCTTCACAAATGCTCAAACACACGCACCTTCTTAGCCACTCTAGTTTCTAAAGAAGTTCTGGAGACCACTAGGTGTCGCTCTGCACAGATCCCTACGTTTGACGCAAAGGCCACGAGGAGCTCCGTTCCTTGGCAAAGCTGTTCTCCTTTGCTTCGTGAGACAGAGATGAGACTGTAATTTAGATCTGGAAGAAAACTCCCTGGGGTTCCTGCCCTTCATGTCCATTTTCCATTCTCTTGATTTCCTGGCTAAGGACGTATTGGTGGGGAGGCACACCCTGCCAGGTCTAGTCTCCTGGATTCCCCAGCTCCTCCTCCAGGCGGAGCAAGCTTTAGGAGAGGGAGACACCTTCATGGTGAGATTTGAAGCTATGACTTCAAGCCTTTCTTCTGCTTTAAATATTTGCTTTATTACCGGGTCTTCCCTACCAGGTGTGAAGGTTGTCCAGCAAGATCCTGCCCCTGGGCTAGGTACACTATAAGTTAAACATATTGTTATTTAGATGTATATGTTACCTGGTGCTCCTCCACATCACATTAACATTAAATTGAGTTATTTAAATATATTAAGTTAAAGTGATATTATCTACCTGTCTCTTTGAAAGGCACAGAGTATGGATTTAAGAGTGTATGTCTCAGTTAATAAAAAGGCAAGCCTGCCAGGGATGTGGGGAAATATAAGTCTGGGGTGTTAAATTCTCACAATATATATTTTAAAATTCAAGATGGTTGATAGAACTACAGAGTCAGAATAATATTTTTTTTAAAAGGGAAAGTAATATATGGCAGGATTAAAATATTAAATTCATAAAACTTAATAAGCACAAGGTCAGTGGATATGAGGAAACACTCTTCTTTAGAGTCAGAGCAAATACCACAATCATTTTCCAGAGATGTGTGAGACAGTGCATACCTGTAATCCCAGTGACTTGGGAGACTGAGGCAGGAGGATCGCAAGTTCAAGGCCAGCCTTAGCAACTTAATGAGATCCTGTTTCAAAATAAAAAATAAAAAGGGCTGAGAGTGTAGCTAAGTAGTAGCATGCCCTTGAGTTCAATCCCCAGTATTGCCTCTTCCCAACACTATGAAAAACTATACACTGCATTATTTGGGAGCCTGATATGGCATCATGAATCCCACTATAATATATAATTTCAATGCTTCAATAAAAAATAAAAATTAAAAACTCCGATGTACCAGAGTAACACTCAACTAAAGAACATCTTCAGCCGTGATTTGGTATTAGTGATATTAAAATTAAAGTGGATTGTGTCATACTTGAGAAAAAGAAAACCCACAATTGCCTTTCAAAAAAATAAAGAGGGAACTGAATGTTTAAGTTAGTTTTGCATAGAACCCAAAGGTTTAATCTGTAACCTCAATAGATATCAATATTTTATATTAAGAATATTTGAATGTGAGATATAAAGTACTTTATTCACATTATCATATTAAATCTTCGTAATAACCTATCACTTAGTATTTTGTGTTAAATTTATTGATAAGAAATTGAAACTCAGAGGGGTGAAGTAACTTGCCCAAAGTGACATTCTAATAAGAGGTAGGGCAGGATCTAATCTCAGATTGGAGGGTTCTCAGGGTCATTGCCCTTAGCCACAGTGACTGTTACAATTCAAAAAATGCTTTAGGGTTTTCAAAATGTTTATAGCATTTATTTGTGGACAATATCCTGCTAATCCTGAGAGCAGGGAGAGAAGACGCGACTTCCTCATCCCCTAGACGTGAATCTAGGGGGGCTGGGGATGTGGCTCAGGCGGTAGCGCGCTCGCCTGGCATGCGTGCGGCCCGGGTTCGATCCTCAGCACCACATACCAACAAAGATGTTGTGTCTGCCGAGAACTAAAAAATATATATTAAAAATTCTCTCTCTCTCTCTCTCTCTCTCTCTCTCTCTCTCTCTCTCTCTCTCTCTCTCTCCCCCCTCTCTCACTCTCTCTTAAAAAAAAAAAAAAAAAAAAAGTGACTCCAGGGGCTTGAGCTGGCTGGGAAGCTGAGCTACACCCCAGAGCTCTTTAAAAAAAAAAAAAAATGTGAATCTAGAAGTTTGAGGAGTAAAGAGACTTGCCCAAGGTCATGGAATCAGAACTCAGACACAGGCCCAGTTTTATTAAACAGTCTTGCTCCCAAGATTGGACGTATAGTTAGCAAGGCAATGTAACAGCAGACAGAGGGAATTCTAAATAGAATAAAGACAAATGGTGTCCATCTTGCAACTTTACTGACTGTTTAAAACCTGAGCAGCCTTTGGTCAGGGGGAAGCAATGGTAGTTAAAATTATTAAAATCTGCATTACTTGATTTAATTAATTCTTATATTACTTAATTTTATATGCTTTGGACTCTCAAATACATTAATTTGTGCAAATCTGGATTCTTGTAGGCACACCTGATTACCTGTGTAATCATCTCTATGCCCGAGAACTGCCTATTCATCCACAGGGACTGGATTAACCCCCTGTTATGGTTTAGCTATTAGGTATCCTCCATCCCTCCACCCCAAGCTCATGTGTTAAACAATGCAAGAATGTTCAGAGGTGAACCGATTATGAGAACTGTGATCCCATCGCTGGATTAATTCATTTGATGGATTAATAGTTTGAATGGATTACTGGGTGATAACTGTCAGCAGATGGAGTATGACTGGAGGAAGTAGGTCACTTGGGGTGTGGCCTTGTTCCTGACTCCTTGAGCTCTCTCTTTCCTCACTATTTCCTGTCCATCATAAGCTGAGCAGCTTTGCTTTGTCATGCCCTTCCACAGGATGTTCTATCTCATCTTGGGCCCAATCAACTGACCATGAACTGAACCATGAAACTGTGAGCCCCAAATAAACTTTTGCTCTTTTAAATGTTTTGTCATAGTGACACACTCCCACATGTGATGCTCTCTCATCCTCTCCCTACCAGAGTTGAAGAAACAGGAACCCTGACCAATTCAATTAATTTCTATGTGTGGCTAGAATGGCAGACCATGTAAAAACTGAGGATCGTTGGAAATGTGTGAGTTAGAGACTGAATTGAGAAACAGGAAAAATAGTTCTTAGAAAATAAAAAAAAATGAATCAATGAGGCAAGCAGAGATGAAAAATAAAAAAAGAGAACACTTTTCTGGACTCCTAATGCATTTCCAGTTTCTGGTCTCACTTCCATCAGGATGCCTGATCCTTTTCTGGCCATTTGGCTAGAGATAGGTTTGGCTAATTATGTAGCAAGGTGTACTGAGCCAACTTCCCATTTCAGCTGGTTATTGTCTCTGTTTCTCCCTTTGGAGGTTGCCATGGTTTGAATGTTTTTTGTCCATCCCCCAATTCAATATTGAGTCCTGATCCTCGATGAGAAAATTTTAAAAGGTGGGCCTTTGTGATGGTGATTAAGTTATAAGGCCTTATGAATGGAATTAATATCCTTGTAACAGAGACCCTAGAGAAGTAGCTAGCGCCTTTCATCATGCAAGGACACAGTGAAGGTACTATGTATGAGAAGATGTGTCCTCAATGGTCGCCAAATCTGTTGAGGCATTGAACTTTGACTTTCTAGCCTCAAGAACTTTCAGATAAATTTTGTTGATTCTAAGATATCCAGTTTATGGTATTTTGTTATAGCAACCTCAGAGAGAAGGGGGGTGGGGAGTGGAAAGAGCAGGCCCAGAGAAGATGTATGGTGGTCATAACTGAAGTCACAGCCTTGCAGGTGATGGTCGTTGTACAAATACAAGAATCAGGCAATTCCTTGGGACATCTATGGATATAAAAATGAACAGAAGTCATGACAGGACTCACTTGGCTGGAAAAGGGAAGTTTTTTTTTTTTTTTCATCCATAAAGAATAAGCACATTGTACTTCTTTTCTGTTTTTCCTTTTTAAAAAAATTTTTTTTTTAGTTTTATATAGACACAGTATCTTTATGTATTTCTGTGTGGTGCTGAGGATCGAACCCAGTGCCTCACATGTGCAAGGCAGGCGCTGTACCACTGAGCTATACCCCTAGCCCTGTTTTTCCTTTTTTTAAGTTACTATGGCTAGCATTGGGCTTCACTATGGCTTCCTCCTAGGTGCTTTTCTTTTTTCTTTTTGTACCAGGGATTGAACTCAGGGGCACTTAACCACGGAGGCACTTCCCTAGCCCTTTTTTGTATTTTACTTAGAGACAGGGTCTCACTGAGTTGTTTAGGGCCTCACTAAGTTGCTGAGGCTGGTTTTGAACTCATAATCCTCTTGCCTCAAGCCTCCTGAGTTGCTGGATTACAGGTATGCACAACCACACCCGGCCTCCTAGGTTCTTTTCTATGTATTATAATAAATCTAGCTATGAAGTGTCAAGAGAGCGGAATGCTGTAACTAACATTTATATAGTGCTTTAGCTTAGAAAGTACTTTGACTTATTAATACTTTACAGTGCTATGTTTTATGGTACCCACTGTGTACCATGTGCCCTGTTAAGGCTTTGTGTATAACAGCCGACTCCCACAACCGTATCCAGGGGGAGGCATTTTATCCTTAACTTACAAATCAGAAAACTGAAGTTCAGTGAGCGGAAATGATCTGCCTATGAATATTCAGGCAGCAGGGTTCGAACCATGCTTTGGAGCCGCAGTTTGCACTCTTTTTGCCCAATGAGGATACGTTCCTCCTTCCTTCATTTCACTCTATTCATCCATACAGATGAGAGGTAATCACTTCCATAAAAATATACATGATTAGGTCAAAGTAATGTCAAGTAAAGTATTCAAAAATAATTGAGAACTATAAAATGGAAGTACAGACTGACTTAATGAAGTCAAGTGTGAAAGTATCGGATCAATTCCATCCAATTTCTCTGGCAGAGATGAGAAATGAGCCTATCATCAATTTTAATTTAATTTAATTATTTAACAAATTTAACAAATACTTATTGAATGCCTGTCTGTTTCATGCCAGGTATTGTGCTAGACATTGGAGATTGAAGTTGATAAGACATGGATGCAATTCATACTCCTAATGGGCTCACAAAACGTGGGGAGGCCGATTTATAAACAATCCGATACATCACTAAAGGGTACTGAGGGAAGTATATATGAGTACAATAGGAACTCAAGTAAAATGTGTGTAAAATGTTCATTTTTTGCTGTGCAAGGACACTGAAAATATTGCAAAAGAGGTGAAAATTGAGCTGAAATGTTAAGGATGCATAATAATTTGCTAGGTATACAAGGAAGTTAGCATGAAAAAGATCACTGTCTGTTCTGTTTGCTTTGAAAATTCTTGTGAAGGAGATACAAGAATTTTCAGAGCCAGTACCTCCTGGGATTTGTGAACCCATTTTCTTGTAGTGAAAATGGACTAGAACAGGAGTTGAGCTGCATTGGGAAGTTCTAACTCTGCTGCTGTAGAATTTCCTCTCCTGAAATTAGATATCTAGCTCTTTTTTTTTTCTTTTTGGGTACCAGGGATTGGCCTCAGGGGCACTCTATCACTGAGCCACATCCCCAGCCCTATTTTGTATTTTATTTAAAGACAGGGTCTCACTGAGTTGCTGGGCGCCTCGCTTTTGCTAAGGCTGGCTTTAAATTTGTAATCCTCCTGCCTCAGCCTCCCAACCTGCTGAGATTATAGGTGTGCACCATCATGCCTGGCTGATATCTAGCTCTTTTAAATGCAGGGTTGTGTAGGTACCTGTGTGTGTTTAGATTCTTATTTCTGAGATTTGGCTCTTTTTGCCTTTGGAAGACAGAATACAGTACCCACTGTGACAATATGTAATTTGATAAAGCACCAATTATATTTATTATTTTCTTAACACAGTTTCCTTAGTTAAGTATTACATTATGTATGTGATACTTACATATCACAATACTGAAATGCTTGGTAATATCTTGTAGCCTACTCTGGGAATTGCTTAAAGTAATATTTATTTAGATAAGAAGTTGTTGGATGATATCAAATATCTGGAAAAATAGCAAGAAATCAATTAATTCTTAAAACTTAGGTTTTCCAGATCATGGAGAGCATCCAGTGAAAACCTGAATTGATATGTCTTAGTCTAATAAATGCATTAATAATTAGCATCTAAAGAACATGTGAATTGATTGTTCATTTGCCCAGCACATTATAGGACAGGCTATTAAATGAATATAGGTTGCACAATGACAAAGATAGGATGTTATTAGGTTATACATGTTGTGGCCAACATAGTCCATTGGAAAATATTCTTTGAAATTTTAATTGAAGTCATTGGGACGTGTTTCTTTTCTTTTCTTTCTTTCTTTCTTTCTTTTCTTTCTTTTTTTTTTTTTTTGTGCTAGGGATTGAACCCAAGACCTCATGGGGAATATTTTCAAAAGTTTATTTACATAAAATCTCAGGAAAATGAAACCCAAACCACAGCAATGTTAAATGTGAAAAGCCTCTAGTAATTCAATTCATGCTGAGTGTGACACAGAAAAGTCCCCAGGAAAAGTGCCTCTGATGTGGGGTCATAAAGGAATAAAAACTTTAGTTGGAAAATACAGGGAATACCTGAGCGTACTGCATGGTCATCCAGTTATTCTATGAAGAGCTATTCATGTCCAGAGACTTTTTTTTTCCTTTGGGCAGAGTGCCAATGGAGAAGGCAATACAGATAAAATGTATTTAGATTTTAGTGCATTTTATTTCATTTCACATGACATTAACATCAATAAGGAGTGGTTTTTATGATAGCATTGACTTAATATCTATCCACCTGGGTTAACATTGTCAGTTGATAACACTGGATTAATACTTTTTTAAAAAAATCTCTAACCTGGATAATGCAATTATGAGCATTATCAAATTTGTAGACAGCACCAAGATGGAAGGACTTAACACCTCAGAGCTCACATACACAGTGCAGCATAATCCTTCAAGTTAAGTAGCTTAAATGCAGTTTCCAGTCCTCTTTAATGACCTGGCGGTAGTCTGTGACTTATCATTAAAAGGAAAAAGTACATTGTGCTGCCTTCCCATAGGACTGTTGAGTTATAAGAATCACCTGTATCATGTTTTATTTCAACTCATGGCCTTTGCACTAGTCAACACATAAAGGGACAGTAGAACATTGTCACAAACTCCACAACTGGAGACTGTTGGCTGTGTTTTGTGTCTAGGTGTGCTTATGAAGATCTCTCCATCAGTGTGGATTATTTTGTTTTTGTTTTTCATCACACTGTCTCAGTAACTATATATTTGTCTGTTGGACTTATCAGTTTCATAAGCATAAGGAGTGTGTCTTTTAAAAAAATTATCAATATATTCCCACTATCCAATATTTAATAGGTGTTCTGCATTTTTTAAAGAATAAATGAACTACATTTATGTTTACTGGCTTTTTTTTTTTACAGGAATCCTGAATTCAGCAGGGTTTTCATCAAGGACTCCAGTTTGAACTTGAGCTGTGTTGGCCATTGGGTTCAGAAATGCCTGGCTGCAGTCAGGAACTGAAGAACTTGTCTCCCTGAAGACTCTGTGAGACCTGGGACACATATGGTGTGTGACTTAAGTGAGAGACAACAATCTCCCTGGTGGCTGTCAGAGCTATTCTGGACCTCAAGGACTGGCATCTTTGGGAGGCTACGCATATCACAAGACAGGGGTGGTACCAATGATATAAAAGACACGTTTGATGAGTGGATGTCAAGTGGAGGGAGTGTGGAGGAGAAGCATGTGGCAGGAAGTGTGCTTCTTGGATTGTCTCCTGATTCTGAGATGCCTTTGGGCATTCCTAGATAGAAGCAGAAGGATGGTTTGACCTTTGTAGTAGGTGGGAATGGGAGCCAATGAAGGGTGCATTATTTCTGCGTGAGCGGCATCATCTATGCCTATAAGTTCATGAGGCCTGGAGAAATGGAGGTTACATTTCTGTCAGGAAAAATTGTTATATCTTGCCAGCTCATTTATTGGCAACCTTTAGTTAATAAGGCCAAGTGACATTTTAACTGTACCTAATTGTCTTTCAAACGTCCGATTAGAAAGAAGTTCTGAGTTGGAGATTTCATGAATCATATCAAATCTGTTTGGAATTTGTCATGTGTATGTCCTGAAAGGAAAACCCATAGCCCTGGCTTCATCCTCAGGGAGAATGCAGATTCTGAATAGGAATGCCTGTTCTAGCTGGGAAGCTTCAGGAGGGGACAGGTTGGCATTTTACTTACCTCTTGTCTCCTCCGTGGCTTGCCCTGAGTCTGGCACAGAGGAGACACTTAGGAAATATTTGTTGAACAATTTGTTATTTGAGTTCATAACCCTCATGGGACAGAGTACATGTAAGTTGTTCCCAAAAAATCATTATTTTCATGGAAAAATGAATAAGGGACTCAGCAAATCTCATAGTGCAAGGGTTCTGTATTTTTTCTAAATTAATTTTTCCACTCCTCCATTTTTCACTGTAACAGCTGATATTGGCTCAATTATGTCTTAGGTTTTTTCCCCCCTTTCCTTTCCTTTTTTTTTTCCTGTACCCTTTTTCTCTCCTTCCCTCCATTTTCCCCTCTCTTCCTTTCCCTCACTCCCTTCCTTCCTTTATCTCTTTTTCTTTCTTCCTAGCAGTGTTGGTCAAGTGTCACAAGCACCTGAAAGACAGTGACTGACAATAATAACAAAAAATTAAGGTCTTGCATGTCACTAGGAAATAGAAAACCAAAGAGCCAGAGGCACGCAGGCACCGCCACCTCAGAAATGGAATTCTAGCTACACTTGTTATTTTCCTTTCCCTTTTGTAGCAGTTTGGTGACCTGTACGTTCAAAAAGCACTAGGAATTCACTTGCTATATTAGTGAAGTGATAAAGGGTCTTAGTGACACAGTAGTTGTCAGGTACAAGTCTGTCAGGTACACCTTTTCTAGTAGTCTCCTACCTTAAATCAACCCATCAATTCGTATCTATGGACACATGTATCTTTCTTGATGGACAATACATTATATGGGAGACAGATTGCCAGGGACCCTAACTGACTGCATTTGTAGGCGATGCTTTTGTGTAGGCTTCTTCTGATGTTGGGAGGAGGGCATAACCACAATTTGGAGTATCCTTCGATTTTAAGAAAGTCCCAACAGTGCCTGACTTCTGCAGGTGGTATACAAAGGCATGATTTCCTGATTTTTGTTCTAATACATCATCCCTTTCTGCTCAGAATGCATGCTGTCCTTGCACTTGGTCTCTTGGTCACCTCTGCAGTGCATCTGCTAGGTTGGGCAATGACTTTGGAGGAGCTGATCTGCAGGGTGCTAGGCTGCGGTGATTATCTTTTGAGGAGCTGTGGTCCAAAGGGGAAAGTGAGCTGGGATTTGACTCTTCTGGATGTCAAGGGACCAGAGGATCTACCTTCTTTCTTGTCTCCAAGATCATTGTTGAGTTTCCCCCTTTCTCTGTTATGGCTGCTGTTGACTTCAGTCCTGTGGCCGCTGCGACCACCAGTGGCTTGGCAGAAGTGAAATAGGTTTTGCCTACACTGTGATTCTCTGCTACCTTTATGCTTCTTTATAAGTTTCTTATTGTGTTTTTCTGTCCCCCTTTAGTTTGAAAGCTACATCAGAGTTGAGACTACCTATTTGTTTTCACATTTCAACAAATATCAACTAAGCATTTAAATGGCTGGGGATGTTGCTCAGTGATAGAATACTGCCAAGCATGTGTGAGGTCCTGAGTTCAACCTCCCACCAAAAACAAAAACAAAAACAAAAACAAACAAACAAACAAAACCTTATTTCCCATTCTTGCTTCTAATCTCCATGACAATTCCTATCTCACCTACTTTCAAAACTAAGTCCCTGTGGTTGTTAGGTGTATACTTGTACACAAAGAAATATTCGTGTTTGCTTTGAAATTAAAATCTAACTTGTGTCCTGTGCTTTATCTGGCAACCCTAGCACTCCAATACCTCAACCCAGCTGAAAATATTTCATCTCCCTTATGAACTGTTACCTCCTTCCTCTCTTAAGGCATCGTGGTCCCATGTGGCCTTGCATTACATAGGGACAATGGTATCATCCCTCCTCTACTGAAGCACACTGAAATCAAACCTCACTTGATTCTTTATCTCCACAAGCTGCTGAGAACTTGTACGTGGTAGGTGTGCCGGTGTGCCCATATTTGTTTGTTGGATGCACAGGGCCTTTGAGCTGAGAACATTTACTCAATAGGCAGGTTCTTTATGGTTACAGCCTTTTGCCTGAGAGTAAAATTATCTGCCACCTAAGGTTTGAGTTTCACAAAATGTGAATTAGACTCCTAAGCATTCCAACCATCTTCTCTAACATTTTCTCTTCTTGGATGATGGGCTACGCTTACAAGGTGTTTAGGCTGCTCTTGCTCAAAGTGTACATGAGCACAATTGTGCACTGACTAATCTACATCTATCTGGAAGATTCCCCCAAGTCCCCCAATTGATGCTTTGCAGTTAGTCTGAATTCCTAGGCGGGATCTCTGAAGACTTTGATCTGGTTGGAAGGACAGAGCTCTTTTTGCGCAAGCTTCACCAGATTTTCAAGGTTTCCCTCTCTTCTGTCTCACCCAACTGTTCGTCAGCCAGCAGGGGCTGAGCATTTCTAGCAATGTGAACCATTGGACTTTCCCTCTATTCCCTATGGCTTTCAGCTTTTTTCCTCACTCCCTCATTTTTGCCTCCTAAGAGTGCCAAGGAAGTTTCGGAGGGAGCTGCTGGGCAGCTGTGTCAGGTTTCTATCCCACTCCCTATTGTGCCAGTTCCTGGGGCAGCTTCCTCTCCTCTGTGGCATCGATCGCAGCTGCATCTGTTCTCTGAATCACAGAGACCTGTTATTATCTATCATCCTCTGATGGCTTCCATCCTCCAGTTTCTTGCTGTAGGTTCATACATTTTTTAGCTTTTAGCATTTTTAAAGGGTTCCCCAGAGGGAGAGGAATTAAGCATGAAGGTAATTTTTCTGTCTTGCAAGAGTCCTCGATACAATCTAAAGTGTTCTGTGAGACCTCTTTTGCCCTAAAATATTCCTTTTTCTTTCTCTTTTTTTCCCCCCATGCAGCACTGAAGATTGAACCCAGGGTCTCGTACGTGGTAGGAAAGCAATCTCCCATGGAGCTACTTCCCCAGACATTTAAAAAAAAATTATTTCAAGACAAGGTCTCATTAATTTACTCAGGCTGACCTTGAAATTGCCATTCTCCTGCCTTAGCCTCCCAAGCAGCTAGAATTACAGGTGTGTTTCACCAGACTGGCTAAATATTTCTTTCTTTTTTAAAGTTGAATGTGTGTTTTTTTTAATATTTATTTTTTAGTTGTAGTTGGACACAATATCTTTATTTATTTATTTATTTTTATGTGGTGCTGAGGGCCTTGTACATTCTAGGCAAGTGCTCTACTGCTGAGCCACAACCCCAGCCCATGGCTAAATATTTCTTAAACCAACTAAATCTAGTCATAAAATTTTCACTCCCCAGGAATAATGACACTTTCTTTAAGAAACCGTTGTGAACCATACAGTGTTCAGAGTATTTGTATGAATCTGTGAACGCTGGTCCTGTACATCTCTTCCCAACTCTGCCGCTCTAGATGGTTGACATTGGCCATGATGGTGGTATTTATACCATGGAAACTGGCCAGTGCTTTAAATTGTGCTCCCCGTCCCCAGTAGAGCCAGTTTACCTGCAGACCTTTAAATATATTCTATGGGAAAGAGGTTAAAGTGGGATTAAGCCCTTTTCTAGTAACAGTTAGGACTCATACCTCAGCAGAATTGCATTATCAGCCTGGCTGAGGATCCCCTTGGAAGTCAGGGAGTAGGATCTGAGAGAATGTGGTAAGATTCAAGACAGAATGATTTCAGTTGCAGAAAATCAGGTCAGAAAGGCACAGAGCACAGCAACTTCCAAGGGAGCTGTCTGCAAAGAGCCATGATAAGAAAGTATTACTAATGGGAGCAGGAGAAGGGCCAAATCCAACTTCAAAATTAGCTGAGGATTTTAGAGGGTGAGCTAGGCTGGTGCTTGATGCAGAGATAGAAAGTTTGCTTTCTCTTCTTGGGAGGAGTTGACCTTGCTCGAGTTGGGGAGGACCATTTGTTTCACCCTCCTTCTCCCCCCAACTGGGGCCTGACACATATGCTCAACTACCAGGAACAGCAGCAAGTGCAAACACCTGCTGGCCCTGCTAATTACCAAAGGCCCCCTCAGGAAGAGGGCTTTGGTTTAACACCTGGGCAGAGGTAGCTGACTCTGTTAGAACTATAGAATGTTGGCTTTGCAGTTATTGCAGATTCCTGGATCATTAATCAGAGAAACAGTACTTAGTACCTGGGAAGTAGGGCCAGAGAGAGACTCTTTCCCTTTCGATTAGCGGGTGTTTGTTACAAAAAAGAACATAAACAGATTTCCTTAGGTCTCTTGTAAGCAGAGAACTTTGACACTTTAGAAGAGCCTAATGTGAACTCATTTGTATTTAGGGAAAATTTGTTGCCTGAAACGTTAATGAAAGGTGTACTCACCAGGTTGCCCTCTTTATAAATGACGACTACTTTTATATGATCAGATTGTACAGCCATTTATTTTAAATGTAGGCACTTGGCTAATGTGAGCAATGTCATGACTGTTATAAGACTTTGGAGAACACTATTCAACAATTTCTCTTTCTTTTTTTTACTATGCCCTGGAGCCTTTTCAGCATTTCTAATTTATTTATTGTTGGAGGAATAATAGTGGGAACATTTTTGAAGTATTTTCCACATGCCATTGTCCAAGTACTCTCGTAAGAGCTCTGTAAAAATTATCTTAATTAAATTCTTATAACACCTCTATCTCAGCTCCCCCTCCCCTGACCCCAGTTTATAGATGAGAAAACTGAGGCTTATAAAAGTTCAATGGTTTGACTAAAGTCTTGCTTTTCCCTCCATGTCTGGCCAGACTGCCCATTTTGATGCTTTTGAGAGCAACATCTTGACACCTTTTCTCAGAATAGGATATTTTGACATTCTTCCAAATGTCAAAATTGACTCTCAAAATTGCTGACTCACTGTCCCATCTCAAGTTCACTTTGTCAGGGACTCTGATCTGTGACCAGGGTCTCCTTTCCTTTCCTAGCCGTATAGGTCCGGCAATGTGGCTTGTGCTTTCTAGGAGGAGAACTCATGATCTGTGCCTGGAGCCAAATTTTCACTATCAGCATGGACAGGGGAATGACACCAAGATCAGATGTGGATTTCGAGGTTAAATAAAGTCATTGTTTTTCTGGTTCCACACATATATTTCTTTATTGATATTATCGCATCCTGTGTTGTTAATGGTAGTAATTTTCTATTCATCTGCACTGCAGATGTTGAAAGGATTTGGGTTGTTATTTTGGAATAAGGAAAAATGGGCAAGTCTGTGTCTTCAAGATAATATAAAAGGAAGTATATTTCATGAAGGCACTAGGCTAGAACGCAGAAAACAACCACCATCACTTTTTTTTTATAAACAATTAATCTTTCTCAGAGTGGTATCTCTGTTGCAGATACAACCCTAAAGGGACCTTGGTTGTTTTTCTGCCTGCCATTTCAGGAGATAACTACAGATTTTCTTGGTGCAAGCACAAATCATGCAACTTTTATCCAAACCTTTAAACATCAACACAAAACCATGATTTTAAGAAATATTTGGGCCCAGCATAGTGGTGCACATTTGTAATCCCAGAGGCTTAGGAGGCTGATACAGGAGGATTTCGAGTTCAAAGCCAGCCTCAGCAATGGCAAAGTGTTAAGCAACTCAGTGAGACCTTGTCTCTAAATAAAATACAAAATAGGGCTGGGGATGTGGATTAGTGGTTGAGTGCCCTTGAGTTCAATCCCTGGTATAAAAAATATATATATATTTGGGACTTATTTAAACTTCTTTATATTCACTGGGGTTGGAGAGATTTAAAATCAAATAAGATATATTTACTGAGTAGTGGTTCCCAAAATGCGGGCTGTGACTACCTGCTTCAGAATCCCATGAACTGCCTATTGGCAATGTGGGGTTCAGGCCCCAAATTGGGCCTAGTGAACCAGAATCTTTGTTCATTGGGCCCAAAAGTTGGAATTTTAGAACATTTTTCAGGTAACTCTCCCACTTCCACTAAAGTCTGAGAGCTACTGGATTTGAGAGAAAGGCCTGAGGTTTATTGTTGTATAGATGTGAATCTTAGCTCTGTTTTGTGTTACCTTGGGCAAAATGTTTAACTTCTTGTTTTTCCAGTTTCCTCATCTGTAAAGTAAGAATGATATTCTTTCCCTGAAAAGGGTAGATGCTACGTATAATAACTGCCTGGTACAGTAAGCAAACACAGCTCACACAGCTATTATTATTACTCACGCATCACTCTGGTGAAATAGACTCTCCTGACGCCAACGGAACTGAGAGTCTCGTAAGAAATCACTTTACACTTTGCATCAATTAGCCTTTCAAGGAGTTACTTGAAGTGGAAGGAAGAAATTGATGGTATGGAAGAATGAGTCCCTTTGGAAAGCTGTGGTCACCTGTGGCTTGGGGTGGGGGGTGCTCTCTTCCAGAGCAGTGATTCCTAAACCTTAGACACCACCAGAAACTCCTAGATGGCATGTTGTACATACAGATGATGAGGTTTCATACCATGTTTGCTAAGTCAGACCTTTGGGGGAGAGAACCAGAAGGTACATGTATAATCAGCTTCTACATTGATTCTTAGCCTAATTTAGGGGAAGTACAGCCCAGAGAACACAAATGTTTTATCTTTATGAAGTTTTATCACTCTTTTCTCCCTTCTAATCCAAATACTGAATAACAGGGAATATAATTTTGATGGGCAATGGTGATAACAGCAGTAATAGTAATAATTAATAATAATAATGGCTAGCATTTATGAGCTCTGCCTGTGAGTGAATCATCATTCTAAAGTTTAAATGCATTAACTCTTTAATCCTTACAGTGTTATTAAAAAACAGATTTTTTTTTTTTTTTTTTTGGTGGTGCCTTGAATCCAGGGCCTTGTGCATGTGAGGCAAGAACTTTACCAACTGGGCTGTATCCCAGGCCAAAATAGGTGTTTTAATCATCTGCATTTCACAGAGAGAAAACAGGGACAGATTTTAAATATAGAGCAGGGCTAGGGAACTGTGCTCCTGACCACTAGGCTACTGCATTTCCTAACTCAAGTGAAGAGCATAGGGATCTGCAAGGAGCCAAGCTGCAGCAGGCTCCTTCTGTCTACACTTCCAAAGTAAGCAGAAGGCTTTACCTCTTTGGTTTGAAAGAGCCTCAAGTTTTGCTAGCTGGAAGGAGGGGATCAGGTCTGGAGCCAGGTCAGCCTTCTGAGAAGTTGATGTGGGAAGGGACAAACCTGCATAGATAGTCACAGACATTCTGGAACATTCTCATTAAGTAGCTGAAACTGGAGTGTGGTTAGATTGAGGCACTAGGCCCAACCTTCTCCTGTGTCATTGCAACATACTGGGGCACTAAGGGATTCATAGGGAAAACCCATGCTGACTTTTGTCCTACAAATGACAGTGAGCTGAGAAAAGCTCTGTCTTGGAGGCTCAGCACCGTGGCTCCTACTGGGAAACACAAGGATTTTTTGTTTGTAACCCCAGGGCTCATGTGTCAGGTTTGGAGGTAATTCTTTTTGCCTTATGCGCCAAACTTTGCTTTTTTCTACTACTAATGCTATACCTAAAAGTAGCAGGAGATTTCTTTGACATATACTATAATAATGAGATGGATCTTGAAATTATGGAATAAAGGTCAATCTCATTAGCCTTAAGTTTAGTTAGAGTTTAACTTCCAAGGATTTGTCCCCCACTTCTGGTCATTTTCAAAAGGATAAGTCTACTAAAATTTGCAGGCCAGCATCATTGTGAAGACAGCAGGGTCTGGACCTTACTGGTTTCCACAAATTTCTGGAGCCAATATTTAGAAGGACAATTTAATCTTCTCCCTTCTGAATACTAATAATTCTGATTTGAAGAACAATATCTTGAGACATTTTTCCAGTAACACAGTCTTATTTCCAGGCACCCTAATTTTAAAGCTAATTACCCTCAGGCTTTATTTTTGTTTTTTTTTTCTCTGAGGAATGGAGCCCTGCTAAGTATTTATATTAAAATTCTAAAAGCTACCCTTGTTTGAGAAACAGATGTTAGAAGAGAATGCAGTCAAAAGTGAGAAGAAATGACTGGAGCAGAAAACGCTTATAATAATAATTACCAATGAATGAAAAGTCAAATAATAAATGTATCTCTTGTTTGTGTGCAAGAATGTTATTGCTAACCCACTATTATAAGTGGCGTGCTTTTTGAGTGTTTTTCCATTAGCGCTGATGCATTTGGGCAGTGGTGATCACAGGCCCTTGCCTGACCATTACTGGTAATCAGTAGTAGGCATCTGCAAAGGAGATAGCCAAGATTTTCTGATGTTTTCTATGGTGAAAGAAAAGGGGCAAATTTCTACTCCTAAGGAGGAGTGAGCCTATTTTCCCAACCAGCATCGTGCTTCTGTGTCACACAGCACGTGGTGTGTCACAGATAGTGATGGAGGAGATCTGGAGGCTTAATAAGTGTCAAAGTTGAAGGGTCTGTAAGTTTTCCTCCCAGGAAACCCTATTTATTCCTGCTCTATACTTCAAGTGCTATCTAAAGACCAAATGCGGCAGCAGGAAAAACCACTAGCTAGTTAATGAGTTCTTTGCTCCAAACCAATAAGCCAAGTTTTTGTCTGTTTGTTTGGCTCAACAGATTGTGCTTTATTTACAAGCCATTAGCAGTTATTAATAAATGAGGTTGGGTGTGACAAATATTTTTGAATTTCAGACAACTCATTTGATACTTGATACAATGAGAGAATATTTATTTTAGGTGAAACTCAGAACTTGACTGAGATCCTGTTACCTGTGGACAGCCCAGCCTTTCTGATATAGTTCAGTGAAGCATGAGGGGGACGGGCGGTGGCGCTCTGCAGACAGACTCCCTTCATTCACCTCATGGCTCTGCTTTTACTAGAGTGTGACCTTGGGCAAGCTCAGTTCTCTGTGCCTCAGCAATCTAATTTTTGTCAAGTAGAGGCAATCATATTACCAACCTCAAAGAGAACTTTCCAGCATTATGTGAGATAATGTACTCTGTGATTAGCAAAGAGTGAGCTCTCAAATATGTATTAGCTAATAATAGAATAAACTGAAACAAAATTTAAACTCTGTCCTTGGCTATATCTTGATGCATCTCTTGTTACATTTTGTAATTATTGCATGAAATAGAGACTATGTTGGATAACTAATGAAATTTAACCAACGAATATTTGAATTTTGCAATAAATACATCTATGCTTTGATTAGGGATTCAGTGGTTACCAGTACTAAATACATTAAAGATACATTTAATAAAATCAAAGACCTTTATATATGAAATCATTATTATAGAATAAACTTTTGTTTAAATTCATGTGGAGACAGTACTAAATGCTGTTCAGTTTCATTGACTGTACTCATTTCTACTCTTATTATTTTTACATTTATTAATAGACTTTAGTAATTAAAAATTATCTTAATCACTCCTTCCTGTGATAATCAACCAGTATGTCAACCTACCTAACCTGGTAAACTACATATTAATTTTACGCATTTAGACTGAACATTTCAACTCTGATTTTCTATTTCTATTCAGTGGAGTTTTTTTTATAGTATTCTCTTAAGAAGAATATGTTTTCCCTCATGAATGCAAAATAAGTATTAAAGTTATTAAAAGACACAATAATGCAATGATAATGACATATAACAAATTACATGAGAGAATACAATGCAATATTTATAATTTATTTTGATTGATCAAATTGCCTTTATTATGGATGTTTGGATTTGACCTTGGGGCTTTAGTGCACATGTATTATAGTTTAGTGCATTCTCCATTAGAAGGAATGGGGCGGGAAAATGAATGTGTTTATGGGGCCAAGAATGGATGGGTACTTAGCCAATAAAATGTTGGCTGTGGCAAACTAAAGTGACTGGCTTGATTTTGGTAGACTATAACATTTTCCTGCTTGGGTCATTGCTAAAATGAGGATGAAAGCTGCGCTTGGGGAAGGTCTTAGACAAGAAAGGTTGAAATGGAGGGACACTAGGTTCTTAAGATGTATCTTATGACTGTGAAGTGGGAATGGTTAATGTTTGCACAGAGAAAGATGACCCACTGACTAGGCTTCAAAGTTACACTTTTATAAACTTATCATGATTTTCTATTCCAAAAGTCATGGCCTATGTAGTCAGTCCTAATTACAGAGGCTGGTTATCATTATTTTTAAGTTATTTGCTTCATTTATTTCTTCATATGATTGTTTTGCCTAGTATTTCTCCTAAACTTCTTTGCTGAAATCTTCCAGGAGACCTTTCCTCTAAAAAAAGCTCCTGTAAGTCCAACTGCTATGCCCATTACTGTATTGGGTATATTATCTATTAATTATAGCCAGGGATTGCTCTCTGCTGTAGCAGTTCTGGTTTTGTGGGGAGGGAGGGTCGGGATGCAAGAGAGTTAGGCAAGGGAGATAAGGTGGTGTCAGTGGTAATATGGTGGTGAGACCCTTCTAATTGTGAAAATTTAGTATTGGTGACTTCCTGGCTGCTATGATATTCTTTGTTTGTGTCTTCCAGTTGCCATGACCAGAAAGGCCCAAGAATCAACAGGCATGAGTAAAGAAAAAAAAAGGGGGGTTGAGCGAAGGGAACATTGCAGATCAGCAAGCCTTCCTGTGTTCAATTTGCTCTTCTACTTGGCTTGAGGAACTTGAGAATACCCGTGGGAGTATACTTTTAAAACTGCTTTGATATTTTTAATTTCAAGGGACAATTGCAATTATTAATGGGCTGTTCCATTTGCAGATGCCTGCTATTGGTTACTAGTGTGGTGAGGCAAGTCTCCCTCTCTGTGGTCAGTGATCAAGACCTCACTTCTGTGTTTTTTGCTTCCATGAAGAATTCTATAAGCTATGAATGTTCTTACAGATCACCTCTGCAAAAGTGAAATAAACATTTTCTAGCTCAATTATTTTGTGAATTGTTTTGATAAAATTGTCTCCTATTTTTTATCTTATGTGTTTTATATCCAGCACATGGGTCTGGTCTTTCCCTAATTCAGAAAGGCCTATTTCTACTGTGTCCTGTGTTGATGCATCTTGTCTCCTTTCCCTCAATTAATTGCTGATGTTATCTCTTAGCTATTTCCAAAAGGGTGTCTGAGTTGCTTCGCTTACTTTTTCACATACTAGTCCTTATGAAGTCACTTTAGACAGACTTACAATTATCACACTATATATGCTGTATATACTGAGTCTTCTCTCAAGGCTTCAAGATAGAGATTCCTTTCACTCACCATAAGAGGTTCTGAAGCTCATAGTTTGAACCTAATATGTTCAAACTTAAACATCTAGTGAATGGTAGGTGCATATTCAAAACCCCTTCAGGTCAACTCCAAAGCCTACATTCCTTCACTAGGTTTTGGTAACTGAGAACTTTGCCTTTGGAGGGCTGGATCACAACACTGCTTTCATGCTATTTGACTATTTGTTCCACTTTCTATTCTCTCATTCAATTCTAGCATTGTTCAGCCTCTACAAAAATCAAGATTCCTTTCTCTGTGTTTCAAATATATATAATATTGAGTCAAACTATTTTTAGCACGGTGCAAGGCACTGTATGGGATACAAAAATAAATGAGTCTGTGGATAACCTTGGGAACTTCTATTTTAATTGCTACAACATGATCCTGAAAAACCTGCATACAGTTGTGTACAGTAGGAGACAGAATAAAAGTATCATTATTGAGTCCATGATAGAAATTTACAAGACGGAGAAAGCAACCCCAGAAACCTCTCCTCTGTGGATCTTGGTTGATTTGGTTTATTTGCCATGGTGTTTACAGGGATGGGGAGCAGAGGAAAGGTGACGACCACATTTTATTGGTTCACTGTCACTGCTATTTTGTATCATTAGCCTTAGTTTTGGTGAGAAACAAGAATGCAAAAGAGGATCTAGGCAGGGATGGGGCATGCAGATAATTATTTTATTTTGCTGATACTTTGATACTTTCTTCTTGTGATAGTGGAGAGAGAGAGAGAGAGAGAGAGAGAGAGAGAGAGAGAGAGAGAGAGATATTGAGAAATACCCTGGTTAAATTTAATCTGACAACCCCAAATCCATTCATTCAATGTAATGATAAATACATTAAATTTATGGAGTTGGGATATACAATGATGAACTGAAATATATATACTATGGAGAAATAGGCTGTCTGTCAACATAAATATTATATGGCAGGAAGTGATAGAAAGGGATAGAAAAATTATTATACAATATAAGAGAAGGAAGAGGCTATTTCCCCCTGGAAGCATCAGGGAAAACTATAAGAAGAAGGAGATAGTGAGTATGAATAGCCAATCTCGATTAATTGCTAACCAGATTCCAAGCTTGTGTTGTCTTAAGCCTAAATTGACTCTTGCAAATCTCTGTGAGATAGCTGCTATCATTCTCAACCCTTCCCTCCTCCTACTTTTCTACTAAGAAAAACCACTGCATAGAGAAGTTAAATAACTTGCCAGTAAATAGTTTGCAATTCAGCTCTAGAGTCTGGCCATTTAACCACACAGTGGTATTCCTCAGCAGTTGTGTCCTGGAGGATGAGGGGAGTGGATTTTGTACATGAGAACTAGTAGAGCAAGTAGAGAAATAGTAGCAGGAAAGGGTGAAGGGAATATGGGATGTCAGGTCACATAATTTAGAAAGAGAGATGTACGAAGAGAAGTCATTGTAAATAAGAAAATTTTTAACATAAAACTAGGCTAGAGTCGGGTCATAAAGGAAATCAAGTCACTTTCTAAAGGGTGAGTCTTGACTTTTTATACTTGGCAGGTTTTGAAAGGCCTCATCTTATGACATAGATGGTTTGTAGAAAGACTAATCTGACAGTCACACGCGAGATGGATATGACACTTGCATAGAGGGCAGCAAGACCAGTTAAGGAGATTATAATCAATAACAGAGAACATGACTTAGAGTGACAGTGAATCGACAATGACAATGAGAAATTGCCAAAGAGGATGTGAGGAATTACAAATGGAAGTGCAACACTGAGAATTTAGTGATTGAGAAAGAGGAGTCAGAAGAGAAATGTGAGCCTTGAGCTTGGGTAATTGCAAGGGTAGGGATGTTAGCCACCCAGCTCTGCAACAGGAGACCTTGAGGGCTGTGTAACAAATGAAGAAGTTAATTTTGCACACGGAGCCATGTAGACTGAGTTGCCGGCTGGCTGATCTTCTGACAGTAAGTACGATAATTAGTTCTGATAGTGTTTGAATGCATTCTGTAGGGTATAGCTTTTTAAAAACTGAATCAAAGTCAGGGCCTGAGAGGAAGAGTATACCCCAGGGTTTATGATGAGAACCTTGAACTGACAGATTTTCTTGAAACTTCTGGGTCTTCCCCTTTATTGGTAGATAGAATCCCTCATCCCCTTTACTCAAAGATATGGAGAAGCCTCAAATAAAATAAATGTTTTATAAAACTATGCTGTTTTTCTCAGGACTTTTTCCCACTTTTCTCCTGGTTGCTGGAACAATTACCAGGGATCTATCTCAGCAAGACCCAAATGGGAAATTATTCGGTCTATCAAAGGACCTGGATCATCTATATCAGTGGAGAGTATGCCCAAGTGTGGCTCCTGAGAGTGCTGGGTTGATGGGTCAGAATATAAAGCTGGATAATAAAGAACTGTCAATATGGGGGCATTCTTTTACAATACAGCATTTAATCCCTGGAAAGGGCGCTCTCTCTCTCTCTCTCTCTCTCTCTCTCTCTCTCTCTCTCTCTCTCTCTCTTTCTTCAACATTCAGGGACACTTTACTACTGAGCTACATCCCTTTTTATTTTTATCTTTTTTTTTTTAATTATTGAGATAGGGTCTCAGTTAGTTGAGGAGGCTGGCCTCAAACTTGAGATTCTTCTGCCTTAGCATCCTGAGTAACTGGGATCATTGGTATGTGACACTATGACCAGCCCCAGGATATGATTTATTTTATGTTGCTGGGGTAGATATCCAGAAGCTTGGAAGAAGTGATGGTCCACATGAAATGAAGTAGAAATGTCAAAACAGTCAGGGCAGACTGTAGAAGAAGGGTTCAGCAGGCACAGAGAAGTGGTCATGCTAAGGTCTCTTTAAAATGGAAGAACAGAGGACTCACAGGATGACTGTATTCTTTGGGAGGCCCAGGGGATATTCTGTCGAGGTGATAAGAGATGCACTGTGAGGGGGACTTTGGCATTATTAAGAAGCTCATATGTAAATCAGTGGAAGTGTAACTGATGTGATTCTGCAATCTGTATACGGGGTAAAAATGGGAGTTCATAACCCACTTGAATCAAAGTGTGAAATATGATATATCAAGAACTATGTAATGTTTTGAACAACCAATAAAAAAAATAAAAAAAAATTTAAAAAAAAACAAATAACATCAAAAAAAAAAAAAAAAAAAAAAAAAAAGAAGCTCAGTAGCCACTTCTTTCTACAGGCTGAGCTAACAGCAGGAATTGCTGCTACAGAACTGAACTACCTAGCAGGGTTGGTAAACAAAACATCTGGGATCCTTGTTTAAAAAACAGGAAAAACATTTTTTTTCTTCCACAATTCCTTGACTTGTTGTTTGTTTTATTTGCTATTTAAATAGCTTCCAGGGGTGTGTGCTTCCAGGAGTGCAAGATATTTGCTGGGTAAGAGTAGACCCTTGAATTAGGAAGACTTCTCAAGAGAAACAGAATCAATAATATTGATTGATTGGAATTGGCTCAGGTGATTATGGGGGCTAAGTCTCACAGTTTGCACCAATCTGGAGATTCAGGAGGCCTGTTGTGTAGTTCCAGTCTGAGTCCATGTTCAAAGGCAGGAGATGACTGGTCTTTTAGCTAGAACACAACCAGAGACATAAAGTGAAGGCTCCATTACTCAGTCTTTCTATTGCATTCACTCCTTCAGTGAAATGAATGAGGGCCACTCACTTTGGGGAGGACAATCAGTTTACTGATTTAAAAGATGATCTCATCAGGAAGCACCCTCACAGGCACACCCAGGATAATTTTAAATCAAATATCTGGGCACCCTGTGGCCTGATCAAGTTGACACATTGACATTAACCATCAAAGAGCTATAGATAGCAAGTACTCTGGAAATTTTAGTAAGATACTTGTGTTGCAGAGAGAGGAAGGCAAAATACAATACATTCAGGGCCCACTATATGACTAAGAAAATAGCATAATACTTAGTAAGCCTCTTCAGGTTTTGGAGTTAGCATATTCTGCACTTTAGATACTGCTGCAACCATATTGCAGGTGATGTGAAAGATAGCAAAATTTGTGTGAGGCTGAGAGCGAGAAAGTATTCCATTGCACATTGAGGCTGTAGCACAGGTGATCCAGTTGTTTGACCAAATGATCAGACGGACTTCACAGTATTAGAGATGTCTATGGGTGGGGTTAAAGGAGGCTGCACTGAAGCCTGGGCCAAGCCCCAGATAGGAGAGTTTAGAATAGATCCCTAGGGTTTTGGAACAAGCAGGTTCCTTCTGCAGCAGATAAATATGTATCACTTGGGAAAAATTGATACTGTTTTGCTAACCCCCTAGCAGAGGACATTAAACGATTGGTCAGAACTGGCTATTATAAGGTAAGTGCTATCAGAATCACCAAATTAGGCCCTTCAGTAATCCATATGAATGGAAGTAGTGCATCTGCTATTAGTCTTGAATAGGTTAGAGGGTGGGTTTCACATATATGTTGGATACAGTCCTTTGCCAGATATGTGTTTTGTAAATGTGTTTTCCCAGCCTGTGGCTAGCCTTTTCCTCTTGACAGTGTGTTTTACAGAGCAACTTTTAACTTTTTAAAATTTAAAATTTTAACTAAGTCAGCTTGTTGATGATTTCTTTGTATCTAAGAAATCAACACTGCACCCAAATTTGTCTAGGGTTTTGTCTATGTCATCTTCTAGGAGTTTTGTGTTTTGTACCTAGGTCTGTATGATCCATTTTGAGTTACTGTTTTGTAAAGAGCCTGTCCTTTTCAATTTTTATTTTGGCTTATACATTATTTCTCTTCTCTTTTATGCTGCTGTAAAGAACTATGAGATTTATTTTGTTGACATAAATCTATACATATTTGTAACTAGCCTTTGCCTGCCAGTTTTAATCAACCAGGTAATTAGAGGAGCCCCCTAAGTTGCTCAAAGATACCACTTAGAGTGAAAGTTTGCTTACTGAACAATTAACAATTAAACCACGGATGGTTAATGGAGTTTCCAAAATGTGCCAAACATTTATTAACGATAATGATGGATTTATATTTTTAAAGCTTTTCTGTTAAATTGATAATACACTCTACACATCTCTGTCTCAGGGTTCCGCCCCCCCCCCCCCCCCCCCCCCCCCCCCCCGGTAGACTAAGCCTGGGAATAAAAATTTGTGTGCATTTGGTGGAAGGAATAATTTGATGATGCATGCATTCACTTGTGTGGTGTCTTATGCTCATTTATTGTCTGGCTTCCTGAAATGTTCTGGGGGGGATTTTTTCCCCCTGAGGTGTGGGTGAAATAAGTCATGTCTACAACATTTTGTGGAGTTCATGGTTGATGCTTGATGACTCTTGGTCTGTGTTCAATACGTGTAGATGCTCAAAAAAAAAAAAAAGGAAATAAAAAGAAAAAAAGGCAATAAAATAAAAAATAATCACAATAATAAAATACAGAAACAAGAAAAAATTGACAACACATTTTTAATGGAAAAATAATTTTTTTACTAAGCTAAAGAACGAAACAATGCTGTGCACAGAATGATGGTTAATTCAATGCATTAATTTGTTGGGTTATGAGATTGCCAGATTTGTTCAAACATTATTTTGGGGGTTTCTGTGAAAGTATTTTTGGTTAAGATTAGCATTTAAATTTATAGACCGTGTAAAGATTATTGCCCTCCCTAATGTGGATGGGCTTCATCTCATCAGTTGAAGGCCTGATTAGAACAAAAAGGCTCAGCCTTCAACTAGTGGAAAACACTTTTTTCTGTCTGACTACTTCAAACTGGGATGTTAATTTTTTTTTCTACTTTCAGACTCAAACTGAAATGTGGATTCTTCTTGGAACTTGAGCCTGCTGTTT
Organism: Spermophilus citellus; assembly: GCF_964194105.1. NCBI lineage: Eukaryota > Metazoa > Chordata > Mammalia > Rodentia > Sciuridae > Spermophilus > Spermophilus citellus. The sequence goes on from NC_138193.1 coordinate 87,707,273, forward strand.
CTGGGAACTGTATCTATCGTTGGCTTTCCTGGTCCTAGGCTTTCGGGTTCAGGCTATAACCCCACTATCAGCTCTCCTGGGTCTCCAGCTTGCTGACTCACCCTGCAGATCTTGAACTTTCCAGTCTGCATAATCTCATGGATGTTTCCTTATAATCAGTTCCTCTGTATATATCCTATTGGTTCTGTTTCTCTAGAGAACCCCGGTGAATACACATAGGTTTGTTCGCTAGTTTTTCAACACTAATGGCTACATTTTCTTTGAAATGTATGAAATTGGCCAATTGATAATTAAAGAAAGCTCATTACCAGGCAAATATAAAAAAAGCCATTTCCCTTTGAAAGATAATATTTACATTATAGAAACATTGAAAAAGAATCTAGAAAACTAATAAAAAACATAAAATGCAGATTACTTGCAGCTAATTGGTTGTGTCTTCAAATACATTCTAAATTATTAATTTACTAAAGAGTAAATATCTCTCTTTAAATATAATGTTACTATGGTTAACATAAAAATTATAATGTTTTATTTTTCCTTAGTGTAGTTGTATTAAAAGTTTTTTGAGGGGGAAATAGAAGAAAAGCCAAAGAATTCGAATTTTCTCTGAACTTCTAAACTCTTTTTTTGAACCATTAACTACATGTTCAATTCCCAATCTCTTTATGCAGTTAAAGAACCAAGTTGAAGGTGTACATATTAGACCGTAAATTCCAAGGTATTATCACTTCTGCTTAATTCACTGTGGCATTTCAAGTACTTTATTAAAAAAATTAAAGGCATAATATTTTTTAGAGAAGATTTAGATTCACAACAAATCTAAGAGGAAGATATGGAGATTTCTCATAACATCCTTTGCCATTCTCTGTCTTCCCTGTTAAACAATATCCCCACCAAAATGGTTCACTTATTAAAACTGATGAAGCTACATCGCTACATCATTATCACCTGAAGTCCACCGTTTTATATGAGGGATAACTTTTGGTGCTATATATTTTATGGGTTTGGACAAATTTAAAATAACGTTGTGTTATCATAGAGTGGCGATGGGCCCTAAATCCTGGGCTTCACCTGTTGATCTTCCCTCTCTCTAATCCCCAACATCCAGTGACTATTTTTTTTACTGTCTCCATATTTTTCCCAAATGTTTTTCAATTTCTGGTACAGGGATATTTAAAAAGTACTTATCAAGGTAACTGACAGTTTCCAGTTTGATAATAAATGATAAGGACCCATTTTACACCATAACTGACACAGTTGACCAACCTTTTTCCTTTCTGAAATGCTTCCTTTGTGGTTTAATATTATTTTCTTTCTTGTTTACTAGGTATTTCTTCCCAATGTTCTGGCTTCTTGACCTCATTGTAATACTCTGAAGGCCTCCAGCCTTGGTCCTCCATTTTCCCCCCGGGTAATGGCTAATCCCATTGTTTTAAATACTATCCAGATGTTGAGACTCCAGATTTTTTCTCTAGATCTTAACTTTCTCCTGAGGCTCAGACTTATATTTCTTTTCCAGATTTACTCAAGTATGATTGACAAATGAAAATTGTATGTATTTGAACACCTCCCGTTTCCCCCAGCACCAGCCCCTGTTACCACCATTCTGTTCTCCTTTTCTATAAATTTTTCTCCAGATGGCATATTGTAGTGAAGGCACTCAGTATTTGTGTTTCTGTGTCTAGCTTATTTCACTTGGGATAAACTTCTCCAGGTTCATCTATATTGTCATCAATGGCAGGATATCCTTCTATTTGAAAGCTGAATAATATTTAATTTTATATATACATCAGGGTATGGTTTAGATAGTAGGTGTCCCCAAAAGCTCAGGTGTGAGACAATGCAAGAACATTCACAGGTGAAATGATTGGGTTATGAGAGCCTTAACCCAATCAGTGAATTAACTCCTTAACAGGGATTAACTGAGTGTTAACTGTAGGCTGGTAAGGTGTAGCTGGAAGACGTGGGTCCCTGGGTTTCATATCTTTGGGGTCTATTTTTGGTGAGCTGAACTTAGTCTATAAGTGCTTCCTGATCATCATGTGAGATGATTGCCTTCACCACACTCTTCTGCCATGATGTTCTGCCTCACCTCAAGCCTGGAGGAATGGAGCTGTCTGTCTGTGGACTGAGACCTCTGAATGAGCCCCCAAATAAACTTTTCCTCCTCTAAAATTGCTCTTACCAGGTCTTTTAGTCACAGCAATGAAAAAGCTGATTAAAACACTTCACAATTTCTTTATTGATTGATTCACTGATGGATACTTAGTTTGATTCCATTTCTTGGCTATTCTGAATGATGCTGCAGTGAACAGGAAAGCACAGCTGTCTCCTCAGCACACTGACTTCATTTCCTTTGGATATACCCAGAAGCAGGGTTTCTGGATCATGTGATGTTTCAATTTTTAACTTTTTTGGGAGCTTCCATACAGTTTCCCAATAGCCACACCAATTTACATCCCCACCAAAAAGGGTTTCTCTCTTCCATACCATTCCAATGCTTGTTACCTTATGCAATAAAATGAATGAAACTCAGAAGTATTATGTCAAAGAAGCCAGAAGATGACACATTGTATACTTACACGAGGCAATTTATTTGGTAGCCTTTTTGAGTCCATTTATATGGCAAATTGTAGTGATTTCTAGTGGCTTGTGCAGGGGAAGACACTGACTGCAAAAATGGCATGAGGAGATTTTTTGGAGTGATGGAAATATTTTATATCTTAATTGTGGCAGTGGGGTGGTGTTTACAAGATTATATACATTTGACAAAATTCATCACATCACATCCATACAGTGTGTGATATTTTTTGCATGTGTGCAAATTATTCTTCAATAAACCTGACTTAAAATCCTCTTCAGGGGCTGGGATTGTGGCTCAGTGGTAGAATGCTTGCCTAGCACCTGTGAAGCACTGGGTTCCATCCACTGTGTGTGTGTGTGTGTATAATTAAATATACATACACATATATATATATATATATATATATATATATAACATATAATTTTTTAAAATTATATTTTTTATAATTTTTAAAAAATATATATAATTTTTAAAAATCCTTTCTCAGATGTCTTCTCATTGCAATTAGATAGATTCAAAATACTTTTTCTTCTCTTTGCCCTAACTCTTCTGTGTGCTTGAAAACTTCTTTCTCTAGGTATTGAATGGCTGACTACATTTAGTTCAGAAGTCAATCTGTCAGAATCTTTTCCTCTGAGGAAAGTTTAATATAGGTTCTTTCCTCTCCTTCAAGTCAAACTCTATCCCATTCCCTGTCTTCTACACTTAGCACTTTGGTGTCTAAAATCGTTCTTCCCTCTCCTTCAAGTCCAACTCTATCCTGTTTTCCTGTTTTATGCACTTAACACTACTCAAATGGTCTTACGGATGCATTTATTTACTTCTCCCCTCCCCCTGTCCTCATTGGTCTGCAAAGGACAGTAGGGGAATGGAAACTGTCAATTGGATTCACTGCTGATTCTCCCAAAGGCATATTGTAGGCACTGAATGAATAAATAAATGAATAGCAGGTGACTGGATGACTGACTAACTGAACCTTAAACCAGAATTATAAAACACTGGCGCTTCTATTTAATTGAAGCATTATGGTGCTAAGAATGTGGATCGATGATCTTAATGGAGTATGTACTTAAAACATACACATCCATCAGTAGGCATTTGTTAAGGTCTTTCCATGTGAATGGCACTGAGTTATATGTGGAGGTCACTTACTTTGAAGGAAACAGTCTGTCAATCATTTTCACCCAATTTTTCAAACTTTCTTGAAAGAATTTCAGGGAAAAATCTCTTAGTTCTAACTACTGTGAGAAGCTTGTGGAGAGTGTGAGAGTAAGTCATATTTTTCCACTTGTTAGGAGTGTTTATAGATTCTTTGATAGATTTAAGAAATTCTGAAACCACATATTATTTTCTGTAACAAATCACAATCAACATAGTAAAAACATATGTTGCTTTTGTAGGTGTATTTTAAAAAATAATAATATCCCAACTCTATTTTTAGAAACATGAAGGGTGGCCCTGCATTGGATATCTAAAAGTATGAGTAACTGGGCAGAAAACAATCACTTCGCTGATGTTTAACCTGGTGACCATTTTTAGAAAATGCTTATTAAAATATACTACAATGTGTGGTGTATAGTGGTTTGACATGAGGTGTCCCCTAAAAGTTTATGCGTGAGACAATGTCAGAATGTTCAGAAGTGAAATGATTACATTATGAGAGCTATGACCTAATCAGTGGATTAATCCACTGATATGGATTGACTGTATGGTAACTGTAAGCAGGCAGGATGTGGCTGGAGGAAGTAGACCATTAGGGGTGTGACTTTCGTGTTTATATTTTCTCCCTGGTGATTAGAAAGCACCTTCTAGTTTCTGATTGCCATGTCCTGAACTGCTTTCCTCCTCCATGCCCTTCCACCGTGATGTTCTGCCTCACCTTGGGCCCAGCTGTCTATGGACTGAGACCTCTGAAATTAAGCCAAAATACACTTTTGTCCTTTCATTGTTCTTGCCATATCTTTTGGTCATAAGAACAGAAAAGCTAACTAAAATTATATACATACACACATAGACTGTGGAGTGTGTGTGTGTGTGTGTGTGTGTGTGTGTATTTATATATGGTTTAGTTTTTTTGAGGGGTTATGAATCAAACCTAGGTCCTTGCACATGCTAAATATGTGCTTTGCCACTGAGCCACATCTCCATCTCTGAGCTTATAGGTTTTCATATGTAAAGAAATCTGAACCCAAAGTACATGTGGGAACATAAGAGCAGTTAAATCATTAATAAGAAACACACACACACACACAGGCGCACGCACGCGCACACACACAGGAACACAAAACTGTTCTTTATGATGGCTATGATCTAGCACTTATTCTAGTACCTTCTATTATTTCTTTTTTGTCTTTTTATATTTTATTTTTGAAGAGCTTATCAGACCAAAAAAATCAAGGAGGAAAAAGCCTCTTCCTGGATTCAGCATTGTGCTTCAGGGGCCCAAATGATTCACTGCAGTGATACCTCTCCCTTCTGGACAGTAATAGTGAGGTGGAAGCAGGGGATGCAGATGTGGATGCGACAGCAGTTCACAATGCTGTTTGTCATCTCTGCTTCAGACCCTCTCATTCCCCTTCTTCTCAGAAGTGAATAACATATTCTTAGTATATACTTAGTGACAGTGACAATCAAACATTCCTGCTAATTTTGTCTTACTAAAGTAGCACCAGATCAAGTGAAGTTACAGTAATTCTGCTGCTTCACTTATTAAATGGCATATGTTCATTAAAGGGTTCAAAGTGTCAAGTCCCTATCTTGGGACTGGGGTGTAGCTCAGTGAAAGAATGCTAGTCTAGCATGCCTGAGGCCCAGGTTTGATCCCTAGCAGCTAAAAAGTAACCCCAATCTTAAATATTTTGCTATAATTTCTATTTTCCTGTTAGCTAGAATGTCTGGAATTTAGCTGCATTTAGTGTCACTAGGAGACCAGTACATGGTTTCATTTAATAAGTAAAATGATTATTTTGTAACCGGTAGACATCGTTTTCATTTCTTTCATTGTGAATGATAAAATAGGATGTACTTACTTTGTACTTTCTTTTTCATTTCCTATTTTGTTTTTCAATTCCACATATACTCGATATGATAAATCTAGAGTGCCACTATGTACTTTATATTGAACCCTTTCAAAGGGATGTTTTAAAGATCCTGTTGTCTAGTATTCTTTGATCTAGAAATTATAGTAAAAGTAATACTTTTGTGACCCCCTTCAATTATCTCCTGTTTCCCGAACTCTTATAAGTACTAAACATTATATTCTTAGCACCCCCCAAAAGACCCTGGTTTGTTAGGCTACCTCTCTGGTGTAGGTATTGCTTACTTACTTTTGCTTCTTGACTTTGACCAGAGGAGTTTTTTAAACTCTGCTGTTAGGAAGAAAACATAAACCCTATTTGAAAGTGACACAGCAGAATGAGAACCATAAACAGTATCTTACTCGTTCATTTCAAAGGAGTAACTAGGGCAACAAGAGAATGAGGAACACGAGAAAAATAGGTCTTACTTGCTGTCCATTTGCAACCTGGTGGGTACCAGAGTAGAGGCTTTCAAATAAAGTAAAGTAAGTCCCACTGAGACACACAATAGCTAGTTTCCTGTTCTCAGGATCAATAGTTAGAAAATGCCAAAGCTGGGATCTGAGCCAACTCTGCTCAGACTAGTGCACTACAATACCTCCACTTCAGGAGATGTCTGTATGATGTACAGTCACATCTTTGTACTAATATTTTTGTATCTTTTCTGGTCAGGCTTGGATTTGCGTCTTTGTTTAACTGACTGTGGTCTAGGGTTATGTTCAGTGTGTCTTAAACCATTCTTGTCTGATGCTGTCTTTTATGGGGCATTTTTAACAGAACACTCTTCTCTACATCAGGGTTTTAATAACTAATTGCAAAATATGATCAGTCTATTTATTAGTCTACAGTAACTTGAAATCCAGGTTATAAATATATTGCTTACTGTCTTGTTGAAAGGATGCAGCCCTTCTGAACTTTCTTCCTGTAACCTGAAGGCCTCCAGGTATTTAGCACTCTGGGAGTAATGTCACTGAGGACTTTCAGGTCCTGAATTTCTGTTTCTGAGCTCTCTGCTTGCTGTCTTCGTGGTCAACATTCTCTTGCTTGAGTGGCTGGGGAGATTTTTTGGAGGGACAGGCACTCCTGAACACTGGGTCAGAGCTGAAAACAAATAGTTGTCATACTTCTTAGGAAGTATCACGGGAAGTATGCACTTAAATCCCTTGTCTGGGTAATAACAGTTCTGGTTTCTATGCTTGAATCATTTTATGTCCATGAATCGTGTCAATGTTGGTTTGAAAATATGCATACCATCCAAACTGGTTGTCTAAAATTTTTCCATTGAAAGTGTTTTTCTTAACTAAATATTTCATCATTTCCCCTCACAGAGACAACAAAAAATGAGAAACTGAAACTTATTACGAAAATAAACATTTAGACATCATCTGAAAAAATCAAGATCAAATTCAAACCGATACAGTGAATTATACTTTGCTTTTTTGACAGATCTCCAAAAATGCATTTTTGACACATTTTATCAGTATATTACAATTTACTAATTATAATTCAATTTAACTTTTTTTTTAAAGACTGCCTGCTCTCTGCTTTGTCCTGAGCTGGAAAGTAGCATATGTAAAATACATATAAAACTATTTTCCCATTGAAAGAATTCAGAATCTAATTCACACATGAGCATATTCACATTCATACAAGAGCATATTCTCATTAGTGTTTATATGGAACAATTAGATAAAATTTGTGTGTGTCAAAATAAGGTATTTAGACACAAAGCACAATGGGAAGTGACAATATTGATAGCATTTTTAGCAGTTTCTTCAATGTACTGCTGTCTTTCAAACTCTTTCATCTTAACTGTGAGGCTTTGACTTGGTTTGGAAAAAAAATAATATCCTCAACAAAACAATTTTAAACCTATGGCTTTTTGGTATCTACTATTATTGCTTTTTTTTCTCATGTAATAAAGGGGCAACGTGTTCCTTTATCCTCTTCTTATTCTGGAGTCACTGAGCTACTTTTTTTTCCCCCACTGTTCTTCCTGTCTTCCTGACAGTTGCATCTCATTTCTTATTTTGGTTTTCCTGACTATATTCCAAAAGCCCGACCTAAAGTCAAGTTATTCAGTTTCCTGGGAAATACAGTTTCTTTCTTATTTTTGTCACCTGGTTCTCAGGCTTCAGGCTTAAGTTTTAATTCACTAATATTTTGTATAATTTCATCATGCCCTCACTTAAGGATGGCATAGGGTACCATGTATTTTTTTCCTTCAAAATACGTCTTTGTATGTTATAATGTTAGAATTGTAAGTTTCCAACATCACCAAAATGCATTTCTTAAAAACATATGTGGGGGGCTGGGGATGTGGCTCAAGTGGTAGCGTGCTTGCCTGGTATGTGCACGGCACTGGGTTCGATCCTCAGCACCACACACAAATAAAGATGTTGTGTCTGCTGAAAACTAAAAAATAAATATTAAAAAATTCTCTCTCTCTCTCTCTCTCTCTCTCTCTCTAAAACAACAACAACAACAACAACAACAACAAACCATATGTGGGGAAAGTTGATGCAACTCTACAAATATAATATTCAGAATGTGTACTATAATAAAAACTGAAACTACATTCTTAGCTGAAAATTGTTGCTTTCTTGATGAAGTCACAAAAATCTATCTCATGCTGTATTTAGTGCTTTTGTAAAGAGTAAACTTTGGAAAAAGAATCTGAAAATATGCCTAGCTGGAGTAATGGAAAAGGAGTGTGGTACATCATGAATCAATATAAGTTTATTTTTGAGGAAAGTAAAATGACCAGCACAGACAATGAAATGTTTCAAGCACTGTAAAATGCATTGAGTTCCAGGAACCAGACAATTTTGTGCAAAATACCCTTCAGATTCATTTTCCCCATGATAATAAACAGTGTAAAAATGTACTAAAATGTAGAAAAAATTATATTCAGAGAAGCATATTAAATCGGAGAAATGACAGCATCATAATTGATTCCATAAAAAACATTCTCGGAAAAGTAAACTTGATACAACGAATATGAGGCTTAAAACAGCATATCCAGCTATCAGTGGTCAATGAGAAACAACTGAAAACTTGCATCAAAACATTTGGAAAAAGTCTCCTAATAAAGCTCCTAAAAGCAAACCCTGAAATCACTCTGGCATACTTGATTAAGATGAGGAATCGTATTGTGTGACTGATGACTGTCCATGTATCCTCCATAGCTCTGCTCCAGGTAAACCCCTCCAAAAAGCCTAGATGCTTCAATTCTTTCTTGAGGCTTGATCTTATACACTAACTTAGGTTTTCTCATGGATTGTTCTGAGAATTGGGTTTATATTTTTAAAGTGCTTGAAGCAGTAAGCAAATACTTTAAACATTTGTCTGTTTTTATGTTATAACCCATCTTCCAATTCAATGATTGTTTCTCCAGCTTCATTAAATGTGTTGTTAATCTCATCGTCTGTTTTAGACTTCAATTATTGAATTTTTAATTATGAAACTTTATTTTAAATTTTATTTCTTTTGTTATTTGTTTTTTGTTATATTTTCAAAACAAAACTTAGATATATTAAACACAATCATTTTATATTCAATGTTCACAAAAGTCCTCAAGTCTAAGATCACTTGAATTTGAACTCTTGATTTGAAGAATTCTATATCAGCTGGAAGAAAGGATTTAGGCTGGGAATCTACACAATGACTACATAAATAATTCTGGTTGAGAATTTTCAAGAAAAACTTCTTTACATTCTTTTGTACCCAATGGCAAATGTTCAAGATGTGAAATTTAACTTGGGTTTATTCAATTGATTTTTAAAACAGTTAATAGAGAAATGAGAAAAAATATGCATTTTTACTATTTTTTGTAATTTCATAGTTATCTTGTGCTCTTTTTTGTTGTTGTTGGTTTCAATTGTTCTCTGTGGTATTTGCTTTTAGCATGAATGAACCCCTTCAGTATTTCCTGTCAGTACAGTCTGCTAGCATCAAATTATCTGTTTTTGTTTACCTAAAAAGCTCTATATTTTGCCTTTATTTTTGAAATATAGATTTGTTGTATATATGATTTTTGGTTGACAATTTTTTTTCTTGTATCTCTTGGCTATGTTATCCTATTAGCCATCTAGCCTGCATTGTTTCTAAAGACAAGTCAGCTGCTTATCTTATTAAGTTTCTCTTGTATGTGATGATTTGTTTTTCTTTTGCTTATTTCAAGATTTTTCTCTTTGCCTTTGGCTCTCATCATTTGTCCTTTTTGAGGTCCATTGAGTTTTGGGATGAGTAGATTAATGTTTTTAGATAAAAGTTTTAGGCATTATTTCTTTGAATATTTTTTCTTCTCTTTCTAGTGCTTACATTATATATGTGTTGGTGTCCTTAAGTTCTCATATTTCTCTAAATGTGTTTACTTTTTCATTCTTTTTTATTTAGATTGCATAATTTCTACCTATCTATTTTCATGCTAATTCTTCTCTTTTTAGTTCAACTCTTCTTTGAGCATTTCTCATGAATTGTCCATTTCAGCTATTATACTTTTCGACTCCAGAATCTCTATCTCCTCTTCCTCTTGTTTCTTAAATTTTCTGCCTCTTTATTGATATTCTTCATTTGATGTGATCTTGTCATTATTGATTCCTTTACTTACTTAATCATACTTTCCTTCAGTTCTTTGAAAATATTCATAATGACTTCCTTTAAGAAGTCATTATCTATTTGATTCAACATCTCATCACTCTCACAGATAATTTCTATGGCCTGATTTTCTCACCAATATATAGATTATGCTTTTGTGTTTTTCTGCATGTCTCATACTTTTTGTTGGAACCTGGATATTTTATATAATGTGCTATAGAAATGTGGCTCTGGCCACCCTGTTATAGGGCTTATTATTGTTTTTCTCTAATTTATTCTTTTAATAAGTGACTATAATAATATTAAAATCTATTCCTTGAACACAGTGCAAAGTTTCTCATGTTGTTCTTCAATGGCACAGGCTTGGGTATGTCCACAATCACTCTGGGATGATAGAGTTTTGTTGGTTCTATTATTTTAAAAAAATGCCCTGGGGCATAGATTGTTCCTTAGACTTTGCTATACAAATGTGCTCACTATTGAAGAAATAGTTTCTGAGTTCAGTGTTAGAAAGTTTGGTTTTAAATTTTAATTTAATTTAATTTTTATTATTTTAAACCTCAGGAGGGCTCCTCTCAGCTGTCTCTTTCTTTGGTTCTTTTAGACAAACTAGCTTGCTAACAGTATATCCTTTATATTCAATGAATCTGCCAATCTTCTCCTAATTGTTTTTTACCATAACGTCTGGGGGTGCCCACAGGAGGCTTGAATTTTTCCACACTCTGCTGCAAATGAAGTCTGTTTCTTTGAGAAGAGGTTAAAAGCTATCTGTGGAAGGCTATTTCTTTGAGGAGAGTTTAGGAGATATATTTTTTACAATCTGCTCTCTTCTTAGGCAATAGAAATTGTCTGTGAGAGTGATCAGATTTTGAATTGAATAGACAAAGTCTTAAAGGAAGTCATTATGAATATCTTCAAAGAACTAAAGGAAAGTATGACTAAGTAAGTAAAGGAATCAAATGACAAGGTCACATCAAATAAAAAATATCAATTAAGAGGCAGAAAATTTAAGAAACAAGAGGAAGAGGAGATAGAGATTCTGGAGTCGAAAAGTATAATAGCTGAAATGGACAATTCATGAGAAATGCTCAAAGAAGAGTTGAACTAAAAGGAAAGAATTAGCATAGATAGGTAGAAATTATGCAGTCTAAAGAAAAAAGAATGAAAAAAGGAAATTCATTTAGACTCTTCAGAGTCTTCTGAACAATAACTCTAAAAATACAGTTTCTATCTCTAGAAGAGATACTGCCTTGCTTCTCTCTTGGGCTAGTCAATAGTGGCCCAATGGATGAGGCAATATAAGAATGCAACAGCTCCTCTGGGGACCATGAATTGGGATTAGGCAAAAAGAATTAGAGGATTTGGGGTATATTCTATAGTAGTTGTCCATGATAAGCTTGTTGAGAAAAACAAAACACAACTCACTCTGTATAGGCCAGTGCTAGGTTAGTTATGTTTTCCTGCTCTTGGTTTTGGTGAAACATAAGCACCCATACACTTGCCTTGATACTATAAAATACTACAAAGCACTTACTTTATGTACTGATGTCTGGAATAAATTATATTTTTTGGAGTTAAGGCACACAAACATTTATTTTCTTATATTATGATTTCTACTCAGTAGTGTTCCACCCCTATAAAACTGACAACTCCCCCCATCCAATGAAACTTGGGTAAATGGATTAAAATGCTGTCTAGCCACACTAAGAAATTACCATTTTGTTCCATCAGAATATGGGTTTTATGTACTTCCAATTATGTGTATGAGAAACCCCTAATACTTCAATCCCTTGTTCCAGTATTCTGTAACCTTTCTCACTCCATCCTCTAAAATCTTGTTCCTTTTACTTTAGGAAATGTTAAATTATTTCTTTGATTCAGAACTGATTCGCTCTGGTAATCATTCTACCATTTCACTGGGGTTAAGTGAGTAGAAAGATTATGATGATTCCTAAGAAGGAAAATGAAAAAATAAATTGCTTGTGACTAAGAAGGAAAAAATTGAAACACAATTGCTTGTGCATAGATGACTTAGGCAAAGGGGAAAAGCCAATTATCCTATGTTGAAAGATTACACACAATAGTTTTAAAAGCTTTCTATTTGCATAATCATTTTGCATTAGTGTCGGATTGTTTATCTCTCTTTACATGTTCACATTGATAAATTACAAATTATACTTCCCATGATAGTGACACACATAAAATATTCTCTTTCGTTCATGTAAACACACTGTTTTATAACTTCTTAAAAGGCAAGGAGGGTTATTTAGATCATATTGCACTTTTGATTTTTAATTGGAGATATTGCTCGTGTTTCTCTTCCATTATGTTTTCTTTGAGAAAATCAAGGTGCTGTTTGGCATACAGCAATATTTAAATTAAAGAGTTAAAAATATCTTCTAATTTAGAAAAAGAGCAGGATAAAGCTCATATTTTTTATGTTTTTGAAATGTTTTTTTTTAAAGAGAGAGTGAGAGAGGAGAGAGAGAGAGAGAGAGAGAGAGAGAGAGAGAGAGAGAGAGAGAATTTTTAATATTTATTTTTTAGTTCTCGGTGGACACAACATCTTTGTTGGTATGTGGTGCTGAGGATCGAACCCGGGCCACACGCATGCCAGGCGAGCACGCTACTGCTTGAGCCACATCCCCAGCCCTATTTTAAATGTTTTGAGATTTTTTTCAAAATCATAGCAACTCCAAATAAGACAGGTATTGTAATAACAGCTGAATTTGAAAAAAGGAAAACCACTAGCTAGGATTATGTTACTACTCTTATTCTATCAAGGAGTATAGCCAGGTAGAACCAAATCTTTTCAAATGTCAGATTTAAGTAAGATTAACCATATTTTGTATGCTTCTATCACTGTATTTATGGGGACACTTCCAGTCAATATCCACCTAAATTTTTTTTAAGAATTATCCTCTGAGTTAGAAGTGATTTTTTAGGATATGGAGAAACTTATAGACTCTCTAATTATTACATATCTTTCATAGGTACTGAGAAGGCAATGATATGGTGAGAGGAGAAGAAGGGCCAACATATACTTTTTGTCACTCTTGATACTTCTGTATTCATTCATTCATCCATAATTATTAAGCATCAATTGTGTTTCAATGACTGAGGGAACATCCAGGCAATGCAATCATTGTTCTCATGGAACGCCCAGTTAGTGTGAAAGAAAACTATGTGAATCAGTTATTACACTATGGACTGACTAATGGCATGGAGTGGAATGGAAGTACAGAGGGACAATATATAAGAGACCAGAGTGAGGGAGGCTGTTGGAGGGGGTAAGTGTCACTTGAACTTAACAATGAGGAATGAGTTGTTTTTTGAGTGAAATGAAGAGAAAGGATATTTTAGTTAGGAGGAATCACATGTGCACAGGTGTGCAAAACTAAGCTTGTTGGGAGTAATGTGTGTGCCTTTCCATGACTAGACCTTTGGATGCCTCTGAAGAGTGGCAGGTGAACCTGGGGAGAAACACAGCAGTCAATGATTTACAAGGTGATAGGAAACATTTTTTTTTTCTGCTTTACCCATGAAACACTGTTATTTTCATTTTCTTGATTTTGTGAAATCTTTCCCAAAGCAATTGTCTACCTTGAAATTCATCATAAGTCAGATTTGTATAGCTTCGACTTTTCCTGATTAACCATCATTTCTCTATTTTACTTTGCAATATGCAGACTAAGCCCAACTTTTATAACTCTTTCTTTAAGTTAATAAGTGAAACGCAATTCCTTTCCTTCAATTTTAAATACCAATGAGTGCTATTGTGAATTGATGAACTCCTGTTATTTGTGAAATTACCTCTATTGTTACAGTCTGACAAATTACTAACAGATACACATCACAGAAATGCCAGGTACCTCGGCTCATTTCACTGCTTTCCTTGGTATTTTACTTTCCCTCCCATGATGACTGTCATTTAATTTTTTCAGCTCTGTGTTAAATCACCATCTAATTATGCATCATCACATCAACTCATAACAGTTGAGCATGCCTCACTCTTAAATTTTAAAAGCAACTCTGTTGAGTCAGGCATACAATGAGAGTGTTGTCACTTTTCTTGACCTTGCTTTACCCTCTGGGTGTGTGGGATTTTTCTACTCCATGATTATGGTGGGAATCTGCTCAGAGAGAATGAGGGGCAGGGCAAGGGAAAGTTCTTTGGTGATGTAGATAAGGTGAGGAATAAGGACTAAACCAGGAAACTGTCTCACAGTTGTTCCATTGCCAAAGTCAGATGCCTTTGCCTGTTTTCTTGTTACTAATGCATGTATCTAAAGAAAAGGCATTTGAGAACTGATAGGAAGCTGGAGGGTGGATCTTGAGTTTTAGCTATTTTAAATATGATCAAAATGCTTTGCATTTTGTATTAAAATTCTTAATATATTTGTGAGTCAATTAATCTCTATTTTGCCAATTTTCAAATGAACACAATCCCACTTAATGTTTGAGGATAAAAATGTCCTAAATTGTTGTTTGGTCTTCCTGCATGGAAGGCAGATAGTTTGACATAACTTCCTAGGAAAGTTGGCTGTTTTTAATATGTAGTTATGATTGGAATTTGAGTCTTAGAATTGCTCTGTTGGTACTATCTGGAAAATTCCAGGAGGTAATTTTCCAGGTGGTAAATTTATTAAGTCATGCAGAAAAGAGTATGGATTCCTATCCTTTCCATTTGGAATGGAAAGCCTAGGTTGAGTGGGACATGCAGGTGAGCCATTCCCCTTGGTTTCTGGTATATTCTGGGGGCTCCATAACTTTCTTCTTCACTTTTTATATATTTTTATTCTGGTACATCTATAAAAATACTGAAGAATTTCAATAGGTTCATTCATAATCATATTTTTTTCTGGCGTCATCACCTGTCCCCATTTATCAGCATTGCCACGGAAAAGAGGTACATTTTTATTTTTATTTAATGAAGAAGCAGCTGCTTTAACAGATGTTTCATAAATTTAGAAGGTGCCCTGAACTTCATCAGCAAAAGAACACCTCAATGCTCTCTGTATATATAGTAACTAGCATAATTACTATCTTGACCATTCCATTTCTTGAAATAAATTTATTTATTTAACTCTCCAAATCAATAATCAATATATAATGGTAGAACACAAAGGCACATTTGGTTTCCTTTGAGTTTCGTCTTGAGAACAATTATTCAAAAATCAAAGGCCATAATTTCTTGGTGCTTCTACAGACTAACTTAGTATACAACCCTTCATTGTAAGTACTTAATGATGAAGAACTGGGAACTCAGAAACTCAGCTAACTAGAAATGGCAGAGTCAAGATTCAAACTTCTGCTTTGGTGGCTTCTAAACACATTTTCTCATCGTTACCTGCTTTATCAGCCAGGCATCATTCATGCAAATTTCCTGATGAATGGCCAAGATGTGTTCCTTCATAATTCTCTGAAGAGATATGTGTTCAAGCACTTGAGAAAGTACCTCTTAATCACCTCAGGGTATTGACATTGATTAGAAAAAGAATTGGAACTGGAACAAAGGCGACAGAGACAGAGAATTTTAGATGTCATGTATTCTTGGTCAAGTAGTGTCCAGTCAGAACATACTGGGTCATAGGTCAATTTTCTGTGAAGGAAAAGGAAACTATGATGTGCTGGTGGGGATAACCAGGTAGGGTCAGAGGGTTCTGCAGTGTTCTAGAATGACTTTGGTGACAGGGATCGAACACCACCTGTCCCCCACATCTATGAAAACAACTTGCCTCTCTAAGAGGAGTTCATTATGCCTAAGGTTAGTCATTGGTTCTCATTTCCAAATCTCCCAGTGGGCTGCGGTCTCTGAAGCAACTAAGCTAGAAGGTGGGAGATTAGAACATAGTTTATGTTTCAGTTTCTGAAACTTCACCATCTTGTTCCCAGTTGGCTTCACACAAACACCCGTTTGACTCAAACAGTCTCTAGAATTTTACTTTCTGAAAAGGGAAGTTTTTGTTGATGTTTCATTTTATTCTCTTGAAATCAATTAGAGAAGAAACAAAACATGATTTTCAATGGTTTCCCTCAATGAGCCTTTTTCTTTCTCTGTCAGAGCTGATTTACATTTCTGCTGTTGCCCTGATCATTCCATAGGACAAGGTAACCCCCTTTTCCTATTTACTCCTCTCACGAGTACCATCTTTGACCAAGGGTCTACTCAGTCAATTTTCCTCCAATTATCTGTTTGTCCATCCCTTCACTGACTCATTAATTCAGTCAGTCATTGCTTATCATTCAACTTTCACTCTATTTGTACTTCATTGAAATCTTTTATAAAAACACCAATAATTAAAGCGGCCTATGTTTTTCATGTGCATGTATTTATTTCTTTTACTATAATAATAAAAAGGATATTATGAAAAATTTACAATGTACAAGCTCGTAGATACCCTTATGGTGAGAGTATAAATTGATGTATACTCATAAAAGGCAATTTGGCAATGTCTTTCAAATTTATAATACACCTACTTTATGACCCAGTGAATCCACTAGCAGTAACTCATTCTAAATACATATTTACATGTATAGGAAAAGACATATGAATAAAGATGAAAATAGAAGTGTCATTAAGCTACAGGTAACTTAAAACTTTACCAAAAGAAGTCTGATAAAAATAGCTTTGTATGTTCTTTCAAGACTATTTTTAAACTCAAGTATTTCCCTAGTCTTGTTCCTTCAATATTCATTCTGTGTATTTATTGAAATTGACAACAGATGATTTCTATTTGTTAATCAATTGTGCCCTTCCTCTTTTGGTCTATTCTCCGCCCCCCACACCTGTGTTTAATTCTAGTAGTTTTACATGGGTTTTTAAAAAATATCATATTTTATTTATTCATTATTCTTTTTAGTTATCATGACAGTAGAGTATATTTTGACAAACTTATACAATCATGGAGTATATCTTATTTTAATTAGGATCCCAGTCTTGTGGTTGTGATATGGAGATTGACTGTGGTGTATTCATATGTGTACATAGGAAAATTAAGTCAGATTTATTCCACTTTCTTTCCTATTCCTGCCCCTCTTGCCTTCATTCCCCTTTGTCTAATCTATTGAATTTCTATTCTTCCCCTCCGCTTGTTATGTGTTAGCAGCTACATATCAGATAGAACCTTGAACCTTTTTTGGGGGATTGGCTTATTTCACTTAGTATAATAGCCCCAGATCCACCCATTTCCTGGAAAAGCTATTCTTAACACAAATTCATATATTCATTTAATATGTATAGTATTGAGCACATACTATGTGGCAGAAAATGCTTGAAGTGCTTGCAGAGAAAAATATCTTCCCTCATAGAGCTACATTACAGAGAGGGAAATAAAATATTCACACTAAACATAATATAAAAAAAGAAAACTATGTAGGACAGCAGACAGAAAGTGATTTGGGAAAAAATGAGCTAGACAAAGGTATTTGGAACACTGGGAATTGTTAAAATAGATTTCATTGAGAAGACAACATTTGGACACAGATTTAAAGGAGAAGAGAGAGTTATGAGAGGTCAGTGGAGCTGGACTGAAGAATGAGGAAAGAGTAAGAGGAGACAAAGTTAGATGAATAACATAAACAAGATTATATGGGGCCTTGAGGAACATTCCAAAGAGGTTGGTTCCTACCTGAGGTGGGGAACCTTTGGTGATTCTGAGAAGAAGAATGATATAATCTGATTTATGTGTTCAAGGGGGGCTGTGTTGAGAAGAGTTGGTAGGAGGAAATCCAGTTAGGAGTCGGATGCTATCATTTAGGCCAAAGATGGTGGTGGCTTGAATGAGTGTCATAGTGAAGATTATGACAAGTAGATAAGGTTGAGAGTAGAGCTGACCAAAGTTTTTAAACAGGTTAGATGTGGGGCTCAGAAGTGTGGAGTCAAAGATGATTCTCTATCAATATAAATGAAGAAAATGAGATGGACAAGATTGGGAGGAAGATTCCATGTTCAGTTTTAGGTATATTAAATTTAACACGTGTGGTAGATGTCCAAATGGAGGTATTAGCCAACCAGGCGATGTATGAATCTGGAGTTCCGAAGAGAGGTCTGGTCTGGATATTTAGACTGGGAAGTCACTGGCATTTAGTGGGTATTTGAAGCTGTGAGGATGGATGAGATCATGTAAGGAGTGCATATAGGTTTCCCAAAATTGAAAGGTTGGGGAGGAGACATGAAGGTAGAAAGGAACATGAGAAACAATTTGTGAAGTAGAAAGAAAACAAAGGAAGTGAAAAACTATTGAAGGAAGTGTGTCAAGGAGGAGAAGAGATCAACTGTGTCCAATGCTGTTGATAGGTCCAGCAAGCTAAGGACTAATAAGTAGATCCTATGGGTCATTAATACCCCTTAAAAAAGTAAAATGCTATATTCTTAAGTATTATGAAGGAATTTCATTTTAAAGATTAATTTGAAAAATATGCTTTAGATAAATGTTAATGAGAACACATTAGCAGTGTAACTTTAGAAGAAATGTACCTATTTGGACCCAATATATATTTAGACATTTTAAATAACAATGCAAAACACAATAATATAGGTTACTTTACACAATGATTCTTTTTTATTGTCTCCAATTCTTTTTTAAAATATTTTTTAGTTGTTGATGGACTTTTATTTTATTTATTTGTATGTGGTGCTGAGAATTGAACCCAGTGCCTCACGCATACTAGGCAAGCGCACTAACACTGAGCCACAACCCCAGCCCCTATTGTCTCCAATTCTTAATATGAAAAGAAGACTTCAGTAAATTGACAACCTACATTTAAACATATACTTTAAGTCACTCTACTTCTGTCTCTCTTTAGCCCATTAACCTACCCCTCTATTTTTGCATATACTTTCAGTATTTGTTATCACATATATTAGCAAATACAAATATACATTCTGATCTCTAATTTCTTATTTAATGGATAGTGTACTACAAACATATAAGTATTCATACTTTGTTCCTTTACTAAATGATATAATCTGAAGTTTTCTACATAGATATAAAAAGACCATCTTCTTTCTTTATGGCTAATGTTTCATTGAATAGATGACATTACAGTATATTTAAACAGTTGTATTTTGATGAACATTTGGATATTTTTCTAAACTTCAACATTATATAATTGTATAACTGTACATATTTCATACGTTCAAGCATATGTATAGGACACATTCTCTGATTGCCTACTTGAAATTTTGTAAATTTTATATGCATTGTCAAATTTGCCTGTAGGGTAATATCAGCAAAATATACAAATACCTATTACCTAAAGCCTTAAGGTATCATCAAACTTTTGGATTGTTCCCAGTATGATAGGTGAAAAATGACATCTGTGATGGTTGAGATTGAGTGCTTTTGTATTTATTTAAGGGCCATTTGCATTTGTTCCTTGTGAACCTTCTAATTGTATCCTTTATAAATTTTTTTTCTATTGGATTTTTCATGCTTTTATTCTAGATTTTAAGAGTCTTTTTATATGTTAAGGAATGAACCCTTGTCTGTGACATGAGTTGTAAGTATATATTTTTTAGCTTCTGTTTTTAATTTTTCTTCCACGCAGTTTATTTTATTTTATTTTAATTTTTTAAATTTTTTATTTTTTTGAAATTTTTTAATTGGTTGTTCACAACATTACAAAGCTCTTGACATATCATATTTCATACATTAGATTGAAGTGGGTTATGAACTCCCAATTTTTACCCCAAATGCAGATTGCAGAATCACGTCAGTTACACATCCACAATTTTACATAATGCCCTATTAGTAACTGTTAAGTTTATTTTAAATGCAGGTATGTGCATTTGAATTATATTTTTATTTTATAGCTTATAGATTTTAAGCCACAGATTAGTTTCAAGATCACAAAAGAACTTGATATATTTTCTTCTAGTACATTTTCGATTCATTGGCATTTCTCCTGGTATGTGGTATGAAGACAATTTTATTTTTTTCCCAGATGACTCAGTTTCATTTATTAAAAAGTTTACCTTCCTGCCAATGAGTTGAGATTTTATCTTTATCGTACATCAAATTTCCAGGTATTTAGATCTATTTTTGGACTTCCTGTTCTGTTCTATTGATCTGAGCACATCATACTATCTGACTGCTTTAATTATTGGGGCTTGAGTGGATGTCTTAATTTCTGGTCTATTCTCATTCTCTGATTTCAGAGTTTTCATGTCTACCTACCATAATTTGAATACTTGTGGGAACATTTTGTACTTATAAAATAAAAAAATAAGCTTAAAGAACTTCTTATTTTGTGCTTATTTAAATTCATTTAGTTCTCCATTTATTTCATCAGTACTCACTGAGCACCTACTGTATGCTTAGCACATTTGTGTGGATTTGGGAACATCAGCAAACAGAAAATCTTTTGCTTTCTTGTAGCTTTGTAGTCACACACATTCGTCCTTAGACTTTCAAGATAAAGTTCTATGTGATTTATTCTTCACATCATCTGAGATTGCATTGATATGGAGCATCATTTTTGCCTTCTCAATATTTTGTAAGGAAAAAATCTCCAAAATTGTGTGTAACAATATTTATAATAAATTATCTTGCAACCAGAATAGTCAAGAATATGAAGAGTAGGAAGAAAAGAAGAATATGAAGAAGAAAAGCAATATACCCATGTACCTTCTTTGAAATTAAGTGTCTATTTAGGATCATAAATTTCCAGTACTGTGACCACAGGGCATTTAAGCAGTTGACAAAACCAAGAAATGATTGTTCCTGTACTATGTTAAGTTTCAAAATTTTGACTTTAGAACTGGATTGGCTTCAATAGTACTACTTAGATTATATAAACTTTTGCAGATTCTGTGTTTGTGAGCTACTTTTTCCCCTCCGATAGCCACCAGCTATTTTCTGGGAAACAAAAAATTTGAAAGTTAGTGATAACTTTAATGTAAAATCTGAAGCACCTACACAGGATATTTTAACTTACTTTATTGGTCACTAGTTAATACCAGAGATATTTTAAAATTAATGTTTTACTTATAGAGCAAGAGAAATAAATTCTTAGTGTGTGGGTTTGTGTGTACTGTCAAAAAATCTCAGCTAAGATTCCAGATAGTCATTATCAATTTTACCATTGCCTTAAATTGAATGCAGTTTTCTAAATTGCTACCAATGACCACACCTTTCAAAAGGAAAATCACACAAATAATAAAAGAACCCCCAAACCCTAGCATGTATGTGTATATATATATTTATATATATTTTTATAACATTGGGAATGGAGAGGGATGAAGAAAAGAAATTCTGCATCAAGCATTGACATGATCTTAGGTCACAATAAACAATTTTATTTCACTTAAAAACAGAACACTACTTCAGTGTTGGTTTGCAGAATAATGAGGCCCTTACTGCATTCTCTTTTCTCTCTTCAGCAAGCATTTTCCCACCCTACCCCATGGCAACCTGCAGAACATCAGCAAGCTTCGCTGGGTTGGACCCTCTTTCCCAGGGCCTGCAGGTGACTCCAGCTGTTCCTCTTGCCAGGTGGAACCGAAGAAACTGAACTAAGTCTGGACCAAAACAAAAACAATAAAAAAACAAAACAAACAAACAAAAAAAAACTGTCCTATTCACTACTGAGTCAAAATACAGCTTGAGACACAAGATGCCAGAAGCAAATATTTTGAAATATCTGAAAGCAAAGGTTAAACATGTTGATATTAACACACACTTTGGGCTTTGCTGCCCGATTCCATTTCCTGATTTAAAGATTGTCTTGTTCTCTGTGCAAATATTTGTTGACTTAGGAACTGATAGAGATGAAATCAACAGAGATGAAATAAACCTTTGTCTGTGACCTTACTCTTTGGCTTATATTCATTAAAATGATAAAATGGAATGAAGTAATTTTTATTCTTCCATTTTCTTTCTTTCCTTTATTTTTTAAAAATTCTTCTCTCCTAGTTTCCCTAGATGTATCTTTCATTGTTAGCACTCTCTATAGTTCAAAAGTCTTTTCAGATGTAAAATTCTTTCTTGCAGTTATTGTCTGGCTTTTAATTTTTAATGCTTTTCTTTTTTTCTCCCCACATCTCCTGGTTGTAGTTTCCTTTTCCAGGGATTTGATCTCCTTGGCAGTTGGCATTGTCTACATTATTTCATCCTGCTCACATAAATATTGCCAAAGCACTCACCTCTATTTTACACCTTTTCTTT
Source organism: Spermophilus citellus (assembly GCF_964194105.1). Classification (NCBI taxonomy): domain Eukaryota; kingdom Metazoa; phylum Chordata; class Mammalia; order Rodentia; family Sciuridae; genus Spermophilus; species Spermophilus citellus. The sequence continues at coordinate 87,729,703 of NC_138193.1, forward strand.
ATTTCAAAGAGCAGATAGTTATTTCTCACCAAGTGCCTCCCTTATAAATTTCTTTATATTTCCCTTTAATAATTAATCTAGTCTTTGTTATTTAAAAAGCAGTAACTTCCTGCTCTAAAGATTTGTTCTGTTATAATCTCATAAATTCTTATCACCCATAGAAAAGGAAAACATTACACGGTGTGGAGAAAGATCAAAAGGGAGGAGAAGAACAGCATTTCATCTATTGTTTCTTCTCTTTAAAACAATTGTGCAATGTTTTAAGTTTTATATAAATGTTTTAATTCTAGATCAATATGCTTCTAGCTTTCATTAAACTCAAAAACGTAGGCAAATAAATAATAATACTAAATACTTCTCATAAATAAATAAATAAATGATAAATACTAATACATCTCATAAAATATAAAAGGTATGCTTTAATGATACTTATTGTAATCACTTACTGAAATGGGCTTATCTCTAGGTGATATGTCCTCAACATGTTATCTGCAAATTCTGGTCAAATTTTTAATTTTAGTTTTAATGACTGCCATAAGTTGATGACTTCCAGAATGTATGCCTTCCAAGGGGCCAAGCAAAACATTTTTACATTAATTTTATTGAAACTTTTCTAGCAGGCAGAGAGGGTAATAATGGTGGCTTGTGAAGTTTTTGCTTTTTTGATTAAGTTTGTGCACTGGAACAAAGATTTTTTTATTTTTTTAAACTTAATGTAGTCTCACCTATCCCATGCCTCAGAATCATCTGGAGAGGTTTTAACACTACAGATGCTTGAGCCCAACCAACATCCAATGAACAGTTTCAATTGACTGGGTGGAGTGGAGCAAGAATGAATCTTTTTTAAAACCTGCCAAGTTGATTCTAATGTACATCCAAAGTTTCAAACTGAGGATTTATGATCAAATTGATAGATCGTGTGCATAGAAGTTCAAGATCATCTTCAAGGGACTAGGCAAGCTATGACTTCTTATCATGTCTCCTTTTTGTTATTTTTATTTTTTACTTCTGGGTTATTTCCTTGGTTTCCTAAAAAATTACTTTAACTCTGGTCCCACAATAGTTAAGTTTGCCTCTGCCTTTTTTTTTTTTTTTGGATGTTTTTGTATGTTTGTTTGTGTTTGTGTGTGAAGAGCGAGCACATGACATTCCTTTGAGAAAAGATGTAAATGCCCAAATTATTGATGAATATCTCTGTGGGAAGGGCAGAGTGCATCCCTCACAGTGTAGAACAATGGAAGGGAGCACATGGGCTTTTGTTTCTGAACTTGGCAAAGTATACCACTAATCTAACCACATTTATCATGTCAACCTCACTTACAAACTCATTGTTGGCTGTCTGTAGAGATGTGACATTAAGTAGCCCATATACTGTGTTATTTATTTGTTTATAGGTTAATTGTTCAGAATATTGATCTCCTGAGCTCATTTTCCCATTCTTTTTCAAATACCCTTTCAAATCAACAAACATAAAATAGGACAGCTTCTTCCACACAGGGGACTCTTAAATGATGCAGATTCTCACCAATTGGTAACTTTTAAAAAAATTATTCTTGCAAGAAAGCATAATTCAGGATATATTTTGCTATCACTTCAGAAGTTACTATATGGTTTGGGGCCCTGATTTTCAGATGCAAGACTCTAATCAGGATGCACCAAATTTTTGACTCTTTTGTCCTTTTATTTAATCCAGCTATATGTGCATAAAATACAGTAATATTGGACTATGTGTCTATATATTAAAGTTGTAATAAAATTTTATGAATTTAAGTACAAAAAAGAATTTAATGATGGATTACTGAGTTAAGTGAGAGCTGCTGTGAACCTCCAAATCTGACTGAAAAAAAATGTATTATAAGTAAAATTCCAGTACTGCCAAGACAACCACTATGAAAAATCGTATGGATGCGCCTCAAAAAAATTAAAAATAGGACTAACAAATGTGAATTGAAGTTCTCCATAGAGATTGGGTTGGTGTTTGGGAACTTCCAGGTTGTTTGGATTTTGCTGATTGGATCAATGAGACCCTGTGGAGAGATGGAGTAGATCTGGAAGCTTAGGTTGTGTTGGACTACTTTTGGTCCTTTTTGAGAGCCATTTTATCAATCTCAGTGTCTGACCTGACATTTTTATGACAACTGGGTAATATAAGTTAACCTCCGGCTTCTTCCAGGCTTAAGTCTGGAAATGAGATGGCACCAGAATCCTATAAGGAATTTCTCCCATCTTGTTGAAGACAACATTTGGATCTTGTAGATTTCCTGGCCTCTATAGTCTGCCTATTGAAGACCCCACCTACCTTCTTTTGGAAATTTAGAAGCTTGTGTAAGCTTCATAGAAAACTATGTCTTTCAGGGTAACTTGAGTTCCTAGGGCATGTTTGCTCATATTTCACTCAGAATAAACTATACCCTATTTCTAGAAAGCAGAATTCTTTTTCATAGTTATACATGATCCAGCAATCTCAAAACTATATATATATATATATATATATATATATATATATATATATATGAAATGAAATAGACATATCAAAGAAATACATGCACTCCCATGTTATAGCAACATTGTTCACACACACACACATACAAATGCATGATGTTATGCATGAAATCTAACAAATAGAACTTGGGGAAGTGGAGAGTAGAATGAGAATGGTGGTTATCAAGGGCTGGGGATAGGTGGTAATTGGGAGATTTTGGTCAAAGTTTAAAGAGTTTCAGTTAGATAGGATGATCAAATTCTGGAGATCTCTTATACAGTATGCTGACTATAGTTAATAATAATGTATTCCAGACTTGAAAATTATCGAAAGTAGATTTTAAATGTTTTCATTGCAAAAAAGGTGAGTATGTGAGGTGATGATATGTTGGTTTGTTTTATTCATTTCACAGTTTGTGTGTGTGTGTGTATAACTTACATATATAAACTTTTAAAATATATAAACTTATCAGAACTTCACATTTTATTCCATAAAAAATACAATTCTTGTCATTTAAAAGGTAGATTATAAAATATAAACAAACAAACAAAAAAGGTAAAAGATGGCTAACAGTGTCTCACAGCATTCTGAGCACTTCACAGAAAAAGAAATAAGAATGGTCAAATAATATATAAAAAATGTTCAACATCTCTAGAAATTAGAGAAATGCAAATTAAAACTACACTGAGATTCCATCTCACTCCATCAGAATGGCATTAATCAAGAATACAAGTAACATAAATGTTGGCTAGGATGTGGGGAAAAAATTTCACTCATATTACTGGTGGGACGGTAAATTGGTGCAACCACTCTGGAAAGCAGTATGGAGATTCTTCAGAAAACTTAGAATGAAGCCACCATTTGACCCAGTTATCCCACTCCTCAGCACATACCCAAAGGAATTAAAATCAGCATACTACAGGGACATAGCCACATCAATGTTTATAGAAGCTCAATTCACAATAACAAAGCTATTAAATTGACCTAGGTACCCTTCCACAGATAAATGAATTTAAAAAATGTGGTATACATACACAATGGAATATTACTCAGCCATAAAGAAAAATGAAATCATGATATTTGCCAGTAAATGAATGGAACTGGAGACTATTATGCTAAGTGAAATAAGCCAATCCCAAAAAAACAAAGGCCAAATATTCTCTCTGATATGTAGATGCTAACACAAAATAAGGTGGGGGGATGGAAGAATACAAGTTCATTGGATTAAACAAAATGAAGGGAATGGAGGAGGGATAGGAATAGGAAAGATGGTAGAATGAATCGTACGTAACTTTCCTGTGTTCATATAGGAATACAAACCAGTGAAACTCCATGTGCAACCGCAAGAATGGGATCATAATTAGAATAAGTTATACACCATGTATGTATAATATATCAAAATATACTCTACTATCATGTATATTTAAAAAAAAACAAATTTTAAAAATACTTGTGAACTGGACCTACTAAATTGGACCTAATGGCTAAATTAGTAGAGAGATTGGTCAGATAACATCTGTATCAGCTAGTGAATGGACAAAATCTGGCTTAATTTTCTGCATAAGGGTGTTAATGTTTCTGTACATTCAAAAATAGATATCTTAAAACCAGAGTTTTGTTAGTGTTCCAAAAAAGTTGCATATTTTTATGGAATACAATATGCCGTTTTATGATTATGATTAAATCTCTCTGTTTGGATCTGTTTCTATTCTCTACCTCCTCTATCCATTCCACTCATTCTAAGCCAGAAACATAACTGTGGCTCTTTAGTAATAATATGAAATTTTGACCTTTAGCTCTATGTATTGTTTATTTTTCATAAAGCATTCTGTTTATTTCAAAAATTAGTTTTGAATGTCACACATCAGCAGAATAGATCTAGAAGTGTGAGACTGGATTTTTGTATTTCATTTTTATTTTGAAATTATTGAATATATTGTTTATCATGTCCCCTTCTTTCTTACACAAGAGGTAATATCTCAAACTGTATTTATTTTCATTTACCCTCTCTCTCTCTCTCTCTCTCTCTCTCTCTCTCTCTCTCTCTCTCTCGGTACTGGGGATGGAACCCAGGGGTGCTTAACCACTGAACAATATCACCAGCTCTTTTATTTATTTATTTTTTAAAAGTTTGAGACAGGGTCTTGCTAAGTTGTTCAGGGACTTGCTAATTTGCTGAGGCTGGCTTTGAACTTGGATCCTCCTGTCTCAGCTTCTGGAGCTGCTATAATTACAGGCTGGAGCCATTGTGACCCTACTTCATTGACCATTTCTTGGAATTAAGCATCCAATTCATAATGATCTTTTTTTTATTCTTTTTTACTGTTGTCTGGTACTTCATTGTGTGAATGTACCACGGTTTATTCCAAGAATATTTTACCTCCAGATATTAAAATTATTTCCAATATTTTGTAATTATTGGAAACAGATTGCATGCTTGTGGTTTTGATAGGGTTGAAAGTATTTCTTCAATAGGAATTCCTAGAAGAGAGATTATTGTGTCAGAATGTAAACATATATGTGGTTTTGTTAGATATGGCCAAATTCCCCTGCATTAAGGTTGCAACAGTTTGCATCCTGTATGAGTGCACTGAGTGTACTTTTAGAATTTTGCCAAACTAACACAAAGAAATGGTATCTCAGTGTGGTTTCTGAGGTATTTCTCCTATTATGAGTGAAGAGGAACATCTTTTCGCATGTTGAACAGCTAGGTGTACATATTTTGTGAATTGTCTGTTCATGCCTGTTGCCAATTTGCTATTGGCTTCCTGAAACCCTGCTGTTTTTCTTATTCTCCTGCCAACAGCATCACCACCTAAGGAAGGGAACCTAAGTATTATGTGCAAACAAATCTCCCAAATGTTTATCTGGGGTCCTATACCAGGCTGGTTGCTTAAAAAAAAAAAAAACCAACTCAATAGTACAGATGAACTAAACTATCTTCAGTTTTGTGTTTTGAAAAGACTGGGATGAGTCTTAGGGTTCTGCATTTTTAAGAACTACCCTGGTGGATTTGGTGACCAGGCATGTGTAGGAACTATTGGTAAGACTGGATTTTCCATAGTGACACCAGCTTCATGACCATTTGCAGGGAAGAGAAAGATTGCCTAGTGTAGGGTGGGCTAGGGGTTTGGTTGGGGAAGGATGCCCACACCTCAGGAACATACTAGAACTCCTAATTTACCTGAACACTTTACCCATAAGCTTTGTCCTATCTGGGAAATGTTGTTCAGTCCATTTTTTTTTCTTTTTCTTTTTGGTATTAGGGATTGAACCCCATAGTGTTTATCCATTGAACTTCATCTGCAGCCCTTTTTAATTTTGATTCAGGGTCTTGCTAAGTTGCTTAAGGACTTTCCAAGTTGCTGAGGGTGGGCTTGAATTTGGGATTTTCCTACCTCAGTCTCCTGAGTTGCTGGGATTGTAGGCATGAGTTGACACACCTGGCTGTTCATTTCTGATCCTCCAAATGCAACTGGATCTCCAGGCAGCTATTTTTAAAAATTATTTATTTATTTGTTCTAATTAGTTATACATGACAGCAGAATGCACTTTGATTCACAGTACACAAATGGAGCACAAGTTTTCACTTCTCTGGTTGCACACAAAGTAGAATCACACCATTCATGCAATCAAACATGTACTAGGGTAATGATGTCCATCTCATTCCACCATTTTTCCTACCCCCATGCCCCTTCCCCTTCTCTTCCTCCCCTTTTTGCTCCTTAGAGCTGGTAAGAACCCAGCATTAAATAGAACTATATGTTCTTTAGTCATTTAGAGTGGCTACAGATTGCACACTTGATTTACCACCTTTTTCACATTTCCCTGGCTGTTACATCTCAGATTTATTCTAAATTCTCAGAAATACTCAAACTCTGCTTGTTTGCATGACCTGATATTCTAGATTGCTGACATTGGTTGACCCCATTCATTTTATTTATTTATTTACTTATTTATTCATTTATTTATTTATTAATCTAACTTGTTATATATGACAGCAGAATGCATTACATTTCATATTACACATATAGAACACAATTTTTCATATCTCTGGTTAGACACAAGGTATAGTCACACCATTCATGTCTTCATACATGTACTTAGAGTGATGATGTTTATCTCATTCCACAGTCTTTTCTATTCCCATGCCCCTCTCTTCCCCTCCCACCCCTTTGCCCTATCTAGAATTTCCCTCCCTCCCTCCCTCCCTCCCTCTCTCTCTCTCTCTCTCTCTCTCTCTTTCTTCTTTCTTTCTTTCTTTCTTTCTTTCTTTCTTTCTTTCTTTCTTTCTTTCTTTCTTTCTTTCTTTCTTCTTAAATTAACGGTTTCTTGGTTTGAACTGCTCCTTTGGCTCTGAGGAAAGTAGTTCTTAACTTCTAGGGACATTCTATGTGAGTAGAGTTCACGGGCCACAGCACAGGGATTCATTTGTGGGACTGAAACACCTCTCCCGAAGAAGTGTTTGCATGACAAGGGTCTAGTTTTTACTGAGAACCAACAGTTGTGTACATGGAGGTCATGGGGATGGATAAGTAAAGTGCTTTTGATTTGCTTCCTGAAATGTTTCCTGATATGTATGGAAGAGGCTGAGCTTTAGCTGGAGGTGGGGCTATAAGGCACACATGTCTTTTATCACTAGGTTATAATACAATATTTGACAGCTCAGTAACAATTTAAGTCCCTGTCCCCATTTTTTAAAGCTTTAATTGTTTCTGAATAAAAAGTAAGTGGATCTCTAAACTATAGAGCAGTATTTTTAATTTTTTTTGGAATGGAGAGAGCTATGTATATAATGATATTATCATTCTTATGTAGAAAAGGGGTGATGCTCTTATTTTTCTAAGCAATAGTTTAATTCAAACAAAACTGAGAGAGTGTATTGGTTAAGAGAGCTGAAGTGTAAGTGTAGTTGGAGAAGATGAGTTAGGAAGATAACAGGAGAACAGTTCAGAATTGGGTGACACATGGAGAGAATGTGTTTGTATTGTGCCCACTTTGTCTTTTCTTCCCCCACTTTCTGAAACTCAGGCCTAATTCCAACAATTAAGTTAGGATTACATTAGTAGAGACCTAAAATTCCTCGGAGAAGAACAAAATCCCAAGTGTGACTTACGTTTGAGACATGTCCTAGGGTCATAGAAAGTGGAAGGAAGAAATCAATGGTTCTTTTTCTCTAGGTAATAAGGACGCTCTCCGCAAATCATAAATGAGAGGAAATGTGTTAGAAGCACTTTCCAGTGTACAGTCTGGATATTCCACTGGAGTTATACAATTTTCCCAGGGGAAAGAAAGATTCTGAAGGAATCTTCTTTAAAAGTCATTTTAGTCATTAAAGTATCACATCTCCCTTTCTCATCAATGTCAAGAATCCAGACTCTTTCCTGTGTTTTGATCAGTTTCTTCCTGGGATTTGTCCTCCCTGTAGGTTCACTTCATTTAAGAGTTGATTAAAATTGAATAAGTGCCCTCCACTTGTGTTATTGATTTCTAGTCCTTCTCTAGAACCTATCTTTTTCTCTTTGATGGGGTTCTCTCTTATCTACCTGTTCTTTCCTTGAAGACTATTACCTATCTGTAGAGATGTCCACCCCCCATCTCTCTCTCTCTCTCTCTCTCTCTCTCTCTCTCTCTCTGCAAATAGATTGTGTTTAATATTCTCCCAAAGGATATTTATTTTATGTGTTGGTTGAGAAATACTATTATGGAATAAACATGTCATTGTGAATGAAATAGAATGGATAGTTGGGTCTTTTACTCCTCAAAAGCTAGAAGGAATAAGAAAAAAACTATAGTTTTAGATTTGTGTTGGTGCGTTATAATGAGACTAATCATATGGCAACAGAGTGCTTAATATTTAATTTGTAGAATCCATGAATTCTTGCCTCCTGTTGCTCATTGTTTCACATGGTTAAGTTAAGGGTGATAGATGAAGCAGGGGTGCTCTACTCAAAAAGCAAGGGTGGTTGGATTTGCTTCATAGGAACCCAGTAGCTGATCTTGAGTACCTTTCGGAAAAAGGAGACTTGAGCTCATGAAGACCTCCAAGCTTTGAGACAAATTCAGCAATATTTAAAAAGAATTCTTTAATTTATTATGCACTTAAAAAGTGGTAGCTCTGTTAATAGGGCAGGGTTGTTCTTTTACTGGCTTATTCAAGGAAGATTATTTTTCATCTCCACTGAGAAAAGAACAAGAGAGGATGTGGTTAGGTTAGATGACAGATAGAGTTTTCTTCTGGTTAGAGTTTCTCTTGTGGTTGTGAGCTCTCTTCTCCATGAAGGAAGTAGTTTTTAGAGCACTTTTCTTCAGGTGACCTAAATGCTGTTTTCTCCTTTATTTGAAAATGTTTGTATTTTGAGTTCTACTAGTTGTAACTAATTAATTCACTTGTGATTTAAAAATTTTAAAACCCTGGTAAAATTTTGGGGACTAGCAAGTGAAATGAGATTTATGACTTTTAGAGATATTTGATGACTCCAATGGTGACATGTCCAAAAGGACGGAAAAATCTCTGATTGGGCTTAAATTTCTGCTTGAAAGTGAGATAATAAAGATGGATTTGTTAAAAAAGGCTCATTTATATGGAAAAATTCAACAAATAACAAAACCATATACACTATAAAGAAGAGTTAGTCAAAATTCTTTTTCTTAGAAATCACAAGTTCTCCGTGGTGGAACCCAGGGTTAAAGTTAATGGGGACTCGGTTTCTTCAAGTAATATATGTCCCACCTTGTCATGAAAAGACTGAGTAGAAGAGAACCCTCCGCTTTGGCTATTATCACATGGTTTAGAATGAAATCATGAACCAATGTAATCCTTTAATTTGTTTATTTGAACTAAGAAACATGAAGGGAAGTTGTTAGTCAGTCATGCATCCTGAGATCAAACAGTCAGGATATTAATAGCTGGAGTAAACTTATGAGCCAGTACAAACCGTAGAAGATTAGGATTCTCTTCTGTAAAGAGCCAAGAATGGAGGAAGCATTCCAAGAGAAATTGAGATTGGTCCCAGGAGGGAGATTATAGGGCCTCCTTGTCAGTCTTCCATCTTCCTGGAACCTCCAGTCTTCACAAATGATTATCTTGGCTTTTGGGAGAGGAAATAGCCCTTATTCCTTTATCTTCTGTCACGATCAACTATAGTACCTACCTCATCCGGCTCCCTGTCTCTCTGATGTCGGGGTTGATAGAGGATTGAACAGTTGATGGGAATTCTGCACTATTCTTCTCAAGAACTGCAGAGAGATGTTGATTCCACTTCCAACAAGGATAGCTTTTTGTCCTTACAGGATAACATATGTCTTTTCCCAAGAATATGAAAAATCCCCCTTTACCTACCCATAAATCAGAGATGATAGTTGTCCCCAACCTTCAATATTTTATTGGAGTCTTTTCAAAATATAAAAACTTTGTAAACCTTTGATAAATAATAAAGACAGGAACAGTTTGGATAATTTTAACTTTAATTTCAAGAAAAAAAAGATGCTTTTAAGAGAGATGGACAATGTCTGATAGGATGGAAAGCTGTATAGAGGTTAGAAGGGATTTATGAAAAGACTTGAAGTCCAAGTAATCTGACACAATTCCCTATTGACATTCTCTGATGAAATGAATGATTGGAAGATGATGTATTAAGATACTGCATGTAATGTAACTCAGGCAGAGTTGTGCATTTTATAAAATAGTGGACAAAATGGATTGGGAATTAGTATTAAAGCACACAGTCGATTAATAGACTATGTATCATGTTTTAAACGTACCTATACAGAATGAAGACATCAATCACTTCAGTTTGTCTTTTTTTTTTTTTAAGAAAACTCATTTGACTTTTTATTTCACTGACTTGACCAAATCAGCTTGCTGTTTGAAGTTATGAAAACAGAGTTGTAATATTCCACTGGATGAGACAAAATAAATGAAGATGGGCTTGGGTATTTGTGCAATTTTTTATGTTTCATAAGGCTATTTTTAGGATTGATTTGCTTAGTACAATTATGAGTATGTATTTTCTTAAAGTTTCTGTAGTACTTTTTCAAAATGGAGAATTATATTTGGAGTATGGCAAATTTTAAAATTTGGAGAAAAGGAGTTATTAAGTTCTGCTTACTGTAGATACCCAAGGCTTTCCTAAATCCAGGAAGATCTTTATTCCTTTTTAGAGACATTCTCTACTGAAATTGTTGTGCATTAACTCTTTATGCTTTCTTCCATTAGACATGGTAAACTACTTAAAGACTACATGCTAGGGCTGGGGATGTGGCTCAAGCCATAACGCGCTCACATGGCATGTGCGGGGTGCTGGGTTCGAGCCTCAGCACCACATAAAAATAAAATAAAGATGTTGTGTCCACTGAAAACTGAAAAATAAATATTAAAAAAATTTTTTTTCTCTCTCTTCTCTCTCTCTCTCTCTCTCTTTAAAAAAAAGACTACATTCTATATCTTTGCATTATCAGTAACTATCACAGAGCCTGGGGCATAGTACACACACAATAATGGCTTAATGCACGACTAAATAATTGTTAGCTCCCATATAAGTCTTATAACCCTAACCCTGATATTTTCTGTATTTGATCCCAGTTACCCATGTGCTCCTGAAATTTCTGGTTTCTTCCTATCTCCTGATATGATTACTCATTTCCTGACTGATAAGTGATTTATTAATTTGGATTAGGATTGTCTCCTGAAATGCATTTTACTTGCTGGGAGCAGTGATAACTTCCAAGGTCTTCCTAGCCTAATATACAGAGATTAAAACTTATTTAGAAAAATAGTACTAGCTTTTGATTGCAGGCCCATTTCAAACTGGACATGTTCTCCTAAGGAAATATTGCAAAGCCTGTTGTGTGACCATGACTTTATCTTGGGAGTATTTTGAGTCCATGCTGGTGACTGGAGTCTCAACTAAGGCAGAATCTTTGAAAATTGATATCAGTAAAAAAAATGTGCTTCATCTTTCATGTGGATACTGGAATTTTTACTGCTGGGATCTGTTTCACTTCATAGGAGGTCAGTCTTCAGTGTTAGTCATGGAACTCCAGAACAATTTGTCACTGAACTCCTTCTTTGGCCCACAAGCAGACAGGAAGTTCAGATAATGTTCAAGCTGCCTCAAGCTACCCTGGAATGGGATAGTTTTTTGCATACTTCTCTTATTTTGTTACTCTTCTGTCTGCAGAGAACTTACAGCCTGAGCATTTCTTGGGAGGCTCAGAGACTTCCAACATGGACAAATCTTATTGCTCCATTGGTCAAGTTTTCCCTTCAGATTAGTCATCTACCCTATTTCATCCCCTCAAAACCATGTTGTCTACTTTGTGGATTGATCAAGTAAATTCGAGAGTAAATATTTAATATGTGCTACCAGTTTCATATGTCTTGTGTATTGTATTGAAACATCCTCAGATCAATAAATACATTTCCAGAGATTATTGCATTGTGTCGTGTTCTTCTAAATAAAGTACAAAGGAATGTGAAAAAATGAAAAAATAGTTGGGCTTTGGATAAGCTATTAAATCTATTGACTCTTCTGAGTGACATGGTTGATGACTCGTGATGAAGCACAAACATCTATTGTGGGAAAATATTTCAAAGAAAGTAATATTTGAAGGATTCAGATAACTGTAATAAAGGTGTATTTGTTTCCCAGTGAGGACATTTTGGTCACCTCTTGATAATGTGAGCTTCTTCAAGGAAGGAAAGACTGGTGGACCCTTATTGCATCTCATAGTTCTTATCCTTGTGCATTCATCTATATGTTACCTCAGGGATTTAAAAACTACCAAAAAAGTCAACCCCTTGATTTTTTTGGAATAATGTATTCATTTCTGGTTGTGTTTCTAATGATAGTTCTTCCAAATTTGTCCAATTTCATTCAAAATACCAGCAAATCTTTACCCCTCACACATCAGATAGAGCACTAATCTCTAGGGTATATAAAGAACTTAAAAAGCTAAACACCAACCCCCCCCCAAAAAAAAATAACCCAATCAATAAATGGACCAAGGACCTGAAGAGACATTCCTCAGAAGATGATATACAATCAATCAACAAATACATGAAAAAATGTTCATCATCACTAGCAATTAGAGAAATGCAAATCAAAACCACTCTAAGATTTCATCTTACTCCAGTCCGAATGGCAGCTATTTTGAAGACCAACAACAATAAGTGTTGGCGAGGTTGTGGGGGAAGAATGGGAGTCTGAGTTCTAGAATCACTGATTAGAGGGGGCCTGCTGGCACACAGGAGTACATCCTTGGACTTAATGTGGACAAAACATACATACGCTGCTGGTGGGACTGCAAATTGGTGCAGCCAATATGGAAAGCAGTATGGAGATTTATTGGAAATATTGGGAATGGAACCACCATTTGACCCAGCTATCCCTCTCCTTGGTCTGTACCTAAAGGACTTAAAAACAGCATGGTACAGGGACACAGTCACATCAATGTTTATAGCAGCACAATTCAAAATAGCTAAATTGTGTAACCAACCTAGGTGTCCTTTAATAGATGAATGGATAAAACAATGTGGCATATATACACAATGGAATATTACTCAGCAATAAAAGAGAAAAAAATGATGGCATTTGCAGGTAAATAATGCTAAGTGAAGTTAGCAAATCCCCCAAAACAAATGTTGAATGTTTTCTTTGATATAAGGAGGCTGATTCATAGTGGGATAGGGAGAGGGAGCATGGGAGGAATAGACAAACTCTAGATAGGGCAGAGGGGTTGAAGGGGAAGGGAGGAGGCATGGGGCTATTAATGATGGTGGAATGTGATGATCATTATTATCCAAAGTACAGGTATGCAGATATGAATTGGTGTGAATATACTGTGTATACAACCAGAGATATGAAAAATTGTGCTCTATGTGTGTAATAAGATTGGCAGCCATTATGAAGTCAAACAACAACGAGTGCTGGCGAGGATGTGGGGAAAAGGGTACTCTTGTACATTGCTGGTGGGACTGCAAACGGGTGCGGCCAATTTGGAAAGCAGTATGGAGATTCCTGGGAAAGCTGGGAATGGAACCACCATTTGACCCAGCTATTGCCCTTCTCGGACTATTCCCTGAAGACCTTAAAAGAGCGCACTACAGGGATACTGCCACATCGATGTTCATAGCAGCACAATTCACAATTGCCAGACTGTGGAATCAACCCAGATGCCCTTCAATAGATGAATGGATAAAAAAAATGTGGCATTTATACACCATGGAGTATTACGCAGCACTAAAAAATGACAAAATATGGAATTTGCAGGGAAATGGATGGCACTAGAGCAGATTATGCTTGGTGAAGCTAGCCAATCCCTAAAAAACAAATACCAAATGTCTTCTTTGATTTAATGAGAGCAACTAAGAACAGAGCAGGGAGGAAGAGCAGGAAGAAAAGATTAACATTAAACAGAGACATGAGGTGGGAGGGAAAGGGAGAAAAAAGGGAAATTGCATGGAAATGGAGGGAGACCCTCATTGTTATACAAAATTACATATAAGAGGTTGTGAGGGGAATGGGATAATAAACATGGAGGGAAATGAATTACAGTAGATGGGGTAGAGAGAGAAGATGGGAGGGGAGGGGAGGGGGGATAGTAGAGGATAGGAAAGGTAGCAGAATACAACAGTCACTAATATGGCAGTATGTAAAAATGTGGATGTGTAACTGATGTGATTCTGCAATCTGTATTTGGGGTAAAAATGGGAGTTCATAACCCACTTGATTCTAATGTATGAAATATGATATGTCAAGAGCTTTTTAATGTTGTGAAGAACCAATAAAAAAAATAAAATAAAGGTATTGTGTCCATCTACAACTACAAAAAAATAAAATAAAATAAAATAAAAAGAAAAAAAAGAATTGTAATGCATTATGCTGTCATATAAAATAAAAAATAAATAAACTCATTTACCTTTTTTTAACAGATAGTTTGTACTGTCATATTACTAAATTAACTACAGATTTCTGAAAAATCATCTCTATGTCCCAGTTTTTTTGCATTGTTACCAAAATTTTCTATTTTTCTAATATTTTAGAGGAAGAAATCTCTCTTTTTGGCAAAACTAGTTGTCTACTTTTGCACAATATTTCAAGCTCTAGCCTCCAATAAGACAGTGCTATGTAGTTAGATGCTATTTTGTGTACACCATCAGATTTATTGTAAAAAAATCATGCATTTGCCTCCCAGGTCACTTAATATTATAGACATTTATCTCTTCCCTTTCACTGCAGAACTCATTAGTATAACTTTTGAGTACTGTCTGTTATTCTTTATAACTGTAACCTAGACTTTCATTAATGAATTCCCATCAGTCTTGGAGTCTCACCATTTTATTGAAGCTTTATAAATTTTTTCTTTCAGGATTAACAATAATCTCTTAAATTACTCTTATTCTGTTTTAGGCCTCATCCTCCTCAATCTCCTCACAATAGCAATGTATGGAGCATTTAATCTCTTTTCTTGAATAGCTTTTTGCTTCTATAACATGATATATCTTCTGAATTTTCTTTCTACCTTTTAAAAATAGTGGCCTTATTGAGGTGTCACTCAATGTCATATGAATGATTTTTAGTCAATGTATTATGAATGGAAATTGTGCCTGCCATTCCAAGACTACTCCATAGACACCAGCCATGCTATTTTTTCTACCCTTTTTTCCCTTTTTGGCTTGATTGGGAACGTCTAAGCAACAATGGCAGAAGTACTAGATGAAAGGAAGAATGGAGTCTGAGTTCTGGAATCACTGATTAGAGGGGGCCTTCCGGCACACAGGAGTAGTACTTCCTTGGACTTAATGTGGACAAAACATACATATATTTATGTAAAGTCATTATACGCATTCAGGGTTATTATAGTAGAAGCTAATGTTACCTTAACTAATGTAAGAATGACACTACCAACTTATAAACACTTCAGCAGCATATAAAAATCAAGCTGTTTCAACGCTGAATGATGTTGATATTTATTTGCCAAGTTCATTATTGATACATAATCTACATATTTTTTTCCACTTGTGCAACTAGACATTTTTTATTTGCCACTTATATATATATATTTTTCAAATTGCCTAATTAAGTTCCTAAAATCTTGTTCCAATCTTCTGATGTTGAGGAGAGTTCCAACCACCCTAGCACTCAGTTGTGTCAAATGTTACACTCACATGCAGATCATGCAACTCCAAATTAAGTTCCTAAAGGTGTTTGTCTTTTCCTTGTTGATTCTTTGCACTTTAAGGACATGACACATTATCCTGTCATATGGAATACAAATACTTTTTCGTAATTTTGCACTTTGTCACAAACTTTACAGCATAGGCATTTGATAGTTTTACATATAAAATTCCTATATGGTTCCCCTTCACTGTTTCTATCTTTGGTATAATTTCCAAACAGCTTTTTTTCTCACCCTGGAATTACATTCCATCACTTTTAGAAATTTTGTAAAAATGTCTAATTATTTATTCAATCTGTAATTTAAGTTAGCATAAAATCATGTTTTTTTTTCCTAAAAGTCCAAAAATCTTACTTATGACAGGCATTTAATGAATATTTTTTAGATTTAATTTTCTTCTTATAAATTTAGGGTTAGGTTAGATCATCAATTCTTAGGGGCAATCCTTGGACCAGTATCATCAGTGGTACTTACAAACTTGTTGGAAAAGCAAATTCTTGGGTCTCTCCCCAGATCTATGGAAGGGCCCAGCAATCTGTGTTTAACCACCTGTCAAAGTGATTCTAATGTATTTTCAAGTTTGACAATCCCTGGAATAGATAGTACTTCAGCACAAATGTCTTAGGAATACTGCACATGTTTCCATGTTAACAAAGCCCACTTCTGTGGAAAAATGATTCATTCCTTATTTTCAGCAGGGTGAGGATTAGGAAAGAATATGTTCAAGACCAGTCTTACTGGGGCAAAATCATGATGGCAATGAGGGTTTTATCTCTTGGGCCCCAGCCTATTCTGTGTGCCCAATCACACAGGGCTGCTTGTTTCCCTCGGATATCCTGACTTCTCAAGAAGAACATCCCAGATTTTGCGGGGGCAAATCTCTCCTTCCCAAGCAGAACACTGAGATGAAGTCTTGTTCCAATCTTCTGATGTTGAGGAGAGTTCCAACCACCCTAGCACTCAGATGTGTCAGTTATCACACTCACATGCAGATCATGCAACTCCAAATAGCCAGCCAGCAGATCTCTGGTCTGTACTTGGGCATTCACATGGTGCTTCTTACAGCTGTCTTCTGTCAGTCCTCTTGTCCTGTCCTTGGCAGCCCTGGACCTCATGCTGCAATTCTCTTAGGGCTTAGAGACCCTTAAGAGAATGTTCCAATGATCTGAGAGATCGTATGCAAGCATTCTTCATGTATATTCCTCTGATTCTGCCTATACTTATCTAACTTAAAATATTATGCTTTTCTTTTGTCTTTTGTACCCCTGAAAGGCCTGTCAGGAAGAATTAAAGAGACTTTAGACCATAAAAGGGATTTTCCCTTTAATGGCATATTATTTATTTCTCTCCACCTCAAGTTTAAGAGGGATCAATCTTTAGAAATAACCCTTACTTTCTACCTCCTGCAGAGCAGTGAGGAAAATATTTCAATTATAACCTGGGGGGACTAGAAAGAGGGCAGTGGGAACCTGACATATTTCTACAAGTATGGGCTGAGGGACTTCTTATGATGCAGCAAAAATAAATAAATAGAAAACAGTATGGAGATTCCTTGGAAATCTGGGAATGAAACCACCATTTGACCCAGCTATCCCTCTCCTGGGACTATACCCAAAGGACTTAAAAACAGCATACTACAGGGACACAGCCACATCAGTATTTATAGCAGCACAATTCACAATAGCTAAACTGTGGAGCCAACCTAAATGTCCTTCAGTGGATGAATGGATAAAAAAATGTGGCATATATACACAATGGAATTTTACTCAGCAATAAAAGAGAATAAAATCAGGGCTATTTGGAGGTAAATGGATGACATTGGAGAAGATAATGCTAAGTGAAGTTAGCCAATCCCTAAAAAACAAATGCTGAATGTTTTTTCTGATATAAGGAGACTGATTCATAGTGGGGTATGGAGGGGGAGCATGAGAGGAATAGATGAATTCTAGATAGGGCAGAGGGGTGGGAGGGAAAGGGAGGGGGCAGGGGATTAGCAAGGATGGTGGAATGTGATAGACATCATTATCCAAAAAACATGTAATGAGGACATGAATTGGTGTGAACATTCTTTATATACAAACAGAGGTATGAAAAATTGTTCTATATGTGTAATAAGAATGGTGATACATTCTGCTGTCATTTATTTTAAAAATAAAACCAATAAATATTATCTATAAAAAAATCAGGATCAAAATAAAGTCTATACAAGGAAAAATAAATAAATAAATAAATAAATAAATAAATAAAATTTTAAAAAGTCTCATAGAACAGGTTGAGAATTCAAGTTCTTTGGATCCTGAGTACATATTCTTATGATATCAGAACTGACATTTAATGTCAGGGTATAATGGTACTATTAAATACACTTTTGTGAAAGGGAATGGTGAAGTGAAGTTTGGGTCATAGGCATGGGGATTTAAGACAGAGAAATAACGACTTCCCCTTAATAGCTCAGGCCTAGTTGTCTCTTTTGAGTGTGTGTATGTGTGTGTGTGTGTGTGTGTGTGTGTGTGTGTGTATTCGTACATTGACAAGTTCCAGGTGTGTTGTGATTTTACTGGGAGATCAGAAATGCCAAGCCCATTTCTTGGTCATAGGACACTGCTGCAGAGCTGAGGGCCTTGGAGAATACTCTGACCTGGGAGGCAGGAAAGGCAATGTGCTTTCACACCCAGGTTCACATTTGGAGACCAATGTTCCCTTTAGACGTGACCACGCACTCACTCATTGCTGCAGTTTCCAGAACTGTTAAGATTAAGGAACTGGGTTTGAGAGTGGGGTGGAGAGAGACAAAGATAATTGGCAGGCAGAATATGCTGATCTTTTCACACACTCCTCTTACTTCCTCTCTGCAGCGGCAGTTGGGTTTGCTCCTGTGTTCTCTCCTGTCTGTGCGGAGCTGAGGAGGGTTGTCTGCAGTGGGTGGGTGTCAAAGCCGCCTCACACAGGCAGTGGTGTTCTTAGCCTTGACATCTCATCCCTCATCTTTCCTCGGATCTCGTCAACCTACACGATCTGCTCTGTCAACAGCTAATAGCGAAATGACTGTGTGAAAGGCAATGACAGCAATAGCTGCTCAGCATTGACTTTTTTTTTTTTTTTTTTTTGCTGCACACAAAATTCCAGACCTGAGCTGCAGGGGAGACAGGGGCCAGTGCAGTGGAGTTTGGAGGCAGGTGGAACTCTCTGCCATCTATCTTTGCTCCTCCTCCAATACAAGGTAATTTGGGTATCTGGTAATGATTTAATGCTTCCTTTGGATATTTGTCCATTAGTAGAGCAAGAGTCGGTAGTGTGCGTCAGGTGTATGCAGTTTTCCTGGGTTCAGAGACTCTCTGTTTCCTTTTCCTGCATATCATTCCCAAGACCTTTTATAAATCCAGAGACATAGCAGGGAGTTAAGTGCCTACCATCAGTAGTACTTTTGCTTCTCTATTGTCCTCATTATCAAGTTGATATCCCAGAGCAGCACCTGGTTACACAAGTCCGTGCAGTACAAGGAGGACCAAGTAGACACGGCTGTTGTCCCACCCTTCAGGAACTTGTGGTCCAAGACAAATGTGCATTTAGAAAGAAAGATGTTATTTCTGCATATTTTTCTTCTCTGTTACAGGGCCTACAGGTTATCACAGTGGGAGAGATGCACAAACTTTACATTGAGGATTAAACCCTATGTAGTCTACAGGATTCTTTGTCATTTACTAGGTGTGTGACCTTGGGAAACTCTTGATTCCTGATGTCTTTCTCTACATAGTATGACCAACAATGAGGCAAATATTACAGTGTTGCTTCCAGATTTAGTGTTTTTTTTTTTTTAACTAAGGGGGTCTTCTGTGAGCATCAAGTTCCTTTTGATGGTTGGCATTTTGGAAAGTGAATCTGATGATGTGTACATAAGCATCACATTTCTTATGAAAGTGGGTGGATGGGGAAGTACAGGATACTGTGTGAATAGAAAAGAGTTAAGTTTTCAACACTTCTTACTTCCTGTTAACAGTCCTGTCTTCTACAACCTCATTTGTATTCCTTCTGTTATTGAGCCAAGTTATGGAGCTAGCATAGAACACTTATTAACTTACCAACATAATGTGAAGTTATCTGCATAGGTTAGTCTGAACATATTATCTCAATTAACCAAATTCTGCTTCTGGGTGATTTTCAGCATAGTGGTCTTTTGATAGATTCTTCTCAACTCAGGGTGGTAATAATGATTGCTGTTTTTACATTGATGTAGCTCATGGAGAGGGTTCTGTATGGATACATTTTTCATTTTTTTAATGTTTAAAAATGTTTTGATGATATATTATAATTACACATAGCAGCAGGATTCATTGTTACATATTTGTACATGCACACAACATAACAATATAAGTTGTTCAATTTTGTTCTTTTTTCTATTAAGAAATATGCTGGGCTGGGGTTGTGGCTCAGTGGTAGAGCACTTGCTTAGCATGTATGAGGCACTGGGTTCAATTCTGAATACCATATATAAATAAATGAATAAAATAAAGGTTCATCAACATCTAAAAAACATTTTTAAAAAATATCCTGCCTTTAAAAACCACATTCTTTAGTGCAGTTATGTATGTAATAGCCTGAGTCCCGAATTTGTTTGTTCATGTATGCTAGAATCATCCATTCTGACTAAAGTGAAGATCACTCTTAGAATTAAATGATAATACAAGTATTTTTTGCTTAACCAGTTAGTATTGGATATACTTTTACTGGATATAGTTCATGTAGAAAGATTACTAGGTGGATGATTTTTATAAAAGTATCAAATCTTGTAACCAATTACAGTTACAGGATTAAGTTGGTTTCCCTTGTTATTTTTTTTTTCCCTGAGTAGGAAAAAGAGTCTTTGATGTTGGCCTTTTGTTCCTGTCCATGGACTGTAATCAATCAGCTTTTTAAACTTGTACAGCTCTTCATGCTTTTCAAAGTCCTTTCATTTCTACTTCATGATAATCTATCTCTAGTTTTTATCTCCTTGCCTCCATATATGAAGACAAATGCCAACTACTCAAGGATGTGAAAGAAAAGTGGGGATAATTCTTTGGAATGTTTAGCATTTTTTCCTTTAAGAGTCTGAAGGTCCAGTAGTGTACTGTGAAGGCAGAGGACCATTTTTGGAAGAAGAGAATGAAGACGGAATTCACAGTCTTGGAATTCTTTCACATTCCAGAAGTGTAAAGCGTGTGTATGTGTGTGCTGCGTGTGTATGTGTGCTGGGGGACTTCTTGTTTATATGAATCATATTTTACCTATTTGGGTTGTTTGATGATTGATTTATGAGTTACTGTAACACAATTATAAGCAACTTGAGGTCAAAAATCTTTTTAGACCTTTATATGCTTCAAAATTTTTAGCATAGTTTAGGGAAATTGTAAGTACTTAGTGGATTCTTGCTAAATGAAATTGAGAGATACTTTCCGATTCTCACTGCCTACCTAACTTTAGGTTGCCTGAAGTTGGCTCATGGGAACTTGGTCATTATGCCTGCTCTATGGATAGTAAGGCAAATGCTTACTAGAAGGAGGGTCAATGAGATACAAACAGATTCAGTTTGGAATAAATGGACTATAGTGCCTGCCCCTTGTTTCATACTCATTGACTCCAAATTACTTTTAGCAATGAAAACTCATTATTTTTTTTTCACAAAGTGGTAATGCAAAAATCTGCCGCACAATATGTGAATTGTTTAAATATAATGTCTCATAGACTTTTTTTAAACAAAAATGTCCTGAAACAGAGTTTATGTCTGTTGCATGGTAACCCAGGGGCCAATTGGGAGTTATTTCAATAATGAAGATCCTCCTAATCAGAGTTGCGGTTGGGGATACGTAGAACCGAGTCACCAGTGTATATGCCCAGGAAACACATATCGACACTAGTATTTTGAGAATATTTGCTACAGCCCTACCATTGTTATAGTTATCACTTCTTTGGCTGACAGGTGCTGATAAGTAAGAGGCTGAGGGGAGGAAGTGGAACATGTATTTGAAAGTAAACACAACATCCCATTTCCAAAATATATATGTCTCTATGGATTTGGCCAAATTCTCCTCTCTGATCCAGGGATGGTCACAGAAATTGTGATTCCTCTTGAATTTCACATAATTTATTGTTATTTTTAATTTGCTTATTTAATATCTTTAAGGTCTTGGATAAGCCTGAGTGTCTGGTGGGGGATTTACTTGAAACAGTCATCAGAGTGAACAAGGGACTTTACCAACTGGTTGTCTGATTTTAGTGGCTTGGTAGAAGATGACAATATCATTTTGATATGTGATCCGTGTCTCCGTCTCTCCTGGTGCTTTGTGACTGAATGTTGACATACTGACACCACCCATATGGAGTCAACCTTTTGGAGATATTCCCATGACAGGTGAAGTAGATGGGTTCTGCCCTATATAAAGAAAGAGGGTAGTTTTTGAGATTTGTGTGGAATGCTAAATTGTGACATGTTTATAACTAAAAATACATGCTGGCATTGCCATCTCCAGAGTGAAAAGTTTTATTTTACAATTTCTGTAACTCAAAAAACTGATGAATTTTATGCTAAGTTTTAATTTATTGGTGTTATACACCTGCTTGTAAAATGCTGACCCTCTGGGAAGGTATACTTTGATGTCTATAGGCAGATATAAACCAGAATTCATAATTTTCTAACTAGGATCTAAAAATGAAGCCATTTAATATAAAAAGTCAGCCTAAAAAATTCTGTTTAAAAGATTCTGAGTCTTCTATCATACCATTTATTTTACCGAGATTATGTTTTACTAATTCTTGTTTCTAAAATTTATTTTGGGTGCCAGATTCCATCAGATTACGGTCATTTCATAGAAGCCTCCATCACATAGAAATAATGAAGCAATTCCTAAATGTCAAACAATAAATTCATCTCAAGGAAATAGAAAAAGAAACCCTGATTTCTAAACTTGGGCCATATTAATACCTTTGGCTTCAAGAAATTCCTGTTTCTACAAGGGTTCTACTGGTAAGAACTGTTAACACAGTTGCAAGCATATGATTGAAAAGACTCTCATGAGTATACTTAAACATTTCCCAAGAGGGTTAGTTTGTGTTAAGTGTTCTTATTGCTAACACACACAAATAATAATAATAATGTCATTATTATTATTATTATAAGGGAGGGCAGGAGGAAACTTTCAGAGGGGGTTGATGTTTATGACAAAGATTTGTTTATCTTTCCATGGTGTGTGCTATGTCAGACTCATGAAGATGCATATATTAAATATGTGCAGCTTTCTGTATGCCAGTCATACCAGACTCAGCAATTGCACTCTGAATGCTTCTGGCACTCTGCCTGTGGTTGGTTTGATTCTTTTAAGTTTTCCTTTTACTTTCAGAATCGGATCCTGGGTTTTTTTTCCCTTTCCTTCCTTGGCTCTGCCCCCTGTACTTCTGACTTAAGCTTATACTGAGACTTCCAGGGTCTCTGTGCTCCTCTTTGAGCTGTTACATAGGATACCCTCTCTGATCCCCTGGGCCAGTTTTCTCAAGTCAGCAGGTGACTTGACCTGAATTCTTTACTGCCACTGCTTCACTTGACTGAGTTTGGAGTTTGGATTTAGTCTGTGTCCTAGTTTCATTCAGTTCCATGAAAGGCAGGACCCGGCTGTTTTACAGCAGCAGTCTAGCACTTTCAGAAAAAGAAAATGTGTAAAGCAGAGGAGAGAGATTCTGAAGGAATCTTAGAGTGAAAATGTTAGTACTATTGATAGCACCTACATATTTTCTTTAGTTTTAGTATCTCTACTGGATTGACTTAAAGTAAATTACAGCTTCTTTACTAATTTTCTTTTAGGATTTAATTTGAAGAATGGGATAAGACATTCTTCCTTTTTGTATTTTTGGGAAAGAATGGAATACAGTAGTTAAGTTAAAACAAAACAAAACAGAATCATTGTGAGGTAATCAGCGATTTGAACATCTAGGGCTTTGATTGGAGCCTGATTTGAAAGTGAGTCCTCAAGTACTACGGGGCAAGGCAAATGGGCCTTTTATTAATTTGGTTCATAAAAACGAAAGTTAATCAGTCCCATACCTCGGGGAAAATCCACATAAAATCAGATTCCAATATGACTAATTAAAAGGAATTTCCAAGAGTAACTCAGCATAATGTCAAATTAAAAAGCAAATGCACCTGAATGAGAAGCAATAAGGGGATCTTAGAAGTTTTTCAGGAAGAAGCTGTGGGTAGAAAAAAACTTGCCAAATGAGCTGAAGGTCAGAGACCAGAATCAAGGCAAAGTCCCCAAGAAAACAAGGTCAAACTTCAAGAAGCACAAGAAAATGGCGTATTGAATATTCTAAGTATGTTGTGTTGCTGACTGTGTGGAAGCTGCCTGCTAGACCACATATCAGGGAAGAACTAGAAACCACAGAGAGCCAGAAAGTAGGAACAGATAAAAATGGAGCCAGGAGAAGAATTATAGATTGAAAACCTAGAAGAGCTGGATTAAGTGACAATCTGGAAGAGATAGGAGAAAATAAAAACACTGGTTAGGAATCAATGTTAGCATTTACAGAGATTGAGGTTTGGCTGAACTTGGGGGTGAATCTAAAGAAATACAGGACAGACATGGAATATGAAAAGTCAAGTTCCAACCATACATGTGTTTTGAGGGTCTACTATGTATTGTACACTATATTTGACAAATAGGGAGGTAAATGAAACATGTCTCTTCTTCCTAATTTACTCATTATGGTCAAGTATAGCCTGGTGCCTAATACATACCCAGGAGGTACTTTTTAAGTATATTCTTCTGTGTCTTGGTCACAGTGGAGTTCTGGAATCAGCCCAGGTGCTCAGAGAAAATTGTTGGTTTGCAACTCTTCCCACCTTCACATGCAGTGACATTATTTTGTAAGCTTGAACTTGAAGAAGTATTTTCGTCATGGAAATTGACACACAGTACAAATCAATGGTGCCTTCTCCCTATCTCCTTGCTCCCCAACTCTAATAAAAGTTTAAGAGTTCTTAAACTTTTTTCACCACCGGATCAATTTAATCTATCTGTTAAATTCAACAAATATGAATTCAGTACTTCATACATGTAAATTCCTGTGCTGGGTGCTTGCTTGTCTTTCTGCTCCTAAAAGCCATTTTCTCTTTTGTAATAACTTAATTATTTAGGTGGTTTGAAGCGTTACTTATTCAACCAGTGTCATATATTAGAGTGTTGATTTCTTTCTATTTTCCAGAAGAATGTAAACGCAAAGCCAAGTTTGTGAGTGTTCTCTCTAGATTTAGAGTGTTGACAATATGTCTTATGGATGTACAAGGGGAGACGCTTCTACTTATCTACTGAAGACTCAGCTCTTGATGGGGACAGACTTACATTAAAAAAGTGGAAAAATAGTGACCTGGTGGTGTTCTTCGATTGTCTATTTTGACAATGATACTGGTTGGAAATTAGGGATGTGATATGGTTGGCTCTTCTGTTAGTTTTTCTATGAAAAATGGAAGCACTGAGCATTTTTCTGTTAAGAGATATAAAGGGTGTGTCTTCATATGTCTATGCAATTTGGTCTCAGCTCTACCACTTCTCAGGTAAGGCATTCAGGGTCATTTTATGTCTGCAATTTTAAATACACTAATTCATGAGCATTGAGATTAGAGTGGGAATCATTGCAGTACTCTGTTAATGCCAATTACCTCTGAAACAGCCAGAATGGAGTCAGATAGGAGTTCCCTGATGACTGATTAAAATGTGGTGTCCTGAAAATTAAGTGTCTAGTGTTGAGTGCAGATGTAGCACAAAGATGTGTTATCTGAATGGACACAGATTGAATGCTAATATTGGGAAAACTTGCTAGGAATAATATAATGGTCATTCCCTAGCAGGAGTAAAAAAAGGGAAGAACTTCACACTTCTGGGGAGTGTTAAAGTCAGGAAAATTGGGATTAAAATCTTTTATGATGAGCGTTTAAGCCTTAAAGCTAATAATGAGAGGGCAGAAGTTGAAATAGCAGAACTAAGGATGACATAAAAATTGATATGATGGTACCCCTTTAGTCTAATTTAACCACTTGAATTGTGCTTTTCAAACAGTGTTACATATGGCTTAAAATTTTCATAAGAGAGCAAAAGGACTTTTCTGCAAAGAGCTCATTTCATTTTGGGCAATACTTCTGTCTCTAGGTACCCTCCAGAATTTAAATAATGACCTCTTTTTGAGGCATAAAATTGGAAAAGATTTCAAGAGATTAGAGAATGATTGGTTTAATGGAACCGATATCAGACTAGATGACTTTAAAAGAGTCAAGGTTCATTTTAATTAATGGAAAAATCAACCTATAGGTAGCACTGAGGAATGGAATAAATAGTCAGAAAAAACATTTTTGAATTGACATTTATTTAAAGCTTACTTAAAGATCCCGAATATGGGAAACATATTTTCTTAGAAGGATATGATGATATGAAATGCATTTATTTATTTTTGAAAATAAAATTGTATTTTTAGTTATTCTAAATTCAAATGAAATTTATTTTTTAACATAATAAAATGTTAAAATTGTACATATTAGCGGGGTACCATATGATTTTTGGTACATGTATATGCTGAATAGTGGTTAAATCAGGCTAAACATATCTATCTCCTCATTTATCATTTCTTTGTGGTGCAAACATCCCAGATCCTTTATTTTAGCTGTTTGAAATATACACTTCATAATTCTTCTTTATAGTCATGGTACTGTGCAAGAGCACAGTGGAACTTCTTACACCCCCACCCCATTCTCTCTCTCTCCTCAGGTAACCACTATTTTTAACTTATGTGAGATCAGCAATTTTAGAGTCCACATGAGTGAGCTCACGCAGTATTTGTTTTTTCTGTGCCTTATTTATTTCACTTAACATAATTATCCATGTGGTCACAAATGAAAGGACTTCATCCTTTTTTATGGCTGAATATCAGTCTATTGTGTATACCCTACTTTCTTTATTCATTCATCACTTGATGGACACTTAGGTTGTACCCATTTCTTGGCTATTATGAATAGTGCTTCAATAAACATGGGGTGCAGATGTCTCTTCAACAGATTGATTCAATTTCCATTAGATAAGTATCCAGTAGTGAGATTACTAGATCATACGTAAATCTATTTTTAATTTTTTTGAGGAGCTTCCATACTATTTTCTGTAAATGACTTACATTCCCTCCAACAGGATGCAAAATTTCTTTTTTTTTTCCCTACATCCTTACCAAAAACATGTCCTTTTGTGTTTTTGATAAGAAGCATTCTTTCTAAAGTGAGATGATATCTCATGTAGTTTTGACTTGCATTTCCTTTGTGGTCAGTGTTGTTGAACACCTTTTCATATATTTGTTAGCTATTTGTGTGTCTTCTTTTGAGAAATGTCTGTTTAGGCCTATTGCCCATTTTTAAGCTGCGCTACTTGTCCTTCCTCCCCCCTGTTGAGTTTTATATATTTTGTATCTTACCCCTTTGTCAGATGTATACTTTGCAAATAATTTTCTCCCACTCTAGGTCATCTCTTTACTTGGATGATGGTTTCCTCGATATGCAAAAAGTTTGTGGATGTAAATCCAAGTCTATTTTTGCTTTTGTTTCCTGTACTTTTGGAGCCTTGTCCAAAAAAATCTTTGCCCATTCCAATGTCATGAAGCATTTCCTCTGTTTTGTTCTGCTTGTTTCATTGTTCCAGGTTTTGCATGTAAGTCTTTAACCTGTTTTGAGTTGATTTTTGTAACTGGTGAGAGATTAGGGTGTAGTTTCATTTTCTACATGGGAAAATCCAATTTTCTCCACACCATTTATTGAAAACACTTCCCTTTCTTCAATGTGTGTTCTTAGCCTATCTGTTGAAAATCTGTTGACTGTAGATGAATGAGTTTAATTCTAGACTCTCTGTTCTGTTCTCTTGGTGTTTGTGTCTGTTTTCATATCAATATTATGCTGTGTAGGTTACTGCAGGTTTGTAGTGTATATTGAAGGCAAGTAGTATAATTCTTCCTGCTCTGTTACTTTTGCTTAAGATTGATTTTTTTTGGGTGGTTTTATACAAATTCTGGTATAGTTCTCATGTTTTAGTTCAGTAAAAAATGTCATTGGTATTTGATAGAGATTACATTGAATCTGTAGATCATGTTGGGTAGTATGGGCATTTTAGCAGTAGAGGTACTTCTAATGCATGAATGAAGGGTGTCTTTCCATTTTGTGGTGTCATCTTCAATTTATTTCAGCAATATTTTATAATCTTTATTATAGAAATTTTATATCTCTTTGGTTAAATTTATTTCCAGTTATTGAATTTTATTTTTTTAGCTATTATAAATTTGATTGCTTTCTTGATTTCTATTTCAGATAATTTGCTACTCACGTATAACAGTGTGAGTGTTATTTGAATGTTGACTTTGTACCTAGTAACTTTGTGGAATTCATTTATTAGTTCTGATGGTTTTTCTGGTGGGATATTTGGTGTTTTAAAATTGTGGTTTTATATTTAAAATTATAAAGTTAAAAAGAAAAACAAAAATAGTCAAACCGTTTCAGGAAAAACTTTTTTAGAATTGTGTGTGTGTTGTGTGTGTGTAGGTATATGTATGTATAGGCATATAGTTAAATGCATTTAATTTTTGAATTCATAAAACAACTTTATTTTAAAAAATACATAGCATTTTTTCTGATCTATATCTATCTTTGTATGTATGTATACATTTACATACAAGGAAAATTCAGACATGTTTTTGCAGTTCCTATAAGATGGAAGACAATGATAATGTAACAGTAACAGTGACCTGGACTCATAAGAAAGAAAATAAATTGTTGGTCACCACTGGAATACAAAGGCTTACAAAAACCGGAACTTTAAGAATGGAATCTAAATCTACATCAGGAGCTCTACTATTTTACATTCTTGCTATGCATATAAGTGATCTAGTTTCGCTGCCTCCATTTCATCATTGGGTGTTACAACTATTTTTCTTATTTTAGAGTGTAGTGAATCTCATTGTGGTTTAATTTGCATATACTTGATAATGGTAAATTATATTAAAAGTTTTTTCATGTGCTTGTCAGCTTCATATCATCTTCAGGGGAATAACTGCCATTGTGTTTTGCCCATGGTCAAATTGGTTCATTTATTTATATTTTTAATATAGTTATCAGAGATCTTTATATATTCCAGATGCAAATCCTTTATTAGATATGCAGTTTCCAAATATATTTTCATAATCTATAGTTTGTCTATTGATTCTCCAGAGAGGATTTTTTTATAGAACAAAAGTTTTTAATTTTGATGAAGTCCAATTTATCCAATTTTACTATATTTTGGTGTCCACATTCTGATAAGATTTTTCTTTCTATTTTTTAATTTTTTTAACAGTTTCATAATTACATAGTTACTTTTAAATTCATATGTTTTTTGAGTTTAACTTTATATGAAATGTGATATTTAAGTCAAAGTGGTTCAATTACCCCTAACCCCCCACCCTGCCATGGACATTCAAAAGCTGCAGTGCCATTTGTATCAATGTTTTGGAACCTTTGTCAAAAAACTAATTGGGTATGTTTGTGTGGGTCTATTTTCTGAGTTTCTTATTATTATTCTATTGATCTGTGCCTATAAGTCTGCCAGTAGCAGTCAGTCTTGAACTCCAGCTATAAGACTTAACAGTATGTGAGCATTTCCTTTCACCCACTTCATTCTTTTTCAATTATTTTTTAGCTATTCTATGATAATGTAAAATTAGCTACAGACTTGCCTTTTAATATAAAATTCTTCTGCCTTTTCATGTAAAATTCAGAAAGTTTAAAATTCAAAGTTTGTCCATTATATGAAAAAAATTGCTGGGATTTTGATAGAAATTGCACTAAACCTATAGACTAATTTGGGGAGATTTGATATTTTACTATGTGGAGTCTTCCAGTCAATTAACACAGTATATGTCTTTCCATTTATTGAAGTCTTTTTTATTATTTTCATCAGTGTTTTTGAATTTTCAGCATGTAGATATTGCGCTTGTTTGGTTAGAGTAAGTACTTTATTTGTAACATGAAAAATTGTATTGTGACTTCAAGTTTCCACTTTATCATCATTTGTATATAAAATATAATTGATTTTTGTGTGTTCATTTAGTATTCTGAAACCTTGATAATTTCACTTAGATTCGAGAGGGGTTTTGATTGTTTGTTTGTTTGTTTTTAGCTTGGTCAGATTTTTTTTTTATACAAGCCATCATATCATCTACAAATAGGAACAATTTTATTTTTTCTTCCTAATCTACATGCCTTTTACTTTTAATTTAGTCTTATTTTAACATTATGTGCTAGAAATATCTGTCATATATTGAATCAGAGCAGTGAGAACAATTTTTTTTTGGTTCCAAGTTTTTAACATTACATATGATGTTAGTTGTAGGGACTATTGTTTGTTTTGTTTTAAGGTAATTTTTATCAACATGTGGAAATTCCCCTTTATTTCTAGTTTGTTGAGAGTTTTAAAATTTTTTTCTTTTTAAAATAATAGGAGTTGGTTTTTGAAAATGCGTTATCTTTACACATTGATATGCCTATATTTATTCTTTTTTAGCTTGTTGATATGATGGGTTAAAAATCATTTTTAAAATTTGAACATACTATGTACACCTGAAATATATCTCCTTTGGCCCTGAAGCATGATATTTTTTTTTAGGTTTGTTTATTTGATTTACTAATATTTTGTAGTGGATTTTGTGTTTAAGTTCAGACAAATATAATCTGCAGTGTTCTTAATTTGTACTATGTTTGTCACATTTTGTTATTGAGTAATAGTGAAATTGCAAAATTATTTGGACAGTGTATTGTTCTCATGTTTTCTGGAATAAATTGTATAAAATTTTGTGTTAGTCATTTATTTATTTATCTGTCTATTTATTTTTTTCAGTACTGTAGATTGAACTCTTGGGTACTCTACCACTAAGCTACATACTCATCCCTGTTTTTTAAAAATTTGAAATGTCGAGAGTAGAGGAGAGCTCCCTAAATTTCTGAGACTGGCCTTGAACTTGAAATCTTCCTGCCTCTGCCTTTGGACTCGCCAGGATTACAGGCATGTGCCACTGTGACCAGCTTATGTTAATATTTTAAACATTTGATAAAATTCTGCAATGAAACTGTCTGGGCTTAGAAATATATATTTTGGGAGAATTTTACTTTGAGTTAAATTTCTTTAAAGGTTATGGGATTAATTATTTGGATCATCTATAATTTTTAGGGAATTTTTCCATTTCTGAACTCATCAGTTAAGTTATTCATAATATTCTTTTATTTTTTAATAGATAATGGATCTATAGTGATATGCTATTTAATTTTTGAATAATCTATGCCTTCTTTCTTTTTATCTTTAGTATTCTTTCTAAAGACTTACAATTTTATGAAGAAATGTCTTTTTGTTTTACCGATTATTTTCTATAGATTTCCTATATGTAAAAAAATTTTTTCAGTTGTAGGTGGACACAATATCTTTATTTTATTTATTTACTTATTTTTATGTGGCGCTGAGGATTGAATCCAGTGCCTCGTGCATGTGAGGCAAGAGCTCTACCACTGAGATACAATCCCAGCCCTAGATTTCCTGTTTTTCATTCCATTGATTTCTTTGTAATTTCCTTATTTTTGCTTGATTTTGTTTATTTTGTTTTTTTTCAATTTTCTTGAGATGGAACCATAAATTATTAATTTGAAACTTATCCTCTTTTTGAATGTAGTCATTTAGTGCTGCTATACATTTACCTCCAGGCATTGCTTTAGCTGCATCTCTCTGTAAAAAAAAAAAAAGAGAGGCTGATCTTAGTGACCAAGAGATGGTGGGGCAAGGTGATGGTTGAATTTCGATATGTTGTTTACTTTTCTATTAATTTTCATGTTCTTTTTAGGTTTCTTCTTGAAGTAACTATTGGTATGTTGGGGTTTAAATCTACCAGTTTATTATTATTTGCTTTGTGTTGGTTTGTTCCATTTTTATTCCTTGGTTTACTCTCACTTACTCTTTGTAGGTTACCTGACAATTTTTAGAATTGTATTTTTTATCATGCTTTTGGTATACCTTTTGGTATAATTATTTTAGCAGCTACTATATGTATTATAACATATATATCATACTTGATGTATCAGTATACTGGTATCAACATTTTACTACTCAAATGAAATGTGAGAAACCTTGCTTCAATTTAGATTCAGTTGTCTTCTCTTCTTAAAAAAAAAACAATATTTTGAAATTTACATGAACTATCACTATCTTTAGTTATCTTATTATAGAGTAGCACTACAGCTATAATCTAGTACTCATTGCTCAAATTTCCCCTTTCCCCAGCCACTGGTAACCATCATTCTTCTGCAGGATCAATTTTTTTTTTTAGATTCCACATTTGACTGAGATTGTACAGTACATCAATCAAAAAATAAACATTTTAATTAAAAAATATTTTAGAAATTGACAAAAGTAAAATACAAATATCTTAGGCATTTCCTTTACATACATTGAAGACAAAATTAGATGATGTATAATGTATGTTTCAATTGTCAAATGTAAGTTTTAAAATTTATGGATAGAGGGAGGCAAAAATGGTGGATTAGAATAAAAGAGCACTTTTCAATTGCTCCATAGCTCAAAATTGAAGCTGCATGAGTATTACTTCTTAATAAGGTGGCTGACTGAGGGATTTTACTGAAATTCAACATTGGACAATAAGATAAATATAGACACACAGAAATTCAGAGGCTTGACATATAACAAGAAATATGTTAGAACACACCAGTGGCAGTAGCATTAGTGCCAACAGTTCATTGCAGAAGGGAGAGATAAGACAGGCAGAGTGGCATGGGAGAACCTGTAAACATTGAGAGAGTCTGATCTTAGCTGACCAAGAGATGGTGGGGCAAGGTGATGATTGTCAAGTGCTCATAATCTCTCAAAACATGAGCAGAAGACTGAGTCAAGAATTATTTGCAAGTGACCAAATGTTATCTTTCAGTGGCAAGAGCTTGGGAGTTCATAAAAAGCATTGCCATCCTGTTTCAGCAATGCCTGATGTGGTGTTGAGAGTGACCGTGGCCCAGCATGGTTGAAACAGGCACAGATACATCTCTCAGTTTCCCCTTTTCACTTCTTAAATATTTCAAACATTTTTTGGCTTTCCACCCTCATTTTCTCTTCACTTTAAGAAAACATAATTTTACTATCTATTAGAACTATTTGGTTTATATAATCCCTACCCTCACCATTCATATTATTGTGGTTATTAATATAGAGGATGACATAGTTGCCATCTGCTGTTTAATGCTAGAGATCTAGTTCATGGATGTTTATTCTTTTTTATCACATATATTTTTATTCTAATTTGTTATATATGACAGCAGGATGCATTACAATTCATAATACACATATAGGACACAATTTTTCATGTCTCTGGTTGTACACAAAGTCTGACCATTCCTGTCTTCATGTATGTACTTAGGGTAATGGTGTCCATCTCATTCCACCATCTTTCCTACTCCCATGACTCCTCCCTTCCTCTCCCTTGCCTTTGCCCTAACTAGAGTTCATCTAATCCCTCTGTACTCACATTATGAATCAGCTTCCTTAAATCAGAGAAAACACATTTGACATTTGTTTTTTTTTTTGGGGGGGGATTGGCTAAATTCACTTACATTATATTCTCCAACTCCATCAATTTACCTTCAAATGCCATGATTTTATTCTCTTTTATGTTGTGTATATATACCACATTTTCTTTATCCATTTATCCACTGAAGGGCATCTAGTTTGGCTCCACAGTTTAGCTATTGTGAATTGTGCTGCTATAAACATTGATGTGGCTGTGTCCCTGTAGTATGCTATTTTTAAGTCCTTTGGGTATAGTCCGAGGAGAGGAATAGCTGCGTCAAATGGTGGTTTCACACCCAGTTTTCCAATGAATCTCCATACTGCTTTCCAAATTGGCTGCACCTGGATGACATTTCCTGTGGTTCCACATCTTCATAAGCATTTGGTAGTTATTAGCATTTTGAATTTTAGACATTCTAGTAAGTGTCTCATTGTCATTTTAATTTTCAGTTTTCTAATGATATATATTGTTGAACATATTTTTATGTGTTTATTTATCATTTGTTATTTTCTTTGCTAAGGTGTCTGTTCAGGTTTTTGCCCATTTTAAAATCATGTTGTTTTCTTACAGTTGAGTTTTAAGAGTTCTTTGTAGACTTTGGATAAGAGTCTTTTGTGTGATATGTCTTTTACATATGTTTTCTTGGCTTTTTTTTCCCTCTCCTATTTTCTTGACAGTTTCTTCATCAGAGCAGAAGTTTTAAATTTTAATGAAGTTCAGGTCATCAATTATTTCTTTCCTGGATTATATCTTTGTTGTTATATATAAAGAGTCATTATCATACTCAAGGATATCTAAGATTTTCTCCCTGTGTTATCTTGTAGGAGTTTAAAATTTTGTTTTTACATTTAGGACTATGATAAATTTTAGTTAATTTTTAAAAGGATGTAAGATCTGTGTGTAGGTTCATTTTTGCATGTGGATATCCAGTTGTTGCTGTTACATTTGTTGAAAAATTTGTTCTCCAGGGGCTGGGATTATGGCTCAGCAGTAGAGCGCTTGCCTGGCAACCGTGAGGCACTCACTGGGTTTGATCCTCAGCACCAACCACATAAAAATAAGCAAATAAAATAAAGGTATTGTGTCTATGTTTTTAAAAAAATCTGTTCTCCATTGTATCGCCTTTGATCCTTTGTCAAAGACCAATTGATTAAATGTAGGTCTATTGTGTGGTCTCTAGACTATTGCATTGATTATTTGTTTATTCTTTTACCAATACCACACTTTCTTGGTTACTATAGCTTTATAGCAAGTTTTGAAGTTAGAGTGTCAGTCTTTAGGCTTTAGTTTTCTTCAATATTTTCTTGGCTATTCTGGGTCTTTTTCTACCCATATAACATTAAATCAATTTATTAATATCTATAAAATAAATTCTGAGATTTGTTGGGATTGCTTTAAATATGTAAATCAAATTGGGAAGAAATGATTTTACCATATTGAGTCTCTTTATCTGTGAGCATAAAACATCTCCCCATTTGTTTAACCTTTAAAGTTCTTTCATTAGGGATTTGTAGTTTTCCTGGTTCAGATTTTGTCCATATTTTATTAGATTTATACTTAAGTGTTTCATTTTGGGTGTGCTAAAGTAATTGATATTTTATTTTTATTTTCACATTCCATTATTCATTGCTGGTATAAAGAAAAATGAAAATGATCAACTTTAGTATATAAATCTTGCAACCTCACTACAACCACTTATTGGTCCAAGGTCTTTTTTTTTTTTTTTTGTTAATTCCTTTAGATTTTTCTACATATACAGTCATGTCATCTGTTAACAGAGAGTTTTGTTTATTCTCATTTCATATAAAATGTATTTCCTTTTTTGGTGTTACTATATTAGCTAGGACCTTCAGTATAATGTTGAAAAGCAGTGGTGAGAGGGGACATTTAATAAAGAGTGGTGTGAGAGGACATCCTTGCCTTGTTCCTGATATTAGTAGGGAAGTTTGAGTTTCTCACAATTGAACATGATGTTAGATGCTGGTGTGTTTTGCTGTTTGTTTTAGATGATTTTTTATCCAGTTGAGGAACTTCTTCTTTACTCATTGTTGCTGAGTAGTTTTGTCACAGATTCTGTTAAATTCCTTTTCTACATCTATTGATATAATCATGTGATTTTTCTTCTGAGCCTGCTATTTTGATGCATTCCATTACTTGATTTTCAAATATTGAACCAGTGTTGCATACCTAGGATGAATCTCATTTGGTTCATGTTGTATAATTCCTTTTATACATTGTAGTATTAATTTTGTTAACATTTTGTTCAGTTTTTTTGCAACTGTATTTTATGGGAAAATATTGACCTGTGTTTTTTTTTCTTTGTAATATCTTTGGCTGGGGTGTGAAGGAAACACTGGGCTCATAGGATGAGTTAGAAAATACTGTCTCAGCTTCTATATTCTGAAATAGGTTGTAGAGAATTGAGATAATTTACTCCTTAAATGTTTGGTAGCGTTCCCCAGTGAATACATCTAGAGCTGGTAGATCATACAATCATTCCAAATACTGTTTTGGAATGATTACCGATTCAATTTCTTGAATAGATATTGGCATATTGTCTCTTTTTTCTTCTATGAGTTTTGGCAAATTGTTATTTTCAAAGAATTGGTCTATTTCATCTAGGTTATAAAATTTGTGATCATAGAGTTGTTCATAATATTTTTTATTATGCATTTAATGCCATGGGATCTGTAATAATATCCATCGTTCATTTCTTATATTAGTTATTTGTGTCCACTCTTTTATTTTCCTTAATTAATTTGGCTGGAGGTGTATCAATTTTATTGCCTTTTCCAAAGAATATGCTTTTGATTTTGTTGATTTTCAGTACTGATTTCCTATTTTCAAATTCACTGAGATTATGTTCTGTTGGGATCGTGGCAATATGACAGACCTACCCAGCAAACCAGAGGATAGTTTGCTCCTGTTGTTGGCCTTGATATCATGTCTTCCTCCTCTAGATACACAGATTTACATAGATCATAGCTCTAGGAAGTTTTCAGAAATAGTTTTTTTTTCCAAGCTCCTTTTCACTCCAGTCTCAGTTTTTTCAGCAATGAGACTTTTGTCTTCCACACATTACTCAGTCCTGTTCCTTTGACTCCTCAGATCCAAGGCAGCTGGTTACCTTTGATAACGTCTTGCCCAGGAACCCTACAGAACCACATAAATGCACACATAAACATAAACATTTAATGTTTATATGTAGACATATACTGATGAATATATAGGTGAAAATATAATTTATTTTTGAACACTATTTTAATCTTTTTCTTTTTAATATTTTATCTTTCTTGGGACTGGGGTTGTGGCTCAGTGGTAGCGCACTTGCCTAGCATGTGTGAGACACTGAGTATGATTCTCAGCACCACACATAAATAAACAAATAAATGAATAAAGGTCTATCAATAACTAATAAAATTTTTTTAAAAAATATGTTTTATCTTTCTCTGATATATTTTTAGAATGGCAGGGACTAGTTTGTGGGATTCAAAAGGTGAAACTGGAAATCTATATTCGCTAAACATTAATCTCTCTGCCCGTTATTCTTCTTATAACTCTTTGAAGGCAAACTCTTTCTTTCTTACTTCAGTTTAGAAACTCTCTGGATGCTAAGAGTTGCCAGGGCATCTATATCAAAACAATGTGTACTATTGTATTGGTTTTCTGAAGTCATGAACTTGGTGGCTTTAAGCCAAAGAAATTGATTCTCTTATGGTTCTGGAGGCCAGAAGTTGGCAGGGTCATACTCCCTCCAAATCTCTAGGGGAAATTCCCTTCCTTGCCTCTTCCAGCTTCTAATAGCTGTTGGCTTTGCTCAGCTAGCATCCATGTCTCTTCATATTATCTTCTCTTCTATGTGCCGGTCTCTAACTCCATCTATTTTTTTCATACGGATTCTTGTAATGATATTTGGGACTCACTTAGATAATCCAGGGTGAGCACCCCTGCCCCATTTAGCTTAATTATATCTTTTGCCATATAAAGTAATATTCACTCCTCTGTCATGGACGTTACTATTCCCAGATTCCAGGAGTTAGGAGTTCTATTATTTTACTAGGGCTGTCATAACAGAATACCATAGACTGGATGGGTTAAATACCCCAAATTTATTTTCTCATAGTCCTGGAGGTTGTAAGTAAAGAATGAGGTTTCAGAAGGCTTGATCTCTTTGGGGGTCACAGGAAGCTGCTTGTCCTCACAGGATATTTGCTCCGTGGGTGGGACCTCCCTGGTGCCACTGCACATGTCAAAAGACACCAGTCAGATGGGATTAGGGTCTACCCTAACAGTTTCATGTTTACTCAGTCATCTCATTAAAGTCCCTGACTCTAACTATATTCACATTCTGATGTATTGGTGGTGAAGACCTCATGATATGAATTTTGGAGGGTCATCATTCAGCCCACTTCCAATATGATTTTCAATTGAAATAATGAAGAACATGTTGAAGATAATCTACTATGCTCCAGTCATGAATGTAGGCATATTTAATACATTTAAGGGATAATCTCATAAAAGTAGTTAAAAATCTCAAAGAAGGAGTTGCTGACAATTAACTAGAAAAATCACTTACATCGAATATTCATTGAGATGAGGCAAGATTAAGTGTAATGCTAGAATATTATAAAATACCATGCTGATATTTATTTGGGAACTTTTAAAAACTTTATCTTTCATTTATGAATTTATAGACAGACGTGTGAAGATTATAATTGAAAAGAATTCTCCCTTAGTTGAAGGAAAACATGCAATTTAAGTTGAGGCATAATTTATACTATACATTGCAATTGCCTGACTTTAATGAGAAAATAGAGTAAATTCTAATATTCTTTCCTGGGAATCATTCCAGCTCTTAATAATTCACTGCAGTGGGATGCCAAGAAATGGCTGTTCACAGAGAGATGCCCAAAAGTCCATGTATATAAACTCTAATATGTTGTGGTTTTT
The DNA here is from genome assembly GCF_964194105.1 of Spermophilus citellus. Lineage (NCBI taxonomy): Eukaryota > Metazoa > Chordata > Mammalia > Rodentia > Sciuridae > Spermophilus > Spermophilus citellus. The sequence goes on from NC_138193.1 coordinate 87,767,957, forward strand.
TTTTTTTTGGTCATATCATCTTTGATTACAAAGAAAGTGAACAATGTTGTATATGTATATGTATATGTATATCAACATTATAAATATATTATTATATGCATTCACTCTTAGAGATGGATTTTGCATGGTAGCATGTACAGGGTATGTCAGGTCATCCAAGAACATAAAAATAACAGATGTGAAGAAAATTAATCCAATTCAAAGGAAGGCACCTTGTCTTGCACTTTTCTTCACAAAAATCTAAAGCATACTTATTTATACATATTTTTTCTTCAGACCTGAAGTTTTCCTTCATCTGCCATACATAGTACCATTAGTTTCCTTTCCCATTTTAATCTGTGTGAGTCTTCCAAATTACTCCCAGAATTATAGGCACAGAAATACACATCAAGTACAGGTACAATATGATATCACAAGTCTACACCTTTGACCTGCTAAAGTCAAATGAGGAAGAAGGCAAGTCAAAATGTATTAAACTTTTAAGTTGAAAAGAATGGTTAAAATTTTTTTAAGAACAGGTGTGTTCCATTCTTTACAATATAAAAGTTTAATATATTTTGACTTACTTCTTCCTCATTTGACTTTAGCTGGTCAAGGGTATACACTTGTGATACTAACTAGACCTTTCACATTTCACGTTTGTTTTTGGCATTTAAGTGACTTGAGTTTTGTGTGGCAGGTGTTCTATTTATATTTTGAGAAGAAACACAGACCAAAGTCTTCCTGCAGTACCCCACAGACCACAGAGCTCAGAAACATAAGCCCACTTTTTCTCAAAAGTGTCAGTTAACACAACAAAATGTCTGTTATAGGGATTTAATATTAAATAATTACACACTAATAATATTGATTAACGGTGCAGTGCTATTTAGAATTCCTAAGGGTAACTTCTCCCATTCTAATTTGGTCAATATTTTGACAAAGATATAGGAAGTATGCTTTTTTAAATTAAACTATGGTTCCTTAAAACTTCAACATATACATTTTTAGAGACACAAAATTCAGCCTGTAACAGTGGCATTCCTCTTCTATGGACAGTACAAAATGCAGTTTTTATTCTTTCAGAATAAAAATTGGGGCGCTCCTATGAAAAGAAATGAATTCTGGCAACTGGAAAGTGAAAAGTGTCATTCTACTTTTTTGTAACCATTGTTATGGAAGTTTAAGGATATTTTTAATTATGTGAAAATAATATGTACGTTTTTATGCTGTTCAAAATCTCACAGCAATAAAAAGTTCATCTGTATTATAATATTCAGTGTTGGTAAAGGTACAGGAAGCTGAAAATGCCTCATCTGCTAGTGGGAATGGAGGCTTTTATCCACCTTCCTTCCGTTCTACTTTTATGTACTGTGGAAGTGGAGTTATGCCAATCTCTCTTCAAGAACAAATTGGCCATTCAGCTGCAAGCAGTGCAGTTAACAGACCATTTCCTGCTGTTAATGCCGTCAGGATTCACCTCAGCTTTCATGCCAAGGTCATACTGTTTCTGAGCATCCCTCAGCCAATAACTAAGCATAATAGGCATGCAGGGCCTGGACATTTCTGCCCAACACTGCCTGCTCTCCTAGGCAGTCTTGGCTTTGGAGCTTCCCTTTGGTTTGGCTGAGACTTTGTCAAATATATCTCAGGATCTGAGCTTTGCTCTCCCCAATCCTTATTTTGTCTTCTTTCATCTTTCATAGGTGTTACTTCCTCCAAAACTCCTGCACTAACTTCATCAATGTGTCTGTACCCCATAATGCCTAGCTCTTTCACCTCACAGATATTTAATATTTTTTCTTGTTTTCCCATTGTTTTTATTTTTCATAAGTTTTTGCTATTCTAGTCATGGATTTGCAAACCATTTATTTTTAAAAAAATGTGAATATTATTATTATTTGTAGATGGACATAATACCTTCCTTTTATTTGTTTATTTTTATGTGGTGCTGAGGATGGAACCTAGTCGCTCACACATGCTAGGCAAATGCTCTACCACTGAGCCATACCTCTAGCCCCAACCCTATGGTTTTAATGTGATATCATTTATTTCTTTTTTCATTATCATATCCTTTGATGATGACATGGAAATTTTGTTGTATATTTTCCGGAAATTAGTTAAACTGTGCAATTAGCACTTTACTTTCTTCAAGCCCAATTTGTAAATAATGGATTTAGTCACTCATTTAGGGGTCTAGATAGAAACTAGGGTAAGGGCAGAGGGAGAAAGAGAGCTATCACCCTTTAAGCATTTGTACTATAGGAATATAAAATTGAGTGATGATTGGTGGCCTGGGTCTACTCTGTGAACTTAGGAGAGGAAGGACTGAAGCTAGGAGAATCAAGTAGAAGACAAGAAAAAACAAACAAACAAACAAACCAACAACCACCACCAACAACAAAAACCCCACAAGTCATTGAGAGAAAGAATGTATTTCTGGCTCTTCAGGAAGGACAAACACACTATTTGGCTCACCTGGGTCAGGAATACCAGTCCCAGCTCCATTCCTGAGACTAGGCTGACCTATTACTATGGGTTTAGGGACACCATTTGGAAGTCTTCAAATGAATTTTCTTCATTTTGCATATATGAGTTTAAATGGGGTTGCTGTTTTTTTGCAAATCAAAAAAGTTTGCCTTTGTTTCAACCCATAAAACATTTTGCATAACATACTAGGGAACTCAGAAAATTTTAGTAAAAAATATTCATCTTGTTGAATCTTTTAGGTGAGTTTTATTTTATTTTATTTTTTATTGTTTCTTCTCAGCAGTCACAGTCTTCTTTTATTGTTTGAATTTGTTCAATCTTAAGTTGCAGAGATTATAATACAACCAACAGTCTCTTTAACTATTGCCTCATATAATATTATTTAGAGAAAGTAATAAGAGGGAGAGGAGAAAGAAAAGGAGCATGTGTGTGTGCACTTACTAATGAAAATTTTTTCTCCATTATAGAAATAGATTTTAGATAAAGAAATGTTTTTTTTCCATCTAAATAGTCTAACTACCATGTACTCTTTAGTGGAGCAAGGTTTCATGTTTATAGTGTTCAGGGAAACCAGACAGAAACAGCCTCCTTAATTGAGCTCTGAATCTGGACTTAGACCAGCAGAGAAATTATCACTGGGGTTTAAATTACAGTGAGAGTGTAGGGTCTTTCATTTGGATGAGGTCCCTAGGCCATCTAGAAAGGGGGGTTACTATATGTATTCCACACTACCCCACAGAGAATTCTGGAAATAAAAATTCTGAGGGATGAATACTGGTAGATATGCATCTTTCTAACGAAGATGGTCTCATGACTCAAATACACTGAGTTAACTTGCACCTTGGAGGATGGAAATGCTTGGTCTGACCTCAGACACCATGAGAGCAACCTCTGTTCTAGGCAGCGATCCAGAGTAACTTTCCTCTCCTAACTAACATCATGCTTGATTTCCTCTTCACTAAGAGATGAGCTTTGAGTTTTCTTTACTTTTCCAGGTGTCTCATACTTTTATGCCAACTTGTGGAGCCTGGCAGCTGGACTGGAGGACTGATGGGAAGTCCATGCTTGGACCATATGCCTTGGAATCACCTTCCAAGATAGTTCCTCTCTTTGGCAACAATGTCTTGTCCTTTGGTAATGTTGTCACTTTCTGGAGCAGGACACTGGGGTCCTGAAACCTAGGTCTCCTTATTATTATTATTACTACTATTATTATTATTGGAGATGAGTGAACTCTGCTTTTTTTCTTCTTATTTTCTGCTCTGTTTTTAATGATTCCAGATTTCCTCACCGATACTGGAGCCTGTGAGGAGAATATAAAAGACTGCAGAGAATACATGTAGTGGCGTTTTCCATGTGTGTGTAGACTATATTTAATTTACTAATTCATGATGATGGTATCCACAAGGGCTAGAGGGATCTTCACATCATCTCCAGGTCATTTTAACAGTTGACAAAAACTAGATTTTGCAAGTAAAAAGGAAGATAGGCCTTTCCATATACATCCTATGTAGCTCATACTGAAGGGCCCAGGAGATAGTTCTGAGAAGAGCTCTCTACCAGGAGTAACAGTGAAGCTACATGGTTAAAGCTATCATTGGCCCTCCGTGGAAAAATGTGTTCTTGACTAGATTCTTGAGTGTAATGTCTAAGACATGTAACTACAAGCAATTATTACTGATTTTTGTTTACCTATCCATGGAAGAGAACAAATAGTTGGCTTATTTCAGGAAAAAAAGTGAATAATGAAACATTCAACTTCATTCCACTTCCAAAGACAATATTTCACACAAACAAGGGGAAATCCGGATAGGAACTGGACTTTGAAGTTCCCATCACCTGGATTCAATTCTAGTTCTGACCCTTTCTGAATTTGTGACTTAACCACTCTCACCTGGCTATAGTAATGCTTATTTCATAAGGTTTTGCTGAAATTAAATGTGATATTATTTATAATTTAAAAATATTTATATTTATAAAATTACATTATCAATCCAAATATTTATGAAACATCCAGCGTAATGTTGGGTGCCTCATAGAGACTCATTTATTCATAAAACTTCTTGAGGACCTGTTATATATAGGCACTGTGCTGTGTGTTAGAGATAAAAGGGCAGATAAGTCAAGTCTTGCCTTCAGGAGGAGTACAATCTAATGGAAGAGACAGGTACATAAATAGATATGTTTAATGTAATTTGTTAAAGGCAATTGCAGAATGAGGCAAATGAAGTATAGAAGCACAGAGGTGGAGATAAATAACAAACCTGGCAAGGGAGGTGGGATCAAGAAAACCTCTGGGAATATATTATACTTGAGCTGAGAATGAGCCAGAAATAAATTAATAAGATATGCATTGCATACATTTAAAAAATACGTATACGTGTCTGTCAAAATCTATGAGTTTTAACTTTTTTCTTTTCTTTAATTCAGAGTGACATGCCTCTCTCTCTCTCTCTCTCTCTCTCTATATATATATATATATATATATATATATATATATATATATATATATATATATTTTTTTTTTTTTTTTTGCATTAGTCTCTAAAAGACTGACCACTAAAAGACTAGGAAGAAAACAATGATACTGGAAAGACATTAAAAGTGGAAAATGTAAGATGTAATAAAATTGGGCTCTGAGAGTATAAACCAAAGGGATAATTAAGGTAGTAAATATTCCTGGTGTGTCCCTGTGTTTCAAATTGTGCTTTCCTGAGGTGGAAGCTGCCTAGCACTTGAGCCTCCTCTGCTAGCTAGACCCCATCCCTCCACAGCTGCTCGGGGTTTGGAGTTGTGGAGATCAAGGTTTATGGCTCAGGAGGGCCTTGGCTTAGAGCAGCTGAAGAATCAGGATACTGAATCTCTGAAAGTCCTGGGATATGAAAAACTCAGAAGGCTCCAGGGAGAGCTTTGGAAATTGATTAATATTGTACACAGCTTCATTGCCTGTTAAACAGGGTTTTTGTGGACTGCACTTAACACTTTACCATTTTTATAACTTTTTGCTAATGGGTAAATTCATATCAGAAAATGATTCACCTATTATGATAGAGGAACTTAACCACTTCCTTTTTGAGGTCACGAGCTGAGTCTATCAAAGTCTGAAGTCTGTACCTAAAATGAATTAATGCTAGTTAGTGCTTGTTTCTTCATGTTTTGTGCCCTGTTACTAGTATATTTCTTGAGTATAGCATCTCCAGAATCCCTTCAATGCCTTTTTGATTAAAAATAAATTTTTATAGCAATTGTGATATCACATGTATAGGACATTTTGCAGAGTAGGCTTGTCAAATAGAGTTGCAAATTTTGATATGCTTATACTGTATTCAGTCTTTCCAAGAACAAACTAATGTTTGGGCTGGGGTTCCAGGAAACCCAAACATCTGGATGAAACAAAAAAATCAACATCAATCGATTATTCATTTTTGTCAACATGATGCCAAAGATCTAGATTGTTGGAAGCTTTTCTAGTCAGGTGGTACATATTTTGTGGATGAAGCTAGAACCAGAGGCATGAATATAGGTCAAGGAAAAAATGCATCAACAGTTTGCTTTTGGGTCTATCTCATGTTCCTTCTTAAATAGGAATAAACAGAGAGGTGGAAATTTGTAAATGTGATAGAGATTTTCTCCTGAAAGCATTCTGTCAAATAGTCATTTGACTAAGGCATGTTAGATAGAATCTTGGGAACATAAGAGGTGCCAACACAAAGCCACATAGAATTTTGTCTGACTCTGCAGTATAGACCATAGTATTGGGTATTGTGCAAAATGAGAAGTGTTTAATCTTTTTGTGCAAAACAAATTAAATATGTTACAAAAGCTGTTTTTGAATTTTTTAAAAACAAATATAAGTGTATAAGCTATAGTTTTTGAGTAGCTACAAAGTGATTGGCATTATATTAAATGATTGCAAGCATTAACAGCTAGACTTATGAGAATCTACATAGTGACTGGCATTATACTAAATATGTTTTCTTTATTAATTGACTAAATACCCATGAAAATCAAGTAGGTACTATAGGTGCTAAAGTAGATTAGAAAAATGAGGCATAAGGAAATTAATAATTTACTCAAGATAACCCAGTGTGTGGCAGGGTTGGAATTACAAGCTGGGTCTGCCTTATTCACTCAGCTAGATTGTATCTGTTCCAACAGCCCTGCCCTGGGGATTTGGAGCAGAGGTGAAGTAGATCAACAACTCTCCAATAAAACAACAATTGGCAACAACAGCAATTAAAACAATTATAGCTAACAAATATTGGGATGTAATAGGTTGTCACAATTTGACTCTTGCTTTTTATTTCCAAAACTTTATATTTACACATAATACAGAAGAGACAGCTGCAATGTGCAGAGATTAGGAAATGACCAACACCTCAAGACTCTTATGGGGTGGAGCAAGGCCTGGTGTCCAGTCTGGGGTCAGATTGCTCAAACATTAGAGTTGCCATCCCTGCTTCTGCCTTGCCTTCACTCCCTTCAGCTTTTGACAGTATTTTGAGTTCCCCTGTTAACTAAGAGTTGTCCTGGGTCTCTCCTTTAATTACTGTTCTCAGTCCTCCAAAATATCCCTTTTAGGCAGCTCTTTTTATGATTCCACTAATTTGTTGATTTTTAGAAGTGTCTTATGCCTTGCAAGTCCATCTTGAATTTTCTTTCTTTCTTCCAGCACTGGGGACTGAATCCAGAGGTGCTCTACCACTGAGCTACATCCCCAGCCTTTAAATTTTTTTTTTTTAAATTTTGAGATAGGGTTTCATTAAGTTGCTGAGGCTAGACTCGAATTTGTGATCATCCTGCCTCAGCTTCCTGAATTTCTGGGATTACAGGCACGCACCACCAAGCCTGATCAGTCTTAGAATTTCCTCCAGGAAAGCACTTGCCTTTCAGTTGTGGAGAGTGAAATCAGCTAATAGTCTCTGGCTTTTAATGCTTCCAGGCTCTGCTTCAGTTTTATTGCTTAGGCCACACTCTTCCCCAGCAACGGCCAGCCAGCAGCTGTCCACAGTGGTGTCGGCCACTTCTGCTCAGTAAAGGATAGTCTGTAGTTTCCTATTGGGTCAACAGAGACATTGTCCATTCTACATGATGAGCAAATCTTCTCCTGTCCCATCCTGCTTCCTTTCCCTTCTTATCTTTCACAAGCTTTACTCTTCCCCTGCCCCATCAGCAATCATGGCTGAATAAACCTCTTTCATTCCTGCTTTCATTTTAGCATTCACTTCCCAGAGGACCCAAGTGACATTACAACTAACGGAGTCGGCTACCCAAAGAGGATGATGCATTAAATGGTGGGGGTGCTAGTTACGTCTGGTAACACATTACTCATTGATAGGAGACTTCTGGTCATTAAGCATAGAGTGGGAAATGTGAATGAGTGGAAATCTGAGGAATATGGCAGAGGGAGAGGGAGAGAGAAGAGAAGTAAATGGAGGTGGTGGTGGAGCTCAATGAAAGCTTTCAGATAATCATCTTGTCTATTCTGTTTATTCATGGATGTGACATTAACCCCTCTTTATTTATTTGTAAGACAGTGTTAAAGAATATTGTCACTTATAGGCTAAAGAGGCAAAATAACAAACCACTAGATCATTTTCTGCTTCTTTGCACATTACATAACAAAATAAAAATGCATGAACAATATTGCCAAATTTGTTTTAATATCATCATACAGTCAATTTTCAAGTACTTACAAAGTACCTAGAACAATACTTGCCACACATTTGTAGACTCTCAACAAATATTTGTTGAATAAATGAAAGAATGTACAAAAGTTTTAAAAGTTTGAATCAGTGGGAAAAGATACAGAAATACAAAGTATGCATGATATTATTTATATGTGAAATCCAAAAGTTGAATTTTGAAACTGGTGAGTGTAATGGTGGTTAACAAGGGTCAGAGGAGAGTGAGGAAAATGGGAAGGTTAATTAAAGTGTATAAATTTTCAGTTACTTAGGATGAATAAATTCTGGAAATTTGTAGCTAATAATCCTTTACTGTAGACTTGAAAGTTGCTAAGAGAGTAGGTTTTAAGTGTCCTTGCCACGTACACACACCGATGATAACTATGAGATGGATGTGTTAACTGCCTGATTGTGGTAATCATTCCACAGTGCATACATGTATCAGAATGTCATATTTCATACCTTAAATTGATAATTATTTTTTCCCAATTATACTTCAACAAAGCTGAAAAAATAGATGCATGAAAAGTAATAGTAGGGGTAGTCAACTATGGCAGATATTTCATTCTCATACAATACAGCAAAATTGATTCAAAAAATTAATAAGAATAAAATAAATTTGAATCTGAGACATCAATCCTTAGACACTGTAAAGCCAACTAAATCATTTATTACTGACTATGGAACACTCAGGTATTTAGGAAAGAAAAGTTGTTTCAAAAATTATGATTCTACCACATACTGGCTATGAATTATTCAATAAATGTGTGGGGGTGATATTGTTTACAACACATTTCCTGCCAACTTCTGTTTTTCACTAAATGTTTAAAAAAATTGAGGCAGCTTCTCAATGTAATTGGTAATAGAAGCAGATGGCACTTCTTTGACCCTTCATTTTAGCTTCTAGGCATTTGCAATCAGTTATATGCAAGTTATGTGGACAGACACTATGCATTAAAATTAGCCCCATCTTTTTTAGCTGTCAGAAAGTAGACTCGGTCATAAAATTTGAGAGTAAAGAATCTGAGCAATCATCTAGTCCAATTCTTGTATTTTACAGGTGAGAAAACTCTTGGAAAGGTAGTAAATTGACCAGCTCAAGGTCACATAGGAAGTCCATAGGACCAGGTTCAGCCCTTATACTTAATGACAGAAACTATTTCACTATAAGGATCAAGGCTGAATTTTCTATTTGGGGAGATTAAAATATTTATATATTATTGAAAATTATGAAACATTCAAGCATCCTGAAAATTAACAAGAATAATATGACTCTGGAATATCCCTCCACTGGTTTTTATCAAAATTTAAGACATTGCCATATTTGCATCAGATTTTAAAAATTCATGATGGAGTTCCAGTATTTTTTAATAGATCAGAGCCATTACATTCAATTTACAGTGAAATAACAGCAATTAGACACAGCTTAATTTGTAATTCTTTTAACGTGAATTACATAAGTATTTCTAGTACTCTGAAAATTAATAATAATACCAATAATTATAAGTAGTGATCATTGCTCTCCTTCTTATGACAGATACTTATGAGCAATTATTGCCTTTTTTCATATAAAAATCACATTTTTTTATCATCCCAGAATTAATTATTCTTTCTTATTTTCCTTTTCTCTCTCTCTCTTTCTTTCTTCTTTCAGCTTGGGGATTGAACCCAGGTGTGTTCTACCACTGAGCTACATCCCTGGTCCTTTTTATTTTGAGGTAGGGTCTTGTTAAGTTTCAGAGGCTGGCCTTGAACTTATGATCCTTCTTCTTCAGTTTCCTGAGTCACTGGGATTGCCTGGGAGGTTAACTCACTTTTTTGTAGAGGAAATATCAGTCTTTTGTCACTATTCTTCTTGGCTGAAGTAGTGCTTTATCTCATAGGCTTGTTTTTTTCTCTGGTGGGACAAAATTCTATACTAGGCTAATTTCTTTGAATGGAAAAGAAAACAGATCCTTTCTTTTGGGGGTAGACACCACCTCTTGTCAGAGTCCACAACTTCACAAGCAACCACAGCAGAGCTCCTCTGGATTTTAGCTCCTATGATCCCTTCACTCAGGTACTTTGTTTAAAGCCATCGCACAAACCTTCTTATGGCTGTTCTCAAGGCCTGAAAGAGATGACTCTCAAGTCTAGTGAGTTGGCACGCTGGAGACGTGGCCGATCTAAATGAGGAGTATTGTGAAAATATTCGAACTTGGTTTTTGGATGGGTATATTTCACTGATGTTTGAATGTTGGTTACACCCAATGTTCTGAAAATTCACATCAAAGAGAAAGAGGAAAGCATGCTGTGAATGAAGGCCCGACTGAGGCACAACTGGGAACCCATCCAGGTTTTTTCTCCCAGAAATCAAACCTTCCTTGGAACTGATCCTAAAATAGAAATGATTGAATCTCTGAGCACATTCCTTCTGAGAACAAGAAGAACTGCAAGGCTAAAGCAACTCGGGTAGAACCAGTGTAATGTGAGGTGTAATACCTAGTCCTACCTCCCTCTCCCTCTCTGACCCGAAAAATTTCCCACAGAATGAAGATGGCAATGTTGTCACCTCCACCCACTCTCTCCCCACTTTATGTCCCATTTGCTCTGAATGTTTTGCTTTTTCCAAAGCAGATAGATATCTTTCATATTTCAGGACATTTTTCTATGACACTGTTTTCCTGGCCTGGAATTTCCTTAACTTCTTTTAATTGAAAAACTACTGAGATAAAGTTTCAGGAAAAATATTTCAAAAAAAAAATGGTTGTTAAAAATATTTGGTAGTCTGGAGAGATAAACAGAAATACACATTTGGATTTATTAAAATTTGGGTAGAATCTCAAAATTCTAAATTTGAAAAAGTGTCTGGTACATAGTATGTACTCAAAAAATGTCAGTGAGTGAATGAAGTCAATAATGTGCCTGTTTAAAGGTCTTGATACTTTTATTTGAAATGGAAGTTCTTTTTCTATAGCTTTTATCTGTACTCAGGTCCTTATATGTATCTCCATCCTCCAGAAGTTCTTGAGATGCTGTGCCTTTCATTTCACACAAAGTGAAATTATTCATTGATTTGTGGAATTACAGATTACATGTATTACTGGGGGAAAGGTGTGCCTGGAATGAACCCAGGAACTCATACATTTGACATGCATTTCTCTATTCCTGTTGTGCTTGTCTACACTTGAAACTTGCCTTCAGTCTCTGTTTCTTGGCTTAGCATTCTAACTCCAGGTTTTGGACCTTCCCTGAGCTCTAGCACACTTGTCTAGAGCCTGGGTACATTGGTTGCATCATTCTACTCAATCATTAGTGAGCATTCTGCCTCTACACATCAGCCATTGGGAATTGTGCTGCTCCTGCCCTCTCTGATATGGAGTGCTCCTATCCCATGCCATGGTTCAGTGGCCAAGGGTCAGAGTCCTAGGGTCAGATGAACCTGGGTTGGATTCCAATTCTTTTATATCCAAGTTTGGTGAAGGTTCTCTTCTTTGTAAATTGGAGCTAACATTAAATCCTTATGTTGTGAAGTTTAAATAATAGTCTAAAATGCATACAATATGTTACATATAGATGTGAATAATTCCTTTTTAACTTGTAAGGCTGAGAACACTGGCTCAAGTCCACTTGAACACTGGCTGTTGAGAAGGATACTGGTCTACTTGAATTCTGGTTATTGAGGGTTAGAGGTCAGACTCACTGTTGAGCATGCAGCTTTCTTTGCCATCTATTTTCCCTTTGTTTTTATGTTCTTTTCTAGCAACATTCTAACAATGAAGGGTTGGGAAGAGCACAGAAGAATGTCTTGTAATTTTGCCTTGGCCTTGGTAAGGAAAAAGAGATTTATTATTTTAGAACATGGTAATTAAGTAGGCAGAATACAAACTGTCAATAATATCAGCAAAGCAATTCATTAGCCAGAGTAGGTGTTATTGGTTAATAAACTAACTTTAAACACATGTTTATCATAGGAAAGCCAAAATCTTGCATAATTCATCTAAAGATGAGGGAGAATTGGCTTTATTCTTTAAGAGTTTCTGGGTATTACTCAAATGGCATCGAATAAATATTCTTGGAAATGAATTAGGATATTTCACTAGAAAATGTACCCCTTAAGAAGATGCTCATATTCTTGGAAATTGCATTTGTGTTCAACATATTTTATTGTCTCATTCCAAAAATGTGGCAAAATGACCACAGATTTGTTTTGGAGCGAGACTGGCATGGTTTATTTATTTAATATCATTGAGTCTTAATTTTCTCTTAGATGAAATGGTTTTAATTTTCTCTATTTTTCAAGATGGTGGTACACATTAAATACAAGAATGCATGTCAGGTAGGTGCTCTGTGTTATGCCAGGACTTGTTCATCTCTACGTTTTAACCTCTAAACTTGTGTGGAAGATTCAGTTACTTTAAATTGAACTAATGTGAACACATAGCTTTTGACTCCCAAACTATTCTACTATTCATCTCTCATACTAGAAATATCTAATATTCTACAATAGGACTTGATAACTCTATTATTTTTCTCTTTTGGGCAACAAAACTCAAGTTTTGCAGAGGGAGGAGGATGGGCAAATGAAGTAACTGAAAATGGAAAAGGAGTGTTACTGTTCATGTGTTTTTATGAGTGAAATTATGGCCATAAACATTCATTGTTCAGATAATTATTGGGTGCCTGGTATGTGTAAGGCACTGTTTTATGTGTTGAGGATACAATAGTGAATAAAAAGGTCAAGTTATGGGCCTTAGGGAACTTAGTAAGGGGATGCAGGAAACAGGTAAAATATTTATTGCTATAGACAGTGATATGATGTTAAGAAAAATAAGGCAAAATAAAGGGGATAAGAAGTACTGGGGTGAGTGTAGTATTTCTTTCTTATATAGGGTGTCCAGAGAAGGACTATTTGATAAGGTGATATTTGAGCAGGGGTCTGGAAAAACTGAGGAGAGTTCAGAGATATTAAGGTTAAAAGTGTTCTATACAGAGAAAGAGTAGGTTGCAAAGGCTCTTGAACAATGAGGGGAAACAGACTGTTTAAAGAATACCAAGAATGTCGGAGCCACTGGAACAGGATAAAAGATGAAATCAGATGAATTAGTTAGAGAGATCTGCTGTATTTTCTTTGTACCTAGTTAATGGTGCTGCACTGTGCACTTAAAAATTTGTCAGGAAGGTAGATCTCATGTTACTATCATAACAATAATAGCTACAATAATAAAGATGAAATCAGAAGCTGATGGAACCCACAGGGGAGGAAGTGAATTTTATCTCTCACAGCCTCTGTCAGAATCAATTAGCCTAAACAGGAAGAATAAATAACCCAGTCTCGCATCTCCTACCTCATTATCTTCTGTCTTTCCCATTGCCAAACCCAACCCCAAACCAGAGGGGGAGTGATCTTGAGTGATGTCAACTATAGAAGTCAGTTTCCTGAGACATGGACCATAGTAGAGAGGCCTGGAATGGATTTGGATGGGAAGAAAATGGAGAATATAGACTTGGGCCAATTAACTCAAAATAAATAAATAAAATAATTGCTTTAAAATCTTTCAAGTGATTTGTTATTGTAATGAGGAAACTCAACAATGGTTGATTTATTTTGAAAAGTACTTTGAAAGGTTGCCCCTCTGACAAAATAGTTGTGAAAAGAGAGAATGAAATGGCAGGTAAAGAACAACATTGATTTCTTCTTTCCTGGGCTCTGGCCACAATTCTTGGCTTCTAATGTCTGTGTTCTCTTCTTTTGTCTTCATTTTGCTGGAAACTGCATTCTGGTAATTTTTTGCTGCAACCTATACCATCTGGGAAATGTCCAGGTCTTAATCTTCTCCCATCCACTTCATCAAATAAATGCATCTCACTATTGTAACATGAAAATTATCTGAAGAATCGATCTTTGCCAGGCTACTTGTGTGTTCAGCTATTGTTTCCAAAGAAAGTGATTTTGTTCTTAAACTTCACAAATGCTTTAAGTTCTTCAAGGCTTATCATGTAAAAAAAGGGAATAGTAATGTGGAGTTTCAGTTTAGAAAGATAAAAAAGTTCTGGCAATGGATAGAGGTGACGGCTGTGTACAACATGAATGCCCTTAATGTCACTAACCTGCATAATTCAAAATGGTAGTGAGCTTAATATTGTACACATTTGACAACAACAAAAAAATCTGGGCAAATAAATAAAAGTAAAAGAGGGATTACACCTATTTTATATTCTTAGCCATCTATAGGGATGGGAAAGGACCAACGAAAAATACTCATGAGGAGAATAAATTCATTTGTGCTTGTTCTGTTCGGAACTTTCTCAGAAGTTCAAAGACGGAAAAAGCCATCTTGAGAGGCAGCGAGTTCCCTCTCACTAGAGGTGTTTGGCCGTTAGTTTGGAGGGAAGTTGTCAAGTGGTTTTAAGTTTTGCATGTCTGGTTGGCCCCATTATCTTTCTTTTCTTTTCTTTTTTTTTTTCAGTCATGTCAAAATACATTTTTTTTATTGGTTGTTCACAACATTACAAAGCTCTTGACATATCATATTTCATACATTAGAATCAAGTGGGTTATGAACTCCCATTTTTACCCCAAATACAGATTGCAGAATCACATCGGTTACACATCACATTTTTACATACTGCCATATTAGTAACTGTTGTATTCTGCTACCTTTCCTAACCTCTACTATCCCCCTTCCCCTCCCCTCCCATCTTCTCTCTCTACCCCATCTACTGTAATTCATTTCCCTCCATGTTTGTTATCCCATTCCCCCCATAACCTCTTATATGTAATTTTGTATAACAATGAGGGGCTCCCTCCATTTCCATGTGATTTCCCTTTTTTTCTCCCTTTCCCTCCCACCTCATGACTCTGTTTGATGTTAATCTTTTCTTCCTGCTCTTCCTCCCTGTTCTGTTCTTAGTTGCTCTCATTATATCTAAGAAGACATTTGGTATTTGTTTTTTAGGGATTGGCTAGCTTCCCTAAGCATAATCTGCTCTAGTGCCATCCATTTCCCTGCAAATTCCGTGATTTTGTCATTGGCTGATCTGGCTGGCTAGGCGGGTGTCCCCTTCCTCCCTCACCGCTCCATGTGCGTCCCTCCCGAAGCTGCGCGCTCGGTGGAAGAGGACGACCTTCCCCGATAGAGGAGGACCGGTCTTCGGTCAAGGGTATATGAGTAGCTGCGCTCCCCTGCTAGAACCTCCAAACAAGCTCTCAAGGCCCATTATCTTTCTAAGATCTCTTCCAATGCTTTTGAAAGCGTGGAAAGCTCTGCAGTTGAAGATGTTTGAACAATGGCAGCACCTTGCTCAGCTTTGGTTCTGCTGTTGGGTTCAGCTGACCAAAAAAAGTCCAGGCTGATAAAAGAGCATGACACGGACAGCCAGGAGCAAGGAAAGCAGAGAAACTAATATTATATTGTGCACCTGGGCTTGTGTTTTTCTTATTTCAACCATAATTAAGCTGCAGGACCAAGTTCTTGCAGAGGAAACTTTCGGGTTTGGAGCCACCTGCCTTTCTAGGTCATAGGGTAGAGTGCTGGGAATGGATTTCAAGTTCATCAGGTACAGATAATGCAGTTTTGCAACAGAGCTTCCTGTCATCTCATCTTGCCAGTTTCAAAATTGGTCATCTGAGGCTCTGGGTCTGATATCACACATTATACATTCTGGGGCATTGTATTAGTTTCCAGTTGTTACTAGAAATGATTATAGTTCTGGAGTTCAGAAATGTAAAATGCTTTAACTACTAAAATCAAGGGATAGGAAGGGCTCTGTTCTTCTGGAGACTCTAATGGAGAATTCATTTCCTCCCCTTTACCAGCTTCTAGAGAATACTTGAATTCTTTGGCTTGCATTCTTCCAGGTTAGCAGGGCAGAAATTTTTGTTTTGTTTTGAACTAGAGACCTGTATTTTCCTTTGTCAGCCAAGTGAAGGGGTTGAAGCAGGAAGACTGAGTGCCCCATGCCAGTCTGGCCATGCTTCACAGGCTTGCAGGTGATAGAGAACTTGCCCGGGTAGTGGCCCATTATCTCCTGCTTGAGCTTCACTTGACTGAGTGTATAGTACAACATCTTTAAATTTCTCTCTGATTCTGACTCTGTCATCACATCTCCTGCTGTGACATACACCTGTATCCCTCTGACAAGAGTCCTTGTCTTTACATTGGATTTATCTTTGTAATCTAGAATGACTTCCCTATTACAAGACCCTTAACTTAATCACCCCCACAAAGTCCCTTTTGCCACATAAGGTGACATATTACAGATTCTGGAGGTAAGGATGCTGGCATCTTCGAGGGGGTATTAGTCCACCTACCATAGAAACTGGTAAAATCTATTCCCAGGGTAAGGAGAGGACCAAGGTCTAGGGAGGAGGTGGCAC
Source organism: Spermophilus citellus (assembly GCF_964194105.1). Lineage (NCBI taxonomy): Eukaryota > Metazoa > Chordata > Mammalia > Rodentia > Sciuridae > Spermophilus > Spermophilus citellus. Next base: position 87,784,472 of record NC_138193.1, read on the forward strand.
TTTTGCCATACTGCTTCTTGTTCACCTAACTTCTGAGCTGTTCAGATACATCATCATTTCAGACCAGCCCTCCACCCATGCCATGATACCATCCCAGTGGAGTGTGTGACTGGGTAGTCAGAAGTGCAGTTCATGAAATGCTTTCAGCCCTCCTGTAGTGAAGAGCTTGTGCACTTCACTACTCCCTTAGGATTACGCATGGCCATGTGAATGGGAGCAGAAGTGGGTCTGTTACCTACAGGCTGAAGGTTTTAGGACTAGTGCATGATTTGTGACATTTTCCTCTTCCAACTAGAGCAATTGTGGTGGCACACATCCCTGGTCTTGATCCCTGAGTGACAATTAAGAGAGTACAGTGTCTCCTCTCCTCCCTACCCCAGGACATACAAACAAAGTGTGGGCTTTGTTTTTTACAGCCGCTCAGTTTTTAGGGTACATTTTACTACAGCATGACTGTCCCCACCCTAATACACACATCCTCTATAACAAATCAAATCAAGCTGTTCCCTATCTTGATCCTTCCTACCAGGGGTACCATTCCCATTGTGTGCATCAGGGAAATCTGGATACCAAAGCAGCCTGGCACCACTTAAATCCCAGTTTGGAGGATGCTATTTATGTTTCTATTCACTTTTTCAGATTTGCAGACTAATGGCCATAGAATGCATAGCAATCTGGTCTGAGAGAAATACATTTGTAACACTATCTTTTGAGCCCTCACAACTGTTCTACTCCATGGGATGCTGTGGAGTATTTTCACAGGTAAAATTTCACTGCTTTTCCCCCACCCCCGCCCCCTCAATATCCCTTCTACCTTCCTTCTGTACCTGCTCGTACTACCAAAACTCTGGCAGTTTCTAGAATTTCAGCTTATCCCAAAGATCCCCCTTTCTCTTGCTCATGGATAATACCTGTCTGGGCTGACCCTGTGGCATCTGACTGTAATAGCCTTCTTCGTATGTGTCCCCACAGTTGCTTCCAGCCTTTTGGCTGAAATTCCACCAATTTCAGTAGAGATCAGAGGTTAGTATCTGAAACTGCTTGAAAGAGTTCCTTGGTTTCCACTCACCCAATTCCTGGAAAGAGTCTAAGTTGAAGAAAAGCTGCACAAATGCACCAGGTTTGAAGAGTCTAACCTGAAGATTGCATCTCTGACTTAGGAGTGCACCAGGAGTGCACCAGCCTAGGCAAACTTGGTCTCAGCCCTGCTAGGAAAGAGGTTCTCATGGTGTGGGAGTGTTTCCATTTATCAACATTTAAATAAATCCACACGAGATACCATTTAAGATATATATATATATATATATATATATATATATATATATATATATATATTCCCAGCAATGCAATCTTTCTGAACATACTTGCTCTTTCTTCTTCCCATGGTTTGTGCCCTGTCCCAGGATCTCCTTGCTGTTCAAATGCACTTCTCCAGTCTTACATGAGCCATTTCCTTTGGGATAAAAACATATTATTCCTCTGACCCATTCACCTGCAGCTTTAAGTGAGAGGGAGGGCTTCTGTTTCCAACTCTCACTTTGGGAGTCCCATCCCAGTAGAGACAAGCCTGTGGGATCTCCCTGACAGCATGTGGAAACCAGCTCATGCCCATCTGAACTCAAATACTTCTCCTCAGTGGTGTTGGAACTGATCTGTGTTCACTAATATGATGAGATTGAATTTCTCAATTTTTTTAGGTCAGCCTGACATGCAGTCAATAGTTCAGACCTGTATGAAAGCTTATAGTTGAACTGTTAGCTTTTAGATGGATCCACTCTTTCTATGAAAAATAATTCAGGAGTTTCCTGAAAGCGGGCAGGGCAGTGAGACTAATACCTTCTTTTGGGTCATGGTGCTCGTGTTGTAAATCATATTGGGGCAGTCAAAATTCTTCTCAACTAATGGTTAAGAAATTGCCCTGCTTTTCAGGGGCTTTGCTGTGTGTTCCTGCAGGCAAGTGCATAGAGGTAATCACAAGCAGATGGGGACCCCCAGGCACAATTGTGTGCCCTTCATTTATTATAGAGCTCTGTGCAAGGAGGGGAGGAAGAGCCAGCAGGAGTGAAAGGGCAGCTTTTGTCTCCTCATGAGCTACCAACAAATTGGATATAATTATAATTAGGACACATGGGAAATCGAACCAGAAGCGTTCATCTTCCAGTATTGCATTTTGAGGTGATTTCTAGTCAAGTGGTAGTAGGACAAAAGGAGAATATGCTCAAAATATGGCCAGATAGGAATGGAGGTATGAGGTTTCCTAGAGAACTTTAACAGGAAGATTGCCCAAGAACCTTCTAGAAAACATCAAGGTGTTTTGAAGAATTGTTCTCCCCGCCCCCACTATTTATTTTCTGTGAAATTTTCCTACTGTAACTTCAAACCAGAAATAGAAAGGAAAATACATTTTCCTTCATTTCAGTCAATTATTGAGACATAAATTAAGATTTAAAGAATTCTAGATTTTAAAATTCAGGAATTCAAAAGTAATTTTGCTAGGCACACTCAAAATTCAGAGAAACAAAGTAAAATAATGAAATAAAATGTCAAGCTCCCACCTCCAAATGCTGACTCCTGCTTTTCCTTTTACTTGCCTGGACTCCAATAAGCTGCTTGTCTTCCTATATTTTGTATCTATTGACCCAAGATAGTTTTTTTAAAAAAATTATTGTTAGGTTGATTCAAGGCCTATGAAACATTTCTATTTAAAACAAAAAATAAAGAAATGACATGAACCTGCAAGAAGAGCAAAACTAAAAGCACTTCCTGAGCCCAGTATAATGGTGCATTTTATTTTAATTTAAAATTATTGAAAATGATTTAATTTCAGTTTTAACCTCTTGTCTTCATTATGTAGAGTGTAACAGAACCCATGAAAATTAGCTGCTTATTCTTTATTGAATGATGAACTGAATTCCACTTGTTTATATTTATAATAACTCATCTGTCTGTGTGTGTGTGTGTGTGTGTGTGTGTGTATACTGGTGACGATGATGATACCAACCCACCCCATGCCACTTTAATCAATACAATGGATATTCTGTGGATAACAGCTTCAGGTTAAATGAATAGATGTGCTCATCTGATAAACCACAGCCTGTTACAATTGTTAAATCATTATTCACTTTCACTGTCTTGCATGGCTGTTCTGCATTTTCTCTTCCGTCCACATGGGATGGTAATGTCCTTCTGTCTGTCCCTGCCCAGCAAACTCATGACCCACATAAAGACCAGGACTCCACCCCAGCCTCCCTACAAAATTTGACTGTACTGTCTCATCCTTAGAGTCACTAAAGGACTTTGCATTATACTGCAATGTGCAAAGAAGCAGGGACTTTGCATATTCTTTGATTATAGATTTCCTAACATCCTGCAACTCCCTTTACTTTTTAACTAACTTGTTGACTGTCCCTCACAATCCAAGAGGTTAGGGGTCATGCCCTATTCCTTTCCTCCAATATTTATCAAGGTGCCTGGCCCTCAGTGGCACATGATAAATGTTCGTGTCTTGCACTTATAGAAATGATAGTAGTACTTCAAAAATATCTTTGTTGCTTCAGGATTTCTTTATGCTTGTGCAGCTGTATGGATCATGGCAAATTTCACCATCTCTTAAATTTAAAATGTATGAATCTGGTGCATTTGTGCAGCTTTTCTTTCAGGTTAAATAACTCCTGATCCCTGTAGTCATGATTTATAGACCTTATTTTCCAACTCTAATAATTTTCATTGCTTTTCTCTGGAACTTCTCCAAGTTCTCCATGCACTTATGTTTCAGTTTCCAAATGACATGGTATCAAAAATTCTGGGTCTATGGATTATCTCCATGGTCTTCTATTCAATATTCTTGTTTATACATAAATGGTTTTTCTCCTAATCAGTCTATAAGTATTAGCTATGTACTTAGCACTGGGTTTTGAAGTTTTGACGCAATTTCAAAATGCTATTATTCCTCTCTGTGAGACAAGTTTTTTCTTTGGTGGTATTACATGAAAAACATTATATTTATAGGCATCTGTACCATAGCCTATTTATGTAAGAGTGGAGTGACTTTCTGTCAGTAAATAATGCTACCTCTGGTTTGGATACATGAAATTAATTTAATAGCTCATCTGCTCCATGAATATAACAAGTTTACTTCTCCCACATTATACTGTAATGTGCAAAGAAGCAGAAAATGATCTGGTGTTTTTGTTTCATTATATATTTCAAATAGATTCAAATTTTATTCCAATTTGTAGATTTCATTCTGGTTCACCTTAGCATTAAGCTTTTCTCTCTGTTGTCATTAGAGATTTTAGTTAGCACTAAAACATTAATAACTGCAACTACTTAAACACAGTAATATCTCTCTCTATTGTATGTTGCCTTTCTTTAAAAGTATTTTCCATATGTCTTACCTGATTTGACCTCTTAAATATAAAGACCTTATTAATAAAGAAAGACAGGAAAGGTCACCATTAACATTCATCTGATTGATACAGGGCATAGGTGGTGTTTAAGATCAACTAAGGGAATACGAAGTAGTAGGAAGCTAAGTGTTGTGACTGGGGCTTTAGGTTTTTCTATCAGAGTTTCTCAAAGCTTGAGAAAAAAAATTGAAACATACTATTATAGAAGATTCCTAGAGATAAAGGAAAAAAAGGAAAGCCAAAATAAGGCTATAAAAATTACGGGATATTATAAAGACTATTTTAATTAAGATTTATTTTAATATTGTTTAGTTGTCAATGGATATTTATTTTATTTTATTTATTTTATGTGGTTCTGAGAACTGAACCCAGTGCCTTACACATGCCAGGCAAGCACTCTACCACTGAGCCACAACCTAAGCCACAAAAATATTTTTTAATACATACAACATTATATAATGTGATCTAATTGCACTATTAATTAGATTGACAATGATAGTTATTCAGAGTCTATTATAGGGATCATACTTTGTAGAATAGCACAAAATGAATAATATACATTAGTCAATGTTCTCAAGATAGACTACATATATACATATGATGAGATCTGTTATCTATCTATATATCTATTTATCTATCATCTATTAAGAGATTTTTTTTTAAATAAGGAACTGACCCATATAGTTATGGAGGTTCAGAAGTCCCAAGAGTCAGCAAGTTGGAGGTTCAGGAGAGCTGATGTGTAATTCCAGTCTGAGTTTGAAGGACTGAGATCCTGGAGAACTGATGATGTAAATTTCAGTCTGAAAAGAGGCAGCCCTGAGACCCCAAAGAGCTGATGTTTCAGTCTAAGCATGAAAGCAAGAAAAGATCCATGCCCTGACTTAAGTGTGGGGCATGGAGATTTCCCTCTTAGCCTTTGTGTCCTGTTCAGGTCTTCAGTTAAAGCCCACCCACATTAGGGAGTGGCTGTACCCTATTCCTCCCCACATCATTGCTTTATTCAGTCTATCTATTCAAATATGAATCTCATCTAGAAACATCCCTGCAGACACACACAGTAATATTTGATCAAATTTCTGGGCACCCTGTGTTTATGCCCCAAACTAATGTGTAAAGTCAACCATCACAAGATGTGTGATAAACATTTTTGAATCCTAACAAGTTGCCTGCATACATCTATGACAGCTATAAACTCACTTGAAGGTAATGTCAAAGTTTTTAGGCCCTTTGAGAACAGAATCACTATACTCCCTGGTGTCAATTGATTTATTTTCAAGATAAAGTTCTACAGAAGCTACTAACAGGTTAGCAGGAACCAATCATTGTTGTGAATCTGCTGTTTGCAGGTGTCACTAGAGAATCAAATTTCTTTGAACTGTAAAACTCTTTCCATGCCTTGCATCAATGTATTTAATATATAAGAAAAGCCAAAATTTTATTTTTGCAATCAGTTTTGTTAATGGCCAAGAGTAACTGGACATTGGGGAAATAAGAAAACAGTTTATTCTGAAGCAAATGTGAGCGACCATGGCCCTGTGACACTGATTGAAATTACCTGAAAAGACATGATTCTTCCATGGAAAAAGTTACAGGAGCTTTGATAGTCACAAGAGAAAGTAGTTGGGGTCATCAAGGAAGTGGGCTACAAAGAGGTGGGAAAAATCTCTTCTGTATGATTCAGATGTCATCTTTAACAAGGGGAGGAGTTCTCCACAGGATTCATATGTTAGCACATTCTTAACTGTAGGCTTAGTAGAGGCGGGAGGTCTACCAAGCCTGGTATACATGCCTAGAGTTTTATCCAGTCGTCACAAGAACTCTAGGTCAGGTTCAGAGGTTGATGGTAAATGGCTATTAAAAGGAACCAAAGGCAGCCTAAGATAACTTTGGCTCTTGATCTGCAACATTCCATCTCTCCACAATCACCATGTTCCAGTCAGCCAAGGTCACATAGTCTGCAGGCTCTCCAGTATAGATGTGGCATCTTTGGAGAACTTCAGTTCACAGTTTGTAAAAGATTGAGCTAAATATATGGACCTTTCTCTGGTTGTCTGCAAACTTACGACAAAATTTCTGTGAGAACATATTTTTAAGTTGTTTAAGAAAATATTTACGTTTTCAGGTCATTAAAAAAAGCCTTATTTTAGAAGCTCAGGTTGTTTTCTTTTTTGAAAAAAATGAAATTAAAAGTTGTTTTACTATAAAATTCGCATATCATATTTCACTCAAAATGTACATTCAATAGTTTTTCATATCTTCACAAAATTGTGCAACCATCACCATGTCAATTTTAAAGCATTTTTATCACTCCAAATATAAATGTCATACTTATTACTGGCTACTCCTTATTTCCCCCAACCTGCCCACTAATTTATTCTACTTTCTGTCTCTCTGTAGAGAGTGCCTATCCAAGAATTTCATATCAATGGTATCATATAATGATAATGCATGATATCTTTCCTGAAAATGCCTGCATACGTCTGGTCTGTGACTGTTATAAACTCACCCGAAGGTAATGTCAAAGTTTTTAGGCTCTCTGAGAACAGAATCACAGGTCTCTGTTACTCTACTCCCTGGTGTAAATTGATTTATTTTCAAGATAAAGGTCTACAGAAGCTACTAACAGGTAGCTTCCTGGCTGACTTCTTTCACTTAGCATAGTGTTTTCAAGGTTCATTCACATTGTAGCATTCTTTTTTTTTCCCCCTGTGATACTGGGCTTTGAATCCACTGAACTACATCCTCATCCCTTTTTATTTAATTTTGACAGAGTCAAACTTGCAATCCTCCTGTCTCAGCCTCCTGAGTAGCTGGGATTACAGGTCAGCCTCCTGAGTAGTTGGGATTACAGGTGTGCAGCACCACCATGCCCAGCTACTTTGTTAGTTTTTATTGCTAAATAATATTCTAAGGTATGAATATGCCAAATTTTATTTATCTGTTAATCATTTGATGAGCATTTTAGGTTGTTTATAATAATTTTAGGTTGTTTATAATAATTTTAGGACATTATCAATTATGTTTTATGAGCAGTTGTGTACAAGTTTTTGAGTAGGCATCTGTTTTCTTATCTCTTGAGTGTGTATCTAGAATTAAAATCAGTGGATAAGATGGTAATTCCATGTTTACAGTTGTAGAAAATCACAAACTGTTTTTAAAGGTAGCTGCACAATTTTACATTCTACCAGCAATGTCTGGAGATTCCCATTTTTCCTTGTCCTTATTGACATCTATTGTTTTTCTTTCTGACTACAGCCATGCTAGTGAATATTAAGTGATATTAATTTTGATTTCCTTATGGCTAATGATGCTGAACAGATATTTATATGGTGGTTTATATATCATCTTTGAAGATATGTCTGTTCAAATATTTTGCTTATTTTTTTCATTTGGGTTTTGAGTCTTTTTGCTGTTGAGTTGTAAGAGTTCTTTACTATAAATATGATCTACCAGATATCTAAGCCATTCTATGGGTTGGCTTTTTATTAAGAAACGTGGGTTTTCACAGACAGAATTCTGGACTGATATTGTGTTTCTGTGTGAACACTTACTATGTCTTCTTATTGCCTTCTGATTTCCATAGTTTATGGCACAAAGTCAGCCATAATCTTATTGGGGTTTTCTTGTATGTGATCACTTCCTTTTCTCTTGCTACTTCCAGTATTTTCTCTTGGTCTTTGACTTTAAACATTTTGATGATGTTATGTCTAGACAGACATGCATCTCTTTAAATTTATCCTGCTTGGAATTCATTGAGGTTTTTAGGTGTTTAGAATAATGTTTTTCATGAAATTTGGGAAGTTTAAAGAATATTTAAATTTTTTTGGCTATTTTTTTCTCTATCCTTTTTATTTTAGTAATCCCATTAGCAATATATTGGTGGGCTTAGTAGATTGCCCCCTTGCTTTGAGACCACATTTGTTTTTCTGAATTTTTCTTCTGTTTTAACGATTGGTCAGATTGTGTTGATCTATCTTCAAGTTCACTGATTCTTTTTTCTTCTAATATGTACTTCTGAGCTCCTCTAGTCATTTTAATTTTTGATTATTATGCTTTTCATCTACAGAATTTCCATCTGATTTCTTTATTAAAATAATTCCAGCTTGCGTTAATATTCTTATTTGATAAGATACTGTCATCACATTGTGTTTTACTTCTTTAAATAGAGCTTCCTTTAGTAAATATGTATTTTTTTAGTTGTAGTGGACACAATACCTTTATTTTATTTTTATGTGGTGCTAAGGATTGAACCCACTGCCTCATGCATGCCAGGCGAGTGCTTTACCACTGAGCCCCAGCCCTCGCTTCCTTTAGTTCTTTAACATAATTCAAGCAACTCTTTTGAAGTCATTGTATTTTAGCTCCCACATCAGTGCCATCTGAAAGGCAAGGCATATTGTTTGCTTTGCTTTTCTTGTTTATGGTTCAACTTTCATTTTCCTTTGAGTGTCCTTTTTATGTCATTTGAAAGTAGACTAGATAATACAGTGTGTCAGGTATGGATAATGATCCTACCTCTTGTGTCAGGCCATATTTCCATTATTTGTTTTGTTTGTTAATGACATGCCTGTACTATTTTAGTAAAGTCTATTTATACTTTGGTGTATAATCTCCTCTGTTGTCACTGCTTTATTTTTTGAGAAGCCAAAAGTTTTAGCAACACTGTCTTTGCCCCTTTCCATGATCTTACTCTTAAGTTTCTGTCTATTCTGTGTCGATTGCCATCATACACAGTGGTTGTTTTGTGATAACTGACAACTGATTGTTTTATAAAACTCCCTGAGGCATGGATTGCCCCATGGTCTGATTCAATTGAATTGGTCTCTTTTAGGAGGCAGACTTTGAGGTCAGTCTTGAAGCTTATTTTGACCCCTGGAAAGTTCTTCTTTACCTGGTTCTATTAAACTCAGAGCTTGTATAAGATTTAGCTTATTGTTACCATGAAAATACCAGCCTCCTTTGTTCCTTTTAATTGAGTTTTCCAAAATTTCCAATGTTTCTGACATTGTCTTTACTCTTGAACTTATCCATATTCTGTTCCAAATAAAGTTGGTCCCCTTAGGAATATATACAGGACTCTGTCTTCTTGAGGCCTTTTTTTTTTTTTTTTTTTTTTTTTTTTTTTTTTTTTACTCCTAAGAAAAATATTTGTACCCACAGCTATGGAGGTGGAGGTGGGGACATTGTTCTGATGTTCTCTGGGAAACACCTCAACTTAACAAAAAATGGATGTAAGACTGAATATCTGGAGATCTCTGGTCTTCTTGGTGTAGAAGTTCTGCCCTATGAATAAGCTTAAGCGAGGGTGGGTTGGACCTGGTACTTTCACCCTGCCATGCCTATGGTAGAGCTTTGAGCGGGAAAGGGAGTCTCAGATCTCTCAGCTACTCTTGACTGAAATAGAGCCTCTGCAACACAGAGCTATGGGATCTAAAAAAGATTGGTACCCCACTCCTCCTCGGGAGACACTATTGCATTAGATTGGGAACTAAGGGAATCTTGTATTCTTGGCCTTATCTACTTCTGACAGAGATTTAGTAGATTTTCTCAATGAATGGTTCTCCCTTTACTATGTGACCTTAGCATTACTTCCAGAGATTTTAAAAACTTAAATAATTTTCACTAGTTATGTTTGTTTCACTTGGGAAAAGGTCATGGAGCTCTTCTTGCCACTATTCCAGATGATTCTTCTCCTAGGTTGTTCTTAACTTCAAGAAAAATTAGGAAGCTTGATTGGCCCTGGAGATGAAAGACTAGAATAGAATTTTAAAGGGTATTTATTGTGCCAATTAAAAAAAAAACAAGAAAACAATATCAACATAATCCTAAATCTTACAGTGATGGTATGTCAGGCAGGACTTGGAAAAACTTGCCAAATTATACAAGACATCCTCCTACACAAGTCTTTTTGCCAATCATTGCAAATGCATTTTTAATTTATTGTATTACCAGCCTTCTTCACTCATTATTCTGCCTTACCCCTGTAGGCATTTTAGTTTGCAATGTCTCATAATCAAACATCTTGGAGTTAACAATAAAACAATATCACCTTTATCATCCACCAAATAACTGGTGCTAACCTTTATTTTTAACAAATTTCCTTCTGTGATTTTTGCTTCAGTACTTTTTGTTTTGTTTAATTTTATAAAAAATAGGTCAATAATACTTAATGAGTTCTATTTTTGTACTAAATAGTAGTAACTAGGGATTTTTCACTCTTACCATTTCCATCTGTTTTGGATTTGCTTTGCTACTTCTTTTTTTTAGCAACTCTAAACTTTATATAAATTAGTGAATCAGGGTTAATATGCACAAATGCATATATATAAGGTTGTCTTTTAAGTCAGAGAATACAACATTGGAAACAGTGGTTAAGCATTATTTTATTACCTTATCGTGGAAAGCTTCCCTTTCTTTGGGTTAACATTTCAAAAAAATATAAGTAAACACTGTAGAATTTGATTTTAATACTATAAATTTGATTTTTTTCTTATTGAATAAGATATTTTTGAAAGGCGCAAACATTTTTTCTTTGAATTATCTTCTAAGTAATTTAATTGCAAAATATGCTTCCCCCCCCTTTCAATAGATTCTTAATTTGTACTTGTAAAAATACTTATTCTATTGCAAACAAGGAAAGGAGCAACATGTTTGATATAAAAGAAGAACACAGTAGAACCATTAATCTGAAAAATAATTTTCATCAAGAATTTCTGTTTCTATTTAAGGGAATACCCCAATGACCTGAATACCTCCCACTAGACCCCATTTCTTCAAGTTACCACAAAGTATAATTGTGCCTCCTTGGAGACCAAGGAGGACAATGAAGATCCAAACTATAGCAAGTGGGCAGTACAGATACAGGAAATCTTTGTGTTTGCATGTGCAGTGGGAGGTGGTGTGAACTGTAGCAAATATCTAGATAAAATTGTTTCCCAGAAAAGTCAATCCCCAGTGAATAAAAAAAAAAAAGTTCTGGAGCTTGATCTAAAGAAAGAAAGAACATTTTAAGAAATATTCAAGGGGCTGGGGATGTGGCTCAAGGGGTAGCGCGCTCGCCTCGCATGCGTGCGGCCCAGGTTCGATCCTCAGCACCACATACCAACAAAGATGTTGTGTCTGCCGAGAACTAAAAAATAAATATTAAAAATTCTCTCTCTCTCTCTCACTCTCTCTCCTCTCTCACTCTCTCTTTAAAAAAATATTCAAAAACATTTAAAAATAAAGATCCTTTTCAAGCTGTAAGCAGAGTGATGAATCTCAATCTAATTATCGGCCCTCAAAAGAAGTAAGGATAGTATTGCATTTATTCAATTCAGATTGAATTAGAGTTTCAGGTGTGTTATCTTTCAGGAAGGAATAAAAGCTTGAAAATTTCAAACTCTTTGCTAACTCATAGAGCGGATAGTCTTTAATGCCCCTTTTGTCCCTTTTGCCTTGAGAAAGATAGGTACACACAGTTTCTTCAGCTTCTTTTTAGTGTTAGTTGATGGCATTTTAATGGGATTTAGATAAAGTTTTTCAAGGATTTTAGAAAAAAGATTGGTATTCATAAACTTTTAGGAAGACTGTTCATTATGTTGATGTTCTCATCTATAAATCCTCTGGAGTATCCAAAGAGAAGCATTGCGTGAGAAGTGCCTCCTCTTGCAAACACTCTCTAGTCATTGGCCAATGGAAGAGTTAAATGTCTACCTGGCTTTGGCAGAACATGGCTGCAATCTCTTCTGAATTCTACTGTTCTTTGATTTCATCAAAAGGCATATTTGCATATGGACTGATAAGGCACCTTGGCATGAGGATCCTGGATTTCATACAGGCACAGATTTGGCACAGCCCTGATGAAAACTCAATTATGATTTATGTCTATGCAACAGAGTTTCCCATTGATTACTTGCCAGAACCATGATAAAGCAATGTTAGGCCCAAAGCCAATGCTTTGCAGCCATAATCTTTCCTCAGGTTTTATATTCTGTGCCTTTGCAGGAGTTTTTTTGAAAATTTGTGAATAATAATGGCTCATAAGAATTATCCTTGGATATGCAAATTTGCTTGCAATAAAAATCCTCTTCTTAGTGCTCAAAGTTTAGTTTGTATTTATTTTCCAATTATTTGGGATTTAATCAGCACTTGCTTATGTGTATTACACTGTTTTAAATTTTGTAGACTATAGAAGAAATGGAAAGTATGGCTCATGTTTTGAAGAATTTGCTCATGGAAAACTGGAGAAAGTATGTCATCCAGACACAAAGATACCAGTCCAGAAGCAATTGTCTTCAAATATTGGTATGTTGCTCAAAATGAGCACAATGAGGTGATGACCAGACCAAGCTGTGAATAGCCTGAGAACCTTAAAATATCTAACATGAGCATGTGCCATTGTGTGTCAGCCCCAGTCTAAGTCTATATATTTGAATCATTTAAATCATTTAAATCTTATAATAAATTCCATTTTATCTCCATTTTGTAGACCAGTTAACTACAGATTGGGGATGGTAAACGACTTGCCCAAACTTCCACAGGTAAGAGGTGGTGATGCTGGAATGTGTACCCAGGCCCATGGCTCTGTGCAATCAATCTCAACCTCAGATGCCCTCCTCTCTGCAGAGAATAGGAACAGAGAGGCAGATGTCACTGTTTATCTTGACAGCTCAAGGAGTGACAGAACTTTGCCCCTTCCTTGTGGTAAAGAGCAGAGGGGTAGTTGTTCTTTGTTTTTTAGTTTTAGAATCACTAGTCATTGGATAGGCCAGGTCTCCTCATCATTGCTGAAAGCAGCCAGTTCCAAAGAGTCTTCTTCAGTTCTGCAGAATAACAGTGTTGTGTTCACGGTTGAATTGTGTCCTCCCAAATGATGTGCCAAAGTCCTAAACCCTGGTTACTGAGAATAAGATTTACTAACAATATCTGTGCAGAGATAATCAAGTTATTTTGCTTGGCAGCTCTAGGAAACTAATACAGGCTGGAAGTGGTTTTCAGGTGTATGAGGTGGTCTAGTATTAGCTGAAGTCTACTTAAGGTCTTAAGGGGCACCACATTGCCGCATATTGGCAGAGAGTGGAGCAACTTGAAATCTCTTCAGTGAGATCGAGGCGTCTCTCATGACCACTTGGAACCTTATACAATTAAAGACTTATTTCAATTCATCCTCCAACTTACCCCCATTCATCCCCCATTCAACTTACCCCCAACAAAATTTGTTTTGAATTAGGTCATTGTGTTAGGACATGTAGTTAAATTCTAGAGGTTATTTTCCTTTCTAATCTTATTCAAGGACCCCTCTCACCAACGTTCCCACTATAATTTATGCTACTGTTAAAACTTACCTGGTTGGATGAATAGTGTAATTTATTCCATATTTCAAAAAGGAAATTCTCCCTATTCCAAATTATAGCCTTCCTAAATTGTCCTAAAATATATGACAGGTATTTGATTGTAAAGTTACAAGTTTAGTTCTCATAGGCCAATATTTTCTTTTAATGAGGAACAGAAAACATGAAGCAAAGTTTATTCTTTCACAGATCACTGTTATCCTCGTTTAGAAAAATATAGTAGAAATATCAAATTGTTGCTGCATTTATTGACAGTTCTTTGGTTTTTATCCTTGTGTTTGAAATTTGGTTGCCTGAGGAGATCGTGAGCTCTGGCTAGACAGCACCTTAGGTCCAGACATTTATATAAAACTGACCCTACCATGATTCTGCTCAGATCAGAGCCAATAGGAACACTCTTTTGACACAGCCAACCATTGTTTTTGAGGTTACAAATGATTGTGTGTAGATGTCTTTTCTTTAGAACTTGGTTCTTAATGACCTGGTTGGGCTGACTTCAACCCCTCCTTTTCCTGGTATTGAGAAACTGCACAAACATCGTTTCTAACATGAATATTGAGGTTTTTTTTTTTTTTTTCAAATAAGGAGTGGCTTTAACAGGTCTCTGACCCCACTGGCCAATTATTGTCTAGAAATAAAAGCCTCTGGTATACCTGTTAGCCTTTTCTTCTTCATCTTATTTTTTTTTCCTAAAAATGTTACTTTCTTTCCTAGAGGTCTTCATCTTTTAGCTGGCTTATAAATAATTAACAATCTCATACAATGTATTGCTATTTCCTTGGTGTGCATTTTACAATGGCTTATCCTGGGACATACACTAGAAAGTATTCTACTTAAAGCAAACAATGTTTTCAGTGCTCTGTTGATATTTTCTTTTGGCTAAGCTAGGTATCCTATTGTCTTCAGTGAATGCAGCTAAAACTATTTTGGCCATGCTAAATGGAGAAGAATTTTGGGACCTCAATTGCCTATACTTCTGGGTCTGCAGGGGGTTCAAAATATTTTTTTTTAAAGAAAGATCATTTTCTTGTCAGTGTACTGTTTCCTTATCTTGTAAGGGAGTGGGCTATCTATCCATCAGTCATGTGCTTTTCCAAGCATCTCAGCTTCTGCAAAAGGACATGAACCCTAGTCCAGCTCTGGAGTTTGCTCAAGTACTGGCAGATGAACCTAATGGCACAGGGAATAGCCATTCTCGATGCATTTGCCACATTTAATCACACACTTGTCACTATGCAATATTGATCAAAAGCTAGGAGAGAATTGCTAAATTTATCTCCTTCCAGATACTCAAAATTAAAAATCTAGGTTAAAGCTGATGTATGGTGGCTGGAACATTCCTTTTTTTTTTTTTTTTTTTTTGGTGTTGGCCATTTCTGCCTTCTCTTTCCCCCTTTCCAATAGAATTCCTTTTCTCTGTATGCTGTCTGGCATATGGCACTAGTCTACATCTTTATAAGCAGCACCAGGGACCCTGCTCTGTGGATTGTGAAGAAGCTATGATGGTTTTCATTACATCACCTCTTTATGAGGATCCTGGGGAAAGTTCCTGTCTGGTCTGAGTACCAAGAATAATTAGACTTCCCCAGGAAATTTGGACTGTTAGTGTTCCATTGACACTGCAAATTGTGTAACTAACTGATAAATTTCTCTTTTCATGTTGGCTGCTAGAAAATTTAGGGCCAGATTTATGGCCCACCTATTCACATGTGTGGATTATTATGTTATGCATTTTTAGACTCATTCTTGGATCGATTTCATCTCCACTCTTGTTTTACTTTCTTCTTTTGCCCCACTTTTAACTGATGTTATTGGGTCATCTTCTATGTGTCTTGGTATAAGATGCTTTGAATCTTTTCGAGGATAGATCAAAGTATAAAAATAAACACACATACATAAATGGAACAATTTCAAATAGAGTTTTGAAGGGAGTGCTGCAGGAATTGGTAAGGAGAAAATGAGGCTTCCAGATGCAGGGAGTACCATAAATAAACTTGTAAAGGTAGACAAAAGTGTTTTGTCAGATGATCTGATTAAAAAAAAATCCTTCTTATCACAGGTAAGGTGATAAAGCAAAGCTGCCCAACTGAGATCTCTGAACATTGTAAAAGATGCATTGCATAAAAATAAAATTGCTCATAATGTTTCTTGGCTTGATATATCTTATTTTAGGTATAAATATAATAAATAAAAATTTTTCATTGTTATTATTGGAGTGAAATCTAGAATATCTCTGGAAAAAAGTCAAGGCCATTGAGATAAGAAAAGCATGTCAGTATCTTTTAGCATAATATATCTTCATATGTTATTTAAATACTTCAGAAAGAGTTAGGTGATGATATTCTTTCAATTTTATTCATACCTTCCAGGGGTCATGCTTATATATATTTGGAAGACAAATGTGAGAAAACACAGAACATTTTATTGGGAGATTAGGTATAAATTGAAAATTCAGGTGAATAATTATGGTAATAACTCAAATAATTTAAAGATAAGAAGCATTATGCTGATTTTATCTGCCTGGAAATCTTTTGATCTCAAGGTTCCATTTTCATTCATTAATTGAAGGAGGTTAAAGACTGGCCAATCATTGCTTTACACCAAGTATCAGACTGCTGTCCAGCACGTGGTTGACAATCTGCATATATTTGCTGAATGAATGAATGAATAAAATGGATATGAGGTGTGGATTGCATTTGTGCCATCAAGATGAAACTGATTTGACCTTGGGGAGGCAATGACAGGGACTTCACTTATGCCCCATTGTGCCCCAGTCTAAGATAAAATATCTTTTATAGTCAATATCCCAGAAAGCTATTTAATGTTATCATTTTTATACACACTTTGAAAATCAGTTTTCAGTGTGGAGCTTGCTCCAAGATGATTATTTTGTAAAAGAATCATCCTCTCTTTGGTGTTAGAATAATGAACTTTGAAGCTCAGAAGACTTTGAAGACCTTTTGCTCCTCCCCTTGCAAGTGAAAATCTAACCACTAGGAATTGATATCCTCTGATGGAAATCACTTAGTGCATTTCCATGGAGGCCATGGGATCTGGTGGTCATGCAGTCAGTTGAGAGACAGATAGTTCCTGCTAGAATTCTAGCTCATCCAAGGATAACAGTTACTACTTCATAGGTCTGTCTGGAGAATATTACACAATAACGAATGCAAAATATTTACAACTGTGCTTGTTACTCAAATCAAGAGCTCCAAATGATGGTTAAGATGCATTACTACAAAGTAAAGCATAACTAGTCTGAAAGTTTGAAGTCATCTTCCTGTGTAAACATTTCCCTGACACCCAAGCAGAATGGATTGTTTTCTTCTCTGAAACATCTAGAGAATTTTTTTTTCCATGCACACCATTCCTAACCTCTCAAATAGCAACCTTTGTTCCTAAGTCCTGATCCATTTTGAGTTGAGTTTTGTGCATGGTGAAAGATAGGGGTTTAATTTCATTTTGTTGCATATAGATTTCAATAGAGAGCCTACAGAATGGGAGCAAATTTTTACCACATGCACATCAGATAGAGCAGTAATTTCTAGGGTATATAAAGAATTCAAAAAGTTAAACACAAAAAATCCCCAAATAATCCAATCAATAAATGGGCCAAGGACCTGAACAGACACTTCTCAGAAGATGATAAACAATCATTCAACAAATATATGAGAAAAAGTTCATCATTGCTAGCAATTAGAGAAATGCAAATCAAAACCAATCTAAAATTTCATTTCAATCTGGTCAGAATGGCAGCTATTATGAATACAAACAACAATAAGTGTTGGTGAGGATATGGGAAAAAGGTACACTCATACACTGCTGATGGGACTACAAATTGGTGCAGCCAATTGGAGATTTGTTTGTATGTATGTATTTGCAGTATGGAGATTTCTTGGAAAATTGGGAATGGAACTACTGTTTGTCCCAGCTATCCTGTTTCTCGGTCTATACCCAAAGGACTTCAAAACAGCATACTAAAGGAACATAGCCACATCAATGTTTATAACAGCACAATTAACAATAGCAGAACTGTGGAACCAAAGTAGGTGCTCTTCAATAGATGAATGGATAAAAAAAATGTGGCATATATACACGATGGAATATTAGTCAGCAATAAAAGAGAATAAAATCATGGCATTTGCAGGTAAATGGATGGAGTTAGAGAAGATAATGCTAGGTGAAGTTAGCCAATCCCCAAAAAACCAAATGCAGAATGTTTTCTTTGATATAAGGAGACTGATCCATAGTGGGATAGGGAGAGGGAGCACGGGAGGAATAGATGAACTCTAGATAGGGCAGAGGGGTTGGAGAGGAAGGGAGGGGGCATGGGGTTAGAAATGATGGTGGAATGTGATGGTCATTATTATCCAAAGTACATGTATGAAGACACGAATTGGTGTGATTATACTTTGTATACAACCAGAGATATGAAAAATTGTGCTCTATATGTGTAATAAGAATTGTAATGTGTACCACTGTCATATATAAATTTAAAAAAATAGCAACCCTTGAAAGGCAGTGTCTGCCCACATGATAGGCACTTAATAAATGCCTGTTTGGTTTATTTTAATAATTATCAATAACTTCATTGAAATTAATGCAGTGTTCTGGGACCAACGTGTGGTACACACAGATGCCTTAATGATTAATCCAATTATTCAAATTATGAATCTTTTGTTATAGTTCAACTGTTTCAGAGAAGAGCAATTCAGTTGCATTTGTCGTCTATTTTAGTGTTTTTCAATGTTAGCCTGATTGACATTTTTCTGGATAATTCCAGGCTATCCTGTGCATTGTAGGAAGCTGAGCAGCATCCCAGACTAGGCACCCTGCCTTCTCCACCAGTTGTAATAGTAACATAACATCTCTGGACATTGCAATATGTTTTCTGGAAAGCCGAACCACCCCAACTTGAGAACCATTAGGATAGATTACATCAAATAGTCAAATCTCTTCATTATATTTTATAATAAATCTCTAGAATATGCTTTGAAATAAGATCATGGAGTCTTCTTTCTTAGGTAATTTAAAAACAGAATAGTAATTTTCAGTTCTGGAAGGTTTGGAAATTTGGGTCAAATTAACTTTTAAGATCTCTCTCAATTGGGGCTGGGGATGTGGCTCAAGCGGTAGCGCGCTTGCCTGGCATGCGTGCGGCCAGGGTTCGATCCTCAGCACCACATACCAACAAAGATGTTGTGTCCGCCGAGAACTAAATAAATAAATATTGAAATATTCTCTCTCTCTCTCTCTCTCTCTCTCTCTCTCTCTCTCTCTCTCTCTCTCTCCCTCTCTCACTCTCTCTTTAAAAAAAAAAAGATATCTCTCAATTAAAGATAAGGATGTTCTATATGCCTCTTTGGGGCAGCAGGACTCCTCTATGCACACCTATATAAATATTTAGAACACAAGCTGCACTTTGTCCTTCTATGATGTATTATATAAGGACCTGTTAGTGAAAATTACTGAGAAATAGTCACAAATCTTGTCTCTTTTGAAATTTTTTTTTTTGCTATTTATCACTTTCCAATTTACCAAGAATTCCTTGTCCATCCCAGCTGCACAAGTCATCCTGAGTGATTTTCTTGGTTTATTGATGACAGTAGAACAGCAGGTTTGCAGTGGCTGTGGCTACACTCTTAGAGCCTCTCCGCCTGTCAGCAGTGCTGTTACACATGGTATTCTGACTTGGCTTCTATAGCAGACTCTCAGCACCCACTCCAACTCTCTCTAGCTGCCCCACCCCATAGATAATCAGAGCATTGTGCAGAACAATCCTGAGCTGTTCAAAGAGCATAGCCCAGGGCCCAGTGATTGCTGTTTATTTGTGGCAATAGACCAAGAATGATATGGCAATAGCTCTATGGATGTGCTTAGGAAAAAGTTGTACCAAGAGCACCTGGGGCTGTCTCTCACAGCCTTCTACTGTCACTGAAAACAACGCTGAATGTATTGGAGGAGTGTAGACATGTTCTGGGAAAACATGCATTAGGAATGCACCCAAACTCACAGTGCCTTTGAGCCTGTCGGACCATCCTGTTTTAGGTATATGTCACTGAGCGTGTGAGGGAAAGTCAAGGCTGTGCATACTTTGTCAGGTGCCTATTTGTCTTATTGGTTAAGATGGGGATTGAGTCAAGGGAGAATATGAAGAAGCTCCACGTTAGCTCTGAAAGCCACCTGTCCCTGTAAGTGGCTCCTCACTCCATGTAAAATAAGTTTGACTAAAGATTCTTCCCAAAATCTTCTCAAACTTCAATTATATATGTGATCCAGTTAAAATAATTCACACTTAAATCTTCAGGTGCAAAAGGATCCAAATTTAGAATGTCTGCAACTTCATAAAGGTAGGAAAATACTAGTGACAGGAAGATTGGCTAAATGAAGATCCAACAATAAATGAACTTAGTAGCTCTGGGTTAAATACAGATAAAACAGCATTGTGCAAAAAGATTTATAAATAGCTCACAAAGAAAGGACTACACTTATTTAAGTATTGTCTTAGCACTAAGTTTATATGAAGCATGGAAGAAAATTTATTTTGAACATAGTGACATGTATTGGCACAGCGTTTTTATTGACTATTATTTCAAGCTATGATGCTTTTATATATTTTTGTTCTCTTTGACTGATATTTAATGAGTACATTTTATTTTATTTTTATTTTTAAATATGCATTTATTTTAGTTGTAGGTGGACATGTTACCTTTATTTTATTTTTATGTGGTGCTGAGGATCAAACTCAGTGCCTCATGCGAGCCAGGCAAGTGCTTTACCACCGAGCCCCAGCCCCAGCCCAAATGAATACATTTTAAAGAGCATTTTTGCTATTTTATAGCCAGGGTACTAGCTATAGCAACTGAAATTTGTAAAACAGTACAATATAGCCCTTCCAACATGGTTCCACCAGTTATACATCAATAAATAACAGTGATTTCAAGGATGATTAATCATAATCATTATGAAGCACTTTGGCCAAGCCAACATCTGTTTCCATGGATACGGCAGCCGGCCATCATGGTTTTGTAATTTATATGTTTTAGTTATTGTTCCCAGATGACTATGAGGGCCATTCTACACAATATGACCTTTTAACTTTAAACCCCAATGGGCTTGAAAGTGGTTTGCACACATCCCGTCATCCTTTTGAGAAGTTTTTGTTGAAAAGTTGTGGAGAGCTGAGGAAATGAAGCAGGATTTCAAAGGTCTTCTCATCGTTGCTTCCTGGAAGAGGTAAAGTGAAAAGAGTACAGGGGTGACAACACCAGTAACAAGAACTGATAGTGCTGACGAGACGGTCAGTGAATTGGAGACCTAAGGACCCAGGAGGCTAGAAGTAATCAGTTCTAGGGTTCTACAGCACAGTGGGGCGACTGACTATAGGTCACAGCAACCTTTTTTGTATATTTTATGAATAACTAGAAGAGAGGAGCTTGAAGTCTCCAAACACACAGTAATGATAAGGAGATGAAGATGTTATTTACTTTGATTTGACCAGTACACAATGTTTACATGCATTGAAATATCACTTCTGCATTAATAACATACTATTATTATGTGGTAATGAAAAATTAAATGTCAGGTGTTGTGGTGTACGCCTGTAGATTTAGTGACTTGAGAGGCTGAGGAATTAGGATCATAAGTTTGAGGCCAGCCTCAGCAACTTAGGGAGACCCTTGACAACTTAGCAAGATCCTATCTCAAATTGAAAATTAAGGATTGGGGATATAGCTCAGTGGTAAAGCACCCCTGGGTTCAATCCCTGTACCAATAAATAAATAAATAAATGAACAAATAAATAAAATTGAGATGGAAATGCTAACTACTCAAATTTGATCATTACACTTTGTATACATGTAACAAATTCTCACATGATATCGTATAAATATGTACAAGTAAAATAACAACAATAATAAAATTTTAATAAAAGCCTCTCAAGGCACTAGAGAAACTGAGGACCAGAAGCTGGAGTGCCTTGCTGTGTACATCACACTGAAACTGAGTGCAAAGCTAGTTTACACCCAGGTCTCCTGGCTCTCAGGCCATAGTATATCTTTTCTTCAATTATTTTAGACAAATACTTTATTTAGTTAGCTCTTTATGCACATTAAACCTTATGTGCCAAACACTTAGCTCAGTGCTGGCAGAGTAATAGAAAGTCAATGGGAAGTCAAAACCTATACTAGTTCCTGCCCCCATGACTCAGAAACAGGCCACTGGGAGAGGTTCCCATTAAGCAAAATTGCACAAGCAAAAGGATAGTGTGGCTGTGGTGAGTAGGTGAGATCTGTTGAATCATAAAGGCCCGACAAGCATTTGGTTTAATTTCACAGGTAAAACAGAGTTTGCTGGGGCAGTGTTACGGCTTCAATATGAGATGTTCCCCCCAAACTCCTGTTAATATAGGAATATTCAGGGGTAAATGTTTAGATCATGAGAGCTGTAACCTAAATCAGTCCACCCTAGTTTGAATGACTGATTGGTTGGTAACTGTAGGGAATGGGTGTAGCTGGAGGAGGTGGGTCACCAGAGGCATGTCTTGGAGGGATGCATCTTTCTTGTGCCCCCTTATCTTCTCTCTCTGCTTCCTGCCCTTCCCTAAGGTGAGCAGCTTTCCTCTGTGGGGCTTTCCCCCCATGATGGTCTCCCTCACTGGGCCAGAGCAGTGGAGTTGGCTGTCTGTGGACTGAGACCTCTGAAATCATGAGCGCCAAATAAACTTTTCTTCCTCTAAGTTGTTCCTGTTGTGTGTTTTGGTCATGGTGTCACTTGAGCTGAGAACTGAAGAAGGACTTAACTATGTAAAAATCAGAGGAAATAGCATGTCAAGTACCAGCATTTGCAAACACCCACTACAAGAAGATATGTATACCAGGAGTATAGAAATCTGGGACAAAATTATCCAAGGTTTGATTATGCAGGACCTGTGCAGCCCATGATTAAACTTTCTGTCTCTATTCTGGTTACAGTAAGGACCCACATGAGTAGATAACTTGTTTGACTTGTAGCAGAATGAGAAACAGTAGGAAGGGACTAATGCTTGGAGTTTCTCTCTAACTTGGAAGATAGGAACATGCCCTGGTCTTTGCTCCCTTAAACAATCTTTTGTAATATGTTCTCCTTATTTTTTTTTCTGTGGAGATTAGTTGCTGAGAAGGGTAGGAGAGCCCCGAGATCTTTTCCTTCTTTGACTAGCCTGGTTTCATACTCTGCCTATCCAGCTGTTCAGGGAGATCATGCAATAGCATCTTATCCTGGGGCCTAAGGTATAGGTATAGTATAAATCTTTCTCTTTCCATACACAGGAATCAAAATATTTCTTCCATATGGTGGGTATATAGGAAAACACATGAAGCACACCTACCTGCATTCGTTTTCTCTGCTGTGTACTGAATCACCATACATTCAGCAGCTTCCAACAATACACATTTATCATCTCACAGCTTTTCTGGGCCAGGAGTCTGCACATGGCTTAGTTGTGTCCTCTATAAGTTTCCTATATTTCCTGTCAGTCAGGGCTGCATTCTCAGATGGAGGTGCCAATGGGGAAAGGCCCATTTCCAGGCTCACTCAGGATGATGGCATAATTCACTTTCTCGTGGCTGTGAGATTTACAGGATTTACAGCAACATACTTCTTCAAAACCAACAAGAAAAGCAAGACCCTAGAGCCAGCTGGCTAGCAAGGTGGAGTCCTATATAATGTAATGTAATCACAGCAGCGACGTCCCATCAACTCTTGCCATATTTTATTCATCACAGTTTCTGTCCACACATAAAGGAAGTGGCTAAAAACAAGGGCATGAACCACAAGAGGCAGGGATGGTGCAGCCAGCTGTCTGCCACACTACCCGTACCCCAACCTCACAGACACAGGCACAGAGAATGCCTACGCCACCCGTGCGCTATTCCCGAGAATGATTCTGCCGGGGAGATTCCTACACCGCTTGGTTGCACCTAATCGCACCAGTAACCTCAACAGCCAGTGAAAATCCTCCGCTGCGCAGCATCTTGCCCAGATCTACATCTCGGCTTCGCTTTCAGATTTCTCAAGCTCATCTCAGCTCTTACTTCTTGTTTGACCAACCATACATTTTTATTCTTGATAAGCACTTAATAGGTGAAGCTACATCTCGCTCTGCTTCCTATCTCACGAGGCCGGTTTGCTTTTTCTTGAGTGCCTTCAGTACCACATTTCTCCACTGTGTCCCTGGGCGGCCACCTGCCCTGTACTGACCAATCAGACAAGCTCCTCCTTCAGTGGGAGCCACAGTACTGCCTTCGTGTCTGTCACAAGCAGGTGAGAGGATAAAAACCAGCCTGACGTCATGCAGTAGTATGATTTGTCTTTTCCAGATTGGCATATATATGGAACCACATACTAGGAATTCTGTTGAGTCCCCCCCCCCCTTTCATTTAACCCAAGGCTTTGTAATGTCTCCAAGTTTTTACACTTGTCAATAGGTTGCTTCTCTCAACTGATAAGTATTCCATTCTAAGAATGTTCAGCTCTTTGTTTTTTTAATTTAGCAGTTGGGAAGTTGGCAGTTTGGGACAATGCTCAATAATGCTGGATCCAGGTTTACATATATGTTTTTGGGTAGACGTGTTTATTTCTCTTGGATAAATAGTTGGGGAATCACTGCGACCAAAATGATCTTTTAGAGGTCAAGTGATGTATGATCTACATACCAGAAGTATGACATGTTGAGGAGATGGTATTTGGGGAGATGCAACAAGAGATGGCTGAATGCTTTTCCAAATACCAATCTTGCTATTGCCTTAGTATTATTCTTGTGTGTGTGTGTGTGTGTGTGTGTGTGTGTGTGTGAGTGTGTGTGTGTGTTCCCAAAGCAGAACTGGATCAAAGGGTAGAGTTGATTTCTCAGGGTCTAATCTTTGACTATGCAGATGAAATTCAAGACCATAATCCTTTTCTAGTGTGCTCTCCATAGACTTGTAGATTTATTGTTGCTCTGTCTCCAAGGCTGAACCCTCTGGTAGGACAGGCTCACCATCTTCAAAGGTCCTTTTTTAAAGATGCTGGGGCTCACTGAAGATTCCATGTTAAAGATGCTGAGGCTTTCTTGGAAAAACTTCCACTAGCTCTCTTGCTTTGTTTTCTGTCTCTATTATGGGCTGGAATTCCTCTGCTAGCATCACTGATGTTCTCTCCAGGCAGCCCTTGCTTCAGCAGTACAGATGATGTGCAGTTCCTTGACTACACCTCTGCACATGTAGCCCCTCTCCTGTTTTTTTCCTCCTCAACTGATAGACTCTCTTCTTCCTTTCTAGAATAATACTTTTACATTATTATGGCATTCTTACCAGACTTGACCAATGAATCACAGGCATTTACACAAATGATAGGAATATTTTCTTGTTTTTTTTTTCTTTCCCTGGTGCAACCTGTGTCTTTCTTCATTCTTTGTGTGTTTGTTTGTGTCTCAAAGACCTAGTCTGGGTCCTTGTGGATTGAATAATAGATGGAGCACCAACTTCTGTGGTTGATGAAGGAATGGGAAGTTCTCCAGGGATTTTTCTCTAGTTCATCCTCATCCCTTAGAGGGGATCAGCAATTAGGTGGGTAAACTGACATCAAAAAAGAAACAGGGCTCCTGGATGTAAAGGCAGGTTTGGGGTGGAAAAGGACAAAGGCTTGAGTCTGGAGCCTGACTCTGTTGCCTCAGGTGGGTTATCTCCCTCCTCAGGGATGAGCTGATGAATTGAAAGAAACGATTAGGAACAGGTTATGGTGATGGTGGTGTGACAGAGACAGAGAAAGGCAGATGAGGTCAGATAGGGCCAAATCCTGAGCTGATTTAGAGAGTGGGGAAAGAAAAGAAAGACCACAGAGGCATCATATGCTGGACTATGGCCTTTGGCATTGTTTTATCATCCTATAAGAAAAAAGATTCGGCAGAAAAATGTTGCAAGGTGTTGCATTAGCCAATTTACCAGCTGTTTTCTTTTGATTTCTCCTTTATTTCTTCCTTCACCATGGCTTGCTAGGCCAAGGAGGAAGGTTTCAGGATGCTCTAAGGAGGGCAGGAAAAAAGGGGAAGATGAGAGGTGCTTAAAGGAGTATTACAAGACTCCTAATTAGAGGAGAGGCCTGTTTCAGTCTTTTACTTCAGTGAGGCACGTGGCTTTCTCCTCTGAACAGAAATTTCCTCTTTTAAAATGTGACTCTGGTAGATGGTGGCATTCAGGCTGCCCTTCACTCTATACCCTGCATGGGAGGCAAGTTTTGCTTTGCATCATCAAAAGGCCTGTTAGATGTGGTACACCATGCAGGACCTTTTGCAGGCTGGTGATCTTACTTTGGCATCTCTTTGAGCCTGTGAGAGCTGGTATGCAATCCTGCCATGACCTGAGCTCCTGCCAAGACAGGGATGCTGGTGACTCTGTCATCTCTTTATAGTGAGGCCAGCTCCTCAGTGTGTCACAGAGGAGAGAGTTTCACCCAAGCTTCTTGACTAGTAATCTTGGAGATGCAAATGGAAACAGCAATTAGTCACAATTTCCACCCATCAGAGTAACACAAAATGAATGAACTACCTAGTAGTGTATGCATGATACAGCCACTTTGGAGAGCAATTTGGCAGTTCCTGAAAATATAACTAGAAGTGCACATACATTTCACTTCTAAACCTATGTCCCAAAGTAACTTTGCTTTTAAAGATTCATTTTATTTTATTTTTCTATTCTTAAATTACCAAATAAATTGCACAAGCAGACCTGGACAAACTGCTTTTCTCATTCAGTATTGTTTGCAAAAGTAAAATATGTGAAACAATCTAAATGACAAGAATAATGAAATCTTCTAAAAGAATAAATATCATAGTTTTTTTTCCCCCGCACAATAGAACACAACCTGATGTTATAAAGGAACGAATACAATCTCTCTACATGAACATGGATAGATCTTGAAAACATAATATTAAGTGAAAAGACTGCAGAACAATATGAATTTATGGTGCCATTTATTTAAATGTGAAAAGCAAGAGAAATAACAGAATCTTATTATTTACAGGTACATATGTATGCAAATGTCAAAATGGAATAGAAGGTTAAATAACACTACTGATGGGGTTGCTTCTAAGGAGGGAGAAAACTGGATGGGGTAGGCAAGTTCAGGGACTTTAACTTGATTTACAGTTCTTCTTAAAACAAAAACAAATTGAAAGAGGTTAATATGCATACATGTATGTGGGGGGGAGAAAAACATTTTTAAAAAAATGTTCCTTTATTCTTTGGAGATTTTTTTTGAAGTTCTCAAAAATATCATTAGTAAAGTAAATTTCAATTATTTACCAACTGGGTAAATTTGGAACTTTGTAATTCTACCCTCCTGTATGTAATATTCTAAGGGATAGTCTGAGCAAAAGGATTTCAGAGGGTTAGCTTTAACAGAATTCAGGATAAGGCATAAAAGAGTATATAAAATGGGCTGTCAATGGTAATGATATACAGAAACAACACCTTTGCAAACATATTCAGATAAAAATGTAAAATATTTTAGAGCAATTCATCCAAAGTAGGATTTAAGTAAGAACTTGCTGAATTAGGTATGCGTGATGAAGGCAGCTAATTCCATTTTTAATAGAATTATTCTAAGATGTCTTAGGAAAATAAAGTTGAAAAGCAGAAATAAATTATTTTCTTACATCAGATATGAATTTCAGATTGGTTCTGATTGTGACAGAGATCACTTTATTCAAGTTTTTTCTGATGTTCAGATGTGTGGTCATGGAACAAAAATACTTAGTGAATCAGAAGGGAATCAATACACTTACAATTTTGAAAGCAAGGGCAGGATTTGCCAAAGTAAACATTTCCACTCAATAGCGTTCAGGAATCAGACCCCTTTCTGCTTTGATTGCCAGGAAAAAAAAAAGACACTGATGAAAATCCTCTTTGATTTCTTGAAATGATAGTTACATTCATGCTCGTGCATTTCTGTACCTTGGAAAGTTGCTAAATTTCATTATCCCAAGGGTTATTAGTATTAATTTAGTGTGTGGTTCTACATGCAGGGTACATAATAGGTACAGGATCCACATTTGCTGAATAGTGAGATATGAAACAAATACATTCCACATAGAAAACTAATTCAGCTGCTTACTTCTTTTCCCCAAATATTTCTTTTTCTCCAGCTTCAAACTATCCCTCTACTTCATTCTAGAGAAAAAGCTCTCAAGGAATCTCTGAGGCCATCTCTCATTTCTCAGAAATCTTCAAGTACATATCACTTTCTACTGAATTAAGAACCACCTATCCCATGTTCTTACCTTAAGTCATTCTCCTCCATTTTACAGTGAACCGACCCAAGTGGCTTACCTTTGAGCTCTTTTCTGAGTATTTTCCCCTCATATCTGTCAGACTTCTGTTCAGCTCACCAGCCAATATGCTTTAGATATTACAGGAATTATCTCAAAATTCATGGTCTCCATGAAACCTTTCTTAATTCCATATAATGGAAGCATGCTTGCACATTATTTAAAGAATGAGTTAGCTACCTAAGATCCATAGGTTTTTGAGTACTAGTTTAGTTTTTCTCAGTCTGTTATAAGTTTCTTAATTTGGACTTACAATTTATTCATATTGGGTCCCATACAGCAGCTTACAAATAGTAGGTGCTTAGTTAATGTTTAATAAATTATTAATACCTGGATGAGTTGGTAAGTAAAAGGTGGCACTACCAGTTATTAACTGACCCAGATTCATTTGTCAAGTTTTCAATTGTCTGATCAAATCAAAAGCAAAACAAGTGTCTTTGTCACCTAGGACTTACACTCTAGGTGGGTGGCAATTTCCCTGAAATAAGTACAGGGACAAGAGTGTACTCTTGTTTTGCTACCATATATGGAGACTGCTTCAGTGGCCTGGTGAGACCAGAGCTGAAATGACTTCTGAGAAGTCTCACAATGTAGGATTCCAGCAATTTCCTTGGGAGAAGAGGAATTTTCTTTCTGTACAGTGCTTCTTACTCTATAGAGTCATGGCATTTATTATACTGTATTTATTGTGGCTTGGGAGAAACAGGACTTCCGGGCAGTGTTTCAGATATGATGCAGGGTAAAATGGCTCTAGGAGTTGTCCTCAGAGTACTTTAAAACTTCCATGCTTTGCCTGAATTATATGTAATTTGGGTTCTTATTTTATTTATTAATAATTAATATCTATTCTTTGTCTTGTTCTATTATGCATTACTGAGATATAAAGGGGAGAGAGATGTTAAGATGAGGACAAATATAAGCTTGAGTCAGAGGAGAGTTAAGACGTGTTGGGAGATGAGAAGAAGATGAAAACCACAAGTATTCACACTGTCTGGGTCTTCATAATTGTCAGAGATGAACAAGAAATTGGGCTCCACATTTCCTGGCAGCCAACATGAAAACAAAAATTGGTCTGGGATATTGTTTCAATGTCCATGGAGAATAATCATACCAATTTTGGTGAGAAACAAATATTTTACTAGATTAAAATCTAAACTAAATTGCTCACATGGAAATTCCCCTAAGGGTAGCAGATGATGTTCTCAGCAACACCACGTGCAGCTGTGTGACTTGAGCAATGAGCATTGTTCCTCAGTAAATGAGGGGGACACTTTCTAATCACTTTCCCATATTAAGGGCTGATGTAAGTCAGGGCAAGTGTGTACTTTCTTGAGGGGTGAGCTTGATTTGAGGTTCAGACCCCAAATGCTAAGAAAAGTGGAAAAAAAAGGCCCTTCATAATAGCTCCTTCTTCAGGCAGACTTTGTATACAAAATGAAAAACATGAAAGTCCATGCTTTTTCATTAGCCCATTTTTCACTATTAATTGAGAGTGTGTTATTACTAATGGACTTTTTTGTCATGTTTTAAATCAAGCTTTCCTTGTCTTTGTCACCTCCACCAACTTCACAGTCATCCCCAGAGTATCTAATGCCTTCAATGATATGCATGTAGTTGGTAATTAATGAGCATGAGTTAAATCAACAGTTCAAAGTGAGCTCCGAGTTTATTTCTCTTTGGAAGTTGACCATTTTGTAAGCACAAAAGATGTATTCAGAGATAAATAGGATTATTTATAGTTAAATGATTTGGCATGAAATACCTAGTTTGCAAGCTGAGGGGAAAATGGTTCTAGAAATTAAATCATGCAGTAGAACTTTGTAAAGTTTTTGAGTGACAGAATGAAAGGATGGTCAGAAAATGCAAAGAACGGTGCTTACCAGGACTATATGAGGTGAGCATTTCTTTGTTTCTTTTCTTTGTTTTCCAAGGTGGCGTCTCACTATGTTGCCCAGACTGGTCTCAAACTCCTAGGCTCAAGTGATCCTCTAGCCTCAGCCTCTGAGTGCTGAGACTACAGGTGTGCTATACCATTCCAGGCAAGAACAACATTTCTAACCTTAGTTCAAGAAGTTTGGATCCAGAAAAATGATAAAAATGAATATTTCTACAAAGATTATTTAGTTTTATTCTGAAGCTGGCCCATCTATTATAGACTATTATAATATTATATAGGAAAAAGTTCTAGAGTAGTTCTAGAAAGACCCCAAGGTCACAGGCCCAGGGAAGAAGGTTTTCTGACTCCAAATCCACAGCTTTAAGAGATCTTTCTTCCACTCCTCAAGTCTTCTGTAGACCTGTTAAAAAAGAAATGGAATACTAGATAGGGAAGAGACCTTGCACATGTCAATCACTTGATCCTCACCACCTTATCCAGTGACATACTTTTAGTTTTGCAGTTCCTTTCAGTTTCTTCCCCTTTTGTGCCAATCCATAAGAGCAGGGCACAAGGCAGTTCTAGTGAGTATTGGAACTCATGGATTCATTCCTCAATTTGGGAGGTCATGTCGGGAAACTTATTCTCTGAAGAATGTAATAACAATTTTTGACAAAGCGAAACCAAAATAACTCACAATTTAGGAGTTGGGTTTGACTGTCAATATAAAATGCGAGTAATATTGTGGTTCAACTAAGATACAAATTAATTCTTTCTCAGATGCAGTGAACATCTAAGGGTAAGCTATCAAAAACTGGTAGAACAGATCCATGGCATCAGAATGTATTAAGATTTTTTCTGGTTCACCACTCCTAGCACTAGTCATTGCCTTAACTCAGAGACTGGCTGGAACTCTACTCATTACATCCAATGTTATGTTGGTATCAGGAGAAACTTGAGCAAGGGGAAGGGCTACTCACTTCTCCTTTTTTAAGAATGGTATAGAGAGGCGTCCAGTT
This sequence comes from Spermophilus citellus, assembly GCF_964194105.1. NCBI lineage: Eukaryota > Metazoa > Chordata > Mammalia > Rodentia > Sciuridae > Spermophilus > Spermophilus citellus. The sequence goes on from NC_138193.1 coordinate 87,815,455, forward strand.
GGGTTATGGACTTTGATTCAGATCACACTGCCCTGAGTTAAGTGACAAGACTGCAGAGAAACTTGGAATTCAAGACTGTGCCTGGTGTTAATGTTCTTTAAAAAATGGAAGCTCTGCTAGTAAGGAAGAAAGGGAAGGTGGATGTGGCTAAGGCTAGGAGCAATTCTGCTACAAATGATGTGGAATACATTATTGTAATTGAGTTTCCAGTTTCTGATGATTATAGGTTTAGGAGATTTCTTTTCTCCAATCTAAATAGTTTTCTCACTTAGCCTGCTCTGGGTGTTGCTACATGTCCTCTTGACCTCAGTTAGATCTAAAGAAATCTCATCTTTTCAGTTTTTTACAGGAAAAAGAATAAAAGAAAAAAATGATTGGCATCTCATTTCTTTTTTTCATTCTAACTATAGTTGATTAAAACCCGCAAAGTCTTTGTAATAAATGAAATATTCTGACATTTGTTGCTTTCCTAATATTGGTCCCTTCTTGCAGTTACAGTCTTCACTATTTTCTTGTATGTTGAAAACTAAGGACTTTTCCTGACCTGATGTGAATTTATATCATTGTTTTCTTGTTTTTGGCAAGATTTTTTTTGTAAGAGTAAATCTACTTACCTTCAAATCCCTCATGCAAAATTTAATTATGCCTTAATTTGAAACCAATTTTCATTACTGATGATAAGAAAGACAGCTACTTAGTTATTTTCAGTTTTTAAATTTTACTCCATGGTATAGAATTCTGATTCTTCTGAAGTTAGACATGAAAGAAAACTGTATCCCACAAATCAAAAGTAGCTTAGGAAACATTTTGAAGACCCTCCCCACTTTATTCCTCTTTCTTTCAAAAAATAGATCCCTTTCTTCAGAATTCCTTTCCCATTCTTTCTCCTCTTACAAGAAGGCTTACTCATTGCACATGACAATTCTTTACAGATGCATAGACCTCTAGAATTTTCCATCACCCGCCAAAGGCATTTAACTCTATTCGTTTGTTATTCTTATAGGTTATTACTGAAAAAAGTTTAATTTTGAACATAAGCAAATCAAACACTTAGAATCTCTCAACCTTAACACCACAGTTCCATATTTGCATATTTCACCCAGTACCATATTTTATTTAATCTAAGATGTATCGTTATTTTATTTGCCACTAAGAAAAAAGTGCTTCCAATTAAAACATGAGACCACACTGATTATAAGATGCATCCTGATTTCATAACTGTTAACATGTTAAAAATATGCCTCTTAAAATTGAGAAAATGTGGCATATTTCCATACAAATACATATTTTTAGTAACCATTACAGAATACAAGCTTTTCTTTATTCCTTTTTTTCACTCAAACTGTAAACCATAAACATTTCTTATATTTCCCCATTTACTTTATAATTATCATTTTAATGACAAAAGAATTTTCCATCAAGTTGATGTACTATAATTTACTAAATTATTTTGCTATTGTTGTATGTATAGAGTGTTCCTAAGTTTTTGACAATAAATATCTCATGCATGTAGATTTTTGATACTGTTGAATAATTTATTTCTCTTAATTCCCCGGATGAAGAATTCTGGATCAAAATTTATGACAATTTGTGTGGTTCTGGCTATTTTCTGTTGCTGCCTAAAAATGGTTGTATCAATTTCTAATGTCATCAGCAGCAAAAGAGTATCCCAGTTGTATAGGAGGTACCTCAAACGTCTAGTATTATTAAAAAAATCTGAGCTTTTTCCTTATTCTAAAATGTTTATAAATGTTACTTTAATTTATATTTTATGAACTAGTAATAATGAATATTTTTTCTTGTGCTTGTTTTTAAAATTTTGCCTTATTAAGGCTTATTTACCAACCACCTATAGTTTTGATTCCTTTTACCTACTTCCATTTGTCACAGGGGAAGCTTTTGAAATAGTGGCACTATTAGTATGATAGGAAAAAAACCTAGTTTTTGTTTTAAAGACTCCCAGATTGTGGTGGTAGCAGAGTGGGATGGTGGAGGAGGAGAGGTGTTGTGACTCCTTGTTTAGTGGGAACACTGGGAATTTCTGAGTCTTTATTTCCAACATCTTTATAGGGGACCAGTGGCTTTCTTTTCTATTGTCTTTGAGGAACATGGGTGATGACTGCAGAGAGCCACTGGTGTTAGGCCTATTGCATTGGTGGGGGGAAGGGACCAGTTTTATTGTGTTATCATTGATATACAAAAAAACCCTGCAGGGATTTAATGAGCATAGTTCTATGCATTTGGATATGTGCATACAACCCTGAAATCAACACCACAATCAAAGTAATAGACATATCCATCCTCTTCAAAGGTTTCTTTGTATTTTTTGTTTATTTATTTTCTTTTTGTGATAAGAATATTATCATAGTCTAGTATGATAAAAAGAAAAAGGAAAAAGCCCATTATCATTAAGATACCACTAAGAGGAGGGAGACTGTGTTGTTGGCTATGGGCTGTGTTGTGCGGCAACCTCTAGAACTAATTCATCTGTATGACTGAAACTTTACACTAATTGAATAATAACTCCTCCTGACCCCAAGCCACTGGTAACCACCATACTACTCCCTGCTTTCCTGAGTTTGGATGTTTTAGGTAACTCACATAAATTGGATACAGTGTTTTTCTTTCTGTGACTGGCTTATTTCAAGTAGCAGAAGGTCTCATAGATTCTTTCACATCATTGCAAATGGCAGGATTTCCTTCTTTCTTAAAATGGACTGCTATTCCATTTTGTATATAGACTACATTTTCTTTATACATTCATTTGGGTCTTTACTCCTTAATCTGGATATTTGATGAACATTTGAGTTATTTCCATATTTTGGCTATTGTGAATACTGTTGCTATGAACATGAAAGAGAAGATATAGGGTCAAGATCCTGATTTGAATTCTTTATAGTATCAAGAAGCAAGATTACTACATCTCATGGTAGTTCCATTTTTAAGTTTTTGAAGAAACTCTACATTATTTTTCATAGCAGCTGTACTACATCAGTTAGCTTTTCATTACTAGGATGAAACACCTGAGAAAAGCAACCTAAAGGAGCAAAGATTTATTTGGGCTCATGGTTGCAGAGGTTTCAGTCCATAATTGGCTGGCTTATTATATTATTTTTTTCTGGGACAGTGTTTAAGACAACATGGCAGAGGGGTGTGGCAGAACAGAGCTGCTCACTATATGGCATCCAGGAAGCCAGTGCAGGGTGAGGTTGAGAGAGACAGAGAGACAAAGAGAGGAAAGAAAGGGTCAGAGACAAGATATACCTTTCTAGGGAACACTCCTGATGACCTGCCTCCTCCAACTACACACTACCTTCTAAAGTTTCTACCATCTTCCAATAATCCATTCAGTTATGAAGGCTCAATGGAGTGACCTATTATGAGATCAGAGGCATCATGATGTAATCATTTTCCCACAATCCCACTGAATATTGTTGTACTGGGGACCAAGCCTCCAACACCTCTGCGATGCTTTATATCCAAATAACATACAATATTTTACATTCCCACCAATAGAATAGAAGGTTCTTCACATCTTTGCCAACGCTAGTTATTGTTTTAGTTTTTACTTTTATTTTTAGCAATAATCCAGACTCTGACACTAACTAGCTAGTAACATTGAGCAAATTACTCGAAGTCTCATTTAAGTTAATTATGGTAGCGACCTTCATCTAGCAGGGCATTGAGATCATCGAATAAATTCATGTATGAAAAGCACCTACCATGGGATCCACCTATTCCCCTCCTGGCTACTCTGGAAGCCACAGTGGCTCATGTACATTGTGAGGGCACCAAATTCAAGGAATGCCATTTGTATAAGAGGCTTTGTGGATTAACATATTTATTGTAATACACATTGTAAATTTTTATTTAATACGGTCTTGTTCTAACTAAGTTAGTAGTATAACAACATTTTATTAGATGAAAGTAAAGTTTCCCAAGGAAAGGGAACTTCTTAAAATTTGTAGAACAAAACAAAGTTACTGGCTAGAGGAAAGTTTTTATGAATGAGTAATTTATAAGTATCTATTTGTTTTTATTATTATAAAGTAATCTGCATTTGCAATAGGCAGAATAATTTTACTCTGCCTTCACCCTTCTCTTCCCCTTTTGTATCAAAGACGCCCATGTCCTCCAAACCTGTGAATGTGTTACTGTGTTCACAGTGGAAATGGGAATTAAGGCTGTAGATGGATTGAAGGTTACTAATTTATTTGGTATGAGTCCTCCATATCATTGATGCTATTTTAATATCTGCTACATTTTTCTGAATCCTTTCTGATGACACCCTAATATTACATTATGTCAATGTAAGATATCAAATCCCAAGCTTTTCAAGGTCAAGAAAAGGATATGTATTGAAGACTTTAAAATACTTTAAAAACTGGAAAATTCTGTGTAAATATTAAGCATTTTCACATAACATATTTTTTTAAAAGCAGAATTCTTTTTATACACACAATCTATGTTTCCGTGTAGTTATTTAATGCAAAAACTAAAACTTAGATGTAATTTTCTCTTATCTTTGTTTCTGTCTTGCACATTCCTTTGTGAGCAGAATTAAATTACAACTAAAAATAGAAATTCATTTCTTAGCACCTGGTGCCATTGTTCCGAAAGATATTTTCTCCATAATGGCAAACCATCCCCACACTAATATACAATTGAATTTGCATGTTAAAAATGTGTGTGCTGCTTTTTTATAATTAAAGATAAGATTAACCTGTGTGTTGAAATTTCCTCTAACAACAACTTGAAACATTTTCATGCTAATTTCTCTGAAAACAGGGTGAGAGTAATGGGTAATTATTTTCTGTTGACATTCTTTCCCATTAGATTGAATGTGCATTTGGGGACTGAGCTGTCAGTTTTGATTTCAGCCTAGTTTTCATGTAGAGTTGGTGCATTGAGATTATTTTCCCATTATTGTTTAATATGTGCTTTTTATGGGAGTAGAAGTAATTTTTGGCCATTCTGTCAATCATTTCCTTCTACTTTGGACATACATATGAAAAATATAGAGGAAGTAGCTTGAGTCAGCTGTTTCAGTCTAACTTATTTACATATGTAAAAACCTATAGAAAAACCCTGATTTTACTCCCTTTGTTAGAATTGACCATTATTTAAGTTAAATAATTTAATGAAAATCTATATAGTGCTAATGTCATGGACCAGAAGTCCTTTTATTTGTTTATACAAATGAATCTGTTCATTCATTTTTAATGCTGTGCTCCTATGTATATTGCATTGACTGAATGGTATTTATTTAGGTAACTAGAAATTATAATGTTAGCTGATCTTTTCAGAGCTTTCTTAAAACTTTGAGGTTTTTGATCACATGAAGAAACTCTGATTAGTATAATTATTAATTCATAAAGTGAATTTTCTCTATTTTTATTTTATACACTGATGGTTTAATAATGCTGATTTCTATTCATTATCCATTCTTCAAACATTTACTATGTGCCTACTATACATAATCACGCTACTAGGTGGAAAGAGTGGTACTGAGACTATAACACAAGGTCTTGGAGCTCCAGATACCAACAATTCAACAGCCTCTGAAAGTATGTTTGGATGTTATTTGTTAAGTTTTGAGGAACTAATAAATATTTTTGATCATGGACATCTCTTATCAACATGGTTATACAGAGGATTTAATTGGCTATAATGTATGGGCTATATAGTTTAGAAAATTATATGTTGGGACAACTGGTACTGGAATATAATGTACTGGGGTACATTAAGGTGGTGATAGTTGGATGAACAAAATAGGAACCAATAAAGATGAGTAGTCTCTAAACATCCTGACAGCTGACTAACCCTGAAGGTTTGCATATGAGAGGATGGATGAATTACTTAGGAGACACAGTCACGTTGGAGAGAGTCTCTGGGCTGCAATGAAGGTGGTAGTTGTTTTGAGCAACCTGAATTTAGGAGTTGGTGGAATGTTCAGTAGGCAGATGGGCATATAAACTGAGCCATAGAAAGGAGCTAGGAGAGGAGACCATTTCTGGAACCCGTTTCTTTTCTGAAGAAGTTGGAATTCAGTAGCTGTCAGAGTGGATAGGCAGTTGCTTTCAAACATTGTCGATTGTGACTCATACTAAGAAATATATTTTACATCATGACTCAGTGCACATATGCATATAAATATGAATATTTTCACAGTGTCTACACATATTTATTTATACATAATCCTCCTGTAAACTTATATTCCTCTCAAAAATTTTTACCCTCATTACATTTAATGAATTTTGATAATCTTACATTCTGTTTTAAAAATCTTTGTAACTTTTTAAATTGACCTCACAGTCTACTAATCAGTCATGAACTGCACTTGACAACCACCATACTGTGTATGCGAGGCCAGACATTACTTCTTGTGTCAAGCCTTTGCATATTCAGGGAAGGAGTGTCAAGGGATTTTTGAGTAGGCTGGTGCTTGGGGACAGTGAGAGTCCCTCTACCTCCTGCTCCCAAATTCTCCCCTATCTGAAATTGAACTCAGTAGAAGCAATAGCGCTTGATTTAGGATGAGTCTTCTGATTTTTTGAGACCTTGAATGGGTAAAGCATAGCTCTATTTTATACATGATAACAAGAAAGGCAAAGAAAGAAAAGAAAAAGTACAAGGTAAATTTAATTGATATTATGTCTTTAACTTTCTTCTTATATGTATATCAGGTTCCTGGTAATTATGTTAAGCACATCATAGGAGCTGGAGATCATAAACGTGTTCTTAAACTGATCATAGTAGGGTGTGGTGAGTACATTTATGGTTGTGTATATGTATGTATATTTGTGTATTGTGTATATAGGTACAGTTGTGTGTTTATGTGCATATATGTACCATGTGCCAAATTTTAGCACTTTATTTTATGGCGAATAATTTCACCTCCCTGACCTTAGTCTCTCTGACATACGTGCTTCAGACTATGCCATCAACTCCCCCAATGTGGTGGAATCAGTTATTCCCCTCTTAGATGCTCTCCGTAATTTTTCAAAAACATATATAACCCATGCATCTTATTTCTTTCTCCCACAAACTCTGTCATCATTCTTGTAACATCAGTATTCACAAAGAAAATGCATTCCCATATCCTGCCCTTTACTCAAGGTTGTCCTTCAAAAATCTTGTTTCCACCCTCTGTCAGTCATAATCACACTTTTTCTTTCTTACCCAACCTCCATGCTCCTTGACATATCCTCACTCTTGCTGACCACCTGCAGTTTCATTATGGTTATAATAACAAGTCATTGGTAAAGAGCTTCCATGTATTTCTTCACCTCGTTTTCAACCCACCCACATTTTGGCCCATGTTCTTTCTTTCTTCTGTTATTTACCCTGGGTGAACTGTTGCTTTCATTATTTAAGCCCCACCTGATACACTGGATCCACCATCTTTCATCCACACAAGGGTATTGCTTCTGTGGTTATATTTCCCTCACCATAAACATCCATCTTTGACTAGATTACTTATATCAGCATACAAATATACTGAAATCTCATACATCTTTTTTACACTTCCTTAAATAAGGTGGTTGATACTTGCTGTCTTTATTTTTTTTTCAATTGGGCTTTCTTCCTCACTCCTGCACTGAAATTGTTCTTGGCAATATTACCGTTGACCTCTATCTATTAAAACCCATCAGTCCATGCAAATTTTTTACTTACTCAAATTCCAGTACACTTTTTACCTCATTAATTTTTGCCTTCTTCTGAAAGCACTTTCTTTACTTGGTTTTTGGGTTATATGATATCCTGCTTGTTCTTCTTTTCTGGATTCTTTCTGTAAGGCTCTTGGCTTAGTATTCCTCTTTTCCAGATCTCCAAATATTGACATTTTCTAGGGTTCAGACCTTGGATCTCTTCTGCATACTATATTGGGTTGTTTCAGTAGTCCTTTGATTTTAAAGTTAAATGCTAAGACACTAAACTTATATTTTTAGACTCAACTTCTTCCCTTACTTCAACATTTGTATTTATCTTTAGAGTGTTAATAATCATCTCAAATTTAGCATGTCCAAAGTAGTTTTTATTATTGCCTTCTTCCAGTCTACTTCTTCCTCAGTTTTATCCACCCAGTTACTGGCACACCATGTACTAGTGGTTCAGGTCTAGTAACTAGGAGTCATCCTTGATCCCTCTGTTTCCCCAATGCCCTCTATCCATTCTACAAGAAATTCTTGCTAGCAATGAATCCAAAATCAATCATAAACTCTACCACCTTTCTGCATCTCCACAGCAACTCTAGTCCAAGATGCCCATCATCTCAACTGGACTACTGCATAGCCAAATTGTCTACTTGCTTTTGCTTTTTTAGCCTTAACCCTTTAAAGCCTGGTATCCATGCAGCAGCCAGAAAGGGCTGCTGAAACTTTTGTTTTGGTACTGAGGATTGAACCCAGGGCTTCCCACATACTAGAAAAGTGGCATCTACTCTACCACTGAGCTACATCCCTGGGTCCCCTTTAAAAGTTTTATCAAGTCATCTTCTCCTCTGCTCAAAACCATTTAAGTTTTCCCATCATAATTGAAAGTAAATTCCAGAGACATTTTCATGGCTATGCTAGCCCTACACCTCCCTCATTTCTTAATAACTTTTCCTCAGCTCCTTTGCTGTTTTTTAGATGCACCAACTTTGTTTGGGGTCTTTGCACTTAATTTTCTCCCTCACGATGACTCTCCTTCAAGATCTTCTTTTTTTCAAAAGATCATCTTCTCAGGAAAACGTATTGTCTGATCTCCATATTTAAACAGGTGCTGCTCAAGCCTCCATCATTGCTTTCTCTTTTCCATATAACACACACACACACACACACACACACACACACAGATACACACAGAGGCTGCACTATAAGAAACATTGTTTATCATTGTTTGCTTTTATCACTCTACAGATTACTCCCTTACACTAAGCGCTGTCATTGCTTTCTCTTTTACACACACACACACACACACACACACACACAGCAGTTGCACTATAAGATTCAGTATTCACTATTGTTTGTTTTTCTCACTCTCCAGACCCACTTGCATACAGTAAACTCCACCAAGGCAGGCGCCCTATATATCTTGTTCACTCTATCAGCAGAACCTGGAAAAGAGATGGCTGGCATATAAAGGTATTTGAATACTTCAAAAAAATTAAAATAATCAATTTTAAAAAGAGAATGTCAGTACACTGAAGTCTTATCATAGTTTGGACTCCCTTCCTTTAAAGAAGGCTCCTTTCTGATGACATTCATTGTAGCTCATTAAGTCGATTTAACTTAAATGCAGTCCCCAAAGTCAGTCTGAGAGCCACATGTGGGCATTTGGGAAAAATATTAATTGATTTTGAATAAATTTTGTATTGAGTTCTTTTCAAATGAGTAGAAAGTTGAGTTGCAGTAAATAAGTACAGTCTCTTCCCCTGTTCCTACGTTCTATCACTGAATGGAATGAGAGTAGGCTCCCATTGTCATAATTTCTGGTGCACAGGTTCCTTTTCAGAATTAGGGATTGCACCAGAGGCTTGATGGTATCTCTGGCCCCTTCCTGCTGTAATATTACACACCTCTGCTGTCAGCCAAGACTCTCAACACAAGTCTTCTCCATAGTTATCAGGTACTTCATTCTGCTACTTCATGTATAATTCAGGCTATGGAGTAGTTTAATCCCTATGAAGTATTTTGCTTGTTTTGAGGGATAAAAATCTGCAGTCACATTGAGCAGTCCTGGGTGGCTGGTACCAAGGGCTGTTGAACAAATGCTGCAGCCTGTGCAGAGGGCTAATCATGGGCATGGCTTCCCAGTTTGTTTTGTCATGTCACCCCGTGCCAGTAGCTTGAAATTAGCCACGAAAGAAGTATTCACACCAAGGAAATACTACAAATCAGGGCTTTTCACTCCTCCTCTTCTTCTCCTCCCCTGCCTCCCAGGGCTGAGGACAGAACTCAGGGTCTTGTATATGATAGAAAAGTGCTCTGCCACTGAGCTAAATCCCCAACCCTAAACCCCTTTTCTCTCCCCCTCTACTACCAATAGCCAGTTGTTGAATATTTACCAACACACCACTGTATAAATATGAATGAATCATCAAGACCATCCCTACCATTAAGATAAATAACTCAAAGTATGTCAACTCACATATAAAACCATTGACACTCCCTCCCCACCATCCTCTCAACAAACTTGATTGAAAAGTTACTTATTCAGGCTCAAAAATAAGGACTTTACCGTGACTCACTTAATACCAACAACAGCTCATGAAGTTATCATTATAATATCAATTTTGTAGAAATGGAAATGAAAATGGGGAGAGGTTAAATACCTACCCAAGATTATGTAACTGCTAACAGAACTATAGCTGTGCCCAGGTTTCTCTGATTCCAGGGAAGCAGCACCACTTCTTTGATACATAATATACCCACAGTCACATTCATCTCTCTCTCTATATATGTATATTCCTGGGCTGACATTTTTTCTCCACTGTGGTAATTGTTTATTTCTTTCTTCTGCAAGTATGAAAATACGAAAAAGTATAAATATCACACCAAAGACTTGATTGTCCTTGGATGTATTTTAAAACAAAGTCACGAGGGACTAATTGGGAAATAAGACTGAGGATCTCATCTGAGTGAAAATCACTAGAAGGGCACAATGACATGGAAGATACACACACTTCTGTTCTTAGAAAGCTTTATCTTTTATTGTGAGCAAGTAGATGAAAAGGAAACTGCTTAACTTAAGATAGAACACTTTGCCCTCCAAACAAATGGCTTAAAAAAAAAAAAGTAGTCACATAATCTCTGAATTGAAATTCCAAATCCGCAGAGAAAAGCATTATCAGTACTGCATTAGGTTTATAGGAACATGCTAAGGAAGCTAATCTCAGGATGGGAGGAAAGTGGCAGGGGTAATGACTAAGCCTTTGATCCACTACCCTTATGACATTCTTGATAGGATTATGTAAATGACCTGTAAAAGTATTTTGGAGCATGTGGACCCGGGAACATTTAGAGATCTCCAAATCCCAGTATCTAATCAGATGAGAGGGAAATTAAGCTTTACTTCATTTACTTCAATTTGAGGTTCCCTTTTCTAAATTTCCATTGCATTAAGGGTCTTCAAAGATGACAAAGGCATTGCTGTTAGAATTGCCTTCAGCTGGTAAAGAAGGGAAAAGAGAACAGCTGCTAGGTCATTAGCTCTGTTCAAATGTACTGATCAATTTCCCTTTCCAGGGGGCTTGGTTGTAGCGGGTGGCAAGGGGTTGGAGAAATTAGATCAGGGGTTTCCACAGGCAGGAACACTTGAACCAATAGTAACATGTCTAAGGGTATGAAAAAAATTACATATACTAATTAATGAAGCTGTTCTTCTATGGGAAATATTCCCCATCCATTTGAACTTCTATGCAAGAGAGAGGAGAACCATTTTCAGTGTGATCTTGAGTTGTTCATAAACTGATATTGTGTGTCCAGACAACAGATCTTGAGAACCACTTGGCTATGGTTTTCAACTTGAGCTCCACATTCAAATCTTTGGAGACTCAAAAGAAAAACCAGCAAAACCTGTAGTAACCTACTTTGGACCCAAATCTCTAGGAAAGAACTGGAATACCAGTGCTTCTTATGAGCTCCCTGAGTGTGTAGAGGTTTTTAACCTCTGATCAACATAAACTTCATCATTTTACAGAGGGAAACACTCAGTTTTAGACATATTACTACTGCAAGGCTGCATTTAATTTAACTTAATTCACCAAATGTTTATTCAATCCCAACTACAAGATGGACACAGGCTAGAAGCTCGGGAGTATGGAGATGAGAGCATTGCTTACATGGTAAGGAACAGGACTGTGCGATGGTTAATCTAGATTGTCAGCTTGATTGGATTGAGAGATGCCAAGGAAGCACCTAGGATTAAGAGACTTCTGGGTTTGTCTAAGAAGGTGTTTCCTGAGACTCTGGCCATATGGGAACAGCAAATGGAGCGGGAAGACCTATCCTAAATGTCGGTGGTTCTGTTCAACAGGCTGAAAGTCTGGATGGAATAAAAGGTGGAAGAAAGAGAAAGCCAGGTGGATGCAAGCTCCAGTGTTTCTTGAGAAGGTGTGTCTGTTGCTCTTGCCATCACAATAGACATAGGACTCCATGTCCTATGGGCTCTCATCAGACATTCTCCAGAGAGCTTCCCTTTGGCCTTGGACCAAAGGGCTGCTTCATTTGTTCTGAGGCTCCAGCATCTTGGACTGAGCAGCTTACAGCTTTATGATGCAGCTTCTGACCATAAAAGCCACCCTAATAAATCCCCTGTTATAATCATACATTTCCATAACTGTTCATTTAGTTCCCATAGAGAAACCTGACTAATGCACTGTGCTTCCCTAACTTGACATCTCCTGAACTCCTTGCAGGTCTCATGGGACTCTTTAGGATATTTTTATTATTTCAAAACCCTTTAGGAGACTCCATATTCACCCATGATAAATTTGTATAGATTAACCTATTCTTGATATATATATATATATATATATATATATATATATATATATATATATGTTAATAATATTGTTATTATTATTAACCTATATTGTATAGATTAACCTGTTCTATTTTGCTTGCTATTAATGGAAATTCTATTAACTGAATGCTATGAACTGAATGTTTGCATCTTCCCACCCCCAAAATTCCTATATTGAAGTGCCAACTCCTAGTGTGATAGTATTAGGAGGTGGGGTATTTGGGAAGAAATTAGGGCATTAGGATGGAGCCCTCATAAATGGAATTGGTCCCCTTATAAGAAGAGGTATGAGAGGACTTACTTTGTCTTTCTTTCTCTGTCATATGAGGAGGCAAAAGGCAGTTTTCTATGCAGGAAGAACGTACATACCAGATACTGAATATTCCAGCCCCTTGATCTTGGACTCCCAACTTCCAGAACTGTGAGAAAGAAATGTTTGCTGTTTAAGTCACACAGTCCATAGTATTTCATCACAACAGCTGAAGAGGATTAGGACACAAGACCTATAGAAACTCTAGTGTTCTCATGGCAACAAGAAGATCTGATTTTGGGAGCAAACATAATGCAGTGGTTGCAAGTATTGACTTCTACTAAATCAAACTGCCAGGTCAAGTCCTGGATTCTCTACTGACTAGTTATTTGACCATGTTCAAATAATTTCATTTATTGGTGCCTCAGTTTCCCTGCATGCAAAAAGGGCAATGATAATTCTTTAGGTATAGGTTATTTGGAAACATCTATTAAAGTACTTACATCACCAGGAAAATAATATGCTAATAAAAGTCAGCCTTTGTTCCTAGTGTGTATTTATTTCTTCATTCATTTCTTCTATGAGCTTTTACTGAGTTCTGACTGTAATGCTAGGGAATGCATCAGATTGCCAGTCATTGCATATTTCTAACCTTCAACTCTGATAATTATCAAGGTGAGCTAGGAAAATAAAAGCCATGAATTGTGTTTCTTGTCTTTGTTGAAAGCAGTCGGCTAATTGGAGCAGCTGGGGTTTTGCAATGCTGAGGTGGAACCCTGCAATGCCTGGTTAGGGAAGGGGAGCTTGGAAGGAGAAGTTCCTGAAAGGAACACCGTGAACTGCCTTTGCTTTCTTTAAAGGAGTATTTGGTAGTATATAACTCTAACAGAATATGATTAGAAAAAATAAAAATCCTTACAATTACCTTTCTCATTATACCCATACTATAGGGCAAATTAAAGATAATTTAGATTTTTTTTAAACTAGAAAGGAAACCTGGTAGTAAAGGACACAAGAATTGCGCCATTTTGAACAAAATTTGTTTGTTTGCCGATCCTTTTAAAAATTAACACTCAAAATATACAATATGCAACATTTTCTAATTTCAAATATTCCTCATCAGTAATTAGTGATTAATCACAGTTCATATCTTCATGATGGGACAATATAAGTTTAGGTGAGAAAATCTTTTATGTGCTGTACTTATGTGTGTGTTTGTGTGTGTGTGTCTGTGAGTGTGTGTGAACACGTGCAGGTATGTCTAGGAAGAGCTGAATTTTCTCTTTCACAAAATCTATAAAGTACTAACTTTTAGTCATTTCTTTGTCTCTACGTCTTTTTAAAAATATTTATTTTTTAGTTGTAGTTGGACACAATACCTTTCTTTTATTTATTTATTTTTATGTGTTGCTGAGGATCGAACCCAGGGCCTAACACATGTGAGACGAGTGCTCTACTGCTGAACCACAATCCCAGCCCCTGTCTGTATGTCTTTAATAATCTTTTTAAAACCACAGTCTCTTTTTTTCCAGAGAAAAAAATGTGTTTCTGGATGTTTCTAGATGCACATGCATGATTCTACATGCATTGGTAGATTATCTGGGATTAAGACATACCATAAAGTTTCATTTAGTAAAATGTATGGTTCCCAAACTCAGATCTACCAAAAAGATGTGGAGATAGTGGTGGTCATTTACTAGATGAGAACACGTCTATGTAACTCCAGGACCCTCCAGGTTCTCTGACCACTAGAGGTAGGTGGTAGGAAAGTTCTGCTTCTTTTAGTTATCATAGCGGCAAAGAAATTCTGTTCTGAAGCATCTTAATTTCCCTTCAAAATAACTTGCTGAAACTTTGCTAAAGCTGAAGATGCAGTCACTGCTGAATCATGTGGAGAGACCTATGGGATGCATTCCCTAAGAATTTTACTTTTGTTAGATCTGGATAACTTGGGGATCCAACGTAAACTGTTGAAGACAAATTTGGAGATGCCACCTAGATGGTGGTGCCTCCCATGAATGAAAATGCAGGGCGTCCTGTTAGTAAGTGTTCAGAATTTCAAGATGGTGATGTCAGAGCATTCAGCCATGTGAAGGACCTTCTGACTCTAGCATCCTGTGCATTTGCATAGGTCAGTCACCCTTGAGGGTGACCACAGGGAGAGAGAGAGTCATTACTTTTGAGGGGAGAACTCTCCCAGAGGCAGAAAATAGAAAGAAGGATGGATGGCAGAGTGCTTAAGAAAAGTTCTCTCTTATATAAAAAAGCATCTTTTCTTTTTTCTACATTTTCCTGGGTCAGATTGAAGCTGGAAGTTCAGAGTAGGGGTCCATCATCCCTTCCTGAAGTGAACAAGAACTTGTCAGGTGACTTTCTGGGAGTGGAAAGCCAGATAAGGATGGGTGGTTGAACTGACCTCTGTGTACACTCTCTATTTCTTCCTCATCCTCCTGTAGTAGGCAGCTATTACAAGGGTGGCTGCCCCACGGATGCAGTGCCTACAGGAGAAGAGGCCCCAGGAGATTAGGAGTAGCAGAGAATGTGGGTTGGGAGGCTAGAATGGGTGAGTCCAGGATGCAGCACAAAGTAATTCTGCCGCAAGCATCTCCTACCACCTCCACTTTCTGAAGGAACCTAAGCTAATGCCAAAGGCCACCACTTCAAGGGAATAAAAGATATGCTCTCAAGAAAGAAAGGTGAAATAGTTGAGTAAAATAAACTCAAAATAAGAAAGAGAAATTAATTTATAAGCCTTTCCAGAAGAAGCAGAGCTAAAGAACAATATGAATGTGAGATAATTGTAATATTTGTAATTGTAATAATGTAATTGAATATTCTCAGAGAGATAAGGGAAGCTTTTGAAATCATACAGAAGGAAAACAAAGAACTAATTTAAAAATTAGAGTAAGAAAACATAATTTTTGAGATTAAAACAATAGCAACTGGAGAGACAGTTGGAATTGTAGAGTGGGCACAGTGAAATAAAAATTAGTAAAACATTGGTCCTAAACTTCCTGGGAGACTGCAGAAGGGAAAACACCAGGAAAAGTTGGATCCAGTGAAATATGTTGGGTCATGGAACAGAAAAGAAAGCATCAAATATCTATTAGTCTATTATTGGGTCTCTTAACTCAATCATTTCTCTTCTAAACCTTCTTGCATCATCTCATACCTGAGCTTTTGGGGGATGCCTCACATCTAAACCGTAACAGAACACAAGCATCCAATTCATTGTAATCAATATGGGAGGAAAGATGCATATGGGAAATAAAGATTTTACAAAGAAGTTGATGAAGTTTATTAATTTCTGAAGAAACAATGACTTACAGGAAAGTATAATTTCAACAATCAAGAATTAGTGCTCTAGATGATACCATCAATAAAGGGTAAAGGGAAACCTATGTCTAATACATTCAAATACAAAGAAGGAAAACTAAGTAAAACAATAGGCCTTAAAAACTGAGGAATAATCTCTAGGAAATACAAGCAGAATGTGTATTTCCTAGAGCATTCCAATGAAGGAAGAAAATTTTTTCTAAACAAGGGTTTGCTCTATGTGAGCATATTAAAACACAGCCTTAGAGATAGACGCCCAGGGGTCTAAATACTAATGTGCCACTGATTACTGACAATAAGAAAATAACCTCTGTGAATCTTGGCTTTATATTTGTAAAACTGGAATAATAATCTCTACCAGGAAGGATTTAAGTGGGTGTAAAATAAGATATTATTTGTATTGGGCTTAGTGTAATTCCAGGAAAAAGCAAATACTCAATATATGGCAACGGATCCAGCCTAGGTTCATATTCCTGGTATAAACCTAGCCCTGCTCTAAAGTTGGCACCAAGGATACTGAGAGTATTGACGAGGTTTCCACCTCAAGATATCTGCCTTCACCACTTAGTGTGACTCTCTGTTTCCTTAATTGCAATATTGGACTATAAATACCACTATTTCATGAAGTTATTGTGAGGATTAATATATATGGAGTACTTAGGACACAGTAATCAGTTATATATTAATGAATACAATGATTTTTATGCTTAATCTTAGATTAAAGCTTCTAGAACATTCTGTCTGCTCCTTAGGGAAGAATCCCCTTTCTGTGGTTACAGTGCAGATGTAACCAGTCATAAACATACAGGCACAAATGGCAGTGAGCCTTTGAAGAGCACCCACTGGTGCAGCCTCTGTGACATGAAAGTCATTCATCAGAGAAACATCTGACACGTCTACTTGTGTGCAGGGGCATTCTTGGTGTTGAACTTTGGCATATACGTTGTTGTACAGAAGAATGAAATAGCTTTGAGAAAAATAGATACCCACTGGTTATTGCTTACAAATGCCAAGATGTTTGCTTTGCACATACAGAATAGCCGACCAGGACTCCACTGGTGGATTACTTTGGTGAAATAGTTTTGTGTAGGCATGATATTTATATGGGACTCTAAATGCTTCTATTGACTTACCATCAATAAAGAGGTATGTTGCTTATTTTTCACAAAAAGAATTAATCCAAATCTCCTCTCCTGAAGACTGGGGGTATGACCTAGTAGTTCAGGTGGTGGTAGTTAGTGTGGCCCGGCCTGGTTTTATGCCCCAGTTCACTAATTGGCTAAGTCATTTAACTTTAATGTGCCTCAGTTTCCTCATCCTATACTAAGATGCCATCCACAGAACCTATCTCGTATTATTTTGAGGATTAAAAGAGATAGGCATGTAAAATGCCACAGTGGAATAAATGCTCAGCAGCTCAGCAGTTGTACGTTGATGGTGATTAAAAGGATGTTGATGATGGTCATGGGGTGGGGCGGGAGATGGTCTATGGCTGTGGGGATATTTCTCCTCTACTTTCCCTCCTCTTCCTACAAAGTTGAAAATAAGATTAAAATTAAGCCTAATTATCCTCATTAAGTAATGTGAATAAACCAAATACTTATGAGCACAATATAGCACATTTGTTTCTTTCCTTGCTCTAATAATTATTCACATAAATAATTTCAACTTCACACTGCTAAAAGATTAGGGCAGGCATTTTTTCTGTTTTTAGAGGGGATGAGATACTTAATCCAAGGACATAATGCACAGAAAGAATGAAGGTCATGTTCCGTATGAGACCTGGAAAACACCTTTTCCCCATGATTTCCTTGACAAAAGGTGGCTACATGCCAGCTTTCATGCAAGATTTATTAAATCGTCACAGAGAATCATGCATATTCT
Source organism: Spermophilus citellus (assembly GCF_964194105.1). Taxonomy (NCBI): domain Eukaryota; kingdom Metazoa; phylum Chordata; class Mammalia; order Rodentia; family Sciuridae; genus Spermophilus; species Spermophilus citellus. The sequence continues at coordinate 87,833,435 of NC_138193.1, forward strand.
AGCAGAAGATACTAATGATGATTCTGAAGATGAATTCCTTTGTAACCTTCAGGCTGTAATAGACTAGAAACCAATGCCTGACATGAAACTCCCCAGAAGATATGGAGACAGAGTAATGTGTCACTGAAACTGAAGCTGCAGATTCATTTTGGCGTGCTCCTGAACACTTTATTGTAGGGAAGTGACTCTGAATAGTGAAAGGGTACTCAATATATTTAGCTGGAGGCAACTTATGAAAATACTGAAAATAAAAAGAAATCAGTGCATAAAAAATAATGGGGAAACAAAAATGCCTAGGTAATAACCAGAGCCCAAAATAACCAATTGCATCAGTGCACAGAGCATAGATAGAAAGGTAAGTGAAAAAAATAGGCAGCCAAGTGTTGGAAAGTAGGCAAGACTGGATGGAACCTGGTGACGTGTTCTCACAAAGAAAAGGGGTACAACTAATCTGGTTGCATATAAACATTTAGTTGTGATGTGCTGGATCCTCTGATAATTAGTTTATAACTATTAGTTAATTTATTCTAGAGAATTTCACGAGTCATTTTCAAATATTATCATTTCAGAGATGAGGAAACTAAGACTCAAAAAGATTGCATGATTTTCTGAAGCTACATATCTTGGAAACAAAAATGCTGGGCTTTGAGCCCAAGAGATCTGGTTCTGCAGCTGGAGATGGTGAGCCATTATTCAAAGATGAGAAGCAGGGGGTGTGGAGAGTAGGGGGAAAGAAGCCCCTCAGGTCTCAATCACTGTGCCACACTGTCTCCAGCTCCTGTAATGTAAATTGGCCTATTTTGTAATTCCCCAGAAAGAAATGAATGTGCTGTGGACGATTTTATAATATCTGCGACCTAGGAGCATGCTGCTGTTTTGAATTCCCAATAGTGTTATCAAATGCCCTAGTTTGTCCAAGGCAGTCCTGGTTTATGCCTGCTGTCAAGGTGTAATCAATAATAGCCTTCTGAAAAGTGTCCCAATTTGGAAGATTAAGTATATAGTCGCCCTCCATAGACAGCCAAATGGTTAATCCCTGGGTGAGACTAAACCCACTTGAAAGCCCTTGAAGTGCCTGCTAATGATTTCTTATATACACGAGAGATGGATGGGACTGAGGAGAACCTGCTCCGTAGGAGGAATGCTAAGGAAGCAACGTCCCTCAGACCCAGAAACCAAGCGAAACAAAGCAAAACAACAGAGAAACCAAATTTAAAAAAAGCAGAATCTGCAAACTAGACAGCTTAATGAGATGTAGTAACAACTACTCCAAAGAGGGCATTTTTTGTTAAGTGTGTTCTGCCCAAGTCACAACTAGGATAAAAGACTGATCTCCTCAGAGAATATCTGAGGTGAATTCCAATCACGACTGTGTTGTTTTAGTATCCATAGAGGAGTTAGAACCCAGCCCTAAATATTGGGAATTGGAGGATGCAGAGTGGAGTTAATTTATTAGATGTGGTTCACAAGCTCATTATAGTGAACTTGAATCCATTTTGTCACTGGCAGTATGTTAACTCTCAGAGGGAGTTCACATGTGGACTTGGCCATACATGAATGAGTGTAGAGAAGCTATTAAATTAATGGATGGATAATCACTTTACCTCTTGTGGGGGAGTTAGTCAGTCCTTCCCTAGTTATCTGTGTCCTCTATGTTTTCCTGAAATACATGTTGGGTTTTGTATTTTCATACTTAAAATGATTACAAACCCATTCTTGAAGATCAAGACCTCTTCAACACCAGGGAGCTATTCCATAATGCATAAAGCTCAACCTTTCTTACTCAGTCCCCTGGTTTCTAGACCAGAGGAGACCAAAAGCCACCAACTTCCTTAATGTGGCCACATGTCTGTGCAAGCCAATAAAATACAGTCACTCAGTGTTTGCAAAATATGGACATATTAAAATGTGAGAATTAACTAGCTAGTGCAGAATTTTTTGGTGAATTCATTCTCTTTGCCAAGTAATTGGTCCTGACATCTTCAGGCCAGATCAGGAAGTGTGTATTCTTGAGATATTTTTGAGGAGACAAGAAGAAAGGTCAGGAGGTATGGACCTCTTTGTTGTCTACACGTGAAACTTCACCAAAATAGATTTTCTATAAATAGATCTCACTCTATACTGCAAGTACAGGAAATAATGTACTTAGTGAGATTTAAGATATTGAGGTTCCTCGTGTTAATATATCAGAATGGGGCTTTTTATGGGTTAAATTGCAGTAGAAAGGCACCAATTCTCGGTAAATGACAGAACTGTTAGGATTCATTCCTTTACAATTACCAGGTAGAAAATTTCTTAGAAAACTATAGAAACCTGGCCAAGAACTCCTATTTATTTCTCACTAAGTTTAATTATACTTTATTTCCCATATAACTTTGGTGAAGTTGGAGCTGAGATGAAGGGATTTTGTGCTATTAGCATACACTGTGGCCTAGTTTCTAGGATGCTTGAAATAATTGCTCTTAAATTGACTGAAAATTGTGAACCCAAAAACTCTTGGGAACTTTCATTTGACCTGTGCTATTTTCAAGCCTATTGCTTCTGTTACCATTTCCAGTAGAATTGTATCATCCCAATTTCTTGTTGTTGTTTTTACAGGTAATATTTGTGACAACTTTGCAGAAAACCAGGTGCAGAGTTTAGCTGAACCGTTCTTGCAAACCAAATGCCTCTCTGTAACAAAATGCCATTTATCACTCTCTTCTCTGTCTACAAAGGCTTCTAGGTTCGATCTGCACATGGGACTATGCTAGGTCCTAGATAAGCAATTTAATATAAACAAATCCTGCCCTCTGAGACTGCTATCTATTTTGGACAGGAGAAGCTGGTGGCTATAACAAACAATCCCCAAATCTCAGTGGTTTATACAAAGGAGGTTCATTTCTCATTTGTTTCATAGTTCACCAAGGATCAGTAGGGGCTGTGGTCCATGCAGTCTTGTAGGGACACAGGCTCCACCTAGCTAGTGCTTTCTCCTTCCCATAGGACCTCAGAGGCTTTCACTGTTACTCCTAGCTCCAACCAGCACAAAAGGAAAAGCAGCAGGAAGGGAGCACATAGGATTTTAGAGGTCACATCTAAAATTTTATGGTACCATCAAACTATAATGGGCTGACAAGCTTAGTTTCTCTGTGAACCATGGAAGAAGAGCCAACAGTTAAACAACATTTCAGGAACACATATCTGTTTCTCCCCTATCAGACATCACCAGAGATAAAAGTTTACCTTAAACAGTGTAGTTACTCAATAGCATTGCTTTTTTTCATGGGGGAGGAGGGTCTAGAGATAATCCTATTACTAAAGTTGGTACTATGTATTCATTTTCTCTTACTGTAACCAATATCTAAGATATGTAAACTTACAAAGAAAAAAGATTTGAGTAACACTTTGGAGGTCTTAGTTCTTCATCAGTTAGCTCTGTTGCTTTTGGGCCTGTGGTGAGGTATCACATTATGGTAGGGAGTATGTGAGATAGCAACACTGCTGACCTCCTGGCAGGGAAGCAAAAAAAGAGAGAAAGGAAGGGGCCAGAGGTCACACCACCTCACTGGGCATACCCACAATGACCTAAGCCTCATTCTTAAATCTTCCATCACCTCCCAATATACCATGGGATTAGAAAAAAAACTGTTAACATATGGGCTTTTGGGGAACATTCCAGATCCAAACTACAACATGCTGAGATAAAATTATTATTATTATTATTATTATTACTATTATTTTGCTTTTAAAATATGCTTCATGGTCTAATTTCAAATATATTTGAATGAACTAATTATGTCTATATTCACTCAATATTGGCTTTTACCTCTTAGTGGTAGGTACATGGTGTACTGGGATTTGGTCAATTATGAAGAGTATTTGTCTGGGTGGAAACAGTTATTCTGTCACAGTAGATGACAAAAGAACTCAGGGTCATATATTCGGATACTGTCTCAGGGCACTTGGAGGGTTTCTTTTCATGTCTGAAAGCTGCATTCAAATAATTTGTAATTAGACAATTACAAATTTTTGTATACTTTTTTTGTCCAAGAGGAGGAGAAGGAGCTTTATTTCTTGCTATTTGAATGTGGCCTGAATTAATATCTTGCTTCCATGGAGACTACGACGACAAAATATCATGCTGGCTCTGGATTGGACCCTGGGCTGGAAAAATGGTGGTAGTGAAAAAATCAGAGAGATCTGTGTGAATTATTCAAGGTTCTCCAGAGAAACAGAAGCAACATCATACTTGTGTATCTAAAATGACAACTGGGTCATGTGATTTTGTGAGCCAAGAAATCCCATAATATGTGTCTGCAAGTCAGAGAACCAGGAAAGCCAATGGCATAATTCAATTGGAGGCTGAAAACCTGAAGTGGAAGTCCCCAGAAACCAAGAGTGCCTGTGTTTGAGGACAAGAGAAGATAGATGTCCCTGATGCAAGTAGGAGCACTCCCACCCTTACTTCTTTTTGTCTTGGCCCTCGATTGATTGGATGCAGCCTACTCTTGTTAATGAGGGAAACCTTCTTTACTCTGTTTACTGATTCAAATGCTGATCCCTTCCAGAAACACCCTGTGAAACATAGCCAGAAAAAATGTTTTACCAGCTACGTAGGCATCACTTAATGAACCATCACACTGCCTAAAACCTAGAGCTTACTTAATGGTATTGTGCCAATGTTAATTTTATAGTTTGGATAATTATATCAAGAGTATGTAAAATGCGAACACAAGAGAAATTTCAGTGAAGGATATATGGAAACAACTATTTTTGAAAATCATCTGAATACCTAATTTTGTTTCAATAGTGATAGTTAAAATCAAAACAAAACAGGAAATAGAAAATAAAGTGATAATCATGAGGAGAAAAAAAGCAAATAACAATGACAGAAAGAGAATTTCAAAGGTAAAAGAGACATTTTAGATCATCCCGATTTACCAAATCATTTTACGGAAGAGGGAAGTGAGACTCAGAGAGGCAAATCCAACAGCCCAATATGTCAGAGGCAGTAAAAACACCCGCCTCAAAATGGAGGGTCTGGAACTCTTAACCCAATACTCTTGCTCCAAATTATTACAGAAACATTAGGGTTTGTGTGTGTGTGGGGGGTGGGAGGGTAGGTGGAGAACTCTGGTATAGACATAGCAATAACATAACAATAAACAGAAACCATTACTTATGTAGCTCATACTAGGACTAGTAATCTTGTTTTGGGGGGTTAATTCCTACTCCATTATTGACAATCATATGTACTCACAATAACACACACACACACACACACACACACACACACTGCTTACCCCACCACAAACATTAGTCCCACAATCCTACAAAGTAAATTTTATTTTTTTCTGGTTTTTAGATAAGAAGATTGGCATTCAAACAAATGAAGTAACTGCCAAGGATTCTTGACCAATAATTGGTAAAATCTGGTTTGGAAACTCAATCTGATGCCAGAGGCTGAGGGCTTTCCATTATACCATGATTTTTTTTTTTTTTTTTTTTTTTTTTTGCTAGTGAGAGGAGGGGAAATCCCTGGAAAAGATGAGGAAAGGGATGTTTAGAAGTCACCAGGTGATGGTGACGGTGTGGCAATAGTTTAATATAAGTGTTTTTCAGGTCCCCAGGATTGTAGTGAATACCCCTGAAATTCTGGAAAACCATATGTCCTAATGAGGAAGTTATTCCGAGGCAAAAATGGGCTGGTTGCTTATAATTTTAGTGACTCTCCTTTGGAAAAAGGATTTGAATGGTTTGTTTGATCCCTGTGAATAACTTTTAGTGTGGTTACAATATTTGGTTGAGTGTTATGCGAATCTGGCGGAACACTGATACTCTATCCTTCAGCCCTTGATTTATAGAATGATAATTTAACCATCAATTACACCCTTCAGCTGTGTGGGACAGCAAGATATTAAATTTATGATTTCCATTTCTTACCACAACATTAGAAGGGAAATATTATCTCCGTTTTTCAAAAGAGGAGACTGAGACTGAGACTCGTTTACTTGTCTTTCCCTACCACATGCCAAATAGAAAACAAGTACCGTTGGCATAAGGAAGTTAATATCAAAACACCTATGTTTAATCACCAATTGATCGCTTACATGTGTGCAGCTCTTTCTGGGTTCTTTGTAATAAAAACACTCTTAAGTTAGGGACAAGTTTCAACAACCTATTTATTGATCGATCACTTAGTTTCCAGAATTTTAGAAATATAAGGAAACATAATAGAAATAAGTGTCATGACAGAAATGTGCACTTTATCCTATGGAATGTGTTGTCCTTACATCCCTTGCTCAGGTCCCTGTTGATACTGAGGCTGTGACTTCTTGGTTCTCTTATGGTACATGGGTGTCGACCCCCACCCCCTCCACCAGGGTGGTCCCTGGTGACATGAAGTGGCTCTGAAGCTGAAGCAATGCCTTTTCCAATTGCTGGCGAAGGCCCAGCCGCATAGCTGGACCCAAGACTCTGGCCCATCAGTAGTTAGCATGGCCTGAGAGGTTACCTTTGCCCTTTCTTCACCCACTGGGACTCTAGCAGTCATTAGTAGAGCTGAATAGAAGCCACAGCTGGTCTCCAAACTCTTCACCAGTCCTATGTTGTTAAAAGAAGTTCTGAACCCAGAACTCTTGTTAGTTCATGTATCTCTACAAATGCTCATTGCCTTGATAGTGTATCACTTGACAGGGTTTCCCATATAATTCTTCTTATTATTATTTTGCATGAAGCTAATTATACTCCCATGGATACCACTATTATCTACCACAGGGAAGTAACAGGGTAATCCCTCCAATTCAAGGGCTAAATAGAAATGAAACAATCTCTTCTTATAAAGTGGAGACATTTTTTTTCTTTTCCTCCCAGTTGAGTATTTGCCTTGAGTTAACTTCTTGCTGATAACACCTGATGTAGTGTCTTGAGTATTTATTGGTACAACTGGAAGAGGGAGCAAACCAAATGAAAGAAATTAAGCAAGGCATAATGGATTTGGCTGTTCAGGTGCTTTAATGAAACTGTCTAATGCATGTAAGTTGGAATCAAGTTCTGAACAGTACTGAGACATGTACCTTCTATTTCTTAGAATCATTTAGGAAAAAAAACAAAGTAGAGTGAAGGAAAAGGAAATGGCTACTCCTATATAGTGGACATTCTCCATTTTCCTTGGTGTGAATCAGTCTTATGAATGTTAAAAATACAGTATAATTAACCAGCATTTGTTTGGTTTCTCCTGAATGTCCATCATCATACTAGGAACTAGGGAAATGAATCAGACACAGTTCCTGCCATCTTTAGGGCAAGAACCAGGTAAACAGTGAAGTTATACATTAATAGGAGTTCATACAAACTAAAGAGAAGGGAGTGGCAATTCACCAGAGAGGCTGAAATTTGAAGAATGGCTAGGATTTCATGTGGAAGAAATTAATTGAAGTGCATCATATACACAAAACAGAGCATAGGTGAAGGCATAATTGTGAACAAATAAGGTATGTTCAGGAGACTCTAAAGGACTTCTCCTAGTTGTTGAAGGGAGAGAGTGTGGGTGGAGAAGAGGTAGGAAGCATTGCCATAGAGGTCAGCAGGGAGTGGGTTGTGAAGAGCCAATTAGAATTCATTAAGCACTCAGCGCTATGTTAGGCACTAGGTGTGAAATAAAAGACTTCTTAGACCCTCAGACATCTCTTAAATAATTTATGGACAAGCTGAGAAGGGAAACAAACATACATGAAACAATCAGAATTCAATTAGGAACTCAAAGATGCATTATTGGCCTTAAGTGCTGCTGGAATTCAAAGAAGGTACAGAAATCAATATAGTTTGGAATAATCAAAGAATTAAAGAGGAGTTGAGCTGCCCCTTGAAGTAGGAAAGGCTTAGATCAATAGTTCCTAACAAGACTACCCCCTAGTGGGCATTTGGAGATGTGTGGATTTATTTTTAAACATCACAGTGGGGAGGAGGGTCCCTTTGGGTAGTTATTGGGTCAGGAATGCTAAATGCTTTACAATGCACAGGTGGTACTACTCAATTAGGATTCATTCTTCTCAAAAGTCTAATACTGCCCCAATATGGCAGCATGAATTAAATAAGCAGAGAGCAGAGAGATTCCAGAGAGTGAGAGCAAAACGAATGTAAGAATTATACATTCGCATCACTCTTGGTCTTGATTTTACTTGATGACACAGAAATAGATTTTATCCTATTTTAAACTTATTAACTTTTTCAATTCCTTTCTGAAATTACCTGATTAAATAGCTCCCCCACCCCCGGCTTTTTTTTTTTTTTTTTTTTTTTTTACAGGATTTCAATCTTAATTACTATTAGTGATCAGACAGTTAGCATCAATATGCAAATTGGCATTTAACCAGAACCCAAGGCTTGAAAGTCATTTGGGATGCATGGTAGCTCAGCACCTTGGCCATCTTGTCTCCTTACCAAGTGGTATTCACCCATTCTGGTTCTGATCATCTACCTTAGGATGACTCACGATGCCTGAGCTTCTCCTGTTCCTGCTACTCTTCTTCTTACGCATCATGGTTTCTGCCCACTTGGTTTCTGCTTGCTACTCTGGGAGCCCCAGCTATTCCTTTGATTTCCAACTGCCAAATATCTACATGTCACATTGGACTTTCTAAGACTGTATATTAATGATCACTTTGGCCCAGGGGCTTCTCTCCCTATTGGTCAAAGCTGTGGTGGCAGTCCTTCTCAGGGTCCTGCTGACTGCCTCCTAGGTTGTTTGCTATTCAGTCCTGAATTATCCCATCCCCCATCACTAAGCTGTGGATCGAATGATGTGGTCATAAGCACAAAGAACAGGCAAACCTATGTGAAAGAAATGGTTGCAGCTCCTACAATAAAAGCAGTAACTTTTCAATAGTGACTCTGGTGAGATTCAGATGAGGATATTTAATTGAAGTAGAATTTTGGTATCTGCTACTCACGGGCACAGTTGAAAAAAAATCAAAAGCCAACTTTGATGGGCACACAGTATGGAATGAACTGGTAACCATTAGAATTCTTTCCATCATAATTATACTTCTGTATTATGGGTCACTTTTAAATTCAAGAGGTATTATTTTCAAATGTAAAGGCAAATGGACTTATTCTTACTTCCACAGCTACAAAATTTAAGTCAGATTTCTCCAGCCCTATATCACCCTCCAAGCTTCTCTATTCCCATCGTAGTAAGATATTTTAATAGGACGTATGGAACTAATTGTTAAGGGGAACACATCATGACTGTGAACTGCAAATATCCTAGGCCCCTCTCATTAGCATGCCCTAGGGCTGAGATTGATGGAGAGAAATATCTTAATAACCATATAAGGTGCAGTTTATAACCTGGAGACCCGGCAGCCAAATTGGGCCCAGAAATGTTTTTCATTTTGACGAGCACTTAGTTTTATAATCATTTGAATTATAATGCATATCGATAGAAGACATGAAATAGAGATTTCAACAGTCTCCACCAATTCAGAAGGGCCTACTAGAAGAAGTCAACATTGATTAGCATCAGCCCACAGGAGACGAAAGTGCGGGTGTAACAGTGGGCAAGGGGGGATGACAAGGTCAAGATAGAGTGGGCATCATTGTGCTTGGCTTATAATTTTAATTGCTTGCACTTTACTTCTTTTAAGGTGGCCGTGCTTGTCAACAACTCTCTGACACCTGCAGTTCACATGATTGTCTCACCTGCATGTAGGACTGATCTAGAGGGAAAAATAAATGTGCACTTAAAAGTCTAATTAAAACACACACTGTCAGCACCATCGTACTGAGAAGCCCCATTAAGCATCTTATGAATGCCCAAGAGCACCCCTTCCCATGTTTGGAGTGACACATTTTGGCTCGGCTGGTGACAATTAGGATCAGACCCAGGACACTGGAGAACATGCACTGCATCCCATATGGCCAAGTCTGTAGGTGGATTGTTCCCCTGGTGGCTGAAACTCAATGAAAAGGCTCTGGGTAGGAATTAGACAAAAATGATGGAGAATGAAAATTAGCACACTATGGATGGCTCTGCATCATGTATGGCCACATTATGGATTGGATTCAACTGTCAGATGGCTATGTATTATTCATGATCAAATTCAGGGTAAAGATAACAGATGGCAAAGGCATATTCATGGTCAGATCATAGTTGTTAGATTAATTATAAATCTACATAAGAATTGGATAATAATAATTTAGACTGCTCTCAAAGGATACTCTGCAGATCCTCTAATCAAAAGTATTTTTAAAATAAGTCGCGTAGGTTACTGGGTGACATTAAACATTTTATGTTGCCATAAGTTACTTTCCAAAAACATTTCCTAGTAAGATTAAAAAAAATTGTCGTATTTGCTAACCTGTGGCTTATTTGATATAGCTGGTGATAACAATGCCATTTTGTTAAAGGGGTTGTTGATGATTTACACTTAGCCAGAATAACAAGGGACCAACACTGCTCTGCGAGACAATAAAAATGTTTTTGTTTGCATCACCACAACTCATCATGTCAAAAAATCCTCTCTGGACTCAAATTCTACCCATCCTAACATCCCTGTGCACTTATTATCTTCTGATTGTCCCTTCTCATCCCTTATCTTTTCCTACCTGTATTATCTCCATGCCACTGACTTGAATGCATCATAGTGTGAGCTCTCTGCATCTCTGGATTCCAGCTGCTTGGGCTAAATGTGAAACACAAGTGGGAAATGGAGGGTGGAGGAGTTGAATGTTCCCTCAGATCCCTCCCTGCAAGATCTCCTCAGGGTGACTCCTTTCACTGCAAAAGCCCAGCTCCTGTTAGGTGGTCCTTGCCACATGCCTGTCTCTCTGGTTCTGGAAACTTAATGGATGGATGAGGTTTTCTACTATGCCTAACCCTGAGGATTTGCATGATCCTTGGTGGTTTCCACACATCTGCATGTCTTTATAAATAGTCATTATATAAAATTCTCATCAAATGCCCACTTTGAAAGTCTTTTTTTTTGGGGGGGGGGGTGGCTAGGATCCAGACTTAAGCATCCCTTAATCACAGAATCATCAATTGAAGAACATTTTAACTGCAATGGAATAGAGATGATTTATTCAGTCCCCATTTTATTGATGAGGGAACTGAGATAGAGATATACTAAAGGATTTGTCCAAAGACACCAGTTACTATGTGACAGGTTGGGGACCAAAATCCAGATCTTATGCATCTGTGCAGTCTATTTTCAACAACAGAATCCTCTGTAGCAGGTCTTGGGGACCACAGAAGATACTCACTGAAGGTGTCCATCCAGGAAACTTAGACCAGAGGTTGGCAGGTGGTGACATT